>NC_135370.1:90191630-91416005 GCF_049243985.1 Paroedura picta | reverse complement strand
TGTGTACTCATCATGTTGCGTAGGTAGACAACAGATGCAATGCAAATGCAGGGATCATAGAATAACCAATGAGAAGCCAGTATTGTTGTCTGCCACATTCAATCATGTGCCTTAGTTATTGACCAATCACAAGTTAAGAACCAATCAGGTTACTTGAGAGGCAGCCTGAAATGTATATAAGTCCCCTGAGTTCTTGTGTTTGTTGTTTGGTGTTTCTGGTTGTTGGAACTGGTTTCTGAAGAAATGGCACCTTTGGAGAAATGTGGCCATAAATGCGCATTTTAGGAGAAACCATGGTGTAAACTGCACGGAGCTTTTATTCTAATCCCAGGTCAATTCAGTTCCTGCCCTCTACACAGAATGCGATTTCCGTTTTGATTTGGGGCGATTTAATTTTTCCTTCTGCAGCAAGAAGGATTGATCCGGAGTGACCCTACCTTTATTGTGTGATATCTTGGAGTGCTTTTAATGCTCAATATTTTTTCAAATCCGGATTGGGAAATCAAGCTCCGTGGTAGAGAACTTCTGCTAGGCCACACCTGCTCATGTGACAAGCTTGCTTAAAGGAGAAGCCCCTAATTTCTCTCAACTTCTGTCGGTCCTGGATTTTTCCTCCCTCCTCTGCCTTTTTCGATCCTCTCCACCACCCCCCCCTCCAAGAAAAGAAAGAAAGAGGCTTGGCTCCCCCCCCCCACCTTCTGATCTATCGCAACCACATGCAGAACACTTTCCTGTTTCAATGGGGGGGGGAGAGGAAGACCCGAGTTCAAAGCGATCTGAATTCAACAGGATTGACAATGGAATAAAGAAAGTAAGTGCAGACTCAGCAGGGGAGCTGCAGGGACTTGTACAGCATATCTCATTTCCCCTTGTATCCTCCTCCCCATTTCCTCTTCCTCTTTTCTGGCAGCCTCTACCATTTTTCTGCTTCCCTCACTGCTTCCCACCTGCCAGCCAACCTACCTTTATCTGCCCCTATTTTTAGCTTTCCCTCCTTACCCCCCCCCAGCAGCTTCTCCCTAGAAAAAGTCTGGCTAAGTTGCTTCGTAGCTGCTACCAGAAGGCTGAGCCCAGCTGTAGCCAACAGCAGGCTCACCTGTGCATTAGCTGTCCACTGGGCCAAGCTGAGACCCAGTGTGGAGTGGCTGATGCCAACCATAGTAGTCTGTTCCTAGTGAGCTGTCTTTCATCCTTCCATCCAGGGAGATGACAGGAAGGGGTACAGGACCCTTTCTATGAGTTTTCTGGACTCCCGCCACTCTATCCCCCACCCCTGACTTTTCCTTACAGAAATGAATGTTCCAAAATGGTGACCGAGAGCTCAGTGGACATTCTTTTCTTAAAGCTACATGTGTTATTTCTATTATTTTGGGGGATTTTAACCCCCAATGTGTTTTATTTAGCATTAATTTTTTCTGCAAGCCAACAACTTCCTTCAGGTTTATAAAGAAATCCCTTCTGTCTTTATGCTCCATTTTTCATATCCATTAATCCACATTCTATGACTTAGTTTGGAATTAGATACATGACACCAGCTCCGACGTCCCTTCCCAGTTGCTTTCATCTCTCATTTTCCCATTGATCTCCAGTGGAGTACAGTGGGACAGGATTGTTGCATATCCTGCTGGTATCAAAACAGTCCACATTCACAGATGGATCATAGAGCAGTGATAGCTGATTCATCTATTAGTTGGGGATATGAAGCTCCCATTCTTAAGACTTTGAGAGATTGTTTCTGACTAAGTGGGACTTTTGAGGATGTTGCTCTGAGCAGAATTCTCCAAATACAGAGATTCCTTCTTGCTTTCTAACTGTATCCTTCCTACCCATGGCAGTAAAATATTTCAGTGTGATTAAGTTTTGCTGCTTCTTTTTTTTTTAGGTGCTAAATGCCCTGAGAGTAAAATGTCTTTATCCAAGCAACTGAGAGCTATCTCTGAATAACTGCCACCAACTAACTATTGTGTAAGACCACCTTGGGTGCCTCTCCCAAAAGAACACAATGGAGAAAACTGTTTTAAGGCCATGAGACCCTCCTCTCAATTCCTGCCAGAGTTCTAGCTTTTCTGTCTGTGCTAGCTTGGGCATAAAGCTTTTGTCAAGACAATTTAAGGCCGAATTATCTAGGCAGTCTCATGTGTAAAACAAGGGTGCAAAACAGATACTGATAGAGAACTTGTTAAATACAGTGTTTCTATGGTTGCCACAATCCCCCTGGCTACCAGCAGAGGATGAGGGTAGGGTTTCCAGATCCAAGCTGGGGAACTCCTGGAGATTTGGGGATGGAGTCTGGGGAAGACAGGGACCTCGGTGGGGTATAATATTATAGACCCTATCCTCAAAAGTATCTGTTTTCTCCAGTTAATCTGATCTCTGCAGCCTGGAGGTGAGCTGTAATTCTGGGAGATTGCCAGGTCCCACCTGGTGGCTGGCATCCCTATTTATTGTAATAAAGAAGTAGGCAGGTAGCATAAAGGTCTCAAAATTAGGCAGATGCCTGTCTTCTTAATTTTTGCTAAAGCAGAATTGCACACTTGGCTCAAATTTTTGCCTACTGAAAATATAACTTTGTTGTTCTTAAAGGTGCCACTGGACTCAAATTATGTTCCATTGCTTCAGCCCAGCGTTACTACCCAACTGAAAATTCCTTTTTCATGCAATTTTTAAAAGATTCTAGATGGTTCCAAAGCTCTCCCAGATCAAAGAGCCTGTTTCATTACTACAGCAATTAGATAGGAAAAGGGAGACACTACCTGTCCCCTCTGCCTTTAAAACTCAAATAATCATGAAGGTTACAAGATCATACTTTTATTTTTCCAGGACCAGATTGAAGTGAGCAAGACATGAAAAGCATTATAATTAGAGCTGAGTATACTTCTGCCCAAAAAAAGAAACCTGTAAATATTTAAACTGAGATTTTCAAGAGGAAAACACAAATTAGACATCACATATATAGGGCTGATCAAAAAAGAGATGTGACAGGCCAGTCACAAGGGATGAAAAGGAGGGATTAAGCAGAGGGATTGCTGCATACATAGATTCTGGAAGTCTGGTTTTGCACATTCTCATCCCAGATTTTTGTGTACTCTAAAAGGGCAATGGCCATATCCCTGTCATTACAAATAGAAAGATGGGCTTGTAGATTCCCTCATATCTGGGCTGTTGTTTCTAAATCTGGGAGGAAATTAGAAAATGAACACAAATGAAAAGGCTATCAGACATTATATAAAAGAGACCCCATTTGGGCTTAGAAGGTCTCCACATGGGGAGAAGGGCTCCTGTCTTTTCCCCAAGTTCTATCCTGTGCTGAAATAACTCCCCACAACTTGTGGCAGGGAAAATGGATTGGGGGACAGGCAGAACCCCTCCTCCTTCTGCCACAGTATTCTGAGCCCAAAGTGGCTGTCCTTTGTTTTTTACCACCATTCCATGCAGCTGCTGTGTGGCTGTAGGGGGGGGGGACCTGAGCTGGGTCTAGGAGCCCAGACACAACTCTTTAAAAACCTGCACATCTAGGGCTATTCCGCACCGGGATCCATGTTGCAAATTGGTTGCGGAATGAAAAATCGCCATTTTTAAATAGTGGAATTCGTCGTTATGCATACCTGGCTTTGTAGTGGAATCCAGTTGCGTTTCTATCGTTTCCCACAGGTTTCCGGTCTCGGCAAAAATCACGAGCCAGGAAGCAATATTGCCGAGCTGTGTCCCGCCCCTGGCCGTCAAGCAGCCAATGAGAAGCCGTTATCATGCTCCCAAAAAGCCCCTTTCCCTTTAAGGAAGGTTTTTAAAAACACACACACACGTTGCAACGAATCTGCGTTGATCTGCGTTGATTTGTTGGAACGGAGAGACCCATCCAGCTAGCAGGTGGTGTTTGAGCTGCTGTTTCATCGTTGCCATGCTCCCCCCGAGTGAAAATTGCGCCTCACGGGCGCAATTTTCGGCCGAAAATTGTGTGAAAAATAAAGGGAAAATAAACCAGCAAACGGGGCTGTGTGTTGCTTGTGCTTGGTGACTTTAAACAGCTCTGGGGAGGGACTGCAGCCAGGGAAGCCTCGCTGGGTAAACGAAGGCTCGCCGGTGCGTTGATCTCCGCTCGCTCGGAGAAAAAAAAATGGCGATCGCTTTGCTGGAAGATCAGAGGAGAGAGGCAGGGGGAGGGACTTTGCAGAAACCGCAACAATGGTAACGCACAGAACTTTCCTGCTAGTGTTGCAGATTGGTTGCAAGAGTGTAGCGCTTTCCGGAGGGTGAATCCACTTTTTGGAATTTCCCCGAAAGCGCTACAATGAAGCGCTTTTTACGGATCGGTTTCAGGAGTGTTGCAGATTGTCAACGACGTTGTGCATAATGGCAAAACTGTAGCGATTTCAATTTGTAACCATTGTGCTACTTTGGATGAGTGAGGAAAGCCCCCTAGTTTGGCACACAGTCTAACCTATTTCATAGGGTTGTTGTGATGATAACATGGAGAAATGAAAAAACCCTGTGTACTACAGGGCTCTCTGCAAGGCTCTCTGTGCATTCCTTTCTTAATTCAGACTGTTATGCCTTGGTTATTTTACCACTCTTACAGCATAGCCCTAAGAACATTCACCTGTGAATAAGCCCTATTATACAGACCTGAAGAGCCTCTTGTGGCGCAGAGTGGTAAGGCAGCCGTCTGAAAGCTTTGCCCATGAGGCTGGGAGTTCAATCCCAGCAGCCGGCTCAAGGTTGACTCAGCCTTCCATCCTTCCGAGGTCGGTAAAATGAGTACCCAGCTTGCTGGGGGGTAAAACGGTAATGACTGGGGAAGGCATTGGCAAACCACCCCGTATTGAGTCTGCCATGAAAACGCTGGAGGGCGTCACCCCAAGGGTCAGACATGACTCGGTGCTTGCACAGGGGATACCTTTACCTTTTTACAGACCTGAAAGGGACTGCTCTCTTAATGCTTTATAATTTTACTTGGTTCATACCTGGGAATGTTCAGCCTGGAGGTAGAAAAGGGACATCATTGCTCTCTTTAAGTACTTGAAAGGTTGTCACTTAGGGAGGGCAGGGCAAGGATCCTGTTGGCTGCAGAGGATAGTACCCACAGAAGTGGGTTTAAACTATGGGTGTTTCCGCACAAGGACCAATGTTGCCAATTGGTCCTGCAAAGCGGAAACGCTATTTTTAAAAGTGCAATCTCAGCGTTACGCATACCTGCTTTTTTAGTGGAATCCTGTAGAGTTTCATTCTTTTCCCACAGGTTTCCGGTCTTGCAAAAATTGCTAGACAGGAAACGATTTTCCTGTGCTTTGTCCCGCCTCTGGCCGTCAGGCAAACGAACAGCCAATGGGCAGTTTTTATCATGCTCCGGGAAAGCCCCTTTCCCTTTAAGCACAGGTTTTAAAACACACACACACACACATTGCAACGAATATGCCTTGATTCTCCCTAACGAACAGACCCATCTAGCTGGCAGCTGGCGTGTGAGCTGGTGAGTCATCGTTGCCACGCTCCCCCGAATGAAAAAAAAATCCCCCCCCTGCACGGGTGCAATTTTCGGCCAAAAATAAAGGGAGCTTGCAAACGGGGGCTGTGTTGTGTTTGGGGACTTAGGGGAGCTTTAAAGCACTTCTGTGGAGGGACTGTAGCCGGAGAAGCCTCACTGGGTGAATGAAGGCTCACCAGTTCGTTGCTTTCTGCTCGCTCCGAGAAAAAAAAATGGCGATTGCTTCGCCGGAAGTTCGGAGGAGAGAGCCTGGGGGAGGGACATTGCTGGAACTGCAACAATGGGAACACACAGGTCTTTTTTGCTAGCGTTGCAGATTGTTTGCAAGAGTGTAGTGCTTTTCGGAGGGTGAAACCACTTTTCCCGATTTCCCTTTAAGCGCTACAATGAATCGCTTTTTGTGGGACTGTTTCAGGAGTGTGGAAGATTGTGTGTGATGTCTTGCGGAACTGCAAATTAGTAGCATTTACAATTTGCAAGTCTTCTGCTACATTGAAGTCGTGCGGAATGGACCTATGTGTAGAGCAGTACTGACTAGATATCAGGATTAAAAAGTTCATTGTCAGAGTAGTTTAGTAGCAGAATAGGCTGCCCAAGGAGGTGGTGAGCTCCCACTCACTGGCAGTCTTCAAGCAGTGATTGGACAAATACTTATCATGGATGCTTGAGATCAGGCCTTCTCATTCAGGGTTTTGTGAAACCCTAGGGTTTCTTGACAGCTCTGGAAGGTTTTCCTGAATGGGTGAGAGATTTTTTAAATATATTTTTAAAATTTGTTAAGCATTTATTGAGTGATATGACACTATAATGTCAACCTGCCCCCCCCCAGTGGTCAATGATGGGACCGGAGAGGGTGGCAAGGGAAGGAACCCCCAATGGGTGTGTACACCACTATGCTTCCCCACTATATTCTGCATGATGGCACCACTTCTGGCATTTATCAAAGCCTAAAGAACTTTTCAGGAATTTCTCAATGATAAAAAAAGTTGAGAAAGGCTGCTTTAGACTGACCCTGCATTGATCAGGGGGTTGGACTAGATGGCCTCTATGTCCATTTCTAACTCTATGATTATATGATAATCACAATAATGAGTTTATTCCAAAGTTTTTCAACCTGCTTCTAGTAGATCTAGTTGAATTTAAGCTTTCATCCAATTATCTCACAATAATGCATGGTAAATAACAGAACATATAGGTTCATTTAAGAGTCAACAACCAAGGCGCAAATTCTTGTTACAGTGCTGTGACCTTCTGGCCACAGTTGATACAGTAAATGAACTGGAGGCCTGTTGGCTGCCTTCAGAGGTGCTATTTGATGGCTACAGACGGCTCTCTTTACACAAAGTGGACAAGTTGCTGGGATCGGTTAGGGCTACCACTTGCTCAGCCAACTACCACCCAGTATCGCATTTGGTTGACTAGTTCCTGGCATTCTTGGAAGAAACTTCAGCACTCGTCCCATACCAGTCTGTCTTCTGTCCTGGCCACGGAGTGGAGATGGTCCTGGTCGCCTTGATGGATGATATCTGTCACCAGCTGGATCAGGGCAGGTTGCCTAGCTTGTTCTGTTAGACCTGTCAACCGCTTTTGATATGGTTGACCCTGAACTGCTGGGACAGGGATACGGGGCATAGTCCTTGGCTGGATATACTCCTTTCTCCATAACAGATCCCAGAGGGTGAGGGGCATGAGTTGTCGGGCTCTTACCATCTCCCTTGTGAGTAGGGCACAGGGTGCGGTTCTCTCCCCCATGTTTTTTAACATCTTTATGCACCCTCTGGCACAGCTAGTACAGAGTTTGGGGCTGGGCTGATGACATCCAGGTCTATCTCCTGATGCCATCCAGACTCCCCCCTCCCCCATAACCATTCACCAGATGTTTGGAAGCCATTGCTGGATGGTTAGAACAGAGCCGCCTGAAACTCAACGCCTCCAAGACGGAGGCCCTGTGGCTGGTTGACAGAGGGTTGGGTCAGGAACCACGCTTACCCACCCTGGCCGGGACGCAACTTACAATTGTGCCCATGGCCAGGAACTTGGGAGTAACCATCAATGCATCATTGACTTTAGAGGTGCAGGTCAAAAAAGGTAGCCTGCCAGGGATTTTTCCATCCTCGCCAGGCATGGCTACTAGTGCCCTACCTATCCTCTGAACATTTGGCCACAGTGTTCCATGTGACAGTCATCTCCAGAATAGATTTCTGTAACTCACTCTATGCAGACCTTCCCTTGGCCTTGATCCAGAAATTGCAGCTGGTACAGAATGCAGCTACTAAGGTCCTCACAAGGATGTCTTGGAGGGCCCATATCCAGCCGGTTTGAGGCAGCTGCATTGGTTGCCAGTTGCCACACAGATCTGGTTCAAGGTTCTGAACTTCAAGGCCCTTCGCCATCTGGGTTCCACATCTTTGGGGGACCACCTTTCGCCCTATGCCCCCTGCAGGGCTTTACGCTCTGCAGGGACTAATTTATTGGTCATTCCCAACCCCAGGGAGGTGTGCCTGGCCTCAACCAGGACCAGGGCCTTCTCAGTCCTGGCCCCTACCTGGTGGAATGAGCTCCCAGAGGAGCTGCGGGTCCCTGTGGGAGCTTTCAGCATTCCGCAGGGACTGCATAATGGGGTTCTTCCGCCAGGTCTATAGTTGAAGCCGATGTGGCAAAGAAGATCTGATAGGCCCCAAGTGTTAAGAGTGTAAGCACTCGCCATGCAATCCGCACTCCCTCCTCCCACTCCTGTATTAGATTTTGGTGGGTTTAGTGGGTTGTTGACCGCCAAGGTTTTTAAACATTTTAGGAGTCTGCTCTGTTTTGAATGAGTGTCCAGAAGTATTTTAGTTGAGTTTTAATGGGGCTTTTAACACAGACTGTTGTAACCCACAATGAGCCAGTTATGAGAGTGGCGGGCAATAAGTCGAAACGATAGATAGACAGACAGACAGACAGATACAGACAGATATAGATACAGACAGACAGACAGACAGATATGATGCCTTTTCAGATACTTACAGTATTACAATATTGTTTGCTTGGAGGTGGGAAGAGAAATGTGACAAGGAATTGGAAAGTGCACTGAATTTCTGTTCCCCATTCTGAGGAATTTACTTGCCTCTTAGCAGGATGTTGAGAACTAGATGCAATAAAGGCAGAAGTGATCCTGGTATTAAACAACAGGGATGCCTTTTGAAGCAATGCTCCATTGTAGCAATACAGGCCATTTGTAAATATGATCCTGAACAATATTTGTAAATATGATCCTGAAACAGTTTTTAAAAATATACTGTGATTAGCAAATGGTTTCTTGGGGATGGCACAAAAGTCCCAGAAGAAATACCAAGGAGAATTTTAGTCAACGAGAACAGCCTGTGAATCTGTGTTGAGATAAATTCAATATACTGTGTTCAATGTGAATGAGGAAGGTCTAGCTTCAGAGCAGAAGTGTAAAAAACAGTTTTTCTATCTGTGTTCAAGGATCAGTAGTGATAAGCCAAGGGCATTTAATGAAAATCCTAATGAAGATGCTGCTATCTGGAACATGGTCACCCAGTTCCATGAATAGAAATAAGAATTCCAGAATTTGCTGATATAAATCTAGGAGAATAGAAATGAATATAAGTGGGAAAAGAAATGATGTCATGACAAAGAGAAAAGCCATTTATGTACCAACCCTGGTTCATACATAGCAATCGTAATCAGTATTCAAATATATATAATTGCTTTATGCCATCTGTTAGAAAACAAATGCTGCTCAATATGTGCTGAAGGCCAAATTCTGTATGTGGCAATACGTATGTGTTAATAGCTTGTCAGAATCCAGGGCTACCACAAGCAGACTTTCAAATAATACCCATGTGCTAACACATTTCTGAGAATAAATATACTTTTTTCAATTTTGGATATTGGTCTGTCTACTTTTAAATAATGACTAAGAGATGTTTTTGCCCTGTCACTTGAGATGGTACAGAGAGTTCTATCAGGGTTTTACTCAGATATGTCATTTTTGTACTGATCTCAGCTGAACTATCCATCTATATATTCCCTTTTTATACATTAGAGCTGAGAAAGGTATCATCCTCATGGTAACCACAAATACCACTGGTGAGAGATTAAGGACTTGATCCCAGTTTTCTAAAGTCCAGCTCCAGTGAACCACACTGATGTACAGATGGATTGATAGATACCAGGTGCTCTCCCTCATTGCCAAAGCCTGGGAGAGAGGCAGAAGGAGGGAAGGAAATGCCCACTGGCAGAAGATTTGTGACAGATTTCACAACCCCTAGTATTGATTAGAGGGGCATAACAAATGGTTGATGTAGCCACACTGCTTTGTACACCACCCTCAGTATGAGTCTGCTCAGTTCTCTCTCGCTAGATTAATAGATAGATGGATAGATAGATATCAGGGGCTTCTTTCAGAGATACAAATCTATTCAATTTTTTAATATATTTGAAAACTAAAAGAGCTACCAAAGAATGAAAAGTGATTGCCTAGAATGAAAACTGAACAAAAGCAACAGAATTGCACCAGAACATAACCCCAGAAGAGCTCAGTCAAAACAGCATCCTCCAACCAAATAGTTGACCTGTCAGCAAAAGCCTTTTCTCCTCTGGCTCCTCTTATCACTGAGGCAGAACTGCTGCTATGGGGCAAGCAAATTGAGAGGGAATGGCTTTTCCTACACTTGCCCTATGGTGGTAGCACTGCTGACAGGACTCCTGAAGGAGGAAGAGGTAACTGACTCCACTTTTACAGATTGCTAGGCCACCACTTCCTGTGATGTGAGAGTGATCTGTTGATGTCACATCCAGCGGGAATGTCTGGGTGATGACACCCCCAGTGGCACATGACTTTTGGGAGTGTGGCCAGCTGACATCACTTCTGGGGATCCTCAAAGCCTGAAGAATACTTCAGGGAGTCCTCCATGGTCAAAAGGTTGAAAACACTGGTCTAATCACTACACCATATTGGCTCTCACTAACAGGCGAAGGCAATTCAAGACCATAGTACAATTTTTCAAATGCATGCTTAGAGACTGGAGCTGCTACATATGAGTTTAGTTAAGTTGCTGGGATTCTAAATTTGTATGTGGAGGTGGAGAGCTTTATTTCAATGCATGGCACTATTTAGCACCACAGGCAGTTTAAGTTCAGCCGCTTCATGACAGGAATATTGTAACCATCAGACATGACTGCCGAGTGACGTGCTTGCCCTGTTTACATTACTGTATATACTAAGCAGTCTTTATTTCTAGTCCCCCCCCCCCAGTAGCCCTATTGGGATTCTCTAATTTTCCACAAGGTATCATAATGAAAGCATGGCAAAGAGGCATATGGAATTTCCCATACAATTATGCACTTTCACTATCCCTGTAGACCTAGATATGGGCTCACACTGGGGAAGGAGAGAGAGCAAACTGTCATCTACCGTGATGCTTATTTAGCATAGTGCTGATACAGCATAGAATCCCCAGCTAAGTGTCAGTGTTTAAAATGAGAGAAGCATCCATCAAACAGCTCTGCAAGTCAGTGGAAAAATTCCCTGTGCTGGGGACTTTCTTACATGCATAATCATAGAATCATAGAATCATAGAGTTGGAAGGGGCCATACAGGCCATCTAGTCCAACCCCCTGCTCAACGCAGGACTAGCCCTAAGCATCCTAAAGCATCCAAGAAAAGTGTGTATCCAACCTTTGCTTGAAGACTTCCAGTGAGGGGGAGCTCACCACCTCCTTAGGCAGCCTATTCCACTGCTGAACTACTCTGACTGTGAAAAACTTTTTCCTGATATCTAGCCTATATCGTTGTACTTGAAGTTTAAACCCATTACTGCGTGTCCTCTCCTCTGCAGCCAGCAGAAACAGCATCCTGCCCTCCTCCAAGTGACAACCTTTCAAATACTTAAAGAGGGCTATCATGTCCCCTCTCAACCTCCTTTTCTCCAGGCTGAACATTCCCAAGTCCCTCAACCTATCTTCATAGGGCTTGGTCCCTTGGCCCCAGATCATCTTCGTCACTCTCCTCTGTACCCTTTCAATTTTATCGACGTCCTTCTTGAAGTGAGGCCTCCAGAACTGCACACAGTACTCCAGGTGTGGTCTGACCAGTGCCGTATACAATGGGACTATGACATCTTGTGATTTTGATGTGATGCCCCTGTTGATACAGCCCAAAATGGCATTTGCCTTTTTTACCGCTGCATCACACTGCCTGCTCATGTTTAGTTTACAGTCCACAAGTACCCCAAGGTCTCGTTCACACACAGTGCTACCTAGAAGCGTATCCCCCATCCAGTAGGCATGCTTTTCATTTTTCTGACCCAGATGCAGAACTTTACACTTATCTTTATTAAATTGCATCTTGTTCTCATTTGCCCATTTTTCCATTGTGTTCAGATCTCGTTGAACTCTGTCTCTATCTTCCGGAGTATTTGCCAGTCCTCCCAATTTGGGGTCATCTGCAAATTTGATGAGTAGTCCCTCCACCCCCTCATCTAGATCATTAATAAATATGTTAAAAAGTACCGGGCCGAGCACCGAGCCCTGAGGTACCCCGCTACTCACCTCTCTCCAGTCTGATGAAACACCATTGACAATAACACTTTGAATGCGGTTCTCTAACCAATTCCCTATCCACCTAACTATCTGAAAATCCAGACTGCAGTCCTTCAACTTATCCATCAGAACATCATGGGGAACCTTGTCAAAAGCTTTACTAAAATCCAAGTAAATGACATAAACCGAATTTCCCCGATCCAGCAAACCTGTTACTTTGTCAAAAAAGGAAACCAGGTTGGTCTGGCAGGACCTGTTGGAGACAAATCCATGCTGACTTCCTTGGATCACCAAATTGTCCTCCAGATGTTTGCAGATCGCTCCCTTTAATATCTGCTCCATTATCTTCCCCACAACAGAGGTCAGACTCACTGGTCTGTAGTTTCCTGGGTCATCCTTCCTCCCTTTTTTGAAGATCGGAATAACATTTGCTCTCCAGAACTTTCCAGTCCTCCGGGACATCTCCAGTCCTTAAAGAGGTTCCAAAGATGATGGACAAGGGCTGTACAAGTTCTCTGGAAAGTTCTTTGAGTACTCTCGGGTGCATTTCATCCAGACCAGGGGATTTGAACTCATCCAGTGCAGCTAAATGCCTCTCGACAACCTCTCTATCCATGTTAACCTGCCACCCAGACACTGTCCTTTGGCTATGGCCATCTCTAGATGTGCCTAAACACTTTGACCTGTGGGGAAAAACAGATGTAAAATAGGCACTAAGCCTTTCTGCTTTCTCTGCATCTTCCGTTAGAGTTTGTCCATCCGCACCCAACAGTGGGCCTATTGCCTCCTTCACTTTACGTTTGCTCCTCACATAGCTGAAAAATCTTTTCTTGTTACAATGGGCTTCCCTGGCTAATCTTAGCTCACCTTCAGCTTTGGCCTTTCTTATGATTGATCTACAGTGCCTAGTAACCTGTAGGTACTCTTCTTTAGAGCTCTGTCCTTCCCTCCATTTCCTGAACATTTTCCTTTTCTTTCTTAGTTCCTCTTGAAGTTCTCTGTTCATCCAAATAGGCTTCTTAGAGCTCCTGCAGTGTTTTCATCTTTCTGGGATAGTCATTGATTGAGCATGCAATAGCTCCTGTTTGAGTAGCGCCCACCCTTCACATGCTCCCTTCCCTTCCAGCATTGTCGTCCATGGTATGACACTCATCATGTCTCTGAGTTTATTAAAGTTTGCCCTACAAAAATCCAACATCCGCGTCTGGCTACAAGCTTCCTTGGCTCCCCATCTCAAAAGGAATTCTATGAGGACATGGTCACTTCCCCCTAGGGTCCCCACCTCCTTCACCTCATCCACCAACTCTTGCCTGTTGGTCAGTATTAAGTCCAGTATGGCTGAACCTCTTGTGGGTTCATCTACCATTTGATAAATGAAATTGTCAGCCAGGCAGGTCAGAAAGTTACATGACTGAGGACGCTTTGCAGAGTTTGTTTCCCAGCACACATCTGGGAAATTGAAGTCACCCATGATGACAAGGTCCTGCCGCTTGGATATTGTCTCAAGCTGCTCACAAAGTGCAGCATCCACATCCTCTCGTTGGTCAGGCGGTCGGTAGCAGACACCAACCACCACACTGTTTTCCCCTCGCTTATTTTCACCCAGATGCTTTCCCCTGTAGATAAGCTCTCCTTCACTAGAATTTCCTGACAGATAAGCATCTGAATCCTTTTACTTTTGGTTCCCTATGAGCTGGCCTTGCCGGTTGGGCTGCCTCCGATCGTTTTCCTTCCATACACTCCCTATGTTGGTCTCCTTCCCCTAGTGGCTTTAGTTTAAAGCTCTCCTGATGAATCTCCCCAGGTTCCTGCCAAACACATTCTTCCCCAGTTTCGATAAGTGCAGTCCATCAGGTGCTAGTAGGCCTTCCTCAAGAAAGCCTATCCCATGGTCCCAGAAACCAAATCTCTCCTGCCGGCACCAACTACACATCCAGTGATTCACCTCCATTATCTTCCTCTCCCGACGCATTCCTCTTCCCTTGACAGGCAAGATTGAAGAGAATACCACCTGTGCCCCCATTTGCTTGAGCTTCCTCCCCAGATCTTGATAGTCTTTTTTAATAGGAGCGATGGTATTCAGGGACATGTCATTCGTTCCCACATGGACCATCACAAATGGGTAGTGATCCGTAGATTTGAGGAGTTTGGGCAGCCTTTCTGAAACATCTTTAATTTTCGCCCCTGGCAAGCAACACACCTCTCGGGTTAGGGGGTCGGGCCCAGCCACATGGCGATCCATTCCTCTTAGCAGGGAGTCTCCAATTACCAGTACTCTCCTTTTTTTCTTCTTCTCAACTCCATTTCCTTCTGTCCCCGTGGCCTCTTCCCTTTGTCTTAGAGTTTGTTTTGGGACCTCTTCCCTTGTTGACCTTTGCACCTCCTCTGCAAGGGCCTGAAATCTATTCTGGAGCTCCAAAGGCCCCGAGAACTGTCTCGCCCTTCGCCGTTCAGTCTTTTTCCGAACTGCCTGCAGAGGCTCCCTATTGTGGTCAATCTCCTTATCCTCTTCAGGACTGGTTGTATTCTCTTTATTCCAAGTTGCAGAGCTCTGGACTATGAACTCCTCCCCTTTCTTACTTTGGGTCAGAGTAAAAATTCTGTTTTCTAATCCCCTAATCTTTTCCTCCAAAAGTCTTACCAGCTTACACTTGGGGCAGCTGTAGTCCATCTTGTCTTCTGGGAGGAAGGCAATCATGTCACACTCACTGCAGATGATGGGATGAGTGTCCTGGAGGTCCATTGGAATGACTAGGCAGTGGAAGTACTAGGGAAATATAATCTACTGATTCTAATTGCTTGGCCAAGAGCCCTTTGTCTCTTGCCCTTCGGCTCCTGCCTCTGGTGAGGAGCAGCCCTTTATAATCCTCCCAACAATTACCCAGCAATCACCTCACCTCATCCAGGCAGAACAATAGCCTCACCTGGTCAGCAGCAACTCTCCCCAGTAGCTCTCTCCATGTGCTCTCAGTTGTCTGAGCTCTGCCTCTGGTGAGGAGCAGCCCTTTTTAATGATAACCTTTATATGGAAGGAGTCATGATTCAGGAATAAAGCACATCCTTAACATGCAGCATGTCCCAGGTTCAGTCCTTGGCAGTCCAAATTTAAGAGGAAGACTCCAGTGGAAGACCTTTCTTTGTCTGAGATACTGGTTGGCAGTCACAGCAAATGGTACTGAGCTAGATGGAAGAATTGCTTTCTTCCGATCCATAGAATAGCCAAATGTCTGAGGTGCAAAGTAAAACAATATCGCTGATGTTCTAAAATTGCTTGCTTTAATACAAGACTTTTAAATATCTGGGGCACAAGCCATCAACCAGCCCCTATGGATGCAGCTGCTCACATGTCGGAGGGGATCATCACAAAGCTACAGCAGGCCTACCTCACATGCTAGGGTTCATGTATGGCCAGCCAAGGTGGGTGAAAGAATAATGTTGTTTTGGCTTCCATGCTTATTTCCTCCAGTGCATATAGATAGGCCTTCAGGGGAATGGAGTGTCAGAAAATGTTATACGTGACAATTGTGCATTTCCAAGCTTGTAGTAGTCGTAGTTGTAGTCATAGTAATGTACTATCAAGCCACAGCCAACTCAAGGCAAGGTTTTCAAGGTAAGAGAGGAGCAGAAAATGCTTGCTATTGTCTTCCTCTGTGTTGCAACCTTTGTCTTCCTTGGTGGTTTCCCATCCAAGTCCTGGATGGACTTTAGCTTCCAAGCTCTGGCTACTCTGGGCTATTCAGGCTCTTCTTTTTTCAGTATTTACATAGTTTCAAAATCTTCACTATTGGGTGAGCTTACCATTGTTTTAAAAGCTATGATTAATACTATTCTTGTGCCAATACTTTTTTCTTCTTCAGAAATTTAACTTCATGTTTGGTTGCTAGTGATATGTACATATGGTTCTGAATGGTTTTATGATTTTCATTTCCCCCTGAAGCAGAGGAGGCCAGTCGGTATTTATCTCTAGACGAGAAACCTAAGCCTGAACTTACTTGCATGTAAAATGCTGATCCATGAGAACAATTTTATTTTTAAACTCATCATATGGTAAAGAAATTGATCCCAGCATGTTTAAATGTTCCTGTCATAACTTAATTCTGTCCTATTTTTAGAGGTAGTATTTTTGGAAATACCTTTTAAATACTCTGTAAAAGATTATTAAATGTTTTTATTACATTGTAGACATTACTCACAGCATAGCCACAAGTATACCAATGGGAGCAAATAACTGTAGTTTAAAAACATGTGTAGGCAGGCAGTTCCTCTGGTAGGCTGCCCAAGAATTTATTCAGCATTTGATAAAATGTCTGTGAATCATTTTGCAAGATCAAGGTTAGCCCAATCTAATATAGGAAATATATGCATAGAAGTAGACAATCACATCTGTGACTGAATTGGGACCCACACTGGTTAAAAGGTGCTTCTTGTCCATATTCTTGCACAAATGATTACATCCATCACCCAGAACTGTGCCTCAGGCTCTCATTTGTGGATCATGGACTACACACAACCTATCAGGGCTACACTACTACTGGAATTGATAAGTTTGTAAATGTAGACAAATATGTGCATGTAATTGTACAAATAAAGCCCACTATACCTCTGGCCTGAGGATATTGAAGCTATTGGGAGATGAAGTGAATTCTAAAGGACAAGTTTTTTCTCTCTTACTGATTAGATTTCCTTCCATTTCTTCCTCGACGGCTGTAATTTTATTTTTAAAAACCTTTAGATTGACAGAGTATATACCTCACAAACAGCAGGAGGTAAATGGTGGGGAAAATGAGAAGCAAATCTACCACAAAGGAATGTTAAGTGAGTAGGTGGTACTTTGTAAACCAGTAAATGATTATCTTCAATAATGAATGCAAGCAGCCCTTGTGAAAGCAACAGAGGAGGTGACAATGTGGAGAAGCTTTAGAGGTCACATTCATGGGGCTTAATTACTTACATGGAAAATGTATATGTCGCCAGTAAGTGGGTTCTAGATCAAATCAAGCCTGAATTCTCTCTTGAAAAGAAAATGACTAAACTGAGGCTATTGTATTTTGGTCACATTATGTAAAGACAAGAGTCACTGGAAAAGCTGAAGGCTAGAGGAAAAGAGAAAAACTAAACATGAGATGCATTGACTGAATCAAGGAAACCTCGGCCCTCATTTTGCCAGACCTGAGCAAGGCTATCAATGAAGAACGTTTTGAAGGTCATTAATACATGAGGTTCCTATAAGTCGGAAGCGACTTGATAGCACTTAGCGCACATTCATATCTCACATCTCCAGAAGACCTCCTTGAGGTGGCTTACAAAGTAGAGCCTAATAAAAACATAACTATAAAAATCATTAAAAATTAAAAACACATAAAACATTTAGCAGCCTAAAATGAGTCTCATAAAACAGTTCTCAGTCTAGAAGCAGGCTGTAAAAACAATTTTAAAAGACCAAGCCCATAAATTAAAAACCTGGGTAATAGGAATAGTTTGGGCCTGGTACCTAAAGGAGAGTAGGGTAGGCGTGAGGTGACCTTCATGTAAGATGCAACTACCTAAAGGCCCCATCTTTGGTCACCACTCACCCTATTTCTATAGCCAGGCTTATGAGGAGGGTCTAAACTGGCAGCCTGAATTCATCCCACCCCCTGTGAAGCAAACTGACTCTCTTCTTCTTTAAACCCTTTGTAGAGAAAGAGGAGTGAGCGTGGTTCATTTCCTAATAAGCAGCAACCAGATGGAACAAAGGATTCTGCTAAAGAACAGACCATGAATGACAATCCTGCAGCCTACCTGGCCTGTTACCTGCCAAAGACTTCTCAACCTCTTTTGTTCAGCAAAATGTTTAACAAGTCTTTGGTATAGTGCATAGAGAGTTGCAGTCTGCATGGTATGTCATAAGTTGTGCTAAGGCCAGGTCAAAGCCAGGGAGATGCACCTCTTGATTTCCCCAAAGTCCAGAATTTCTCTTGTAATCAGGACCACTTGAAAAATGTCATACATAAGCTTTGCTCTTTGTAACTCAACCTGCAACTCACAGGTAACATGTGAGTTCATCCTTGATTCTTGCACATAGACCCTGTAAATATTTGCAACTGTACAAAGAGCATGAGATGAGCAGTAAGCATTGCTGTTCTTCCCATCTGCATTCAGTGCCCTGCTTCTCCTTGATTGGTGCATTACTTTATACCCTTTGTAGAGGTCTTCTGTTTCTGCCAAACATTTTCTGGCATGGCAATAGCAAGTGGATTTCCTGAGAATTATGTCAGAGCTTGAACATTAGTGGCCAGGTGTGTGTACCAAGTTACCATCATGACGCTACAGCTGGTAAACATAACAAAGCCTGTGTACTTTTATTATTTTTGCTTGTAAGGAATTGGAGCAAAATTAAACATGAGCATCATCCCGTTTTGGATGAAACAGCTGGCATTTCTTTGTATCAGGGGAAAGATAATAATCCAAGCTATTTCTTTTATTTAGAGTTCAATAGAGTTTGATTTCCATAATTCACAATGGCACAAGCAGGAAATCTGGCCCAAATCCATGTCCAAAGACTGCAGTCTAAAATATCCTCATTCCTGGCACACCAAGAAATTCTATAACATTGACAATTCTGAATAGGAGGAGGAATTCTGCAATTATCTTGGAATAGTTAGAGCACAATGCACCACCACTGCAGATGCAACCCTACTATTCTTTTTTGGTTCAAATCAGCTCCGTTCCCTCCTTTCCACCTCTCAACATGTGCATGCAAGTCACGTGACAATGAAAAGATTACTTGGTTCACACCACTCATGTCCCCATCCAGGACCTCCTCTCTGTATGATTATCTAGAGTAATATGATTGAATTGTGCAGTGAAGTCCTGGGCAGGCATAGGGGAAGCTCAGAGAAGCATCATTGACCCCAGTAGAGCATTCATAGGCACCATGGCTCTCATAGATGTCTTTTTCTGGCATTCTCTGGGAAAGGTGCTCATCTCTCCCATTGAAATATCTTTTGTCTACCTAAAATTGAATTCTGTGTCTGGGTCACAAAACACCACACTGCTGCTACAGGTAGTAAAAAACCTGGATGGATGGGCTATCCCCAAGAGGGTAGCACAGGAACCCGTAAGTCTGACAAGTCTGGCTGAGCAAAATAGCCTACGTCAGCTGGCAGGAACAAATTAATGTTATATTGAAATTATTTTAAAATTAACATTGATGAAGCCCAGCCTTTTAAAAAGCTGGAATCTCAGCTCTAGTTTGCCTGTACCTTGACCACTTTCATACTGAACAAAGGACCCCACTACAACAGAGAGCTTATGTCTTCTGTCATATTTAGGCTCTGTTTACTGGGCACGAAGAGTCCACTTAATGCAGTTGTCACTCCATTGTGAGCAGTGGTCCCCAACCCCCGTCCGGAGACCGGTAGCGGTTTGGGGATCAGTCAGTACCGGGCCATGGTTCCTCCTCGTCCTCCTCCCTGGCTGCTGCCTAGGGGGCTGCCCTGCCACTCTGCCACCAGCTCACCATTAGTGCTCTCCAGCAGCCGCCATGGCTGGGGCTCCCCCTCAGCGTGGCACTGTGCAGCTGCTGCTGGCAGCGACCACCAGCGGGCAGCGGGAAGTCAGGGGCACCGGCGGAAAAGCAAGTGGAGCAGGGGCTCAGGTGGTGGCTGTGACATCCCTCAGCAAAAGACTAACCCCCCCCCCGGGCCTCAGTAAAATTGTCAAGTATTGACCGGTCCCCAGTGATAAAGAGGTTGAGGATCACTGGTCTGGGGAACTGAAGAAGGGCATATGGAAAGGCACTTGAAATTGGCTTCACAGAACTGTACCTCCTCACAAAGATGGGGAAATCACATATTCAAATGCACATCATGTTAAAATCCCTATGTATGTGCAAGCTGGAACATAATGGAGAAGGCAGCAATCATTACCTCTTTCTTGAAATTTTACTTTTGCACATGCAGGAAGATTTGCCATAGGAAGTATATTTTATGAGCCTGTGTGAGAGAGTGCAATTCTTTCCCTGCTTATTTTAAGTGCTTTTGAAAAAATCCCAGGGGAAGAAACTCCTAATTTCCCTAAATAATTATTTCAAATTTATTAATAGAGAGTTTCTGACTCTACTGTGTCTACTAGTTTATATATGAAACACCTCTGGATAGTTTGGATTTACACACATTATGACTCTAATCCATGCAATGTCAGTCATGATTAAGTGCTACTGAAAGTCGTGGGACTTTGGGTATTTATGGCAAACTTGTCCCTTAGTTTCAATAGAAATTAGTCTTTAATAATTTTACCTGGATTAAGACTGCAAACTTGTCCCAGTTAAAGCACAGTTTACTGTGCTTCTCCTAATACTTCAGATATCTATTTTTGGTACTGCTGAAACCTGTCCTGCCAGATGGATTAAGGGTGGAAAGGATCAATTTTCCATACACTATAACTCAATGTCAAATGTGTCAACAAGAAGCTGAGAAGAGAAAAGAGTATTGATTGATTCAAGCTGTATTGTGAAAACTGTATAAAGGTCTGTGGCCATGCAAATGTCCACCTGGCTTACAAAAAGGGAGACAATTGGCCGAAAAAAATGAAGGTTATTTTTACCATGTATAAATTAGATCTCAAAATAAATTATTATTATTAACAGTCAGAAAATGTCAATGACTATCTAAGTGTGTCTCTCTCAAAGCAGCTGAGGTCATATTCCATTATATGAGATAAATTACTATCCGCTTCTAGGAACCCCATTATCTGGCTTCCTTGGCTAGGCCAGCAATCTGAGGACAAATGGCCTCATGGTTTTTCATGTTGGGGACCTGACATTCAGGGCACTGCATTCAGCTTCCCTGTCAATCTGACCTCTTATCTAGCCTCTTAAAATGACTACTCTGATTGAATTTACACTATGCTCAACGTCACTTTCCCCTTGCAAAGTGATAATTATGAGGTTGGAAGCACAAGCCAGGATATTAATAGAATGTTTCAGTCTTTCTATCTGCATTTCTTTTTAACCCTTGACGCCTGGCCTGAGAAAATGGGATCAGAAAAGTCAGGCAGCAGACACAATAGTAACCAAAGCCCACTTGAGATAATGTATTAAAACAATAGCCGTACCCACTTCAGCTGCAAAGGGTAGCATAATTTATCTATTTATAAAGGACCGTACCACACAATTCAACAGGTGCTTTGAAAGTCATTTGCAAAGTCAAAGAGAGTAGTGGGATTTGGAGAAAGATGTTTCCCAGCATCTTCTATAGTACTTGGAGTTCTGTTGTGGGTCACTTTCAGAGGTACATTCCACATAGCAGAGTTCCAGTTAACAGTTTGGACTACATGTCATAGATACAGAACTAGATGGCATTCACAGAACAGTTGTGCAACATTTAGGTGACTGCTTACTATTTTTGTTTTAATCAGGAATGAAAAGATTTCAAATCATTGACATTATTAAAACTAATGCATGTATTACTTTTATATCCTCCTTCTGTTCCAGCATGGAATTCAAGGCAGCAACAATAATGATGTCAGAGGCAATGTCCACTGGGTGCCCATGAAGTTTGTTCTACCACGTTCCATCTCATGAGCTATCAGTGTTCCGCAGAGCATGTAAGACAGAGCTCGTCCACCAGGCATTTGGTTGAGGCTGGGCTAGGAAGATCATGTCCCTCCCTCTATAGCCCCCTAGGCCAGACACCACCAGTGAACATCCTCCAGGGCAATGGTGACTGCTGTGGTAGGGTGTAAGAGATGGGATTATTATTATTATTATTATTATTTAATTTCTAGACCGCCCTTCTCCCAATAGGTCTGGTCGTTGTGTTAGATTTTTTGCCACTATTATGGGTTTATGTACTAGAGTTTTATCTGGTTTTAATGTTTTTAGGTAAACTGCTATAAGCCGGCTGGGCCAAGAGTAGCAGTCAATCAATATAAATATAAATAAATAAATTTAAAATTCTTGTGCTCATATCAATATTTTGTTGGAACCTCATATTTATTCCCCCCCCCAAAAAAGGATCTATCAGTTTTCTGTGCCAAATATTTTTAAAAATATATAGAAAACCAGATCTCAGAATCAAAAGTAGTTGGTCCAATTGTCTGTTTTAATTCAAGTCTCTTTTTGTTGTTGTTGTTGTTGTTTTAATTTATTAGTAGTCGCTCTCAGCCAAGGCCAGCTGATGGCAACTAACAGTTCAAAAAATGCAATATAGGATTAAAATCTAAAACCAACCCCAATTATTAATAAACAGTAACCCACAGCAGCAAACAACATTCATTCCCCCCTTCATGATCCTTCAAAACATGGAGCTGCCACCCCCCCCCCCCATCAGACCCCATGTATCGAGCGGATGAAAGATATCACAGATCATAAAAGAGAAGGAAAGTGATTCAGTAATTAAAAATTACACACATTCAAGTTCATCCCAAAATGCATAGAGAGACTGGGCTATCCTGGAATGTCTAGAAATAGACTATAAAGAGGGTTTTTACTCAGCACTGTTTTTCAGTTTTCTTAAAATCAATAAAATATTGGCTTATGCATATGCATTCCAAGCACAACTCTTTGGCATGAACAAAAATCAGAAGGATTTTCTAATACCCTGCCAAAACAAAATTGGAACATCCCTTTTCAAAAGCATTACTTTACTTTTGTCAGTTGGAGAGCATGTCTCAAGGCAAATTTGGGCTATATTCCTATTGGCGCTAAAGTGGTATAGGAAAAGTGTCAGAGCTGAGTCTCAGAAATCAGGTTCAAATCCTTGCTTTGCCATGGAAGCTCATTGGCTGACCTTGACCTAGACCGATACACACTGGAGGTTTCATGTCAGGCTGAAGGCTGGAGTTTTAGTCATGGCAGGTTGCCCCATCATCTCCCCAGGGGGGAGCATTTGACCCGGTGTGCCTCATCCATCCCCGATTTGTGCTCCTGTACTGGAGCTGGGACAGTGAAGTTCCCAGTGCATAAACGGTCCTAATCAGACTGTCTCTCAGGCTACCCTACCTTACAAGATGGTTGCTGTGAAGATTAAAAGGAGAATGGTGCTATAGGCTACTTTGGTCCCCCAAGTGGAGGATAACTATCAAAATAAAGAAACAAAAATTGTGCCTAAACATCACTCTGAGGCTAAAGTTCTAACCATTAGTTCATCAAATGCATAAAACCATGCATGCAGATATAGCAAGGAAGATTTGTGTGCATCCGGATTGAAATCTCTATTACTATCTGGATGCAAATATGTATTGCTTGGTACTCTATGTCAGTGGTCCCCAACCTTTATGAGGCTGGGGACCGGCAGGGCATTGGGCCGCGCCCGCGGGGACCGCGGCCGCACGGGCCACGCCCACGTGGCGGGCTGTGCCCGCTGATCGGGCCGCACCCGCGAGCCACGCCCGCGAGCCGCGCCCGCGGATCGGGCCGCACCCGCGAGCCGCGCCCGCGGATCGGGCCGCACCCGCGGGCGCGGCCTGCACGGGCGCGGCCCGGCCCTGATTCCCTCTCCCCACCCTCTCGCAGTAAGAAGCTTCCCGGGCCGCAAGCTTGCGGCCTGGGAAGTTTTTTACTGCGGGGGCGGGGGCGGGGAGAGGGAGCCGCGGCCCGGCGCCATGGCCTTTGCGGCCCGGCACCAGGCCGCGGCCCGCAGGTTGGGGACCACTGCTCTATGTGACTGACTGAGCATGGCTAGAACTAGATCAGGATGATGGCTTAGCTTTCATGATTCTGCTCCTCTTAATTTTTCAGATCATAAATATGATAATACCACTTTTGTTTATTTTCAGATTGTTGGCTACTCTACTATATTTGTTTTCCACGTATTCACTTTCAATAATCATTTTATTAACATGCAACCATTTTATGAGTTCTTTATTTTCAACCTCATCACTCTTATTCTCCTCCTCAAAGTTCCTTTTTGCAAAATGCCTGAATAAGATTTGTTCTTCAGAACTATGCAGAGTGTTCTCTTTTTGTAGTCTCCATTATCAGACTCTTGCAGTGTGCACCTCATGATATCAGAGAGATATACTACATACTCTATATCCTATAATCTGAGATACGGGTTTCCCAACTGAGTTTGCATAGTGCCGAGGTGTACTGTGAATGGATCAGATTTAGTTGGTATCTTAAGCTGCTTCATAGTTGTTTAGCCATGTTGGGTATACTTCATTTTTTCACTGAATTCATTGGTAGTAGTCCTGTGTTTTGGCTAGCGTAATGTTATGCCTGTGCCAGGGAACAGGGTGTGGGCTTAGGATACTGGCAATCCCACTCTGTCTGCAGCATACCATTTCTTGCCCCTCAACCATATTGCAATTCTGGCACTAGGCTCCACAATTTCTGGTCTGGTGTGGTGCTAAGTTGCCATCCTAAGCAGTTTATATGTGGCTTCAGTACTGTACCACTAGTAAACTAGGCCAATAGTAAGGATTCATGAACCTGGTCTTTATTTTAAATTTAGCAGCACTATAATCTCCATGATACCACTATAATGGCAGAAAGTGAAGAGGAACTAAAGAGCCTGTTGATGCGGGTGAAGGAGGAGAGTGCAAAAGTTGGCTTGAAACTCAACATCAAGAAAACAAAGATCATGGCATCCGGCCCTCTCAATTCCTGGCAAATAGAAGGGGAAGAAATGGAGATAGTGACAGATTTTATTTTCCTGGGCTCCAAGATCACTGCAGATGGGGACTGCAGCAAAGAAATTAAAAGACGCTTGCTCCTGGGGAGGAAAGCTATGGCAAATCTAGACAGCATCCTAAAAAGCAGAGACATCACCCTGGCAACAAAAGTGCGTTTAGTCAAGGCTATGGTCTTCCCAGTTGCAATGTATGGCTGCGAAAGTTGGACCATAAGGAAGGCCGAGCGTCAAAGAATTGAGGCTTTTGAACTCTGGTGCTGGAGAAGACTCTTGCGAGTCCCTTGGACTGCAAGGCGAACAAACCGGTCAGTCCTAGAGGAGATCAGCCCTGACTGCTCTTTAGAAGGCCAGATCCTGAAGATGAAACTCAAATATTTTGGCCACCTCATGAGAAGGAAGGACTCCCTGGAGAAGAGCCTAATGCTGGGAGCGATCGAGGGCAAAAGAAGAAGGGGACGACAGAGAATGAGGTGGCTGGATGGAGTCACTGAAGCAGTAGGTGCAAACTTAAATGGACTCCAGGGAATGGTAGAGGACAGGAAGGCCTGGAGGATCATTGTCCATGGGGTCGCGATTGGTCGGACACGACTTCGCACATAACAACAACAACATAATCTCCACATATAAAATACAACTTGAGCAGTCAACTTTTCATCCTATGGATCTTCTTGGTGCCTACTTATGCACTCTTACTATCTTTTAGTACCATTTCGATAATATCCCAGATATAAGCTTCGCCCTCTCAGAAACCAATAGACCACAAAGGATATAAAATACGCAACGATTTCTAAACTTTGACAAGTGGCAGAGTTTTTATGTTTTGTTGAATTACCCGGTGAAAACTGAGATGATACAGTCTTCTGACCCTTTTTTTATTTTACTGCATTTTTGTTTCCATAAAGAAAGCAATATTATGCTGTCTTGCTTGCTCAACCTATCTCCCTTTTCCTTTGAGCAGAGATGAAGAAGAGTTGGTTCTTGAGACCCCGAAGGAGTCTCAAAGCGGCTTACAGTCGCCTTCCCTTTCCTCTCCCCACAACAGACACCCGGTGAGGTGGGTGAGGCTGAGAGCCCTGATATCACTGCTCAGTCAGAACAGCTTTATCAGTACCATGGGGAGCCCAAGGTCACCCAACTGGCTGCATGTGTGGGAGCACAGAATCAAACCCGGCTTGCCAGATTAGAAGTCTGCACTCCTAACCACTACACCGAGCTGGATGAGTGAAAGTGGCCAGTCATAGTAGGACCACCTCATGTATTCGTGAAGGCTCACATAATTATCTTCTTGACTTAGGTAGCCTTACTGCCAGCATGAGAATTTCCCTGATCTCTGTCCATACCTTTCTTCATTCTATGAAGGAAAGAAAGGGAATCCATTACGGTTCAGCCAGGGTAGCACACTGAGACACATCTGGGATGAAATGACAAATGAAGGTAGAGAATCTACAAAATGCTAGAAACAAGAACATCTTATACTTAAGCCACTCATCAAGGAGAGTTAGAAGGCAGATAAACTAACTAATTAGATTTGTAAAAACAAATTACTTGACAAAAATGCACTTAAAATTTTAGTACTTCTAATAACCTATACACACATCTGTGAGCAATGCTCAACTTATTTCTACGGGGGGAGAACCAATTAGGAATTCATTTTAGAGCATTTGTTTAACTATAAGAACCATATGATTTACAAGAATGTTATATATATTTGCACTCTAAGATGTGAGGATATTAAAATCTTGTTGAAGGGTGTTTTCTACATATTGTCATCAGAAAACATAACAGGGCTTCTCATCAAAGCTGCTGCAGAAAACTGCTCTGTGATCTGAGTCAGGTGTTACCATGGAAATGTGTATTGTCTGCTTCCCTGGGCTCTGAAGAAGCCTTTTTCCTGCTTTTCTCCCCCATAAGAATAATTGTTTTCTAAACTCTTTTAAATCTGAGTGCTGTTTGTGACACCTTTGTCTGTGTATGCGCTCAGCTGCATACTTGTGGACACACACCATCCTAAACCTGAAAATGAAGATTTGGCCTTTGCAGTTAATGAGCTATAGGCTAGTCAGTTACCACCACTCAGAAACAGTCACTCAGCACAGTAAAAATGGTTTATTTCATGAGTACTCATGGTTCTCTGGATTGTGGTTATTGACTACCAGCACCAAGTGTGGGAAATGAAACCGAGAGTACACATGCATGTTGTGGCTGATCTTATTCAATAGGACTATAAATGCACTAATTAAGTTTTAAAACATGAAATCAATTGTAAATTTATTTAGACCAATTTACCAGCCTTTCTGTTGTATATCATTGAGCTGGTATTGATTGTGTGAGATAGAACTCATTCATTTGCAAACTTTTAACAAAAGCTTCTTTTTCATAGTTTGATGAGATTGTGAAGTTATGTGGAATGTATTGAGGAAAATTTGACACTCTTTTAGTATTTTTCTTTATAGCCAAACTTGTATTTCTTTGTAGCCAAACTATTCTGTATTCATTTAAGAGCCAGGATTTTTATTTTTAAAAAATTACTAGTAAAAATTCAAGAAATTTTGAATTTACACTTTTGCCAAAAATAAAAATGGCATGAATAATTCATACCTAAGAATTATACAGCACATTTGAAATTTTAACAGGCAGTAAATTGCTCTTGTGATTTATGGATTTGAGTGGTTAAAAATAGTTGAACAATTTCTAAGACACCTTCTCAAATCAACAGAACATGAGTAGGTTTGTCTGACTTTACAGCAAACAGTATTACTCCTCCAGTTGCCTTGGAAACTGAATGAAACTCAATGTTACCGTGGTTACAGCTTTCAAAAACAAAACCAGAGGGATAGCTGTGTTAGTCTGCTGCAGCAGAAACACCAAAAAGTCCTGCAGCATCTTAAAAGATGAACAGATTTATTGTAGCACAAGCATTCATGTAACATTGCCCGTTACTTCACAGGCTTCAGAAAAAGTGGGCTCTAGTCCACAAAAAATTGCATGACAGTAAATCTCTTTTAGTATTTTGGATACTAAGACAATCAGTATCAGTTCTTCTGTTGAATTTATTCTTAAGATTGACTTAATATACGTTAATGTAAAATGTACCTTTCAAGTATAATTGTAGAATAAGATTGGAATAAGAGTATTTTCCTACTCCTGTCTCCCTGGACAGCTAATGGGCTGTCCATGACTTTCCCCTCATACGTCTGTGTTGCTTGCATGTGGCAAACTGAATATAGGAAACAGTAATCTGACATTAACAGATAAGCTACATTTTACATTTAACACAGAGGTAATCTCCATTTCTAAATGTCTTAGAAAGCCAGTTTGATGTAGTGGTTAAGAGTGGTGGACCTTAATCTCAAGAACTGTGTTTGATTTCCCTGGGCCAGTCACAGTTCCTCTTGGAGCTCTCTCAGCCTCACCTACCTCACAGGGTGGCTGTTGTGGGGAGAGGAAGCGAAGGCAAATGTAAGAGATTCCTTTGAGATTCCTTCAGATAGTAAAAAGTAGGATACAAAAAAAAAACAGTTCTTCTTAATCTGGCAGGAAGCCTGTTTCTTCCAAGGCACAAAACTGAGACTACATAACTAGTAATGTATGGAAATTCTCAAATTATGTTCTGATCATTGGTCTCTCCTTTAAATCAGTTCAGACACTCCAGTTGGTGCAGAATGCCATGATTCACCCACCGCACAGGATGTCTGTTGTAGGGAGAGGAAAGGGAAGGCAACTGTAAGCCGCTTTGAGACTCCTTTGGGTAGAGAAAAGCAGCATATAAGAACCAACTCTTCTTCTATTATTGGAAACTAGATGGCTCATGCATATTTCTCCCATTCTATAACCTACAGTCACTCCACTGACTGCCCATTAGTTACTGGGCTCAATGTAAGGTTATTGGCTGTGACATGCAAAGCTCTTCATGGCCTTAGACGAGGCTTGTGTGTGTGTAATTATTTTTTTTAATATTGGGTGATATGGCTATATATGGTTATGTTGGCTCACTCACTTGTCCCAAAATGGCCAATGATGGGCCTGGAGGAGGTAGAGAAGGGAGAGGCCCCAGTCATAAATATCTTTCCTGGCCAAGGCTCATTGCATGTAGTAGCCACTGTAATCCAGAGAGGTAAATACTTTAATTTTAACTGAACTGTGTTGGGGGGGGGGGGGTTGGCAAGAGTCAGTGGTGTGGCAGATGCCTGCCCCAGCCCTGTTCCTAGTTCAGCAGAGTAGGCCGCTGGGTCATTTCTGGCTTTGGGGGCAGAGAAAGTGCCAATGGACAAAATCAACAACTGTCTGTACAGGTGCATTCTCTGTAGAAGCCCCCACCTTATAAAATGGCCTGCCTGAGGAGGTCAAGAAGACACTAATTCTCCTGGCTTTCCACAAACTATGCAACACCTAATTATTCAAAGGGGCTTTTCTACTTAGACAATAGGCTGGCACTGTACACAAAGCTACTTAGAAAAAATATTGGGGATTGTAGTCTATAGTATTGTATTTCACTTACTGAAACATGACCCTATTTTTTAGCACTTAGTGTTTTTTTTAGACTTATGTTTTAATTCAGTTCTGTTTTTAGATTTCTGATTGGTTCTATGACCCTAGTAGTTTATTGAATCATGGAATCTTAAAGTTGGAAGGGGCCAGCATCAGCCTAAAACATCCATGATAAGTATCTGTGCAGCCTCTGCTTAAGGACCACCAATGAGAGGGAGCTCCCCCCTCCTTAGGCAGCTGATTCCACTGCTGAACTACTCTGACTGTGAAAAAAAATTCCATGATATCTAGCTGGAACCATTCTACATGTAGTTTAAACCCATTCCTCTGGTTTCTATCCTCTGCTGCCAGCAGAAATCACTCCCTTTTCTTCCTCTAAGTGACAACTTTCAAATACTTTCAAAAGAGCAATCATGTCCCCTCTCAACCTCCTTCAAACTGAACATTCTCAAGCCCCTCTGCTTTTCCTCCTAGGGCCTGGTCCCCAGGTCCTGGATCATCTTTGTCATTCTCCTCTGTACCTTCTCTATTTTGTCCACATCCTTTTAGAAGTGAGACTTCCAGAACTGCACACAGTTCTCCAGATGTGATGTGACTAATGCAGTATACAATGGGACCATGACATCTTGAGATTTTGACCAAATTCTCAATTGTATTGACTTGCTATGTAATCTGCCTTGATATCAAGTGTGTATCAGGTTTCAGAGTAAAGCGAACCCTCCCCAATGTGTGGATAGCTAACTATATCTCTTGCACATTTTAAATATTTCATGTTAACTTCTCTTTTTTCCACTAATTAAGCTATTTGGGCTTGGTAGGTGTTAAATTTGAGAGAAGAAATAGCAATGTGGTTTCATATTCTCTATACCCCGTCATCTGAGATATGGCTGTCCTGAGCAGTGCTTCATGGTGCCTAGGAGTGCTGTGATCAGCTGCAGATTTAGTTGCAAACTGAAGCTGTTCCTTGGCTGTTTAGCAGTGTTGAGAGGGCTTTCCCAGGCCTTAGCTGAATGGTTTAAAAAACTACTGGCAATTTTAAATCATTATATATATCTAATTATAATAACCATCTTCACATAGTCCTGAGTTTTACTGTACTTCTCAAGCTGCAGCCACTATATAGAACACTGACGTTTCTTCATCCAGTGCAATTAATTGCATTCTGTCACTATTTATTCTTTAAAATTATCTGCTTTCTGGGGTGGCTTATAAAAAATTAAATTTCAAAAATGGCACAAACAGATCAAACATTCAGAATTGAAAAAGTACTCCCGGTGCAAACAACATGAAAAATTTTAATTTCAGTCAGAAGATAATCAGGTCTAATGTGTGTATCAGTCGCCCTCTATTGGACAGCATGATAACAGACCAATTTTAGTGTGCCAGTTTTAGCAAAGGTGATCAGGTTGGCTAATAGCTGTACAAATAGCACACCTGAATAGAAATGAGTATTTTTTTTAATGCTGCTGTCCAAATTAGTGGGTTCTAGACAAGCTTCACAATGCAGACTGGAACATAAGCTGTGCATGTGCTAGTGTTTGAGAGTCAGTGTCATGGAGTGTTCTAGTATCTCGATGATGCAGATTCAAATCCCGATGCAAATGGACACATTCTATTGGTGCCATCTTAATTGATTCTGCCATCCTAAAAATAACTGTGTTTATCTTTTTGGCTGCTTTATATATTTTTTACTTTATCATTATGTGCATCCATAATTAGACCTCTGAAGAAGACACATTTTGGGTCAAAACACATTAGGCCCAAGGTTCAAAATTGTGTGGTGCATATGATGTATTTCAATGAATAACCCATGGGCTTTGTGTATGTTTTTAATTTCTTAATTTTGTAAGATGCACATAATAAATGTTTATATAATTTTATGATTTACATTGTACAGACATTCAGCCTTCATTCATGCAATTCCAATGTGTGCCATGGATGGGAGGGGGAGCAATCTCATCAATGTTCTTGGAAAGACAGCTTTGCCAGTCTTCCACTAGCACATCAACTGAGTTGCCATTGGGGATTAGATCCCACAGAGCATTTCAGAAATCAATTGGATCCATAAGTCTCTTTGGACAAGCAGGGTATTGATCCAAGCTTAAAGGACAAAATGGTCTGACCATGGTACTCTACTTGCCTGCACCAGACCAATGGTTATTAGATTTAAATCGCTAGCCCCAGAGATGGATCCTAGGAAAAATGTTCCAAATGTTCTCCTGAAGCAGTAAATGTCACCATATACAAGTATGGAAAATGAAATGACAAAGGCAAAGTGCTTTGTGAGAGTGCCACACACTTCTGGGATGTATTGAAACTTGAATGGAATCAGATGCAATACTGAATCATAATAAATATTAACTGCCATGTTGTTTGCTATTTAGTACTTTTATGGGTGGTGTAGAAGAAAGGCTACTAGATAAGGGACATTTTGAGCAGAAATTATTTACAGTTTACAACTAGTCTTGGACATCTGTAAATGAGTTCAAAAGAAGTTTATAGAAGTTCTCAAGGCTTTGCTGAATATTTGAATGAGAATCTTCAAAATAGTCTGCTGCAGTTTTCAAAATGAAGTGCTGAACTCCATCTTTAGAACTGCCACCCTTTCAATATTTGCAATGGAACTTCAGAATTATAAAAACTCTTAGTAACTGACGTTGCTTGCTAAACCCATGGACTTAAATGGGTATAATTCTGCTTGGGATGGCACCGCAAATCATTCAATGCTACAATTGTTATACTACTGAGACAGTTTCAGTGTGTGATGTAGAGGCTCAATAGTAGTGCTTTGTGATGCTGGTTTTGTGGTTCTTTTCACTCTGGCAAACACTTGAGCAGGGAAGGCTGTGAACTCTTAGTACAGCATATGGAACTAATGCCAGACTATATTTAGCTGCTCATCCTTGCAGATGTGAGCATGAGATACAATGGCTAAAAGCTGAAATTGCAGGCTTGCATCACATACACTCAAAGACATACATCCACACAGAACAGATTGCTAGCTCATGCCATGAATGCTAACAGTGAGACTCGACAAGATATTTTAGCAGCATGTTCTTTAAAACAACTAGGTTAAAGTCCACTTACTGACCTTTACAAAAAATAATGCTATGAATGGAGGTGAATGAATGAGAAAGCATCTGCCATAATGGTCAATAGAAGAAGCAAATGAGAAAGACCTTGCTGAAGATTCCTTCCCACCCTATTCCTTCCCATCAACATATTGGAAGAAACGGTTCATTTTTACTTAGGTTGCTAAATTATACTAACATTTTGTTAGAATCCACAATCCATTAACACAGGGCACTTGCAGAGGAGCCTTCTATAAACCTAAAAACCATTACTGAGGACTGAAGACAGCATGAGGAGCTGAATAATGGGCCGAAGGGAAAGGTGCCTTTACCAGCAGAGGAGAGAGCACACTTTGTCTGGTTCATACCCTTATCTCTGCAGCCTGCTGTACTGCAAAACATTTTGTACGCAAAGGTACCCCAATCCTATGCACTGGTATTTGGGAATCATGGATCTCCTGGGAAAACCAGAGAAGGAAGATGCTCATAATTCACAGGATTCAATCCCTTGTTTTTCTACAGATGATTTATTATTGAAACCACTGTACTAATAACCAGTTTATATGTAACAAAGCTTTTCTGGGTTTTATATTCCTGATCTCCTGTCTTTCTCTGGTTCTGAAAATTATGCAGTTGTAACATCCTTCCCTTTGCATGTGAAAAGGTCACCTGGAGGAAAGACAAAAAGTTACATATTTGCTATTGAATGGGATAGGATGTCAGATCAATGAATATCAGGGGACGATCAGGTATTTGAGAGGCAGCCAAACACAGGGAAAGACAGATTATTGAACTCAAACACAGACTTGTCAAAGACCATAGATTAGGAGAACCTATAAAACCACAGAATCCAGAGAGTGCAAAGAAACAAGGAATTAAAATTGCAAGCAAAGCAGACATACATCCCCATGGCAACAAAAAGGGATGAGAGGGAGAATACTCTCAAGAACCATCTACTCTTAGTTGCTAAAAATGGCAAAAGCAGAGAAGAGAAGCAGAGATTTCTATAGATGGGCAAATCATACCACATCTCTTGCTGAACTATGCAATCTCATGAAACTGGAAATTTTAAGTGGATATAACATGAACTTTAGTCAGAACTTCCCTTTTTTCAGGCATGTTCTCATTCGACACATATGCACTGCAGACTTAAACTGCCTTTGAGGACCCATATGGGCAAGGGTGACGTAACCCCAAAGGCCCAATTATTTTTTTGGACTTGACTTAGATGACCTCGCATTACCTCAGGTGGTGTATGAGTCCAAAAGGTGGTGTATTCAAAAGGTTTCTGAAGAACTTCCTACAGATCTTATCAGCACACTAGCTTTACTTGTTTTTATTGCAACAATGCTATTTTTAACAATAAACAATGCTGCAAAGTTCTCTTATGAGCCTCCTCATGGCTCCATCTTATGCCAATTTATTTATAAGCAAACTTATATTACAAAATTACACCTTTCGGTGAGACACTGATTTCATCTTTGTTACCAGCTGCACTGGTAAAGTGCTTGACTCATCTTTGATCAAAATAGATAAAAAATCTAAAGAATAAATCTTAATTTTTCCATCCCACCCTTCCCATAAGGCTCAGGGCAGGTTCCAACAAACTATGAAGACAATATTAAAATCACATTTTAAAAACAATTCAGTCTAATCTGTCTACCAACCAAGTAGTATTCCATGTTACAAAGCGTATTCTTATTTTGGCAATGTTGTAATTGATTTCTCTTCTCGTCAGGGAATGCTTTAAATGGAAGCCAACCGATTAGATGTTATAGGTTATATCCCTGTTGATGATGTCTTTGTTATTATTATTATTATTATTATTATTATTATTATTATTAGATTTATAGCCCGCCACCCCCTCCCATTATCTGGGCCTTAGGTAAAGAAAACAGAGAACAATTCAACAACTATCTAAGTTGTGTTCATTCCATTTAAAAATACATATGAAAAAACATAACTGAAAAGACTTATAACATTTTCTTGGATATTAACAATGGAATTTCTGTCATCCTAAAGACAAGAAAAGTGCTGTTTATAGCTTGTAATTCATTATCTGCAACAATAATAAAATTTACTTCAAAAGAACACTTTCTGTATCTTTTCACGTCATAACTATAACACCCAACATACAGTTACTCTACTCAGAGATTCTTTTATCCATAAAGATGAACATACTAATTCCATTTACTTCATTTATAGTCTCCTTTTCTCCTCAATAGAGACCCAAAACACCTTAACTTACGGTTGTCAGGTCCTACGTAGCTAGCAGCAGGGGCTGAGACAGTAGGATTGCCACATCCAGGTTGGGGTATTCCTGGGGATTTAAGCATGGATCCTGGAAATGATAGGAACCTATGTGGAGTACAATGTCATAGAGTCTACCCTCCATTTTCTCCAAGGGAACTGATTTCTGTCATCTACCTCACATACCTCTCCTTTATTGTATCCTCACAATAGCCCTGTGGATTAGACTGAGAATGGATGACCAAGCAAGCTTCTATGGTGATTTCAACTTTGGTTTCCAAGATCTTAGTTTACTAACCACAAACTGCCTCTGAGAGTTCCAGCTGGGTCTCAGGGGAGATCAGTAAGGCATAATGTAGTGTGACATAAGGACTACTGGTGATTGGAGGAAGTGAGAGGGGAAGATTCTTTGGAATGGATGGGAACAGACAGGAGTGGGGGGGGCAAGAGGGACTAGAGACCCTAACTATTTGGGGACATGGAAGGTATGGGAATGAGAGAGAAAACTTTAAAAGAAGAAGCTAGAGAAATGGGAATGCTTGAACCCCTTCTCATCTTCGTCCCATCCTGAAACACAGGGGGTGAGGCTAGGGGAAACTATCACGCTCTGACACTGATGCTGTGTAATGCCAGGTCTATCAATAGTAATATCTCAACTCTGCAAGCCTACTTTGCAGAGCATAAGGTAGATCTGGCATGCATGACAGAGACCTGGACACTGTGAGAGTTACGGGCTTCTTCAGGGCCTGCAGTAAACATATATCTGTTAGGTCACTCCTTAGGTTTGTATCTGACACAGTATGACTGGAGTTCAGCAAGAGAAAGAGAAATTTCAGGTCAGCTTGGTGCAGTGGTTAAGAGTGATGGCTTCTAATTTGGGGAGACAGATTTGATTCTCCGCTCTTCCACATGCAGCCAGCTAGGTGACCTTGAGCTAGTCACAATCCAGATAGTGCTGTTCTCAGACCTGTCAGAACTCTCTCAGCCCCACCTACCTCATAGGGTGTCTATTGTGGGAAGAGGAAGGGAAGGTGATTGTAAGCTGCTTTGAGACTCCTTCAGGTAATGAAAAATGGGATATAAAACCCAACTCTGCTTCTTCTTCCCTTCCCCCACTGCACTTCCTGAAAAGTTGTCTGCTGAAGCAATGCTAGGGATGATGTTCAGGGATCATCTGGGAGGAAAGAATGGTTGATAATTGCCTCTCATTCATCCATGAAATTATACTTGAGCAAGTAGAAAATAATGTTTGGACTTTATATTTATGTTTCTCCCCATGTACTTCAGTCTTACTTTCAGGGTCCCTGAAAAAAGGATTGAAGAATGCTCCTTCATAAAGTGGAGGCCAGATGTGGAGATACTGATTCCCTTGCTTTCTCAGGGAAGATTGAGCTATATGGAGTTGCCCACCTTAGGTAGTGTCTGGAGATCTACCAGTATTATAGCTGATCTCCGTAAAGATAGATTAAAGATAGGTTAGGCATGTTGGTCTGAAGTAGCACAACAAAATTTGAGTGCAATGGCACCTTTAAGATCAATGAAGATTCATTCAAGGCATGAACTTTCATGTGCATGCACGCTTCCTCAGACAATGGAACAAGGATAATAAGTATTCTTAGCGTTCTTCTTAAAGGTGCCACTGGACTCAAATTTTGTTGAGCTGATCTCTAGGTTACATAGATCAGTTCCCCTAGAGAAAAATGGCAGCTTTGAAGAGTAGACTCAATGATACTATATCCTCTTGAGTTCCCTCCTCTGCCCAAACCCAGCCCTCTCCAAGCTTCATCCCCAAATCTCCACAAATTTCACAATCCAGGATTGGCAACCCTATGGTCATGAGCCACAGTTGGTCACACTGATTTTAATGTTTATATAGACTGTTTTTGTTTTACTTTTAAGGTACCTGAAGAGGTTATATAGAAATATGTTAAGCTAGATAAATAAATTTCAGTTCTTTTTTTGCCTCTTCGTTAGAGAGCCTGTTCTCCAGTGGCTTATTTTCCTAAATGTTGTCACTTTCCTTTTCTGTCAGGTTTTATTCACAGATATCTAGACTATCTCCCACCCCAAAGGCAATACTTCTCACAAACACCCCCTCCTCAGATTATCCTGTATAATTCAGACCTGAAGGTACCACTACAATTGAGCAAGTATGCTGCAGAAAGGTGTACTTAGAGCTAACAGGTCCTGGTTATTCTTGTGTTATCTATTAATATTTTGATATATGACAGAAGTATATGACCAGTTCTTAATGCATGGACCTTTCAGCTGAATTTTTATGTTCTGTGAAACAAATAGTAGGTCTGAATCTACTTCCTTTGATAACATAGCTGTTTATCTTGTATCTGGCCTACAGGGAGTCATTTGGATTACAGCAATGCACATTAAATGAATATTGAAATTACCAGAACAGATCAATAGTCTGTCTAGTAACCGTTTTGTCCAGTACCAAATAATTCAGAAGAAGGATATACAGTGTCACAAATGAGGGAACCATCTTCTGGAATTTTCCATTTCCACTATGTACTAAATTATGGCCTCCCGCTTCCATCAGTCAATAGGCCCTTTCTTCTCAGCGTAGATATGCCCTGGCATTAAAACTGAAATAATTTATGTCAGAAATCACCCATCTAATGGTCTTCCATATCTGAAGCAAATGAAATCACCAGTCATGGTACATGGATTCTTCTGCATTCCCTGTCTTACTGCAGCGGCTAGAAGAGGGCCAGCTGGGGCAGGCCCCCCACTTATGGTGTCCCTACAGGGACACAAAATGCCCCATTCAGTTTCGCGATGCTGCAGAGCCAAATGGGGTGTTTGTTCACCCCCCACAATGGTGAGATAGTGCCATGCTCCGGGGGATGCGATGGGGCATGCTGCCCTGCCGCTAGGAATCAACAGAAGCCTGGCATGGCTGCCGCTGGGCATAATCAGTCACAGTGTGCCAATTAGTCCTGTTAAACATTGCTTTTTTCCCACAAGTTCTGCCCCTCAGCTGAATATCTTAGAGGGCAGCTGTTAACTGAGCAAAGTGATCTTTTATGGAGGTTTTTCCAATAGTGTTTTAGAGCCAGAACTTTTGAGGTGGACACCAAAATTCAGTAGTCAGTAATAGTAGTAGCAAAGGTAGTAAATGTATAAAAGTTCATTTCACAATATTCAGGGGCTCTGGCTTCTCTTCCACCTTGCAAACATATTAAAAGCTACTGCTGGCGTGACAGGCTGTTTCATTTATTTTGTCACAAAGCCTCAGCAGTATCACCTGAATAGCAACAAGGTCTCAGCGCACAAACCAAACATCATGACTCATGCACTAAATCGAAACTGTCAATCCTACTTATTATCTTTTTCCAAAGTTTCTAATTTTAGCATAGACCTTGCTGCATATATAATATATCCTGCTTGGAGTAGTTTCCAATGCCTCACACACTAGTTATTCTCTCTCTTAAAAGAAAAAAGGGCACAATAACCAAGTGTCATTATATTATAGAAGAAGGTAGAGACATGTTTCCCTAGTTCTTTGTAGTTTTACAACTTCATGAATATTTCTTATTTAAAAAGAAATACTGGCCCATGCTTGATCTCTAAGCCAGGTGATTTTGTTCCTGGATCCCCATTTTTTGCATAACACAATGTGACTGATCTTATACTTACAAAAGCAGAGCATCTACAATGATTCCCTCCCTCTAATATATCCCAATCATTTCTGTTTTTCCTGTGCACCCACTCCTTACCTTGTAACTGACCTCCAGTTTCAAACAAAACTGGGACAGCCATCTTGAATCACATAGGGAACCCCACATTCAGTAAGACAATCCAAAATGCCTGTCAGAATCTCATGAAATAATCTCAATAGGATTTTAACATTTAAGACATTTAATTTTTTCTTTTATTCCCCCCTTTATTGTTTTCAATTTAAAATTTGTCTGGGTTCTCCCTCTGCCAATTTGCATAAATATCTCCCCTTCCTGTCCCTGGCCTCATTGTGTGGATTTTTTAAAACCACCCTCTTAAGTAAGATTCAGCATTAGGTATTGGAACCAGGCTTGAGAATTTCTAAAATAAGAATGTGGTTTAAAAATGCATTACATAAATATTGCTACTATATGTTTTGGTAACACCAGTGTCTTTTCAGCCTATAACCATTGGCTTTATGAACCAAGCATTATAGTGAAGCAGGCATGAACTCCTATTGCCAAAATGTAACAGAAGTACAGTAGATGATAGCAGTCATTTCCAATAATGTGCAAGTGTGTTTAATTTAATTTTTAATTTTTACTATTTGTACCCTGTGTCAGCCCATTTTGTGATGCAGCTAACAAAGATAACTTATCAGAAACTATAATATTTTTAAATGCTAAAGTTAAATCATAAAACTATAACATGCCACACAAGCCTAAGTAGCGCAATCCAATCCAAAGATCAACCAAAATTGAACAAGGAAGTTTTTACCTAAACATGAAACAAGGCAATAGCAGACAAATGGTAGCTTACACTCAGCGAAGAGCCAACCTATGAGCTACTTCCTGTCACTTGAACCTGTATGATTCACATAGGCTGATTCCGCACCAGCAATGCAACTTCAGGCTGCCGCTGGTGCATTGCTACGGATCTTCTCTGATGCTGAAATGTCTCCCTCCAGGAAACACAGTGGTGGCAGGAAGGTTCTGCTGCGTGGGGGGGGGGGGAGAGAGATTTATTTTGCTGGAAGGTGGGATTGTGTTCCACGCAATCCTACCTTCCTGCAAAATACAAAAAATGCTCTGGTCTACCCCATGGCGCAATGAAGTGCCACGAACCTGACCAGATCATTTTTGGCCCCTCCAGGCCTCTGTAGGGTGGAAAGGAGCTGGGACTGGAAGGTCCTGCTCTTCCCATTCCAACACGCCTGCCACAGGACAGGCCCCGTTGGCCCTGCAGCACCAAAGGGGAACATGGAAGCATCCATGTTCCCTTAGTGCGGGGCTTCTGGAGCCTGATTCGCACCAGGCCCAGGAGGGCAGCAGCCTGGCGGCAATGTCATGTGGACACGATGTCAGGATCAGTCCCTGCTCTCTGCCATGATTACTGTTCAGTGAACCTGTCTGACTCCATCTTGTATGCTGTGCCTTTGCTGAAACGTTCCCATGTAACCAAAACCCCTGCTTGTAGTTTTCCTTTGATTCCCCCATTGCTTTGATCCTTGCATTTTCACACTGCATATTCTCCCCGCTGTGAAACAATGTTGCCCGGTTCCTGTAAACATCTTATCAGCTAGCCTGAGGTGCTGGCCTGACCAAGGCCGCGTTAACTTCAACACCTTGGCAGGAAGCCTGGGATGGCACCTGGGTGAGGGGCTCCTCCCCTCCCTTGGGAACGCTTAAGTTTTGGGCAGGAGAAAAGTATTGATAAGTGCCTACTGTTCTTGTATCGAACAGATTTGACTTCGAATGTTAAAGTGAACTGATCTGCTGCCAATTAAAGCTTATAGAAGTTTTGTTTGTGAGTTTTGTCAGCGCTTGACAGTAAGTCAAATCTGTTCAATACAAGAACAGAATTAGTCCTGGGTCTATACTGATGCCGCCCTGGTCTTTCCATCCGTGCAGAAGCGGCCTTATAGATACAAATTTGGAATATGCATATATTCTTGCTTACAGGTAGTTAAATATCTTTCATGTATCCATGTAAGATTTCTTCAGATCTTCACCCTTATAAGAGCTTAATGCAATATATCTAAGAGAATAAGTACAAACCCGGAAACTCATGGTATAATAAGTTTACTGGTGGTATTGGGTTAGTGGGGATATAGAATGGTGTAGTATAGACTGATTTCTTCATATCTTAGAAGCTAAGAAGGGTTGATACTTGGATGAGATATAGGGCTGCAATGCAGGGGATGGGGAAGGCAGGACTGCCAGCTCCTGGATATATGGGAGTGAAGCAGGGGGCATTGGGATACAATGACATAGAGTCTACCCTCTACCACATCAATTTTTTCTAGAGGAACTGATTTCTGAAGTCTGGAGATGAACTGTACCTTTTGTGGATTCTCAGGTCCCACCTGGAGGCTATCCTCTCTAATGGGAGACCACCAAGGAAGATGGTGTAGCCCTCTGTGTCTCCTTCTCTAATGACTTGTATCTCAAATGAATTATTTTCTGAGTTTGGATGGGGAGAAAATAGCTTGGATTACTGAGCCAGACTGAGCCTGTGGGAGGTCACATCACTATTACTATTAATAATACTGACAGAATTGTTTTCTGCAACTGATTATTGAGGAAATGCATAGGATATTTTCTATCCTTCATTCGCTGTTAATTAAGCTTGGTCTCAACCAAATGCCTGGTGGAAGAGCCCCTTTTTGCAGGCCCTGCGGAACTGTTTAAGGTCCGTCAGGGCCCTGATCTCCTCTGGGAGCTCATTCCACCAGGTGGGGGCCAGAACAGAGAAGGCTCTGGCCCTGGTTGAGGCCAGGTGGACTTCTTTAGGGCCAGGGACCATTAGCCGGTTGGTGGTGGTGGAGCACAGAGCTCTTTTGGGGGCATAGGCAGGGAGGCGGTCCCTCAGGTACACTGGGCCCTGACCATGAATGGCCTTGAAGGTAATTACCAGAACCTTTAGTCTGATCCAGAATTCAACTGGTAGCCACTGCAGTTGGTGGAGAATGGGCCGGATGTGTGACCACCATGGTTTTGCTGTGAGGATCCTGGCCGCTGCGTTTTGGACCAGCTGTAGTTTCCGGGTCAAAGCTAAGGGCAGGCCTGCATAGAGCGAGTTACAGAAGTCCAGTCTAGAGGTGATGGTCGCATGGATCACTGTGACTAGGTGTTCTGGGGCCAGGTAGGGCGCTAGTAGTTTGGCTTGGCGGAGATGGTAGAATGCCAGCCGCTCTACCTTTGTGATGTGGGCTTCCATTGTGAGGGAAGCATCCAGAATCATGCCTAGGTTCCTGGCGGAGTCAGCCGTAGAGAGCTGTACACCATCCAGGACAGGCAGGCACGCTTCCTCACATGGGCCCTTCCTACCCAGCCACAGGACCTCCGTCTTTAAAGGATTGAGCTTCAGGCGACTCTGCTTCAGCAGATTTTGTTTAAGCAAGGGTCCTCACTATACAGTGCTCCAACAAGGTGATATATTAGCCACTTTCACTCATATGATTTTGTCAGCCAAACAATGTGTAGTGGAAGCATGTGTTACATTGGATACTCATTTGCCATTTCATGTAGATAAACAATGCCCTATTTTCAAATGAGCATACAGCTTTGATGTGGGTAAACATACCTAGATTTTTGAGGAAATAAATTTGTGCATACCACAGCTGAATGCATTTGAAAAATACATTTTGTACTATTTATACAAAATGGTGACCACACTAATAGGAAGATTTTATGTAGCCTGCACTCCTGTTATGTATGGTTAAAAATTTGATGTAAATTTTCTGGGTATAACCATTTAATAGGAATGCCAGTCCCCAAGTGGTATTTGGGGATCACCTGGAACTATTGCTTATCTCCAGACCAGGAAACACTGCAGTTTCTTGACAGCCCTGGAAGAATTTCCCCAATGGGTGGGAGTTAATTTTAATGTATATTTTTTAATTTGTTAAACATATGACTATATATGGTCATGTCAAACTGCCCCCCCCCATGACTAATGATGGGTCTGGAGGGGATGGGGAGGGAAGGGGCCCCAGGTGGGCAGGTACACAGTTATGTTTCTCAATTATATTCTGCATGGCCATGCCACTTGTGGGGTTGCTCAAAGCCTGAAAAATGTTTCAGTGGTTGAAAAAGTTGAGAAAGGCTGTTACAGGTTAAAGAGATCAGTTCCCCCTGGAGAAAATGGCTGCCTTGAATGGTGGACCCCATAGGAGTATACTGAGGTCTCTCCCTGCCCCAAATCCCACCCTCTTCTGGTTCTACCCCCAACATCAAGTATTTCCCAACCCAGAGCTAGCAACCATAAACCACTATGATTACTTAAGAAAAACTTTGGAACCAAGATATAATCAGACAAAATCCTAAATTGCATTTAACAACACAATTAAAAGCCTAAAGCTGGATTAATATAATCAAACTATATTGGTCTGACTGAGAATAAACCTTGGATGTCTTTATACTTTCAGTCTCCCTCTCATTCCCACTTCCCTCCATTCTTGTTTCACAGCAAAAGTGAAGACTTCTGGTTTAGGGTTTACTGCATTTTTTGTGATCTGAATAGGGGGTTGAACAAACTGTGGCATATTTCTTGCTAACAAAACAGAATTTTGAAATAGTTCAACTTTTCTTTCAGATAAATTGTGGCTATTTCTAAGCAACAGAAGTTTGAATCTTTGTATAGCCTGAAAGGAATAGGGGGGGAGGGGATGTGAACCCGAGGACTGCCTGACTTGTTTTCATCACCAACAGGCATACAACCAGAATCCATTTATCTCCCCTGTAGGACACTGCAGGTGAATGTCCAAACTTGCTTGTTATTTTCTAAGTGGCAGCTGTGAACAATTTATAGGTGGTAAATGTATCTAAATCAGGCAGCAGAGAACTATGCAGCCAAAGAGACTTTTATCGAACTCTGACTGACAAGGACATACAGTAGGCAGAAAAGTAATAATAGATTATGGTTTGAATTTCACTAACTGAACAGGGACCTGTCATTGATTCCCTTCCCTAAAGCAGACCTCTGGCTTCACCTTCATCCTGGTATGCTGATCCCAGGGGTCCTCTGTAGTGATGAGCAATTCCTTGAGCAGCCCAAGGAGCAGCAGTTGCTCACACAGTTTCTGGAGGAGGAACCTGACTCTGCAAAGCTTTAGCCCCTCCACATCAAAAGCCACCATGTCTGCATCTGCCTCAAACACAACCTTGGGCCCATCCTCAAGGACTAGCGGTGGACCTCATTCACAGCCTCTTAGACAAGCTCGCAGTCCCAGACTGGGTCCCAGGTTTCAGCCAGATCCCAGATTTCCAGGTTCCCAGAGACCCCTGTGTTGTGGAGTGCAGGATTTGCAAGGAGATTGTCAGTCCCTCTGATTGTCAGTCCGGCGGCAAGGGACCAATTGCGAGCAGCGCAGAGCGCCGCTCACGATTGGTCCCTTGCCACCGGACTGACGAATCAGGAAGCCCAAAGTGCCTCCCGATCTACCCCCGCATTCAGCCAACCACCGCTATTTGTTGCCTTGCCGCCAAGAACAGAGGTAGGCAGTGGGGCGGCGGCAGGGAGGCCTCTCAGGCCAGCAAACGGCCAGCCTCGGGTGTGGGGCGGCGGCCCGGGGGGGGAGGAAAAAACCTCCCCAGAGCCCAGCGAGCCGGCGATCGGCCTCCCGGGCCCTGGGGGGGGCTTTTTCCATGCGGGGGGGGGGGGAGGAAAAAGTCTCCCCAGGGCCCTAGGCAGAGGTACCTTGTTAAAGTCCAAGCCATGCCTGTGTTTTGTCACTATCGTGTCTGTTTTGTCCTTGAGACTCTGAACTTCCAGAGAAAAGCCTGAACAAAACTGGCCAGCATTTGACTCAACAATGATCTCACTTTGTGCCTATTTATCTTCAGAAGCTTTGCTGATGTCCACTACAACACAAAAGCCTGACTCTGGTATTTTAGCCCTTTGTCAGTAAGTCTAAACATAATTCTATCTTTGGGCACATGATTTTTAAAGCTTCCAAACTCACAATTTCTGGTTTTCTGGCTTCACTCTGTGACATTCTTGTCATTATAAGTTTTGATTGAGAGTGATGGGGGCTAGAAACGGTCTCTCTCAGATGTTCTTTTTAGAATTGCCCTTTTAAGCTTGTTTGTGATTCATGCCCAATTCACACATTCCCAAGCCCATGTGGTAAACACCTGGACTGTCAACAGATTTATGCCTGGATTTCCATGCTGGGCACTTAGTTCTGATGTGTATGGAGGTCTTATTCAGGACTATAATGTGTGAGGAAAAGGAGTTGCACACACACACCATCATTTTGCTGATCTGAAATGGCCCCAGAAGCTGTTATTGGTCCCACTGGGAAAGCGTATATGTACTGATGGCTACATGTCAGTTTCTCCAGTGGGACAAATAGCAGCACCCCAGGTCATTTCAGGTTGGGAAAACAGCACAGGTGGGGAATCTCAAGTCCTTCTTTCCATCAGGCCACGCTCCCAATCTGAACTGATCCCTGCTTGCATAAGAACTGAGTGCTTCATATGGAGTTCCAGGCACATATGTGCTTCAAAGTCCTAGTGCTGGCCATATGACTGCCATGTGGACTCTGTGACATATGTCTGCTTACAATGTCAGCAAAGAATAGGGAATATTATGTTAATGTTTCAGAATGTTGTTCTGTTTTGCTGAGGGAGGGGATAGGCTCTGTATTTAAATTAATGGCTCAGTATTATTTGAAACATACGTATGCTGCTCTCTCCTTTAAAAAATCATGCCAGGTGGCTCACAATATATAATTAAAACGCATATCAAAAACATTAAAAAGTCCAACATTAAAAATAGCAGTAATTGAGGCAGCAGCAGAGAATACAATGCAATCTTTTATATCCAAGACATAACAAAATGATCTAAATTATACAAATGGCATTAAAACCCAGCAATAAACCACATTCGAAAATGTAGTATCTGACATAATGCCTAGGAGAACAATAGACATTTCCAGATACCTAAAGTTTAGCCAGCTTGGTACAAATCTGGAAAAGGGATTATGAAGTCAAGGCCCAACCACAGAGAAGGCACTGTCTCTGGTTTACAACCCACCAGAACTCTGAAGAACAGGCCTATAGGACGAGGCATACAATGTAGACATTATGAACCAGTAAGTTGGGAGGTAGAAGGGATAGTACAAACCAGGCTGCAGGCTGGAGTTTTAGTCATGGCAGGTTGACCCACCTCTTCCTGCACCCACATGGGGGAGCATTTGGCCTGGTGCGCCTCATCCACCCCCGATTTGTGCTCCTGCATGGGAGCTGGGGCAGTGAAGTTTCCAGTGCATAAATGGTCACTGAGAAGATGCACCTTAGCTGTAAATACTCAGTGACCTATCCCAGAGACATACTCTCCTGCTGGTTCTCCTATAGTTGTCATAATCCCCAGGTTTTCTGCCATGGTTTTATTCTGCTTTCATGATTTAACTCTATTGCTTGCTAAAATGTTGCTTTGACCTGCCTTGCCCTGATGTAACACAAATGCTCTGGTTTGACACTCCAAGGTCGTTTCCTGCTGCTATGTTTTATGACTCCCTATCCTCCCTCCACATTCTTCCCGCTCCCTTATCTATTCCTCCCCCTCCCTTATCATAGCATCCTATAGTTCCCAGACCTGTTGTTTGGATGGCCAAATGGTTATCTTGATTGTTTTGACTCCTTTGAACTGTGCTTGGTTCAAATTCCCTGGGAAGTGAACCCCTATACTGCTTGTGTTAAGCTTTGTACCTCAGTCCTGACTATGCTCTCATTGTAGATGCTTTCATTTTTCTTAAGAAACTTTCATTCTATGAAGTTACTTATTTAGAAATCAGAGTTTCTCACAATAGCCAGCGGTCTCCCTAAAAATGGTTGTGACCTTTGTGAAAATTCAAGAAAATTCAAGAAGACCAGCACACAGCAAACTAATTTGTGGCTCTACCAGATGATACAAGAGAGGCAATGATCGATTCATACAGGGAAAACATGAGCCTCAGTTGCTGCTCATGAAATAACATATTTGAATCACCATATATGCATTACAATTTCATGCCAACTGGAGTTTATACACTCCTATTGGTTCTTATTTCAAAATGTTATGTTTTGAGTTATTTATCCAGGAATGTAAAATTATATTTTAAAGATTCTTGCTCATTGCAGCTTGCTCACCATACTTGCTGAAAATCAGATACTGTTTTTTTTTTAAAGTAGCAACAGTTTCAACAGCATTTATGCCTATCCACCCCATAACAAGGCAGATAAATATACTCACCACTTCCTAATGCTCTATGTAATAGGTCCTTTAATTATAAACAGGATTTCTACTGTCATAGGATTTACGACAAGATGATATTCTTTTGATGAAATAGTAACCAGCAATGCAAAGAAATTGAAGTGGTGATCCAAAGTGGCAAAGAAAAAAATACCCACTATGATGAGAAATACTCTGTTTACAAATCTATTGCATACAGATTGACCAAAATATCTGTCAGGGTTCATGTCCCAAGAATATTTGATCTCCTGTTGTCAAATGTATTAAGTACACCTCAACTAAGGGCATGGTATCTCTAATCCTTGTTAATTACCTGAAAACTGCAATACCAAGGGTTGGCTGTGTGGCCCAGGCAGAGTCATATGAAACCCCTCCAAGACGGAAGTCACATGGCTGGGTAGAAAGGGGCAGGATTAGGAAGTGCATCTCCCCTGCCTGGATGGGGTACAACTAACATCAGCACAAGTACCCAGGAATTTGGGGGTGATCTTTGATGCCCCCTGATTATGGAAGCTCAGATCTCAGAAGTAGCCCAGATGGTGTTTTTCCACCTATGCCAAGCATGGCTACTAGCACCCTACCTGTCTTCAGAACACTTGGCCACAGTGATCCATGCAATGGTCACTTCCATACTAGAAGCTTGTAACTCACTCTATGCAGGGCTACCCTTGTTCCTGACCAGGAAATTGCAACTGGTACAAAATGTGGCTGCAAGAATCCTCACTAGGTCATCTTGGAGGGCCCTTATCCAGCCAGTGCTGTGGCAGCTGCACTGGTTGCCGGTTAGCTTCTGGATCAAGTTCAAGGTTTTTGTTTTGACCTTTAAGGCTATACGTTGCCTGGGTTCTACCTATCTGAGGGACCATTTATCTTCTTGTGCCCCCCACAGGACTCTTCGCTCTGTGGGTACGAATTTGCTGGTTGTCCCGGGCTCCCAGGATATTCGCCTGGCCTCAACCAGGGCCCGGGCATTTTCAGCCCTGGCCCCAACTTGGTGGAATGAACTCCCAGAAGAGCTAAGGGCCCTGATGGAGCTCTCTGGGTTCTGCAGAGCCTGTAAGATGGAGCTCTTCCACAAAGTGTTTGGTTGAGGCCAGGGCAGAGACCAGAATTACCAATCTGGGGATCCCATCCTGCCTTTTTACGATTGGGGCTCCCCAAGCTAGGGTCATCCAAGACTGGGAACAGCAGGGCTGTGGGTCTGGGAGTTAGGAAATTGATTATGCTGACATCAGTTGTAAAAAGGAGGTTTTATGTGGTTTTATATTCTGTAATTTTTATTGGTGTTATAGCTTGTAAACCACCACAAGATGGCCGGTGCTGAGAATGGCAGTCTAAAAAATGAATGAATGAATGAATGAATGAATGAATGAATGAATGAATGAATGAATGAATGAATGAATGAATCACTGTTGAGAACTCACACTTCTCACATGTTCAGATGTGACTCATCAAGAGCAGGGAAATCAAGTTATATACATAAAGGTATGAATAACCAAAATATCAACTCACTCAGTCCAATCAGGTTTCACTCTGGCCAATTATTCTTGATGATGGATGCAAAGAAGCACACAGACAAAATTATGTCTTTTTACTGCTACTAATTTATTTGCATAAAGTTTTATTCATCACATGACTCTGACAAGGTCATTGTTAAAGCAATGGTAGACTTCCGCAAGATGAACAGTGAGGAGTGTGCCAAGGATCATATTATTCTTACAATAAGTCACCAGCAAATACTGAAGTAGGGGTTCTGAAAGGCCTGTCAAAACAAACTCCTTCTTCATTATTCAGTATGCAAAATCGTGCTGTCTCATAATTTTCATTGAACAGGGAGGTTGCACTAAAGATTGTCCCGCACCACCTGCTAAAGATAGAGCAGCTGTTATTCATCCCCATTGACAAACAATGTGCTTGTGATATGTGAAAGAAGCACTTCCATCATTTTCCAGAAATGTATAAAATGCAAAAAGCTATATGATGCTTTCCTTCAGCATTTTAACATTTGATTTCTATTTTTGATGGCAAAAAAGTGTTTGCATCCCAGTAAGGAGGGATTGTAGTCCAGAATATATTTCAAAGGTGTTTGTGACCATGTATATTGATACAAAACATATACTGAATTGAACTGTTTGATATGGAAACTGGTGGGAGAAGGTGAGTAGGATCAAAGGGAACTATTTATCTGTTAGAATATGGAGACTTAGCTAGATGAATCTGCACAGTGTCAAAGTACATTACAAATGCCTTTTCTCCCCATTACACAAGGCTTCCACAAATGTCTTATAGTATTCCATACAGTTTCCATAGCAGGAACAATAGATATTGAAGGGGAGGGATACTTTGCTCCATAAATATTAAAAGTAGGGAGATGAGACCTGGTATAGTGTAAATAGCCTGATTTAAACTGCACTTCAATTCTAAACTTACAAAGTAGCCTCTGCCTGCTATCCCAACCCCTCTCCTATTTGAAGCTTGCTAATAATAGTTTTGATATATCTTCAACACTGCATTATCACCTTACTAGTGATCAAGCCTGCTGTAAAATAAATACAGCGAGCGCTAGGCAAGGGAGCCCCCGGCAGTTGCGCGAAGCGCGGCTGGCGGGGGCTCCCTCAGCCGGTGGCCTGACGCAGCGAGAGGCGCTTCACGGCCCTCGCCGCGTCAGGCCGCCAGGCAGGGAGCCCCCGGCAGCCGCACTCCACGCGACTGCCGGTGGCTCCCTCGGGCGGCGGCCTGACGCAGCGAGAGGCACTTCGTGCCTCTCACCGCGCCAGGCCGCCGGGGGCTCCCTTGCAGGCGGCCTGATGCGTCGGAGGCGCAAAGCGCCTCCGCCGCGTCAGGCCGGTGGCAAAGGAGCAACTGCGAGCCGCGCTGCGCGTGGCTCACAGTTGCTGGGGCTGGGAATCAGAGGGACCAATCGGCAGGCACTGCGTGCCTGCCGATTGGTCCCTCCAATTGTCTGTCCAGAGGAAGGGTCCAATCCGGACCCTTCCTCATCCCGGACACATCCCGCCCCAGAACCCCTTACCCTTTTATTTAGTCTGTGGCGCCCGCGGCGCCACGGCCAGTGTTAAGATGGTTCAGCAGAATCCTAGATCCTTCTGCACTGAACCTAAGACCTTATGCCTGCAAAACAGATGCTACTGAATCACAACCCCTCCCATGAACAGTATCTGACTCAATGTACACGCACACAAAAGCTTATACCCAGAATTAAACTATGCTGATGTTAAAGGTGCCACTGGACAAACTTTGTTCTGTCGCTTCAAACCAATATGGCTAATCACCTGAATCTACCTCCCTTGAAGCATGATTTTAGATGCCGAACACTGTGATCCAGTCAGAAAAATCTGTGTTTCAAAATTGTTTTCCTCTGCTCAGGGTTCCGCATTCTTAGAGAGTTATTTCTGGGGTGAGAGGCTGGTAGAAAAGTCTTATGATAATGATGTAAGACATATAGATTGTCTCAATTTATGTTGCAGTTGTTTTTAAAAGGTCATATGGGGAAAGTAAATTTCTCATGCAAGTTATACAAATAATGCAGTAACATATGAGTAACAATTTTGTTACTCGTGATTATATGGGTAAGAGAATAAGTAGAATAGGATCAGTGTTTAGAATGCTTCCTCTCTTTAGGAGCTACCTAGAAAGAAGACCAACCAGCTGAAAATCCAGGCAAGCAAAGAAATATCAAGCTGGCTGCTATGGCAAAAGTTTATTCAATTTTTAATCGTGCCAGAACGAGATCCAGTATACCTCAGTTTTGGATACAGCTGTCTTCCTGAGTGGCTTATGCATCCTTAGTAATCCTTACAACTCTATTGGTAATATAACAATGCAACTTATAATTATCACCTTGCCTAAAAGGTCTTCGGTTTATTGTCTGTATTGCAGGAGATCATGGTCTCAGCCTCATGAACAAATAGGCTAAGACCATGATCCCCTGAAATAAACCCACCAATTGGCACACAAAGCATGCCTCTCAGCCCCCACCCAAAAAAATCAGGATCTTCAAGTCTCATAATTCCAAAACAGATTGGAATTAAAATATGCACTATGCATCTATGATTAGATGCATGGGCATAGGATTGGAGAATGTTTACTTTAAAAAAAGTTTGCTTGCATTGCTTTCTCTTAAAAACATGGCTGGCTACCATGATTGACAGGTGGGGGGAGGCTCACAGGTATAGTGAGTCCCTCTCCTCCACCATTTTAATCAGTCGTGTGGAGTGCCAGGAAGTGGGAGAAAGCGGGAGAAGAAAGCAAGAGCTCGAGGAGCTGAGAAATGGCAGGGGGCATGATTTTTAATAGCGTTAAGCAATTGCACTGGCTTAACACTATGTTCTTAGATGTGCAGAATGGCCCTGAGTATATTCTCAGCATGTGGGGCATTATAGGAGGTATGTTTCCCCCCTGGGGGTATCTTCTTGAGAGGTGGTATAACTCGACCACCATAAATCCAATCCTCACCATATTTAGAGTGGAAAGTCAGCTTGAGATTCACTACAAGTTTGGTGTTTCTAGCATGCTGAAGGGCTGTTCTACTGATTCATGAACCAAACCAGTTTGTTTGCCAATTAAAAATGCATGATGGTTCATGGTTTGTGAACCTGGCATGCCATGAACTATACTGCATTTTCCCAGTTTGTACCCATCCCTAACCAGAAGCTGTAACTACAGGTAAAGATAAGATGTGGAACAAGGATCTTGAAGTATATTTATGCACGGACCAGGTTATCCAATTGTGTGCTGCAAACCTGTGCAGACATTAATTTGTAATATACATGGATGTAGCCTGTGAGTTTCATACATCACCCAACATGATAAGCCTTAGTATGAAAGAGAAACTCATTTAAATATCATTACTTAATGTCATGATTAACAATATAACTATTGTCCTGGCTGTACATTGCTTGTTGCCTAATTCCAGTGCTGCCAAGAGCCATTGCATACCCCAAGACAAAGATTTTCTCTGGGCCTTCCTCCCTCACACCTCTCAGATCCCAACCCATAAAAATATCATTTCATCACCTTTTTTGCCCCTCTCAGACTTGCCTCATCCTAGTTTTTCTTCACCAGCTTCCTAGTGCGCCTTACATGTCTATCTGTACTGTGCTGACACAAATTAAGCAGGATACTGTGACTGGTTATTCTACAAACTGAACTTTTAATACTGAGCTATATTCTCGGCATGTGGGATATTACAAGGGGTTATCCTTTCAGGTATTATACTATGAAATACAAAATGCTTCCACTTTGTTCCAGTTTGGCAGAGCTCCATGGAAGACTATATTCACTGCTGGAAAATGTTCATTTGGAAGCTGAAGGGTCAGGAGTCTCGGCCAGAGCTGGATTTAGCCACAGTGCAGGATTAGATCTCATTCATACCCAATTAACCAGTTAAATTGTGGACAGGGCTGTTTACAAACAAGTGCTGTACTCTAACCATTTCTTCTTGTCTTTCTTTCTGCAGTATATTGCATTTGCCTCCCTATTCTTCATTCTGGTTTCCATCACGACCTTTTGCCTCGAGACACATGAAAGGTTTAATCCCATCGTTAACAAGACAGAGACGGAAACTGTTGGGAATGGCACCCAAGTGCGCTTCTACCTGGAAGCAGAGACTGAAGCTTTTCTGACCTACATTGAAGGAGTCTGTGTTGTCTGGTTTACTTTTGAGTTCCTGATGAGGGTTATTTTCTGTCCGAACAAGATGGAATTTATCAAAAACACGTTGAACATCATTGACTTTGTGGCCATTCTGCCTTTCTATCTGGAGGTTGGACTCAGTGGCCTGTCTTCCAAAGCTGCTAAGGATGTCTTGGGCTTCCTGCGAGTCGTCCGGTTTGTTCGAATCCTGCGAATTTTCAAGCTGACCCGCCACTTTGTAGGGCTGCGTGTTTTGGGACATACCCTTCGTGCCAGCACAAATGAATTCTTACTGCTCATCATCTTCTTGGCATTGGGCGTCTTAATCTTTGCCACGATGATTTACTACGCTGAGAGAATAGGTGCTAAACCCAATGATCCTAGTGCCAGTGAACACACACACTTTAAAAATATCCCCATTGGCTTCTGGTGGGCTGTTGTCACCATGACTACCCTGGGCTACGGAGACATGTATCCTCAGACTTGGTCAGGCATGCTGGTGGGAGCTCTGTGTGCTCTTGCAGGTGTGCTGACAATTGCCATGCCTGTGCCCGTCATTGTGAACAATTTTGGAATGTATTACTCCTTAGCTATGGCTAAGCAGAAGCTACCAAAGAAAAAAAAGAAACATATCCCACGGCCGCCCCAGCTGGGATCCCCCAATTATTGTAAATCTGTCATAAACTCGCCACACCACAGTACTCAGAGCGACACATGCCCACTTGCCCAAGAAGAAATGTTAGAAATTAACAGAGCAGGTAGGAAACCTCTTAGAGGAATGTCCATCTGACCATTAACTTCCATCCTTTGTAGAGATTGAAAGATTCAGTCAGACTGCTTTCTTAGAGCAATGGGTAGCACATTATCCCATTACTGTCCCACCGTCACACATGGAATCATGTGTGGGACATAAAGGTTGCAGGGACAAACAGTGCAGGAGAAGCAGACAAACAAAACTTAGAGGAGTGCACGCTATAGGAGCCTTAACACTGGTCCTGTTTAAAGGGACATGTAAAAGATTTTCATAGGGGGAGAAGATTTAATGGAAGATTTTTGTTGTTGTTGAGTTCTACAGCCTACCTTGCTGGACTGCATTAATGTATTATGATGGCTCCTGAAAGTTGAATGCTTCCGAACAAAGTGGGAGCCAGGGGCACAGATCTTGCACTGGAAAGAAACACACACACACACACACACACACACACACACACACTCCCCATTACAGCTGCTTTTAAAAGTTGCAGTAAACCATGCATTTGGTTAGAGAAATAAGGTGCCTACTTCAAGGATATCTTACATCAGCACATGAAAAGCCATGAAACAACCATTCCTTTTGAGGTGGCTAGCCACTCATGAAAATAATAGCTTCGTTTTCCCACAGAAATGCAATGTGATTCACAAGAGAACAAGGCTAAATGTAAGGATATTTATTCCGTAGCAGGCAACCCAACCCATTTTATGACATCATCATACTGAAGCTTCACATTTAGACTTCAAGAGAACAAGAGGAGTGGCGATGCCAACTTTTCAAAGCTTAGGTCCACACCTCCTCCAGCTTTCTAGCATTAAAGACTGACTGAAAGGGGAGACTATTGGCTATTTGGGGTAGACTTGTACTGAAGAGCCATGAGCGATAATCTCACAGGGTACTCTGTTTTTTAGAAAAAGATAGTGAAAAATGACAGCAATAAGAAAAGAGTCCCAGTCAGACTAAACTGTCTTTCATACTAGTTCCATATTGGGGGTGGGAAATGAAAATACTAGTCCTCATGGAATATATTATAATATCCCATGGCTAGTGGTTAGTTATGGGACTATCTCAGTTTTATGAGACTCCTCAAAGAGCACACAAAGTTACAGGGCTTTGATCTGATTAGTTCAACCCCATAATCTACCTCTACCCATGGAATATCATTGACCTATTCTGTGGAAAAACAGTAATTTCAAAGTAAATAACTACAAATTATTTTGTCCAGTTAAATGAGCATAGGTTAAAGCCATGTGCAACCTCTTGCTATTTAAACTATTTCCCACAGTTCATATTCTGATACAAATAATTTATACAGTGTTTTGTGCTAAGCTTTAGTGGTAAAGGAGTATGTTGAAAGAACCAGTTTATACCTATGATGGTCTTGCAGTATCGTTTTCTTATTGGTTTATTTACTCAATAATGGAAATCTAATTTGTCACTTCATAAGGGCGAGAAAGCGCCTTTTCCCATTTCATAGCCATGCATGTGGATGCTATTGAATGAACACAAAAGAAGTGTGACTTTCCTTTGTGTGAGGCTTCACCAGTGCCAAATGCTAATTTCTAAGATATGGGGAGGTGATGGTGGGAAATTAACTTTTTTTGTGTGCAGCTCTGTAAAACCCATGGTTTTTAAAAACAACTTTGATTTGAAGACTTCCATTGCACCAGGCTGTCACAATCCATGTGATTGACTTTCCTATTTTCCCCTTTGTGCACACCTATGTGGTCTTCGCTGTCCATTCTCCTCAGGTTGCAAATGCTTATCACAAATTCATCACCAAGCAATTAAAGAACTTCTTCATGAGTAAATAAATAGATTTATAGCTCTGTAAAGCAGGAAGGATAAGAGGACACTCATGAAGCAGTGTGTCACATTCATATTCATCTGCCAATAGCACGGCAGATTGTGTATCCATGGTTTAGTGCGGAACCAGTTCTCATGAATGCTGTGAAATCGTATGCAATTTCTGTGTGTTGGTAGTCCTACTGACTACTTATTATCTCCAATGTGATTCTTCTTATATAGGAGACACCATGGAGAAAACTCAGCATGAACTGAACCCTAAAAGTCCAGAAGCTACTGTGACTGCAGCAACCAGTTCTTGCTGAGGTCTCTCTTTGCAGTCCTGTACATGAGAACAGATGTGCCGAGAAAACAAGTAGTCAGCTTGCATGTACAAATCTTTAGTATAAACAATGTGTTTTAGCTTTTCATCAGCTCCAGAGCATATTGGTATATTATAAGAGAGTCAAATTACCGTACCTATGTATTCATCCACTGCAACTGAAGCAAAAGTTGCTGGTTTTACGGGGGGGGGGGGGGGGGCGGACTGTAATGCAGTCTGTAAAATCCAGAGACAGCAGATATTATGTTTCTCTCTCCAGTTTAACGTCACCCTCCTTTCCTGGTGGCAGTCATCCGCATTGGGTCATCTCCAGGTTTCTGATAGCAACAGAGGTGTGACATCCCAGACCCTGATAGAGCAAAGAAGTTGAAGGGACATTAATCTGTCCTATAGCGATGGTGGCTATGGTTTAGTACCGTGAAAGGTCTGAAAATCTTATCCTAGCGTACTACTATAATAAATGGCTAAACCCAAGGCCAAAATAAGAACATGTTATCCTTCTTTATGATTGCTTTTGAAGTGATCAAGTAGTATTTCAATTCTTTGTACCATATGGGACAAATGGCTAAGCCTGACAGAGTTGCTTGAGATGTTGAAAGTGAATGTGTTCTAAATTTCACCAGATTGGCATAGTTACTAATTTCCTAGGAATCCTGGTTGCATTCTTTGAGTCTTAATGTTATCGAAAATACAGACTTCTATTTAAACCAACTCCTCACTTGCTCTCTCTCTCTCTCTCTAGTCCAGCTAAATTTTAAACACTCTGTGCTGCCTCCACCCTTTGCAGTTTACCAAAAGAGACATCATGTTGGGTTATACATTCTGGTGCAGACCCACCCCCCATGCAGGCCTGAGGGCAGCAGTTCATGGAGCAGCAGTTCATGGACGGCAGTGGATGTGGGAAGGGATGAATATTTCATTTCACTAATGGAAAATTTAGTCTGGAGCTAGGTGTCCTCTTGTGTGGTGCACTTCCCTGTTGTGTTGTGGCATATTCTTGTCCCAAGTCACTTTGGAGGGTTACAGGGCAAAAAGAAGCAAATTTAGGCCCCCAGTTAGTTATCCATCAGATACAATAAATATCATTTCTGGCTCATACAAACAGGTTGTAGGTGCTGATGAGTTGAGGAAGCTAAAAACAGGTGAGCTATAACCCCATAGTCTAGATCTTTTTTTATCTGTGGCTTAATATAGTCTGAATCTAGCTAGCACCTTACGGGGGGAAGATAGCTTTTATTTTTAAAACAGTGTTTTTTCTTATAAGAAGGCATTCTCATCTAGGACTGCACACAGGTATAATATACTGGAACAATATATATCCACAATTATATTGCTGTAATTTATTTTTTAATTATGTTTTGAATGTTGGCAAGCCAGCCTCCAGGTGGGACCTGGGGATCTCCTGGAATTAGAGCTTATCTCCAGACAATAGAGATGTTTCCCTGGATAAAAATGGATGTTATAGAGGATGGATTCTGTGGCCCTGCACCCTTCTGAGTTCCCTTCCTTACCCAGGCTCCATTCCCAAATCTACAGGAGTTTCCCAACCTGGAACCGGCAACCCCATCCCCATCCCCCGCCAGAGGCCAGGGGTAGGAGCTGGCAATCCTATTTTGAAGTTTGACTATTACATAGTGGCTTGGGTTCAACTCAAAAGCTCATCCCCTAATAATTTCAAATTTAATACAAAGCAGTCAATGAAACCATTCCAGCGTTCAGTGTCTAGCCAGAATACTCAAAGTGTAGGCATATCAGTCCTAGAAATGTCTTTGCTTGTGATATGTTGAAGCTGAAATAGAAAGGAGAGAAGAATGCTGTAAGCTACTTTGGGGCCCCACTGTGAAGAAAGATGGCATATAAATGAAGCTAATAAATAATCTAGTTGAAAATGGGAGGCAGATAAAAGGTAGGTTGGCTGTTGTGTAAAAAAGAGAGAGGAAATAAGGATACAGGGAAGGTTGAAGATATGGGGTCTACCAGGAGGAAGGAAAAAAGGAATAGTGTGAGAAGAGGTATACAGGAGAAAGTGAGGTGCTCCCTGCAAGTCCTGGCAGGTTTCCCACCATGCAACTGGATCCAGCCTGGCCCAGTGACTGGCACTACACATCTTGGTCAAAGTTTTCCCAGGGAATGATAGCAGAGGGATGGAGGGCAAAGAAAGGTACGGTGGTGGGTGGATGGGGAGGAAAGAAGAAAACAGGGAAAAGGTTGAGAATGTGGGGGATTCCAGGGAAGGGGAAGAGGAAATAGTGGGGGGGGGGGGGTGAAATGGATTCATGAATTAGACACCCTTCAAATTTTTGCAAGTCTCCTGCTTGCTCTCCTATACAATTGTAATCTGAAAATACAGTTCTGAAAAAATAACAGAATCTATAACTTTTCTTGATGTCTCAATCAAGGCATATCAGAGAGAGGGGCACCACAAGTATTTCCTGCAGTGCATACTTCTGGATACCGAAGAAAACTTAGGCAAAGTATTGTTGAATATCCATTTAAATCTATGACTGTGATTCAGCTACATACACTTATCTAGGACTGTAATTCAGCTCCCTAAACCTGCCCCTGTTCTCCCAATAGGCAACAGCAGAAAGTGATATTTGAAGGAGTCACAACCATTATGCCCTGGAAATATCCCCCTCAAAAAATGGCACCCCTGGGACGAATTTCTTCCCTGTCCCTTCTCACGTTAACAGAATAATTACTATCTTAGTCAACCATTGTGCACATTTTATGTGGATGGGAAGGGGAAACCCACTATGTGATGGAACAACAAAACATGAGGAGTATGTCTAAATGGAATGGGGGTTAGGTGGAGAATGTAACCCAGAGATGCCATCTTCAGTGGTATCCTTGTAGCAGATGTGATGTTGGCTCATCCATTCTTATTTTTAAAGTATAATGAGAAGACCATAGAGTTACACTGATTTGGATTGTTGAAATGTGTGGTAAATAAAGGTTTGCCCAGTTTTCAGTTCAGGATCAAATTTCAGTTTGACTCCCTGCCTTTGTTATGAGTGAAATTCAGGAGGCAAAAACCTGAATGAGAAATGGAAACTGAACTAAATTATTATTTTCCCTAAACTAAATATTTTCATTAATTTAAAAGCTCTGTTCAACTTGAATCAAATTGACTCCTGAAATCAACTTTTGCAATTTAAATTGTAGGAACCATTTCAGCATACCCAATATTACAGTAGTTAGTACAGAAACAGTCAAATTATGATGTTGACCATCACCAGAATTTGGAATTTTAACCTCCAGGTCTAAAACAATCTCCTATTTGTGTTAAAGGAAACTTTTAAATTTCTCAACCTTTCATAACTTTCCAGCTGAGTCATCCCAAACTAGGCAATTATCCATAGCTTGATGTCCTACAAACATCTCATGGTGTCACCTGACCTTCAGTGTGTGAACTTCTACGCTCCTGTAGATTGACCTAGTTATGGTGACTAATTTCATCAGCTGTGGATGAATATAACAAATGATTTTCAGCTCCTGCAATTACAATTGACATATTTTCAAAGCTTAACATGATGCATCCTTGGCACATATTTGGATCATTTCCCTTTTTAGATTAGTCCTATAGCAAATTATGACCGGTGTCCACCATGAAAAATATTAATGATTAGCCTCTTTTCTCTTTAGTAGCTGATATAAACTTTAGTCAATTCTTTCTGTATTTCTGCTTACCTGTCACCAAAACATTCCTGCTGTCATAGTCTTTTGCATTCATCTCTGCTCCATGGATGGCATACATCTCATTATCTATATATCATCATACCATAGTCTCTAATGTCTAAGATCTAAATTCAGAGTATGGTGCTGTAAGCTCTTAAGTGGTGGTTGTGAGAGGTGACTTCTGAAATAACTCTCCTGACTGTAGTGATTAGCATGCTGAAACAACCCCAGTTAATCTGACATGTGCTTTGACTATAGCATCCTGCTATGAAAGTACTATGATTTTAGCTTGATTTATTAAGTGCAATGCCACTGTAAGTGAGAGTATAAGTACTGCAAGACCACCTCTAATTCTGAGGTACATTTTTGAAAGAAAAGTGCTTCCGGGAGCAACATTTTTTCAGGATTGCACTATTGCACCTTTCCAGAGCCATCTGTTAAAGAAAGACTGCCTGACCTTCACATGCTCATTTTGACCCCTTGTCTTCAGATGTCAGTACACCAACATGTCACCTCACTCCAAGAAACAGTGCCTCTAAATGGTGGTATTGTCTAGGAGGGAGGTCACAGTGTTGGTCTGGTCAATAAGGTTTGTGAGAGATTATTTCCCGAAGTACCTTTATTGAGACCTACACTGCCTGGAGGGATCCAGTCCAACACTTTGGTGAGTAAATACTCACAGGTAGGTTGGGTTTAAGGGCCTCTGGGTTTAGCATGCTACGCTAAATTCTACCAGCATAAAGTCTATTGGTATGAAGTTGACATCAAAGTGCATTTTAGAATAGACAATGATGCAATTATAAATATTATTTTTATTTTATTTTAAAGATATCATTGATTCAACAAAAAAGTATATAGTATACAGTCAGAAATCAACTCAGTCGCTATGCAGGAACAAATGAATACCTTTATATGTTCTTCATGTTTCTCTCTCTTTTCTCTCTCTTTCTTTCTCACTATTTTTATTACTGTATGTTGCTTGCAACTTATATATGTTACAGACTGTCACATTTTATATTCTGAAGTTTTTCTTCAATTCCCATCAACCTGAGCTCCATATCGGTCAGCAGAGGACATTAGAATACAGTTGGGTAAATCCAAAACCACATGGGATGTCACAGACTGTAGGTAAACTCCATTGAGGTTGTGACACACAAAACCTGGTGCTAAAGGTATTAATGCCAAAAGAAAAAGTAAGTACTTGGCGCGACATGGCACTAAATGGCTAAGTTGCACTCTTTAGTACTCTCTGCATGGTCAACAACTCAATTTGCATTGCCCTCCAGAAGAAGGTTTCAAAAACATACTGGCTTAAAAAGAATTTCACTCCTGGTTTCAAAATCACTTACACCATAGCTTTCGTCAAACTCTAACTCTTCAGATTGTATCAACATCCATACTCTCCAAGCTGTCATCTTTTCATTTCATCATTAGTTGTCTGTGGTTTATTGTAATTCTTCTCTGTTATTATAAATATAGTCTTTGTGTTCTGGCACCCCATCCTTAAATATGTGCACTTGAAAGTCAGTCCCATTGAGTCCCAATAGAACTTACTTGCAAAACTTTATGGGCTGGATACTGGAATGTATTGTCAACATTCTAAAGCTCTCTACTGAGCCTGGGATGCTACTTGTCTGAATCCCATCTCGTCTTCTGACATGTATAAATGTTTAATATCCATAGCCAAGCATGGTCTGGTGTAGAAACCATATGGATCTTTTGTTGCATTGGATCCTGCCTGAAAACACTTTTATCTATTTTCTATAAATTGAATCTTGGAGAATAATGAAAAATATCCAACAGGTAACTTTAGGATTGCATTCAGTGACTCTCTTCTGCTAAGTGAGAGGTCCAACAAAGCAAGCTTTATTCCATCACAGCGGATTCATCAGTTATTTGGAAGGGCATAAATGAATTGCATCCTTTCTATCCAAGTCTAAATATTAGGTTTATGGTCTTTAATCTCCAATAGTTTTACATTTTAAGTACCATATGTGCATTTATTAAAAATGGAGAAATCACATTATAACTACACAAACAGTAAATCCCTCATAAGTTTACAGTACTGTACATCACAAGAATCAGATAAAGTTTCTGTTAAATTAACAAATTATTTCTGATTATAATATGTAGACAGTGGGATCAGTATTTCCATTTTAAAACAGAAAAAAAATCACCTCTCAATTTTGTATAAACATAGTTCTATTGTTATGTTTTCATCAGGCAGGCATATTTGTGTCTGTGGTCAGGCTACTTTAAATGAAATTCATAACCCAGACATATCTAGCATAGCACACACTGTAGAGGCAGGAGAAAAGCTGTGCAGAGCACACATTTCAGACACAAAATCTCATATAATATACAAGAGAAATCTGATGCACTGCCAGGCAGTTCCTCAGATGTCAATAGTGCCTCATCCTTATAGTTCCTTGTTTCTTTTTGCAAATTGAAACCAATACAGCAGTAATTACATATAATGAAACACAATGACATCAATGGAGACATTTGTAGAGTGGTGGTTCAAGTACTTTCACTTGCTATAGGTAGAAAGTATATTATTCTTCAAGCTGATAAATTGAAATTTCATTTTAGTATATTTTCATTAAACTCCTATGAAGGAAGTGACAAAACTCGGTTGTGAAATAAATTCCAAGGCTTGTGTAGCATACATTGACCGATTATTCATGGACCGGGAAGAACAGGCCAGCACCTGCATAACAACAGGGCTAAGCACCGTTTATGAACAATACCAGTGCCGCCCAGGCCCCCATCTAGCCCTGGCCCGCTTTATGGGATCTGATGGCCCATGACAAGGAAATGCGGATTCTTCCGCATTCTTTGTCTTGCCACAGCAACCATCAGAGGCCCAGCTAGGCCACCTATGGTGGGTCCTCCCTTTCTACAGTGTCCCTGCAGGGACACAAAACAACCCATTCAGCTTCATGGTGCTGCAGAGCCAAATTGGGCATTTCTGCACCCTCCCTGATGGTGGGATAGTGGCATTCTGTTATCCCTGTGGTAGAACCCTCATGCCCCTTCCCTCCCAGCTGCCATTGCTGCCGCGAAGCGCAATGGGACCTAGCATTACCATCCTGTAAATTTGGTGCAATAGTGCATTTTTTACATGTAACAAAACAATAAGTACATGCCAACCTGGACACATGTTCTTTCAGGAATGACAGATCCATAAGCATAATCTTTCAGGAATGTAAAAGCATAGACATATCCTGCCCCTATTTAAATTTCATTGAATAAAACATGTATTTTGTGGTCCTTTGGATAAAATTCTGAGATCTAGAAGATCATATAATTATGCGTGTACAATTATACATGTACAATTAACCCCTAGCCATAAGTATCCATCTAAACATCTCCACATATGCCTCAAAACCCATCCAAATATATACTATTCAAAAATTCCTTGCACAGCTGAGAACTTAACATAAGCCATGCTAGATAAGAGTCCATGTCATTTAGCTTCATAGCTCATTTAAACCCAATCAGTTGCCCTGGAGGATAGACAAACAGGTATAATGTTTCCCCTGATGCTACCTCCTAGCATGGTCATTCACAATTTTTCTGCCTCTGTTAATAGAAATTCACTTTAGTGAATCTGTCTAACTCCTCTTTAAACCATCCACTCTGTGCCTCTGAAAGAGTTCTGCCCCTACAAGCTCTTCTTGGCCTAGATTCCAACTGAATACAAGTACCATTTGTAAATTAAATTGTTACAGAGCTGTAAGTTTGCACTGCACAAATTATGTGTCATAGTGTAGTGATGCAACTCCTCTGTGACCTGCACTCATTTTCCTGCAACCAAAGTTGTGAGTTCCTGCATTGTGCAGGTGTTGAACTAGATGACCATGGAGGCCCTTTCCAACTGTATGCTTCTATGATTCTGAATGTGCTAGTTTATGATCTGGATAAGCAAAGGTTAAGGCAGGAAGAACATATACTCCCCCCTAATGGCCCAGTACATATCTTTTTATTTGGATAATGAGGACAGTGAATGGTTACATCCTTCACTACACCTCCAATATAACTTGTGAATTGGTTGTTGTTGTTGTTAGGTGCGAAGTCATGTCTGACCCATCGCAACCCCATGGACAATGATCCTCCAGGCCTTCCTGTCCTAATTGGTTGTGTGCATAGCTAATTTGTATGATCGCCTCTTTCTGTTTTGAGGAATAAGGAACAGATGAATCAACTATACACATGGCCATATCAGCTCTATATGTACACATAATGGGAATGCACAAGTGTTTGTGCTCTCCTATCAAACTTCCCCCATCTGTATGGAAGTTAAAGATAGAAAGAGGGTTTTGAGATATGTCCACCTCAACATGCTAGTATACTGTTCTTTGCCTATAGTGTTGTGTTTAACTGTGGGTAGACAGCCTCTGTGATAAAGTTCTGGCTTATGTATTTCTGGAGCATTGTGATTTACTTTTATAGAGCATTCAGAAATAATGGGTGTCTCTTAAATGATGATTTTTGAAAGGACCATAAACCATACCTTAATCTTCTGAAGTAGAGGAATAACATCTTGAGCAAAGAAATTTTACAAAAGTCCAGAGCCACTTTTCAGTTTGAAAACAACATTAACTCCCAAGAATTATTTCCACTGTCTATTTTATTATTGTTGCCATACTCACAATTGATTGATGGTGATCAACATGACTCTCTATTGGATTCTGCATGTAGCAGAGTTCAGTTACAGGCAGGCTTGTACAAGATCAGGCTGCTAGGCCTGTGAAGTGCACAACATTTTAAACCTGCTCATATTAGAGGAATTCACTGTTGAAGGCTAAGAAGAATCCCTTGGCAGCAGGACCTGTAAGGCTCTGCAGATACCGCACAATGTTTGTTTCCATATTATTTTTGCCTTTCTGGTCCTAAACCTGCAAAAGGAGTGCTGAAAAAATAATCACAGCTAATTTCTCCATCTATCTACCTTATTAATTTGTATCATGTGTTTATAAAGATGTGTTTAGCATTGTGGTTTTTCAAAAATCCCTCCTTTCTAGGAAAGGAAGTATTTTGCCTGAAGGAGATAAGATGGAAAAAGATGTGTGAAGCAAACCTATTTCAAACTTCTGCATGGTAATCTTGCTTGGAATGTGGAATTCATGCACAATCGGTTGTTAGTATTTTACAACCCCGCCCCCTAATTCCTCTATTCGGCCCCCACCACAGGCTGTAGCAATTGCATGTGATTGGCAGTCACTATGGCAGATGCTGAACGATGAGAATTCATGACAAAAAAGATCATTTTTAAGATACTAGTGCCATCTCCCCTCACCAAATGGAAAATGCAGAGCTGCCTTGTATTGGTTTAAGAGCCTTTGTAACAAAAGAGGAAAGGGAACTAGCAAAAAGTCTTGCTGTGCAGTTTATATTAATTATAACCTCACAGAATATTTATATGTCCATTATACATTACAAATTCTAAGGAGCCCAAAATGATTAACTATTCCAATTGTAATACCTTTGATGATTGCATGGTTTCTTCTGTCACATTGGATAGATTTTAACAATCATTCAGTGAGGCAATGAAAACTTCAAACTGTCTTGAGAAAATCAGAGTGAGCATTTAGATATTTCATGAGAATACGGAATTGCTCTAGCCATTGTCCCTTAAGTTTAACTTGTAAGTTCATCTGCCATGGCTACCCAGCTTTATTTATGTAATAAGCATTGTGCAACCGAGGGTCTGAAATGCTGCGATGAAACAAAAACAAAACCATAGTCCTTTTAAATGGATTCTCTTCATGCTTGGTGATTTTTTCCTTGGCCAAATATCCCCCACTGAACTGTGCCATATTTCAAGTATAGTCTCAATATATGAATTTGCACTTTAAAATGTTAGAAGAGCACTTTAAATTGCTTTGAGAATGTGAAGCAAGTCACACAGAGAAAAATGTCTGTTCTCATGGAAACATGTGGATCAAAATGGACACATTCAGCAAACCATTTCCATCATTTGCAATGTGCATTTGTTTTCAAATCTCATTGGCTGCTTAATTATCTTGGTTATGTGGCACCCTGTGCTGTCTGTGCAAAATGCAATGAAAAAAAGAATTATCGTTGAAGACAACATCATAAAATGGATTTTTAAAGTAAGGAATCCATGTTGTGCAGTCATATTTCCATTGCGTCCTCTTACGTGTCTGTCTAAAATGTGTGCCACCATTTTGTGTACTTCAAAATGGAAACAACTCCGAAGCAACTTCTGTATGGATTATTTCCCAAGACATGCATTGCAAAAGGTATAAATCAGCATACCTAGCATATACTCGGATACCACAAACAGAATCATTATTTGTGCCAGTCTCCAAAGTGCTGTCAGCCCTAGGAAGTTTCACGAGAAACAAATAATTTGGGTGCCATCTTACGTCATGCTAAGTATAACCATGTTTCTAATTGCAGACTTCTGCTCAAAGAGCTAGGAGCCAATGCGACCCTGTTTTTAACAAACTAACATTCTGTTTCCCCCTTTCATTGTTTTCTTTTCTTATTTGTTTAATTTGGGTGCCACTGCACATTACCAACGTATCTAGGTCAAACATGCTACTTTTTTCTTGATGTGTATCCCAATACAGTGGTGTATCCCAACAAAGTGGTCAAATCCTACCAAGATATTTCACTATTCTTAGTGTTTCAATAGCCTTCTGCTTGTATGTTTGAAGATTCGAAACTGAATGGGGAGGTGGCCAAGGCGGCGCTGGCAAATGAAGACTGTCCCCACATAGACCAGGCTCTGTCACCTGATGAGGGACTGCCCTTTACCCGTTCTGGCACTCGGGAGAGATATGGACCTTGCTTCCTCTTATCAACCGGGGACTATCCCTGCCCGCCTGATGGAGGAATAAGAAAGGGTATGTAGATGAGGTCCTACAATCACATAGATAGTAGTTTAAGAGCTGTAGTCCATGAAAATTTATGCTGGCTGGAATAAAGTTGGTTAGTCTTTGAGGTACCACATGAATCATATTTATTTGTACTGACAAGTAGTAAGTTTGTATGACTAAGTAGATTATTGTACTAAAAATAACCAGATGCCTCCATTTTAAATTACTAATCAATTGCCTGGGGCTGGTTACAGTGGTTCCCATGCTCTTTAATTCCTGTAGCCTTTGCAATTAATTTAATCTAATATGTACTCCAACACTCTCACACATGCATTACCTTGGCTTCAAAGTGGCTCATACTGAAGCTTCCTTCCTTAATGTCATTGCGGTTCCTGGGGTGCTATGGTCCTATTGCCACAAACGTGTCAGTACTTCGGTTTTGCCACTTTTCTTTTTTTTTTCCTTGTGTGGCTAAGAGAGAAGGGGTGGTACCAGGAAGCTAAATAGAATTTTGGAGGTGGTAGGAATTTTTACCAGAGGGGAAGGTATAAGAAAACTGGTCCTTTACTAATAGAATGCATAATTACAAGTTTTTAAAACATGCACCCTAGTAAGTACCCATGTGCCCTTGAGGGTGCCAGTAACCAAGTTTGGGAACCACTGAATTAAGAAGAAATCTAAAGTAACATCATGTTCTATCTTGTTATGTATTTGGGTCTTCCATGTTTGCTTATTTTCAGTAAGTACCTGTTAGCATCATTTTAAACTATTGCAGCTTCTTCACAAGACGTGTGGGGGACACGTCTGTTGGAATAGTCCATTAACAGCAGCTGTTTGGCGGAAGCAGACATATTAAAATCAATATTTGGCCCCCTCTTTCTTTATACAGCACTCAAGTTAAAACTCAAGCACAAGCAGCAGCATAAATGAATGGAATGGCCACCACTCATGCGGAGGGAGTATGTTACCCCTTTTTTTTCTCCCATCATTATCTATATTTACCATCATTAACTTTTGTTACTATTGCCTGTTGCTGATCTCTAAATAATTTGACTCGGCTTTTATGACAGTTTTGGACACACTCTTTATTCAAATAAAAGTTACCTTTTTCCATTCAAAATAGCAGGCCATGGCTTATCTATGCTGCTAAACCAGTGATGACAACAACACAAGTCTCTTAAAATATATCCAATGAGATTAAACAGTGCACATTTGGATATCTGAAGCATATGAAAATCCCTGTGTAACTTCAGCTAAGTATTCATATGCCCTGATCATTAGAGCATGCATACAGAGGTTCCTGGGTGCCCATGGAGCTTCATGTGAGCAGGCGTGAATGCTCTGTGGAATATTGCTTGTCAGCTCAGAGATTGGATGGCTCCTGCTCGTGCTGAGTTTGGGAGGGGCACTCCCTCTGAATTTTGGCCTGTAACTAGAGAATGTAACACTGTACATCAACAAACTGCAAAGTCTGTAATGGCACAGAACAGTACCCTACTGAAGCCCCATGTTATGTTGCATGATGGGAAAAATATAGGATAAATGCCAATTGTAGAAATAGTGCATATGCAATTATAATTTCAAAGATTATTATTGATAAGAAAGAGCAGGATCACCGTACTTTCATGTGAAAGTATCTGCTAAAATTGATCTTTGTAGCAAAGTGTTTTATAGCTGTATTGGATAGGTTGGCCATTTTCATTCAACTTGAGCTTTCTAACGGTTCTTGCTTCTGTGCATTATAAAACTGCTGGAAAATGGCAGCTTTGGGGGATGAAAGATATGCAGTTCCCATGATGCACCTCAGCAGTACCAGGCTCTGCCTGTTGACTGAAAAGTAGCGCCAGCTGGCTAAAGAAATAATAAAAGTCAGCATATTGTTGGCCTGTTTGGGGGGAAAATATATAAGCATCTTAAATGATCCAACTGAATTTCATTTCATAGATTATGTACCTGTGTCTATAACTTGCTGAGCTATTTTTTGTGCATGTCTAAAAACTGGCAAAGAGGGAGAAGGAAAAGAATGCATGCAAAAATGCTATAAACTGAGTAGTATCTCTATAGCAACAGGATAAATGTCCTTTGGTTCATGCTTTTTAAAGTTATAAAGCATCTGGGGAAGGGGATTGTCTTTTATTGATTTGCCTGTATTCATTACAAGTGCTTTAGGAGAATGCCTATTTTACAACAGAATGTATCTGAGTGAAAGGGTTTTGTTGTCTCTGCTGTTTTCTCACATGGCCATGTTGCAAGGGATACTACTCCTGGCATGTCAACGCATGAGGATGCTACTGAACTGGCTACCTTGTTGACCATTCTGTTGTTGATCCAATGCCATATTTTTTGCATTTTTTCCTTTTAAACAAAGGTTATGAAATGTCACAGAGCCTTAACAGCATAGCTGGCATAAATGGAAAAGCAGTAGGATTATCCTCAAAGTCTGCGCCCTACAGTTCTGCTAGCCCAACAAGACATTCTTGGTCTCCCCTCCCATCCATTTTGTAGCATGGATCAGCAGCAGAGAATGGTCTAAGTAATCATCATCATCATCATCATGATAATAATAAAAAAGAAAAATTATTTTTAATTAGCCTATGCATTTTAACATATAAGGCAGATGATGAAGCTTGAAGATGTCATGTCTCTTGGTAGCATCTCATGGGGATGGTGTTACTACTGGCGCTAGTAATACTTACATTGATAATATCCTTTGGTAGTGCTGAAATGATTATAGGTGGGCATTAGTAGCTTTGGTGGGCCATAACACTGCATGATATTGGTACATAAGACAATAAGGTAGATGCATCATATAGTTTACACTAATGGTGCATCATGCTAGTACAACCTTTTCCTGGCTAATGGTGGATCCACTAGCTTTTATGGAAAGGATTAGGTATTTTGCCCAATGCTGAAACTTGCCAACAATTGAAGATTTTGCTTTTCTCAGGATAATTTTGAGCCATAGGAACCCTGCAGAAGCTTGAGCAAAACACATGCAGTAGGATGAAACTTTGCATGGGCACCTATTCTAAGTTGAAAGCAATACTCAGATACACTGTAGTGAGGTCTCTAGCTGGCTGGCTGGCTGACTGCATGGGAGAAAGTACTGGTGGAGAAGAAAACTGGCTGCCGCTGCATGTAGCTCTTTCTACCTTAGCCCTCCTTCCTTAGAAACACCCAGCTTGATTTGAAAACACGCAGGAGAGAAGCTCAAGTATTGATTATATTCTTTACATGCAGATCTTTGCAAAGAAAGGCCTGTCATTGCTAAATATATGCCAACAGAGGCAGTCAAAGTGACTTGACATGGAGAGAAGGAGATGGACAATGATGGCTTATAAACGTCTGGGTGGAACTGTGCGGGCATAGAAGACCTCCTCACTTGGACCAAGTAATCTCACTCCATGCCAGTTTGCAGAATGTTTCTGTGTGGTTTCAGAGATTTAAGTAGAGACGCAGGCTTTTTCTATGGCCAAAATGTAACAAATGGTAGAATATTTTTTTTGTTGTTCCATAGCATGAATTGCATGAAAACAAAAACAAAAAACTCTGCAATTGTATGAGTAACTTTAAAGGGAGGTGGGGGGGTAAAGGCAAAGTGATCTATTTTCTTTCAAAGCGCTTTACTTTTACATACATTGTAGTAGCCAAAATGTAAATGTTCTAAAAAGTACATTTCTTTGCTATTGATTGCTTCTTTTTGTATACAAGGGGGGGGGGAGAATTAATGGTTTTTAAAGTGCAATCAGGCAGGTCATATTGACCACGCCTCCATAAATTCATCACAGCGACATGAACATTGAGACCTTTGCATTCCACTAGAACTGTGTGAAATGTACAAACAGCCTTTTCTTCTTGTCTGCTTTTGTTGGCATGCTTGTGAAACACGGGACCACTCTTGGACCTGATGGCAACAGCTGGTTTGGATTTATTTCCCAGCTCTGATTATGTTGTACTTTATTGGTGTATAGCTCCAATGTGAAGACCCCTTCATGACAAAGTGTTCCTATTAAGTAATCATTAATGAATTTAACAAAAAAGGTTGGGTTTTTAAAAAACACAAAGCTGAGGCTTGCAGTAGAGGAAACTGCAGGATCAGGAAATTACTCCAATATAAACTGGTCTCAGAGTTCAAGAGACAAGACAATGGCATTGTATGCAATTTAGTACTTCTGAGTAAAAATGCATGCACAATGTTATGCAAAACAATTCTAGCATGAAATAAATTTTGTATCCTGGTTTCAATGCCTGCTGTATAGTAAATCAGAACGGTTTTCTGGAACAATCAGAGGTTTCCTGACATGTTTCTGAAATCATGAATAAATACAAGATTCCACGCAGACATGTAAGAGTGGAAACTTGCTCTTGCTTTGCTTCCAAAATTGTGACATTCATGAGTGCTTAATGAACGGAGCCCCCACCCCAACCTTGATAAACTCATGTCTTCAGTCTTCACAGCACTAATAAATATAACAAATGGAAGCTAAACACTTAAGAGTTCTGTAGGTCTGTCTCTCTCTCTCTCTCTCTCTCTCTCCTTTCTCCCTTAATAATAAAAGTTTGGATTTTTGGTTGAGAATGTGAATTTGATTTTTCTTACTTCTATGGTGTTTCCAGGTTCTCTGCTTTACAACAGCAGACCACTTCCTATGACCCTTTAAAAAGGGGCTAGAGCAAAACAGCTTCAGAATACAGGAAGTTATGTTTTATGGTGTCAAAAATTCAAAGAAAATTCAGAAAATAAAACATAGATTGCCTATCAAGGCCATTCTTGTAGGAGCATTGGACTCTTCTGCAAAGGTTACACATTTACCATTGAATCAGGGAGCATCAACATCTGGCAGCTTTCTGCAAAACTTCCAAAACTGCTGATGGATTTGAGGATGTATATGAACTGAGATCCTGACTGACTGAATAAAACTGAAGAAATGGACAACAAGGGCACGGACAACAGGATCAACAGTAAAAGGCTTATCTGATGTAATGCCACAAGATACAATGCCTCTTAAAAGCATAGTTCTTTTTTTTAAGAGTAATAGAAGTATACACCTTTTTCGCCTTTTTCTATTGTTAAATAAAGACTAATATCTGAAGTTGAATGTGTGCGACAGTTCCCATCTTCACTAATCTGTCACCAGCTACATCATTGCCATTTTAGCTGGTTTGGGGGATTTATTCAAGCTGCTCATATTTTATAATTGATAAATATTCTATGTCTTATCTCCAGAATGCAAGCCAAGTGAGGATGCCAACACACACAAAGCAAGGCCACAGCAAGCATATACCCTGCTTTCCCTTGAATAATCACTTAACTTGAAAAAAATTAACTTTTATTTGAGAGACGGAAGTTTTTACTTAAAGGATGAGAACTGTTGTTGGAGAATTTTACCATTGGGGTAGATGGATAGTTCGGCATATGGAACACAAAGTGGCCCCCAAAGAACATGTGTCATGTATTTAAACCTGGGTCTGCACCAGTCACTTACAAGATGGGAATAGTGGATTGATATTCATTAGTAACTAAGAGAAAAGTGCTTAGGGAGGAAGGACACAGTAGGTACAGGAAGGGCAGAATGTTGTAACAGCTGTTGCAGGATTCACTATCTGTGACCAACAGGAACACTGGTTTAGATGTTCTAGCCTGTGCAGTCTCAAAAGCATGCAGCAGCAACTTTGGGACTACAGAGCCATATGCTACAGAGCTGCCTGACAATTGAACACAAAGTTATGAAACGCAGTAGCTAACATCTTTCAAAAAGTCACTACGTAAAGATTACTGGAAATATCAGAGATGATATTAGGAATACTATATGAAAAATGAAAAGTAAATTCACTCCTAGTCTGGACAGCTGTAAATACAAGGCTTAGCCAGATGTTGTCAACTAGTTAAAAGGAGTATGAAATTTAACACTTCAGAAAATATAATCTTTAAAAAACTAGGAGCAAGGCAATAAAAAAAAATCACACAAATATGAAGTCAAAATGACAGCACTTTATTTATTTATTTAATAAAGGAGCATGACTACAAACTAGTACACTGGTTACACCTACGTGTAAGAGTGAAGGTCTTGCAAGAGTGAAGGTGTTGAAATAATATTTTATGAGGGTTTTTTTTTTAACATAATGCAATTAAATGATACTTGTTTTCTTATCTGTCTCTTTCCTTGTCCAGCATTACTGAGAACAAAGGCAAGTCACACCCAACCAACAAGACAGGAATAAAGACTCTTTTAACTCTCTCTCCCTCCCCCCAAGCAGGCAGGACTCAATTCTGAGCCTTTCCCCCAAGTCTTGAGGGGGGCCCGGCTGAGCAGCCCTGGATGGAACATTCTGTCCTGTGCCAGGACCAGCAACACTTCAGACAGGGCTTCTCAAGGAGCTACAGGTACATTTCAGGGTTCATGAGTCAGGAACCTGATTAGACTTGTTTTTCTTCCCCATCTCCTGAGACTCAGCGCAGATTACATCACAATAAAATAACATATACAAATAAAATATACAGATAAAATAGAAAAGATGATAAATTAAATACAATTAAAATGGAAAAGAATAATCAAATTGTCAATTGCCAAGTTCTTCAGCTTATTGGAAAAGGAGGGGAGGGTTATACCAGCCCCAGCTGACATATAAATTGGGGGCTTTGACACAGAGGCCAACCTAATTCAGATGATAAAAGTCTTAATATCTAGAATGAGCCTTACTCAGTCTTGGCTGAATCATAACTTCAACCATAGCAAATTAAATATTAAAATATCTGGTTTAGGGCAGTCATTACACAGGAAATATTACGTAGTATTCTAAAACAACGTGAGATTAATAAAAGATGAAAAGCAGTAATCTAAAATTGCCTACACTTAACCCTGCTACCAAAAGCCAGCTAAAGTCTTTGAAAAGATTTCATAGAAGAGAGGAAAGTGAACTTAAAAAAAAATTCCCCTTCTGCTATCACATGCAAAGTACAAACTAATTGATATCTTCCTCCATTGTAACATATGTAACCCTCCACTAGCTCCAGATGTTTCCTGGTGGGTAAGATCCACAAGTCTCTCTTTGTGTCTTACAGTAGATGAGTTGGGTGGAGTGGGTGTATGAAAACATGATTCACTTGGTTTCCACACCGCTTATTTCTATTGGAGCTGGCTTCAAGGGACAATCTATACTTCTTGGTTAGACAACAGGTGACATAGGCAAGAAGGAACTTTTAGCATTAGAGATCATTATGTGTTAATATTGGAGAGGAACTACTTCCTTAATGAGGTAAGCCCAGAGCAGTGAAGACTAACGGCATCATGGTTTATTGACAGAAAGCTGTGTGAAGTTCTTGGAAACTGTAAAGGAGTAAAGGGATCCTGACAGCCCTGGCAGTGCCTGCCAACCAGTACCCCATCTTATTTATTTAGGTATGTAGACCCTTATTTTGTACCTTATGGGGCCAAAAGTAGCTTAAAACACCAGTAGAAAATAAACACATAACAAGCTGCAATTTGGATAGCTGCTGGATCCAGTGGCCTCACTCATCCAAGAATAAGATGGCACCTCTGGATATAACCAGGTTTTATACCCTGGTACAGGAAAGAAAATTCAAGACATTACATGGCTCGCAGAGATATCCCCACTGTGAAGGACACTCATATATTAATTACCAGATGCAATATAAGAATTGCTAAAGATTCCGTTCCACCTTAAATTAACAAAGCAAATTGTGTATTGTGGCAACTGCATGTTCAGTGGTAGTTCCATGGACATTATATGAGATGGTTTGTATCACTGTTAAGTGTCAGGAGGTATAGCCTGTCATTTGAGAACAGAATAAACTCTTGCATGCAATAGAATTCCATCAATCTTAATGATTACCTGAATCTCATTGTGACAATATGAATGCCCTTGATGAGACTTTATAGGACCACTGAGACAGTAAAAGATTTCTGGAAGACATATAAAGAGACAAAGTTGTTGCATGGAGCAGGTTAACACCAGCAGCAACTCCAAACAGCAGCCTTCCATGCGTTTCCCATGAACCAGCACGACCCATGATATATTGCAGTAGAACTCCACAAAAGGCAGCTAGAAAAGTGACATCTATTATTCGCTCTCTCCAGAAGATTCTAGCTAATGACACTGTGATGAGAGTCAAGCGTAATGGCTATTAATCTGAGCGAAAATGATTTTTCACATAAATTGCCATCTTTCTCACTCACTTTAAACTTTCACAAGCACAAAGAAAATACAATCACAGAAAGGAATGGTTAGGATAAATGAGCATAGCAGAATGTAAAGGAAACAGAGCACAGATAAAGCAAGAAAAGGCAGAAATGAAATGAACCCTGCAGAATTAAGGAACCCTGAGGCGATGGATGGTTGCCCTTATCTTTAATTTCTTCTTATACCATAAACTGCAGTTTTTCTTTGACTTCAAAATAAGCTACCCCACCATTTTTTTTATTCCATTGATTCTGTTTCAGAGTTCCCACTTATCCAAGAAGCCTTCTATGGGGTTGTTTTTTTGTTGTTGGTATGATATTATATTGGAAGCTGATGGATGGCAATCATTTTGCAACAAAGGCATTATTTGGTTTGGTAGGACCAGGCCAGATAAGGAAGTAAGCTTGCCCACCCTTGACACATGCAACCTAAGACCTTGCAGGCTGTCAGGAATTTGGGGGTGGATCCTGGAGTCCTCCTTGTCTATGGAGGCCCAGGTTGCAAGAACAGGCCAACTGGCATTTTTCTACCTGTGCCAGGCTTGGCTACTAACACCCTATCTGTCCAAAGGTCACCTCGTCAGTGATCCATGTCACGGTCACCTCCAGTAACTTGCTCTACATGGGCCTGCCCTCATCTCTGCTCCAGAAATTAGAGCTGGTACAAAATGCAGCTGCAAGGGTCCTCACTGGAACACAGCCTGTTTTGAGGCTGCATTGGCTACCAGTGGAGTACCAGATTAGATTCAAGGTTTTGGTCTTGACCTTTAAGGCCATAAGTGGTCTGGGCCCTGTGTACTTGAGAGATTATTTAACTCCCGAAGCCCCACATAGATCATTGTGATCAGAAACAGCAAATAGGCGGGAAGTCCACCAGGTCTCAACTACAGCCAGGGCTTTTTTGGCCCTGGCACCTGCCTGGTAGAATGAGCTTCTGGAAGAGCTGCAGGGTCTGTAAAACAGAGCTCTTCTGCCTGGCCTTTGGTTGAGGTTGGGCGTAACAGGGAAGAACTTGACCCTCCCCAGACTGTTTCATCATCCCCCTGGGCATGCCAGCAAGTGGGGGTGAGGCAGAGAGATGGGGTGAGGGTGGGGATGAGCCACCCCAAGCCCATTTGTCTATCCATCAGTCCCAAAAGGAAGGCTTCTGGTTTCATTTGTAGCTTAACCTTTAAAATCTCCTGCACTTATGAATGCATTTGGCTTTATTACAACATATAAAATGCCCGTTCATGCTGTTCACATTTCTAGCATTTATTTGAGGTATTTTTACATGTTGGCTAATTTATCTTGAGACACATACCAAAAATACATCACTTTATAATAATTTTCTTTAAGACTGAACTTAATGTAAGACCCTTTAACCACATTCAACCACTTAATGTAAGACCCTTCAACCCATTGATCTATTTGTATATTACACCCAAAATTATTAGTCTATTTTGTCATACATTCTTTCACCTATTCTTCTTCTGTTTCATTTGTCAACAAACGTTTATACATTTGTACATAGTTCTTTCTCAGATACAGTATTAATTTCTTCAAATTATACAATTTTTATCTGCTTTAAATCTTTCTAATTATTATGCATATAAAACCATTGACAATAATATCCTTGCCAAATCTTCTATGGATTTCATTTTACACTTCCCTTGAAAGAAATCCAGCATATCATGATGTTAGCCATTTGTCTTTAAATAATATTTTATGTCTATAAAATGCTTCTTGTATTGAGAATCACAATGGTGTTTTTGGACTTGGTCTGGGTTTATACTTATTCCATACCCTCAAAATCACATATCTAATATAATGATTTTAAGTCCATATTAACCTTAACTTTTTCATACCACAAATAACTATGCCACCCAAATCTCACATCATGTCCTTCTAATTCTAATAACCTTTTATTTCTCAACAACAACCATTCTTCCATCTATACAAGTCAACATGCTGCAAAGTATGTTTTTAAATTAGATAAACCCAATATTCCTCTTTGTTTTGTATCTTTTATTCTCTTTAAAGGGTCTTCCAAAGTTAAAACCAAGTCATGTGCAAAAGCTCTTAATTTATACGTCTCTTTCTTAATTTTAATACCACCTATCTTCTTGACTTGTATTATATCTCTATTTAAGATTTCAAGAGCTAAAATAATCAGGAAAAGTGACAGTGGGCAAACTTGTTTACTTCCTTTTAAAATCTTGCATTTTTGGTTAAGCCTCCATTTGCTCTGTCTGTTAAGTATAAATTGACTTCACTCATTTTATGAAGTTTTCTCCATAGTTCACTTCAGAGAGTCAGTTTGGTGTAATGGTTAGGACTTCTAATTGGCATGCCAGGTTCGATTCTGCACTCCTCCACATGCAGCCACCTGGGTGACCTTGGGCTCGCCACGGCACTGATAAAACTGTTCTGACCGAGCAGTGATATCAGGGCTCTCTCAGCCTCACCCACCTCACAGGGTGTCTGTTGTGGGGGGCCCCTTAAGGGGCTGTGTGAATGCAGAGCCTGGTTGAAGGCTTGCATTTCCGGGAGGCAGGAGAACCCAACAGAGGCTGATGCCTGGAGGGGTCACTCCATGTTGCCTCCCCCCTTTTTCAGCCTGCCATTATGTCCAGGATTCTGGGCTGTATAGCTAACGCAACCTGTTGAGGGGCAGGCTGCGATGGGCTGCCTTGTGGTCATCTGACCACAAGAGGGCAAAATTCTTTTCACATGCTTGCCACGCTCAATGTTGAATAAAGGTTGTGGCCAAATATTTTACGCCAAATTATGGTTGTCAGTGTCCTTATTAGGCGGTCAATATCCCCCTGCAAGGCAAGACTGTAAGCCGCTTTGAGCCTCCTCAAGCGGCATATAAGAACCAACTTGTCTTCTTCTTCTAAACAAAAAAGTCCAATTCAAATAATCTAACATTTTCTCTGCATCTAGATATATCAATGCTGCTTGTCTTTCATTGTGTTTCTCTAAATATTCCAAAATATCAGGAACCATTCCAACACTGTCTTTTAGCTGTCTTATAGGTTAAAAAAATATTGATCTTCATGAATAAATTCTTGAAATGTTATTTTGATCCTTTCCACTAAAATCATTGTGAACAACTTGTAATCATTATTCAATAATGATATCAGTTTATACTTTCTTGTCAAATTAGGATATTGTCCCTCTTTAGGTACTCATATAATATTTGCTTCTTTTCAAGTGTCTGGTTTCCTTTTACCCTGTCAAATGAAGTTCATTGTACACTGTAATCGTGTTCAGAGTTCATCTTCAAACATTTATAATGCAACCTCTATAAGCCATCCGGTCCTGGAACTTTCCTGGTTTAATTTTCTTTATAACATTCTCTTTCTTCTTCTGAAATCATAGGAAAATTTTGTTTTCTGATACTTCTCTATTTCTGTCAATGGCACATCACATTCTTTATACTGATTAGAATAATATTTATAACACTAGGGGCCAAGCCCATTGCATTCAGGAATACAATGGGCGCTAGATTAGGGGGTGGGGGTGAGGTGGGGTGGAAGAACTCTCCCTCCCCGCAGGACCTGGATAAGCTGCAGGCAGCTGTTAGGGAACTCACCAGCAGGGGCAGCTCTCAAAAGGTAGGGATCTGCAGCCTCCAAGCCTCAGAGTGGGAAGGAGGAGGGTGGTCAGGGGTGGGTCAGTGATTGTCTGGCTGCTGGACAAACAGGCAAGCCAGTTGGAGGAGGAGGCACTCAGGGGTGGGTCAGCCACCCTGAGTGGGTGTTAAGTGCTGAGTGGCACTTAAGCCATGAGACACACTCCTCCAAGGCCTTATCGGAAATAATATATGTGGAACAGATGATTTTGAATAACTCCACTACCAATATGATTTTCTTTCCTTTCTTTTCTCAATTGATATGCCAACTATTTTCCTGGTTTATTTGCATGTTCAAAATATTTGTTGTAGAAAATTCAATTTTACTTTTATTTCTCTTATTGTTGTAGTAAGATTTTTATTTGATGAGAAAAATTAGTATTTTCCAGGGAGTTTGTTAATTCATCCTCTTTTCTCTTAATCACATCTAAAATCTTTTGAAATTTCTCCTGTCTCTTTTTCTTAAATTCAGCATTACATTGTCTAAAATGACCTCTCAAAAAGACTTTAATTGCATCCCAAACCATTTTTAAATCAGTGCCTTTAAATTAATCTCAAAATACTCTTTTTACAATCTTCAACAGCTTCTTGTAATAACATTTTATTTAATTTCCATCTAAATTTATTTGATTTTCTTTTAATAACCAAATGTACTGGGTGATCTGAGAAAGCCTTTGGTAAAATCTTTGTCTTAGCTACCCTAGGAAATCTAAAACATGTTTATTCTTTAAAAATATCTATAACTTTCTGAGAAATACATTAATTCTTTTGAAATACCATTCATCTGTCTCCATACATCCACTGAACCCAAATTTCCCATCAAATCAAAATTATTCTAGACTTCTTTCACTTTAATCCAATAAACAATTCTGCCAGTTTCCATAGCAGACTACAGACTGGTTCATACATATGTCCATGTAAGGCTATAAGATGCCGAGAACATTTTACTTTGAAACATCTGACAGCCCCTAAACCAGAATCTACTTCTCCCCACAGCCTGAAGCCATTCAAGCTAGAGGTCACCTATAAAGTTGTTTTTATTGAAAGTTTCTTTGTTAACCATCCTTTTCCCCTATCATCAGCACTGGGCAAGTCACCAGACTTCCCTTTGCTGTCAGTTAATAGAAACGTCTATTTATTAAGATCAATACCTTTGCTGCTTACTCAAGCTTTTGTTATGTTGCATTACATTTTTGTCACTCAAAGCTATTTGCCTTACACTGAGGATGCAAGATTCTTGTAGAAGTCATTTCCTGTTTAGCGGTGATATTCTGACAATATATTTTGGCCTTATTCACATTTTATTCCAGAAGCTTTCGTCCATAATGTTCTAATTCATCTAACCCAGATTGCAGCTATCTTCCTTCATATATTTGGGTGAGGCTTCAAACTGATTTTCTCAAACTTCAGAAGTTTAGTCCTTGTTTGCTTCTTTAGGCAGCTTGCCATACTCATTGTAAATAATAGATTTGTTTCTGGATGCTTTATGCATAAGAAGAATCAGGGGGAATCCTGGATGGTTAGATCTGGGTAGAGTCTGAAACAACCTGCCACTATTTTTCCTTCCCAACCTGCAAACATTGTCTGAACTTTAGAAATTTGCTGTGAGTTTGACAGTCTCCATTTTCTCACCCCTTGTATGCTCCAATTCTTTCCAGCATTTGTTGTTCTCTGTAGCCCTAGTTTGCCGTGGCAACTGAACCGGGCCACAGATTCTCTCCAAACCAAAACAGGAAACTAGAATTTGGAGCCCAATTAATTCCTATTCCATTGCTTTCAGTGGGACTTAATCATGATTCAATTTTGGCTGTCCTTGCCCACTTAAATTAATAATGCTTTATATTTTAGTACATTGAATTTTTTATTTTTAAATGACCTCTAGGCAGCAATTATTGTGTTTGCTTCTGAACAGCCATCAGTTTTGCCACCAAATGCTCAGAGCTTTACAGGATATTCTATGGAACTGCAAATATATTATGATGTGGCATTTAAATTTTGCTGGCATTTCTCCTGTAGAAGATCTAGCTTGAAAAATAACAACAGGCCATTGAATGTCCAGCTCCACATCCAATTAGAAACAGCTTTCCAGAAGTAAGAGCACTGACTGGCTCCGGAGAACAAATGTTTGCTTCTGTTCCATTGCCACACATTCCATGTTCATTCCATCCCCAGGAGAAACACTGACGACCTAGGAAGAAAGGAGAAAAAACTGAATCAGAACATTCAATCAAGTCACCTTTTTATCACTGGGGACCGGTCAACGCTTGACAATTTTATTGAGGCGGGGGGGGGTAGTCTTTTGCCGAGGGATGTCCCCGCTGCCGCCTGAGCCCCTGCTCCACTTGCTTTCCCTCTGGCGCCCCTGACTTCCTGCTGCCCGCTAGGGGTTGCTGCCAGGAGCAGCTGCGCAGTGCCACACTGAGGGGGAGCCATGGCGGCCGCTGGAGAGCACCAAAGGTGAGCTGGTGGCAGGGCAGCCCCCAAGGCAGCAGCTGGGCAGAAGGACGCGGAGGAGCCATGGCCGGGTACCAACTGATCCATGGACCGGTACTGGTCCCAGGCCCAGGGATTGGGGATCACTGAACTAAGTCATCACATACCCCTTTCTCGTCACAATTAAAATCAGATCACGAACTTAGCAATCACCAGCAGTCTTACTGAGTGCTATGGAAGGTAAAGTATAGTCTCAGTGATTCTTACTCCTTACTAAATATCCATACAATTGGGCTGGAAAAAGAAAAGTTAGTTTTTGTACCCCACTTTTTACTACCCAAAGGCGTCTCAGAGGCTTACAATCACCTACCCTTCCTCTCCCCACCACACACCCTTCCAGGTAGGGTGACTGAGAGAGCTCTGAGAGATCAGACTGGCCCAAGGTCACCTGGCTGGCTGCATGTGGAGAATCAAACCAGGCTCTTCAGATTAGAGTCCACTGCTCTTAACCACTGCACCAAACAATGTATGTTATACCATCACTGTTTTCAACAAAAGTATAAATGAAAGGGGAAAAAACATGAGTGCTGGGTTGCAATTTTTATAATGATTTAAGTAGCTTAGTGATGGAGCATCCACTTTATGTACAGAAAGTCATAGATTCAGTCCCTGGCATTTCCAGTTAAAAAGATCAGGTAATGTGAAAGACCAAAATCCTGGCCAGTCATTGCCTGTCAGAATAGACAAACTGATTCATTATGACAACTTCATGAATCTCCACATATCAAGAAAACCTGGTATGAATGTTAAGTCCCTATGGCAGCATTCCAGTAACACCATGTTAATAACTCGATGGTATTTATGCCTCTTTCAAAGACAACAAAGTGGGGCCACCCACAGACAAGGAAAACGTTTCTGCTTAACGGTGTTTCTACACGTATGCATAAGAATGGCAATATATCTAAATGTAGACTCATCTCTGGATACTTAAATACAAGAAGCGACAGGGCATGCTGCCCCACCACTAGAAACCAATGGCGGCCCGGTATGGCCGCCATCGTGCACGAAAGGTCTGAGTGACCTTGAGCCAGTCAATCACACACTCTCAACCTAACCTCCCTAACAGGGTTGTTTGTGTACCTGTTGCGAAGAAAGGTGGGGCATATATGAAGTAAATAAATATAGCTGGGAAAAGAGGCAGTTAAATAGTAGGCTGGCTGGTAGGTTGTAGGAGTGCTAACACAGATCTTACATAATTCCACGGTTGGGCAAACCCAGGTGCAGACAGGCCAGACCTGTGCAGGACTCTCGTCCCAAGCCAAGGCCTTCATCTCAGGCCAGAAATTCAACCCCCATAATAAAATATCTCCTCCTTAGGACCCCATGAGCTTGCCTCTCATTATGTACACTGATCAGACAAGGTGAAATGTCAAATCATATGGGCATGTGTGGTTACGTCTTCTTTCTCTGCTTAATACAAGAATCAATTTTATTGATTATCCTTACATGTACCATAAGGATAATCAATAAAAGGATGTGCCTTGCAAAGCACTTGAGCTCTGCTCACAGACCATAATTATGTGTGTGTGTGTGTCATTACTTCAGTAGCTGTGACAGAAGGAAGCATGGCAGGGAGATAGAAGGTATGAGGACTACCAGGAGGAGAGAAAGAGGAAATAGTGGGGTTTTCCCAGGGAAAAAGGGAAGGAGAGAAATAAAGGTTGGATGGGTGGTATGCAGGAAGGAGAGGGTGCAGGAAAAGAGAAGAGATTGTGGGAGCTTTCTTTCAAGGGAGAAACTAAATAGTGGGGGGAAGGGGAAATAAAAGGATCCGTGAACAGCACTGATTCTTTTAAACTTCTGCCCATGTAACAGGCTGACACACAGCAACAAAAGTAGAGTCTCAGGTAGAGTAAGAAAACCAAGAATATCATCTATTCAGGTCAACATCAAGTTCACACACAGGAATTCCCTCTCAAAATTGCCAAGAATCATTAGAACTCCCAAAAATAGTGAAGTTGACCTAAAACCATCAAAAATAATTATTTCATGTTTCAGCTTTTGAAATACATATAGATTTTCCACTTTTGGGTTCTGAACCAGATCAAATGTGTGTACTTTTCCTCCTTGCCCCAGCTGTCTCCATCTCTGACTATCGTTTCCATGAACCACCAAGTGGCTTTATAAACTAAAAGGTATATATTTTTTAAAGGATGAAAGTAGAATATGCATACGCACACCTTCCAGCAAGAACACAAATAGGTTAAAAATTTACACATTAAACTACTGCTTAGATTAATATCTAATTATTTATTTTTCATTAGTTTATTTTCAAATTTGTATACCGTCACGCTCCATTTGAACTTGCGGCGGTTCACAATAAAAACAGTAAAAACCAGTAAACCCCGAAAACCACTTTAAAACCTTAACATTAACCATAAACACAGCAAGATGTAAATACAAGAGTTCTCATTCCTCCAACCCACCCCCTGTCCAACTAGCAGTCAAGAGTTCTTTCTCTCATTGGGAGCGAGGGTCCCGATCTCACTACCTAAAAGGGATCCCCTGATGGTAACTCCGGCGGCACCCTCCATGGCCTCAACCGTATGCCTGGTGGAAAAGCTCCATCTTACAGGCCCTGTGGAAAGCTGACAAATCCATAGCACTTCTGGGAGCTCTTTCCACCAAGCTGGGACCAGGGACCACCAGGAAATTCCTCCCCGCAAAGAGCCCTGCAGGTAGCATAAAGGAGATAGACAGTCCTGCAGATAGGTGCCCAAGCCACGTATGGTCTTAAACGTCAAAACCAATACCCTGAACTTGATCCAGAAACAGACTGGTAACCAATGAAGATGACGAAGTACTGGCTGAATGTGGGCCTTATAAGGTATCCTGGTGAGGACCCTTGCAGCTGCATTTTGTGCCTGCTGTAACTTCTGGATCAAAGAAAAGGGCAGGCCTGCATAGAGTGAGTTACAGAAGTCTAACCTGGAAGTTACCATTGCATGGATCACCATGGCCAAGTGTTCAGAGGACAGGTAGGGTGCTAGTAGCCGTACTTGGCGCAGATGGAAAAACACCATCCAGGCTACCTTAGAGACCTGAACCTCCATTGAAATGGAGGCATCAAAGGTCACTCCCAAATTCCTGGTGGTGGGTGCAGTTGTTAATTAAACCCCATCCAGGCATGGAAGGTACACTTCCTGATCCTGCCCTCATCTGCCCAGCCACTGGATCTCCATCTTGGAGGGGTTGAGTTTCAGGCATCTCTGCCTGAGCCATCCAGCCACTGCTTCCAAACAACCAACAAATGTGTCCGGGGGTGAGTCAGGCCGACCGTCCATCAGGAGACAGAGCTGGGTGTCATCCGCATATTGGTGACAACCCTGCCCATAACTCCTGACCAGCTGGGCTAGAGGGCACATATAGATGTTAAACAATGTGGGGGAAAGAATCACCCCCTGTGGTACTCCACCTGGGAGTCTCCGAGGGTCTGATAACTCATCCCCCACAGCAACCCTCTGCATCCGTTTCAGAGAAAGGAGACCAGCCATTGTAGCATGGTCCCCCTAATCCTGGCCCCAGCGAGGTGGTAGGCCAACAACTCATTCAAATGATAGAGTTCTAACTACGGTGTTATCTACTCTTCTACCTTTCATACGGTGGTTCAAGTCAACTAGAGTGAAAGCAAATAATATAAGCCTTTCAAAAATACGCACTTACCCCCAATGAGCTCTATCAAACGCTGAACAACAACAACAAATAACTATTTAGTCTATTAAGTAAAACATAAATAACATTTCATGAAAAAACCCTCTGCTGCCCAGAAACTATGGTAAGACCTCTTGTTTTTGTAAAGTTATGAACCTTTAGTAAAGACGTATTTATGCCTATTTGTGAATCTACACAGTAAGTAACAAAACCTCTTAATTTTATAGCTTTTACCCATGTGCATAAAATTCAGTCTTGCAAAAGGCTGAATGATCAGAAGTTTGTATTTCTAGCAGTACAAACCTAAGCATACTTTTTAAAGCCCACTGACCTCAGAAAGATATAACTTAGCTTATGATTGCATTCTGAGTTGCACATTGGTTTCATTACAAACCAACTGGGTTGATCTTCTGACCAGCAAGTACAAGGACTTCTCGCATTCTCTTCCCTATTTTCTCCTTCCATAATAGCTACCAAAAAGACTCATTCAGGAACAAAATGTCATGCTGCATTGTAAGCTATAGTGAGGAAGGAAATTGGATAAATTGCCCTCCTCTTGCTTCTACTAGTGGTAAGCCTGCTCTGCTGATCCTTTCTCACTAGCACAAGAGGGTGATGATTTCACACAATTCCATCTTCTGAGTACAGCTCTCCAATGCAGCAGGGCATTTGGTCTGTGATGATCCTGATTACCAAAATGTTCGGGGGCGGGGGGGACAAAACACAGCTGGAGTTGGAGTGGGAAAGATCCACCTCCATAAACTAATTATGTTTACAGTTCATAGGATCCACAATATTCTTTTGTAGAAAATTTATGAATTAGTAAATCAGAAGGGGAGTAAAACAAATTAATCTTTTTTTGTGACTGGACGACTGAATAAATAAATATATCTGAAACCACAACTGGAAACTTGGATATAGAAAGAAATATCTGTATCACACTTCATTCCAGCAAAACTAAATGAACAGAGAAAACTGGCAGAGAAAACGGGCTCTCTTTTCTAGACTCATTCTACTGAACTGAACAAGCAGAATCTGCATTAGCATCTAAATACATGACTGCCTTCCTATTAAATAAATTATACTCCAAGCCAACAGGCAAATGGTGTTTCAGTCTCCCCAGCTGCAAAGTGGGGCAATAATTTTCATACACCTTTGACAGAAAGCCTGACCTCTTGAAAGTGGCTTCTTGCAACAGCTCATGCATTTTTTATCTGAGTGACCACAGGCAAATCCCTTTCCTTCATAAAATGACCTTTCTTGTTTTGTTAGATATGCAGCATGGTACCAGTTGAGAACTAATGTAAAAGTCAGCACTAGTTTTTCATCTGTTCAGCTAACATGTGACTCCCTCTAACAATAAAAAATATAAACTGTAAAAACACTTTTCATGGTTGTGCAATAATAAGTACCCAAAGCATATCCAGGGAAAGAATTAGGCTTAATTAAATCCTACTGAAATCAAAGCATGGTTACAGGAAAAGGAAGGGCAGGGCTTCCAATCCAAATTTGCTCACCAGGACCGTTTATGCACTGGGAACTTCATTGCCCCAGATCCTGTGCAGGAACATAAATCGGGGGCAGATGAGAGACACCGGGCCAAATGCTCCCCCATGTGGGTGCAGGAAGAGGTGGGGCAACCTCCCACGACTAAAACTCCAGCCTGCAGCCCAGCATGAAACCTCCAGTGCATAAACGATCCAGGTGGTAATTTAGCATAGATGAGAATCAGAATACTACATGCTGTGGACAGGAGGCCTTCTTGCTCCTGAAGGGGGAAACAACTGCTCAGCTTTGGGATGGCATCATGGATAGGTTTAGTTGGGCACTCACCAACCAATGAGAACTGCCAGTAGACCCACTCACAGTGGCAGCTTCTAGGAGAGAGGAATGGAGATGGAAGGGATGAACTGAAGGCAAGGAAAGGGATCACCTCCTTCCCAATTCCCCTCTACTCCTTCCTGCCTCTCTAGTTTTCCCCTCACAGTCTACTGTGCTCCTGTGTGCTCTGAAGAAAGCACTTGCCATGTACTTGCTACTGCACTCCTTGCTGCAGCTTCAGCTTATGTCAACAGCAGCCTCTCAATCAGCTGTAGATCCTCAAGTCCTCCTCCAGCACCACTTAGGACCTTTGGGGGGGGGGCTTTATTTGGTGGGGGTCTTCAATAGCAGAGAAGGTAGTGGGAGATGGCCAGGATGGTTGGCAACAGCAACTTTCACTGCTAGCTTTCTGAGTGTAGGAGAAACAGTTGTCTGTAGGGTTGGGGGAAACTCCCCCAGCTTCCCTCCCCTCACAGTCCTCTGCTTTTGCTCAGCAGCCATCCACTTTTCACCTGAAGACAAGTGGATGAACTAAAATTAATGAAAATATTGCCCATTGGGAACAATGGGAGAGGCTGGTATGCCCATCAAAGATAAACAGGAGCTGGGAATGCCGATTGCCTTGATTTGGCCTAGTGAAATATATTACAATGAAAATGTAGTACAGATCTTGAATGAAGGTTCAAGAAACAATGATCTGGGTCTGGAATGAGAGCCCCCAGAATGAAATGATGCCCCCTGAGACGTATTCTACAACTGCAATGTCAGACCTCAGGAATAAATCCAGCTCTCTGGAACTGGGGTGATGGCCTCTGAGAGTAGGATGAGTGTTAAATTACAGATCTATGATCAAATCCTGAAAGAATTAATTTTAAAAAATTCAAAATCTAGCTGTGACTTTCAGTCCTAGTTGGCCAATTGTCTGTTGCTTCTGTTACATTTTTAAATGAACTAGCATGGCCCATAAGATCTAAGTTTTACATTAAAAGTGACAAAAGCACCATAAAATCACTCCCCCCCCCCATGTCACAACAAAACACTATCCAGCAACTTCTAGTCTTTGCACTAGTTTACCTACAGTATGAGCTATACTGGAATGGAAAAGTGATCATAGCTTTAGCCGTGCTCCTTTGAGGACAGGTTTTAAAAATTCATCACTCAGCTTTACTCTAAGCTTACTGGGTAATGTTGAGAAAGTCACTATTGTCTCAGGGTTTTTTAGAGATACTTATTTACTTCATTTTCTATCCTGTCATTCTTCAAAACAAGGATTCAGGGCTATTTGGCATGCACAATTTATGTTTTTAATTTATTTATTTGTATTTATTATGTTTTTATACCGCCTTCCCTTGTGACTCAGGACAGTTTACAATTTACTCCTGATATTCTGAACAGACAGTCCACAAACATTTAAATCAGATTGGGAAAACCATTCAACATGCATGCCCCTTCTTCTGAATCCCTTCTGCTGTGGAGTCAGTGTATTTCTTTCACCTTTGTTGTTGTTGTTAGGTGCGAAGTCGTGTCCGACCCATCGCGACCCCATGGACAATGAGCCTCCAGGCCTTCCTGTCCTCTACCATTCCCTGGAGTCCATTTAAGTTCGCACTCACTGCTTCAGTGACACCATCCAGCCACCTCATTCTCTGTCATCCCCTTCTTCTTTTGCCCTCGATCACTCCCAGCATTAGGCTCTTCTCCAGGGAGTCCTTCCTTCTCATGAGGTGGCCAAAGTATTTGAGTTTCATCTTCAAGATCTGGCCTTCTAAGGAGCAGTCAGAGCTGATCTCCTCTAGGACGGACCGATTTGCTCACCTTGCAGTCCAAGGGACTCGCAAGAGTCTTCTCCAGCACCACAGTTCTTCCACATACAGTCAACTAATACCCAGTAAGGGCTCAAATTCCATCGCTCCACTGGAGCCTATTTTGTTCCAGCAGCACTCAAACTCTTCCAAGCTAAGACAATTGCTCAAATGGTATACGGCAGTGGTCCCCAACCTTTCTGAGGTTGGGGACCGGCAGGGCATCGGGGCGCGGCCCGCGGCCCACGCGGGCCACGCCCACGCACCGCGGGCCGCGCCCGCGCATTGGGCCGCACCCACAAGGGCGCGGCTGGCCCTGATTCCCTCTCCCCACCCTCCTGCAGTAAGAAGCTTCCTGGGCCGCAAGCTTGCGGCCTGGGAAGTTTTTTACTGCGGGGGGGGGGCGGAGGGAGGGAGCCGCGGCCCGGCGCCATGGCCTTCGCGGCCCGGCCCGCAGGTTGGGAACCACTGGTGTACGGGACCTTTTTAGGGCCACCAACCTCTTGCTTTGCCCCACTTGAGTGGGTTCAAACAAAATTTCTTAGAGCGTTACTTCAGGTTCCAAACTGTGTTTCGAACTCATGGATACATCTAAAGACAGGGTTTCCAAAATTCAAAGCGAAAGCAGTAACTTCATCCATCTCCCTATGGTTAAAGGCACACTGGGCCACAGCTGGTTTACTTCCTTCAATCCTCTGTGACAATTTTAAATCCCAGTGGCTGTTGGCCACTGAGAGGGAAATTATAAAATTAAGCTTTTCCTCACTTTCACTACTCGGGTTAGGGTACGATCAGGCGAAAATTGTAGTGAAACAAAGGATTGAGGACACAGAGCGTCAAACTGACCTTTCTCGCTTCCCTAGGAATGGTGCACCACTGTGTTCCAGATATATTCAAGCCTCAGCAGACTAACTCTCCTATTTGGAAACAAAATACTATAGGAGAGCATTCATACTAGCTAGATGCCCTGCGTTACCTTCTGCCATGCTGGTGGGCCGCTTCAAGAAAACCCCATTAGCTGAAAGACTCTGCCCCTGTAATTCTGGGGAGATAGAGTCCTCTTAAGGTGCCCTACTTTCAGCTCTGCGAGAAATAAATTCATCCTCCCATTACTCAGGAATTCTTCCACCAGCTCAAACAAAGAAAAAGTAAAATCCCTCCTGTGGAATAGTAGGGGCCACATTATTAAGCAGTTTGCCAAATTTTGTGCGCATGTGCTTAGCACATGGGAAAGACAACTTAAGCTTAAGTAAAGATTTTTAGAGGAATTTTACTATGCATTTTTTATAATGTACCCATCAATTATACAATTTTATGTATTTTAAATTTTGTACTGGCTCCCTGATTTTGCAATTTTCTACTCTGAAATGTTTTTTCTTGCTATCAGTTTTATCTGGCCGCAGTGCTATTATAAAATAAATTTGAATTTGAATTACCCAGTAAGGGTGATGGTTGTCACTGTTACCCAAATTGCTGGGGAATCATGAATATAGCAAGAGGCTGGGTAACGCAGGGTCTTTACTACCAATTTTTACGGGGTCCTTTTCCTGGAAGAAACCTTTCTTAAATGAAGAAGACAATTAAGCTTACACTCAGGGGATTTATTTGGGGAAAATATTGGGATACATTCAAAACACACACAGAAGCAAAAACATACATGCACAAAGTTCTACAGGGGGACAAGTTCAAGATACTACACCTTTCTTGGATCCAAGCAGCCCAGACACAGGGTTGGAATGGATGCCGGGTGTGTAGGGAACAGCGCACACACACACACACACACACACCAGGGTGTGCGCAAGGCTTGATATAGTGTTTGAAATTCCTGGGTCAGCCCACTAGGAGGTAAGTGATTGATGATTGGTCTCTGATAATAAGAGTACCTAATAGGTGGCTTTGAACTGTGAGGTCACTAGCATGGGAGGTGTGGAGTAATCTCATCAAGTTGAACAATACCTTGGCTAGGTGTAATGTGTCGCTAATGGCCCTGTCTTTGTTTTATCAGGAAGGACTGGGGAAAGACATTTGGGGATAAGAGATGCTGCTAGGCAGAAATTACACTGGACAAGAGAGACAAAAGAAGTTGCAGTTAGTACCTGGAAGGGATATTCCTTTCCTGTAGATAGTCTAATGGTCTTGGGGGGGGGGGGTGATTTAGATAATGTGCACCTGGCCTGGCTTCCTAGGTTTCTTAAGGGGCCCTACTGACTCCATAGTCAGTCTCTGCCAGGCTGGTTTCTGTGTGTGCCAACCTGCTCAGAGTCCAGTCATGGGCTTCTGTGCATGAAGGTATCTCTGTATGAGGCACCCTTCCATTATGGGCTACCTCTAGGGCAACAGTCACCAATGGCATTAGCAGTGGCATCACAGCACCAACCCCCTTTTTAAAAAATTGCAGTGTCTAGCACTACTGTGCAGAAACACAAGAGACATTTTCATCTCCACTAAAACTGGTGTCACTGGAAGTCTCTTTACTGACTGGACAATCAGTAAAAGAATCCTCTCTCTCTCTCTCTCTCTCTCTCTCTCTCTCTCTCTCTCTCTCTGTGTGTGTGTGTGTGTGTGTGTTTGTGTGTGAAAGGATCTAACTTTGGGGCTATTTAGTGAAAGCCTGTTAATACCTGTAAGCATTAAAGAGAATTCAGACCCCAGTCTGAAGCGATAACAAGCTTAAATTTATGAGCCTTAGCCAAGTTTCTCCTTTGACTATCTGGGGATAGGTGCTGTTGATCTGTTCTTTAAAACCAACCTATGAATAAATAAATAATGTTTTTTAATTTGCAACCAACACTTGCCTCAGTGATCTCCATGTTCTCACTCATCACAAAACTTACCTTATGGCAGTGAGCCCAAAGCCTTTACACTTGCTAACTCATTAACATCTTGTAACTGAGGGGATGGTTGACAGTTTTAGACAAATCTGGTTCTCCCAAATCGTAATAGCCAAGGTGGATCCCTTCATTTCTAAGTAAGAGCCTGTAACACTATGCATACCATAGATTTCAGAGACTGGGGAACCTGTGATAAGTTTGGCATACAGATATAGCATTTGCAAGTACAAGAATGATTTACAAAAACACGTTATGCTCAAGAATATTACTGTATCACTATATTTATTTATTTATTTATTTATTTTATTATATTTATATACCGCCCTCCCCGGGGGCTCAGGGCGGTTTACATAAAAACATAAGAACAATACATGGAATAGTCTATAAAACATTTGAATAACCGTGCAATAATAACTAATAATTGTAAACATATAACATTATGATTGTATAACCAATAAACAATACAACGTTGCAACATACAAACAGGTCCAGAGTGTATGGTGTTCTGAGGGGGGGGGCAGGGAGCAGGGGCCCTTTGGTCGCTATTGGTTATATATATATGGTCTCAACCAAATGCCTGGCGAAAGAGCTCCTCCTTGCAAGCCCTGCAGAACTGTTTAAGCTCCATCAGGGCCCTGATCTTCTACGGGAGCTCATTCCACCAGGTGGGGGCCAGAACAGAGAATGCTCTGGCCCTGGTTGAGACCAGGCGGACTTCTTTAGAGCCAGGGACCTTTAGCTGGTTGGTAGCAGTGGAGCACAGGGCTCTTTTGGGGGCGTAGGCAGGGAGGCGATCCCTCAGGTACACTGGGCCCTGACCGCATATGGCCTTGAAGGTAATTACCAGAACCTTTAGTCTGATCCGGAATTCAACTGGCAACCATTGCAGTTGATGGAGAATGGGCCAGATGTGGGACCTCCATGGTGTTGCAGTGAGGATCCCGGCCACTGCATTTTGAACCAGCTGTAGTTTCCGGGTCAAGACTAAGGGTAGGCCTGGATAGAGCGAGTTACAAAAGTCCAGTCTAGAGGTGACCGTTGCATGGATCACTGTGACTAGGTGTTCCGGGGCCAGGTAGGGCGCTAGTAGCTTGGCTAGACGGAGATGGTAGAATGCCAGCCACGCTACATTTGTGATCTGGGATTCCATTGTGAGGGAAGTGTCCAGAATCACGCCTAGGTTCCTGGCAGAGTGAACCATAAAGAGCTGCACACCATCCAGGTCAGGCTGGCGCGCTTCCTCACATGGGCCCTTCCTACCCAGCCACAAGACCTCCGTCTTTGAAGGACTGGGCTTCAGACAACTTTGCTTGAGCCATCTCGTCACTGCTTCTAGGCAGCTGGCTAATGCTTCTGGGGGAGAGTCAGGGCGGCCATCCATCAGGAGGAGGAGCTGGGTGTCATCTGCATATTGATGGCAACCCAGCCCAAACTTCCATACCAGTTGTGCAAGAGGGCGCATGAAGATGTTGGATAGGAGAGAGGACCACTCCCTGTGGGACTCCACAAGTAAGTTGTCGGCAGTCTGATGTTCTTTCTCCTATTGCTACCCTCTGTCCACGATCCCGGATGAAGGAGATCAGCCACTGAAGGGCTGTCCCTCGTATTCCGGAATCGATGAGGCTGCAAGCTAGTAACTCATGATCAACTATGTCGAACGCTGCTGAGAGGTCTAGTAATATCAGCAGTGCTGAACCGGTCCAACTAGCGACGGAGGTCGTCCATCAGGGCAACTAGCACTGTCTCTACCCCATGGCCAGGCCGGAAACCTGACTAGAATGGGTCTAGGACCGAAGCTTCTTCCAGGTATTCCTTCAGTTGGTTTGCGACTGCCCTTTCTATCATCTTCCCCAGAAACGCTAAATGCGAGATGGGTCTGTAGTTGTTAGGCTCTCACGGATCCTTTAAATGAGATCCAGGACATAATATTAATAACAATTGTAATGCTGTTACACAATGAACATTATATAATATGCTGATCATGATAGAGTATAAGAAACTCTAGTTTGGCAATAAAATGGTTGGTTTAAAATTCATGGCCAACATTCACTTAGCTAGGATTTTTCAAAGGCACACAGGACTTGAAAGACTATTCTTTCATGAATTACAACATACACACAAACCTTTAGTCTAAAGACAAAGGAGAAGTTTTATGTGCCCACCCCTTTTCTTCATTAAATATCTGTGCAGCCCACTTTAATGCAGCATAATCAAGGAAATGGAAAGACACTGGATTGTTAACAATGTAGTTCTGCTGAATCCAATACCCCTGCAATACATGATGCAGGCTGGGCTGCTTGGAAAGAATGGAGATTGCTGGGTTGCTATGGAAACAAGAAGGCAAGTCTTTAGTTTGTTCATCCCCAAAGAGTAACCATGTCAATATTGTTAAAGACTGCTAATAAAATTTTAATCAATTATGAGAACAGAATGAATTTAAAATGATGATTTGGCACCAATCTCCCAGTTCTGAAACAGTTAAGCTCTTTCCATGTTGGCTACCCCCAACAACGTCCTACAACAATCTACAACAGCCAACCTGCAGAAACATTCACTTCAGCTAATTGAAGATATTGTTTCTATTCAGCACAAGATGCCAGCTTCCTTGTTCAAGGTATGAGTACTGATTGATATGATTTGTAATCCAGTTAACTGATGAACAAGCCCTTGCTCATTCATCCCATGCTTGTGTTCTCAAGGAATTGCTAACTGTGAAGAGCACACATTCTGCACAAATTATAACAAGTTGGCAACTAATCAAGAATTAGTTCCCAAATAAAATTACACACTGATTTAATCTGTTCTAAATGACTTCCCTGAAGGGATAACTTCTACCTATATTTGGCTTATTCCCCAAATGGTCTTCCAAAACATGAAAAACTCAAAAACTAACAAGGCATTTTCATTACTATGGAAAAACACAAGGAACGTAGCCAATGTACTGTCCTTTTTTTCAACCCAGTTAGAGTTACTGCATTTAGTAGCAAACAAACAGTTTCATCAGAAACTCAGCAGAGAGTTCTGTACGGACAGCTTACTTCCGATTTTTAGTGAAGCCAATTCGGTAAAGCCTTACCTCGAATGGTGCATCTGCACTGCACACCTTTTCCCTGTCTCCAAATTTCTCTTTTAGGTTTTCTGCATACAAATGAGAAAAACTGGATCTTGTTGCAGCACTGAAGGGTGTGTATGTACCGTGTGGGTGGTCTCCCCTTACTGGTCAGTTTCATGTTGGGTATATTTTTTGAAATTGTTAGGAGAGATTCGGTAGCCATTTTAGCCCTTAGTGCTTTCGCTGGGAGGCTCTGAGTCAAGCACCAGGAGGTGGATTCTTGCATTTGAGCCTTGCTTGTGAACTTCCTAAAAGCTTTGGGCTGGCCACTGCTGGAAAAAGGTACTAGATGATCTGATCAAATAGGCCTTGTATTAATCTGTTATTTCCACTCTTTCCATCACACCTGCAAACTGCACGATTAATTTAGCAGACAGGACTAGCTTTGCAAAGTGCATTACATTACAACTAGATGCTGTCCTTTTCTAATTATATCATCTACCTCTGTCCTTTGACTGAAGGCTGATCTGTACTACATTGATTATATTACTTTGGTCTGTTTTGTCTTGATTAGATTTCAATGGGTTTGTCTGTACCTAGCTCCTAAGGTTATAAAAACAGGGAAAGTGCAGGAACAGGGTTAACTTCAAATCTCAACAAGTCTCAAGCACTGGCCTCAAATCACTAGAGTAAAAATATTATGTATCCCTGTAAGGAAGATCCTGACGGCAGGACAAGTAACCACTCATCAGGAAGAAACAAGCAGAAACATTCACTGGGCAAGAAGGTGTGGTGTGGCATGCTCTTTAACTGTGTCATTGTGAATTCTCCACCAGAAACACACTTCCCTAAGTATGGATCTGCCAAGGCCTCCTCAAATATTTACATTTTATTATATATATTACAGCCAGACCTCTCTAAAGGGTGTTTAAATTGTTCTAAATTATTTTCAAATATAATCCATCATTAATATAATATATTTTTAGTCATACTCAATATGTAAAAAGGAAAGAAAAGGAAATGCAAAGGTATCTTCAATGCATCTCATAACATCTGCTCTCTAACACAGGCTAACGATTAAAGGACAAACTGAAATAAAGATAATGCAAGGAAAATGGCATGCATACATGCAAGAAAGAAAATATTTAAAAGGTAGAGTAAGATTAGATAAACGAGCCAAGAAAGAATTAATATTATCATGCAAAAAGAACTGACAGAGAGACAAACAGGAGGTGAGAGATGACCAAGTAAGGGGAAATATTATAACAATGAGGCAATTAAGAGATATTCCTTGATCCACAAAAGAAAGCAATTCTCTATCTCCATAGCAACATGTTCTTCTCACTATGAAAATTGAAAAGCCAAGAAATCCCTATTCAAAATGTTTACATTTAATATAATCTTCAGCTCTCATGTTTATATCGGTATTATCAGTTTAAATGAGAGTAGCACCTGCAGAGAACTCCCTAATTATCTAGCTTTCCTTTTTTCCAGAAGTATTCTTAAAACCAGATGCTTTACATCCAGCATGAAATGTGAACTACAAACATATGTTTTAGCAATTTGAGTAGACAGACCCACAAACACCTTGAGAAGGCAATGCTTATGCACGATGATTATCCTCCCCAGGTCTCCCAGCCATGTTTCTCCCAACAATTCCAGCAGACACCTCTTCTCCTCTCACCCTGCCTTCCAGTCCTTTGCCCTCAAATGTCCTCACTAAAGTGTGATTCATGTTCTTCTCTGGCCTTGACCAGATAAAGTGGTAAGGAATGAGGAGTGTGCTCTTAAAGTAGCTGGGAGCAGCATGCCCCTTTGGTTTTCTCACTGTGATCCTAGGTATCATCCATTAATTCAAAAGTAGCATACTTTGTTTAGTAGTGAAAACTGCCTTCAAAGCTACAGCTGATATAAGGCGATCCTGACAGGTTTTCAGGGCTAGAGACTAACAGAGGTGGATTAGGGTTGTGTGCAGCGGCGTCCGAATTGGCTATTCCAGGCTGACCAATGCCATGCCATGGGGGGGATTGTGGGTGCTGGTGTGTAACTCGGCGCCCACAAGCGGGCTCCACGCATGCATGTGTGCGACGAGTTACACATCGGCGCCCACAACTCCCCCCCTGTGGTGCGGGGCTGGCTCCGTCGGCCTGGAACGTCCGATTCAGACGCCGCCGCACACAACCCTAATTGCCTGCTTAGCTTCTGAAATCTGCTGACATCAGGCTAGCCAGGGCCATCCAGGTAAGGGAATCATTGAGGACTACCAAATGGTTAAGTATGCCATCTCTATGATAACAATATATTGGTATAAATAAAGTTGTCATTATGGATCTATTTGTCAGACCATTTTTCGTCTGTTTGTGAGAGACTCTTTCAATTGTTAAAAATATTTTTCTTTCAAGGTCACTTCTTTCAAGGTCATGAGCAGCCTTTTAAAAAGGGTGTGTGTCTCTATTCCTGATACAATCATTACAACAGTTTATTCACGCATAGATTTTGAAATGTCATAGAACACAGCAGGTCCTGGAGAGTGCAACACTAATTTGGGGAAATAATACAGTAGTTCTTTATAAAACCATCAAATATTATTAGAATGTAGTGGTTGACAAATTTACAGACACTGTTAAATGCCAAAGAAGACATTCACTGCAGCTTTTATCATGAGGGTCATTTGAAGACAGAGCCATAAATGCAATCCATACAACATTTATAATGAATTATATTCTAATTACACAACTGGAAAATTCTGAAAGATCAGCTAATATATTTAATCAGCATCTGTTCATCATTTACATTATTTTAAGCATATACTCTTCAAGCTACCTCAAGCCTGCCCCAGACATCTGATTCTTTATGATTTGTGATGATTTGCGTATGGTACATCTGATTTTAATCATCAACTAAGGAAGGGTAGCAATACTGATGAACCTAAATCACCCATGCCTAAAACTATACCAGTTAACACTGCTTGGAATGTAATTCTATAGCCATGGAAATGTGATCATTTGCAGGTTTGCAAACAAATGTAAATAAACATACCTATTGTGAATAATGCAATTTCTCACAATCTCAACAAGAAGCAATTGTGCACCAACATTTAAGCATACATTTAGAATATCAGGATTTTTCAACACTAAGCAAATCCTATTTCTCCGAAGTTTGACAATCGATTTGCATATTACAAATTCCTACAAGGAAGTTATTTTACATAGGTTGTACATTAAAGCTTATGGTAATCCCATATCAATGACGATGCATTTTTTGTTGTTAGGTGCGAAGTCGTGTCTGACCCATCGTGACCCCATGGACAATGATCCTTCAGGCCATCCTGTCCTCTACCATTCCCCATTAGCAAACCAATATTAGTCACAGTCTCCAAATATGTTAGCAAACCACAATTAGCCACAGCCTCCAAATATGTTACATGTTATAGTCATTCTAAAACCCATTTGGACAACAATCATATTATTCTCTGTATATATTAATTGAAGGCCACTCCAAAGATACATAAAGATTGTCAGAGAAGAATGCAGAATCCTTGTCAGATATGGAATATAGATTCTACATCTAATACTACTTGCTAATAGATTACACAGTATGAAACACTTCATTAAATACATATGTGTCTGCTTCTAAGTCTGTAGGATCATTTGCAAATGTCCCTAAAATGTTCTGTATATTTAGCTTAAAATTTCCTGTATTAAGCTATCTGAGCTTTTGTAAGCCATGATTAGATTAAATGAGTGCTTGAGAGAATGTCTATGTTTATTAAAATCAGAAACAACATCTGGACCAAAGACCAAGGGCCATTTCGCAAGGCTTCAAAATAGCACAATGGTTACTAATTGGAAACGCTACTAATTTGCCATAACCCACGACGTCGTAGACAATCTGCAACAATCCTGAAACCGACCCGCAAAAAGCGCTTCGTTGTAGCGCTTTCAGGGGAATCCAGAAAAGTGGATTCACCCTCCGGATAGCGATACACTCCTGCAACCAATCTGCAACAGTAGCGCTAAAGACCTGTGCGTTACCATTGTTGCTGGTTCTTCAAAGTCCCTCCTCCTGAGCCTGTCCTCCAAACTTCCGGCGAAGCGATCGCCATTTTTTTTTCTCCGAGCGAGCGGGGATAAACGCACCAGCGAGCCTCTTTCTGTTTAGAGGCTTCCCTGGCTTCAGTCCTTCACCTTTAGTCACTAAGCACAAACCACATAAAAGCCCGTTTGCTGAAATAAAGTCCCTTTATTTTTTACACATAAATTCAGCCGAAAATCGGGCCCGTGAGAGGGGGGGGGGATTTTTTTTTTATCACTCGAGGCAGCGTGCCAACGATCATACAATCAAACGACAGCTCACATTAGGCAGCTGGATGGGTCTCTCCGTTGCAACGAATCTACCTAGATTCATTGCTATGGGTCTGTTTTTTTTTTTTAAACCTTTCTTAAAGGGAAAGGGGCTGTTTGGGAGCATGCTAACGGCTGCCCATTGGCTGCTTGACGGCCAGGGGCGGGACGAGCTTGGCAATAGCGCTTCCTTTCTAGCGATTTCTGCCGAGACCGGAAGCCTGTGGGAAACGCTAAAAAACGCAACTCATTCCACTACAAAGGCAGGTATGCATAACGACGAATTCCACTATTTTAAATGGCGATTTTTAATTCCGCAAACAATTTGCAACAAAGATCCCCGTGCGAAAAGGCCCCAAGAATGCCTCCTGGACAAAAGACCAGGTGCCATCCTGTGCCATCTTGATACATGCATGACTCAGTGCCTTCAATGTCTTCTTTCACCCGTCATCAATTGGGGTTGTAAGGTAAGGAAAGTAGCCATGATAGAAGAGAAAAGTGCAGGGCCAATGAAACTGGCAGAAGGAAACAAAAAAGTCAACAAAGTGCTGAGCAGGACAAGGCCACAAGTTCTGGTAAAAGGAAACACCTGACAATAAACAAAAGTCAGCAAGTGGAGAAGCCCTGACCTGGATAGCTCAGGCAAACTTGATCTCATCAGATCTCAGAAGCAGACCCTGGCTGGAATTTGGATGGGAGACCTCCAAGGAACAACTGGAATGCAGGCAATAGCAAACACCTTTGAATGTCTCTTGCCTGGCTGCCAGACAATCTTAGGATCTCCTGGCTATGCTACCCATGCCATATGAAAGAGGGGGGGACCAAAGAGGTAAAGAGAAAGCAGACAAGGGCCAAAAACACTGTGACATCTGCAGCCCTACAGAGGAGGAGACTAAACATGAAAGAAGCAGAGTTCTACCATCCACTATCAATGGAGCTTTCCTGCTTGAGCTGCAGGCTCAGGAGTGCTTTCATGCAACTCGAAGGGTTGGCCAAATTTGGGTGAATAAGAAAGGTGAATGAGCTTATCTAGATGCATACATATTTTCAGTACAGTTTTCTGAAAGACCAAGAAAGATCCCTGCTTGGTCTTTCAGTCTGTTCACTGCTAGATTTGAACCCACAGGCTCACAACTCTGTCAGCTTGGTGTAGTACCAGTATGGTGTAGTAGTTAAGAGCGGCAGTTTCTAATCTGGCAAGTCGAGTTCGATTCCCTACTCCTCTAAGCCAGCTGGGTGACTTTGGGCTGATAGTGCTGTTCTCACAGAGTGGTTCTCACAACCTCTTCATCCATTTTCTCCCTTGCCTCTGCTTTGGAGCCTGATTTATATCTGATTTCGGCCCTTTATGCACGGTGCCAGATTCCGCGCGCTGGCGCCATGCTGCTGCATTGTGTCCCGCCATTTCACATGAATGCACGGGAGCGGGGCATGCTGGGTTGCCCCGGCATAGCTAGAAGGCCCGGCTGAGGTAAGTGCAGCGGCGTGGGAGGTGGGGAGGGGCTGGGGAGAGTGGGGGGAGAGTGGGGGGGTGGCAGGGGGTCGCCCCTGCCAGCTCCTTGCCGCCACGGAGCCCGCAGGGGCCAGCGGTGTCCCTTAAGGGACACTGCAGGTCAAGGCTGGGTGGCCCAACAAGCCCGGCGCTGCTGATTATGCACAGCGCTGGGCCACCACAGCCCCAGCTTACCCGGGAAGCTCCGGAAAATCCCAGGTTCGCTTAACGCGGGTCTTCTGGAGCCCGGAGGTGCCCACACTCGCGGTGGCAGCGTGCGTTCTCAGTGATTTTAGCCGAAGCGCTGCTGCCGCGAGTGCGGGCCTTATGGCCCGTGCATAATGGGCCTGGGTGACACAATATTTCATTAGCAGATAACTCAAAGTAGCTAATGAGTGAAATGTGTTTTCTGGTTATTTGTAAAATAAAATATTACATGAAAATCTAATCTGAACAACTACCTCTGGGCATGCCTGGACCAGATGCCTTTCCAGTTCCTTTCTACCAACACCTCACTTCAAAAAAGCAGATTGTACCAGGTCTAGTATGTGACTATATTATTTTGAATTTTACTCACTTCAGGTATCTGTACCATAAATAAAGCTGGACAGAGATGATGGGAGGAGCTGGGACTCATCGCGTACCTTATTGGCTGGAAGGCTGTCCTGCCCCTGATTTGCCATCCATCCAAATGAACAGTCCCATTCCTGGCCACATCCCCCTCCACTACCAGCCCACTCCATTTGACTGACTGCAAGAGGGAAGGCAGTCAGTGAGGGTGAGCCGGGGGGGGGGGGGGCTGGGAAAGCAGCCAGGACCTAGGAGGGAAGGGAGGCAAGCCCTGGCCTTGCTGGCCCAGTGCTCTGCCCCACCTAAAAAATGCCCGCAGCAGCCTCTCCAGGACGCAGTGTGCCTGCCTGGGGCAGGGTGGGGAAGGAAGAGGCAAGTCCCCGCCAGCACTCTCCCCTGGCCTGAGATGGCCCTCTGTAGCCTCTCCAGGTCTGGACAGGGTACCTGTCACATACAACCCCATTAAAAAAATGTATGCCTATATGTAACCCCATGACTCAAACAGTTCTGTAAATAGAATTGTCAACAAAATCATTCCCAAATAGAAACAATGCATATAGTGGAAGTCAAATTAAACCTGAAAAACAAAAATAGTAGCAAGCTACTTAGTAGGTATTAACTGAAACACCCCTGCCCCCCCCCCCAAAAAAACACAACAACACAGATTTACCTTTTAAATCTGGTTTACCTTACTAGGATAAATACCAGGGCTTTATTTGCTAAATGCTGGCACAGTGACTGACCCAACATGACTACAGATGGAAGTAGACAGTCAGGCCAGAATTCACAAGAACTGCACAAAAGAACTCCACCAGGCATTTGCATGAGGCCAACCACCTCAAAGCATCTACTAGTCCCCCCCCCCCCCGCCCCGACACCTTTCCATGACTGACCAACCTGACCTGCTAGGGATAATTATTGTTATTGTTCTGTTAATAATACTGTTCTGGCTGTCATGTTATGTTATGATTATGTTATGCCAAATTATGTTATGATTGTTATTTATTGCATTGTTATAATATTTTATGTAAGCATTCCACAACGTTTAATGTAAACCAGAGGTAGTCAACCTGTGGTCCTCCAGATGTCCATGGACTACAATTCCTATGAGCTCATGGGAATTGTAGTCCATGGACATCTGGAGGGCCACAGGTTGACTACCCCTGTTATAACCCACCCAGACCCCTAGGGAAGGGCAGTATAGAAATCCAAACAAACAATCAAATAAATAAATAAAATAGTTCTGTTAATCAACAACAGCTTTAGTACAGGAAATTGAAGGTTGGGTAAGTTGGGTAAGACCTGTTTTGAATGGCACTACATTTTCCATGAAAGAAAAGATCCACGGCTTAGTGGCATTATTAGATTCATGTCTGCAGATAAGATATTAAAAGCTCAGAACTAGGTACTATTTTTCACCATAGAATAATAGAATCATAGAGTTGGAAGGGGCCATACAGGCCATCTAGTCCAACCCCCTGTACTTGTAGTTTAAACCCATTACTGCATGTCCTCTCCTCTGCAGCCAACAGAAACAGCATCCTGCCCTCCTCCAAGTGACAACCTTTCAAATACTTAAAGAGGGCTGTCCCCTCTCATGTCCCCTCTATCCCCTATCCCCCTCTCATGTCCCCTCTCAACCTCCTTTTCTCCAGGCTGAACATTCCCAAGTCCCTCAACCTATCTTCATAGGGCTTGGTCCCTTGGCGCCAGATCATCCTCGTCACTCTCCTCTGTACCATCTTGAGCCCAAAAGCAAATAAGCATGATAATAGGCCAGGGGAGGACACTGATATGTCTTTGGTGTTGCCTTTTTTTCCTATGGCTTATAAAACATGTATTTTCCCTAAAATAAGGTGACCAGATTTTAACATTGCTAAAGCGGGACACCATTGACTGGGGGGGGGGGGGGTCTTGATTAAAAATTTGGGCTATATGGAGCAACAAAAATTTTCATAGAACACATAGAATGCAAAAATAGTATTGTAATATATATATATATATTTAATTTCAACATAAGTACAATTTGCCAGGTGCCCCCAGAAGTCCCTCTAAAAGTGGGACAATCTGGTCACCTTACCCTAAAAGCATGAAGTTTCCTATTTCCCCCAGTTTAGTTCCTTTAGCCAAAGGATTTGCTTCTCTTCAGTCATCTTCTATAGCATTTGAAAGAACAAGGTGAATCAAAATCAGAGAGAGGCATGAATAAAGCAGTACTAGCAACCATCTGGACTATTCTCCAACTTGTGGCTTTTCCATTGGAGTAAAAGGCCCTTAAATTAGGAGCAGACTCCTAATGCTCTGGAAAGGCTTTATAGGTAGCATATAGGCCAGTGCTAGTAATACAACATAGTTAGCAATGGAGTACTGTGTGCAGTTCTGGAGGCCTCACTTCAAGAAGGATGTAGATAAAATTGAAAGGGTACAGAGGAGAGCAACGAAGATGATCTGGGGCCAAGGGACCAAGCCCTATGAAGTTAGGTTGAGGGACTTGGGAATGATCAGCCTGGAGAAAAGGAGGTTGAGAGGGGACATGATAGCCCCCTTTAAGTATCTGAAAGGTTGTCACTTGAAGGAGGGCAGGATGCTGTTTCTGTTGGCTGCAGAGGAGAGGACACGCAGTAATGGGTTTAAACTTCAAGTACAATGATATAGGCTAGATATCAGGAAAAAAATTTTCACAGCCAGAGTAGTTCAGCAGTGGCATAGGCTGCCTAAGGAGGTGGTGAGCTCCCCCTCACTGGCAGTCTTCAAGCAAAGGTTGGATACACACTTTTCTTGGATGCTTTAGGATGCTTTGGGCTGATCCCGAGTTGAGCAGGGGGTTGGACTAGATGGCCTGTATGGCCCCTTCCAACTCTATGATTCTATGATTCTATATAATTTCAAATGTGCCTCCAAAATTTCACCATACCTCCCAAAAGATACAGAAAGTAAAAATCAGACAATCTGCCCTGGTTGGTTTTGACAAATTACATTCCCACATCATTTGTACTTGGGAAGTATCTCCATTCTCTGACTAATGCCTTAAGGCAATGTGCCTAGCAAAGACATTCATCAAGAGAGACATTAATTTGTTGGTACTGCTTTGCTTTAAGCTGCAGCAAGAACCTACACAGGATGAACTATAGGCATTGTGACTGTTATAAGCCATGCCATGCTAACCAGTGGATAATCTTTGTGACAGGAATGTTCTCAGTCCCTCTAACGACATATACCATCACCTTGAGAGACCTAGGTTATTAGAAATGGCCATTCTGGTAACACTGTTGAACAAGTACAAAAATGGAAACACCATCTATCTTCCATCTACAGTAGATAAAAGATGAAGTCATAAGACGTACAGATCACCCAATAACAAGCCTTATGGATACATAACAAGAATGTATTTACAGAGTTTTCATTAAGGCATTTAAAATGCAAGAGTAGATACTCTAATACACATTAATTCTTGCTAAATCATATGCTAGGAAAATATTTTTTGTCTGAAAGGAAATGTCTTATCAAGCATTTTAGATTTCTATCTGCTACATGCAGATATTTTTTCTAAGACGCAAGAAGATGAGCAAACGTAAAGTAAAGGAGGCAATAGGCCCACCGTTGGGTGCAGATGGACCAACTCTAACGGAAGATGCAGAGAAAGCAGAAAGGCTTAGCGCCTATTTTACATCTGTTTTTTCCCACAGGTCAAAGTGTTTAGGCACATCTAGAGATGGCAGTAGCCAAAGGATAGTGTCTGGGTGGCAGGTTGACATGGATAGAGAGGTTGTCGAGAGGCATTTAGCTGCACTGGATGAGTTCAAATTCCCTGGGCCGGATGAAATGCACCCGAGAGTGCTCAAAGAACTTTCCGGAGAACTTTCAGAACCCTTGTCCATCATCTTCGGGACCTCTTTAAGGACTGGAGATGTCCCGGAGGACTGGAAGAGAGCAAATATTATTCCGATCTTCAAAAAAGGGAAGAAGGATGACCCGGGAAACTACAGACCAGTGAGTCTGACCTCTGTTGTGGGTAAGATAATAGAGCAGATATTAAAGGGAGCGATTTGCAAACATCTGGAGGACAATTTGTGATCCAAGGAAGTCAGCATGGATTTGTCTCCAACAGGTCCTGCCAGACCAACCTGGTTTCCTTTTTTGACCAAGTAACAGGTTTGCTGGATCGGGGAAATTCGGTTGATGTCATTTACTTGGATTTTAGTAAAGCTTTTGACAAGGTTCCCCATGATGTTCTGATGGATAAATTGAAGGACTGCAATCTGGATTTTCAGATAGTTAGGTGGATAGGGAATTGGTTAGAGAACCGCACTCAAAGAGTTGTTGTCAATGGTGTTTCATCAGACTGGAGGGAGGTGAATAGCGGGGTACCTCAGGGCTCAGTGCTCAGCCCGGTACTTTTTAACATATTTATTAATGATCTAGATGAGGGGGTGGAGGGACTACTCATCAAGTTTGCAGATGACACCAAATTGGGAGGACTGGCAAATACTCCGGAAGATACAGAGTTCAACGAGATCTGAACACAATGGAAAAATGGGCAAAAGAGAACAAGATGCAATTTAATAAAGGTAAGTGTAAAGTTCTGCATCTGGGTCAGAAAAATGAAAAGCCTGCCTACTGGATGGGGGATACGCTTCTAGGTAACACTGTGTGTGAACGAGACCTTGGGGTACTTGTGGATTGTAAACTAAACATGAGCAGGCAGTGTGATACAGCGGTAAAAAAGGCAAATGCCATTTTGGGCTGTATCAACAGGGGCATCACATCAAAATCACAAGATGTCATAGTCCCATTGTATACGGCACTGGTCAGACCACACCTGGAGTACTGTGTGCAGTTCTGGAGGCCTCACTTCAAGAAGGATGTAGATAAAATTGAAAGGGTACAGAGGAGAGCAACGAAGATGATCTGGGGCCAAGGAACCAAGCCCTATGAAGATAGGTTGAGGGACTTGGGAATGATCAGCCTGGAGAAAAGGAGGTTGAGAGGGGACATGATAGCCCCCTTTAAGTATTTGAAAGGTTGTCACTTGGAGGAGGGCAGGATGCTGTTTCCGTTGGCTGCAGAGGAGAGGACACGCAGTAATGGGTTTAAACTTCAAGTACAACAATATAGGCTAGATATCAGGAAAAAAATTTTCACAGCCAGAGTAGTTCAGCAGTGGCATAGGCTGCCTAAGGAGGTGGTGAGCTCCCCCTCACTGGCAGTCTTCAAGCAAAGGTTGGATACACACTTTTCTTGGATGCTTTAGGATGCTTTGGGCTGATCCCGAGTTGAGCAGGGGGTTGGACTAGTTGGCCTGTATGGCCCCTTCCAACTCTATGATTCTATGAAAGAAATGGAGTAGTTTAATGCTATAGGTTTTAATGTTTTTAAACTATTTAAGAAACAAATCCAAATCTCAGGTCCTGGGACAGCTGATGCAAGCCTGTCCTAAAGCCTTTGACAAGACGACGACGACGACGACGACGACGACGACTTCTTCTTCTTCTTCTTCTTCTTCTTCTTCTTCTTCTTCTTCTTCTTCTTCTTCTTCTTCTTCATTGAACATAAGTCAGCAGTGTGACTCAGTGGCTAAAAAGGCAAATGGGATTTTGGGCCGTATCAAACGACGTATCATGTCCAGATCACGGGAGGTGATGGTACCGCTTTACTCTGCTCTGGTTCTGCCTCACTTGGAGCATTGTGTTCAGTTTTGGGCACCCCAATTGAAGATGGGTGTTGAAAAACTGGAACGTGTCCAAAGATGGTGAGGGGTTTGGAGACCAAGACATATGACAAAAAGCTGGGGGAGCTTGGTCTGTTTAGCCTAGAGAGGAGATGACTGAGAAGGGATCTGATAACCATTTTCAAGTATTTAAAAGGGTACCATATGGAGGATGGAGCAGAATTGTTCTCTCTTGCCCCAGAGGGACAGACCAGAATTAATGGGATGAAATTAATTCAAAAGAAATTCCATCTAAACATCCGGAAGAAGTTCCTGACAGTTAGAGTGGTTTCTCAGTGGAACATGCTTCCTCGGGAGGTTGTGGGTTTTCTATCTTTGGACATTTTTAAACAGAGGCTAAATAGCCATCTGACGGTGAGGCTGATTCTGTGAAGGCAAAGGGGTGGCAGATTACAATAGATGAGTGATTGGGATGTGAGTGCCTGCATAGTGCATGGGGCTGGACTAGATGACCCATGAGGTCCCTTCCAACTCTATTATTCCATGATTCTATGATTCTATGATTCTATGTTACAACACTGAGGGCTCAATCCTGGAAGTAAACCCTTTGGAATAGAACAAGACCACTTGTTTAGGATTCTTGCTTGGGTGTCTGAAAATTAAAATAATATGTAAAGTTCTGCTCTGTTGGTTTTAAATGAATGATGTAAGAGTGGGGATTATGAGATTTGCCTGTACTGAGTGCCAGTGTAGTAGCCACTGCTCTTCCATGGAAGCTTGACAAGTGATCTTGAACCATCACATGCTGTCAACCTAAACTACCACACAGGTTGTTGTGAGAATAAAATGGGAGAGCAATATAAGCCACTTTGGGTCTCCAATGGGGAGAAATGTGGGGAATAAAACATTAGTTGCAGTGAAATTAGGAGGACACTGGAGTGACATAGCATAGGATCGCAGCTGATGATTGCTGGAAGATAGCGGTTTAACACCTGATCTTTTTAAAAGGCCATTTGGCCCTCAAAATTTATTTAAGAAGAACATACAGAAGCACTTTAACTTGGCATGCATCAACTTAAATCTGCCTAAAATATTGGTCCCCATTAGTTTGCTGTGAGCTACTCTCACTAAGAGCTGAAAGCTTAAACCTTCTAACAAAAAATATGTCATATATATATAGTTTTGTACACTGGGGTGATAAAAACATGCCAGTGATTCTAGCCTGAGAAATCCAAGTAAATAATTTGACTAGCATCCATTGCACCTTTGACTCTTCCAGTCTTATGGATCTGACAGTAGTTCGTGATGTAGCAAACTGGAAATGACAGAACGAGCAAGTAAGATGTACAAAATGGCATTTACCATTAGATATTCTTGTCTGTAATCTGTAATATTAAATAAAAAACAGTGACCATCCTATCTTTTATCATAGCATTTGCAATACAAATGAAGCAGTATGTCTAACAGAATTTAAGTGTGTCTTTAACAGCTGATGTGAAGACACCTATAATCTCCATGTTTGGTATACTAAAGTTTGTATATTGTAATTCCTGGTGCTACTATAACTATGTACTTTAATTAACTGCTCACAAAGCACCTTTTAGATCTCTGCTGAGAAAGAACTGAAATGGAAAGAAACACTTAAATGGCAGTTTAAAACAGCTTTTTAAAATGCCGTCATTCACGCCTTGTAATGTTTTCATTTTCTCTGATATCCTAACAGCAAACATTTACCTAGGATCTGTTTTGCTCTAAGCCTGAGAACAAAAGCACAGTAGTCTCTTGGTGATGGCTTTACAATGAAAAATTCAAACACTGATCATGTGACAATACTTAATCTGGTTTCTCCACCTTAGAGCTGCCCTAGTATAAGAGGAAACAGGCCCCTTGAGAGGAGGGGGAAGACTGTTCATTTATCAGTCTGTACTACCGCACATTCCCTGACCTATTTTATTACTAAAAATAGCTCTTCTTAGGTCACTACTGCAAATTGAATTTTGCTGCTTCATTGCCCACTGCAGCCTCACTGAGCTGCATGCTGCCTACACACACATACTAAGAAGGTTAACCCACACAGCACCAAACAGATGCAAGTGATCTTCAAGATAGGGGTTTTTACATCCAAGCCTGAACTACTTATTAAGCAACCTGGTTATTAAGCAACCAGCTCCCCCTTTAATTTTATTTCTTCCCCTTAATCCAAAAGATCCCAAAAGATGGCTCACATAACAGAATGCATTTGTTAACAAAAACTCTTAAAATATGCAAACGATATCCAAATAAGAGTGTGGGCTTCTTTTTAATCAAAATAAACCCCCCGGGGAGAACACTGCTAACAAAACAACCATCCCAGCAAGAACCAACATTCTGAAGAAACTGCAAAATGGAACTTTTTGACAGCTTTCTAAAAGCTAAACTCCTTGTGTAAATAGCTCCACAAGGAAAATGCACAGTTTGAGATAAACTAATGTAGGGGACACTCAAATTAGAACATTTTATTTATTATTTATAATTTACAAAATGTGTATTACGTCTTTCTGCCCTCAAAAGGGCCAGCTGACAAATTAAAACATAAAATCACATTTTAAAATCTATAAAAATAACCCCAAACAACACATTATTAAAACAAAAATTAAATTATACCCAAAGACGCAAACAATTAAAATATTTTGCAGGAAGGAAGGGTAAGTGAGGAAACGCCAAACAAAATCAGACAAAAGTGTTCACTTACTAGCAGAGGATGGCACTAGAAAGATATAGAAAAATCCTTCTGAGGAGAGGGTTCCAGTGCTTTGCTGTTATCAGCAAGAAGGCCCTCTTCTAGGCTGTCACCTAAAGTGAGGCTCCTCAACCTCCAAGATGTCACCTTCTCATTCTGCCACCAAAGCAGGCAACTCGCCTCAGAATTGAGAAGGAGAGAGTGCTCCAGCACCCAGGTCCTCTTCCTTCCCTGCACTGGTGCACACAGGCACACAGACACTCACACACACTCTGAGATGAGTTTGTTGCTTGCTCCATGGCCAGTTGTAGTGTCTTTCTTTTTGTAAGATTCCTTGCTCCTGTCTCTAATCTATTTTCACCCATTCCATCTAAGAACATAAGAGAAGCTGTGCAGGATAAAACCAATGGCCCATCCAGTTCAGCAGTCTATGTCACATAGTGGCCAAAAATCAGATGTCATCAGTAGGTCCACCAGTGGTGCCAGAAGTCCAGAAGCCGTCCCTCTGTGGCCCCTCAAGCACCAAGAATACAAAGCATCACTACCCCAGACACAATATTCCATCTATAGCCACTCATGGACTTCTGCTCCATATGTTTATCCAATCCCCCCTTGCTTATAGCTGTCACCATTTCCTGTGGCAGTAAATTCCATGTGTTAATTACTCTTTGGGTGAGGAAGTACTTCTTTTTATCTGTTAGACTCATGGAATCATAGAGTTGGAAGGGACCTCCAGGGTCATCTAATCCAACCCCCTGCAGAATGTTCTAAGCCTACTGCTCATCAATTTCACTGAATGCTCATGAGTTATTTTATTGTGAGAATTGGAGAAAAGCACTTCTTTCGCTACTTTCTCTAGTCCATATATAGTTTTGTAAACCTCAGTCATCATTTCTCCAAGCTGAAGAGCCCTAACTTCTTTAATCTTTCTTCATAGGGAAGATATTCCATCCACTTGCTCAGTTTAGTTGGTCTTTTTTGCACTTTTTCCAATGTGATATCTTTTTTGAGGTCCGCTGACCAGAACGGTATACTGGCTGATTTGTTTTCAGTTCCCAGCACAGAGTTTGGCTTTTTTAACTGCAGCTGCACATTGAGTCAACATTTTAAGTGAGATTTACCTTGGCTCCAAGATCTCCATCCTGGTCAGTTACCACCAGTTCAGAGTCCATCCATATGTATTCATAGTTGGGATTTTTTACTCTAATGTGCATTGCTTTGCACTTGCCCATGTTGAATGTCATTTGCCATGTTGATGTCCACTCGTTCAGCCTCAACAGATTCTTCTGAAGTGCATCATAGCCCTTCATGATCTTCACCACCCTGACCAACTTACTGTCATCTGCAAACTTAGCTACTTCACTGCTTACTCCCAATTCCAAACCATTAATGAATAAGTTAAAAATATCACTGTTTACCACTTTCCACTGCCAAACCTGCCCATTTATACTCTGTGTTCCAGTTATTTAACCAATTTTTAATTCACAAGATTTGTCCTCTTATCCCATGACTGTGGAGTTTACTTAGGTGCCTTTGATGAGGAACTTTAGCAAAAGCTTTCTGGAAGTCTAGGTAAACAACATCTGTTGTGTCACCCTTGTCCACATGCTTACTCACCCCCTCGAACTCTAAAAGGTTAGTAAGCTAAGATCTTCCCTTACAGAAACCTTATTCTTCCTCAATAGTTTTTGTTAATCAATGTGTTTACTAAATCTAATCTTATTAACGCATTCCACAAACTTACCTAGTATCGACATTAGACTGACCAGCCTATAATTTCCTGGATCTCCCCTGGAACCATTTTTAAAGATGATGGTTACATTAGTTACCTTGGAAATGGAGGCAGATTTTGATGATTTGCATATCTGGGAGACTATTCAATGGAAGGAAAGCCTTTCCTGCCACTTTCCTCTGCTACTTTTCAGCTGTGTCAAAGCAATGTACGTGTATCTCAACCATCTCCCTCTTCTAGTCTTCACTGCGTAGATGAGTCTTGGCCCCAACTGTCCTCAGCCTGGGCAGCCAGGGCCGGGTTGAGTCAGAACCAGGTATCCACTCCCAGCACCCACCTAATCTCAGAAGGCAGAGTCTGAAGTAAGGCCTCCAAAGATGCCCATAGTAATTTTGTAGGTTTATAACAGAGTAGGCAGTCCTTCAAGCATGTTGGTTCCAAATATGATAGGTCTTTAAAGATCAATACCAGCACCTCGAATTGTGTCTGGAAATATACTGGGAGCCAATTCAAATGGACCAAGTCTAAAGTGGATATGATCTCTATACAACCCACTCTAGTCAACATTCTGTTGGGAGCACTACTGTCAACCATCTGGCAGCAGCATTTCCCAACGCTTCTCAAGGGCAGCCCTATGTTACATTGTTGATGTCAGCCATTAAGTCATGTCCAACTATTGGCAATCCCATGAGTTGGACACGACTGAATGGCTGACACTGCAGTAATCTAATCTAGATGCAACTAGAGCATGTACCACAGAAGCCAAACCTTTTTGTGTCCAGTAAAGGCCTCAGCTGGATAACCAGTCGAAAGGCACTTTGGCTCACAGCTGTCACCTGCTTAGCCAGCAAGCAGTCCAACAACACCCTCAGATTACAGACCTATTCTTTCAGGTTGGTGTAGAGAGAGAGTAAGTTTGGTGTAGCGGATAGGAGTGCCGACTTCTAATCTGGCAAGCTGATTTGATTCCCCGCTCCTTTTCCACATGCATCCAGCTGGGTGACCTTGGGTTCACCACAGCACTGATAAAGCTGTTCTGGTTGAACAGTAATATCAGGGCTCTCTCAGCCTCACCTACCTCACAGGGTGTCTGTTGTGGAGAGAGGAAAGAGAGGGCGATTATAAGGCACTCTGAGACTCCTTTGGGGTGAGAAAATCAGCATATAAGAGCCAACTCTTCTTCTTCTTCAAGGAGAGTGTAACCCCGTCCAGAATGGGTAAAACTTGGTTTAAATCTTCCACTCAACAGTAGCATTTCCATCTTGTCAAAATACTTTAGGTGGGAAAATGATTCTTCAGGTTCTTGTTTTTACCACAGAGAATAAGGAATTTACTCAGCTGGCCCAGTTCTCTAGTTACAAGACCACAGTGAGGATTACACCAGCTTCCCTTCCGCTTATTCCATTCCAATAACACAACAGTGCCACCACAGTCTCACCTGAGAGGCAGTGATCTCTCCATTGTGAGAAACCTCCTAGCTGAGACTAAAGTCATTACTGGGATTTTCCTCACACATTTTTTAAACAGAACATATGATCACAACAGGCAAGATAGATGACCCTATGGAACTGGCAGGTTGCCAGAGCCAAATACAATTGTGTACCACTACAAGGTCACGCTGGTTCTTCCCAGTTTTCTCACCAATGTGTCATTACAGGCATAAGAATAATCTCTCCATAGGCACACGGACAGAAAAATGATAAGAATAACATTGTTTAGATATCAGATGGGCTATTTATCATGCAAGAAGGGTGTCTGTCCTCAAGGAAAATAAGCAATCTGCTCTTCTTGAATTTAGGCCAGCAGTGCTGAGTACCATGCCACACTGAAGGCAATTCCTATCACTATGTTTGAACACACATCTCAGTTTATAAATTAAAATTTATAATTTATAAATAATAGAATTCATCTCTATTACTGGGCTGAAAAATACTATAAAGGTAGTACTTTAAAATATAAAGCATACTAGGGGTTAAGGAGCTCAGATACTCCAACAACATTTTTACTTAATTCTGAGGTGACATCAGCCACTATTCTCATAATTGTATGGCTTATCTCCACTCCATACCTAGAAACTATAAAATGACTGACAATTAGCCCACAAGGAAATCAGAAGGGCAAGGCCAGGTTGTTATCTATGGATCAGAAACTTGCAGATACTCACATTTGCCAAGATATCTATGATTTCTGTCTCATCACCATTTTTTTAAACATTAAACTGTACAATCCCAGAAGAACATGCATTTACTAGTTATGCAGCCATCTGGATTGTGAAACTGTCCAGTGTTCCAGTCTATAACTGAATTGTCCTTTAAAAGCAATGAAGATAAAAGCTCTTTGAATTTCTAAATGGCTATCATTTTCTGTCAATCAGAAGTAAAATTCAAAAGATATATGGAGGCACATACAAGCTACACTCTAATTATTTCAAACAGTTGTTATAAGTAGAGGGAAGGGAAGAAGCAGAAATGGGGTTTCTCTGCATACTAATAACTTCCTTAAAGTGAAGTTAAATTTATATGCTAAAAAGTCAGACTTCATAAGTATGCATTGAAACACAGATGTCTTCTGTCTTTCTTTCTGCCTAGATACTGGTGGGTATTTGTGAACTGTATTTGTGAATTTGGGGTACTTGTGAACTATAAGCTAAATATAAGCAGACAGTGAATTGTAGTCTGAATAACCGTAAATAAATATTGATTGATTGAGCAGACAGTGTGTGGTGGGGGTAAAGAAGGCAAACACAGTCTTGGGCTGTATCAGTAGAGCCATCACATCAAAATCATAAGATGTCATAGTCCCACTGTATACTGCATTGGTCAAACTGCACCTGGAGTATGTGTGCAGTTCTGGAAGCCTCAGTTCAAGAAAGATGTGGACAAAATTGAGAGGGTTCAGAGGACAGCACCAAAGATGATCCAGAGCCTGGGGCCCAAGCCATATGAAGAAAGGCTGAGGATGTTCAGCTTGGAGAAGAGGAGGTTGGAAGGGTATGTGATTGCTGTCTTTAAGTATATTAAAGGTTTCTGTTGGCAGCAGAGGATAGGACCCACAGTAATGGGTTTAAACTACTTGTAGAATGGTACTAGCTAGATATCAAAAGCTTTCAGTCAGAGTAGTTCAGCAGTGGAATCAACTGCCTAAGGAGGTGGTACGCTCCCCCTCACTGGCAGTCTTCAAGCAGTGACTGGACAGATACTTCTCCTGAAAGCTTTAGGCTGATTGTGCATTGAGCAGTCTCCTTCCGACTCTATGATTCTTCTATGATTCTATAAGATAGTATTTGTAGTGGCTTCTTCACAAATCTACAACATATAAAAGTCATGCACTACTGTGCATAATTTAAGAGTTTCATTGACCCCTCCCATGGTTACAGCAGTAAGGACGTTCATGTTCCACCAAGTACGTCTCGAAAAGCACATTCCCATTAAAACACCAGCATAATTTTTAATTTTTAAATGGGATAGAGTAGACTTTGTTGTGGTTTCTATCAAGTTAACAAGGAAAACACCAAAAATTAGAAAAAAACAAGTGTCCAGCAGTGCCTTAAAGACTAACAATATTTGTGTCAGGGTCTGAGCTCACTGCTCACTTCTTCAGATACATTTGAGAAAATAAGCAGTGACTTTTGAAAGTTCATACCCTCCCACAAATTTTGTTAGTCTAAGGTGCTGCTGGGCTCTTTTTCTACTGCTACAGACAAACTAATGTGGCTACCTATCGTCATCTATCACCAGAAAAATTCATACGATTTTCAAGTACTGCTTTTCTACCAGCTGATTGATATATAGTCAAGTAGGACACTGCTGCTCTGTTCAAATCTATTTGCTGATACCCTCCCCCAAGATTCAGTCTAGTAGTTAGGAGAAACAGAGCCTTAAGATCTTCAGTGTACAAAAGATCTTTAGTGTATGGATTTACAATCTATAGCACATACATCAGACTGAGGATGATCACCAAACCTACTTGCAAGGTATATAACTGACATTTGCACTTTGGCACTGGGGTAAAGATATGACTTCTACTGAGAAATAACACAGCTGCAACACCCTGTAGCCCTATCCCCTCCAAAAAAAAGAATACAAGCTCGCGTTATTTTATACAACTGATCAGTTTCATACCTTGCTAATAAAAGGACCTTTCATCATTTCTCTTCATAACATGCCAAGTATAACCCGTTATTGAGCAAAACACAAAGGAACATTATTGAAAAACTTCTACTCATTCTGAGTGGAACAGTACTGCATAATTTATCTCATTGCTTTTAGTAACAGTCCTGTCAGCTCCAACACTTACAAGATATACCTTCAGTTCACAGAAAAAGAACCTTTCACATGGGAAAAAATAGAATTGCATATGCGAAACCAGGCAAAGCACAATGTAAGACCATACTTTTAAAGATACATACGCTAATATGTTCAAATCCCGCTTCCTGTACTCACTTTATGTTGTTTGCACTGTTGAAAACCACTTTGCCACATAAGGGCTTATTTAAACAAAAAGACTGCCAGAAAGCACTTATCTGGGTCAATGTTTCTCAACAAAGATGAACATTTGAAAACCTTTTCACCCAGTTCGCCTAAAATAGTATAATGGTTATTATCCAGATTGCCACAGATTGTCTGAGGAAAATACAATCTTTGAACAGCCTTCCAGAGAATACTATTGTAGCCAGCATGGGTGTGGAATCTATGCAAGCATCATCACTGGCTTACAACCTCAACTGGACAATGACAGTGACAGTTCTCTTTCACAAGTACTGGGGGCAATTTTTTCTTGCCCGCAGGCAGCCCCTCAATCTTAAACAGCCCACAATAGTACATCTAATTTAAATGCCCACTTGATACCACATACACCCAGAGAACATAATCGCTGGACCCAACACTATCAACTACACCATCTCAGTCTCATTAACTTGCTTAACTTCTTCTATGTAATTAAAGGCTGATAATTCCCTTCAGTTCTCTACATAGGGTAGACCTTATGCTAAAGGATAAGTGGACACAAATCTGACATTGAATCACAAAACTGAGAAACCTGTAGGAGAATACTTCAACCTGCCAGGGCATTAAACGGGGGACGGCAAAAACGGCATTTTATTGAAAAGGAACTGAATAGAGCAGGAGATTGCTGAGTTACAAGTTATTACTACTGAAGGCTTAACATAATGGTTTCTTATCTCACTACACATGCTAACGTCACTCAGTTCTCACATCTATTGTAAACTTTTATATTATGACTAGAAATTAACCCCGCTGTATAAATAATACAGCGGGCGCTAGCCGTTCCCAGCGGCCCAGGCAGCAGTGGCCGCCCCGGAACATCCCCCCCCCCCCGGCTAGAGGCCTTCCCAGGCAGGCGGGAGCGCTCCCAGCCACCTTGGAAGGCCTTCCCCGGCGGGCAGGAGTGCGATCAGTGGCTCTGGGAGCCGGTGATCGCGCTCCCGGCCACCTGGGAAGGCCTTTCCCAGGCCTTTCCCCGCCCTCAGGCCACAGGCCTTTCCCAGAGGACGGGCCTGGCTTCCCAGGGTTGGCGGAGCACGATGGGAGGCTTCACCCGGCCCTGGGGGGTGGTGGAATGGAGCAGGGCCGCCACGTCTTTGAAGCGGCGTCCCTGCTCCTTTCCCCAGGGGGAAGGGACCCCGGGCGGGAAAGAACCTGGGACGCTGCATCAAAGACGCGGCGGCCCTGCTCCTTTCCCTAGTTGGAGGAGAATCCGGCCAGAGGACTCACCGTGCAGGCTGCCTTCTTTGTCTGTGTGGCAACTCCCCGGCCAGGCCAAGCAGCCAATGGGGAGCCACGGCCGCTTGGCCCTGGATGGACACTCGGAGGGCCCAAACAGGAGCCGCTTCACGGCTCCTGATTGGGCCCTCCGAGTTTTTATCCCAGACAGGGCCCGCCCTTTCTCCTCCCACATTGCCCTTACTCTTTTATTACTACCGCTCCACAGAAGTGGTTACAGATGTATGCTAATTTGCTGCTATATACAAACGTCTTACCAATCACCTTCATCCAGTCTTAGCTATATTTATATATGCAGCTTGACTCTAATAGGCCCTTCCTGGGAATACCCTCCTCACCATCTACCTACAATGTAATGGTTGGTGACTTCTGTTTCAATGTTTCTGAAGAAGTGTGTGTGTGCATGAAAGCTTAAACCCAGAATTCAAGTTTTTAAGGTGCCACTGTACTCAAACTTTGTTCACGTGATTATCTCTATGCAGGCCACTTCACGGTGGTTAGCCATCCTACATCAAATATGCACCTGAAAATCATGTTTTGAACTTGCTTTATTAACCATAGTTAATTTTAGCTATAGTTTTAAATGACAGACATACATGTTCCTCATTGGTACACTCACCATGGTGTAGTCTAAGGTACCAATCAAGTCCCCCTGGGAAGAAAAGCGTAAAAATAATTAAACCTGCATTTGCTGAAGCAAAACCGGAACTTTGCGAGCCAAAACCTGGTTCCACAAGGTGGCTGCAGTTAAAATAAACTGTGTTTTACATTATGTCCATACTGAGCCTATGGTTAATAAACCAACCCCTTAAGAAGGGGAAAAAACATAACCCCACAAAAAACATGATTTAAGAATCCAGAGGTTAAAGAAATATCTGATAAGATATTTGGAATCTGGAGTTATCCTCCACAGAAGATCTTCCACTGTAGAATTAATGAAAGTAATTGCTTTAGGATGCTTTGGGCTGATCCTGCATTGAGCAGGGGGTTGGAATAGATGGCCTGTATGCCCCCTTCCAACTCTATGATTCTATGATTCTATGAAAGTTTTAAGAATCATTTCAAGCTATTTTAAATTGTTATATCACATTCTAGGTATTCCCCCCCCCCTTATTCTTTCAGATGAATGGGCTCCAGATGGGTTTTTTATCCTTTCATTTTCATCTCATCCGTTTTTAACTTATTTTGTTACGAACAAACTCAGCACTGATTACTGTGAACTGGAGCATGCCATAAACTAAAATATTTTCTTTATTTACAGGCCACTGAATCTTTTATATATCACTACTTTAAGCATTTCCAGATGTCAGGTTTTTAGTATCAGGCCAAACAGCAGAATACCATATTCCCAATATGTAATCTGCAAAACTGGCTTTATTTTTAAAACTAGCTTCAAAGCCCATTCCTAAGAACAGGCCTTGAAAGGGCCCCCTCCCCTGCACCCCAGCCAGGCAGCTTAAGGTGGCCTTGGGTCGCAGCTCGCAGCTGGATCAAGTGGGGCGGGTGGAGGCTGGCCAGATTGTTAGCAGGCCTGGGACACAGCTCCTTAGCAGGCAGTCAGCAGGCCAGGAGGCCCTCATTACCAGGCCCAGCCTAGCAGGCCAAGAGGCCCTCCACCACAACTCTTGCCCAGGGCCCTCTCCCCTTACCTGCTGCTGGCTCCAGGCACTGAGGCGCGTCTGAGAGCAAAGAGGTTAGAATCCAGGGACGGAGAGCAGGAGCTTTGTTGGCTACACCCTGATTGGCCTTATTCCAACTTGGACAGCCAGACATGTCCCACCCCCCCCCCAGGCTGTTTCACAAATATGTAGAAGAACCATGTTATAATTCAACTCAATCTTCTGCCCCCCCCCCAAAAAAATTGAGATGGTTCATTCATTCATCCATCCATTTATTCATTACATTTATATATCGCCCTCCCCAGAGGCTCAGGGCAGTTCACATGGAACATTCTAAGGACACATTTGTATCAAATAAACATGAAAATGAAATCTAGGAAATAACTAGTTTCCAAAGCTGAATTAAGTGCATTAGCAAGAACAGTGCAAAGCACCTGATTCTCCAATGGGAAGATTAAGAATGTGATTACCCTTTTTCTGCTAAAACAAATGGGACCTACAAGTCATCATCTAAAATAATTAACGGAATGTTATCTGGGACGTAGCTGTTCAGAGGGATCATGGTTATATATGTTATTTTAAACTGTCTGTGTGGCTTAAAATAATTAAGTTTTAAGTGGAACAAAAACCTTGCCTAGGTAGACTTTCAGGTACATTTTGAGTTTCTCTAATAAATTAGAATTCTCTTATAATCTTTACTGATTTAACAGAATATATAAAAAATAAAAAACAAACCTTGCCACATATGCCTTCTGGATTTTATCAGACTCACAAAGTGCACTTTTAATTTGGCAAACTATACACTTTAATACTGATAGAAAAATATGGTGGAGTCTCCCTCTGGAAACCTTTTAATGAAAATATCATCAGCAAAGCACCTTGGGAGTCTGAAATGTTCTCCCACTGTTTTCTAAACACTCACATTCTATGTCAGATCTGCATGCCCATATTTGTTAATGATGGCATATATCATAATTGATGAGGAGCAGATTTATTATTATTATTATTATTATTATTATTATTATTATTATTATTATTATTATTATTATTATTATTATTATTCGATTTATTTCCCGCCACTCCCCACAGGCTCGTGGCAGGTAACAACAGTCTCAAAATCCCCCATTAAAACCCCTGTTAAAAGACTATAAAAATACCCAACACGGCGGAAAATATCACTCTCCCCTACCCGAACAAGGGCATTGGGGGATGGAGGGGGATGATGACTACTTCAAACCCCCCAGGGGGGCAATGTTCTTCCTTAATAAGTTTCTGGTTGGGATGATGTGCTATTATAGTTCAGATATAAATCAAATATAGGGCCACAGTTGTTATCTGGGTTTGTGGCAGAACTTGGTGCCATGGTTCACATCTGTGCTCGTTCCTAACCTCAAAAGCTACTAACTAATAACTGAAGAATATCTGTATAGAAACTTTTAAAATGATCTACAGACTACCCTGGGTAATGACTTCTGACAAACAGAAGGGATTATTCATGAAAAGCTTTAGGTTATTATAGTGGTTTTAGATGGAAGTTATAGCTGGAATGGTCATCTGTCTGTTCTCTTCCAGATCTGGCCTTCAGTATACAGTTTGTACTGAATTTGATTTTATTGATCTCAGTTAATTGTAATTTTGTTTTATTTGTACTTATTTTAATATTTAATGGTCTGAAACTAAACAATTTCATAAATATTGAGCTTTTTGTTGCATTAGAATGTCAATTATTATAATAAATTTTGATATGAATCAAAAGTGAGATAGTGTTTTCTTGTTAAAGAAGCTGAAATTCTCCAGTTCAATCCGCATGTTTACCACCTTATTTACATTTTGTTTGTCAAGTCATAAGCTTATTTCTTTTCTTACTATGATCATGTATCAGACCTGTTTCTCAAAACATGATTCCATCCTAATCACTCAGTTGGTGAATAACCAGATCTCACCTAGCTGAAGAAATCTGCTTTAGCCAGTGTACTGTTCAGCACTGTATAATGGATTTGCCACATCAAAATCTTGACAATTTGAACAGAGCTTTTAGTTGTTCTGCTGAAGTTATAAAATGATGCAAGATTATGTTTTTTTTTAATTTAAATGTCTAATAATTTTAGGATAAATGGAGAAAAGTATTCTGTAGTGCACCAAAGACCACAAAACTTCATCAGGCATTACCCAGCTCCCTAACAACTTTCATCAAGAGCAGAAAATCTGAATTGAAATTGGAGTGACACTAACACCATTAGACCACTCATAAATGACACAAACCACTGGGGGGCATCTCTTATAACTAGCTGTTGATGATATATCATTACTGTCAAAACAATGACAAATAGGATATGGTGCTAAAGAGGAATTATAGGGTACTAGACAGTTTTAAATGCTTTTTTGTCATTTGCATTTATTTTATTTTTCTCTTCAAATAACATATATGCATAAATTTGGCCTGTGACCACTAACTGACCAGACTGTCAAAACCCAGCACAATAGAGTGACAAAAGCTTTCTGTTACAGTCTAAAAGGATTGCTGCTCTAAGTAAAGGCAAATAACACTGTGCTAGGAAATGTGGCTGGAAGAATCATTGAATGAATTTCTCTGACTTCAGCTATATACCTCTTCAGATTAAATAGTTAGAGGGTCCCCTTTGAGTTTTTTTCTGAAGCTGACTGTTACCTGGCTTGTGCTGTTCAGATTCACCTACTGGACTTAGACTTCTGAATAGCTGTGCTTCAATCCCCAGATTGTATTTGACTATGCTTTTAGTCTCTTGCCTGCTTGAACATACACAATAATAATCTGTAACCACTCGGTGAGTGGTATCATATTTGGTTAAGGGCCCGGGGAACGGAGGGGCCGGTTCTGGTGAGGGCCCAATCGGAAGGTGCGACAGGCCAGAGTTCTAGCCATTGGGTGAGGGCCCAATCGGAAGGCGCTTCGAAGAGGCCCCGGGTGCGCTTCTGGGCCCGGAGGGAAGGCCACACCATGCCCGGGGGGGGGGGGGGGGGGAGGAGGCAAACAACATTGTATTTCAATAAAATCAGAGTCCAGTAGCACCTTTAAGACCAACAAAGATTTATTCAGGGTGTGAGCTTTCGAGTGCAAGCACTCTTCAATGATCAAGTGTTCTAAACAACAATGTGAGGGGGGAAAAGAATTTGTGAAGTGCCCTTTAGCAACCTATGGATGTGATTAGGACTGCAGTGAGAAGAAAGAGGGTGCTGTTAACATGCCTCCATGCTGCTCTTTCAGGAATCCCCTACGATGCAGTCCTAGTCAATGCAGAATCTATCATGTATAATTGATAAAAGTGAGAAAACAGCATGCTGTGCTTTCTTGCCATGCACCAATACTACTGCTATTACAACAGGATGAAAAATAGGCAGAATGTATGAATATATCGTAGTGATTGCTGAATCCCCAGGGATTCCACATCAGACACATGATCAAAGCTTGTGTTATGCATGACTGCTGTCAGCATAATGGAAGGCTCTGTCTGTCACACGTCCCTTGCCTTACTTCCCGGTTGGTACTCACTATGCCATTCTTAATCGCTTAGAGCAGTGGTCCACAACCTTTTTTAGGCTGCGGACCGGTGGGTGGGGGAGGGCGATCCAGTGGCAGCGCATGCGCAGCAGGTCCGCGCATGCGCGTTGGTGCCATGTGCAGCCGCAAGCATGCATGCACGGCAGTTTCGCACATGCGTGGCAGGTCCATACATGCACCATGCACGGCCGCAAACGCACACGCGTGGCACTTCTGTGCAAGCGTGAAACTACTGTGCATGCGCGTTCGCGGCCATGCATGTTGCAAACGCGCATGCACAGACCTGCCGCACTTGTGTGTTTGTGCCGGTGGCCGCACTTCCCTCTCCCCCTCTCCCGCAAAAAGAAGCCTGCTGAGCCGCAAGCTAATCAGCTGCTTTGGCGGCTGATTTGCTTGCAGCCTGGGAAGTTCCTCATTGGGGGGGGGCGGGGAGAGGGAGCTGCGGCCCGGTGGTTGGGGACCACTGGCTTAGAGGACTATTTTTCTGGGTTGATGTCACACGCTCTGGTGGCAGGCACCCCCTTCCCTCAGTCCCCGCTAAGCTGCTGTGGGCCCCCTTCCATGGCACAATAGGACCTGTGAGAGCTCATGGCAGGAAGTGAATGTGTTTATGCACAAAAGACGTCAATGAACAACAGTTATAGTTAGGTGCAAGGACTGGCTGAGGCGGGGGAATTGAGTCAGCTTCATGCTGCCTTGGTTTAGCTGGAGCTGGCTCCTGTTACGTGCAGTTTGAGACCTATCAGTGGCTACTAGCCATAGTGACTAAAAGGACATTCACATTTACAAGCAGTCAGCCTTTGAATACTAATGCCAAAAGACAACATAAGGGGAAGGTCTCAACCTCTATGCTCTGCTATTGGTAATCCAAAATAACTGTTTGGCCACTGTGTGAAACAAGATACTAGACTAAATGAATTGCTGTTTTGATTCAGAAGAGCTCTTCTAATGTTATTAGTTGCTGGAGAAAAGGATGTAATTTTTTTTAGCAAAAATTAAAGACTAAAAAAGGAAATGTGTTGTAATGTGAAGTAAGTTATGTTAGCCAGCTGCCCTCCTGCCTCAATGACTAAATGGTAGTGGAATATTGCAGGGACATGCTAAGTCTGATATCTTGGCACCTAACTGAATACATTTCAACATTCTAGAAATGTATTTGCTTCAGTTACATGGCCTTCATCTTGCATGCAATGCCATATGGCAAATGCTGATACGCATGTATCCTGTGAAGTCAGTAGAAATATCAAGTCAATGTTCTAGACTCAGCAAATGGTCCTATCACACACTAGAACTGATCTTAGAATCATAGAATCATAGAGTTGGAAGGGGCCATACAGGCCATCTAGTCCAACCCCCTGCTCAACGCAGGATTAGCCCTAAGCATCTTAAAGCATCCAAGAAAAGTGTGTATCCAACCTTTGCTTGAAGACTTCCAGTGAGGGGGAGCTCACCACCTCCTTAGGCAGCCTATTCCACTGCTGAACTACTCTGACTGTGAAAAACTTTTTCCTGATATCTAGCCTATATCGTTGTACTTGAAATTTAAATCTATTACTGCGTGTCCTCTCCTCTGCAGCCAGCAGAAACAGCATCCTGCCCTCCTCCAAGTGACAACCTTTCAAATACTAAAAGAGGGCTATCATGTCCCCTCTCAACCTCCTTTTCTCCAGGCTGAACATTCCCAAGTCCCCGAGCCTATCTTCATAGGGCTTGGTCCCTTGGCCCCAGATCATCTTCGTCGCTCTCCTCTGTACCCTTTCAATTTTATCGACGTCCTTCTTGAAGTGAGGCCTCCAGAACTGCACACAGTACTCCAGGTGTGGTCTGACCAGTGCCGTATACAATGGGACTATGACATCTTGTGATTTTGATGTGATGCCCATGTTGATACATCCCAAAATGGCATTTGCCTTTTTTACCGCTGCATCACACTGCCTGCTCATGTTTAGTTTACAATCCACAAGTACCCCAAGGTCTCGTTCACACACAGTGTTACCTAGAAGCGTATCCCCCATCCAGTAGGCATGCTTTTCATTTTTCTGACCCAGATGCAGAACTTTACACTTATCTTTATTAAATTGCATCTTGTTCTCATTTGCCCATTTTTCCATTGTGTTCAGATCTCGTTGAACTCTGTCTCTATCTTCCAGAGTATTTGCCAGTCCTCCCAATTTGGTGTCATCTGCAAACTTGATGAGTAATCCCTCCACCCCCTCATCTAGATCATTAATAAATATGTTAAAAAGTACCGGGCCGAGCACCGAGCCCTGAGGTACCCCGCTACTCACCTCTCTCCAGTCTGATGAAACACCATTGACAACAACTCTTTGAGTGCGGTTCTCTAACCAATTCCCTATCCACCTAACTATCTGAAAATCCAGATTGCAGTCCTTCAATTTATCCATCAGAACATCATGGGGAACCTTGTCAAAAGCTTTACTAAAATCCAAGTAAATGACATCAACCGAATTTCCCCAATCCAGCAAACCTGTTACTTGGTCAAAAAAGGAAACTAGGTTGGTCTGGCAGGACCTGTTGGAGACAAATCCATGCTGACATCCTTGGATCACCAAATTGTCCTCCAGATGTTTGCAGATCGCTCCCTTTAATATCTGCTCCATTATCTTCCCCATAACAGAGGTCAGACTCACTGGTCTGTAGTTTCCTGGGTCATCCTTCCTCCCTTTTTTGAAGATCGGAATAACGTTTGCTCTTTTCCAGTCCTCCGGGACATCTCCAGTCCTTAAAGAGGTTCCGAAGATGATGGACAAGGGCTGTGCAAGTTCTCTGGAAAGTTCTTTGAGTACTCTCGGGTGCATTTCATCCAGCCCAGGGGATTTGAACTCATCCAGCGCAGCTAAATGCCTCTCGACAACCTCTCTATCCATGTCAACCTGCCACCTAGACACTATCCTTTGGCTACGGCCATCTCTAGATGTGCCTAAACACTTTGACTTGTGGGAAAAACAGATGTAAAATAGGCACTAAGCCTTTCTGCTTTCTCTGCATCTTTCGTTAGAGTTTGTCCATCCGCACCCAACAGTGGGCCTATTGCCTCCTTTACTTTACGTTTGCTCCTCACATAACTGAAAAATCTTTTCTTGTTACAATGGGCTTCCCTGGCCAATCTTAGCTCACTCTCAGCTTTGGCCTTTCTGATGATTGATCTACAGTGCCTAGTAACCTGTAGGTACTCTTCTTTAGAGCTCTGTCCTTCCCTCCATTTCCTGAACATTTTCCTTTTCTTTCTTAGTTCCTCTTGAAGTTCTCTGTTCATCCAAAAAGGCTTCTTAGAACTCCTGCAGTGTTTTCGTCTTTCTGGGATAGTCATTGATTGAGCATGCAATAGCTCTTGTTTGAGTAGCGCCCACCCTTCACATGCTCCCTTCCCTTCCAGCGTTCTCGTCCATGGTATGACACTCATCATGTCTCTGAGTTTATTAAAGTTTGCCCTACGAAAATCCAACATCCGCGTCTGGCTACAAGCTTCCTTGGCTCCCCATCTCAAAAGGAATTCTATGAGGACATGGTCACTTCCCCCTAGGGTCCCCACCTCCTTCACCTCATCCACCAACTCTTGCCTGTTGGTCAGTATTAAGTCCAGTATGGCTGAACCTCTTGTGGGTTCATCTACGATTTGATAAATGAAATTGTCAGCCAGGCAGGTCAGAAACTTGCATGACTGAAAACGCTTCGCAGAGTTTGTTTCCCAGCACACATCTGGGAAATTGAAGTCACCCATGATGACAAGGTCCTGCCGCTTGGATATTTTCTCAAGCTGCTCACAAAGTGCAGCATCCACATCCTCTCGTTGGTCAGGCGGTCGGTAGCACACACCAACCACCACACTGTTTGTTTTCCCCTCGCTTATTTTCACCCAGATGCTTTCCACTGTAGATATGCTCTCCTTCACTAGAATTTCCTGACAGGTAAGCCCTTTCCTCACATACAGTGCCACTCCTCCACCTCTTCGATCTATTCTGTTTTTTCTGAACAGTTCATATCCATCCACCATTACATTCCAGTCATGAGAATCATTCCACCAAGTTTCTGTGATGCCTACTAGATCATACCTTTCCAATAGGATGAGAAGTTCCAGCTCTTCCTTTTTATTGCCCATGCTTCGGGCATTAGTATAAAGACATCTGAATCCTTTTACTTTTGGTTCCCTATGAGCTGGCCTTGCCGGTTGGGCTGCCTCCGATCGTTTTCCTTCCATACACTCCCTATGTTGATCGTCTCCTTCCCCTAGTGGCTTTAGTTTAAAGCTCTCCTGATGAATCTCCCCAGGTTCCTGCCAAACACATTCTTCCCCAGTATCGATAAGTGCAGTCCATCAGGTGCTAGTTGGCCTTCCTCAAGAAATCCTATCCCATGGTCCAAGAAACCAAATCTCTCCTGCCGGCATCAACTACGCAGCCAGTGATTCACCTCCATTATCTTCCTCTCCCAACGCATTCCTCTTCCCTTGACAGGCAAGATTGAAGAGAATACCACTTGTGCCCCCATTTGCTTGAGCTTCCTCCCCAGATCTTGATAGTCTTTGTTAATAGGAGCGATGGTATTCAGGGACATGTCATTCGTTCCCACATGGACCATCACAAATGGGTAGTGATCCGTAGATTTGTGGAGTTTGGGCAGCCTTTCTGAAACATCTTTAATTTTCGCCCCTGGCAAGCAACACACCTCTCGGGTTAGGGGGTCGGGCCCAGCCACATGGCGATCCATTCCTCTTAGCAGGGAATCTCCAATTACCAGTACTCTCCTTTTTTTTTTCTTCTCAACTCCATTTCCTTCTGTCCCCGTGGCCTCTTCCCTTTGTCTTAGAGTTTGTTTTGGGACCTCTTCCCTTGTTGACCCTTACACCTCCTCTGCAAGGGCCTGAAATCTGTTCTGGAGCTCCAAAGGCCCCGAGAACTGTCTCGCCCTTCGCCGTTCAGTCTTTTTCCGAACTGCCTGCAGAGGCTCCCTATTGTGGTCAATCTCCTTATCCTCTTCAGGACTGGTTGTATTCTCTTTATTCCAAGTTGCAGAGCTCTGGACTATGAACTCCTCCCCTTTCTTACTTTGGGTCAGAGTAATAATTCTGTTTTCTAACCCCCTAATCTTTTCCTCCAAAAGTCTTACCAGCTTACACTTGGAGCAGCTGTAGTCCATCTTGTCTTCTGGGAGGAAGGCAATCATGTCACACTCACTGCAGATGATGGGATGAGTGTCCTGGAGGTCCATTGTAATGTCTAGGCAGTGGAAGTACTAGGGAAATATAATCTACTGATTATATTTATATAATCTTAATTTGAGTCCAGTGGCACCTTTAAGACCAACAAAATGTTATTCAAGATGTAAGCATTCATCTGACTGGTTTTTCCCATCAAGTCATGGCTGACTTTTGGAGGAAAAGATTAGGGCACTAGAAAACAGAATTATTAATCTGACCCAAAGTAAGAAAGGGGAGGTGAAGGAGGTGGGGACCCTAGGGGGAAGTGACCATGTCCTCATAGAATTCCTTTTGAGATGGGGAGCCAAGGAAGCTTGTAGCCAGACGCGGATGTTGGATTTTCGTAGGGCAAACTTTAATAAACTCAGAGACATGATGAGTGTCATACCATGGACGAGAATGCTGGAAGGGAAGGGAGCATGTGAAGGGTGGGCGCTACTCAAACAAGAGCTATTGCATGCTCAATCAATGACTATTCCAGAAATACGAAAACACTGCAGGAGCTCTAAGAAGCCTATTTGGATGAACAGAGAACTTCAAGAGGAACTAAGAAAGAAAAGGAAAATGTTCAGGAAATGGAGGGAAGGACAGAGCTCTAAAGAAGAGTACCTACAGGTTACTAGGCACTGTAGATCAATCATTAGAAAGGCCAAAGCTGAGAGTGAGCTAAGATTGGCCAGGGAAGCCCACTGTAACAAGAAAAGATTTTTCAGTTACGTGAGGAGCAAACGTAAAGTAAAGGAGGCAATAGGCCCGCTGTTGGGTGCGGATGGACAAACTCTAACGAAAGATGCAGAGAAAGCAGAAAGGCTTAGTGCCTATTTTACATCTGTTTTTTCCCACAGGTCAAAGTGTTTAGGCACGTCTAGAGATGGCTGTAGCCAAAGGACAGTGTCTGGGTGGCAGGTTAACATGGATAGAGAGGTTGTCGAGAGGCATTTAGCTGCACTAGATGAGTTCAAATCCCCTGGTCCAGATGAAATGCACCCGAGAGTACTCAAAGAACTTTCCAGAGAACTTGCACAGCCCTTGTCCATCATCTTCGGAACCTCTTTAAGGACTGGAGATGTCCCGGAGGACTGGAAAAGAGCAAACGTTATTCCGATCTTCAAAAAAGGGAGGAAGGATGACCCGGGAAACTACAGACCAGTGAGTCTGACCTCTGTTGTGGGGAAGATAATGGAGCAGATATTAAAGGGAGCGATCTGCAAACATCTGGAGGACAATTTGGTGATCCAAGGAAGTCAGCATGGATTTGTCTCCAACAGGTCCTGCCAGACCAACCTAGTTTCCTTTTTTGACCAAGTAACAGGTTTGCTGGATCGGGGAAATTTGGTTGATGTCATTTACTTGGATTTTAGTAAAGCTTTTGACAAGGTTCCCCATGATGTTCTGATGGATAAGTTGAAGGACTGCAATCTGGATTTTCAGATAGTTAAGTGGATAGGGAATTGGTTAGAGAACCGCACTCAAAGAGTTGTTGTCAATGGTGTTTCATCAGACTGGAGAGAGGTGAGTAGCGGGGTACCTCAGGGTTCGGTGCTCGGCCCGGTACTTTTTAACATATTTATTAATGATCTAGATGAGGGGGTGGAGGGACTACTCATCAAGTTTGCAGATGACACCAAATTGGGAGGACTGGCAAATACTCCGGAAGATAGAGACAGAGTTCAACGAGATCTGAACACAATGGAAAAATGGGCAAATGAGAACAAGATGCAATTCAATAAAGATAAGTGTAAAGTTCTGCATCTGGGTCAGAAAAATGAAAAGCATGCCTACTGGATGGGGGATACGCTTCTAGGTAACACTGTGTGTGAACGAGACCTTGGGGTACTTGTGGATTGTAAACTAAACATGAGCAGGCAGTGTGATGCAGCGGTAAAAAAGGCAAATGCCATTTTGGGCTGTATCAACAGAGGCATCACATCAAAATCACAAGATGTCATAGTTCCATTGTATACGGCACTGGTCAGACCACACCTGGAGTACTGTGTGCAGTTCTGGAGGCCTCACTTCAAGAAGGACATCGATAAAATTGAAAGGGTACAGAGGAGAGCGACGAAGATGATCTGGGGCCAAGGGACCAAGCCCTATGAAGATAGGTTGAGGGACTTGGGAATGTTCAGCCTGGAAAAAAGGAGGTTGAGAGGGGACATGATAGCCCTCTTTAAGTATTTGAAAGGTTGTCACTTGGAGGAGGGCAGGATGCTGTTTCTGCTGGCTGCAGAGGAAAGGACACGCAGTAATGGGTTTAAACTTCAAGTACAACGATATAGGCTAGATATCAGGAAAAAGTTTTTCACAGTCAGAGTAGTTCAGCAGTGGAATAGGCTGCCTAAGGAGGTGGTGAGCGCCCCCTCACTGGAAATCTTCAAGCAAAGGTTGGATACACACTTTTCTTGGATGCTTTAGGATGCTTAGGGTTAATCCTGCATTGAGCAGGGGGTTGGACTAGATGGCCTGTATGGCCCCTTCCAACTCTATGATTCTATGATTCTATGATTCTATGACTTACAGCAACCCCATAGGGATTCAAGGTAAAACAAATTCAGAAGTAGTTGGTACTGACTTAGAGAAGGTTTTTCAAAAATTCTTCCAACTTTTCAATAATTTTTAAACTGCTTATATTTGTAGCACTTTTTCCTATTTGCAAAGCAGTTTTTTCAAGGTTACTTCAGCAATCAATATTCTTTTGTAGGGTTAACTGGCAACAGAAGAATCCTCAAAGCCTCTTAGAGAAATGTTTGATTGCTGATCAAGGAGACTTCTGACCCTAATTTCATTGGTGTTAGCATGCGACCAACAATTACTATTTCAACATTTCAATGCTCTGTACAGCACATAAGATTCATCCCTTCTGCCTCCATTTGCTGTCTTATCGTTTTAATAATAGCCTTTTTAACTCTTATTGAAAAGGAAGCAAACCATTAATAAAACCCAGGTACTTACCTATTATTGCTAGATTGTGCTCTGAACCACATGCAATCTGCAAAAGAAACAAGCACAAATAGTTTAGGAAAACAATCAAATACATAAGTAATTTTTCTAGCCTTCTAGAAACAGATGGGGTTACTGAATGTTCACTTAAATACTGTCCAATTCAGGATCCACCTAAAATAATGATTAAAGAAAATCTGTGTAATGCTTACAGAATATTATATATCATTCAGATTCTTCAGATGCAATGGTCAAAACAAATGGTTTCAGCTTTCCTGACTATATATATACAGGTTGCATTTAAGGCTTCACTTGAAGACGGGTGAAATTTAACAAGATCCAAAGTCCCACTTAGTATACTTTCAAAACACTGCCCGGAAGAATTCTGCCAGTCTAATGCATGTTGCTGAGACTGAAAATCTGAGCTAATCAGAAACAAGTGTCATCACCTGGTAGCCCTCTAAGCATCTTGATTACTACAATCAAGGGTATGGATAAGTAATAGTTGTCTGAAGCAATCAAGCAATGTGCTGCAATCAAAACTATTGATAAAATATAAATAGAAAAAACTGGAGATTAAATCCCTTTCCTATAAAGTCCAGTGCTGACTATTCATTCTAGCTGTATCTGAAAAATTCACAAATGACTCACAAAAGCTCATGATCATGATGTAAGCCAATATTAACTTTAATGATGTCAGTCAAGTCCAACTTTTGGTAATCCTATGGCTCAACTGCCACCACGATTTCTGATCTTGCATCACTTATTTTAGTTGTGTAATGTTCTGGCCGGAGTACAGATGCAAAAAGGTCTCCACCCTGGCCTCGACCAAATGCCTGGCAGAAGAGTTCCATCTTACAAGCCCCGTGGAACCAAGAGAGCTTCATCAGGGCCCCTGGCTCTTCCGGGAGCTCATTACACCAGGTCGGAGCCAGGGCTGAAAAGGCCCTGGCCAAGGGCAGGCACACTTCCTGGGGGCCCAGGACAACCAGCAGATTTGTACGCACAAATGGTCTGTCCAGAGGAAGGGGCCAATCGGCACCCTTCCTCATCCCGGACCGAGCCCGCCCTAACTCCTCCCACTAAGCCTTTACGGCTTTATTTAGAAGAAGAAGAAGAAGAAGAAGAGTTGGTTCTTATATGCCGCTTTTCCCTACCCGAAGGAGGCTCAAAGCGGCTTACAGTCTCCTTCCCATTCCTCTCCCCACAACAGACCCCCTGTGAGGTGGGTGAGGCTGAGAGAGCCCTGATATCACTGCTCGGTCAGAACAGCTTTATCAGTGCCGTGGCGAGCCCAAGGACACCCAGCTGGTTGCATGTGGGGGAGCGCAGAATCAAACCCGGCATGCCAGATTAGAAGTCCGCACTCCTAACCACTACACCAAGCTGGCTCTAGTCCGCGGCGCCGCGGGCTGTGTTAAGATGATTCTATGATTCTACATCAAATCCTAAATTTTCTCCAAATGAAGGAAATTAGAGATCAAATATACCATTAACTGAATTTGAAGAACTAATTCAATATATATATATAAAGAGGAAAGGAAAATAATTACTAAAATATGCTAGATATTATTAAAGAAATTATTAAACACCAATGCAGGTGGTGAAAAAGAACTGGGAAACAGAATTGAATATTAACTTTAATGAAGAAGAGTTGTTTTTTATACCATGCTTTTCATTACCAGAAAGTGTCTTAAAGCTGCTTATATTTGCCTCCTCTCCCCACAACAAATATCCTATGAGGTAGGTGCGGCTGAGAGGATCCTGATATTACTGCTCTGTAAGAACAACTGGTCCAAGGTCACTCAGCTGGCTGCATGTGGAGGAGCAAGGAATCAAACCCAGCTCACCAGATTAGAAGATGACACTCTTAACTATTACACCATGACAACGACTGGAATCAAATGTTTCAACAATTCAGTTTTAAATTAATTTCAGGAACTTTATAAGAGTATGCATTAAAGATCTCTGAAAGATGGCACTATACTCCAATAAGGTTAGCCCACATAATGAAAATGGAGAATAAAAATTGTAGGAGATTTTGTGATGGATTTGGGACATTTATACATATATGATAGTCCTGTCCAATTACAACCAAATTCTGGAAATCAGTATTTACAAAGATTATTAAAATCACCCAGGAACAAATAAAATCTACCGCTGAATTGGCCTCAACGTGTATCTTAATGAAAATTCCCAATGTAAACCAAAAACTCTAGATTGCTTATTAGCCAGTGCTGGTGGAATGCTATAGGGATTTCCTTAGAGAGATGACATGCAAAAATAAAAAATACAGCAGCACTTTAAAAATTAATAAATAAAATTGGATTAACTTAGGGGAGAAAAAAAAGATCATAATTTAGAATGGTTTTATAAAGTATTTGGTGAAATTTTCCAAACATGTTTCATTTATGAAGCTTTTTTAATTCGATGGGAACCTTTTTACTATAAAGGTAAAGGTAAAGGTAACCCCTGTGCAAGCACCGTGTCATGTCTGACCCTTGGGGTGACGCCCTCTAACGTTTTCATGGCAGACTCAATACAGGGTGGTTTGCCAGTGCCTTCCCCAGTCATTACCGTTTACCCCCCAGCAAGCTGGGTACTCATTTTACCGACCTCGGAAGGATGGAAGGCTGAGTCAACCTTGAGCTGGCTGCTGGGATCGAACTCCCAGCCTCATGGGCAGAGCTTTCAGACTGCATGACTGCTGCCTTACCACTCTGTGCCACAAGAGGATCTTCTTTTTACTATACTTTTTAAAATAATAGATTAAGGTGGTCTGTATAGTATTAGTTGTATTATTGTATTACTAGGGGCAAAGCCCGTTGTATCCAAGAATACAACGGGCGCTAGAGCTTGGCAGTGTGAAGAGGAAGGGGAGGAGTTGTCCAGTCTGTAAGGGCATGTTGTTGAATGTGTGTGTTGTGTGGTGGCATGGTGGCAAATGAGGGTATGGGTGTGGAGATATAGAGGAAGATTACATGGCAACCAATTCCTCCCAGTTCTGCGTCATTTCCCTTCTTGTGTGAATTAGGCCACAAACACCGAAATGCCCCTCTGCCCTAATACACATGGGGTAGTCACAGTACACAGGTGTTCACCCTGTTCCTTCTTTTCCATTTTTTCATTGTTGATAAAATGTTATGTGCCCACATGCTTCTTTCATGGTTGCTCCTTAGAAGAACGGATTTTTGTACCCTATTGATTACTACCCAAAGGAGTCTCAAAGCGGTTTACAAACACCTTTTCCATTTGTCTCTCCACAATAGTCAACCTGTGAGGAATGTGGGGTTGTGAGAGAGGTGGGGTAGCAAGCCTCACAGGGAAGCTGGCAACCCTAAGAGGAAGACTCTCTGTGCACAGCAGTCTTGACCTTAGTAAGGTTTTTTATACTGTTTTTTTATTTGTGAGGCCAAGGTTATTTGCCAGGCCAATAAGTCATTTCAGTTACCATGTGTCTCCAGACATTTACTTGTTCTCTATTTACAGTTTCAGGTTGTAAATATTTATTTAGATCTTCCTGCTCTTTCCAGACTCACAGGACTGATGCTGGTCTGCCTGTCTGTGCCCCAGAATACAAACAGTTGTTGGTAAGGGCTGGCCATAACCCATAGGCCAGGAGGGACACACCTGCACCACTCCCTACCAACCGCGGGCACAAATGGCTCCTTTGAAGGCTGGACTCTGAGGCACTGTATGATTTTTAAGTCCCACCTTCAAACCTCCAGGAATATTTCCAACCCAGCGGTAGCCAACCTACAGGTGTGGCCTGGAGAGCTCCTGGAATTACAGCTCACCTGCATATATAAAGATCAGCTCCCCAGGCAGAAAGGGCTACTTTGGACAGGGTTGTGGTAGAGGAGAAACATTTAAGGCCTCCCACACAGGTTGTTGTTGAACTGAAAGACTTGAGGCCTATTGCACAGGGTTGTTGTGCAGATGAAACAGGAGACAAAAGAACCAGTTTCCTCTGCAGAATAACGCTGAGCAGTAGGCCTCAAATCTGCAGAGAGTTGCAAAAAAGAAAGACACATGGCTTGGCTGTGTCTAACCTCTGGGCAGAGCAGTATTTTAAGTGAGAAGGGGCTTTTCTGTGGCTTCCCTTTCAGGCAACTGTTTGGCAGGGGAAAGTCCCCCCTTCAAAAGGAAGGCCCTCAGGCTCCCCTGCGTTGTTCTCTGAAGGAAAATGCCTCCCTCCCCTCAGTCAGGGCCTGTCAGAGGCTCCTTCGCATATGCCTGAAGGGGGGGCCTCCTGCCAGCTCTGTCAAGGTTCTGAGGCAATTTGCAATTGGACATGACAGTTAGGACAGCCTTGGGGCAAAAGGGGCTGGCACAGCCTCTGTTCTCATCCCCCTTGGCAGCCCTACTGACCTCTCCCTGCAGTGGTCAGGAGCAGACTGGCAGACAGACTGGGCTGGGTGAATGGAATTCTGGTCTGTCCTGGTGAGGGGCCAATTGGAAGGCGCTTCGCGCGCCTCCCTACTGGCCGCTTGGCCCTTGAGTGGCACTTGGAGGGGCGAATCAGGAGCCGTTTTGCAGCTACTGATTCGCCCCTCCGAGTTTTTATCACAGACAGAGCCCGCCCTAACTCCTCCCCAATAGCCCTTAGGGATTTATTTTATAACCGCAGGAGCGGTTAGAGATGGAAGCTCCCCCCTCCCAGGTCTTTTCGTTTTTTGATTTAGTTTCTGTTTTTGTCTTATATTTTTATGCCATTTGTGTCCTTCTTTATTGGTTGGAGCAATAATGTATTATGATGGTTTATTTCAGTATGTATAATCAGTTGGTTTTGTTCTGTTGGGTTTTCCTGGTGCGTTTTTTTCTATAATAAAACTTAATTAAAAATTAAAAAAAATAAAACAACCAACATGCTAATCTTGTAATTTTGTTTCCATATTAAATATGTATGACATGGATGCGGTTTTGAATGTTGAACAAGAAATCATATGATACATTCTGCTTCTGAAAACATTAAGGCCAATGTTCCCACTTAAAACACTGTTTGGATGGTGGATCAATACTATTTAGAAGGTATGACACCTTCTAAATAGCAGAAACGTCATGTTTCCAATACTGAAGGAATATATCTGACAGATTAATAAAGGTATGGTCTCACTAGCTACTCCCTCTGATGTGTCACAGGTTTTACACCAAATCTCAAATGGAATCTCAGTAGAAAATATGCAAGAATGCTATGAGTAACACAACATTTGCCCAGATAACAAAATGAGCTGACATGTTTCAATCCAAATGGATCTTCTTCAGAGAAGATGTATAAGAATGATTGTCCTCTGGGGAGGGTAAAATGCCCAACCCCACTGGGTTCCCACAGGATACGGAGAGCTGGAATGAATCCACACTGAGTCCAAGTCAATTATAAAAAATTTGTTTTATAAAAGATGTTTTGAGCCACAGGAAGAAAAGAAAGCATACAAACAGGTGTGATTCTAGAATAAAGCAATAATAATTTCTAACTAGGGAGAGCCAGTCCCTAGAGCTGACCAGCTCACAAACTTCTTACTAGCTAAAATCAGAATTCTTGCCATGAAGCTTCAGTGCATCTCAAAAGGCAGAGAAAAATAATGACCTTGTCCCATATCTCTGAGGTACCAGGGGTCTAAAACACTAGTCAGCTTATTGATGTAACCAAAAGGACAATTAAGATGGTCATTTGCTGTGATTAATATCAGTTGAACTGGATAACCACAGGTATTAAGGGTTAGAGCATCTGGCCAGAAAGTTTTACAGCAGTTAACAGCACTCTCTCTTAAAGATGTAAACAAGAGATAGAGTGGCCGTTTTGATCGCCACATGGTTGCCAGAAGATACAAATGTTCCCTGTTCTTACAATAAGCTAGTAAAATTTCACAATTCTATGAATACAGTTCACAAGACCACTCGTTTGACCTTAAATTTGATAAATGTACTATTGTCCAAACCTCCTGGTGCTGGCTGCTCAACCTGGTCTCCAGGCCAGGAGGTTGGAATCCAGAGGTCTTCAGGGAAGAGAGAACTATGTACATTGTCTCATACTTTTTTCTGCTTCCTTGAAAAAATGGTGGGGGAAAAAACATATGAGTCATGTTATACTTAGTGTCATAATATTTACACCATCCAGTCAATATATATATATATATATATATATTGATGAAAGTATTCCCTTGTACCCCAAAATTAGTGGATTTTAGCTATAAGTGATAAACAGTCTTGTCTAATAATTTTTTAATTTGCAATGTAATAAGATGTACCACAGAACTATTGATATAAAAGTGTGAAAACAAGCACTACAGGATGGAGAGTAACAGTAGTAGAATTGAGGGAGTGAAAGATTATCTCAAAACAACTTAGATTTTATCTGAATTTTAGTTTAAAATTTAGTCATGGGTTTCTTATTATCCCACTGGCAATTCTCTGCTTGACAATATAGCAACGACAAAATATTGTCATTTTATGGGTTTAGGAGTCAAAAGGGAATAAGTAATAACAGAAGCTGCAAATCAGTAAGGTTCAACACATATAATACTGCACAATAATGCTTTCCTCCTGCTGCTCCTTTATGCACTTGATTAATGCATTGCATTATTGATTTTTATTGTTTGATGTAAGCTACATGAGGTCTGCATAATTCCACAAATACAAAAAACAAGCAGGAATTTAATTTTTAAAGCTGTTATCTTCAAAAGAATCTAACAGCAGATCCTTCCAAAGTTCTAAAAATCAAAGGTTGTTATGAAGCGTTCTGGATCTCATCAGTCTTCAGTGATAAGTAGAAGGCATCTCATCAGCACCCTAACTCAGTGGTCTGCAACCTTCTCGAGGCTGCAGACAAGCGGCAGCGGGGAGGGTGATCACCCGGCCACACATGCCGCGCATGCGGGATGCGCGTTTGCACATGTGGGATGCGCATTTGCACATGCGGGAGTGCCACGCATGCAGGTTTGCGGACGCATTGCGCATGCGCGGCCCTGCTTCCTTCTCCCCCCCTCCGACTTCATAGGCCTTCAAATGGGCTCTACAAAATGGACCGGGGACCAGTCAACGCTTGACAATTTTACTGAAGCCCGGGGGGGTAGTCTTTTGCCGAGGGACGTCGCTGCCGCCGTCTGAGCCCCTGCTCCACTTGCTTTCTCGCTGGTGCCCTGACTTCCTGCTGCCCGCTGGGGGGCGCTGCCAGCAGCAGCTGCACAGTGCCACACCGAGGGGGAGCCCCAGCCATAGCGGCTGCTGGAGATCACCAAAGGCGAGCTGGCGGCAGAGTGGCAGGGCAGCCCCCGAGGCAGCAGCCGGGGAGGAGGACAAGGAGGAGCCGCTGCCCGGTACCAACTGATTCACGGACTGGTCCCGGTCCCCGGACTGGGGGCCAGGGACCACTAAGTCATGTATATCAGGGGACAAAAAAGGTTCAAGCATGTTGAGAGAGACAAGGAGCAATTTGGTCAATGGCTTCCAGAGGGCCTAAATTCCAGACCTCACATGTCAACAAGCTGGTCCCTGCCTCTTCCCATTGCTAACTCTTTTAAGCCAAATCTGTTGCCTTGGGATGAAATAGAGATCCTCTTAAATGGACGAGACTAGCTATATTACTATATTGCAGAAGGAAAACAGTACTTTGGCACTTATTTATTTTTATTTTATTTATTGACTTTTATCCCGCAACTCCCCAAAAGAACAACAGATTTTAATGTGACATAACCTTTTATAGATTAGTGTGTGCACCATCAAAATTATTTATTTCATATTTTACCTGTTCAAAGGAGCACATGGTTCTGACTCCCTCCATTGTGACAACCCTATTAGCTATGCTAGGTTAATGAAGAACAAATGGCTAAAATTCACCAAAATAGTTTCATAACAATTTTAACAAGGTCTCACCACTCCTAGTCCAACTCTAGCCAACAGACCAAAAGGCATGAAATGTATCTTCAGTTGGCAGAGAGAAAAACTGTGAAGAGTGAGGCCAAAAGACAATGAAATGAAAGATGTATATCTGCAAAACATATCTTTTAGTGCAATACGGCAAATTAAGACTACTGAACTGCAGAAGAAAAATTAGAAGTGTTAAAGTGGATTGTACCTTTTATTGCTTCTCCTTAACATAGATTAAGTTGTACTCTTAAATTGTAAAAAGCCAGATGGCTTTTTAACAGCTGGAGTACAAGAACTTCTCAGGTAGACACATGCCAATATTTGTAGAGTCAGTTCCTTACTGAATGCTTAGAAATGACAGATGTGAGTGATAAAAAATATTTGAACAGACTTCATGCTTTAAAGTCTTAATATATTTATACTGAGCTGTGGCACAGATCTGTGGCAATGAAGTGCCCCAAATTTACTGCTCAACAAAACTGTTGCTATCATCTCCCTCTGCAAAAAAAAAGAAGACAAAACCTGTGTCTTTGTGTTAAAAATGCCTGCTTGTGTCTGACAATAACTGTTCCTTGCTAGTGAGGACATATGCACAGAGCTGGCACACAAGGTTGTTTTTTGTTTCTAAAGAAGTATTTTCAGCCTCAGGACTCATCCAAATATTAGAGAAGGAAAGAAATGAACAATCTCTCTCTCGCTTTCTCTCTCTCTTTTGTAATTTAAACCCTCAGCCAGGCAAAGATGAGGGAATCTGCTGTGCAGCGACAGTGCTTTTCCAAACACTGCAGTGTCTGAAGCAGAATTCATATGATGCAGATTTTTTTCTGCACAAACACACATAGTACATGCACAAAAGATGCAGTTTCCCTGGCAACCAAGCTGCAATGAAATTTATCAGAACAACTCCTCAACCTCTAGTAATTATTGGCTGTGTGTATCAGCTGACACCTAGTGTCTGTTCTGAATTCTCCTGCATGAAATGATTTCCTGAGCACAGTGTAGAAGGCAGTAAAAATTGTCTGCTTCTTTACTAAGAGCCAAGGGAACACCGACTTACAAAGAACAGATAATCAACATTGTACACAATATGTGCATACACCTATCTAGATATGCATGCATGTAAGAAAGAAATGAACAAGTGTACAGACACATACGCACATACAGCATCTCATTGTATTAGCTTACACAAAGCAGAAAATAGTTGGATTGATAAAAATTCAAGCAGACTCCCCCTGATGATGGAAAGTGCTATCGGGTTATGGCTGACTTGGTGGCCCCGTAGGAGGGCTTTCAAGGAAAGAGATGTCCAAAGGTGGTTTGCAATTGCCTGACTCTGCGCAGCAACCTAGGATTTCCTTGGCAGTCTTCCATCCAAGCTCTAACCAGGGCCAACCCCGATTCGCTTCCAAGATCTTACAACTGTGTAACACTGTGTGTGAACGAGACCTTGGGGTACTTGTGGATTGTAAACTAAACATGAGCAGGCAGTGTGATGCAGCAGTAAAAAAGGTGAATGCCATTTTGGGCTGTATCAACAGGGGCATCACATCAAAATCACAAGATGCCATAGTCCCGTTGTATACGGCACTGATCAGACCACACCTGCAGTACTGTGTGCAGTTCTGGAGGCCGCACTTCAAGAAGGACATAGATAAAATTAAAAGGGTACAGAGGAGAGTGACGAGGATGATCTGGGGCCAAGGGACCAAGCCCTATGAAGATAGGTTGAGGGACTTGGGAATGTTCAGCCTGGAGAAAAGGAGGTTGAGTGGGGACATGATAGGGGGATAGGGGATAGAGGGGACATGGGAGGGGACAGCCCTCTTTAAGTATTTGAAAGGTTGTCACTTGGAGGAGGGCAGGATGCTGTTTCCATTGGCTGCAGAGGAAAGGACATGCAGTAATGGGTTTAAACTACAAGTACACTGATATAGGCTAGATATCAGGAAAAAGATTTTCACAGTCAGAGTAGTTCAGCAGTGGAATAGGCTGCCTAAGGAGGTGGTGAGCTCCCCCTGACTGGCAGTCTTCAAGCAAAGGTTGGATACATACTTTTCTTGGATGCTTTAGGATGCTTAGGGCTGATCCTGCATAGAGCAGGGGGTTGGATTAGATGGCCTGTATGGCCCCTTCCAACTCTATGATTCTATGATTCTATGATTCTATGATTCTAACTGCAGGCTACCCTGGGCAGAGCAGGGGATTCTCCTAGAAAATATACATATGTCAACCTCATACATGTCAACCTCATACATACATATGTCAACCTCAGTTATCACCATTCCTCCTAACAATAAAAATGGAGATAAAAATCAGCACAGTGAGGCCACCTACTAAAAAGACTAAGGTTTCTAAATACCAGAAGAAGGCCACGGGAATAAAGACAAAGTTCATCCCCACATAGGCGCAATACTAACAAATCCCTTGGGAGGGTACAGAGAGGAAACAGACTGCATATGTGTACACAGCTGCAGAATTCTGGCATTCATGAGGAAAAACAGCAGACTCACTCAGGCAATAATCTAAAAGGATGCAAATAAATTGACTGCTCAGAACCATTTCCCACGAACTAAGAGAGAAGAAGGGGAACTCTTGGCAATGAATGTGAGGAAAGACCACAGAACAAGAAGTTCCCCTCCCTGCTTGGCCAGCACCCTCAAGATGAAGGCAACCAAAGGAGATTCCATTTTACCTCCCCAGTTCGAATAACAAAACCAACACAGGGGAAGTACAGGGGAAAGGGCCATTTTCTGGCTTAAAATCCTCTCCCAGATGATTTTTGCCCGATTTCCTACTAGGGCCAAAAACTTGGTGAGTTTCAATACGAAAACAGTCAGAGAGAATGGGTGAAAAAGCACTCTCCCAAGGTCCTAGTCATCACTTGCAATTACTGTTCCAACTGTCATAATCTGAAGGGAGGGTCAACCCTATTTTTATAAAAGGAGCATAGAACTACATACAACTTGGAATTCCACCCTAAGTATTAGGCTTTTTAAAATCTGGTTCTGACAGTGATAAAGATATGCCTGAAAGAAGAATATAGGAAATAGCTGATAGCTGATGAACTCACATAAAATAAAATGAAACCCTGACAATAAACACATAGTCAACACTCTTGTAATGTTAACGAAAATCCTGATGTTGTTAGATCTTCAAAGAAGAATCCTTTGGGGGCAGATACTAGTTAATTGTAAATGTCAAGTGCTTTGAAGTTATTTATCCTGATTTGAATTTACTCCCAAATTTATATGCATAATTTTCTTAGTGAGAAACTCTGTTTTTTAATCTCTCCTAGAAAATTTTTAACAAAATGAAATTGACAGATGTCCAAAAAAGGATGGGAGGAGTTGACATCCTTGTCCTAGAATCCACTTTTTTTAGCTCACTGGAAAACGCAGGAGAAGAGTTATTTTTGTATAAAAGGACAAAAAACTTTGGAGAATAAGGTTCACAAGCATTCCCTTTGTTAACAGCCTCTTGGATCTCTCCACCACTCTTCAGCACAGTGCACTCAAGAGGAAGAAAAGAAAGATTACACTAAGAGCCTAAAGAAGCCTGTGTTAAAAGCCTAGCAGAAAAATTCCATGGGGAAAGCAGCGTAGAGCTCTAAGGTGAGAGGAGTGGTGTCAAAGGAGTGGGAAGGGAACCAAGACCCACATGGGGTTGCCAACCTCCAGGTGAGGGCTGGAGACCTCTTGGAATGCTTTTGTTATGGCGGGGTGAAATCAAACAATGACTTGCCATTTCACCTAGCCACAATGCCCCTTTTTTCAGGTGGGATGTAGGCCAGACCATGAGGATAAGGTCCAGCATGGCTGCAGAGTGCAGAAAAGAATTTATTTAGGGCAGTCAGTATGATTCACTCATGAATAAAGGACCAACCCCAATAACACGAACTGTTGGTTGAATACTACAATTGCTCAGGACCCGTATTCTTTGGTAATCAGGCAAGTCTTCCTCATCCTATTCCCCCTCCCCCTCCTTGCTGCTGCTCTCTCGTAACAGAGTCAAAGGGAATAACCGCTGGACGTGCACTCCCCACTAGGCATGTGCTGCTAAATGAGCTGTCCTGGAAGGCAGGCAGGACAGACTGAAGGGAGGGCCCTGACTCACAGTGCTGCCCGTAGCTACAGCCCTGCTGGTATGACGAAGTCTATTTTTTATTTATTATTAGATTAATATACCACCACCTCTTGAAAGATTCGTGGCAGTGTACAATAAAACCCATTCAAGTTCCTAATGAAAGTGAAAAGCTTGGGGCAGGCAGCTATGCTACAAAATTTAGGAAGCAGCATTCCTCTGCTGCAAGTGGAAGATGTGGAAATAGCTCCCTTGGAATGAACTCTGGCAGTCACAGGGAATACCTCATAAGTCAGGTCGCAGCAGAACTTTACAGAAGTTGTGATCAAACCACAGGGAAAATGCCCCAAACTCAAAGAAGGTAGAATGAGTAATAAACAACGTGGCTCAGATGTATGCTGTGAAGGGGGCAGTTGTCACAGTAAAAAGTCAGTGAACTACAGGCATCCAAGGAACGCAGAGTCCACTCTGTACTCGGGAAGTAGGTAAGGAGAATGAGATCCTGATTCACTTCCCACCAACTGAGTCCCAGTTCACCCCTTTGTCAGATATGTCCAATATTCTCAACACAGCAAAATAAAATGTTCTACCTCTTACAATATTTACACAGAAAATATCACGGGTATCATCAATCTCTGTGGTGAAATTGATTTTTGAGAGGTACTACGTACCCGTGTTTGAAAGCAAAGGAGCAGCTGCTGCTACAGTTACCTGTGAGATATATATTAAGGCACACTCTCAGTAGTCTTGTCCACCCATACTTTGTGAGGGGAACGCCATGAGACGGGCAGTCCTGTTGATTTGTGATTACACCCTGCAGACTTTGATGGTAGAGTAGGCATGTCTTATGACCTAGTTTCTTCACCAATCTCTACTTAGCTGTATGTTAGGGGATGCTCCCGGCATGCCAATCAGATACTGCAGCCTTCAGTACAGGCTGTTACAGCACATTCAAAATTCCTGTTCTACAAAAAAATAACTGGTAGAAAAATGGCTAAAGGCTAAATGCATTGACTGCCCTTATGAATCTTGTATATGCTTGTGCCTATATATATCATCCTAAGCAAGCAGAGAAACTATTTCTCTAGGACTCTGTGTGAAGGCAAGTAACTAGAAGTATGCAAAGTATCTCTTCTGTTAACAGACCATGGGAAGACAGTTCATAAATTTTTGACCAGTGAATGAAGTATATAAGTTCAAATGACAGAAAGTTCATTACATTTCCTTTCTGTTCATTTACTAGCCACTGCAAACAAGTTCTAACAACCTGTCAAGGACAGCTGCATGTAGAATTAAATTTTATATATAGTTGAAGCAAACACCTACACATACCAGGCATTAAAGTACATTTCTAATACTTGTGTAAACATAATTAAAGACAGTTTGTGAAACACTTTTGACTTATCTTGATGCCTTAATCTCATTATACTATTCTAAACTACAGTCACTGCTAGATAGTAATTGTTAAGAGCCAAACAGAGACAAAGTCACTGGAGATTTCTGATATGATGAATACTTAGAATCAAAAGGTCAGTTAAACACCTGGTGAGAAATGTAACAGACATCAGAGATTCATGTACGTCTCATTCAAAAACAACTCAAAGTGTTCTCATTGCTAAGGCCAAAATCTTTGAGAAAAAAATTAGAAAAATAAATATCTAAGAGGAAATAAATGTTAACTAGAATGACAAAGTATAGACTTGTGGGAGAACCCACAAGAATAATCGGCAATCCAAATGAATATGAGTGGTATACCAAGCCGCATTCCCCAAAATGGAAGAATGCAGTAAAGGTTACCAACTTATACATCTGAACTGTCTCATATGCACAACACACAAAGTTTTCCCTTTCTTCTCTCTACAGCCTCTGCCTAGGAAAACTGTGGCCCAGTTGTGTGGTGCCAGCCCGAGACAGGCCCACTTGCAAGGTAAGAGAACTTTCAAGGTCTTGTGGGTGGCACCTCACTTTCCCCTCTGTCCTCCCCCCCACACACACATTATTTCCTCTTTCCCTCCTCCTGCCAATTCCCATATTATCTCTTCTTTCCTTGCCTCATTCTCTCCTTCTCAGCCATTAACCAATCTACTTTTTATCTATTTCCCATCTTACGCTATATATTCTTTGTTTACTAAATTTATACCTCACTTCTCTCCACAGTGGGGACTAAAGCAACTTATATTAATTTCTTCTCCTCCTTTTTATCATATAACAACTCAATGAGGTAGATCAGGCTGAAAGTATGTGACTAGTTCAAAATCACTGTGAGCTTCTGCAGGAAGATGGGGATTCAAACCTGGGTATCCCAGAACCTGCTCTGAAGCCCTAACTAAGGCTTTCTCAAACAGGATTTCATGAAACCTTGGGGTTTCTTGACAGCCCTGGAAAGATTTCCCAAATGGGATGGAGAGAGAGACAGACAGACGCATATATATTGTTAAACATTTATTGGGTGATAGGACCATATATGGTCATGTTCACCCATTTATCTCCTCCCAAAATGGCCAGTGATAGGCCAGTAGGGGGTGGGGACGGGCCCTGGGCGGGCATGTTCACAGCTATGTTTCCCCACCATATTCTGCATGATCATGCCACTTCTGGGGGTTATGGAAGCCTGAAGAATGCTTCTGGAGTTTCTCATCAGTAAAAAAGTTGAGAAAGGCTGCCCCTGTTATACCCCACTGGCTTTCATATGTTGGCAGCTACTGAGCAGTAGAAAGAAGCTAGACCTAATTGAGTCATGCAATTTTGGTGGTATCGCATCACCAAGAGATTGCTTCCAAGCCTTAGGTTTCCATCCTCCAGGCAAGACCTGTAAATCTTCCAGAATTACAGCTGAACACCAGACAGCAGAGATCTGTCCCCTTGGAGAAAAAGACAACTTCGGAGGATGGACTTTATGACATTATATTTGGCTGAGGCTTCTCCCCTCCCCTCCTCAGACCACACCTCCCTCAAAGACCAAGATACACAGGATAGCATGATCCAATGGGAAAGGCACATATGGTAATAGTCACACAGGAAAACCTATTGATGGATTGTTTTCATAAATTTCATGCTGGACAACCAGAAAACAAGTCCTCTCTAATGTTATGCTATTACAGATAGGAGCTCAGCACTGTCCTAATTTCTAGGCATTCAGCTATTTCAAAGCACTGCTTCTTGGACAGTCTGTTTTGCCTGCTGGTTTAAATAATTCACTGCTCTTAAAAGCACCCTCACAGACCTCCTCCAGAAGAACATGCGGCGACGTTTGAGGAACTCAATTCCCATTGCTGTGCAAGTTAATACAAAGATCTGAACTCAATGTTCCAAGATTCAGCGTTTTTCAAAAAGGAAAAAAGGGAGGGGGAATCACTATCCAGTATATCAATCCTATACCTGATATAGCACTTGAACATCTTTCCTGAATTTTTACAGCATTTTTTACATAAAGATTTACTGACTTCTTGGACTGTAACTAAACTAACAGCTATTGAAAGACATTCAACTATTCATCTGCTTTGTATTTGCATGCAGAATGACAGAGAATGACAGAAAAACCTCACCCATTAAATTCAGCTCTCCAAGGGACTACTTAACATGACACTTTACATATAAAATGTATATAATTTCAATTAAGAATAACATGCTATGCAAAAACGCTGATAAGAATATTTCTCTGACATTATTTCTTTTCTTTATAGGCTTCCAAGCCTTCCATGGGTTGGATTTAGTGCTACACAGCCCATGTCAATGGACAGAAGAGGCAAGAAGATCAATTTTATACCATTGCCCCTGCTCAAGGTAATCTCCCTCTGTTATTTATTTATTTATTTAGATTTTTATGCCGTCCTTTCATACAGCTCTGGGCGGTTTACATGAAATGTCATAGGGTAATTACATAGTGCATTGTAACAAATATAACAGTCATAGCGTAACATATCAACCAGGCCAATATTTCAACAGGAATGGTAACTCTGACAGAACCCTTAGGTAGGTCAGATTATTCAGTCATGGAAGGGGATGTCTGAGAGGGAGACCAGCAGATGTTGTTGGATCAATTGAGGTCAAACAAATGTCTGGTGGAGGAGTTAGTCCACACAGGTCCCATAATCCAGGGAATTCACTATCTCAAGATCCAAAATGACTGATAGGAGACAGAGAAAAGGGAAAGATATATATTCATCCCCTTTTGCTGACAAAACACTGAACCCAACCCAAAGTACACTTGTATTTATGCAGTCATTTGTATTCAATCTTTTTTTAAAGAGTTCTGGTTGTGAAATTTATTTTCTACTATTTGTAATTTAACTTTTAATTTAAAGTATTTAGATACTAAAATATTTAGTATCATTATCTGATTTTATTATTTTTTTCAAATCTTATTCTTAATACTCATCTTTGTAAAACAACAGTTAATTTAACTGCAATCAATAGCCCAGCTAGGAAGTTAATAACTGAAAAGAGCAATTAATTGTTTGTATGTCAGAAACAAATTATTTCAAGAGAGCAGCTTACACTAAAATTGAGGCATACAAAAGAACTAATATATAGGAAGGGCTTTATACTGCTGCCTAAAGTGGCTGCCTCCACATGGCAAACCACTCAGTTTCAAGAGTTAACTGAGCAGCTTGTGAGGGTTTTTTTCTACACAACACAGAACAAAACACACACACCCAAACAAAATCCGCTCCCAGCTCATGGATGGCACAGGGAGCCTCAATGCATGAGTTGCTTGTAGAATAAGGACAAACACCTGAAGGAGTCTTTAAAATAGCCTTAGCATCACTAAAGCATTATTTTATATAACAAAGTTAGAAGTCATATTTTTCAAAATGTTTATCCTGGTCCTTTTGCCTGCTGACTAAAGCAGCAGCTTGTTACAGAAACTGAAATACACTAACAATACTAGAGATTACTACTCCAAAAGTAGAACTCGGATGCAAGCTGCTTGCAACCTCAGTGAGTCAATTTGCCTTGCTTTACATACGCCAACAAAATGGCCAATTTTTCATCTCCCCACTAATAATTCCTACATTGTGTCTGCGATAAAAATCAACCTAATTGGTCCTCAGTGGAGGTGGGGGGTCCCAGCAACAGGAAACAGGCAATCTACCCGGGGATCTACCCGGCAACTGCTGAGCACCGGAACTGCCTTTTTGCTATTGGTGGGAAACACCCGACATCAGTAGAGGGCCATGTGGATGTGCCAATCTCTCTGGGAAACTTGCCTTTGCAGGTCAGCCTTACAGGTTTCTCCTTCCCTGGAGGGACAACCAAAGAAGGCCAGCTAGAGTGCTGGTGATGGTGGCCAAAAACATCCTGTCCCTGGAGCCACTGGCCATGGTCTGCCTTGGATGGTACTACCACCCCCAAGTTCCTTTTTGGAGTCCAAGAGAGATGACAGCCACCCCCCTAGTGCCACTGCCTCCGCATCAAGGAGGCTTATCGGAGAGGTGGCAGCCCATAGTGGCACAGCTGGCCACAGCCTGTCCCCACAGCAACTGGCCATGGCCCACCTGGGACAGCACCATTGCAGCTGTCCTCCTTTTCAGGACCCAAAGGGGAACCGGGCCACCCCTTGGAGCAGTTGCTGCTGCATCAAGGAGGCCAACTCAGGTGGCAGCATAATCTCCCAGCCAGGTCACAGCCAGCTGCTCTGGAGACAAGCCGTGGCAGCAGGACCTCTCGACATGAAACCTGCCATGCCACAGCTGCGCCTGTTCCAGTGTGGAGACCCACTGTTTGCTTCACTTCCCACAGGTATGGGCTCCCTGCCCACTCCCCTCCCAGAACAAAACTCAGCCAGTGCAGGGGCAGCCCTACAGCTGGCTGCCTCCACGAATCCTTGCCTTGCCTTCTACGTTCACAGCTTAATTTCTATTTTCACTGAATTCAAGCTGGTATTTCTTTAATTCGCATCCTGTTCCTGCACTCTGCACACTTCTTGTTTCTCAGATCTTTTCCTCCAAATTGCAGCATTTATACACTACATACTAATAAGAACTGGATCGTGTCATGGTGCTGAGTTTTTTTCTTTTTCCTCTTTTTGCTGTGCAGCATGATTGGTCTCGCTAGAAAAATCTCCCACCTTCGTCGTTGTATATTTCTTAGACAACCCCTCCTTAAGTCTATCAATAATAAGAGTTAATTGTTGACGTCAGAACTCCAGAAGCCTTTCATATGGTTCCTAAATTTCCTCCAGACATGCCTTACAGAGCAGGGCACTGAGAAATGCTCTTATCTCCCAAGGGCTGCAGGGTGCCTTTTCCTTCCCCCCCCTCCCCTCCCACCTTCTCGATTTCATTTTTTAAAGAAAGGGAATGATTCTACTGAGGCACTGCCACCTCACTAGAGTTGGATCCCTGCTTTAAAAAAAACATCAGGGAAAGCTTTATGTGGTGTTTTTCTGGCTGAAAAATTCAGGAAATAACACAATTGGCAAGACATTAGGCTGAAAATCAGGTTGCTGGTTCGATCCTGGGCGTGGGCACTGATTTATTTCCTTGCAGAATTGGCCAAACGTAACACTTTTTCCCCTTCCGAGTTCTGCATGCTGATCAATGCCAATTCAGTTCCCATTTTTTCCTTTGAAAAGCTTGGGTTTTAAAAATGGTTGTAAGTCAGGACAGAAAAATAAGTACAGTGATAATCAGAAATATTGTGTCTGGAAAATATTGACTCTGAATACTGATTCAGCATGGCACTTGTAAGTACAAAAGCAGCATCTGCCACAGGGGGAAAAAATACCTCAGAAGGTTTCTTTCAGCTATTTTAGCTAGCCGTTACGCTACAGTATAAGGTCACTCCGTCTTTAAAATATCAAAGAGCTTTCTGAATGACAAGCTTTAAGAGAGCCAGTTTGGTGTAGTGGTTAGGAGTGCGGACTTCTAATCTGGCGAGCCAGGTTCTATTCTGCACTCCCCCACATGCAGCTAGCTGGGTGATCTTGGGCTTGCTACAGTGCTGATAAAGATGTTCTGACCGAGCAGTGAGATCAGCCTCACCCACCTCACAGGGTGTCTGTTGTGGGGAGAGGAAAGGGAAGGTGACTGTAAGCCGTTTTGAGCCTCCTTCGGGTAGAGAAAAGCAGCATGTAAGAACCAACTCTGCTTCTTCTTAAATAAATGCTTACAGTGTAAAAGACAGCTATGCTTTTATCCTTCTGGACACATCATATAATGGTAGGGCTGGATGTTGCCTTGTTCACTGGTAACAGAACTGAATCATAACCTTACTATCACCCTTAAGAGAGAAAGGGAAACAGATAAAACTTTGGTGCTCTGTTCAGGCATCTCACCAAACAATGCATAAAGAACCAACAGTGCATAAAGAAGATGAGGTAAAGTTTGGGCTAATGATTGAAATGAGAAAGCATGGTTTGCATTCAACCAGAAAACCATATTTTAAGTAGGCTACCTACAGCATAGTTTGAGAATTCCTGAATTAACAAATCAGCACCATACCTGGAAACCTTTGCACTGGAGAACTGGGGAACTGAGCAGATGGAAAGTAGTTTGTTTATACAACAATGGAGGTGTACAGAAAAAGAAATATATCTAACATCTAATTCTATTTAATTAACCAATTAAATAATTCTGTGTAATCTAAGGAGGTAAATAAGAATCCCTACATATTATCCCAACCGAGTGTATTAAATTATTTGGAGTTTCTGAGGTTGCTTTAAGTGCGCATGATAAAACAAAGACATCCTCAAGTCCAAGAATATATTGTGGATTAGAAGATTTTGTCTAACTAGTATGAGGGAAGCACACTTGAGAACTGCAACTATATTTAAAGGCATCAACTATCTAAAATGAACCTGGTTGAACATTGAAAATTGTAATGGTTGCCATTAAGGAACAGATAGCAAAAGCATAAATTGTAGACATACAGACAGATGAAACACATGATATATCAACTTCTTGCCAGGCAGCAGTGGTATATTAATACATATATTACAAATCAAATACTAGAGTGCTCTGGTTGCTACATACATCTTTATAATGGTTCTTCAGACTCCGCTGCTAATACTTTGCTATCACAACGACTAAATGCTTCCATGTGTTTAAGATACAAAGAAATGGATTACTCAGCACTAAGACAATGTAAGCGTAATGCATGGAGAGGATGGAGGAGTTTAAAAATTAGAGATCAATACCCTTATGTCTATTAAATACACTGTTGGTCTCACTCAAGTTCAGAGAGGATCTCATTAAATGTTTTCAATCACAATGTATAATTTGCTTTAGTGGCATATTTTGCAGTAATGCCTTTCCATAAACCACTTAATTCATATCACTGACACCTTAGAACAATGGTTCTCAACCTTCCTAATGCTGTGACCCTTTAATACAGTTCCTCATGTTGAGGTGACCCCCAACCATAAAATTATGCAAGTGTTCTTTCACAGAAATTAAACCAAAACTGTCCAATGACGTGAAGATCCATGTTCATGCAGGTATATAAAAAAAAAATTCCCCAGAGTTTCTCAGTTCAGTTCTGCCTCTTGTCCCACCATGCCAATCTCACTCTTTTCCGCTGCTCCAGACAGACGAACGCTCTCTCGATCTACCCCACAAGGCTGTTGGGTGGATGGCGCCCCCCCCCTGGCCAAGCTGCTTGCCCTGCCGCGACCCCTGTGAAAGGGTTGCTCAACCCCCCAAAGGGGTCCCAACACCCAGGTTGAGCGACCACTGCCTTAGATTCTGTGTCTTCCTGCTGATAGTCAGGCACAAGGGTGATAAGAACCTGTAAAAATGGAGGCCTCTTGCTTACGGGGACCAAACTAAAACAGAGAAGCAATGGTAGTTCACTGTTTTTAATGCCATGATAACCTGCCCCAGTTGTTTCAGAACAATGTTCAAATCTCAGACAAATCATAAACGTATTAAGTAGCCTTACAGAAGAAGAACTGGATTTTTGTACTCCGCTTTCCACTACCCAAAGGAGTCCCAAAGTGGTTTACAAATACCTTTGTCTTCCTCTCCCCACAACAGACACCTGTGAGGTGAGGGGAGAGCTGAGAGAGCTCTAAGACAACTGCTCTGTCAGAACAGACCTAAGACTGGCTCAAGCTCACCCAGCTGGCTGCATGTGGAAGACTGAGGAATCAAACATGGCTCTCCAGATTAGAGGCTGCCACTCTTACCCAGTACACCACACTGGCAGAAGTAATTGCTGGCAGAAGTCATTACCTCTCAGGCTTCGCCTCTAATCTCCTACATAGGCCTAATAAAATTGCAAATCCCTGTACAATGGCCTGCCTACCTACAGATTCCATACTTGCTTTACCTCAATGTCCTACAGATCTGGGTTGGGTTTTTTTGTTGTTGCTTGTTTTTTTTTTACTTTACACCCTGCCAACACTCTGATCCTACTTCTAAGAATCACTCCAGACCTTAGCATGTAGGGTTGGGGTAGGATCAACAGTAAGGACTACATAGGTCAATTGTATACTTACAAACATCCGTTACAAAACCAAACTTCCACCTTCTGCTAGGACAGGCGTGCTAGAGTTGGTGGCATATTGTTTTCTAGGAAGGTTTCTGCAACTGTGGGTAAAATGTCAGACTAGGATCTGGGAGACCCAGGTTCAAATTCCCATTCTGTCAAGGGACGTTGGGAGACACCTTGGGCCACAGAAAATATAAGGCTAAGCTACCTGAAAGGATTGTTAAAACTATAAAATGGAGGAGAGGAAAATGCTACTTTGGGTCCTCCATAAAGGAGAAAGGCAAGATATAAATGAAATAAGTAGCATTTTGAAGCTGCTTAAAAACACAAGCGTCCATCAAGACTAGTAAACATGAAGACTGAATCACGCAGTTTTGATTCCTTGTAAACAGAATCATCCACTCCTTTCTAATGTTTCTTCAAAAAATTAATTTCCAAGGACAAGCAAAACAAGCTGGTGTAAAAAGCGTAACAGTGGTGATCACTTAGCTGCAACTGAAGAGAAAAATGTGAGCTGAGTGGGTGCAACTCCACTGCATCACCTCCTCACACCAATTATTGCCACCAACATTAACTGCAGCTAGGCCTAAAGTGGTTCCCATTTAGCCAGAATTTAGCATTGATTGGCCTAATGCAGGCTTTCTTCCTGGGTTTTTTTGACAGACCTGGAAGGGTTTTCTGAATGGTCCATCACTGGCAATTTTGGAAGGGGTGTTTAACAAATTTTTTAAATATATTTAAAAATAATATTTAATTATATTTTTAAATGTGTTAAATGTTTATTGGGTGACATGACCATATACAACCAACCCTCCCAAAATGCCCAAAGATGGACCTGGGGGGTGGGGAGGGGCCCTGGGTGGGCATGTACACAGCTATGCTTCCCAACCATATCCTGCACCATCATGCCATTTCTGGGGTTTTTTGAAGCCTGAAGGAATGTTTCAGGTATTTTTCAATGGTAAAAAAGTTGAGAAAGACTGGACTAATGCCTACACTTCTGCTAAATGCAATGTTGTAACCCAACTGGATAACACAAAAAAGGAGAAAAAAACTTTGAGAAGCTAAAAACAGAAAATAGTTTGAAGACTCTTAACCTTCCAAGACAGAGAAGTAACAATAATATTGAAAGTAACGTAATACAGCACCATGTAAACAGAAATAGACAAATATTTACAAATCATGTATTAACTTTATTTTCACTGTACTTCGGCCAAGTAAAACTAAGTCATAATGGTATTGTATGAACGCTATCTTGCTGCTGCAGGAGCTTACAAAAGTTTCTACAGGTTTTCTCTCTGATCTCTTTTTTTTTTTCATTTTTGCCAAGATCATTCATGGGTGTACACACAAAAAACAGGAAAACAGTTCCGCCAATAATGGCATGACGTTGAATCTGATGAAGAACACTCTTGCATACAAAATTCTCTTTTTTATCAAGGTTCCCTTCTTTATCTGAAAGACATATAGGTATTTGCTATGCATATTACCTATGTAGAATTGCTGTCACAAAACTTCTTCCCTGTTTTCAATTTCCACATAGTTAACATAAAAAGACCAGTCTAGTGAGTAGCTGAGATCCTTCCAGTTCACTGCTATTCCTCTGCCAAGGCCACAGGGACTAGAATGGAAAACACTCACATGATGTGGGTGATACATTCAACTGATGTCTTTGTACTCCATGCACAGTTGGAGACACCATGGGGAAGCAGTTTTGCAGCAATCCCAAAAACATAGATTGAGTTGAACCTGTGATTTATTGCAAAAATGTAATGGGTAGGTTGAGCTCAACATGACTATTCCTACAGGATTCCTCCAAAACCATAATCCATCATGGTATTATACCCATCACGTTTAGAGTATGGGAAAAGAAAGGATTCTACAGGGAAATAAAGTTCAGGCTTTTCATCTTTCCTGGTTCCAGAAAGCTTTTTCTGAATTTAGAGCAAAATAATTTGTTGACATCCCTAGTGTTCAGGGATGGAGCACTCTTGTCATAAAAAGCCTTTTTCACAGTTCACATTGACATGACTGACAACTGACCATGCAGAGCACTTTTAAAAAGCAGTTTCAAATGGGAATTCCCTCTCTGCAAATACGGTGCTTCATTGCAGGCCTTAGTTTGGGCCAAGCTGTCAAAACTCTACTTGGGTCCTTTATGGTCTTTGATATCTTTAGGCTTGTACTATTTAATTCATCACTGTAAGCGAATTCTTTTTTAATCAGTGGCGGCTTAATTAGTACTAAAAATCAACAAAAGTTTTCATTTCTGTCCACTGCCTGCTCAGCACCTCAAAAGTTATCTTTCTTAATTAGACTCTTGACAACCAATTTGTACTTGTTTAATTTGAGGACATGTCCACTATGCCAAATAAGTCTTTTGTTGTGGGGGTTACTGTTGGAGTACTCCCTGTTTAAGCCAGGTTATTATGAAATACATCCTAGTGGCTCACAGGAGTGTTTTGACTAGTGAGAAGCAAGTTAATAGGATCTAAGAATTTGGTTTTAATTGAATTTTAGTATTTTTACTACTTGTACACTGTCCAGGGACTAATTTTGGGGAGGGTTGGTTTAGAAACCTCAGAATAAATACATAAAATAAAAGTCTGTGTCTGTTTGCCAGCATTACATAATCTCACTGTAGTTCTTAGCGACCTTCCAGTAAAATGACCAAGTAAAGTCCAGTGGCAGCTTAAAATCTAGCATTTATTTCAATATGAGCTTTTATGAGTGACCTTGGTCCGCCCTCACCATCCAGTATATATAATGGGGATTCTTCAGATAAATATGTGAAGTAGAAATTGTATTGGGAAATCTTTCTGTGAAGGTTAAGGTTGAGTCAAGGCTTAGCATAAATTATACCATGTGTCTTTCAAGTGTAGTCTTTCAAGAGAGCCAGCTTGGTGTAGTGGTTAGGAGTGCGGACTTCTAATCTGGCGAGCTGGGTTTGATTCCCCGCTCCCCCACATGCAGCCAGCTGGGTGACCATAGGCTCACCACAACACTGATAGAGCTGTTCTGACCGAGCAGTAATATCAGGGCTCTCTCAGCCTCACCCACCTCACAGGGTGTCTGTTGTGGGGAGAGGAAAGGGAAGGTGACTGTAAGCCGCTTTGAGCCTCCTTCGGGTAGAGAAAAGCGACATATATGAACCAACTCTTCTTCTAAATCTCACTGCAAAGTGAAAATGAAAGAGTTGATGTAGAAAGGTTAGGTGTGAGACCTATCATAAATCAAGAGAATTAGCAGTTATATATACTGGATGGTGAGGGGGGACCAGTAGAAGAGCAAACAGTTTTAAGTATTTGCTCATCAAACTTTTCCCCTTCACATACCTCCTTGTAGAAATGGGATGTGATTCACAAATACTCACACTGAAATCCCTCAGTGATCAAGTGATAAATTCCCAGGAAATGCAGGAATTTAGGTGTAAGCTCATTATAGCAGACTCTATTAACTCTATCTTGCAATCTTAAGAGTAATTAATTGGGCTTTTCTACCCCCTTGCTAAACCTCCCATGAAGAACTGCATAATCCCTACTTGGTTTGATAAACAATGCTTACCAGAAAAGAAATTACTGAGACATTATTTTATGCTTTTATAAATCAAGATCTCTAGATGAATGAACCCATTATCTCATAGTTAAAACCAATTATCAGTCCCTACTTACACATAAAAAATCCCAGTTTCATAACAGAAACTGGGAAACACTAAATCAAGCATTAAAGTCTTCAACTAGATAGTTTGGAGAACTGTTACTAACGTTTTAAGAAAAAACTCTAGTAAGATTGTAAATCCAATTCCAGCTTCTAAATGGGTTGATCACTTTTCTTTGTTGTTTTCATCATCTTCAATTTACAATCTCCAATTGGACATTTTTTTCCACTTCCCTGCTGGCCAAATGTCAAACCTATTGAAACCTCTGAAGTGATAAAAATTTTAAAACCCCACAAATCACCCGGCCCAAACAGGATTCCTCCCGACCTGCTTATTCATTTTGCTGATTGGTGAGCAGGGCCCCTAGCACATTTTTTACAATGATCAACCATACGGGACTAATCTCCATGCCATAGTTAAATTCTAACATAACTCCAAAGGAAAATCAATTTCCCTGGAAATTATCACCCCATCAATCTATTGTCATCCATAGCTCAGCTCTATTGTTAGATTTCCAACAATTATATTTTAGGGCCAGAGCAAACAGGGTTCAGGAAGGGATATACTACCCTTGATCATAACACAGAAATACATGAAACCAAAGAGGGGCAACTTATTTGGTGTCTTTATTGACTTTAAAACAGATTTCGATTCAATCCCCAAAGAGAAACTCTGGACAAAATTAGCAAATCTAAATATTGATCAACACCTACTATTTCTGTTAAAACAGCTCCATCATAATAACTACTGCCAAGTCAAATATTCTGTAGAGCAGCAGTCCGCAACCTTTTGGCTCCGGAGTGGGGGGAGAGGGCGGCCCGGGGGCCCGCGCACGCGCGGCAGCCCCAGCACAAACGCACGTGCGCAGACTGCTGCAAACGTGCGTGCACGGCAGTCCACGCATGCGCGTTTGCGCCGCCGCCATGCCAGCGGCCGTGGCTCTCCCTCCCCAGCCCCTCCGGGCCGCCAGCAAATCAGCCACCAAAGTGGCCGATTAGGTTGTGGCTCGGCAAGCTTCTCTCCCCCCCCCTCCTGAAACAAGAAGCTTGCCGCGAGCTAATCGGCCACTCCTATAGTCATGAAGATTTTTGATGTTAAGTTTCACTCTACAGCAGTGGTCCCCAACCCACGTGCGCGAGCCCCCCGGGCCGCCTGGCGAGCTTCTCGCTTCGGGGGGGAGGGAAGAAGGAGCCGCGGCCCGGCGCCAAGGCTTTCGCGGCCCGACGTCAGGCCGCGGCCCACGGGTTGGGGACCACTGCTGTAGAGGGAAACTTAACATCAAAAATCTTCATGACTATAGGAGTGAAACAAGGTTATTTCCTTATGCCACACTTAGCCTCTTTTTAAATGATTTCCCTTCAATTTTGATAAATGGTCATCTCCTTTATTTGGTAAAAGACCAACTCCACTTCATATATATGCAGATGATACAGTAATTCTGTATAGAATCTAAGTGGGTTTAATCAGATACCGTCGATCATTTACAGATTACTCTAGAGACAAACTAATATATATTTTGAAAAAAAACGAGATCATGGTGCTTGCAAGGACCCACTACAAGTTTCAGTGAAAAATAAATGGCAGCAATATAGAACAGGTAAATAATTTAAAGTACCTTGCCATAAATTCCAGTTACAACAACAGATGGGCAAATCATAGAGAAAACCAACAAAACGGCAAAAGGCCAGCTATTTATTTTAGCTAAGTTTTACCACCAAAAAGGCAACAAAAATCTTCTAGCAGCCTTCAAAATGTATAATGTTAAAATAATAATATCTCAGAATTTGTACAGAATTCCAATTTGGATGGAAGAATTCAACAGCAAATTAGAAAATATCCAACCGTCCTTTTTTAAGAAATCTACTAGGAGTTCCACACCGTGTGACAAACCACACACTTGTTGCAGAACTTGGCCAACAGAGTTTAGAAGCCAGAGATTGGCTCCAGTCCTTTAAATATTAGTTAAAAATTCACTTCTATGCTCACTCAAGTATTTATTAATTAACCTTTTGAATGATCCTTACTCTCTTAACTGGTTAAGTAAAATGCCACAGAAACTTGAAACTATGGGTTTGGACATCTTAACTCTCAGTATGCAAGAAGGGGTTATACTAAAATCAATACCACAGAGATGAGATCAGGATGCTTAGTCAATTAGGTTCTTCTACTAATAGCATACCCTCTCCCCGATTAAAGGATATCTCTTTAATATACAAAACTACGCCCTTGTTTCTCCAAATTCTCAAGACATACCTGTTAAAAAGAGCATTTCTATTAGCTCGCCTAAACATATTTCCCTAAAATTTGACCCAAGGTAGATTTTTGCAGATTCCCTCAGGAGAGATATTGTTTGCATGGGTGTAACGTCTTGGAACGTTCTAAGTTCACACTACGTCGCTGCCCTTTAGCTCAATATTTGAAGAAACTGAAATCTATCTGTATTGATGAGAAACAGTGGATTAAAACTATACTGAATATGAAGGACCCAGCAATAACTGTAAAAGTAGCTAAGTCTTTGTTGGGAATCTTAAATGAAAAGCTTTCCACCATGGATCCCGTAACTGCAATTGTTAAGCTTTTGTTTTATGCTTTGCTATTTTGTGTTAATAAAAGTACTCTGAAAACTAACTCATACTGAAATAAATTTTGCTAGTGTTTAAGGACCACCGGACTTTTATTTTATTTTGCTTTCACAGATTAACATGGCTACCACCTTGGCAATCATTAAAATTATAGTCCCACCTGACAATACTGTACAGATAATAATAAAACATGTACATCACAGTTGGGGGCCTGTGAGTATGTCCTAGACATGTTTGGTCTAATCCCAAACTGATGGTAATTTCCCTAACCAGAATTAACCTGACATACCCAGATTACTTCAGCACAAATCATCATCAGAAATACTTGAGCTCTTCTATTCAACTTATCCCATGGGAGAAATTATTCTGTTTTTGCAATGCCGTCACTAGGAAAATGGATTTATCATTGTCCAGAAATATAATCCCAATTCCTCATATTCTGTTTCCACAAATACTTACTTCCCCTCTCTACTGTGATGGTAAGATTACCTGCAACTGTTACTATTAGCACAGTGGCTCTCCAGGTAAAAACCAAGGACCTCGAGTGTCTCCAGTTCTAAATATAGCATCTGGCCTGTGGTTTTGTTCATAAATCCATTAGCAAACATTTAGAAGTCTAAAAATAACAAAATGCCAAGATTATTTATTTATTTTATTAATAATTTTATTTCTATGCTGCCACTCCTAACCAACCAGATCATAACGGCTCACAACATTCAATAAAATACATCCATCCAGACAACCATAAAACAAGCAATAAAAACCCCTCCCATCCTCCCCTCTCTCCCTTCTCTAAACCATATATCTAGGGAATGAAGAACTGGACTACTGGAGGAGGGGCAGATCTTCCACTGCCTAGCCTTAAGTTGTTGTTGCTGTTTCTTACCTCAGATGCTCCAGTCAGACTGGCCACTTCCTTAGGAACAGTGAAGGGCTCTTTGAAACAGAATTCAGATGGTCTCTTGTCATTCTGGCTTTGTCCCTCAGACAGCATCCCATTCCTTCCAAGTTGACCATAATCTCCTCTGCCCCAGGTAAAGGTCTTCCCTGTCTCTAAATATTTAAAAAAGAACAATTATACAAGAAGCAAATTTTACAGTAAGAGACAAAAAATACAGAAGTCTTCAAGGCTGAGATCAGACACACAACAACATAGGAAGAAGCATGAGAATATATGGTTTCTATGCTTTAATTTCTACCCATTCTAGCTTTAGAAGTTGTCATTTTAGTTATTGAATTAAATCCAATTATGGCTTGCCTTGACGGACTACCTCCTCTCATATTGTCCAGTCCATCAGCTAAGACATTCTGCACACGCCCTGTTTTCTGCACTACATCTTCAGAATTGAGGCAGTTGGCTTTCCTGCAGTGGCAATTTGACTGTGATGTACCCTTCCTCTTGAGGTTCATCAGGGCCTATGGTACTCTTTCTTCTTTTTCACTTTAGCTTTGAATGAAGAGATTACATTTTTCAAAATCACTTGATTGTTGGGGGTTTTTTTGCCTGAGAAATTAACTCATTTAAAACTGTTCAACATTTTGTGCTGTTTTATGCTATGCCTGGGCTTTAATTAATAACTTTTACGATTTATGTTTTATACTGCAAACTGCTTCAGGCACATTCCCTGGAGAGGTGACATAGAAATTTTCCAAATATATAAATAAATTAGTCATCATCCTTGCAAGCATAACTTGCTCTCAAGGCTCAACAGAGGGCTTGATTCTCATCTTAAGCAGCTCATATAGTAAAGGAAAATGAAATAGAAAACTAGTCTGCGTCATCCCTAGAATGCACGATGCTAAGTCATTCATAGCTACAGATAGCTGCATTTGCAAAAGTGTAAAAGGATCACTAGAGACTGCACTGGCTTCTGGTTTGCCTCTAGTCCCTCTTCAAATGGTGTCTCTAACAGGCTTGGAATCACAGTACAGACTTGGAATCACAGTACACTAAAACAGAGGTCTCCAACCCCCGGTCTGCGGCCCGGTACCGGGCCGTTAAGGCCATGGTACCGGGCCGCCAGCAGCCGCGCCTGCCTTCCCCTCCCCCTGCAGCGAGAGGGGGGGAAGAGGCAGGCGCGGCCGCTGGCACGTCAGCGACGCAAACGCACACACACGGAGCCGCCGCACATGAGTGTTTGCGCCCCCTGCTGGCGAAAACACGCACGGGCGGCTGTTCTGCGCATGCGCGTTAGCGCCACCTAGTGGCGAAAACGCACATGTGTGGCAACTGCGCGTGCGCGTTTACGTGCAGCTGCTGTGGCCGGGCCGCTGGCTCTCTCCCACCCTCGGAGGCGGTCTCCGACTACAAGAAGGTTGGGGACCGCTGCACTAAAGACTACCTCCACCCATGTGAACGAGCCCAGCTGTGAATACTATTGGCAGAACAAGACTTGTCAGGACAGAGTAAAGGCAGAAAGCATTTGAAACAGGACTTGAATCCAGAACTCTCCAGCCAGAGTTCAACCACTACATAACATTTGCTTTACTGACAAAATAAAGATACTAACAGTACAATTCTAAATCCCTTTCCTCAGATTAAGCCTCACTGAATAGATCTGAGGAGGACTCTAATGAGACCTGCTTAGGAAGGGACTGAATAAAGTTTGGGTCCAGTAGCATCTTCAAGACCAACTAAGTTTTATTCGAGGTATAAGTTTTCATGTGCATGCACACTACTTCAGATACAATGAAATAGAAATTACCAGTCCATACATATAGAGCAGCGGTCCCCAGCCTTTTTGTGGTTGAGGACAGCCTCCGGGGGTGAGGGAGAACCAGCGGCTCGGGCACACGTGCGGCAGCTGCATGCAAACGCGCGTGCACAGAGTTGCCATGCATACACGTTTGTGCCAGCAGGGGGCGCAAATGCACGTGCGCAGAAGCCCCGTGCATGCGCAGCAGCTCTGCACATGCGCGTTTGCATCCGCCGGCATGCCGGTGGCCATGCCTGCCTCTCCCCCTCCTCGCAGCATGAAGCTACCCAGTGTATGCAGACAGTGTAACCTCCTGAAGGGCACAGATGCAGCTAACTGGCAATACAAACTTGCAATAAACTAAGCAAAGACTTTCTCATGCAGCACACTGAAGAATTCACAGGGCCGAAGCCTGGACCAAAGCTTCACAAAACATGATTTGAAGCCATTATTTCACTATACTAGTGAACCCCTTTAAAACTGCCTGCTAATAAAGAAATAAATACTGTAAAATACTTTACATGAAGATATGTAAGAAGAAATAATATTCAGAAATTCTTTCACTGTACTGCTATATTAAATTCACAATTACTTCTGTTCAAGGTGCAATCTTCTGCACACTTAGGATTATACTGTAGTACATCTATTAAAAACTTCTATTTTAAACCAAATATTCTTTCATTCTGACAGATATAAAACTCACTGGAATGCTTTTCAAATTTACAATGCTGTGAAAAGAATTAGCTTTTATATGCCGCTTTGTTCTACCAGGAGTCTCAAAGCAGCTTGCAAGCACCTTCTCTTTCCTCTGCCCACAACAGACACCCTGTATGGTAGGTGTGGCTGAGAGAGCTCTGATATTATTGCTCCATCAGAACAGCTTTATCAGTCCTGCGGAGAGCCCAAGGTCACCCAGCTGGCTGCATGTGGGGGAGTGCAGAATCGAACCCAGCTCACCAGATTAGAAAGCGCTGTTTTTAACCACACCAACAAGCTGGCTGTCAGCCCCAAACCTTCTTACTAGCACTGACTTAAACTATATTTTAGGGCCAGTTTTCAGCTATCAAATTATTTATAACTTTTGTATAGTTATAGGTAGGCAGGTAGGCAAACAACTTTCACTTACACATTTTATGGGCTATATTTAATACAAATATACCATGCTATTTTAAAGGTGCCTATTAAAAGTAACAAAATAAATAAATCAGAATAAAGCTGTTCCATAAGGCTGACCTGAATTACACTGCATCTATTGTTAGCACTCTGCTGTTGGTAGTTCTACCAAATGCTTAACAGAAGCTTTTTAAAGTAAATGAAGAATACCTGTGCAAATCCAAGTCCATCTGTTCAGCATGGCTTAAGCTATTAAAACATCTTCAAGATTGTGCCGAAAGTCACGTAGAAGCTGCAGATACGCTGGAGACTAAAGCTGCCTCAGATGTGATGGATTTCCTATGCCAAGCAGAACGTGAAACAGTATCCCTATGGTAAAATCCTACACCCCAGAAATATAATTGCTGCAACTCAAAAGGCGATAGTTTGGGCTAGCATATATTTTTCCATCTCGACCAAAGAATGCCATTGACACTGACGGGGAGGCAGATGACTCATTTTACAGTTCTAATTAGAGTGGCCATCTCTTGAGGAGAGCATGATCTGAATTGAGAACTCAGTGTACCTGGAGATTTATAAGCATATCCAGGAGAACAATTTTGAGAACTCCAAGTCCCACAAAACAGTACCATGCACACAGTATATTAGCCCACCCCTACTATACAATCAGAACAATGGCTGTGCCACAATTCAGAAAACAAGCTATTACCTGTGGCAGGGCAGATAACTCAAGAAAGCCAAGTCACTGGCTTATGAAAGTACACTATATTATCAAGAAACTAAAGATAACACAGAATGCACACAGCTGTTCTCTCAAGGAAACAAGCATTTTTTTAAAAAATTACTTTTATACCCTGCCTTTCTCCTCCTCAGGAAGCAAAAGTTCTCCGCTCCTCCAATGCATCCTCACTAGAACCCTGTGAGTAAGGTAGCCAGGTCCCCCTGGCCACCAGTAGGAGATGGGGGACTGAGGTAAATTAGACTGAGTGTGACCCAAGGTCAACCAACACACTTCTATTGCAGAGTAGGATTCAAACATGGGTCTCCCACACCCTAATTCAACACCCTCACCACTATACTACTTAGACTCTCAGAATGGAAAACACTCTCAGAAATTAAGCACATAACACTTTCTCTCTCTCTCGCTCTCTCTCTCCCCCTACATGCACATAAAATACAAGATTGACTGACCAGCCAGACCATGCTACACAGAGAGAGAGAGCATCATACAATAAGGGGCACTGGACTCTCGGTGGCATAGTTACTAGGGAGCTGTAGACTGTGTGTGGATAAACAGCATTCCTCACCATGACTTTTCCTGAAATGCTGCCTTGGGTCCTCACTAAGCAGAAATGAAGTAAATAAATCCATGCTAGGACAGGTTCAGATTAGCCTTGACTAGACTGAAAGGGGTCAGGGAGAACTGTCAGGTTCATCCTTTCCTTGATAACGTGCCTGTACTACTTACTAACAACTGTAGCCTACTAGACTCCCTCTTCCTAGCTGGCCTATTCCAAACCAACAGGCCCAGGCCAGCCACCATGCATAATAGTGGAGACAGGCTTGCAGCTCCAGGTTGAGAAATCCCTGAAGATTTGGCTGTGGAACCTCAATGAGATATAATACCAGAGAGGCCATGCTGTAAAGTAATCCTTTTTCTCCAGAAGAGATTGGTATAGTCTGAAGATTAGTTGTAATTCTCAGAGATCTCTAGGTCCCACCTGGAGACTGGCAACCCTAAGCAGTGGCAGTTGAACAAAACCCACAGACACTAAGGTTACTGGAAGAGGGGATACTGGAAAAGAGGAAACCAGCACTCCCACACTCTTGAGTGGTAGAAGTGTACTGGGAAAAAACAGGCTGCTTTTTCCAAATAGTAGGAAACAATAACTCCAATTACAGATTGATGGGAAGGAAACTCACTTCCACAGAGATTGCACAATACAGACCATCATTACTCCCATCTTTATTTGTTATGTCCTAAATTTATTTTAAATGAAGAGCCTATTTGTATAAGGTTATTTACTATACCCAGTGTACCACCTAACATCTTAATCATTCACTCATTTATTTTTCCAGGACCTATTTAAACTCAGTGGGCTGACACAAAATCTTACTTTAGAATCTGAGAGGTACCCTGAGCTCACTTAAAGTATACAAAGTCCTATAGGCATATATGGTTAAAGCTTTTGTACTTAGGGTGGGGGCCATCTTTTCCATTAAGTTAACAGTACTGGTTCTCAAATTACCTTGGTAGTGCCCACGTACGTGAGAAGGACAACAACCACCACACAAGATAAAATAAAGGAAGGGCCAGCCCCGGCAAACACTGGTGATCCTCACTAAGGCCTCAGGACTTCCACAACATCTGCAAGATCTGTCATCTGGTTAATTTTGTTTTTCTGTTCTGGATGTGATGAGAATAATCTAGCAGTAGAGAAGGGAATAAACAAACTGCCAAGACTTTTGTAAGACTAGAAGCCTGATGAGAGTCTGATGGTTCAGCTAGTTTTCATAGGGGCCTGGGTAATTTCCAACTGGCTTGGTAGTTCTGTTGAAGCTGTAGTGCACAGTTGCTCATAAACACCTTCTCCGACATTGAAAAGCCTATAAAGCTCTCTATTATTCAGGGGTAGACAAAAGAAATGAAACCACAACAGGCAATGTATAATAGCTGGCCAGGTTCCAGTATCAGGTTACAGCATCCCTCACTAGAATTCCAAGCAAACAAAACCAAGAGAGATTAGAGGATGCAAGGTCATTCCAATCCAAGGTTCAAGATCTGCCCCCCCACTCCTAAGGAAAGAGCTCCGGACTGCTAGCTGGACAGGGGTGGGGGGAGTAGATGGGGGGTTAACTCCAACTAATAGTCACCTTTAAGGTGATTTTATGTGTGAGGGATTTTAATGGGTTCTGTGTTTTATCATTTTATTGTAAACCGCCATAAGTCTCTGAGAGCAGCAGTATATCAAAGAATAAATAAAATAGTGTTATCAAGTGATTCCCCCCCCCCCAATATTCAGAAGGAGTATTATATGTCAGCTGTGCTACTCTCGTGACCTGAGCTTCCATTGAGAGGGAATCATCCAGGATTACACCTAGGTTCCAGGCGGAGTGAGCCACTGATAGCTATACACCATCCAGGTTGAGCAGACACACTTTCTCACATAGTCGTTTCCTGCCCAGCCATAGGACCTCCATCTTTGAAGGAGTGAGCTTCAGACAACTCAGCTTGAGCTACCGGGTCACTGCTTCCAGGCAGCCGGCTAATGCTTCTGGAAAAGAATCAGGGTGGTCATCTCTCAGGAAGAAGAGCTGAGTGTCATCTGTGCATTGATGACATCTCAGCTTGAACTTCCATACCAGATGGGCAAGAGAGTGCATGAAGATACTGAATAAAATTGGAAAGAGGACCGGTCCTTGTGGGACTCTGCAAGTGAGTTGCCAGTGGCTTGATGATCTCTCTCCTATTACTACCCTCTGTCCATGACCCCAGAGGAAGGAGATCAGCCACTGACGGGCTGTCCCCCCTATTCGGGCATTGGTGAGGCAGTGAGCTAAAAGCTTGTGGTCAACAATGTCAAGTGCAGTTGAGAGATTTAGTAGTACCAGCAGCGCCAACCAGCCTTGGTCCAGCTAGAGACGGAGGTTGTCTGTCAGCGTGACTAGTGCTGTCTCTACCCCATGGCCAGGCCAGAAACCTGACTGAGATGGGTCTAGGACTGAAGCTTCTTCCAAGAATGCTGGGATTTGATCTGCAACAGCCCTTTCCACCATTTTCCCCAGAAACACTAAGTGCAAGACGGGTCAATAGTTATCAGGCTCTCATGAGTCTAAAGATGTTTTTCTAGTAGTGGGCATACAGCTACTTCTTGTAGTCCCTCCAGGAATTCTCCCGTTGAGGGAGAAAGGTTAATTATCTCCCATAGGGGGGGCCTTATTCTTATGTTGGATATTTTTAGAACCCATGATAGTGGGCATGTGGTTGACCTTGCTGCTGGTCCGCTTTAGTCAGTGTGAGTAGTCTGAAGTTACTCAGTGTTCTCTCCAGAGATGGACAAGGGGCCTTTAGTTCACTTTGTGTCTAAGGTTGGAGGGAGGTCGTAGTAGAGTGTAGAGATTTTGTCTGCAAAATGACACATAAATCCCTCACAGCTGATATCCGATTGGCTATTGTTCGGTGCCATTCTGCCAGGGCAGTGAGAGATCGAACTATCCTAAACAATTGTGCCAGCCGTGAGTTTGCAGACACGATGGTAGTTGAGTAAAGATTGCATTTTACTGACTTCACAGCCATCTCATAGGCCTTCATCTGCATTATATAATATGTTCTCCAGGCTTCATTGTGAGTCTTCCTCCAAACTTGCTCTAGTCATCTCAGTTCCCGTTTCTTGCCATGAAGCTCCTCGGTGTACCAAAGGGTTCACTTGAGATGGGGCTAGAAAGGACGTTGGGGAGTTATCTCATCAATGGTGGCCAACATTCTGTCAGTCACTGACCAGACCATTTAGAGAAGTGCTGGGAGGCACTGGGTCCCACAGAGCATTCAGGAATCCAATTGGATCCATAAGTCTCTGTGGGTGAGCTGAAATTTGCTCAGCGCCCAACTGAGGAAGGGGTGGTAGCCTTAGCCTTAGTTGTATAATGCTCTGGCCAGTGTCCATTTTGATCATATCTAACCACCATGTTTTCTGTCCATCTGGTTTACTTTTCCCACTGACCAATCCTAGCATGTTAGACTTGTATTTATACAGCCTAAAACTGCAGTAGCCTTTTTTGCAGCTCCATCACACTGACCACTCATGCTAAGTTTGTGATGAGACCCTTTTCACATATGTTACTGCCAGTCAGATTAGCCCCCACATACTATACTTTTACATTTTTATTTCTTATGTCTAAATGGAGAACTTTCATTTTTCTCTATTACATTTTATTTGGTTAGCTGCAGTACAGTTTTCCAGCATATTAAAATCATTTTGAATTTTGTCTGTCTTCTAAGCAACTTCTAGCATTTTTATGTCACCTGTAATTTGATACACTATTGACATTAGTTTCCTGGAAGTACTAACTTAAACTGGCTGGCTACTGTTGGATGCCCCAATGGAGCTTCAGTACAATTTCTCAGAAGCTCAAAATGACAAACAGAAAATTTAATCTTATCAAGAATCCTCACTAGATCAAAAGAATTTAGCACACAACACAATTTCCAAATTATTTGTTACAGGAATATTTGCTCAATGTGAAAATTCAAATAAAGCACTTTTCTGAACACTTACAGAAGCAGTTTCAAATTCCCTAATGTATATGGGTCCAAGACACAATGCTATGCCATTTTGCCCTCCTGAGGCTGGACAGTGAAAGTTTTTTACTACTTCAGTTGGATTTTTTTTTAAGAAGGCAAACTGGGATTGTAAGGGTATTTTTAAAGAAATCAACCTGGAGGGAAAGGAACTAATAAAACTACAGAGAATTTATTTTCCCAGTTGAACAGTAATTTGATTTGATGCTACATGACAAACAGTTCAGTGAATTTATTCAGAAGAACACCAAGGCAAATAAACTTCCTTAATTAAGGCTGCCTTTGTTATCAGGCATACCAGTTAAAGAAATGGCATTCGTTCTGAACCAAGAGTGACTCATCTTCTGTAAGGCTTGATTGTTCTGTCTCCTTTTCTTCACCACCCTTCAGCTATATTTAGAAATGTCTTCAGTTAAATTAGTTCTATACTATCCTTATGTAACCTAATTTACATCTGGAGCACTGCAGGACCTAGCCCTATTATAATGAGATACCCAAATATTAGCAGCAACTTCCAGGTCTGGCTTTTCATTTCTGCAGGCCTTTGATCAAGCAACTTAGAATCCAAAGATAGCCATGTTAGTTTGCTACAGCAAATACTGCCAGGAAGTGAATCCAGTAATGCTCACAAATAGCTTCTCCTGTGAGTCAAATGATCCTTTTGCACCCAGCTCAAGGCCCATCATTCTTTAGTACCAGAAGCCTGTGTACATGAATTCTGCCAAAGGTGGCAAAAGTTGAAATTGAAAGCAACTATTCCCAGTGAAAATGCATTTTACAAAACCAAGGAAAAAACCCTGCTTCTATCATCATCATCATCATCATCATCATCATCATCATCATCATCATCATTCGATTTATTCCCCGCCACTCCCTTGCGGCTCGTGGCGGGTTACAACATCTTAAAACCCCATTAAAATCCATTAAAACCACGACTACAATTCGACATTATTAGTTAACTAACTAGCATGGCAAGATCGGCTAATCACTTCCCCTCCCACTACTGACAGGTGGAGGGGGGGATAGCAGTCCCAATCCCGATGCCAGATCCCGGGGGGGCATAGGTGTTAGCCTTGGCCTCAACCGTAGACCTGGCGGAAGAGCTCCGCCTTGCAGGCCCTGCGGAACGATGGAGGATCCCGCAGGGTCCGCAGCTCTCCCGGGAGCTCATTCCACCAGGCAGGGGCCAGGACCGAAAAAGCCCTGGCCCTGGTCGAGGCCAGGCGTGCTTCCCTAGGGCCGGGAACGACCAACAGATTTTCACCCGCAGAACATAAGGCTCTGCGGGGGGCATAGGGCGTTCTAACCTACAATGAAATATAAAATACTTAATATAGCTCTTTATACTTCATATAATCTTTCCGGTAACCTTACGAAGCCATTTGCTTCTTTAATGAGCTACTTCAGTGAAGCAATAATACTATTATGTCTGTTTTGTTAAGCTGTCTTCTACATTATTACCATCTTTTTCAGGGTCTCCAAATGTTATAGTAACAATACAAACATGCTTAAAGAACATGAAAACATTAGTATGTGTGCAAGTGGACTGTCCTTTTCCCAACATACAATTATAGCAGGAGTCACAGATACTGCACTAGTGTCAGAAGAAAGGTAACGGAGCATGCAACTGGAGCCATTTGACATACTAGAATGTGACAGCTTAGCCTAAACATATTTTGTAGAGAGAAGTAGATATTTTCATATGTAATGTCCCTATTAAGATGACCTACCTGTTTGCGCCACCATATGTGTCCATCCATTCCAAACTCTTCTAACCTTTTCACCCAAGAAATAGTGAGGCTCTATCTTCTGAGGATTCAAAAGAAAATCATCTTTGCTCACTAGCTGCTTGTGTTTGTTGCTCCCCCAAACATATAGCTCTCCTTCAGCTTTAAAAAACAAGGGGAAAAAACAGAAAGTGGTTAATACTCCATAATCTGCCTCAACAACTTTGTTCCTCCTCATACTGTTTGCTAAAAATACTATTTGTATATGTAAATTGGCTTTAATAGGAAATTCATTTCAGTTTTCCGTTCAATATAGGTAAAGCTTTCAGGAACTGTACTTCTCAGCTTCTCTAAAAACTTTGATAGGAGAAAATCCTGTAGGAAATTACAGTTCAAAAAGAAGGAAAGGAAGAAAAAAAACAAAAAATGTGAATCAAGACCCAGCATTTCAAGGTCTTTGGACATGTGGACAAACAGCTACATTTTTAGACATTGGAAAAGATCCAAGCTCCCATCTTACACTTCTACCTTGTTTAAACATTCTGGATCCCGATTCTGAACACATTACATCCACATGGCCTTCATGAGGAAACAGACTGGTTATATTTGATACACTCTCTAATTTATTTCTACACTGTAATCCTTCCATTCTTTCTTTTTCTGTATCCTTAGACTGATTTCTGCATAATCTCTTTAGTGTCTTTTATCCCCTCCCCATACCCGATTGCATCATTTGCATCATTTCCCTCCTCTACCTTTACTGCATCATCTTTCTTGCACTGCTTTCCTCTGCACACCAATACACACTAATGGCTCCATTCTATACTTGAGAATTAATTTTTCTGTACCATGAAAGATAAATTATTATTCTAAATTTAATTACTTTCCAAGGGTTTTGAGTTTTTAATTTAACAAAACACTCTTTGCTTAATTTATTGTTTTTACATTTTTCAGGTACATTGCTGAGTGACCATCTTAATATATGTGGTTTTAACCAGTTACTTATAAAGAGTCCTCTGTACTCTATTCCAGCCCTGAATAACTATCAAGAAGTTTAGTAATTGATTTAAAATAACTTCCATTTTTAAATAAATTGTCATATTCATAATATAGCTTACTCAAATGCACCTAATTAAACATTGATGAACACATAAATGTTACTTTATTTTTCTGTCCTATAACATCCTGTACTGGGTCCTTTTTGGTTGGAAAATATTTATTTTATATCCGAAGCTACTGTGTATGACATTTTATGTATGTTTGGCCACTGAAGAAGGCCATCTGGCTGAAACGCATTTGGTCAGGGTCATATGGTTCTTAATAGATATTATTTAACATTTTTACTTTGTATGTGAGGCTATTACTTAGGTCTGAAATTGTTTCTAATTATCTTAAACACATGTATATTTTTATATTTGAGCATTTTTAACCTTCTAGGAGTTGCAACTGCATTATTAGGCTATATATTTGTATTTCTTTAATCTTTTTGGTTCTTGATGGAAATTATAGTTCACACATACTGATCAGGTACCAGGAGACAATTGGAGCTAACAAGAAGGCAAGCAGATTACAGTGAGTCAGCCGGATTCCACAGTGAACTGGAACCAGGCAGTCAGCAGTAAACAAGGTTATCAAGTGACCATATCCAGAGGAACCTACCCGTAAGTGATGCAGCATGATATGATCCTGAAGTAACATTCTTCATTTGGATATTCTCAAAACCTAAAAAGATAATCCAAAGATAACTGACTAGCAAAAGAGGAGCTTTTGCAGCATATAATACTATCATGTGGGTGGGCAGGTAGTTGTGAGCTCCTGCATTGTGCTAGATAACCCAGGATGTCCCTTACAACTCTATGAGTCTATGTGAAACTGTATTAATAGAGAATTAGCAAGCTACAATTGCAAGATATGTAGGAAAGGAAGCTACTTCAGGTGTGCCAGATTACTACTTTCCCTGTTCATTCTATATATGCTAGAGATCACCTGCAGCTGCCCTATAAAAAACCAAGAATAAATTGAAGGTTTTTTGTCAACCTAGCAGGGATAGGGTTTCAACTAAAGAAATAGTGTACCGAGGTCATGGATGATCTAATGAAATGGCTGTAAAGCAATTTCTACAAAAAATCCAAAATACACATAGTTCTAAATAAGGATAGGGAATAAGGAGAAGGAAATAGCATGTTGCCCTGGTTGTTGTTTGCAATTGCTCAAGTGGGCGGCATTGGTACATCCAATTTGTACAAGCTTTGTTAGGTTTTTTATTTCGTTGACTCCACTTGTTAGCCATGATGGCATCCTAATGAATTTGATAGTACCTTTTCTGCTGCATTGTATCTGAGCATCAATTACTGTAATTCCAAGCATTTTAAAGAAACGTAAGCTTAAACATCTATACTATTTGGTGAATCTCCTTGGGAGCAAAACTTGTCCTCATTCCCAGCTTGACAGTAGGACCTAGGCTCTGGCTACTGAAGTAAAGAACCTCTTGAAACCATCATTGTTACATTTCATACCATCCCATGCCCAGTCACAGAGTTTTCAAGCAACATTATTTGTCAAAGGGGATTCATGAATTTCATATCTGCTGCAAGCCTTTAATAAACTGAGCCAATATCCAGAACTAAATTTAAAACATACTCCTATAAGAATGTCCTTATCTGTAACTGCTCCGCAGGAGCAGTATAAATAAAACGCTAAGGGCAAGGGGCGTGGACAGAGTCTGGGATGGCGAACAGAGCCCATCGGCCCCTTGCCCCAGACTGACAAGCAGTGGGCCCAAACACCAGGGGCAGCACCTCCCAACCTTGGCCGCCTTCGGGCCACTGCCGCCATTACGCCGCTGCCTGCTAACATGCCTGGTAGGAGGCCGGGGCACCATGATGCCGGCAGCGTCCCGGGGGGCCAGCCTTCCCGGTGAGGAAAGTAGCCGGAGCCTGCCGCGGGACGCAGGAGGGGGCAGGGGACCACCCCGGCTCCGGTGGCCGCACCAACGTGCAGCCCTCCCCAGGGCCCGGGGGGGACCGCGCCTGCCCCGGCCCCTTCCTGCCCCCTCCTAGTGCCCATTGCATTTAAAAGTGCAATGGGCTATATTTCTAGTGCTTGAATATTTCAAATAATAATACACTACAAGTATAACTACAAATTATATTTTAGAAAACTGACCTGTTACTTTGCAAGGTTCCTTTGCTCGCAAGAAAGATGGAATCATTTTTCCTTGACATGACCGCTTTGCATGAGACACCATGCCAGTTCCCCACTGGAACACTGAACCATTTTCTTGTCAACATGTGTGCAAAAAGAAATTGAAAATGAATGTGTAATATTTCCTTTTGCTAATAGACTTTGTAGTGTGCATCAATATCCATATTAGCACCAGCTGATATTTGGAACATGTCAACACAAATTATATCTACAACTCTGATTAGTGAACGCTTGGCAGCAGACCAGATGCTGTGTGATGTATCAAAAGACCGTTTTTCTATGGTATCTGAAATTAACATGAATTAAATGAGTTAACAGAGCGTTTACCCTATACGCCACGGAATGCTTTGGCAATTGCACAGACTCTATCTATGACCAGGCTTTCCTTGTCATTTCATAGACAACACAACACTGCGGCAGTCCCATGCAGACTTATATCCCATTACATTGAAGGGCACCATAGCCACCAAAGGCTCTCTCCTATTATTATTATTATTATTATTATTATTATTATTATTATTATTATTATTATTATTATTATTATTATATTTATACCCCGCCTCCCCCCGAAGGCTCAAGGCGGCTTACATAACCCCGTCCCCTAAAACCATAAAATGACAATAAAAACCAATAATTTACAGTAATTGTAACAGCAATGGCGTAATCTACTCATTTGCTCTTCGCATCCTCATCTACGGAGGGGGGTGACGCTCTCTACCGCCAGTTTGTGAGGGGGGGGGCTGATCTTCTTTCCGCCCGGCCTCAGTTATAAGCCTGGCGGAAGAGCTCCGTCTTACAGGCCCTGCGGAATGCTGGTAATTCCCGCAGGGCCCTCAGCTCTTCCGGGAGCTCATTCCACCAGGTTGGGGCCAGGACCGAAAAGGCCCTGGCCCTAGTCGAGGCCAGGCGGGCTTCCTTGGGGCCGGGAACGACCAGTAGGTTAGCCCCCGCAGAGCGTAAAACCCTGCGGGGGATATAGGGCAAAAGGCGGTCCCTCATATATGGGCTTTTAAACTCCGTCTCAGTAGTGTAGATTCAAAATATTACCCAAAATAAAGTAACAATTAATTACTACAGTTTTTAGTACTATAAGGTCCAATACATACAAACAAAGCAAATATATGTGACAGAGCAGCAAAATATATACCCCGGATTGGGTTAGTCACAGCATCACTTTAGTCCTGCACAGTATTGCTCTGCTGTTGTCAGGCCATCGGACTTGAAGTTGTAGAGAATGTACATTGGCTACCCCAGTCCCTGCTTAAACTGGTTTTATGTCAAAACTATATAAATCTCTATTTACAAGATATTTGCATACTTCACAGTTAATATCTGCTGAACGGGACAGATTATTATTTATTTCCATCACTGGGCTTTAAAATAAGTCACTAAATGGCTGTATCCTTTAGACCAGAACAGTCAAATAAAACAAACATATAAATGTATTTTAACGTCCACCCCCGAATACATTAATAGCCAATGATAATAAATGGGGGTGCAGGGGGTTTTGTTCAAATTATTACATTACTCTGTCAACAAATAACTATGGACTTATTATTATTATTATTATTAGATTTATATCCCGCCACTCCCTTGCGGCTCGTGGCGGGTCTCTCAATTGCTCTGTTCCTTCTTTTAAATCATTTAACAATGATTCCTGGATAAACAGGACTCTTATTTGACCAAACACAGAAGTTTTTAATGGTTTCTCAGCTTTAAAAAACCCAGAACCTTATTTCAAAATTGTACTTACCTGTGGCAACAAGTGCATGCCTGAGTCCAGCTGCAATGTTCACCACTTTGTCCTTTAAAGACTATTGGAGGAGGGGAAAAGAGACACATTTACAAATTACGATAATCCAACTAACCTCACAGAAATGTTTACTGTGCAGCATAACTATATTTGAAATGTTCTTTACTGGTATTGTCAAAGCTGCAAAGTTGGTTAATAAATAGAGAGTGCAGACATAACCAAGAAATCAGCATCTTCTTCTTCTTCACCTAAGGTGACAGCATCTGGAGGAAGGGGCCATCTCATTTCTGCACCTAAATGATGACTCTTTCTTTTGTAATAGCCAATTCAAATGGGCAGTATCACAACATAGTTAAGTGTATAATGCACACATATTCAGACACCTACCTCAATCTTCTGTGGGACAGAGCATCCTCTTGGAGTATAAGGAACTCCCAGTTGACCAAAAGAATTAGATCCACAGGATAAAACGTGGCCACTTTCTGTAAGACGGAGTGGTACACTGCAACAGTGCTCTCAAGATACACTACATACATTCTGTCTCTTCTAACGCCAGTTGGTGCTTTTATTGACTACTCTCTCTTTTGCAAGGATCCTGCTTCTCCCATCTAATTTTGTTTGTGTGCCCAGGACACAAGGGCCACATAGTGAGGACAAGGCTTAATCAGAAGTCCTAGCTCATAAATAATTGTCTTAATCATTGCATTACAATCTAACAGTTCTCAGCTGAATGCCCAATAACACTGTTTGTTTGTACAAGTCAAAGAAAGATCCTTGTGATTTCACTCACAGTACACTAAAACATTTCTGGACATTTTGAAGGTGTAGAACTTGTCCCTGTTGCTTCCACATGATATCTGTTTTACATGCATTAAGTGCCATCCACTCACAACTGACTTATAGCAATGACAGCAAGGGGCTTTCGAGGCAAGTAAGAAGCAGAGGTGACTTCCATTGCTTTTTTTCTGCAAACTATCCTGGTGGCCTTCCATGCAAATACTGATCCTGCTTAGATTTCAAGATCTGACAAGATCAGACTGGACCATGCCACCTTCCCTCCCCTATCTATTTCAAACTTGGCATAATGGATTTACCTGTAAGTATGATTGTAAAGTCCCAACCACAGGCAACTTGTACTACAGGAAAACCAGCCAAAGAAGAGCATAATGTAAAATGTAGCACATCTTCTATATGATTAAGTCCCAACTGCCCATTTTTATTCTGGCCGCACAAAAACAGTTCTCCAGCATCTGCAAAATAACCAAATATCATTAAGATACGCAACAGGCAGAAGATATAATCATATACATATGATAATTCAACAATCACTATTCAACCAGAAAGTCTAGAAAAAAAACATCCTAATAATGTATAGCTGTGTCTTTCACAATTTGCTCTAAGAAAATAACATTGAACCAATTACTGAAATCTGTAGGACCCACAAATGCAACATGAAGTGCATTAACTTGCACACTATTAATTCCATTGATAACTCCACATGACAGACATCTTGTCTCCAACTAGCACACTGCAACTAGAAGTGTACAGGCAGAGTACACAGAGTAGTGGTACAGAGGCATAGCCTGAAGCCCCAGTACATGTATGTACAGAAGCGGTATGGAGTATTACATAAATACATCTTATTTTCACAGTAAGTCTCACACAGATATTCCTAAACCAGGATATGTATGGAATTTCAATAATATCTTCAGCAATACATGATAATTACTCAATGTACATATAATGAAAATCAAATGTACATTGCAGACAGATTAGACATACCTTCGCTGTAACTTATTTCTAAAGAACAGTAACACAGAAATATAAACATGACTATCAGCCTTTCCACAGAAAAATTCCTTGTATGGTAAATGCAGATTTGTTTCTTGACATCTTTCTCTCATCTATCCTTAAGACCATACTTCTTTCGTAGGGGTGTTGCCTGTTCCTGTCCCAAGCATTCAAAAGTCAATGCTTGCATCTGGGATAATCCAACACTCTTACTGTGTGACTGCTATATATGGCTGAACCAGTTTCATGTGAACCATACTGAATCATTTTATGATGTAATTAATAATGATCATTTCAACTCCTTCCTATGTCTGTATTACTCTGGGATTAAAAAAAAATCTTTAAAGACTATATCTTCCCAGCATCTCCTCGGTTCAAATTTCTCTTTCATCCTTGAATTCTGAGTATTTATTTATTGTATTCATTTATTTATTTATTTAAGAGCCTCTTGTGGCACAGAGTGGTAAGGCAGCTGTCTGAAAGCTTTGCCCATGAGGCTGGGAGTTCGATCCCAGCAGCCGGCTCAAGGTTGACTCAGCCTTCCATCCTTCCGAGGTCGGTAAAATGAGTACCCAGCTTGCTGGGGGGTAAACGGCCATGACTGGGGAAGGCACTGGCAAACCACCCCGTATTGAGTCTGCCAAGAAAAGGCTGGAGGGCGTCACCCCAAGGGTCAGACATGACTTGGTGCTTGCACAGGGGATACCTTTACCTTTTTATTTATTTATTTACCCTGCTGCTAGAAAACGCAACTCATCAAATTGGTTTAAACAGCATACGTTTTCCCTAACGATATGTAGACTGGATATTGTTCCATCGTTATATCTGAGGAAAAATAGATTTCCAATTAGTATCTTGCAAAAGTTCTAGTGCAGTTGGAAGATGCTGTTACTGTTCACATACAGGTGACATCAGAGGCAGAATATGACGATCTAAAACAAGATGTTTGTTATGTGTTGCAGGCCCATTTTTGTACCATATTCATTGTTTGAAAACACAAATTGAAAGGCTCATCAGCTAAATGGTATGCCATCCTCCTCCTCTGCAACTGTTGGGAAAGCTTAGATCACACACAGGTAGTAGTATGGCATTAATGACGTTTGAAAATAGGCTAGGCTAGAGATTGCTATGCACTGAAAACATGAAAGCTAATTTTTTACCAGTAATAACTGCAGAATGTCCCCCTCCACCAGCAACATTTCTGAGGGTTTTTGGACTACCAGCAAACTCTTTCAGGGCTTGGGGTAGGAGCACATCTTGTTTATGGTCAAGACCAAGCTGTCCATAACTGTTTGCTCCCTGTAAGCAACAGAGGCAAAAAAAAAAGTGAGACAGGCCTGTTTGTTTAACCCAATTAATCCCAGGATTACACATTTAAATCTAGCACTGTTTTCCAATGAACAACTATTATTCTGGATTCTAGTTCTAACACATTTGTAATCAAGGAGCTCAGAATGCTTACATAAATGTTATGATTGTACCAGCATAAAAACTCTGTGAAGCAGGACTAAGCTATGCATGCAGGCCAAAACAGACTAAGCTATGCCCCACATAAAATTCTCCGCTTTGTGAATACTAATAGGATGGAGATCCCTGGCCCTCACAATGTTGTCCTGGCCTCAACCACAGCCAGGGCCTTTTTGGACCTGGCCCCCACCTCGTAGAATGAGCTCCTGGAAAAGCTAAGGGCCCTAATGGAACTAACACATTTGCACAGGGCCTACAAGACAGAGTTCTTCCTCCAGGCATTTGGCCAAGGCCAGGCAGAAGGAAGATCTTAGCCCCTCCTCTGATATGTCCAACAATAATATTCCCTGGGTATCGGGGGGGGGGGGAGATGACTGGCAAGGGGGTATGGGTGGTTTTTTTTAATGTACTTTTATTACCATATTGTACTTTTACATTGCAAGTAATCGTGAGCTGGCAAGCCAGGAGCAGTGGCCTAAAAATTGAATGAATGAATATATGAAGATCCACAGTCAGCTTTCTCACTAAGAATTCAAATGTAGATCTCCCCAGGTTTAATAATACCCTATGCACCATACAACATCAGCTCTTCGAGTTCTTGTCAAGACATTGCTTACCATAGATGGATGTATTAAAACACTGTTATTAAACAGCTGTAGTTGCTATCAGCACATCACACTTGCACTAAAATTGTTTGTGTTGATTCTCCCAGGTTTTATTCAAGGCACTGATGATCAACACCTTAGCGACCTGGGACTAACTCTGGTATAAATGTTGTCTGCTCCTTAATCCATAAGAGCCCTACTCAATCATATCAGTAGTTCATCTAGCGCAGGGGTAGTCAAACTGCGGCCCTCCAGATGCCCATGGACTACAATTCCCAGGAGCCCCCTGCCAGCATTCGCTGGCAGGGGCTCCTGGGAATTGTAGTCCATGGACATCTGGAGGGCCGCAGTTTGACTACCCCTGATCTAGCGCAGCACCCCATGTTACAGTGACAAACCAGTAGCACTGGAAGACCAATAAACTGGCCATGTTGCCTTCTAGCACTGGCATTCAGAGACTTGCTATCCCACAAGGGCTTTCTGTCCCGCCCCTGTTCAAGAAACCCAGGAGGGCATCCCTTTCGCCCGGTGAAGGCCTCACAGCCCGCAAGACGCGCGCAATGTCCCCCCAACGGTGTTTATGAAAACAGTTTGCAGGCGCTGGAAAAGGCGCATCATAGAGAAGGGTTTGGGGAGGGGGAACCCAGGCGCCCCCTTCCCCGGCCTTGGCGCTTCACCAGGCCCCCTGCAGCCGCTTCCGCCCACGGCAGGAACTTACCCAAACAAACAGCGTCTGTCTCGAATTTCCCCGCGGACCATCCATTGGCAAGCCGACCCGACCACGGCGCCGCCTCCGGAAGCTCCGCTGGGCACGGGAGCGGCGGCCGCTCTTCCTCCTCGTCTCTCGGGGGGCGGGGCGGGGGCGGGGCTTGTGCTGCCGGGGCGCTGGTTGGGGAAGGGAGGCGGTGGTGGGCGTGGCGGAGGGCGCGCTTTTCGCCCTTTCCCTCTGGGAAGCTGGGCGGGTCGTTCTCGCTCCTCGCGTCCGGAGCCTCCGTTCCCGGCCCCTGTGGGGATTGGCGGGGCTCAGTGCCGAGGGGAGCACCGATTGGCTGAGCGAAGGAGCTCCTGGCTTCGGTCAGCCTGGTGGAGCCCCCGTGGCCGTGGCCTCTTGTCGTTCGCGGCTCAGTGCTGCTGCGGGTGGGGCGGGAGGCGTCCGTACTGGAGCGCTTCTCAGCATGTACCCTTCCGAAATAATCTACATGGGTTTAAGAGCAGAGTTTTCACAGCAGAGGTTGGAGAGTCGTCACCCAGTTGACCTGGCCTTGTAACCCTCTTCACCAGTGGTCTTCAAGTGACTAATACAGTGTTGTTCGCCTGATTGTGCATTGACAGCAGGGAGAACTGGGGGATTTAGTGAAGAGCCCTGGAGCGTGTTGCTTGTCTCCATTTGCAAGCTCAGTTTGTAGCAGTCTGCATTTGGACATATAGATACTTGTGCTCAGGGATGTCTATAAATAAAGCCTACCACAAGATTACATTTGTATTTGCCTATTAATAATTAGTATATGTGATGTATAATCCTGTAAACATTATTTAAACAAGTTGCTATGGCGTACTGATAAGATAATATGATTGACATTTAGAACTGACATTTTTTTATTTGTTATTGGGTTTCTGTACCGCCCTCCCATAAGGCTCAGGGTAGTTTACATAAATCATCATGAATATACATAGAAATCTAGTGACAGTAACATAAGAGTGATTCCAAAATTTATTGTAACAAATTATAACAATACTACAACAGATTCAGAATGTGACAACAATTCTCAACTTTAACATGAACCCTTGAGAAGTCAGCATGGCTCAGATCATGGCAGGGGTGTTTAGGGGACCTCAACCCAATGCCTGGTGAAGGAGCTAAGGATTCTGGGGAATAATCAGGGCTGTCGTCCATCATGAGGAAGAGCTGGGTGTCATCTGCATAACTGTCGCACCAGCTAAGCATGAGGATGCATGAAGGTGTTAAATAAGATAGGAGAGAGGACTGCTCTTTGTGGGACTCCACATATGAGCTGATGACGACTAGATACTCTCTCTCCTATTGCTACCTTCTGTCCTTGACCCCGGAGAAAGGGGATCAGCCATTTCAGGGCTGTGCCCCCTATCCCGGTTTCAGCAAGGCGGTGAGCTAAGAGCTCATGATTGACACTGTCAAATGCTGCTGACCGGTCTAATAGCACAAGCAGCACTGACCTGCCTCGGTCCAGCTATATATATAATCCCCAATAAACCAGTATGCTGTAATCAATACAGTGTTGGACTAGGATCTGGGTTTGAGTCCCCATTCTAACACAGAAGCTTGCTGGGTGACCCCAGAGTAGTTACATGCTCGCAGCCTAACCTACTTCACAGGGGAGAAAAGATAAAATAAACTGGGATGCTGTATTAGATGGATCGTTGGTCTGTTCCAGCTGGGTGGTTAGACTCATAATGATAAAGAGTTGGAAGCAGCCATAAAAAGGTAAAGGTAAAGGTATCCCCTGTGCAAGCACCGGGTCATGTCTGACCCTTGGGGTGACGCCCTCTAGCGTTTTCATGGCAGACTCAATACGGGGTGGTTTGCCAGTGCCTTCCCCAGTCATGACCATTTACCCCCCAGCAAGCTGGGTACTCATTTTACCAACCTCGGAAGGATGGAAGGCTGAGTCAACCTTGAGCCGGCTGCTGGGATCGAACTCCCAGCCTCATGGGCAAAGTTTTCAGACTGCATATCTGCTGCCTTACCACTCTGCGCCACAAGAGGCTCTTCGAAAGCAGCCATACAGGCCATCTAATCCAACCCCCTGCTCAGTGCAGGATCAGTCTACAAGTGTCTGTCCAGCCGCTGTTTGAAGACTGCCAGTGCGGGGGAGCTCACCACCTCCTTAGCAGACAGTTCGACTGCAGAACTACTCTGACCTATTATCATGTTCAGAATTAGATTGGCTTATCTGGTGCTACTGTGAATGGTCACTGTGCTTCTGTATCAGCAGCAAAATTTTGGGGGTGGGGGAGGGGACCTACTTAATTCTTTTCTCCAAAGACCCTTGGGAGCTACGAGTTTTTTTTCCTGGGCCTTTGCATTTCTAGTCTCTCCTCCACATGTACACACACATCATTGCTCTAGATAAAAAAGGCAGTGCTTTTTACTCTTTCACTTTGCTTCAAGTTGCTATTTGTTTCAGGACCATGAAAGCTCATGACACAAATTGCTAGTCTTCTAAGATATCACAAGACTTGTTCTCTGGGAATGAACACCATTGAATACGGCGGATTTTTAACAGTTCTGTGCATGGTTTTAAAGCTGGTTTTAAATACCCCGACCAGGTATTTGTGGAAGATATATTCACATTCCTCCTTACAGTCTCTGCATACTTAGGTAATGAATTTTGGGGAGGAGGAAGAAGGGTTGTCTACTTGCAGCTGTGCATACATAAGAATGTTTCTGGATGAAGGCATTTAACTGCTAGACTTAAAAGGGAATCAGGGAGCTTCATTACTTCAACTGAACCCCTTGTTTGGAATAGGGATCCCTCTGGAGATCACACAAAGAAGGTCTTAGGGGGAACAATCATCACATCCCCCTCTCACTAATCCCTGCTAGGAATTAGAACACTTCAACAATTCCCACAGGGGTCTGCAGGTACATCACCACCCCTTCATGTTCAACCATTTCAAAAACTGCATAATAATCTAATAGGATTATAAGGGCTCACCTATCCTTACTGATCTCCAGCAACTGCAGCTGACAACAGTACAGAGATTACTTTCCCATATTGTAATCCCATAAAACCATCCTCTGTCAATAAATACAGGATACTATAACATAGAAAAAGTATATATTCATGAGTCAGACAAGCATGATGAAGTGAGAACAAGCAGACTGGTCGTATAAAGGTAAAGGCACCCCCTGTGCAAACACCGAGTCATGTCTGATCCTTGGGGTGACGCCCTCTAGCGTTTTCATGGCAGACTCAATACGGGGTGATTTGCCATTCCCTTCCCCAGTCATTACCATTTTACCCCCCAGCAAGCTGGGTACTCATTTTACCGACCGCAGAAGGATGGAAGGCTGAGTCAACCTTGAGCCGGCTGCTGGGATCGAACTCCCAGCCTCATAGTCAGAGCTTCAGACAGCATGTCGGCTACCTTACCACCCTGCACCCCAAGAGGCTCATGACTGGTCATATAGTAAAGATTAAATCCAGTAACTTGTAAAAAAAAAGAAGAAGAAGATATTGCTGGTTCCATCGCTCACAATTTTATTGTCATCTTAAACTTTTCCCAAGTTTCAAACATAATAAACAGCATGCAGTTTGTTTGATTTTCTGTATTGTATATTTGAAAATAGTATTGGGTCCAGTGGCGCCTTTAAGATCAAAAATGTTTTATTCAAAGTATAAGTATCAGGATAAGTCACTGAAGAAATGTGCATACACATGGAAGCTTATACCTTGAATAAAACGTTGTTGGTCTTAAAGGTGCCACTGGACTCAAACTTTGTTCTGCTGCTTCTGTCCAACACAGTTATCCATCTGAAAATAGCACTGACAGTAAAAATTGAGTTCTTTTATTGACTAAGCACTCTGAATACTTTAAAATCTACCATCACTGTAAAACCATTAACATAGTTGGCAAAGTTTGTACATCCTAAAAATAAACTACTGTTTAATGATCGTCAAACACATCTTTGTATATTGTAAATGAACTAATGGATCTATCAAGGCCAATCATCATTCAATTTTTTTTAAAGTTAATCCCATATACTAGAGCAGCCTTTCCCAACCTTTTGACCATGGAGGAACCCCTGGAATAAATTTCAGGCTTCAAGGACCCCCCAGAAGTGATGTCCGCTGGCTATGCCTCTCTGCCACACCTCCAGAAGTGGTATGACCATCCACAGCCTCCATCCAGATTCCACATATCATACCTCAACAGACACCCCCCCCCGCTCCTTGATTTTTACACCCACTCCATACCCACTAAGCCCTTCAGGTGCAGGCAGGCAGTTTCCTACTTGTGACCAAGTAGAGTACGAGAACTTGGAAGCAGTCAGTACACTGTGTTGCTCCTTGTGATTGAGGAGGCTTTAGCCCCATTGCTAGTTGGTTCAATATCCATCAAAGTTTACCAATTCAAAAGAATATCCAGATCAGTGATACTCAAGTTGGATCTAGAGCCTCATGTGGCTCTTTGATTTGTTACCTCGGATTCTTCTGTGCACTATTCTATAATGTGGTACCCACTTCATAGCTGAAGAAAGTGATCAAAGCCATTGCCTGGTTGCACAAAAGATTTTCCCTCTGTCTAACTGAGCATCCCTAGTGGTCTGTTTTCTTATTTACTGAAGAACTTCAGTTGTCCCACCGTGTCAGTATGATATTTAACTAAACCACTAAAAATAGCACTTGAGACATTTTAAAATTCAAAATTAACTAAATATTTTATTCAACATAGTAGGCAAAGATCAGGTGAAACCAGGGGATGAAATTTATGAACTCATTGTAAATATATCTGAGGTAAAATCAGGGGCTTTTTGCACGCCTTCAAAATAGCACAATGGTTGCCAATTGAAAACGCTACTGATTTGCTGTTTTGCACAACGTCGTCGACAATCTGCCACACACCTGAAACCAATCTGCAAAAAGCGCTTCCTTGTAGCGCTTTCAGGGAAACCCCCAAAAGTGGATTCACCCTCCGGAAAGCGATACAGTCCTGCAACCAATCTGCAACACTAGCGAAAAAGACCTGTGCGTTAACATTGTTGCGGTTTCTACAAAGTCCCTCCCCCTGGCTGTCTTCTCTGATCTTCCAGCGAAGCGATCGCCTTTTTTTTTTTTCTCTGAGCGAGCGGGGATAAACGCACCAGCGAGCCTCTTTCAGTTTAGAGGCTTCCCCGGCTTCAGTCCCTCCCCTTCAGTCACTAAGCACACTTCAGTCACTAAGCACACTACTAAGCAGTCACTTTATTTTTTACACATTCATTCAGCCGAAAATCGGGCCCATGAGAGGGGGGGGGATTTTTTTTTTCACTCGGAGGGAGCGTGGCAATGACCAAACGACAGCTCAAACACACCAGGCAGCTGAATGGGTCTCTCCGTTGCAACGAATTAACACAGATTCGTTGCAATGGGTCTGTTTTTTTTTTAAAAAAAACCTTTCTTAAAGGGAAAGGGGCTGTTTGGGAGCATGCTAACGGCTGCCCATTGGCTGCTTGACGGCCAGGGGCGGGACGAGCTCGGCAATAGCGCTTCCTTTCTAGCGATTTCTGCCGAGACCGGAAGCCTGTGGGAAACGCTACAAAACGCAACTGGATTCCACTACAAAGGCAGGTATGCATAACGACGAATTCCACTATTTTAAATGGCGATTTTTCATTCAGTGACCAATTTGCTACAAAGATCCCGGTGCGTAAAGCCCCTCAGTATACACACAGTCTTTAGTTCAGATGTTTGTCAGGCTATTGAGTTTCATCAGCTTTTCACAAACTGTTTATGCACTGGGAACTTCACTGCCCCAACTCCTGTGGAGGAGCACAAATCGGGGGTGGATGAGGTGCACCAGGCCAAATGCTACCCCATGTGGGTGCAAGAAGAGGTGGGGTAACCTGCCACGACTAAAACTCCAGCCTGCAGCCCAGCATGAAAATTCCAGTCTATAAATGGTCACAGTGACTCAAATCTTTATGTTGAGAGGCTTTTGTTTCAGTGTTTTCCCACAAACACTCCAGGACACTTTGAGTATTCTCTGACCCTTGGTTTCCAGAAGGTTCATATACTCTTCCAAGTACCCAATCCCCGCCTCTTGAAACACCAGGACTCGTCTTGAGTTTCTCACTGACTTTTAGGGACACTAAAGGCAGTTTCTTGACACACCAATCCAGGGATCCCTGCACTCTTCAGAGCTAACTCCCTATTTGACAGGATAGAGAATTTTCTTCTCTCACTACAAGAGAAGAATGGCAGTCCTTGCCTACTTCCCAAACTTCTTTGCCAACCTTCTCCCAGATCTTTGTGTTAAACTGCTCTGAATTCAGAAACCGTCAGTATTTGACATTTCTCAGCTAGGACAGAAATCAGACTGACCTCCTCAGCATTCAGTTCCAAAGTGTCTCTCTGCTCAGCTTATACTAACCAATCAGATCTCTTGAAACAGCCTGTCACTCAAGGTTCTCTGGCTCTGTGTCACTCAAGGTTCTCAATCCTTCAGCTGTTTGTATAGCAGCATTTCTAAGCTTCTAAAAAGAACAGTCCATGACAAATGTGTGTGCAGGTTGTTCCCAACTTGAAGTAGCCATAACCATAGGGTCTGGAGAATGTGTAAACTGTAAGCAAGACAGTGATGTGTAGTAGTTACAGTGCTGGACTAGGATTGTGGTCCTTAACATGACGCATATGGGCATCCTGGTGCCTGCCAAGTGGGTGAGACCAGGTGGGACTTTTGACCAACAAGACTCCTGCCTGGCCACAGGGGAGTTGATCATGCGGTTTTTTTTAAATGTTGTTTTCACTGTGCGACTAAGGGTAAGCTGCAGCAGTCATTAGATAGATGGCTCTCTCTCCTGTGGCAGCCATTTTGCGGCTACACCCAGCACTTTGTGCCCAGGCTCAAAAAGGTTAGGGAACTCTTTACTAGAATCTGGGAGACTCAGCATCAAACTCCACTCTGCTTGCCGGGTGACCTTGGGCCATCACACACTCATAGCCCACCTTACATTATAGGGTTCTTATGGGAATAAAATGGAGCGGAGAACAATGTAGGTATCGTATATATCAAGAAGATAAACATGCCTCTTTGAGCTGTGGGCCTTGTTCCAGGGGGGGGGGGATGAACAGCCCTACAACTACTGACTCTTCTCCATAGCCTCCATGCTTCCATCCAACTCCCTGGTGGCAGTCTGGAGGAGACAAAGCTGGCTGATTTTGGTCCCCCTTCTTCACAGCCAGCTTGCTCTCCTCTGGACACCTCGGCAATCTCACCTCAGCTGCTCTACCTCATGCTGAGGAGAAAGTCAGGGAAGTCGTTTCCGTGTTCCAGATACACAAGCATTGGCAATGGCTCAGCAATGGTAAACCCTACATGCTTGAAGGTACACTGGTAATTTTAAAAGGTTATAGTCACAATTACATACTTAATAGTTTTATATTACTGTACATGCATGTGTTTGGTTGGTGCATATGATTGTCATGTGGCTCTTTTTGTTGATGGCAATTATGAATGTGGCTTTCCATGAGCTACCACTGATCTAAACAGTAAACAGTTTCAGTACCCTATATCCTGATAGCCTGCATGCGTGTGATACCTAAATGCAGCTATTCATCAACTCAACTTCTCAAAATGTAAGGGTAGTTATCACATTACATTCTGTACCTTAGAACCAATCCCTTAGACTAGACCAGGGGTAGTCAAACTGCGGCCGTCCAGATGTCCATGGACAACAATTCCCAGGAGCCCCTGCCAGAGAATGCTCATGGGAATTGTAGTCCATGGACATCTGGAGGGCCGCAGTTTGACTACCCCTGAACTAGACGGTGGTTCACATATAATTTGATAGCTCTAATTATCTAAATTGCTCCTATTTAAAAGTATAGTGCTGAATACCAAGGGCTTTGTGGCTATGGTTATTAATCTGGGATGGTTCATTCACACATGTAAGTTGTCACTTGATATAGCAATCAAAGCGATAAAAACGCATATGAAGTAACCAGAAGTATGATTATAGTTGCTTCTAAGGAAACCCGTATGAGATATGCAGTTTACTGATACTGTAGGAATGCTGAACTAGTGGCAGCTCCCCCACATTTGTATGCAAGCCACAGGTACTCATGTGAGACTATAATAGGAGGAGCCAATCATCACACAGCTACCATCTACTCCCACCTCCTCTCTACAGTTAGGATTATTGTAATACACTGTACATGTCACTTTGCACAATCCTAAGCACGTTTACTTTGAAGTAGCTATCACTGAGTTAAAAGGGACTTATGCTCTTGTCAAAAACAAATAACTGGATACCATCCTAAGCAGGATACCATCCTAAGAAACAGAGCAATGGGTTTGTATTCCTTTTGATGTAACTGGTCCACAAGAACCACCAGGCAGTTCCCAAGACCCTAGATAATCAAATATTTCAGTGAGGGCACGGCTTTAAGTAAAATAATTTTTCATTCTTTATCCTATAAGTTTTGAAATGTATAATTCTGCATCAAAATGAAACAATATATTTAGCTACTGAGTGCAAAATGGATGATAGTATTTGGATAGGTTATATTCCCAGGTGCTTGCCCATCTTGTTGAGAGCATCACTGACAATGTCCAATTCATGCCGCAGTTCGTTCACCACAGTAGCAATGCTCCTTGTGTCTTTCAGGATCTGCACACTTTGAGTATATGGGTTATAGCTCACTCCAAAGGGGCGCTTGATTGTCTTTGCAAATTCCCTGTTCAAATGGGAAAAAATGATAAAAATCAGCTGAAGTCTTCCTAAGTGTTCAACCAGTAACTACTTTAGGTATGAGTCTATTGCTGTCTCTCACAATAGTTGAAACAACATCAACAGAACTTAGGCATTTTCTCCAGGGCTGTTTCCAAAATAGTCATTTAGTTTGGAACTTCCATAATTTGTTCACTCAGTTTACCCAAGAAACTAATAGATGCAGTTGACAACCTGACTTTTTAAATAAATGAATGAATGAATGAATGAATGAATGAATAAATAAATAAATAAGATGATTGCAGTGGCTTCCCATCCCATATGGACAAGCTACTTTTGATGTTTGTCAGGGCTGCTGTCTCTCTATATTTTAGTCTTTTCTTCCTGCATCCAGGTTGAATAAGATTTCTCTTGCAGATGCTTGTAGCATTCCTAAATGAATTGTGTTTTAAATTATTTATTTATTATATTTATTCTTTATTATTGTTATAAAATTGCTTTGCACTCTACAGCTTTTTTATGAGCACAGCTGAAGTTTAATAATCATGCTATTATAATAATAAAAAATAAATAAAATAGTAAGAAGAAGAGTTCGTTTTTATACCCCCACTTATCACCACTTGAAGTCTCAAAGTAGCTTTCAGTTTGAAGACCATAATGATACTCAATGATACTCAATTACCTCATCTTTTCTTTTGCATCTTCAAAGCTTTCAGAAGAAAAGTAAACATCCTGGAATGTAGTGATCATGCATTCCTGTTTGCAGGTGACATTTGGATCAAAGGGCTTGACCTTCGCATTTCCAGAAAGTGCATGCTGCTCAACAGACAATGCAAAATGTTTCAAAGATTACAGTTAGCACAGATTACAGACATCAGCATCTTCAGAGATGACATGGCTGCAAATGATGATATGCTGAAGCTGAAACCTGGGCTGAATCTGCACTTACTTTGTTTATTCCATTGTCAATCCTATTGAATCCAGATCGATTTGAACTCGTGTCTTCCTCTTTCCCCTCCCTCCCCATTGAAACAGAAAAGTGTTCTGCACATGCTTAGGGAGACTCAGAAGAGGAGGGGGGAGCCAAGCGCAGCAGGAGCCTCTTTCTTTGTTTTCTTGAAGCGGGGGTGGGAGCAGAGGAGGGAGGAAAAAAACACACGAGGCAAATCTCTACTCACAGAAGTTAGGGCTTCTAGAGCTTGAGAGAAAATTAGGGCTTCGCCTTCAAAAAAAGCTTACAGCCTTCGCCAATCAGGGCTTCTCTACAACGGATTCAGCCCTGGCCAATCAGGGCTTCTCTACCACAGAGCTTCGGCAACAAATGCGAAGCAGCTGAAGATCCACACAATCTCTCATGCTTTCTCAATCCAATTCTGAAAATCTTGAGGGTTAAAAACACTCCTCAATATTGCAGTATAAAGGTAGGGTCACTCTGCTTCTGGAGAATGTTGAGCAATTGCTTGAATGCTGAGAGCATTGTGCAGGATGACAATTTGACCCAATGGGTCTGACAAAGGACCAGTATCAACCGAGCATGTGTCCTAAAAAATATGTCCCTAAATCCTCAGCAAATTGGTAAGTCTTGTCTGGATGTAAAACATTTTTAAATGATATTCCTACAGCAAATATTGTAATTAGAGGGCTTACCTTTAGTTCACTGATAGAAGAGAGTAAGCCAGCCCCATAGGCTCTTAGCTGCCCTTCTTGTTTACATAAGCCAAACTCCACAGTGAAAAAGTAGCACTAATAAAGGAATTAAGAGGAAAAGAAAGAGTGTAACACACAGCCCACACAAGTCTGGTTTTCTCAGACTTCATAAGCTGAGGAAGGTCAGTACTTGAATAACAGATCATGAGGAAAGACCAGGGCTGCTACCATGAGGAAGACACAGTATCTCTTGCCTTGGAACCCCCATGAGGTGGATGCAACTCGAAGCACTCTCCATTTCTAATATTTGAGTATTGGGTGGTTTCATGCTCCCTCTGCTGGTTAAAATATGGCATAAAGAGACTTTGGAAATATGGCATAAAGCAGGGGTAGTCAAACTGCGGCCCTCCAGATGTCCATGGCATTCGCTGGCAGGGGCTCGTGGGAATTGTAGTCCATGGACATCTGGAGGGCCGCAGTTTGACTACCCCTGGCATAAAGAGACTTTGGAGCCTCCAGTGGCAGATATTTTGTTCATTACACTCAAATTACCTGGGTATAACCGAGGCTAGAGCAGAGGTGCTTGGGAATGCCAGGCCAGAACATCAGGAAAGTGCCAGGCAAGGTTCAAAATGCAGCAGCTCTGTCCCAACAGAGGCAACAACACCTGGTAATCACGGCTGGCTGGTGATTGGGGGATCGACTACAAGGATGGGTCAAGTGAAGGTCCATTGCTTGGCTTGGACCATTGTGGGTTTAGCTGATTGTGACAACAGTATAATAGCCTTAGTTTAGTCATTTTAGCTTGATATGAATTACCAGATTTTCCAGATGAGAACTACCACAGTACACATTCAAATTTTAAATACAGCATGAGAGATGCTGCACTAAGTAAAATGGTCTGGTATACCACTGTTTGGTTGGTTGCCTATCCCCCCCCCCCCATTCAAACTTGGGAACTGGGGACACCACACCACTAAAACACCAGGGACCTGTGGAAAGTTTCCCCAGAAAAATAGTCAGGTAACCTAGCCTTACCTTGAAGGAAACAACAGTGGTCCAGAAGTGAAAACCTAATTGCCTTCCCAATCTGGACCATTCCCCTCCCCCTTAAATTTACCACCGACTTGCAAGAAGGGGTAGTTGTGGTCTTCCTATTTCTCCACTGCTCCTGTCATCTTGTCATCTCACAAATGCAGTGTAATACAGATAAAGTCTTGCTTATGACAACAAGGAAAGGATCAGGCATAGGAGGAGGAAGAAGAGGGCAGAAGAGGCATAGTCACTTCCTCCTCCAATGTACTTTAAACTAGAGAGCAGATTAGAACCTGCCAGGCACCCATACCATGACTAGCCACATCTCCAGTCTGTTATGTAGAGTTTAAGAACACACAACATGGAATGATTAAACAGGGATTATTTTGGGCAGAGCTGTAATGAAAACAGCATACAGCATCAAACTAATTAGTGACATATTAAAGGTATGTGAGCTTCTTAAATTATCAATCAGTGGACACTGAGATATCTCATTCTGTAGGGGTTGTTTCTGCCATTTGTTTTTATTTACAAGGGGAACAACCCAGTGAAAGCACTGCGAAGCTTTGTTTGATTCACTGACCAAGTTAAGCATATGCTTAATACAACCTCATAATGTTGGAGCAGATGCCTATGTGATATTGTATAATTTGATTTGTATTAAGCCTTCTTCAAACTGAGAATATATAAAGAGGAGTAATCACTGAAAAAATATTGGGGAAACTGATTGGAATACCTAGGACCCCGTTCTGGTTACTCTACATATTGGAATAAACTTTACCTTTACTGAACACATAAGAATTGATTTGTCAGCCTCCTGATTTCCTTTGCTTTTTTGTGGACTTCTTCATAGTGAAGGAGAGCATATCTACAGTGGAAAGCATCTGGGTGAAAATAAGCGAGGGGAAAACAAACAGTGTGGTGGTTGGTGTCTGCTACCGACAGCCTGACCAACAAGAGGATGTGGATGCTGCACTTTGTGAGCAGCTTGAGAAAATATCCAAGCGGCAGGACCTTGTCATCATGGGTGACTTCAATTTCCCAGATGTGTGCTGGGAAACAAACTCTGCAAAGCGTCCTCAGTCATGAAACTTTCTGACCTGCCTGGCTGACAATTTCATTTAGCAAATGGTAGATGAACCCACAAGATGTTCAGCCATATTGCACTTAATACTGACCAACAGGAAAGAGTTGGTGGATGAGGTGAAGGAGGTGGGGACCCTAGGGGGAAGTGTCCATGTCCTCATAAAATTCCTTTTGAGATGGGGAGTCAAGGAAGCTTGTAGCCAGACGCGGATGTTGGATTTTCGTAGGGCAAACTTTAATAAACTCAGAGATATGATGAGTGTCATACCATGGACGAGAATGCTGGAAGGGAAGGGAGCATGTGAAGGGTGAGCGCTACTCAAACAAGAGCCATTGCATGCTCAATCAATGAATATCCCAGAAGGACGAAAACACTGCAGGAGGTCTAAGAAGCCTATTTAGATGAACAGAGAACTTCAAGAGGGACTAAGAAAGAAAAGGAAAATGTTCAGGAAATGGAGGGAAGGACAGAGCTCGAAAGTACCTACAGGTTACTAGGCACTGTAGATCAATCATCAGAACAGCCAAAGCTGAGAGTGAACTAAGATTGGCCAGGGAAGCCCATTGTAACAAGAAAAGATTTTTCAGTTATGTGAGGAACAAACGTAAAGTAAAGGCCCACTGTTGGGTGTGGATGGACAAACTCTAACGGAAGATGCAGAGAAAGCAGAAAGGCTTAGTGCCTATTTTACACCTGTTTTTTCCCACAGGTCAAAGGGTTTAGGCACATCTAGAGATGGCAGTAGCCAAAGGATAGTGTCTGGGTGGCAGGTTAACATGGATAGAGAGGTTGTTGAGAGGCATTTAGCTGCACTGGATGAGTTCAAATCCACCCGAGAGTGCTCAAAGAACTTTCCGGAGAACTTGCACAGCCCTTGTCCATCATCTTCGGGACCTCTTTAAGGACTGGAGATGTCCTGGAGGACTGGAAAAGAGCAAACGTTATTCCGATCTTCAAAAAAGGGAGGAAGGATGACCCGGGAAACTACTGACTTCTGTTGTGGGGAAGATAATGGAGCAGATATTAAAGGGAGCGATCAGCAAACATCTGGAGGACAATTTGGTGATCCAAGGAAGTCAGCATGGATTTATCTCCAACAGGTCCTGCCAGACCAACCTGGTTTCCTTTTTTGACCAAGTAACAGGTTTGCTGGATCGTGGAAATTCAGTTGATGTCATGTACTTGGATTTTAGTAAAGCTTTTGACAAGGTTCCCCATGATGTTCTGATGGATAAGTTGAAGGACTGCAATCTGGATCTTCAGATAGTTAGTGGATAGGGAATTGGTTAGAGAACCGCACTCAAAGAGTTGTTGTCAATGGTGTTTCATCAGACTGGAGAGAGGTGAGTAGCGGGGTACCTCAGGGCTCGGTGCTCGGCCCGGTACTTTTTAACACATTTATTAATGATCTAGATGAGGGGGTGGAGGGACTTCTCATCAAGTTTGCAGATGACACCAAATTGGGAGGACTGGAAAATACTCCGGAAGATAGAGACAGAGTTCAACGAGATCTGAACACAATGGAAAAATGGGCAAATGAGAACAAGATGCAATTTAATAAAGATAAGTGTAAAGTTCTGCATCTGGGTCAGAAAAATAAAAAGCATGCCTTCTGGATGGGGGATACACTTCTAGGTAACACTGTGTGTGAACGAGGCCTTGGGGTACTTGTGGATTGTAAACTAAACATGAGCAGGCAGTGTGATGCAGCGGTAAAAAAGGCGAATGCCATTTTGGGCTGTAACAACAGGGGCATCACATCAAAATCACAAGATGTCATAGTCCCATTGTATACGGCACTGGTCAGACCACACCTGGAGTACTTTGTGCAGTTCTGGAGGCCTCACTTCAAGAAGGATGTAGATAAAATTGAAAGGGTACAGAGGAGAGCGACGAAGATGATCTGGGGACAAGGGACCAAGCCCTATGAAGATAGGTTGAGGGACTTGGGAATGTTCAGCCTGGAGAAAAGGAGGTTGAGAGGGGACATGATAGCCCTCTTTAAGTATTTGAAAGGTTGTCACTTGGAGGAGGGCAGGATGCTGTTTCCGTTGGCTGCAGAGGAGAGGACACACAGTAATGGGTTTAAACTACAAGTACAACGATATAGGCTAAATATCAGGGAATAAATTTTCACAGTCAGAGTAGTTCAGCAGTGGAATAGGCTGCCTAAGGAGGTGGTGAGCTCCCCCTCACTGGCAGTCTTCAAGCAAAGGTTGGATACACACTTTTCTTGGATACTTTAGGATGCTTTGGGCTGATCCTGTGTTGAGCAGGGGGTTGGACTAGATGGCCTGTATGGCCCCTTCCAACTCTATGATTCTATGATTCATGAGGAATCATCAGATCTTTGCTGATATATTTTCAGCCTATGGGATTTTTTAAAATATTGGAGCTTGTTGACAGGGCTGCATAACACTGAGAACACTGAAACTGAGGACTATGCAGCTGCATGAGGCATCTTCTACTTACAGTTGCTAGCTTCTGAACAGCTTCATCAGATGCTCCCAGTGATGCCAAGCCCATTTCCTGGGAGAATTGTGCAAAGCTGGGTTCAGCCAGAAGAGGGACGTGGCCCAGAAGTTCGTGACAGGTATCACTGGAAATGCAGAAGGGAAGGAAGGGACTAATGTTGAACCAGGTACTTCGCCTTCCCATCTGGTGTGTCAAAGCATTATTCAATCATTGTGATACATGAGGAGAATTAACTGCCAAGCATCTTGGGGCACCCTAAAGACTAACATTTATTCTAGTGCAACATACAGGCTACCTCATTACAAAGTGACTTACAGTGCAATCCTCATCACCATTCTAAGTCCATTGGATCCAATGCATAGGACTGTATTGTTAAAAATTGTTCAATCATATGCAATGTGGGTATAGATTGGAAGAAAAGAGTTGTTGTTTTTTTGTACCCTGCTTTTCTCTACCCCAGGGAGTCTCAAAGCAGTTTACAATCACCTTCCTTTCCCCACTCCACAACAGACACCCTATGAGGGAGGTGAGGCTGAATTAGAAAACTGACTGGTCCAAGGTGACCCAGGTAGCTTCATGGGAAGAAGTGGGAAATCAAACCTGGTTCTCCAGATTAGGGTCTGCTGCTCTTAACTGCTACACAATACTGGTTTTCAATTAAAAAAAAACATTCACATGGTTAGCCTGTCAATCATCTCATAATGGAATTGTTGTCATACAGACATAACCTGACGGGAGGGATGCACAGATATGAGATGAATGTCTCCATCCTCTGTCAAAAAAGGACAGAGGCTACATGTTACAAACCTTCACATGGAACACACTTCTTAGACTACATGCATGGAGTAGGGGTAGGAGAAGTACATGCCTCTTTCTGCCCCACAAGAAAAAAAAATGCTCAAAAATGCTCAAAAAATGCTGAGTAACCATAAGAAGTGGCTCAGACAGTAAAGAAAATTCATGACACAATAATGTAGGTAACGGTTTTTTAAAAGGCCTTCCTGCTTGATAAACAACAGTATATAAAAGAGTTGAGTGAGCTGCAGGAGGTTTGCACTTCTTTATCTGCATTTCATGACAGTGAAAATTTTGAAAAGCTGTGTTTAAATGTTCATGTTACAATTAAGGATCTAAGATCACTTTCATTTCTTCAATCATGTGAACAATATTTCAATAACTAAATCAGTGTTAGACTTTTTTTGCAAAGATTACCCAGCCCCACACACTGCAAACTTATGAGAGTTAAAAAAACCTTTGAAACCCAGATGCTCAAACCTAGATTTTGTAATGCAAATGCAGATTTAGTATTGTCCTGATTGCCAAGCAGTTATCCACAAACATAAAGAACTGTGCAAATTAGCTGGACAAAAATATAGAAATAGCTGCTTACGGTTCTGGTGTGTAAAGAGGTTCCGAACTGTGCCTAACATACTGAGTGCAGTGAAATACTCTGAATGCTAAACCTGCCAAGAAATCTCTGGGGGACAGATATCCAGCAACAGGACGGATGGTAAAGCCAGTGCGTTCTAGGAAGGAAAACACCATTAATTATGTTATAACATTCAAAAATAGATAATCATTGATGCAACATTAAACCTGCAATCCTGACTTCACCAACTTGCAAATAAATCCCACGGAACACAAATGAGACATTTTTCAGCAAGCAAGCACATTGATAGACTGCCCAAGAGACTAGATAATCTATACACTGGAAAGTTCCATAGCCCCATGGAGGGTTCTGTAGGCCCCCAGATGGGAACTGTGGATGAAGACATGAGCGGTGGGTGGAGAAGGCTAAAGAAAGGGATGTTGCCAGGTTGCTCAGGAGAAAGTTGAACCTGAAAACACAACAAGAAATATAAACAAAGGCATTGAAAACCCCCAAGAAATTAGGATTTAGTCAACAAGATGCCATGGAAGTGGCATCTAGGGAATCACAGATGTGACACTCATGGAGGTGAACTTCTTTGAAGTGTGATCAAATGTTATAAAGGTAAAGGTATCCGCTATATAAGCACTGGGTCATGTCTGACCCTTGGGGTGATGCCCTCTAGCGTTTTCATGGCAGACTCAATACGGGGTGGTTTGCCAGTGCCTTCCCCAGTCATTACCGCAAGCTGCGTACTCATTTTACCGACCTCGGAAGGATGGAAGGCTGAGTCAACCATGAGCCGGCTGCTGGGATTGAACTCCCAGCCTCATGGGCAGAATTTTCAGACTGCATGTCTGCTGCCTTACCACTCTGCGCCACAAGAGGCTCATTCAGATGTTATTAAAAAGGTAAACGTATCCCCTGTGCAAGCACCAAGTCATGTCTGACCCTTGGGGTGACATAGTTGATACCAAATGCTGCAGCCACAATACTGACTAGAGTAGATCATAGGGACCCCATCATTTCAGTCTTGTTCCATCTACACTGGCTCTCAAATAGGCTCCAGGGCCAATTCAAGGTTCTGGTAGCATCCTTTGAAGTCCTATGTGGCTTGGGACCACCATATTTTTTAAACAACCTACTCCCATACAATTGGCCTTTGCTCAGGACAGATGCTCAGCACTGCCCACAGGTATCCTGGAGGCTGCTATAGAAAAATCCCCTTTTCAGAGAGATTCTATCCCTGTACTTATGGCCAGCTAGAAACAAGCAAACATGTTTTGTTATGCTATAATGTTATAAGAACCAACTTAATCCATCCAACTTTAGACAAATATCAACATCTCCCTTCAAAGGATGTAGTTAAGAAACTTCTCATTGACAAAAACCATCAAATAACTTTGCACACTGCAAAATTTTGCGCAGCTACCATTACATTGTGTGGTATTTATGTAAGAAAGTTTCCTTTTTAACTGAATAACATACTGACATGTTCCTTAGCCAATGCTGTTTCAGTGATGAGTTTTAATCCTGACATGTTTTATATTTTTGATTTTAAACACTCATTTGTATTTAAATATTTCTTTTTGTATTCATCTGATCTTATAATTGTGTATTTGAACTTTGGTGTTAATGACCGTAAATAAAATTTGACTTGATTTGACTATTCCCACATAATGTTTCCTCTATTTTTCCCCCCTACTGAGAGGAGCAGTTTATATCCTGGGCAGAAAATAACTGCTATAATCTTAAAATGGGCAGTGCAAGACCCTGTATTTCTCTAGATTGCTGCTGAAAGATTTTCCCATGTTAACGAGTGACCACTCATGCACACAGCTTGGTGGAAACATTGTTCCCATATGAGCCTACCCGACCAGTACTGTAATCAGGAGGCCTTCTTAGGATGCCCCTGTTGTCCAAGACTGGATGAGTGACAACCTGAGAAAGGTTAAGACACCAAAACCTGAGAGGTCCTGGTACCAAAATTATGGAATTCTCTTCCCTGGGAAGATTCATCTGTTCCGGTCTATCATTGTCTTCCACCGCTTTACCTATTTTGTCTGGCCTCATTGACCTTCCTTCCTGTGTGTTTTCACTGTGTCTGTTGTTTGTTTTTAATTGTTTTGTATTATGTATCTTAGAGTTTGTTTTAATGTTTTCGATTGTTCACTGCCCTAGATACACTAAGCTGGGTGAAATGGCAGCACAAAAATAATTCAGATAAACAAATAAATAAAAGGTCAGTCCATCAATTACAGATTCTGTCTAGCTTAGTAGCCTCTAATGGCAGAGGGAGGCTCTTTCTATCCAAACGAACAGCAGAGAGCCCATTTCCATTTTTAAAAAGAACACAAGGAAAGGGTTAACATCTACTTTCCTAACATGTGGCCTCAAAGCATATCCAATCTTCCCTCTTTTAGGACAATAGATTATATGATGAAGCTCAAGTTGTATGTATTTAGTTTCATCAGAAAGCAGCCATGAAAGGGCAATGATTTCAGTCAAGGAAATGGTACAAGAGGAAGAAAACCCCATAGCAAGAATAACATTTCAGACCTGCTTCTTGCAGCTGCATTTTAAGGTCCAAACTTATTGAGAGTGTACAGTGTACAGATCCACTGAGTAGTTTTGATCCTTGGCCTTAAATGTTTTTTTAAATATTGAGAAATCCAATGATAGATCTCCTGAAATATGTCTGTAGCCTTTTGGTTATTCACCTTCATTCAAGACTGTGGGCCTTTTTGCACGGGGATCTTTGTTGCAAAATGTTTGCGGAATGAAAAATCGCCATTTAAAATAGTGGAATTTGTCGTTATGCATACCTGCCTTTGTAGTGGAATCAGTTGCGTTTTTTAGCGTTTCCCACAGGCTTCCGGTCTCGGCAGAAATCGCTAGAAAGGAAGCGCTATTGCCAAGCTCGTCCCGCCCCTGGCCGTCAAGCAGCCAATGGGCAGCCGTTAGCATGCTCCCAAACAGCCCCTTTCCCTTTAAGGAAGGTTTAAAAAAAAAAAAAAACAGACCCATTGTAACGAATCTGGGTAGATTCGTTGCAACGGAGAGACCCATCCAGCTGCCTGGGGTGTTTGAGCTGTCGTTTGATCGGTTGATCGTTAACACGCTGCCTCAGAGTGAAAAAAAAAAATCCCCCCCCCCTCTCACGGGCCCGATTTTCGGCTGAATGGAATGTGTGAAATGTGTGTGTGAAATGTGTGTGCTTAGTGACTGAAGGGGAGGGACTGAAGCCGGGAAGCCTCTGTTTGAGCTGTCATTTGATCGTGGCCACGCTGCCTCGGAGTGGGAAAAAAAATCCCCCCTCCCCCCCCCTCACGGGCGCGATTTTCAGCCGAAACAGTGTGAAAAATAAAGGGAAAATACATCAGCAAACGGGCTTCTGCGGGCTTCTTGTGACTGTAAACAGCTCTGAGGAGGGACTGCAGCCTGGGAAGCCTCACTGGCTAAACGGAGGCTCGCCGGTGCGTTGATCTCCACTCGCTCGGGGAAAAAAAAATGGCGATCGCTTCGCCGGAAGTTTGGAGGACAGGCTCAGGAGGAGGGACTCTGAAGAAACCGCAACAATGTTAACGCACAGGTCTTTATCGCTATTGTTGCAGATTGGTTGCAGGAGTGTAGCGCTTTCCGGAGGGTGAATCCACTTTTTGGGATTCCCCTAAAAGCGCCACAACGAAGCGCTTTTTGCTGATTGGTTTCAGGAGTGTTGCAGATTGTCTACGACGTCGTGCGTTAAGGCAAATTAGTAGCGTTTTCAATTAGCAACCATTGTGCTATTTTGAAGCCGTGCAAAAAGCCCCTGTCAATGGTCTCCAATGCTGTCCCATTGAAAATTCAGCATGCACCCAGTTTGTTAAGGTGATGTTATCTTGTCAAGACTGTGGGTGGCTGTGCACTTATTTATAGCATTTTAACTCCACCCTTCTCTCAAACCTTAAGACAATACTGTGGATCATGTAATTTTGCGTGCAATATGGTTGAAGAGCTTTTATTACTGTCTCTATGCTGGGTTGCTTATTTCCTTTTTAATGATTTTACTACACATTATTTTGTTCATGGAAAATATGAAGTGGGCAATTATCAAATAATAATGAATTGAGGAATGTATAAACATTTTGTACATTTTGATATACCCTAGAAACTGTTCAAGCTATTTCTTGCACAATCAACTCCTAGTTATAATGCGTTACTGACTGAGACAGGGCTTCGTTTTATTATGAAACATTAGTAAGTTTAAATGATGAACTTCACCCCCAAGATTCCTCACAAGAAACCCTAATGTCAGCAATTGAATCATTTTGTAGGTCTCTAATATCTATTCCTTTATCACTGTCCTGACCACAATGCCTCATCTGGGACATCTTACAAGACAAAGATCTGCATATTACCTTTTAGAAAACATGATACATCCTCCAGCTGGGGTATGTTATCTTCTTGGTACCCACAGTATTTTGTTAACAAAGGCAGGTTTTTAAGATACTCTCTGCAGGCATGGGTGGGGTAAAGCTTTTGGAGCTCTCTGAATACAATGCCCCAAGTGCTGATCTCCTCTTCAGTAAATTGAACTTTTGGAATTGGGTCACCACTGTAATGAGATGTAACAGCAACATTCACAAACATCTTCAAAAGGAAAAGTGATTTCCATATTAGAGCAGGGGTGGGCAACAGGTACATCCCAGTCCATTAGTAGATTCCTAGCTGGCTCACCTCATGAGAAGGAAGGACTCCCTGGAGAAGAGCCTAATGCTGGGAGCAATTAAGGGCAAAAGAAGAAGGGGACAACAGAGAATGAGGTGGCTGGATGGAGTCACTGAAGCAGTTGATGCAAACCTTAAATGGACTCCGGGGAACGGTAGGACAGGAAGGCCTGGAGGATCATTGTCCATGGGGTCGCAGTGGGTTGGACACGACTTCGCACCTAACAATAACAATAACAATAAGCTGGCTCATGATAGTCAGGAGCTACAGAGACCTCAGTAAATACTGAGAATCCTCATTGCCCTGCAATCCTTGTGATGCTGGGTTCTGCCATGTCTGGTGTTAATGACCAAGGAGAAGAGGGAAGGAAGTGACATATAATCAGAAGGAATGGGCTTGGGCTTCACCACCACCAATTACTAGACACACCTGGAGGAAAGTTTCCTAGATTTTAGGAGGTAAGAAGGATGTTTGTTCTTTTTCCGCTGTATGCCCATATCAGTTCATATGCTCATGTCAAGACATATAGAGTCAACTTTAATTTTGAGATAATTATTTGCAAGTGGTTTTTCCATCACAGAAATCCTACTAACCCTATCCTTCCTTAGTTTGAAAATTACTGTTCTAGAAAGACAGGAAAATAAAGTAAGAAAGTAGGCAAAATTTGTTTCCCTTGTCTTCTCCCCTACAACCATTCCTTCTCTCTTTCTCATTGTACTGTGGGAAATGAATATCACTAATGCCCATTGTATTGTTGTGCAGAGTAAAGAAATGTGCCCTATCTCATCTTTAGTTTAGCTTGTAGTTTTTGTGAACAGGAAGCTGGGCAATGTGGTAGAATCATTGCAGTTGAATGATTAGCCAAAGTGTATCATGAACCAACAGATGTGAGCTAAAGCCATTTTGACTGTTTTGGCAGAGATGCAAAAAAAAAATTTTTTTTAAAAAACCTGAACTGAGTTTGGTGTAGTACTGGCTTGCCTATATATTCTGTATTCCACAATATGTCCAACAACAGATAACAGGCCACCCTACTGCTCCAGTACTATCTTATAATGTACCCATATCCTGAAGAATCTTCCTTGAATTTCAACCACTTTCAGTGGATCACCCCACATTTTTATAGCAAGAGTTGCCTTATTTACCAGTCAGAGACACATACTGTTTATAATTCATAGCCAGGTCTGCAAAATACTTCCGTCTCTTGCGATAAACATTGTCTTTGAAACCCTAATAGTGGAATTAAAAAAAAATAAAACTCAGGTCAGTCTGTGTGGTAGCATGTTTGTGCCAAAAAGAAACAAATGTTAATTTTGTTCTACCAAAGCAGCTAAGAGGAAGAGGAGAATTCTGTGAAATGTGTGTGTGGGAGGGGTGGAGATACAACAGAAACCTGTGAATTCGCTTTGAAAATGAATGTTGAAATTAAATACATTTGCTAAGACTATAGAATACTCTAGTTTCTCTTCAGTTTAGTAAATGTAGACTCCAGCCCAGGACCTAAAAATAAGCTCCATAAACTCCACTGAAAATCATTTTTAGTTAGTTATCAATTTTTACAAGTGTTGTGCACCTCCTTTTTCTGCTCTTTGCTAGTGTTTTGGATAAACTAACTAACACTTTTAACAACTTCCCTCTCCCCTTCTTGAGAGATATTAGGACCTCCACAGGCCCATCTGTGTAAAGCAAAGCCAAAGTTACACCAGTTATTGAGGATACCAGAGACCTCTGACCTCATTTAGAAAAAGTTGTTGTTTTTCCACACATTCGCAGAGTCCCCATTCAAGCCCCAACCTAAGCCTTGACACAGCCTGTGTGATTCAAATATCATTATGCTTACTTGGTATCTAACTTTTCTAACAGACTTCAAACCTAAAGTATTAGAGTTTCACAGTTAGATTCGATTTGTGCAAAAAGACACAAAGATACTCACTGGATGATCAGCGTCCAGTTGACATCCATACATCAAAACACGGTTGGCACATTTATCCAAATCTGAAACCTTCTTGGGGAACCAGGGGATATTTTCCATGTCTAGGGAAAAGACAGAACCCAAAGTCATTAGTGAAATTAAGATGGTAAGGACAAGGAAACACTGTTTTCAGGGCCAGCTATGACAGCTAAAAATGAAACCTAACTATTTAGAAGCCAGTTAAAGAGGACATGAGATACATCCTATCTGACACATGCATACATGCAGTATTTCCTCCTGTGGTATGTATGGTGTAAAGAATTATTGGGATATTAAAAATAAGTAAAGGAAAGTTAACCAAACTCTACAGTTAAAGTGTTGGTATTACAATTCACATGAAATTGATTTTGTTTGTTTGTTTGTGTGTGTGTTTGTTTGTTTAATATACTGCCCTCCCTGAAGGCTCAGGATGGTTTACATGAAATGGGAACAATTAACTCAGTTTATAGTGATGTTGGAACAACAGTAACAATAACAACAAGATAATGATAGTAATAAACATTGTAGAACAGTAGAATACTAGAACACTGATTAATTCATACAGTGGCTTGGGCGGATCTGTAATGGTTATTGGAGAGAGGCTTGGGGAGCCAGTGGAAAGCAGTGGTTTGGATCGACCTCAACCAAATGCCTGGTGGAGGAGCTCTCTTTTGCAGGCTCTGCAGAACTGTTCGAGTTCCATCGGGGCCCTAATCTCCTCTGGGACCTTGTTCCACCATGTTGGGGCAAGGATGGAGAAAGCTCTGGCCCTGGTTGAGTCAGGTGGGCTTCCTTGGAGCCAGGGCCCCCCCAGGAGGTTGGATGTAGCAGAGCGCAAGCCTCTTTGAGGAGTATAGGCAGAGAGGTCCCTCAGGTATACTGGGCCCAAACCATGTATGGCCTTAAGGCTCCCACTCCCATAACCAGAATGAATTATCTCCTACAATTACTTAATTATTCTTTTACTTGGAGACTGTAAGGATTGCTTTCAGCATGATCCTATGTCACAGAATCATAAAGATGAAAGGGGCCATATAGTCCAACCCTCTGATCAATGCAGTATCAGCCTCAAGGATCTATGAATTATCACCCCTGTACAAGAACATGGAGGAGGCTTGCTTTACCTATGTTTGTTCTGGTAACAGGTACATATTGAAATATACCCCCTTCTTCCCATAATACAAGTTCAATTTTCAAGAGACAAAAATGAATGAAACATATGATATAATGGTGAAAATAGAACATGTTTATAATTTAATACATAATACAAGTTCATAATACAAGTTCCCATAATACAAGTTCAATTTTCAAGAGACAAAAATGAATGAAACATATGATATAATGGTGAAAATAGAACATGTTTATAATTTAATCAGTAATTGTGGAGAGAGGGGGCAAATATAACAGAGAGAGATGTAAGTGATCATCGCCTGAAATTACGTATCCACCAAGAAGTGCTGAATCACTTTCTGCTTGTACAAGAAAACTTGGTGGTAGATTATGACCCAGTTCAGTTGTACATCCAGGACTACAGCATTAATATTACTACTCACTTGTTCTTTAAAAATAGAAAGGCAGGCAGCAGAAAAGCAAACCCTACATCAACAGAAATTACTCCAGCATTTTGCTTAAAATTAACCATTCCTTCCTCCTTGTAGATTCCCTTTTAAACAACTGTTTACTGCTGCAAGGACCATTATAATTACAAGGTTTACAACCTCATATTCAGAAACTGATTGTTATACTGCCTTGTGTCAGTTTGGTTATCAGAATACAGGAGAAGGAAATGAGAATATCTGAGCAAGCTGATTAATACCTGGACTGAGCCTCTAACCTTCCCTTCTTTGCAGGTACTTCAAGCCAAGGCAATAAGCTAAAGAACTCTTTTAGCTTTTAGCCCATGAGCTTAGAATCATAGAATCATAGAGTTGGAAGGCCATCCAGTCCAACCATACAGGCCATCTAGTCCAACACCCTGTTCAATGCAGGATCAGCCCTAACCATCCTAAAGCATCCAAGAAAAGTGTGTATCCAACCTTTGCTTGAAGACTGCCTGTGAGGGGGAATTCACCACCTCCTTAGGCAGCCTATTCCACTGCTGAACTACTCTGACTGTGAAAATTTTTTCCTGATATCGAGCCTATATTGTTGTACTTGTAGTTTAAACCCATTACTGCATGTCCTGTCCTCTGCAGCTAACGGAAACAGCATCCTGCCATCCTCCAAGTGACAACCTTTCAAATACTTAAAGGGGCTATCATGTCCCCTCTCAACCCCCTTTTCTCCAAGCTGAATATTCCCAAGTCCCTCAACCTATCTTCATAGGGCTTGGTCCCTTGGCCCCAGAACATCTTCATCGCTCTCCTCTATATCCTTTCAATTTTATCTACATCCTTCTTGAAGTGAGGCCTCCAGAACTGCACACAGTACTCCAGGTGTGGTCTGACCAGTGCCGTATACAATGGGACTAAGACATCTTGTGATTTTGATGTGATGCCCCTGTTGATACAGCCCAAAATGGCATTCGCCTTTTTTACCGCTGCATCACACTGCCTGCTCATGTTTAGTTTACAATCCACAAGTACACACAGTGTTACCTAGAAGCGTATCCCCCATCCAGTAGGCATGCTTTTCATTTTTCTGACCCAGATGCAGAACTTTACACTTATCTTTATTAAATTGCATCTTGTTCTCATTTGCCCATTTTTCCATTGTGTTCAGATCTCGCTGAACTCTGTGTCTATCTTCCGGAGTATTTGCCAATCCTCCCAATTTGGTGTCATCTGCAAACTTGATGAGTAGTCCCTCCACCCCCTCATCTAGATCATTAATAAATATGTTAAAAAGTACCGGGCCGAGCACCGAGCCCTGAGGTACCCTGCTACTCACCTCCCTCCAGTCTGATGAAACACCATTGACAACAACTCTTTGAGTGCGGTTCTCTAACCAATTCCCTATCCACCTAACTATCTGAAAATCCAGATTGCAGTACTTCAACTTATCCATCAGAACATCATAGGGAACCATATCAAAAGCTTTACTAAAATCCAAGTAAACGACATCAACCAAATTTCCATGATCCAGCAAACCTGTTACTTGGTCAAAAAAGGAAACCAGGTTCGTCTGGCAGGACCTGTTGGAGACAAATCCATGCTGACTTCCTTGGATCACCAAATTGTCCTCCAGATGTTTGCTGATCGCTCCCTTTAATATCTGCTCCATTATCTTACCAACAACAGAGGTCAGACTCACTGGTCTATAGTTTCCCGGGTCATCCTTCCTCCCTTTTTTGAAGATCAGAATAACATTTGCCCTCTTCCAGTCCGCCGGAACTTCTCCAGTCCTTAAAATGGTCCCGAAGATGATGGACAAGGGCTGTGCAAGTTCTCTGGAAAGTTCTTTGAGCACTCTCAGGTGCATTTCATCCGGCCCAGAGGATTTGAACTCATCCAGTTCAGCTAAATGCCTCTCAACAACCTCTCTATCCATGTTAACCTGCCACCCAGACACTATCCTTTGGCTACTGCCATCTCTAGATGTGCCTAAACCCTTTGACCTGTGGGAAAAAACAGGTGTAAAATAGGCACTAAGCCTTTCTGCTTTCTCTGCATCTTCCGTTAGAGTTTGTCCATCCGCACCCAACAGTGGGCCTATTGCCTCCTTTACTTTATGTTTGCTCCTCACATAACTGAAAAATCTTCACTTGTTACAATGGGCTTCCCTGGCCAATCTTAGCTCACTCTCAGCTTTGGCCTTTCTGATGATTGATCTACAGTGCCTAGTAACCTGTAGGTACTCTTCTTTAGAGCTCTGTCCTTCCCTCCATTTCCTGAACATTTCCCTTTTCTTTCTTAGTTCCTCTTGAAGTTCTCTGTTCATCCAAATAGGCTTCTTAGAGCTCCTGCAGTGTTTTCGTCTTTCTGGGATAGTCATTGATTGAGCATGCAATAGCTCTTGTTTGAGTAGCGCCCACCCTTCACATGCTCCCTTCCCTTCCAGCATTCTCGTCCATGGTATGACACTCATCATGTCTCTGAGTTTATTAAAGTTTGCCCTACGAAAATCCAACATCCGCGTCTGGCTACAAGCTTCCTTGGCTCCCCATCTCAAAAGGAATTCTATGAGGACATGGTCACTTCCCCCTAGGGTCCCCACCTCCTTCACCTCATCTACCAACTCTTGCCTGTTGGTCAGTATTAAGTCCAGTATGGCTGAACCTCTTGTGGGTTTATCTACCATTTGATAAATGAAATTGTCAGCCAGGCAGGTCAGAAAGTTGCATGACTGAGGACGCTTCGCAGAGTTTGTTTCCCAGCACACATCTGGGAAATTGAAGTCACCCATGATGACAAGGTCCTGCCGCTTGGATATTTTCTCAAGCTGCTCACAAAGTGCAGTATCCACATCCTCTCATTGGTCAGGCGGTCAGTAGCAGACACCAACCACCATACTGTTTGTTTTCCCCTTGCTTATTTTCACCCAGATGCTTTCCACTGTAGATATGCTCTCCTTCACTAGAATTTCCTGACAGGTAAGCCCTTTCCTCACATACAGTGCCACTCCTCCACTTCTTCAATCTATTCTGTTTTTTCTGAACAGTTCATATCCATCCACCATTACATTCCAGTCATGAGAATCATTCCACCAAGTTTCTGTGATGCCTACTAAATCATACCTTTCCATCAGCATGAGAAGTTCTTTGCTTTAGCTTCCTCCCCAGATCTTGATAGTCTTTTTTAATAGGAGCGATGGTATTCATGGACATGTCATTCGTTCCTACATGGACCATCACAAATGGGTAGTGATCCGTAGATTTGAGGAGTTTGGGCAGCCATTCTGAAATGTCTTTAATTTTCGCCCCTGGCAAGCATTACACCTCTCAGGTTAGGGGGTCGGGCCCAGCCACATGGCGATCCATTACCAGTACTCTCCTTTTCTTTTTCTTCTCAACTCCATTTCCTTCTATCCCCGTGGCCTCTTCACTTTGTCTTAGACTTTGTTTTGGGACCTCTTCCCTCGTTGACCCTTGCACCTCCTCTGCAAGGGCCTGAAATCTATTCTGGAGCTCCAAAGGCCCCGAGAACCGTCTCGCTCTATGCAGTTTTTTTCTGAACTGTCTGCAGAGGCTCTGTAGTGAGAGCCATGTCGGTGAACTCAGCAACAGCCCAGATATCACTGCATGCTTTGACATAGGACTGGTGCTGCTGGGGTATATATTTTTGTTTGCATTCCTATTTGTCTTTCATTTTGTAAGATACTTTCATAGTTTTAATTCTACATATAAATAGGCTAATTGGGAAGAGGTACAAGTACAGTACAAGTACAAAACTAAAACACTTTCTTGCCACCAAAATCTCAAAATCCCCTTCTTGTTTGAGGTATCTGAAGTGAGCAGTGACTCATGAAAGCTCATCTCCTACCACAAATTTTGTTAGTGTAAACTGTGCACTATAATGTTAGCACAGGTGGTTGGGAAGACACAAGAATACTAAAGAAATCTATTTGAATTAAGTCTGTTCTATCTGAGGTGACAAAACTTATAATTGTACTGATACCTTTTTATGTATGTATCTACCTCTCCCAGCACTCCTCACTTCAACCAATTTAGGCAAATAATTGTGATGGAAGAACATTTTTAAGGAACTCCTAATGCTATTTATTCCAAGTGGTATATTGGAGAAGAAGACCAAATGAGCATTCTCTATAAGAGAAAGTTCATCAATTTATCTAAAGAAAAAGGCATAGCTTATTAAAATCCAGTCCCACAAGCACACAAATACACTTTGTAAAGCAAATGCACTTGTGATAAATCGTAGTCTCCTTTGTTACTTACCATCTTCCTGTACAGTGAAATCATCACTTGAGTTCATAGATACAACATTAACATGGGATTTCAACAGATGGAAGATCTCATCCAGCTGTTCCCTGTTACTATCACAGTCTACAAAAATCTCAAACTCCGAATTTCTTCTTCTGGATTTCCGAGATTCTATGTGTATCAGGTTCACATGTTTCTCCTGGTGAATAAGACAATTTTGATTAATTTGTTAATAGCACCTGGAGGCCAAAACCTCAGCTATTATGTTGCTAATTAAAGCAAATTCTGTGATTTAAATCCAAGCTTTCTGATATTGCACACAATTATAATACTACTAATGTTCAGTATGATCATTCTAAGCATCATGTATTTTAACAGCTATTGTAGTAAGGGAATATTTTCTCCTGATATACTACGGTGGAATTTCCCCCATTCATTGAATATATTATCCCAAACTAGCACAGGTGCTTAGAAAGTGCTGGGGATCCTGTCCTTTAGCATAGGCTCAGTCATCTTTAATTTGCTTATACATACAATTTTGATACAATAGCAAAATGCAAGGTTATGCTAAATTGCCAAGGTTTGCCCTTACTGTACTGGCTGCACAGAAAACCTGCATACCTGAAAGAGTTTTAGGGCTTTGACAAGTCCTCCAATCTCATTCTTTAAGGAAAAGATGACAACTGCTCTGCCCCTTTCAGATGAATTGTCTTTGTTCTCTTTATTGTCTTCGTTCATAGTGTAGTTTGATTTGTGGAGCTAAAAATAATTTGAAATTGTAACAATCTGTTAAATAAGTCAAAGTTTTTCTTTAAAAAAAAAACTCTGCACAATTCCTATTTGTCTCAAAAGAACTCATCCCACTGATTTTTCCCGTAAAAAGCATTCTGGCCCAGGAATATTAGTAATTGATCACCAGGCCTCAAGATCCTTTTATTTTAGAAGCCCCATTTATTTAAACCAGTGGTTCTCAACCTTCCTAATGCCTTGACGCTTTAATACAGTTCCTCATGTTGTGGTGACCCCTAACCATAAAATTATGCAAGTGTTCTTTCACAGAAATTAAACCAAAACTGACCAATGGTGTGAAGATCCATTGTTCATGATTGTATATATATTGTTTTTTTCTGGGGTTTCTCATTTCAGTTCTGCTTCTTGCCCCACCATGTCAATCTCGCTCTTTTCCACTGCTCCAGACAGACAAAAGCTCTATGTCAATCTACCCTGCAAGGCTGTTGTGTGGATGAAATGGAAGAGGAGCGATGTCAGCCACTTTGGGATCCCCTTGGAGAGAAGGGCTGCTCGCCCTGCCACGACCCCTGTGAAAGGGCTGTTCGACCCTAAAGGGGTCCCGACCCCCAGGCTGAGAACCAAGGCTTTAAATGGAAATGCATCCAATATCAGTTCTGGAGCATTGGGTTTGATTCCCCATTTCTCCACATGAAGCCTGCAGGGAGACCTTGGGCCAGTCACAGTTTTCTTATTCTCTCATTCCCACCTGGGGAGAGGAAGGGAAGGCCGTTGTAAGCCATTTTGGGGATTCCTTGAGGTAGAGGAAACTGAGTATAAATTGGGGCATATAAAATTGGCTACCTGTGTCTTTTCCTCACACCATTCAATTCCAAAGCCATCCATGTCATTTTAGACAGTATTTTATTTCTTTTTATTATTTATATGTTATATTCTGCTATCATTATCTTCCATCAATGATACATCACATTATATTATACCGTAACAGCTTGGTATATATTAGACAGAGGATAGTCAGATAGACAAGGGGATCACAGGATCACAAGAAACAAAAGACAAAAGTGTTTAAAGAATTAATTAACAGTATAAAGATATAGTTATTTGACACTTGAAATTCAGGTACATTACTGTAATTGAAATATTAATCTTTTACATTACTGTAATGAAAAGGGGGCAATCCCAGGGTTCATTATGCTCACTAATTAAATTAAATTCAAATATCCAGTTTCCCTTAATCTAGCCTCTATCCAACACGCAACATTTTGAGAGCTGTACTTGCTCTGTTTTGAAGTATTGTCTCTTCTCAGGCTCTCCATTGGCTGTTGCACACACTGAATATAATGGCACCACTTCAGAAGCTAGTCAATTTTCCCAAGTCAGAGTTGGTTCACTAGAACTAAGACACCAAGATGCTGTTCCTAAAAAAACTGTACTATACCCTCTTCAGGATCTGCTTCCTTCTGCTCTCTTTAGCTTATGCCGTTTGCCAAGCTTCTTTCTTTAGGCCATTTTTGTTTTCTTCCACTCCATTTCTGCAAGCAGGCTGTGTCTGACTCTTTCTGTCTAGCCGGGGTCCTTCAGTATTTCTGATGAGGGCCTTATAACTGCACATGATTTTTTCCTCACATGCCCTGCAGGTCTAGGTGATCAGATGGGCACTATGATTTCAATGTTCCAGACTTCCAAAGGCAATGGATGTGTGGGCCCCAAGTCAAAGAAGTACAGGGATACAATTTGCTGGATTGATAGTGTTATAACCGCACTAGGACAGAACTAGAAGCACTTAAATTTCAAAAGGGTACTGAGCATCTCCTAGATAAAAGGGACAGATTGAAACTTTCATTTCATTCTCTTGAAGGATTCAGTAGAAAGTAAAATTAGTGAACGGTTCTTATGCTGTTGCAGGGGAGGCCATTTATACAGATAGGGCCTTGCTACACATCCCTATGCCACCTCCCACCCCACTCCTAAGGGTTCCCAGTCCTCTTGAGTGGCTTCTCAGGGAGGAACAGGAACTTTGAAAGGGAGAAAGACAAAGCTCTGTGGTTCTCTGGGGCAAAGTCAGTTACATTTTACACACACAAACCATTCAGAAATAGTCAATGAAAATCAGGTGCACTTTTTAAAGTATTTCATTTACACTCCACCTTTCTTCCCAGCTTCCATCATTCCCCTCTTCTCTGTTTTATCTTCACAATACAGTGAGCTGAGAGTGGTCCCAGGGCACTCACCAAGCTTCCATTGCAGCATGGGGATTGGGACCTGATTCTCCCTCATCCTAGTTTGATACTCTAACCGCTAGGCGACACAAGACCTAATTTTCCCTTCACAGCTGACATTTTCAGATGACCTATATGAAGTCAAACTTTCCATTCCAAGAAAACTTTTCATTCCAAAAAAACAATGATCCCAAATCCTCAATCTCCTTCCAAATCAGTTCTGGGCCCTTTGCAAAGACTAGAGGAATGCATATTAACCTGGTTCTGGCAGGTGACTGACCACTCTTCTAGGATTAAGAAAGGAGTTATTAAATCTCACTGTAGAGTTTGATCTTATCTCAGTAACAGTGGAGTTTGATCTTCTCTCACTGTTTATCCCAAACAACACAAAATGAAGCTCAGACATTTACCAGATTTGCCTTATGCCTAGACAGAGACCACCTTAAAAAGTGCAATCTCTGCATGGCTATTTCAGTCTAAACTCATTCTTTTCAATCAGTTTATTAAAGTAACCTTGCATAGGGTGACCCTGTTACAATCCTAGCCATGGCTACCATTGATATACAATTGGTTTTATAATTCATGCTTTTACTGTTTGAGTGTTGTTATTTTTCTGTTGGCTAACCCCTATACTCGGCACGGTTCACAGCAAAGAACATGCTGACATACATGTGAATTTGGATAGCCAACAAGGCTTTTGCTTTGTAAATTCATGTCCAGATTGCCCCCTCCTTCCCATAACTTGAGCTGAGATGGCATGCTCCTTTGTAGGACCAAGCCTGCTTCTCTGCTCCTGTTACAACTGAATAGATCACAAATGTCCTCTCTCCATTAAAACAGATATCCCCCATAGGGTTAGACTGTGTTAAACAAAGCCCCCAACAGACAAATGCACTCCTGGTTTGCTGATCTGTAGAACCCATCTGTTCCATTCTTTAAGGAGTGGATATTCAAACTGCTGGCACTGACACTTAGTTCAGGAAAGGTAAATCTCCTCTTACCTCCTAAGCTATCCTTCCCAGCACAATTTCTTGCTAGTCCCCAAGGCCCTGTTCAATCATAGCAGTTTCAAGACTATGTCACCTACTGGCAGTTAGTGGATACAAATATTGTTTTATTATAGCTGGTGCTGTTTTTTATAAGGTAGGTTAAAAAGTTGGTTTAAATCAGTTTAAATCATACTTGGGTGCTTTAATGACATGCTTTGTTGTGAGCTCCTTTGAATTATAAGCTGATTAATAGTAGAAATGTTGTGGAGATAATGCTAAAGAAAGGTTGTTCATACTGTCTCAGGATGTGCTAAAATTCATGGGCTAAGATAAAGGATAAAAAGCACTATTTTATCCACCACACAGTTAACACATAGCACTCTTTGCCACAGGATGTTGTAGTTGCCACTAGAACAGATCACTTTTTTAAAGACTTAGATTTAAAAACCAAAGATTAGTCTATCAAGAACCACAAGCCAGATTGCTTGTCAGTTTTTTGTATTTTAGTTTCCTCTGTGCCATATACTGATTTATTGTGGGTTGAACTTTTAATTGCAGTGTTTTTGCAATATTTATGATGATTTTATATTTAATATGTACATCTGCTTGACAGCCACCTAGACTAAGAGGCAGGCTTTGTATAAATAAATACATTTAGAATAGTCCCCCAAAAGCAAAGCCTTTATTTTCAGACACGATTACCAGAAGCTGAAGATTAACTAGAAGAAGAAGAGTTGGTTCTTATATGCCACTTTTCTCTACCAGAAGGAGGCTCAAAGCAGCTAACAATTGCCTTCTCTTTCCTCTCCCCACAACAGACACCCTGTGGGGTGGGTGAGGCTGAGAGAGCCCTGATATCGCTGCTCGGTCAGAACAGTTTTATCAGTGTCGTGGCGAGCCCAAGGTCACCCAGCTGGTTGCATGTGGGGGAGCGCAGAATCGAACCCGGCATGCCAGATTAGAAGTCCGCACTCCTAACCGCTACACCAAACTGGCTCACTATTAGGATCAATACTGCATACATGCCTCACTCAAGAATCACCCCATTTTTATTAGATAGAATATAGTTAGGTTTACCAACCCAGCAATTCATTTTAATGTTTTGCTTGCTGAGTGAGCTGACCATGTATGCAGCATAAAAGAGCACAAGAATCTACAAAGAGGCCAAGACAAGCATTGAAAAAGAATGAGAAGATAGGCAAATAGATGAGCATTGACAGTGAAGAATCACAGGGCAGGAAAGATTCAGGTAAGATGAAGGGGCCATCAGAATGTTCCGGGTCTCTACTTGGGCTGTGGCATTCCAGTATGATCGGTATCCACAGGCCCAAACAGTTTTAATCTTGGCATTTCATTCCAAAATATACATGGGCAGGAAATCCAGCTTATTCCCTAACCAGTCACATGTCCCATTAGGAACAGTCTGCAAAGTTGACTTCCTGCAGGGTTATCTCCCATAAGGACAGGTAAATCACCTTATCCAAGGCTCCAGGCTCCTGGTTACGTGCATATCTAGCAGCACAGGACACTTGTACCTGGATGTACCTTTAATCTGTCAGGCGTCCAAAAGGACCCCGCAGACACCGTCCGTTGCATGAATACGGTCAGGCAACAAGTTTGCAAAGTGCACAGGATACTTCTGTAAAAAGAGCCAGGTGGCCTGTCCAGTATTAACCCTCATCTGTTCAATACTGCCCCAACCTGGATAGCTCAAGCCACCTTGACCTCATCAGACTTCAGGAACTAAGCTACATCAGCCTCAGGTGGTACTGGAATGGGAGACCCCAAGGAAGTCCAGAGACAGGCAGTGCTTCTTTTTGACTTCCAGATCAAGCTGAACAGGACTACAGCCCTTTCCAAATTATTCAGATTCCTCATTGGATCTGTCTAAACTAAGGATACGGACAATGTCATTTAGTCTCTAAATTTCATCCCTATGGACAGGGAAAAGAGAGACATTAGTAGATTAGAGGTGCATAACATTTACAAGACTGTATCAACCTAAGGTAGGCAAAATGCTCTTAGGTGGTTTTACATTCAGGTGGGTCGCTATGTCTGTCTGAAGCAGCAGCAGAGCCAAGTTTGATTCCAGGTAAAAGCTTTCCTGTGCACCTCCACTGCCTCGGAAAAACTCATACTCCGAATCAAACTTGGCCGGTCTTCAGGGCGCCACCGGACTCAGACTTTGTTTAGATGGTTTTGCTTAGACAAACTGAAAATCAGAAAATACCCATGTCTAAAAAGGGGAAAAGAAAGAAAAATCCTTCCCGTTTGCTGTCTGAAAGCGCCGCGCTCTGCGTCCTGACCGTTCTACTAGAACGTGGACCCGACTGACCATGTGGACACCGACGGGGCAAGCAAGTGGCTGGGCGAGGCTGGAGGAACGCCGTCTCGCTCCGTTTCCTACCTCGTTGTTGAGCTGATTCTCTCCGAAGCCGGCGAGGGCGCTGGTGGAGTCGAAGGATCGGCCCCTCCTGGGAACCTCAATGCGGCTGCAGTACATCGCCGCGCCCGCCACGACGCTGGAGGTAGCGAGGGCGAGGAGAACTCGACGCCGCCTGCGCTGCCCGAGCCGCTCCTCCCGCGGCTTGCCTATTTATGGGCGGGCGGGCGGGCGGGCGGGGGGGGGGGGCAGCGCGGAGAAAGGGGGGCAGCGAACACGCCGGCGAAGGACACGCGGAAGGAAACTGGCGCGGGAGCAGGTGGAGCGCACATCCCCCCTCTCCGCTGGGGTTGCTCTGGGGTTGTCGGGCCTGAGAGCCCGGAAGGGGCTGGTGCGTGTGGCAGCGGGGCAGAGGCCAGGCATTCATCGACATCCAGGCGGGCAGGGGCCAAGCCACCGAGCCTTGGTCTCTGCATTGCACACGCCGCGAGAACGAGAGTTGTGGTCATAGCATAATTGTATCTGCCAGAAAAGCATCTCCTCCATTATCAACCTAGATAAGAGAACAACCACAGCACTTGTGCACTTGTCTGGAGAGCTCAAGAAGACTGACAAGTAGATAGACTTCTGCCAGTGGTTCTGTGAAGCATATATGGTCATGTTGTTGTTGTTAGTTGTGAAGTCGTGTCTGACCCATCGCGACCCCATGGTTAATAATCCTCCAGGCCTTCCTGTCCTCTACCATTCCCCGAAGTCCATTTAAGTTTGCACCAACTGCTTCAGTGACTCCATCCAGCCACCTCATTCTCTGTCATCCCCTTCTTCTTTTGCCCTCGATCGCTCCCAGCATTAGGCTCTTCCCCGGGGAGTCCTTCCTTCTCATGAGGTGAACAAGGTATTTGAGTTTGATCTTCAGGATCTGGCATTCTAAGGAGCAGTCCGGGCTGATCTCCTCTACAACTGACCGGTTTGTTCGCCTTGCAGTCCAAGGGACTCGCAAGAGTCTTCTCCAGCACCAGAGTTCAAAGGCCTCAGTTCTTCGACGCTCGGCCTTCCTTATGGTCCAACTTTCGCAGCCATACATTACAACTGGGAAGACCATAGCCTTGACTAGACGCACTTTCGTTGGCAGGGTGATGTCTCTGCTTTTTAGGATGCTGTCTAGATTTGCCATAGCTTTCCTCCCCAGGAGCAAGTGTCTTTTAATTTCTTTGCTGCAGTCCCCACCTGCAGTGATCTTGGAGCCCAGGAAAATAAAATCTGCCACTACCTCCATTTCTTCCCCATCTATTTCCCAGGAATTGAGAGGGCCGGATGCCACGATCTTCGTTTTCTTGATATTGAGTTTCAAGCCAGCTTTTGCCCTCTCCTCCTTCACCCGCATCAAGAGGCTCTTTTGTTCCTCTTCACTTTCTGCCATTAGAGTGGTATCATCTGCATATCTGAGGTTGTTGATATTTCTCCCTGCAATTTTGATCCCAATTTGTGACTCATCTAACTCCGCATACAAGTTAAGTAGGCAAGGCACGACAATATACTCCTTTCTCAATTTTGAACTAATCAGTGATTGCATGCCCAGTTCTCACTGTTGCTTCTTGACCTGCATATAGGTTTCTCAAGAGACAGATAAGATGCTCTGGTATTCCCATCTCTTTAAGAACTTGCCACAATTTATTGTACTTCACACAATCAAAGGCATAGTCATTGAAGCAGAAGTAGATGTTCTTCTGGAACTCCCTAGCTTCCTCCATGATCAAGCATATGTTGGCAATTTGATCTCTAGTTCCTCTGCCTCTTCGAAATCCTGCCTGTACTTCTGGAAGTTCTCGGTTCACATATTGCTGGAGCCTAGCTTGTAGGATTTTGAGTATAACTTTGCTAGCATGAGAAATGAGTGCAATGGTGCGGTAGTTTGAACATTCTTTGGCACTGCCCTTCTTTGGGATAGGAATGTAAACTGACCTTTTCCAATCCTGTGGCCACTGTTGAGTTTTCCAAATTTGCTGCATCGTCTTTTAAGATTTTTAATAGTTCAATTGGAATGCTGTCATCTGCACTAGCTTTATTGTTGCTCAGACTTCCTAAGGCCCATTTGACTTCACATTCCAGGATGTCTGGCTCCAGGTCAGTGACTACCCCATTGTGGTCATCAAGGATGTTAAGCTCGCTCTTGTATAGTTCTTCTGTATAATTTTGCCACCTTTTTAAAAATCTCTTCTGCTTCTGTTAGGTCCTTACCATTTTGGTCCTTTATCATACCCATCTTTGCATGAAACGTTCTCTTAATATCTCCAGTTTTCTTGAAGAGATCTCTGGTCCACCCTATTCTATTGTTTTCTTCTCTTTGTTTGCAGTGTTCATTTAAGAAGGCATTCTTATCTCTTCTAGCTATTCTCTGGAATTCTGCATTCAATCTTTCTCTTTCTCCCTTGCTTTTCACTTCCCTTCTCTCCTCAGCTATTTGTTAAGCTTCCTCAGAAAGCGATTTTGCTTTCTTGAATTTATTTTTCTTTGGGATGGTTTTAGTTGCTACCTCTTGTACAATGTTGCGAACCTCCATCCATAGTTCTTCAGGCATTCTGTCTATCAGATCTAATTCCTTAAATCTATTAATCGCCTCTACTGTATAAAACAAAAATATTAATTAGCTCCTGTAACTTTGGGAAACCTTTCCAGGGACATCAAGAAACCCCAGGGTTTTCTAAAATCATGGCTGAGAAAGACTGGTATATGTACTGTGTCTGTTTGTATTATCTCAGTATGTAATTTATACATCATTTAACATGTCATGTTAATATTTACATTTTGTTTCATCTTTAAAAAAATCTGCTTGGTTTCAGATTTCTGCACTCCTAATCCTATCATACTACTGATTAGATGTATATAGATTCAAATTGTATAGATTTACACTGGGTAATCTGCCTTGAGGCCTGGTGAGAAAGGCAAACTATAAATAATGGGTTTTTTTAAGTGTTGTGCATCTATCAGGAACGATTTTTTGTTTCCTATCAAAGCAACAGTTCCTGTCTGAAACAGTTTGCCTCAGTTTCTCTAATAGTTGACCACAGGGAACACTTTCCCAGACATTATCTAACCTCTGAATCACTCACCAAAATCCTCTATAAATGCTCATTCACAAAAAAAAGACCCTTACTGGCTTTTTAATAGATTCAGAGCTTTGTTTCATTATGCAAGAAAGATGGGTACTTAATTTCTTTGAGATGTATTAAAATATAGTCTTACTCGGGACAAAGTCCATTGTATCCAAGAATACAACGGGCGCTAGAGCTTGGTGGTGGGAAGAGGGAGGAGTTGTCCAGTCTGTAGGGGCATGAGGTTGAATGTGTGTGTTGTGGGGGGTGATTGTGGTGGCATGGTGACAAATGAGGGCATGGATGGGCAGATATGGGTGTCAATAACCTGTGGTTTGGAATGTTATTTGACTGTGGGAGAGGACTGATCTTTGGAAACTGAGGCATAGTGGTCACAAAAGAGCTTTCCAGAGCCATGTCTTGAGATATTTGAAGAAAAAAGACTGGAGACTCTTCTTAGGGGGAGATTACATGGCAACCAATTCCTCCCAGTTCTCTGTTCAACATCATTTCCCTTCTTGTGTGAATTAGGCCACAGACACCGAAATGTCCCCCTGCCTTAATCCACATGGGGTAGTCACAATACACAGGTGTCCGCCCTGCTCCTTCTGTCTCCATGTTTTTTACTGCTGATAAAATGTTGTGCCCACATGCTTCTTTCGTGGTTGTTCCTTAGAAGAAGAGCTGGATTTTTGTACCCTACTGTTTACTACCCAAAGGAGTCTCAAAGTGGTTTACAAACACCTTTTCCCTTTGTCTCCCCACAATAGACAACTTGTGAGGAATGTGGGGCTGTGAGAGGTCTGAGAGAACTGGAAATGATCTACTACAGTCACCAAGCAGGCCTCAGGTATCTCAAAGCAGTTTCCAGTCGCCTTCCCTTCCTCTCCCCATAGCAGACACCCTGTGAGGGAGGTGGGGTCAAGGGCCTCACTTGGAAGCTGGCAATCCTAAGGGGAGGTCCCTCTGTGCACCTCAGTCTTGACCTTAGTCAGGTTTATGCACACTTAGGTAGTGTGGAATTCCAGAACATGAACGTACACCAATCTGGCAAGCTTACCTCCTCTCTGGTGTTAAAAGAAACAGATAAAATGTTCTCTGAACAAATTCCAGAGTAAACCTTTTGCATTTGCTGGGAATCTTTTACCCACTTGCCCAAAGAACTAAACATTCTTATTGGGCCTACCTAATCAGAGTTATACCCTTCTAAATTCACTGACATCAGTGGGCTTAAAGTCTCTCCTATGAGATGTAAAGTTGATGTGCAATGCAAAGTGCTTCTTATCCTAGTATGCTGCTATATGCCTGTGAAAACTGAGCATAAATTCAAGGGCAGGGAGGAAGCAAATGAAATCATTGAAATCACTTGGTCATTGAACTATCCCAGCCTTTTGGTTTCTGGGGAGGGGGAAAGATTACAGTCAATGATCTGTGGTCTGGTTTCAAAGGAGTCATAAAGCATGAATTAACTCAATTATGATCAAGCTTGGGTTTTTTGAATCACTGGATGCCTATAACTGTCTACCCTATTTTTCTTCATTCCCCTCAATGAAATTCAATGCACTGTATGGATCTGAAGGAGATATTAAAAGACATTGTTTGACCACACAGGTGATGTCACAAGGAAATAAAACAAGCAATGTTTAGGGCAAATAGCTGCCTCTCACCTCCATGGATGATATGAGTGTGACCCTATATGTTAAGCAACACATCTAGCTTTGTACTGTTGACAAAAAGAATCATATGACTAAAGCCATTATGCTGTTTTTACAAGAGGAAATGTCCCGTTATCCTGTCTTGCCTCATTTTTCAGCCATGACACAAAGTGTTTGGGATCCTATTGTCTTTCAGTGTTAAACACCAGCTGTTTTATTGTTTTGTTTTATAAGAGCCCACCAAGGTTTCTTCCATCCTAGTCCAAGCTATAAATCTAGTGGTTATTTTTCTTTGAAAAGTAAGTCTTATATGTCCTTAGGGACTCAATACAGACTTACTATGACTAGGGGATAGTAAAGAATAAATAGCACAACCTGACAGGATTAGGGAGGTGGCCAAAACAATCAGGTGAAAAGGATAAGAGTATCAAAATCCCTCACTCCATCAGTAGTGACAAGAAATAAAGGTGGTTCCTTCCCCCCCCCCCCCATAGGCCCCTATAACCTAGCTCTCAGTACTTTCAGGGACTCTTGCAAGAGTTGGTGATCATCATCAGTTAGAATAATCTACTTCCAGATGTGGATGTATTTGGATAGTTTTCTGATGGCTCTTCATAGAATAATAGAATCATAGAATTGGAAGGGACCTCCCGGGTCATCTATTCCAACCCCCTGCACAATGCAGGAACTCACAACTACCTGCTCACCCACAGTGACCTCAGTTTCATTCTCAAGTGATCCTACCACCACTACCAAAAATCTCCAGAATCCAGCATGGCCTGGAGGAAATTCACCTAACCATCATACAGTGGTGATCAGCAATGATCTGAGTATGCAAGGAAGGGCCACAAGAGACAAATACTGGCTCACCCCTTCCTGCCCACCCACTCACAGTCTGCCTAAATTCATAAAATCAGCAATTCCGTCAGATGACTATCTAGCCTCTGTTTAAAAACTTGCACCTGTATGGAAGCCCTGGCAGATTTCTCATCTTGATTGCCATCTCTGTACCAGTGCATTTCTTTGCCTAGACTGCTGAAAAAAGTACCTGATGACATTGGTTAATCAAGTCAGCCACTGGAAATTGGTACACTGGGTCACCAAACTGATTTCAGTTTGAGAAAAGTGGGGTTGTGTCACATTTGCTTGCTTGGATATCACACGTTTTTGCTTTTGCCATCACACACAGCTAATACCCTTTCTGAAAAGCTCTTCTTTCAATTAAATTATCCCGTTCTATTACTCTCATTAAACAAATCTACTTCTTAACCCTAATTCTTGCAGCCAAAGAGTCATTATTCCTAAACAGAGAGAGGGATGTTTTTCCTGCAGTGCAATTGTATACCATGCTTAGAGTATTCATGGAGTTAAACTGCCTTATACCGGCTGCTAAATTAGCTGTCAGTGTTTTTAAAGAAGCAATTGATATAGCTATTCTCTGTTATCACCATTCTTTGCATTTTCTGCCAGTAAGATAGGAAGCATCAGCTGCACTACAACTTATTGACAACCAGTTTGGTTGTCTGATGTGCTAGCAGTGGTTGTCTGATGTGCTAGCAGTGTTCTCACACATGCTTCCCCTAAAACTCTTTGGACAGATCAAGTCACCCTCTCCATCTAAACAGTCATTTATCCTTATCCATGGTTTATATATTTGTGAAACAGCCTGGGGGGTGGAATGTGCCCAGCTGTCCAACTTGGAATAGAGCTGTCAAAGTGCAGCTCCTGCCCTCTGTCCCTGGACTTTAGCCTCTTTGCTCTCAGACGCGCCTCAGTGCCGGGAGCCTGCAGCAGGTAAGGTGAGAGGGCCCTGGGCACAAGATCGTGGTGGAGAGCCTGCTAACCAGGGCCTCTTGGCCTGCTAAGCATGGCCTGTTAACGAGGGCCTCTTGGCCTGCTAGCCTGGGCCTGCTAACGAGGCTCTCCCGGACTGCTGACTGCCTGCTAAGGAGCTCTATCCCGGGCCTGCGGCTATGAGCTGTGGCCCAAAGCCACCTTAAGCTGCCTGGCCAGGGGCCAGGGGAGGGGACCCTTTCAAGGCCTGTTCTTAGGAAGGGGCTTTGAAGCTAGTATATAATATAAATGTAAACACATATGTTAAATTACAGCATTAAAACAAATATAAATAGTTGTCCACTCAACTAATATGGAAGAGAAGGGGGGGCTTTCAAAGGTGGTCAATTGCAGTTTGGCCAGTGGGTAGTCAAGATGCTTAGTCACCACAGGGGCATATCTGAACAATTCCCAGTTAAGCTCCTTCATAATATATATGCCACTTTTTTTCTACCTGAAGGAAAGTGGCTTACAGTCACCTTCCTTTTCCTCTCCCCACAACAGACACCCTGTGAGGCAGGTGAGGCTGAGAGAACATTGATATCACTGCTCGATCAGAACAGCTTTATCAGAGTTGTGGTGAGCCCAAGGTCACCCAGCTGGCTGCATGTGGGGGAGAGTGCGGAATCGAACCTTGCTCACCAGATTAGAAGTTCACCCTTCTAACCACTACACCAAGCTGGAACAAGACCAATTATGAGGATGCAGCTGAAAGGTTGGAATAGCTGATTGTAACAGAGACTGTTTTTACCGCCATCTGTAGGACTATGGTTATTTTAATGTGAGTCGTATGGGGAACTGCGAGTTTTAACATTGTATGGGGTTTTATGAGGTATATTGTTTATGGGTTTTTGTAAGCCACCTCGAGTCAACCTTGTTGGGAGAGGCAGAATATAAATCATGTTATAAATAAATAAACAAACAAACACTTCAGTGGCTTATTTGCCTCTTTCATATGGCCTCCAAATAATCAGATTCACATTCACAGTAAATAACAGGCGTTGCTGACAATAAGCAAGTGGAAAGTACAAAGCTAATAAACAAGGTTTCTACATCACAAGAACAGTATTAATGCATCCTAAAATTGACCAGGCTTTGTAGTTTCAATTACATTAGTAAGCACAGTTCAAAGCCTTGCTTTAATGAATCCTGCAGTCTAAGTGGGAACTCATTAGCCAGTTTTAACAAAACCGGAGGTTTCTTTTCTTGCTATTTTTCCCCATATTGAATGGATTCTATTCCTTATATGCATCCAGGCAGCAGAGAACCCATACGAATGACCAAAGAAGGTAAATTCTTTCTCATGCCAGCAAGAACTTTGGCATTTATATAATCTGTAAAAGTGGTAAGGAGTATTTTACCACATGTTGGATGGAGATTCAAGGCAATCTGGTCACCTGATTCAGCTTGTCTTAATCAAATTTGGGAAGAGCCATCACTCGCATTTATTTATACACCATGAAGATGAAAACTGTCACTACCCAAAAGAAGAAACTGCCTAGTCTAGAACCGCCATGTTGAAGGAAGCCAGAAACTTAAAGGCTGGAGATTAAGAGAATACCCTTGGCCCATCTCAGATGGCAATGAGTAGCCTTAGACAAATCACTGTCTTTCAGACACTGACCTGTAAAATGAAAAAATAATACTGGTTAACCCTACATGATTTGTGTAATTATTAGTAACATGATGTATGTAAAACTCCTTGAGACCACAGAAATAATGTTCTGTATCTGTGATACTCAGTGACTCAGGAACCGCATATGGCTCTTTGACAAGCTCCCTGTGACTCTTCTGAGCACTGCTCCCCAGTGTGGCATGCACCCCCATGTTCCAGGAAAGCAGGCGAGTTTCTTGCCTTGTGGTTGGCAGGTAGTTCTTACCTTGACACAGCCGATCCCCCCACCCAAATACATTTGTGTTATCTGCTCATGGATGAATACTACTGTTCTTGGTATAGTGGTTAAGTGTGGTGGCCTCTAATCTGGAAAACTGGATTTGATTCCCCACTCCTCCACATGCAGCCAGCTGGGTGACCTTGGCCCAGTCTCCTAGGACTGTTCTCACAGAACAGTTCTCTTAGAACTCTCTCAGCTCCATCCACATACGAATTGTTTTTATACCCTCATTTTCACTACCCAAAGGAGTGTCAAAGCAGCTTACAGTTGTCTTCCCTTCGGCCCATTATGCACGGCCGCCGAAACGGCGATTTCGGGTCACATGGAAAACGCGGAGGGGGAAGACGCGATGCATACCGGTTATACACGGGGCGGGGCGCGACGGCGGCAAAACCCAGAGTAACCGATTATGCACGCGCCGATCCGGGCGCCGCTTCTGGTTGCGCCCCGCTCACCCGGAAGCTGCGCTTTCTTCCGCGTTTCACTGACGCGGCTTTTTCGGCGGCATGCACCGAAGCTGCAGCCAGTTGCAGCCTGCTCCGTGCGTTATCCGTGATTTTAGTCGCCGCCATTCCACCCCGAATGTGCGCTAAAACCCCCGTGCATAATGGGTCATACTCCCCCCACAACAGATACCCTGTGAGGTAAGTGAGGCTGAGAGAAGTCTGAGAGAAACTGCTCTGTGAGAAGAGCTCTAACAGGATTATGGCTGGTCCAAGGTCACCGAGCTGGCTGCATGTGGAGGAGTAGGGAATCTCCAGAAGAGAAGCCGCCGCTCTTAACCACCACACCAAGCTGGCTCTCACAAGGTATCTGTTGTGGAGAGAGGAAGTAAAGGCAATTGTAATCCACTTTAAGACTCCTTTGGGTAGTGAAACCAACTCTTCTTCTTCTAAACATTCATAGAATCATAGAGTTGGAAGGGGCCATGCAGGCCATCTAGTCCAACCCCCTGCTCAACGCAGGATCAGCCCTAAGCATCCTAAAGCATCCAAGGAAAGTGTGTATCCAACCTTTGCTTGAAGACTGCCAGTGAGGGGGAGCTCACCACCTCCTTAGGCAGCCTATTCCACTGCTGAACTACTCTGACTGTGAAAATTTTTTTCCTGATATCTAGCCTATATCGTTGTGCTTGAAATTTAAACCCATTACTGCATGTCCTCTCCTCTGCAGCCAACGGGAACAGCATCCTGCCCTCCTCCAAGTGACAACCTTTCAAATACTAAAAGAGGGCTATCATGTCCCCTCTCAACCTCCTTTTCTCCAGGCTGAACATTCCCAAGTCCCTCAACCTATCTTCATAGGGCTTGGTCCCTTGGCCCCAGATCATCTTCGTCGCTCTCCTCTGTACCCTTTCAATTTTATCGACGTCCTTCTTGAAGTGAGGCCTCCAGAACTGCACACAGTACTCCAGGTGTGGTCTGACCAGTGCCATATACAATGGGACTATGACATCTTGTGATTTTGATGTGATGCCCCTGTTGATACAGCCCAAAATGGCATTCGCCTTTTTTACCGCTGCATCACACTGCCTGCTCATGTTTAGTTTACAATCCACAAGTACTCCAAGGTCTCGTTCACACACAGTGTTACCTAGAAGCGTATCCCCCATCCAGAAGGCATGCTTTTTATTTTTCTGACCCAGATGCAGAACTTTACACTTATCTTTATTAAATTGCATCATGTTCTCATTTGCCCATTTTTCCATTGTGTTCAGATCTCGTTGAACTCTGTGTCTATCTTCCGGAGTATTTGCCAGTCCTCCCAATTTGGTGTCATCTGCAAACTTGATGAGTAGTCCTTCCACTCCCTCATCTAGGTCATTAATAAATACGTTAAAAAGTACCGGGCCGAGCACCGAGCCCTGAGGTACCCCGCTACTCATCTCTCTCCAGTCTGATAAAACACCATTGACAACAACTCTTTGAGTGTGATTCTCTAACTAATGCTCTATCCCCTGACTATCTGAAAATCCAGATTGCAGTCCTTCAACTTATCCATCAGAACATCATGGGGAACCTTGTCAAAAGCTTTACTAAAAGCTTTTAGTATTCAGCATTCATATCATTTAAATAATAATATTGTAAGTATATATCATTGTCTCCTGCATACATTTGGGTGTTCTGTTGGTACCATGGGAAGGTGGGAGTGTTAGGAAGATTCTCTGTCTCTCAGCCTAAACTACCTTACGGGTTTGTGAAGATAATGGAGAACCCCATATACATTCTGGGATATGAGTGCTTGAAAGCAAAACTTTGAAACTACATTGGTTTAAAAACTAATTCACATTATAAGTGCCTCTCTTGTAAATATCAACTGTTAATATAAAATGTATGTAGAGAGGTTGCAGTCTATTTAGGGAACATCTGAGGGAAAAAACTCCAAAAGAATAAAGGAAATTGCATAAAATACTTTTATGTACAGATAGGCCACAATTCTGTCATGACCAACCTATATTTGCTTATGACTGACAAATCATTACCCTGGCTTGCCTGCTGATTCCTTCCTCCCTCCACAGTAGAACATGAATGAAAACTTCTTGTTTTGGGAAGCCTTCAGTCAGCCCCCAGTCGGCTGTGGGTGAATACAGGCACTTGGGGAAACCGGCGTTTGTTTCCTCCCCATAACTGGGTTTAATCCCGGTTTAGAACCTTGATTTGTAGGAAGGAAAGCTCCACCTTCCCCCGGCACCTGTATTTAGCTATCTAGTCTGAAAGCATCCCAAGTGATGCTTCAATTATATTAAGTGCATGAGGGAAGGAGGCAGAAGTGCACAATCACCGCAAACAAGCAATATTTGTCCACCTGAAGGGGGCCACATACTGATTTATTTGTTAGAGTTCACAGGTGGCATTACAGTCTGTATGAAAGGTGCAAATTGTAGTTCTCCTCAGTGCCCATACATGTATGGTGTCTGATCTGGATGGGAAGTAGGGCGGCCAGGTCTCCCACTATGGTGAGAGTTCACCCGCCCATTCTCTGTTACTACTTGAGGGGGGGGAGATGGAGGAAGCAATTTGTCATCAAACAAATGCAATGATGTCACTTCCAATTTGTGTCAGATGTGACTTTGTGATATTGGCATGATGCTGATCAGGTAGGTCCCGATCCCACATAATCTTCCATCAGGTGCCAACACTGAGCTAACACCTATATTTAGGATCACGGTATACATAAAGGGGCTTGCTTCCTGACATGAAACAGTCCTGGGGAGGTGATTTCTCATTGGCTGGGGAACAATGCATGCAGTCACCAATGGGCCAATGTGTATGTGTGTTTTTTTAAACCTGTGCTTAAAGGGAAAGGGGCTTTTCCGGACCATTGGCTCTACGCTTGATTGACGGGCAGGGGCGGGAACAAGCACAGAAAAAATCGCTTCCTTTCTAGCGATTTTTGCGAGACCAGAAACCTGTGGGGAACGAATGAAACGCTACTGGATTCCACTACAAATGCAGGTACGCGGAATGCCAAGATTCCACTATTTAAAATAGCGTTTCCGCTTTGTGAAACCAATTGGCAACATTGGTCCTTGTGCGGAAAGGCCCCCTATCTCCCCCCTGCCAGCCGTCCCGCCACCCCACCCTGCAGCCCCGCAAAGCCCCACTGCAGCTTCTCTGAGCCTGGTGGAGTGGTGGTGGGAACCTCTCCCCTCCACCTGCCCTCCCCCCACAAAAGGAAAGGCCTGGCACGATCTCCTGAAGTCTCAGGAGGCCACCCTAGAAATCCTACACCCACACAAAGGGAAAGGCCTTGCATGGCCTCCCAAAGCCAGCAGGCAACACTAAGCAGCCCACCCACCCTCCCTCCCCCCTAGGAGCCCCACTCACTGACGGCAGCCAGGGGCAAACTGGCAGCAATCTGCCAGATTGCTCCTGGCTGGGCTGTTGGGAGTGGGTACCAGTGGGCTGGGCCAATCGGGACATGCCCGTTGTCCTGAAATGAAGTCCAGACAGTCCCTGCCCAGTCCCTACCCACCCAGGCCTTGCTCAATTATTTATAACAGCAAAAGTTGTTACAGATAAGTAATCTTCAAGCTACATCTTTGCTGTGGCCCCCACCTTATGGAATGGCCTGCCTGGGGAGGTCAGGTGAGCTTCCACTTTCCTGGCTTTCTGTACACAATGCAAAACTGAGCTATTCAAGGGGGCCTTTTTGCACAGGTGACAGGGTCGCACTATTCAAAATGGTTACATGCTTACTTGGATAAATAATTAGAGGCTATGGTTCATACTGTGTATAGTAGGGTCCTATTACGTAATTTTTGCAGCATGTTAATACACATTGCTATGTTTTAGTTATATGTTTTTAGATTTCTGGTTTGTTCCAGTCTTCTACAATCCTAGTGCATTGCTTACTGAATGTCCCATTATAGGGATATTCGGGTAAGATAGCAGAGTTTGCCCAATCATAGAAGTGTGATACTAAGTGCAGTCAACGAATCTCCCAAAAAGCATATTGCAAAAAATAATTTTTTTGCAAAAAAAGGGCAAACTTACTTTTATTCAGATAGATTCCATTCACATTCAGGTTGCAGTCAAAAGGAGAGAGAGAAGCCTGATCTAAAGAGTACTTTCCCAATCACAAGTCACAAGTGGCCAGCTTGTTCGGGATCATATGTGTATGAGGTCATTGAATCTGCAAGAGAGACCATGGAAAGCCATGTAGAGAGACTGAGAGGATAAAGAAAGACAGAGAAAGAGGGTCAGAGGACAGCTCCCAGGTTAAAACAAAGAGAAGTATCTCTTTCAAGGAGATAATGCCTATATACACTTAGAGTGATATACCATCCTCCAATATCCAGGCATGTTAAGTTGTTCATTCCAGCACCCATTTTGTTGATTGTACTGACTCACTGTAATCTGCCTTAAATCCCTCTGAGAAAGGCAGACGGCATAAATAACATAATTCTAAAATCCATTACCCCCAAACCATTACATCACAAAGATGGCCAGATTTCTGTTTTCCTTTATCCACTTGGCCGCACTTAAACTTCAGGATAAAATTTTGGGCTGAAATTATATCATGATTCAGGGAGCAGATATGAGGTTTTACTATGAGGCAGATAGAGACTAAATGAATTTTTGTTGCAGAAAGAAATTATTGAAGACTGTAAATAATTAAAAGAATGTTTTGAGATTAATTTAAACAAAGGTACTGATATTAGAATAGTTTTGGGATGCCTGTAAAGCTTACATGAGAGGTCATTTCATGCAACACAATTTTGAATTTAGAAAAAAGAAAAAGAGAAATTACAAAAGGTATTAAAAGATATTAGAAAAAAGAGGAAAAGTTAAGAAACCCATGGAAAATATTAACATCTCTTCACAGATTTTACAACATTTTTCCATGTTGACAGTAAGACAATTGGAAATTAAATTGAATTATGCAAAACAAAGACATTTTGAACCAACAAATAAACTTTATAGATCAGGTTTTCTCAACCAGGTTTTCATGAAAACCTGAGGTTTCTTGATGGCCCTAAAAGGGTTTCCCAAATGGGTGAGAGTTAATTAATTTGTATATATTTTCAAATTTGTTAAACATTTATTGGGTAATATGACCATATATGGTCTTTTCAGCCCACCCACCTCCTCCTAGAATGGCCAATGATGGGCCTGAAGAGGATGGAAAGGGGAGGGACCCTGAGTGGGCGCATACACAGCTATGCTTACCAATCATATTCTGCATGATTGCATCGTTCCTGGGGTTTCTCAGTGGTAAAAAAGTAGAGAAAGGCTTTTATAGATAATTGGTGTATACATTAAGAGAGGAAGATTTTACCAGATTGCTCCTACCATATAATTCCATTTTCTTAAGATGTCTTTGATACATATGTTTGTTTACAGGAATATTGTCAGTCAATCATTTGTTCCTGTCATAGCTTGGCAGTATAAAGGCTACATTAGCAAAAATATTTACACAAGACCATTACATTAAAAACTATATAGCAGATATAAATTAGCATATTCATGAAGGAGAGACTATGGTGACTAAAGGGAAACTGCAAATTCAGGGACAGTAAACTTCTAAATACCAGTTGCAGGAAGAAATATGCAATGTTCTTGGCCCATTATTTGGAGTATATAGCTGGTCACTGTGTGAGAAAGAGTACTGGACTGGATGGACAACTGAAACCATAAGACTCTTCTTATGGTGTCAAACACTTCTTGATGATATTTTATTTTTTTAGATGGACATTTTAAAGTACTGTGTGAAATTATTCCAAGAGTTGTTGGCAGAGTTTATGTGTGAAAGAAAACAGAGTACCAAGCTGCTTAAAATAATAGTTTTATTTAGAAGAGAAACACCTTGGTATAGAAAGAGGAGAAAGAGACCTGTCTAACTGTTCAGTCTGTTCAGGAGGCAAGCAGGGAGGAAGTGTGCTCAAAAAAGCAAGAAGTCTTCAAATGAGCCAATCAGGACATAGGAGGAGGCTATTTGAAAAAGATCAGGAAGTTTCTAATCTAACTATGCTAAATATACATCTCCTCCAATGCCCCATGCAGGATAGTCTTCTCATGCTGCTGACTCATGCATACTAAAGATCTTTCATTTTCCAAGATCTAGTATGTATAGTGCTTGAAGTTCATCCTCTTATGTAAAGTCTTCTTGGATTTGTCTTAGAAAACCCATCTGCATCCTGTTGCTCTCTTCCCTGGAAGCAGGTCTGGAGTGTTCATGTTCAGTTCTTAATCAGAGCGTCAATTTCTTCTTCAGCAGCTTTCTTTCACTTTTCTGCTTCTCTATTGGGCTTCTTCTCTGTGTCCTCCCACAGCCTCTCATTTGGTTAGACAGGAGAGTCTTATTGGTGGAATGCCCTTATTTGCTTTAGTTGATTTTCTTACCTCAGATTCTGCATCCCCTTCTACTTCTTGAAGTGCCGTTGCACTAGTACAGGCTACTGTATTTTGGGGTTCTTTTCCCTATTGGTGTGGATTCTTTGCCATTTACCTTTTCTGTATTTGTAGGGTTTTCTTTCTTGTCAATGTAGAGTGTGTTACTGACCTTCATACTTTCAGTTTGCCACCTTTATTGTTCAGGGCAGCATGATGTTACTAAGTGCTCTGTGTAACTTGACACTGGTAGCACCACTTTCCTGATTTGTATAACCAGCTACTATGATATGTAAGTTTAAAGATTATCTGAGCCTATTTTAATGTGTTCCTGTGCCTCCCCTCTCCTCTAGCATTTAAGCATACTGCACCTGGACATCATGTTTCCTTCGTTACTTGTACCTGACAGGGCAACAAAAAGCAGGCCTTCTGTTATTTATAGCTGTTTTTTGTCATCTCAAAGAAGCAGGAAAGGGACTCAGCCATGCAGGGCCAGAAGGGCTTTGTTTAATTTTAATTAACTTCCCTTCTTTCAAATCTGAGTAAACCCCAGAGGCAGCCAAGCTAATCATATTATGAAAGCTCTTTCTTTCCCTTCCCAAGAAAATCAACACTGGGCATTGCAACACCTGACGTGCACCTACGTAGCCAATCCATACCTGTCTGCATTCTGAGACTAACCAAATGTTCAAGCAAACACTTCAAGGGTGATACATCAGTGCTGAAAAAAGTTTCCCAAACGCCATGCATGGTGCTCAGCAATTAATATTATAATTAATTCCAAGAAGACTGTTTTGCATTTCTTAGTTTCCTAGAAGCCTATTCTGAGGCCCTCCTGTGGCAACCTATAGGACCAAGTATCTGGAATTCTCTCCCCAGATAGGCTGTCCTCATCTTTTGCCATCTTCCACCTGTGGATGGATGAAGATGGTTTCATCTGGTGTTCCCCCAGCAATCCTTCCTTCCTGACCCATGATTTAATTGTTGTTTTATGGTTTTGTATTTCAGTTATAATTTTAATTATGTTTTTTTTTGTTTGGTGTTGGTTTTAAGACATGTTTATTATGATGTATGCTTTTAATTTGTTAGTCATCTTGCTGGCAAGTAAAAATAAATAAATAAATGTGATTTTGCAACCAAGAGGAAATGTATGGTCTCCAGTTGCTGGCATTGGCTTTGGATTCCATGCATAAACTGGCAGCAAAGACAATGATAAGTTACTGAGAATCAAGAGTTCTTCCTTAATCTGTGAATATAAGAATATGTACCCTTCAACCAGCACACAATGCGTCAAAAGCAGCATTCTTATACAGTCAGAAATGGCAGTTATTCACATTTGAAATCATAATGATCATAAACGCATGTGCTTTCTCACAGTTCCCCATTCCCATTCCCTTGTCTGCCACTTTTTCACATGGGTGTCATCACAATGCTGTCCAGTTCTACCCAGGCAGAGTTTAAATATATAAAGGAGCAAAGCACCAGGCTGCTTAAAATTCAATTGTTTTATGGTGAAGAGAAAATAGGGGGGTAGCAACATACCCAGGTCCAAGAGGGCTCTGGCCATGGGTTGCCCACAGCCGTGGGCCTGGTCAATACTTGCGCTGCCCTTCAAATCTCTGTCCCATCCCCAGATCTGGAGGGGAGAGGGCTTGGGTAGAACCATCACTGAAGCTTTGCAATGCCACGTGGATTGTGTCAGCTTAGGGTGAGAGTAGTTTTAGAGTAATTTGGTCCCTTACTGCCCTCAAGGAAGGGCACCAAAATAGTAGAAAATTGAATTTGAGTTGTGAGGCATTGGTGAGCTTTCTTGTGAATAAAATCTTGTTGCATCGCCAGGACCTTCCTGCCACGATTGGTACAGAATGTGAACTGGAAGCTCCATGGCTGTTGCAGGAGGTGATGTTTGATGGCTTCAGATGGATCTCTTTAACTGAAGTGGATGAGTTGCTGGGGTCAGTGAGAGCATACTTTTAGATCTGCCACATTTTATGTGGTCAACCATGAGATTAGCTCACCACCTTGCCGGGACTGGGATTAAGGGGACAGCTTTACAGTGGCTGGTCTCTTTTTTCCAGAACAGGACACAGAGGGTGGCTGTGAGGGAAGGGTTGTCTGGCTCCTTTTTGCTCCTCTGTGGGTGCCATTTAACCTCTATATGCACCCTCTGGCATAGCCGGTCTGGAGCTTTGGGCTGGGTTCCCATCAGTATGCAGATGACATCCAGCTCTGTTTCCAGATGGAAGGCTGACCAGACTTCCCCCTGGAATAAGGTGACCAGATTTTAACATTGGTAAAGCGGGACACCATTGACCAGGGAGGTTCTTGATTAAAAATTTGGCCTATATGGAGCAACAAAAATATTTGTATTTTTATACCGCCCTCCCTGAAGGCTCAGAGTGGTTTACATATAACTGAAACTATACATAAAACCATACATATAATAACATTCATATTATTAACTGGTATAACCGGGTAACAGTATAACATAACAGTATAACATTATAACAAACAGTGGTAACTCGAACAGGTCCAGGAGTCTTAGTTGGTTTCTGGGGGGAGGGGAGGGGCAGGGCCCTGCAGATGTTGGTTGGTTGGCCTGGCCTCAGCCAAATGCCTGGTGGAAGAGCTCCCTTTTGCAGGCCCTGCGGAACTGTTTTAGTCCCGTCAGGGCCCTGATCTCCTCTGGGAGCTCATTCCACCATGTGGGGGCCAGGACAGAGAATGCTCTGGCCCTGGTCGAGGCCAGGTGAACTTTTTTTGGGCCAGGGATCAGTAGCCAGTTGGTGGCGGCGGAGTGTAAAGCTCTTTTGGGGGCATAGGCAGGGAGGTGATCCCTCAGGTACACTGGGCCCTGACCATGTATGGCCTTGAAGGTAATTACCAGAACCTTTAACTTGATCCAGAATTCAACTGGCAACCATTGCAATTGATGTAGTAGAATGCATAGAATGCATAGAACGCAACAATAGTATTGTAATATATATATTTTTACTTGCAACATAAGTACAATTTGCCAGGTGCCCCCAGATGTTCCTCCAAAAGTGGGACAATCTGGTCACCTTACCCTGGAAACATGTACCAGTTATCTGGGAGCAGTATCTGAATGGCTCAAGCAGAGTCATCTGAAACTCAAACCCTCCAAGACAGAGGTCTTGTCGCTGGGTAGAAGGAGGCAGGATCAGGAAGCGCACCTCCTCTGCCTGGATGGGGTATAGTTCATGGTTGTACCCACGGCCAGGAATTTGGGGGTGATCTTTGATGCCTCCATATCTATGGAGGCTCAAATCATGAGGGTAGCCCAAGTGGCATTTTACCATCTGCACCAAGCTAGGCTATTAGCACCCTACCTGTTACCAAAGCACCTGGCCACGGTGATCCTTGCAATGGTCACTTCCACATTAGACTTCTGTAACTTGCTCTATGCAGGCCTTCTCTTGTCTCTGACCCAGAAATTGAAGTTGGTACAAAATGTGGCTGCTGGGGTCCCCACAAGATCATCTTGGAAAACCCATGTCCAGCCTATGCTGAGGCAGCTACAATGGCCGCCAATTAGCTTCCAGATCAGGTTCAAGTTCTCACCTTCAAGGCCATTTATGGTCTGGGCCCTATGTATCTGAGGGACCACCTGTCTCCTTATGATCCCCCACAGGGCTATTCGCTCTGCAGGTATGAATCTGCTGGTTATCTCCGGCCCGCAGGAGGCACGCCTGACCTCAATCAGGGCCAGGGCTTTTTCAGTCCTGGCCCCGACCTGATGGAATGAGTTCCTGGAAGAGCTGAGGGCCCTGACGGAGCTGTCAATGTTCTGCAGGACCTGCAAGATGAAGCTCATCGGCCAGGCATTTGGTTGAGGCTGGGGCAGGAAGATCAGGTTCCTCCCTATAGAGCAGGGGTAGTCAAAACTGCGGCCCTCCAGATGTCCATGGACTACAATTCTCATGAGCCCCTTGCCAGCATTTGCTGGCAGGGACTCATGGGAATTGTAGTCCATGGACATCTGGAGGGCTGCAGTTTGATACCCCTGCTATAGAGGCTTTGGCTTTGGTCAGCTGGGCATGTACCTCTCCTGAGGATGAAGGTGGTCTGCTGGGGGACCAGTGTGGCCTGGTGTAAATTTGTAAATCTCAGGAAGTTCCTGACCTAAATATGCTAACTATACATCTTCTCCAATGTTCCCTGCAGGACATTCTCCAGAAATAAATCATTTCACTAAGAACTGCCCTTGCTTTTACTGGGATGAGGGCTTTCTCTTTCATATTTTAAGTATACTAATTTTCTCCAGCTGATCAAGGATGTTTCTATGGATCACAATATTTTCACATTGTGCCCTGGGAACTGTAGCTTGATCTTGCAAATTCTGATTATGACCAAAATGATGGATGATGTCAATTAGACAGGCACAGAGCAACACATACTTGACACATGTGATTTTAAAGGATACGTGACCTGACTATGATGATGAGACACGTAATCCATACAAATGATGAGCATTCACCAAAGGCAACTGCCTAGTCAGCCAAAATGCTGTCCTCATCATAAATAAACAAAATTACCTGAGAAACTTTTTTTGAATTGCAAGTAGGTGTTCGGCTCAACACAAGAACAAGGTAACCTTGATTCTTAAGTTCTTTTATTGTGATGTTCACTGCTTCCTGGCTGGTGATCTGCATCCATCTGCTTGTCTTGGGAAATTCCTGGAAATTTGGAAGCAGTACCTGGAGAAGAGCCTCTTGTGGCGCAGAGTGATAAGGCAGCCGTCTGAAAGCTCTGCCCATGAGGTTGGGAGTTCGATCCCAGCAGCCGGCTCAAGGTTGACTCAGCCTTCCATCCTTCCGAGGTCGGTAAAATGAGTACCCAGCTTGCTGGGGGGTAAACGGTGATGACTGGGGAAGGCACTGGCAAACCACCCCGTATTGAGTCTGCCATGAAAACGCTGGAGGGCGTCACCCCAAGGGTCAGACATGACTCGGTGCTTGCACAGGGGATACCTTTACCTTTACCTTTACCTGGAGAAAGGAGGGAACGTAGCAGGATGCTATACCATAGAGCCGGGGGGGGGGACGGGACACGACCACCCCTGGCATAGAATCAGCCGTCTCCTATTTCCATTTCCTCAAGGGAACAGATCTTTGGAGAGAACTGCTGTAATTCAGGGAAAACTCCACGTTGAAGCTGGTAATCCCAATTCCCTCTAGGCATCTTTAAAAGCGTCTGCTTGCATGTCTGAATGAGCCCCTGCAGATTAATCCCACAGACAGATCTTTCTCAGCATGGCACATCAACTAAAACACCATGTTTTTCAATGGACTCAGCATACACATTCAGTTGCAATTCACCCAAAGTAATCAAGGGACAAGAAAGCAGTACACGTGAAAAGTGACCCCTCAAAAGGAATGAACAACATTCCTGGATTTGAACATCCTTCTAGTTTCAGTGACAATTGCTTTGAAGTCATCACTGATAGCATTGTTTCTGGATCATTCCATGATGTTAAATAAAATGTAAACAGGTGTGTGTTTTAAAAGTGAAATTTCAAGAGATGAGCGTGATAGTTACCAGCCCCGTTTCTTGATGTCACCAGCTACAGAATATTTCACCCAAGGCTGAAACATTATAGAACTGTTTTAAATATATGTGGACTTCCTTGTGTATTTCATTACCATCCTATTGACAGTAGATAGGGAAACGGTGCTAGGATGGCAGACCAGGAAATGGGTTTTGTGGATTAATTAAAGGAATTGACGAAAAGATTTCCCCTTGAAGAGGGGACAGCAGATGGCCTGTTAAACTTACAAATTCTCTTTTACACATGCTCTTTTAAATAATACTCTACATGGCAACAAAAATAATATTGATCCAAGCTCAGACCTCAATTAAAGGCCTGCTAACGTCATGTCATGTTCAGTTTCTTTGTAATTCACTCGTCTCAGGTTTCCTTTGAAACAATTCCAATTTTTTTTAAAGATTACAATGCCTTGAAGAACAGCAGGAGGAAGTATAACACTGTCAACAGTGTTATGGTTTCCAGAGGCAATGTGTATAACCATCCACTTCACAGCACCCTTTGACTGCTATTTTTCCACCGCAGTCTGGAAGATCTAATAAACTATAGCAGTCCAACCAGACAGACAAATCTGAAAACGGCCCTGGGTGGCACAATTAAACGTGCATTCCCCCTCCCTATGCCTGCTCTACACATGATCTGACAGTGTACTCCTGGACTTACATGCTAGATCATTGCTAGAGGTTTCAGCTTTTCTCTTAGTGCAGTATTTTACACCAACTGTAGAATATGTTGCAGTAGTCTGATCTAGAAGTTATCAAGGCATATACAATAATAGTCAATGCTTTCTTCAGGAACAAACTGAATCTGGGAAAAGAGAATCCTGTCCACCCGTCACTTCTTTAGCCACTGCCAAAGAGGAACACCTCCACACTGTGATTTTGGTCTTTTAAGGGCAGTATAACACCCCCTCCCCCCCCCAAAAAAAAACAGATTTATGCTTATTCCAGAGTCAGTTTTATGCCTACTGCTTGGCCTTGTCTGGATTAAGTTTCATCCTCCTCACTCACACCTGGGCTTTTTAAAATTCCACTGAATACTTCTACCATCTCCTTTAATTCAGATGAAAACACAGAAATACTCACCTTTAATCACTAGCATATAATTGACACATCACTCTATGTCCCCAACAGGCCTCCCTCAGTGACTTTGTGTAGATGTCAAACAGACTGGGAGACTAAACAAGACTATTCAAAACGCCCCTGGTCACAGTACAGCACAATAGCTTCACAACACCACAATCCAGGATGGATCAGAACCACCATAATATTAATGAGCCAAAGCTTAGGAAGTTTTGAAACAACTATATTTTAAAACATGTACATACATAGAATTAAATACTAAAACAAACACATCACACACACACATAAACCTAGAAGACAGCTAATACAAACAAACAAAAGAACTAAGTCTTCACCTGCTGGCAGACGGGAATGACAAAGAGAGGCTGACAAATCTCCCAGGGGAGGGAATACCAGAGTTTCAGCACAACCACTAAGAAGGCCCTTTCTCAAGTTGGTGCCCATATAACCTCAAATAGCACCTGAAGTGGGGCCTCCAAATATTATCAGACTGATCAAGTAGGCTCATATGGGAATAGGTGGTGCTTCAGGTATGCTTCTAAGGTCAATCAAAGGAGAACAAGACTGGCATGATATGGTCCCTAAAGCTTACTTCAGTCAGTGTTCTGGCCATAGCATTCTATACTGACTTAGCTTATGGACATTCTTTAAGAAAAGCTCTGTAAATCGCACACTGCAGTAATCTAATCTGGATGCTACGAGCACCACTGGGGAGGGATCTTTCCTGCCCCAGGAATGCCTGTAGCTGACTCCTCAAAGCAGGTGAAAGGCACCTTGGCTCCCACTGCCACTTGCTTATCTCAGGTCCTACAGCACTCCCAAACTTACGAACCTGCTACTTTAGGGGGAATGTAGCTCCACCCAGAACATGAGATATCCTGTTTCCTGGGCCAGACCTTTCTCTAAAAGTAGCACCTCCACTTTGTCAGGATTAAGTTTCAGCTTGTTAGCCTTCATCCATTCCAGACATCTGTACATGGTTTCCATAGCCTTCCTCAGATCTGCTAGAAATATGAGGCAGAGCTCTCATCCATTTATTGGTGGCAACTTAGCCCAAATAACCAAATGATCTCTCCCAGCAGCTTCATGTTGATGGAATCTTGCACGATTCTGTAGACCAGAGAACGGGACCAGGCACCACATTCTGAAACCTCCCCTCCAATTAGGTCAAAAACCACCACAAAATGGTACCCTTCACTGCCACCTCTGGAAAGGAAGTTCAGAAGGATATGACTAATGGTACTGAAAGCTGCTCAGAGGTCCAGAATTAACAGGATTACACTCCCATCCATCTCCGAGCACAGGTCACCCAAGGCCATTTCAGTCCCATAATCAGGCCTGGAACTAGGCTGAACTGGATCTAAACAATATGCCTAATTCAGGAAAACCTTCCATCACCTTGCTCAAGAATGGCAAATTTGAGACTGGGAAGCAACTATTTAGCTCTCCTTGGTCCAGAGCAAGTTTCATTGGAAGTGGATGCAACTAAGGATTCCAGCCTCTAGGTGGAACCGGGGGAACCCCTGGAATTACAACTCAGCTCAGACTACAGAGATCAGGTCCCCTGGGGAAAAGAGATGCTTTGGGGGGTAGACTGTATGGCATTGCACCCCACTAAAGTCCCTGTCCCCCCCATCCCCCAGGCTCCATCCATATATCTTCCGTAGTCTCTCAAGCTGGATCTGGTAACCCAAGATGCACAACTGTCTGCTTTAAGGCTGTGGCAACCACCCCAATCAACCCACATTCAGAAAGGCATTCATTATCACCTAGACCCAGACATCCCCCCCCCCCAATTTAAGCAGCCAAGAGAGGGAAAATCTGTACAACCTGGTGGCAGGTCTCAAACTTACAAGAATCCTGTCCACACACAACTGAGCAAGTCAGGACCCTGGGACCATCTGCTCCTGTTACTGTTAATGTAGAGTTCAAGAAGGAACATATAAGATTTATCCCTGAAACACTGAGCTAAATCATCACAACAGGCTGCAAAGCAGCCCACCTCATTCCATAGTCCAGAACCCAATAGGCCCCTGACCGGGAAGAGTTCCCACTGGTTTTCATTGTGTGGATGCAATGGTGGCAGAGAAATATTGTTTCTTTGCTCACCACCACCACCACAGAACAGGATTTAAAATGAACTCTAATCCATGGCTTGATGAATTCATTACTATTCTCTCCCCACAGCAGCTGTCTTTCTATTGCCTCCAGTACCTCATTATGCCAGGGGGTGGCCTGGGCTCTTCGACCTGAGATTCCCGCTGCAACACGTGAGAAATGGAGTCTGAAAGTTAGTGATTTGCACCTGCTAATGCACTCTCTGATGAAACTGACATACCTACTGAATATCTTGAAAGCCTTTCCCACATCAACCCATGAAAGCCTCTTTAATTTAAATTTAAAAACAATATTTGTTACAGAATTCAGCATTATTTTAGATGGCTTTCTTTCAAGTAGTGTCTTGTGCACTGGCAACATCCCTTAATAGCAAAAGAACTCTAGTTCCCTAAAGGGTGACCTTTACACAGGAGAACAGTGTCATTTTGAACAAAATTATATAACATCAGACTCAGTACACAGTCTGTTAAGCAGAACTAGTGAAAATAGTATCTGACATGACCAATATGCCTTCACAATCTGTGATGCAAAGACTTCTTCTCATTCTACTGTTGCTTGCTGATATGTCAAGGATATCTGAGAAATTACATCATGTCATGGAGGAATGATTCTGACCGCAGGATAAAAAAGCAATAATATTTCTTGACTTTTAAATCATCACATGATTCTTCTAAAATCATCAACAGAATACACATTTCCAGGATGTCTTTGGTAGATCAGAGACAATGGGGAGTTTTGCCTTTTGCATGTATGGAAACAGCATCGGAGTCTTTGTGCAGATTCCAAAGATGTTCCATTTGTTGAAAAATGGGGGTTGGATCCTATGAATGGCAGGCATTCATGAATACAGATCATTGCTACACCCTACTCTGAGACTCCTTTGGGCAGGGATAAGTAGGGTAGAAAAACCAGGGCTTCATGGTGCTTCTGTGCCCCATCTAGTTTCCCCATCTTCCATGTCCCTGGTCTCAAATTTGCTTTCTTGTGATGGTCTTGTAAAGATTACAGCAAGACCAATGTGGTATCCTTATGGAAAGGGAAAGTATACATCTTGCCAGGCCCAGTCACATCACCATTATTTTTTCTGCTGCAATTACCTGCGATGGTTATCCCCAGAGCATTTTTCCCTTCTCAGATTGCAAATTGAAAACCTCACATGACTTACTCATGAGTAAGCATTCCTAGGGCAGAGGCTTTTCCTGTGTGCCCTGGACCCCAGGGGGCTGGCAGGAGACTGTTTCCAGGCATCCCAAAGCCCCTTCCCCTTCCCTCTAGAAAGGATGCAGAGACTGTGCCAGGAGAGGCAGCTTGCTCCGAGTTGAAAGAGGCCAGGGCAACTTACTGGCAGCAGGGCATGCTCCGAGGCTGACTCCTCTTCCAGCTAGCAAGCTTCTGAAACTGGCAGGGAACTGGAGGAGCCGAAGAGCCGAACCCTTATTAGCCTTTCCTGGCTAAGAGCTGCCTCCTGATTGGGGCTAAACTACCAGGGTGGGCCATTCCTGGCTATCTCCTGTTGAGGGATTATTTGGGGGGGGGGAGCATCAGGTACGGAGTAACTTATCTACATGCAATTTGAGCTGATTGGCCATCACTGAGACAGTGCAATTGGCCCTCATTGGCAGAGTGCAATTTGAACTAATTGGCCCTATTGGTGGTGCACCCTAACTGGTGGAGGGCCAATTAGATAGTGGATGAGTAGTCAGTTTGGATTTTATAAGGTTTACTAATGGTTTTAATGTAACTAAATTATAGTATTGTGTACATGTTGTCCACCATCCTGATTTCACTTTGGTGGAGAGGGCCATTTACAAATTTAAACAAATACATTTATGTATTTATTTTTCTATTTGTATGCCACCCTTTCCCAGGGGACTAACTGATTTTTAATGATTATATTTGATTTGATATTGATATCAAATCAAATATAATCATTAAAAATCATTAAAACCATACTTAAACCTATAATTATTGGCATTAAAATTAAATCTCAAAACGGAATTAAAATTTTAGACAGGCTGCCCTGACCTCTTCTTGATATATCAAGTATACATATATATCCTTTGACCATCGGTGGTGTTGTTAGTCAACATTCTGGCATTTTAAGTAAGGAGGCCAGACCCAGCCTCAACCATAGGTCTGGAGGAACAGTTCTGTCTTACAGGCCTTGAAGGGCTCTAATCTCATAAGGCAGAGCGTTCCAACAGGCCATCACAGCAATCTCCCACTTACCCCATGTGATAAAAGCAATGTATGTAAGTTAGCTGAGGACACCAATAATCAAAATCATAATACAATTTACTATTAAGAATATATCAGAACTGGAAACTACTGTAATTCCAAAGTCCCTATTTAAAGCTTTCTCTGTAGCACAGCTGAGCAGAAATGGGCAAAGGAGCTTTCTAAGCATTGCTGTCATCCTCCCCCACCCCATATGGTGATTTCTCAAGTGAATTGTGCAAGATCATGCTTCCAGCAGGATTACATGGGCCCGTTAGAATCACTCCAGCCAAAGCATTCTGCCTTGCCCCAATGCACCGTCAGGTGTTCCAATTCAAGGAAGGTCAGCATGCTGAAGCAGTGTGCACCTTTCACTTGCTATGCCAGGAACCATGGCGAAAGCTGGATATGCATCACAACACAAATATCAGTACAGATGCTTTCTATCTGTACAGCATAACTCTGGATCCTTGCCATCAGCAGGTGAATGGAATATGCAGGGAAGATAACCGGCTCTTGATACTTGGATGCACATTCAATTTAAACTGTAGCCACTTGGATTGAGATAACAGACTCCAGAGACACTTTAAAGACTAAGTTATTACGAATTAAGCTTTCATGAGCCACAGCCCTCTTCTTCAGATAGCTCTTCTTTTTTCCACTGTTCTACTGACTTTTATGACATCATTATGCTGACTACACAACCTCTATCTGGCTGGAAGCACATGGCTAGCACAATGTCCACTCCTCTTATTTTTAATGGTAATAAAGCAGGTATTGGGAAAGTCAGCAAACCAAGTTGAAGTATCAAAATTGTAAGTTTTCCTTGTATTTAAGGAATGCAAGTGTAATTCCTTCTGAGACCTTTATGTGTTGCTGTGTTTAAAAACTATAATGAAATAAATTGCAGTCTTTCTGAAAGAAAATATATTTCAGTTGTTCCTATGTCTGGAGTTTCAAGCTAGGGAAGCGTTTTCCTAAGGTATCAGCAAGTGACTGATCAGCTTCACGCAGCACTTCTAAAAAACTCTCCACCTGGAAATAAAAAGGAAATATAAATGTTGAACTAGGTAAATGACTGCCAAACATCTAGCATATGAGTTATACCACTACTTCACTGAAAAAAACATGAACCAACCAACCAGATTACTTAAATCCTTTTCAAAGCCCTAGCTGACTTTGCACTACTTAATACTATTAAGTGGGGATTATTTTTACTGCCCATGAAACGTCTAATTCAGAGGTTTTCAGATTGCCGGCAGGGGACCAAAAGTGGGTCATAACATTCTTACTGGTGTTGCTCTGAAGGCCCCATGGCTCTTAGGCCTGGGTGTGACCACCCCTTCTTCCAACTGCTGCCTGCCCTCCTTCCAGATTTGCAAAAGCTGTTGTCACAATTAGGCTGAATTTCTACTAGATGCTAACTCACCAAGAGGCTATGGAATCACAACTCAACTGATACCCTATCTGTTATAGGTAAACACAGGGTTCATTTTCATTCCCTCACCTATCAGGAAGCATCTTATTTTAGATGCAACATGAAAAAGCTTTAACATAGAAAGTAACCCAGGGGAGCCTAGAAGAAGAGGTAGCTGTAGCTGTGCAGGACTGAGTTACTGATTGTAACTTATGGCAGACTCTCTGGCTACAGGTCTCTAGGTTTTCAGCCAATACTGCAGCTTGCAGCTATGCATTTCTTCTAATCTTTTCCAATACAATAAAGGCAAATAATATGTCACACCCATATCAGATACCATACATACCGACGTGGAATAAAAAGGGAGGAGATTTTGAAATGCACAGCAACACTTCTGTTCATTTAGATGGTTTTGCTTCAGCCCTTCCAAAACATTTTCCTGAAGACACAAAACCATCTTTAATTCATATATATTTTTGAATAGAGTCTATTTATACCAGTCCTTGGTTAATAAACCATTGATTTTTGTACTGTACCAACTTATAAGATCTGACAATGAAGCTCAGAGCTACAGCACAGAAGTAAATACTGGCAATAGCGCTGTACATGGGGAATTGTACCCAACACTCAAATGCACAGAGAATGACTTGTACTTGGAAAAGCACAATAAATCCCCCAGAAGTCCCATCTCAATGCCAAGCCCTGGCTGATTGGATGCTTTGACTGATCTGTAGCACCACTGAGACAAGAGCTGAAAACTGGTGTTTAACACAGTAAGAATCCCCCCCCTTTTCCTATAAAGAAGCTGAATAAAAGAACTCATATCACAAATACATTACCATTAATTTATTATGAAGGCCTCAATCTCTATTGTTACAACTTCATTTTCTAATAAGATTTTTGCAGAAAGAAGTGTTAAGGCTCAATTTAAACTGTATTTGATGCAAAGCAACCCCATGTAAGTGATCTGTACTTAAGTTTGTATGTTGGATATCTTAATGATGAATCTACCATAAAGTTGAAGGATATTTATCACATTTTCATGTGTGTGTGTGTGGGGGGGGGAATAAAGTACTTTTCCATGTCAAAAATTATCACAGGGCTAACTGCACCTAGGGTGTGTGTGATAAAATCGCTCAAATAAAAGAGTCTGAAAGCTTCCCCTTTGAATTTCCATGATTATAAAAATTTTACCTTAGATAGCTCTTGAAATATATTGGACAGTAACTCACAACAAATGTCCTTCAAGATTTTAAAATGGAAGTCTTCTTCAGATTCCTCTGACTGTGATTCTTTAGAGCCATCTGTAGGTCTCTTCCCACATTCCTCCATGTTTTGTAACACTCTAATCAAGCTACCAATCAGAGGCAGATCTGATAAACAAAGCAAATGAAGAATGTTTTATGAACTAAAATACATATTCCATAGTTTCCTTCCTGCAGCTATCAAACTTAAAACTTTTGACATTGGAAGACACCAATGAAAGATTAAATATAAAAGCCTATCTTCGTGGTATAGCATGTACAAAGAAGGATAAAGCAGACAATCGGAAGTCATGCAGTTAGGATGCACCCAGGAAACTGGTTATAGCTAGATTACCAAACCCTACGAGGAAAGGCTGAGGGGAATGTTCAGCCTAGAGAAGAGGAGGTTGAGAGAGGACAAGATTGCTCTCTTTATGTATTAGAACGTTTGCCACTTGGAAGAAGGCAGGGAGCGGTTCCTGTTGGCAGCAGAGGAAAAGACACACAGTTTAAACTACTTGCAGCTAGATATCAGGAAAAAAAACTCTTCAGTCAGAGTCGTTCAGCAGTGAAATTGGCTGCCTAAGGTGGTGTTGAGCTCCCCTGCACTGGCAGTCTTCAAGCAGTAGCTGAACAGACACTTATCCTGGATGCTTTAGGTTGACCTTGCATTGAGCAGGGGGTTGGACTAGATGACCAGTATGGCCCCTTCCAACTCTATAATTCTATGAACTTATTTCTCCAGTTTTTACCATTCTCCACTATCATTCTGGCCTACAATAGAGCCCATACCCCCACCCTCACTATTCAGTCATTCTTTCAATTCCTAACTACCACTTCAGTAGTTCATTTCTTGTCCCCAGAAAGCTTGATAATATTCCCTAAAACTTAATTACAATACAAGTAAAAACACTCACTTTTTCCTATCTTGGCATATTCCTTTTCTGTTTGTGAAGCAGAGATGGCTGACAGCACAGACAAAATTGAAGCCAACACCATCTTCTGCTCTTGAACAATAATTGGTGGATCATCTGGCTGGCAGAGATCATTACAAAAGAGATCACTCAGCAAATTCCATGTTTCCTTTCCACCATCTGTAGTCTGTACTTGAGAAGAAAATGGAAAAAAAGCCCTCCATGAGTAGGTTTTTTTAAAACCTTGACTAAAGGAACCATGATGTCTGGACAGATATACTGACCCAATAAAGTTTAATCAAAATGTCTTACCAATAGCCTGAGTGCCTTCATCTACTGTGGTGAGAAGTTGCATGATATGCATATAAACATCAAGTCCTTCTGCATTGTTATCTGAGCTGCAACAGCAAATGTACAAATTATTTTAAAGGTAATTAACCACAAAGAATTCTTTCTGTGTACATAAAATTGTTCATGAGCTTACGCTAGACAGGACTAGGGGGATCCATGTGTTCACCTGTAGTTTCTTAAAAATTACAACCAGAGCATTTAATTGCAAAGAGCTAAATTTGCTCTCTCCCTGACAGACCTTGTTGCACTTTTGCTTTCAGCACTTTTTATCGATCCATAATCTCTGTTTTTGTTGTAAGAATACACAAACTTTTAAAATGTGAACAAATGGACATGTTTCTATTTGGAGACAGTTTCTGGCGATATATAAACTGAAGGAACCCCACTGGCTTCCCCACTCAGCTGCACAAACCTCTGTGTGGCCCATGTGCTGCAAAACGAGATGGCAGAATCCCAAGGTGGAAGAGAAGACTGCGCCAATTCCATTAGCAGACATGAGATGTAAAAATACTGACACCCTCCCAAAAAAAGTTCTAGTAAACCTGCTCCATAGTATGCAAACTTTCTTTTAAAAACATCTTTCTTTAAAAAACACCTGGGAGAATATTAAAACGTAGTTCTCCCTCTACCATATGAATGGTTTGGTCCATTCAATTCCCCCAACATTTTACCACCAGAGTCAATAATGAAGGTTAATACAAGATTATGTGCTTTCTGTGGGCTTTCCTTGCCTGGTTCAGCTATTTCAAAAAACTTAACTTTTTTATTCAGAACCTTTTTCAAGAATTCTTTGACTATCTACCACTTGTTGGTGTGGCCATCCCAAAACCTTTAACAACATTTAAGACTAGCAAATTAGTCCTTTATGGAGAATGCCTCACCAAGTTACATTAGTTACAAGGATCACCTTCTCAAAAGGAGAAAAGCCAATGTAGTGTTGGGGATAGAGAATCTGACCTGGAATGATGAGGAACAATCCCCATTCAATCATGAAATCCCCATTCAATTATGAAACTCAATAAATCAACATGCTTAAAATAAAGACATATGAAACCAAGAAGTATGGAGCTATAACTGGGGCCAATTGTAACAGTTTTCACGGTCATGTGCACACAAGTATATATCCATATAATTACCAGACTTGTTTTGCAGCTTCAAGAAGACAAGGTATAATCTCAAAATCTGGAAATGATTTTGGAGAATCATCTGTTGGCTGCTCCACTGTCCTCTGAGTGCCATTTTTAATCCAGTTTAGCATAAGTTCTTCATCCAGATCAAATAACTTATCAACAACTTCACCTACTTTCACAAGCAATTCCACTGTGCCAAAAATAATTAAAACACCATGTTTGTTTGTTCATCAACTGTTTCTCAACCAGTACCAACAGCACACACAGTTTTCTCCCCACTCACCTTAGAATATAGTTTCAGTACATGTCACGGTTTTACACAATAATCAGATATTTGACAATCCAAGCTGGGTTGTTCCTCCTAACTACATCCTATTAATATAATACTGAGAGTGCTTTTACAAACAATGGTTTTGTCTCCCTGATTTCACACTCTGTAGATGGTAGCAGCTGGCCCATCCACAAAGAATTACATTTTAAAAATTGTAAAATGTTCATTTGCTCCTTCTTTCCTTGGCTCCCCTCCCTATAGAGTTTGCATTCCTCTTTCCAGTCCCTTCCCGACTTGCAGGATAATTTCAAGAACTTACAACACTCAGAATGAGGGGGAGGGGGGAGTGTCTGCAAGCTAATTACTCAGCAGTAAACCCACTGCATTCTATGGGTCCAGAATACTATTACTTTAAATACAATGATGTATTTAGATAAAGTTTGGTTATACTAAAACGTCAAACACTAATTATTTGAAAGCCAGCACTGTGGAGTAGCAAGTGCGTAAGACAAGGATCTGGAAGATCCCACTTCTGTCATGGAATCTTGCTGGATGATTTTGGGCCAGTCTCATACATTCAACATAATTTACCTCACAGCGTTGTTGTGAACAGGAGAGGAGAACAACACAAGCTGCTACGGGGTCCCTGCTTGGGAGACAGTCAGAGTATAAGTGAAGGAAATAATTGTTATGTAACTTCCACATAACGCTGCCAAGGCTTGCACCCATAGTCTTTAAAAAGGTGATTTGCCATGGATGCATAAACCTTTTGAAAATAAGACTTAGAAGAAGAGCAGGATAGACAAAAGGAAATGCTGCTTTACACAGAGAGTGAATAAAATATGGAATTCACTGCCAGAGGATGTAGTGATTGTCACAGGAATAAACAGCTTTAAATGGGGATTAGATAGATTCGTGGAGGATGCCTATCAATGGCTACTAGCCAAGGTGACTGAGGGGAACAGTCTCAAAGCAGCTTACAATCACCTTTCCTTCCTCTCCCCCTGTGAGGTAAATGAGGCTGAGAGTTCTGAGAGAACTGAGACTAGCCCAAGGTCACCCAGCTGACTTGAAGTGTCGGAACTGGAAATCAAACCTGATTTGCTAGATTAGAATCCATGGCTCTTAACCACTATGCCATGCTGGCTACACCACTTAAATGCTCTTGTAAATTTCACACACTTTTTAAAAACCTAAAGAGAAATTGATAACTTCTGCAGCTGCATAGTGAAAGCAAGTCTGCCCCCCCCCCCTCTTTTGGTGCTTTCCATAAAGGTAAAGGTAAAGGTATCCCCTGTGCAAGCACCGAGTCATGTCTGACCCTTGGGGTGACGCCCTCTAGCGTTTTCATGGCAGACTCAATACGGGGTGGTTTGCCAGTGCCTTCCCCAGTCATGACCGTTTACCCCCCAGCAGCAATCTGGGTACTCATTTTACCGACCTCGGAAGGATGGAAGGCTGAGTCAACCTTGAGCCGGCTGCTGGGATCGAACTCCCAACCTCATGAGCAAAGCTTTCAGGCGGCTGCCTTACCACTCTGCGCCACAAGAGGCTCATGTGCTTTCCATAGTTCATGTAATTCAAAACTAAATCTGGATTGTTTCAGGTGTTTGGGGTTTTTTTGTATTTACAACATGCTATAATACTTCTCTACACAGGGAGCACCCTTGATTGCACAAGCAACATAGATATTCAAAAAACCTTTGTTGCTGTGCTCTTTCTACAGGGACCCCTCCCTAGCCTGACACAGTACCTGTATGGTCAAATACCATTTAAAAATATTTAGTTCTTCCAGTTCACAAACTTTAGTGTGACTATATTAGCACCAAAACTACTTGAAGCCTACCATTTGTAGAGCTAGACATGATAAAACAGACACAGTCATACACCGATGGACTTCCTCGGATTCTTTCCACCCAAATATTGGCAACCTCAGGATGGCAGAGGCAAGTCAGTAACAATCTAGAAAAATTGCAAAATTGGCCTGTAATTTTTGTGAATAAAGTCACATTAACTTTAGTTATGCAAAAATAAATAAAGAACACACAAGATTTACAAACATAAGCCAATTAAAATATCAAGCATATAATGATTAAAACCCAATTCACATGTGTAGTTTAGGGACAGGAAAATAACAAATTTTTACAGCCTTATGGCAAGCATATTTATTCAGATGTTTTACTGAATTCAAGAAGAAGTAGAAGAATTTTGTTCTTATATGCTGCTTATCTCTACCTGAAGGAGTCTCAAAGTGGCTTATAATCGCCTTCCCTTTCCTCTCCCCACAACAGACACCCTGTGAGGTGGGTGAGGCTGAGAGAGCCCTGATACTACTGCTCAGTCTGAACAGCTTTATCAGTGCTGCGGTGAGCCCAAGGTCACCCAGCTGGCTGCATGTAGGGAGCATGGAATCAAACCTGGCTTGCCAGGTTAGACATCTGTGCTCCTAACCACTACACCAAGCTGGCTCTCAATGGGACTCACATTAAAGTGTACAGAGAACTTAATCCTTCATCGAGAAAATAAAGAGCATCTATGGACCTATTCTTTATCTGTAGAAGGATATATCATTTACAAATATTTTAAACCTACCTGCTTGTTTCAAGCAGAGTTGGGGGATCTGAATCACATAAACGCTGCAATATCAACTGCCTGAAAAAGTGGTATTGCAAACATCACTAAGTATTGCAAACAGGGGTGATTTTAACAGTCATTTTCTCATTACTTTTTCTATACAGATACCATTACCTCCTAAGAGCATGTCAGTAAAGTTTACAACTGCAAAAACAGACAGTAGGCTCAATAGCGGGGCATCACAAAACCTTAAAGCAAAAGTGATGCTATCATTAAGGACACAAAGCCTCTGGATCAAAACCCTTGGATTTAAATAGATATTTGGCTAGGACATTTACATGGGAAATTGTAAATGGCTTGCAAAAAAAGGGTTTTTTATATATACATTTTAACATTTCCACAGCACAAGCAGTAGGCAACAGAAAGATTTCTCCAAGTTAATCTAACAGAAAATTTAAAGATCTTTTTAAAATAGTCACCATGGAGGCTTAAAAAGCTCTGCTGGTGTTTCAATCTCACTGCGACTACATTTTTATGCATATTAAAATTGCTTCTAGGTAAAAATGGGAAATTTGGGGAACAGTGAAACAAATCTCCCATATTCTCTCATTTGCAGTGTTTATTCGGGGTTTTTTTAAAGAGAAGAATCTGCAGGGCAGAAAGGGAGGACAGGCAAATTCAAAAAAATATTCAGTATTTTTGAAGCAGCGGCCTGACATATGAAGCTCAGGAAACTGAAGATATCCTCACTCCAACAGAGAAAAAGACTCCTGTTATGTTCTAAGTACATCTGCATTGATGCTACTAAAACAGCTAAAATATCAGTTCAGGAGAAAAGCAGAAGGAAACTACATACCCTCAAAAAGCCTCACATTTGAATTTGTATGTTTATATTTTTATTGTGCTATGCAACACTATTCATCTATATAGGTATCCAAGTGACTATTCCTCATTGCCTCTTCTCTAAGCCTCTGTCAAAGCCACAGTCTCAATCTCCTCTTTTATGTGTAAATTTCTGCTGAACTCTTTCTCCTTGAACCCTAACAGCCCTTATCCTTCCACTGTACCTAAACATCCCACTATCTTTTTGACTTTAATGCTGAATCATCTCTTTTCCTCACCACTCCTATAATGTTCTGTACCAAACCATCACTCTCTCTTATTTACACAGGTCCTCACAAAACCCCAAACATCCCCCAATAATTAGAATAAACCCATTTTGTCTTTCATATTTGGCCTCTGCCACTCCAATGACACAGCTCTTTTTAAGAGTCACTAAAGCATCTTCCTCATCAAAGTCAAAGACTTCTCAAACCATTTTCACTTTCGGTTGGATGGTTGGCCATGTGTTTTATCAATAACAATGATCATATTTGGGTCAAAACTGGCACCTACATAAACTGGTATGTTTAATCCACAGACATTGCTCTAAAATTCATAAGAAACCAATATTATACCACTTACCCAAGATTCTCGTCTTTACTAATGGACATGCATATCTTTTGACAACAAGCCATATTACCTAGTATTCCAACACAGATTTCCTGAAACGACAAAAATAGTTAAAAACATACTAGGACAGCCCACCCCCACCCCAAATGTGGTACCCATGGCTGCCTGGGTGACAACAGACCCCTTTTCTGGTGCCCATCAGAGGTCTAGCAAGTGTGTGGGACCAAATGGGGCTTTTTCACAGCAGGACTTCTAATTGCCTGTGCAGATTTCTAAAAAGTTACTTCAATGTGATCTGTCTTAACAGCATCACTCAATGTAAGTTGCGAGTATGCAAGAAAATGTTTTTAAACAATGTGTTTATTTTAAAAGGCATCCTGTTAAGCAAAGTTTCTGCCTGGAAAGTTGAAGAGTTGCTACTGAAGCTACACATAACTTCATTCCCTCATATTTTGTGGTTGGCTCTGCTTCCTGTGGTATCACCTTTTACTGCTTTCCCCACTGAAGAATTATTTATTTCTACATTTTTACTCTGCCTTTCCCCATGGTTCAAAGCAGCTTCCAATAACATTTTAAAAACATTTCCAATTTAAACCCAAACAAAACCATAAACCCCAAATCTCTCTCTCTCTCCTTCCATTCGTAAAACATGCCTGCTATTTAAATCCTGTCAAAAGGTCTGGCAAACAAGTACTTCTTCAAGGAGGTTATGCCACAGAGCAGAAGCCATGATCAAAAAGGACCAGGCTCCAGTTGATGCCAGACAGGCCTCCTTATGTGTGGGATAGCCAATGATGAATGCGTGAAGACTCTATTTGGTATTCATAGACACATGGAAGGAAACAGACCTTCAGGTATGTGGGTCATGAAGGGCTAATAGGTCATAAGCAGCACCTGAACTGAAGCCAGAAACGGACTGGCAGCCAATATAGCTGTTTCAAAATGGGCAGCATATGCTCCCTGTGGCTAGCCCTTGACGAAAATCAGGCTGTCCCATTCTGGAACACTTGTAATTTCCAGGTTGTCTTCCAGGGCAGCCTCACCTAGAGCAGTAGTTCTCAACCTTCCTAATGCCTCGACCCTTTAATACAGTTCCTCATGTTGTGGTGACCCCCAACCATAAAATTATGCAAGTGTTCTTTCACAGAAATGAAACCGAAACTGACCAATGGTGTGAAGCGCCATTGTTCATAATCATATATAAATTGGGCGTTTTCGGAGATTTCTCAATTCAGTTCTGCCTCTTGTCCCACCATGCCAATCTCACTCTTTTATGCTGCTCCAGACAGACAAATGCTCTATCTTGATCTACCCCACAAGGCTGTTGTGTGGATGGTACCACCCCCGCCAAGCTGCTTGCCCTGCTGTGACCCCTGTGAAAGGGTCATTTGACCCCCAAAGGAGTCCCGATCCCCAGGTTGAGAACCACTGACCTAGAGCATGTTGCAGTAATCCAATTGTGAGGTTACAGAAGCATGGATCAGTGAAGACAGATGGACTGAGTCCAGGTATCATGACAGATGCAGTTGGCAGAAGACATTCCTAGCCACCATGCCAATCTGCTTTTCAAAGAGCAAGGTAGGGTGCATGAGATCTTGACCTGCTTTGAGAAACCCAACACCACTCCATTTTCGAGGTATGTACCATCCTAGCCACCGTCATTCAAAGTGGATACTGACAGAATGGAAAGCACTAAATAGAAATGTCAATAAAAACAGGAAGGCACTAGACTTCTATTTTGCCTACATAAAAATGACTGAGATGGTCTATGAATACAATTTTGAATACAAAATTTATGCCAATAAAAGGTTACTGACTGACTGACTGAATACTAAATTATTACAGAGAGGAGAGACAACCATTGTCACCCTTTCCAGTTCAGTAGTGGTTTTAAATTTTTAAGAAACACCATGTTAATCATCTGGAATACCTCCTGAACTATTAGAACAATTCAGCCATGAAATATATTGTTAATTTATTAATTTGGCGAACTCCTTAGAAGTTTTTTTGTGTATTCATTAAAGAGCATTTTAGTCCACTTTTCTCAAGACTCAAGGAGGCTATACAAAGGAAAAATTGGGAAACATGGAAAACTGAAACAGAGAAAAAACTACCAAGGAGAGGAGGAGGGAAATGGAATTCATGATTCACTGGAACCCGTACAAACCTGTGATTCTATGACAGAAAATAGTTTCCACAACTAAAACTCAAAATCACTCTTGAGCTATCAATTTAAACCCATTTCACAGGAGGGGGAGTTTCTGCTTCAATGGGAGTCATGCTAAGGTGACCAGATTTTAACATTGGTAAAACAGGACACCATTGACTGGGGGGGGGGGTGTTCTTGATTTAAAATGTGGTCTATATGGAGCAACAAAAAGTTTCATAGAATGTATAGAACGCAAAAATAGTATTGTAATATATTTTTAATTTCAGCATAAGTACAATTTGCCAGGTGCCCCCAGATGTCCCTCCAAAAGTGGGATAATCTGGTCACCTTACGCTAGGCAAATCCACCAAGGTTTGAGAACAGGATTATTTTATTTCTATTCTTTATTTACATTATTTACAGTCCACCTTTCTCACTTGGACTCAAGGTAGATTACACAGAGCAAGTCTCTAAAATCCGAGAGACAAAGGCTAATAACAACAGTTGATGGAACTCCAAAAACATTGTGATATGATAGTTTCAATCTTCTGGCAGAACACTCTCAAATGTTTACTTTTTTGCCATTTACCTTACAATTTGCTATATAAAAATATTCTTATCAAGACTTACAGTAAGCCGAGGACTCTTTGATTTGGCAAAAATTCCCATAAATATATCAGGAGCATTAAACTCTTGAAGAAATAAAGCAACATCCTAAAAAAAGAAAGATTACTTTTAAAATTTTCTCAAAGAACATTAAGCCTTTTGCTCACTCAGAGTCAATGGGCCCATTATTTATGATCAACACAAGGTGATTATTTTCTCAATTCGTATTTGTCCAGTACAAAGTAAGCCAATCATCCAAATCTCTTTATGTTGCCAGCAGAGGATAGGACCTGCAGTAATGAGTTTAAATTACATGTAGAATGATACTGGCTAGATATCCGGGGGGGGGGGGGAAATTTTTCAGTCAGAGTAGTTCAGCAGTGGAATTGACTGCCTAAGGAGGTGGTCAGCTCCCTCTCACTGGCAGTCTTCAAGCAGTGACTAGACAGATACTTATCCTGGATGCTTTAGGCTGATCCTGTATTGAGCAGGGGTTTGGACTAGATGGCCTGTATGGCTCCTTCCAATTCTATGTTTCTGAGTCTACAACCTTATTTTCTGAGTTTATGGTTAACATTAATAACAGTTACTGTGGCACAGAGTGGTAAGGCAGCCGTCTGACAGCTTTGCCCATAAGGCTGGGAGTTCAATCCCAGCAGCCGGCTCAAGGTTGACTCAGCCTTCCATCCTTCCGAGGTCGGTAAAATGAGTACCCAGCTTGCTGGGGGGTAAATGGTAATGACTGGGGAAGGCACTGGCAAACCACCCCGTATTGAGTCTGCCAAGAAAACGCTAGAGGGCGTCACCCCAAGGGTCAGACATGACTCGGTGCTTGCACAGGGGATACCTTTACCTTTACCTTTAATGCTGTCATAAAGAGCCTCTTGTGGCGCAGAGTGGTAAGGCAACAGAAATGCTGTCTGAAGCTGTCTGCCCATGAGGCTGGTTCAATCCCAGCAACCGGCTCAAGCTTGACTCAGCCTTCCATTCTTCCGAGGTCGGTAAAATGAGTACCCAGCTTGCTGGGGGGTAAACGGTAATGACTGGGGAAGGCACTGGCAAACCACCCCGTACTGAGTCTGCCATGAAAATGCTAGAGGGTGTCACCCCAAGGGTCAGGCATGACCCGGTGCTTACACAGGGGATACCTTTACCTTTAATGCTGTCATAATATAACTAAGCTTTTACTAGAGCAATCTGTTACAAGTTACTAAAGAACAAAAAAGACGATATTTAAGTTATGCTTTCCACTGCACATCCTACCCTGTTATGAAACTGGCTCAGATTATCTCAGTGATTCTCAGGAAGTCTGTGACAGACAAACCTTGCTGTTTGTAAAGAAAGGAATTTCAATAACTGTCTCAATTTGCCTTCAAGCTGTTTTAGCTCAGGCCTTATTGCATTAAATGTCTGCTTTTAGGAGGTGCCTATGATGCTTCATCTCATCATTTAAGAAGGGAAATTAAGGCAAGAAAAACATCTCCCCAAGCCAATTTTCAATACTTTAGAAACAAATGGCACAACACAGAGAAAGTAATTCAAGAACTGGAAGATCTTGAATACCTATGACTCTAACTCAAGTCAGCACAAGCTACATACATTTCCCAAAATGTGCCTGCCTAAAAGACAGAAGGGGGAAGAAAAAATCTCAGATCTGTATCTCATTTCAAAGCTAAACAAGACAGCAAAATTACCTTATCCATTGACATATCCCAAACTTTGCAAATGTCATTCTCCATATCTTCATCTAGATCCACTTCAGTATCGACATTGTTCAACTCAGACTCGCCCTTTTTAGGGCTAATAACCTTCCAGAGAGAGTAAAGAAGGAACCAAATTAGCACTTCAGATGCCGACAATCATATGTGAAGTCTTGTGTAAACCAACTAAAAAGCAAGTATCAGTGAATTTTGTAAAACACAGTTTCATTCAGTCTAATTATATGCCAAACTGAGATACCATTCACAGTACCAGTTGTGAAAATATCTTAAACTAAGGAAAATGTATACAGAAAGGCACAGCAATATACTGTTCAGAGTATTATACTAGGACTGGAGAGCCTTGGGTTCAGATTGGGATCAAGCCTTGAAGCTCACCCCAGTCCATTGAGTCCAATCATTTGCTATATCAAATATATAAGCAGAAGAAATGTCATGTGATGAGTCATGCCCAAGCCTGACAAGCTTCAGGTAGCTGGGACAGAGGTAGATTTAAAGTGTAGGATGGGCAGGTGGGAGCCAAATCCTTCCCCAGCTCATGTTTTTCTCCTTGTTAAGAGGGTTTTAAAAGCCAGTTTGCTCCTGGAGGGACTTAACCAATAAAGAGAGCAACCTAGCAAAAGAGGCTTTTAAAAAGTTGTTATGAGGGATGAGATGGTAGGAAAAGTGGGTTAAGGAGGATTCAACTTTCAGCTCCCATCCTGTACTTTAAATATTCCATCTCTTTACCCTCTGTTTAGTTGGGATTTGGCAGCAGCAAGATCATGCTCTCACTAGTAACACTTCATGGAATTATCACTCGACAGGAGACAGCATATGTAGTGTACCTCTATTAACTTTGTCAGGACACTGAATAGCCAGTGCTTGCTATAGACTGTATTTCCAATGGAATCCCCAGCAACTGCTGCCTCTTCCTCTGCATCACTGGAGGGTGGTGATGGATTACGGTCCATATCTGAGTAAACCAAACCACACACCAGACAAGGTTATTCAAAAGGAAAATGTACATGAGTTTACAAGAGCCAGACTCCTCTCAGTACTACTTCTGCCCCAAACAAAGTCAACAGATAAAACTGACAGTATCATCCTAAACAGGATTATACCCTTCTAAGTTCATGGATTCAAATACATTTAGAAGGGATGTGCTTCTTCTTAGGATGACACAGTAAATACCTTAACTCAACAGATTGTGCATACGTGAGCTATTGTTTTTTCATTCTGACTGCAAAGACCTGAAACACATTTCTTTCAAGCAGCAGGAATCAGGGTCCTCCATCCAACTCTCTCAACAAGTATTAAGTCAAATGCTATAAGAGTCTGGGATTCAGCAGTAGATAACATGAAAACTAAATTCAGGTGAGTTGGTCTGAAGCAGGAAAACAAAGTTTGAGTTCAGTAGTACAACAAAGATTTATTTAAGGTATGAGCTTTATGCACCATTCAGTTGTGTCTGACTCTTGGTGATCCTATGGCTCAGATGTCACTACGCCTTTGCATCTTGTACCACTTCTTTTAGTTACAATTTTCTGGCCAGTGTCCATTTTCATCATGTCTAAACATAGTGTTTTTTGTCATCCTGGTTTCCTTTTACCACGGGCCAATCCTAGCATAACTGCTTTCTCTAACAAGTTGGATTGCATGATATGGCCAAAGTAAGTGAGCCAGTTTCATGATTTTGCCCTACTGTGATATATCAGGTTTTATGTGTTCTAGTATTTCCTTGTTTGTGACTTTTGCTGTCCATGGAATCCTCAGAAGCCTTCTCCAGCACCAGAGTTCAAATGAATAAAACCTGAATTAAAGTCTGTTGGTCTTAAAGGTGCCACTTGCCTCTAACTTTGTTATGAGGATTAAATTTGAGGGAGGAATCTGAATACACTGTTTAAAAAGACTATAAAGTCATGAAATTTGTTCCACTCTACAGAGTTAGCAGCATCTGATCAAGAATGAAAAGGGAAATACTTCAATCATGCATTCCGTAAAAAAGGACAAGGAAGCTCAAGATGTGTATCTGCAGGCAAATCCCATAACAAACACAGGGAGGGGGAGAACACTGCAAAGATAACAAGAGACGGCTTTAAAACAGATGTTGTACTGCAGGAACGGAGTATGCCTTAAATGTTGACGCTCTAAAATGCACGTTGTTGGGGCTCAAACCTATTTGCTCCGAAAATCCTTTCTTATCTAGTGGGAAAACGGCAGAATAAAACCAGCATAAATGAATCCCAAACTCAGCTCTGTGCTCAAAAGGAAGGCGGGTTTTTTCTTTGATTGAGTTTAATGCCGTGCCCCCAAGGGAGGTCCACAAAACAGGTCCCGGGGCTCAGCCTCGGGTGAATTTAGGGCCAGCCACACGCCCGCTTGACAGGAGAAGCCGGCCTCCCCGCCACGGGGAATCTCTAGCGCACTCCTCAGAACCTCGACAGCCGTACAACAAATCTCTCCCTCGTGTTCGCGCTTCAGCAACCCTGGGCGGCAGCGGCCTCCTCCTGCACAGGCGGGACTGGTTCCCTTTGCCCCCGCCCCGCCCCCTCCAGAACAGGCCTCCAGCCCCCAACCTTTCCCGGGGGTCGGCAGTCGAGCCGCCTCAGGCCCCTGCTCAGAAGGGCGCGGCGGGGGGAAGGAGGGAGGGAGGGAGGGGGGAGGCTATCCAGGGGGTCAAGAGGCAGTCCAGACCTTCGCGCAACACCCGACCACACTCCGGCGCGAGTCCGCAACAAGCACACCAGAAACGCGCCTACTCCATCCGGTCGCGCCGTCGCCTGCCGGCCTCTCGCCAGCCCCTGCACAGCAGCGCCCTCGCCCGGCCGCTTCCCCGCGCGCGCGCACGCGCACATCCAGCCCACGCTCATGGCGCGCAGTTCTTTTGTTTGTCCTGGTTTTCCCCTCCAAGGTGTTTTCCGCTCTCGCCTAGCGGCGCCTCCGACAGAATCATTTCCCCAGCCAGAGTGAATGAGGCCTTTTTCTTTCGCAGCCTTCAACATAATTCAGTTTTGCATGGATCAAAACGCTACAACTAGCTCTTCAAAGCCTCTTCCAATAACCATCACCACCAGAAATAATTCAACTGAAACGGGAGAAACTGAAACAGGCAGGGGCTGCTTCTACACAATTCTCTGTTGTAGACTAATTTCTATCCACTCGAAATGCCAGTGGACTATGGAGGGGAGAAACTGTTCTATTCTCCCTTCTCAAGTTGATGCTGCTTGGAGGGCTTTTTGTAGTGGATATATAGCAGGTAGTGGATATATAGCAGGTATTTTTAAAGAGTCAATGGTTGCTATAGTGTTGCTGCAACTAGATATGGTGGGGAGGTGTAGAAACCCACCCCCTTCCCCTCCATACTGCAAACTGCTTTTGACTCTGTTTACAAAAAGATCAAAGTATGGGAAACCACAGAACATAAGGAACAAACTTAATATACTGAAGCTGTAAGAACCCTGCTCCACTTTGGCAGCTAGGGCAGAGCAATTCCTGCCTGGGTAACCCTGAACCCCCCCCCCAGAAGGGGTTAAAGATTTGGGGTATTCCTTATAAGGGGGGCAGGAAGCAGAATTTTCTTGGAGGGACTGGAGGACCTGATGCTGCAAATATATATTTATATTTTAGGGATACCAGAAACTCCTGTAAAGAACAAAGGACATCCCAACACAGCACAACTGCAAGTTGGTGCATCTTCAAGGGACTGGCTAGACACAAGTCAGAAAGATGGAGACCCTGGTCTATTAAATACAACCGGCCTGAATTGTTACATCTTGATTGTTGTTGGATATGCTTAATTACTGTCCAAATATGTCTTTTCAAGCTGCTTTGTTACTTTCATAAATTCAAATGCCACAAGGTAGGATCACACTGTCATAGACATGAACATTCTCAGTTCTTTAATAAAAAGAAAATATTTGATATTACTGCTTGAATTAAATAGGTGGAAGTAGCCAATTTGAATTTAAATTATAAGTGGAAGCAGCCAGGGACAAGGTTGAATGTACTTCCCAGCAGAGGAAATCCAGAAATTCCCACTGCTGCAAAACCATTAAGACAACCCCTACTCTACCATGAAAAGGGAGGGAGAGCTAAACATCCTCTTCATGTTGATAATACCATAACCCTAAACCTCCTGATGACTTCTCTCAACAACTGTGTAAAATGTGTGTGTGTGGGGGGGGGGCAGAGCCTTAAATAGGGTCCTTCATTCAACATGCAAACAAAGCCATTTACTAACACCACCTTCTAAACCAGGCTTTCTCAACTTTTTTACTGTTGAGAAACTCCTGAAACATTCTTCAGGCTTCAAGAAACCCCAGAAGTGATGTGATTGTGAAGAATATGGTTGGGAAGTATAGCTGTGTACATAAAACTACTCCCTTTACCAGCCCCTCCAGGCCCATCAAGAAACCCCACGGTTTCAGAAAGCCATGGTTGAGAAAGCCTGTTCTAAACTCTGTCCTCCAGGAACAATTAATTAAACCACCATAAAACTGCCTGTTTCCTGTTCAGCTAGAAAATCCAAGATATTAGTCAAGCAGGATTTCAAAATCCCCTGGGAGGGGGGGAGAGAACTACATACATGTCCTTGGCCCTTCTCCATAAACATTATTACAACCAGAGCAAATTTCAAACTGATTAGAGTTTAGGTTTTTTCCTAACTTTCCAACTCAGAAAATGTTAATTTATAACACAATCTTTCCCTAATTTAGCTTGTTTATGCTTCTCTATTAGGGCCAAGCCAAGTTACTAATTTTAAAATGAGAGCTCTGACTGATCAAACTTAGGGGCTTTACGCACCGGGATCTTTGTTGCAAATTGGTCACTGAATGAAAAATCGCCATTTAAAGTAGTGGAATTCGTCGTTATGCATACCTGCCTTTGTAGTGGAATCCAGTTGCGTTTTGTAGCGTTTCCCACAAGCTTCCGGTCTCGGCAGAAATCGCTAGAAAGGAAGCGCTATTGCCAAGCTCGTCCCGCCCCTGGCCGTCAAGCAGCCAATGGGCAGCCAATGGGCAGCTGTTAGCATGCTCCCAAACAGCCCCTTTCCCTTTAAGAAAGGTTTTTTTTAAAATAAAAAACACACCCATAGCAATGAATCTGGGTAGATTCGTTGCAACGGAGAGACCCATCCAGCTGCCTGGTGTGTTTGAGCTGTCGTTTGATCGTTTGATCGTTGCCACGCTTCCTCCGAGTGAAACCCCCCCCCCTCTCACGGGCCCGATTTTCGGCTGAATTAATGTGTTAAAAATAAAGGGACTTTATTTCAGCAAACGGGCTTTTCTGTGGTTTGTGCTTAGTGACTAAAGGGGAAGGACTGAAGCCAGGGAAGCCTCTAAACAGAAGAGGCTCGCTGGTGCGTTTATCCCCGCTCGCTCGGAGAAAAAAAATGGCGATCGCTTCGCCGGAAGATCAGAGAAGACAGCCAGGGGGAGGGACTTTGTAGAAACCGCAACAATGTTAATGCACAGGTCTTTTTCGCTACTGTTGCAGATTGGTTGCAGGAGTGTATCGCTTTCCGGAGGGTGAATCCACTTTTGGGGATTTCCCTGAAAGCGCTACAAGGAAGCGCTTTTTGCAGATTGGTTCCAGGTGTGTGGCAGATTGTCGGCGACGTCATGTGTTATGGCAAATCAATAGCGTTTTCAATTAGTAACCATTGTGCGATTTTGAAGGCGTGCAAAAAGCCCCTTAGTGCTGCACCACATACCGGCTAGAGTCAGCTTCCCAAATTCTTTTCCTTGAATCACCTGTACTATGCCTTCAAGGAAGTAGTAGGATGACTAAGGACATCACTATCATAAACAGCTTGAAAAAATGGAACAGTAGTAGTGGCCTGAACTATGAACACCATTTGGTTCATTTTGTGTAAAATGCAATGAAGTTCTTGAAGTAGTCATGAAAATACTACCAGAACACAGAAAAAAGATGGCATTCTTTGTATCTGAAACTGCAGGATTTTTTGGAATAGCATAGCATGCACAACAGGCAACTACCATCCCTCAAATAACTCTTCTTGTGCTTATGCCAGTCTCAATAGGTGGATTTAAACTTTACCCTTTAGGCCAGTGGTCCCCAACCTTTTTATCACCGGGGACCAGTCAGCGCTTGAGAATTTTATTGAGGCCCGTGGGGATAGTCTTTTGCCGAGGGATGTCGCCGCCGCCTGAGCCCCTGCTCCGCTTGCTTTCCCACCAGCGCCCCTGACTTCCCGCTGCCCACTGGGGGGTGCTGCCAGCAGCAACTACACAGTGCCACACCAAGGGGGAGCCCCAGCCATGGCGGCCGCTGGAGAGCACCAAAGGTGAGCTGGTGGCAGAATGGCAGGGCAGCCCCCAAGGCAGCAGCCAGGGAGGAGGACGAGAAGGAGCCGCAGCCCGGTACCGGATGATCCACGGCCTGGTACCGGTCCCTGGACCGGGGGTTGGGGACCACTGCTTTAGGCTACAAAAAGAAAAACAGCAAGTGATGATTAAATATATTAACTTTAATAAACTCCAAGTAAGCAAAAATTATAAACATGATTGTTTGAATATAAGCAATATTTTAAATAACAAAACCATACTGTATGCTTAAAAGCAAAGTGATTTTCAAAAATATACTGTATGCTTAAAAGCAAAGTGATTTTCAAAAATATAAACAGTAAGTAGCAAAGTACAAAAATGGTATTTTAGTTGTTCCACATCACTTCCTTTTGATATATTTAACAGAGCTTTGTGAAAAGTTCACAAACTTATTTTGTGCATTAATCTTTGAATTATGTGTATACTAATTTGCATGTAGATACCTCATTTAAAAATCTAAGCACTGAGTTCCTTGTTCACAGGAGGACCTCTCCACCATTGTTTCTGGAAGCTGCTTCCTGCTCCCTCATGATGCCAAGGAAGCAGGCCCTGAAACCTGATGAAACCACAAAAGTGTAAGAAGCCACTGCTGGGAAAAGGGGGAAAACTGGGGTATACAACAGCCATGGCCCAAGGCTAACAAGACTGTGAACAAGATTGTGGTCTAGAAAAATAAGGCACAAAAAGAAAGTAATTTATGTAAAGCTTTGTATTTTGTTAAAGTTTAGAGACATCTAGTATGAAGTTAAAGTCTGTATGGAAAACCTGAAGTTATTGTGCATTTGTTCTATTTCAGACTTCAGCTTAAAGATTCAAGTAAGTAATTTCAGGTTGGGTCAAAAACATTGAAAATTACAGAGTTTAATTCTAGACATCTTTCAAAAGGGAGTTAGCCAGACTTTGTAACTGTATATGATGTATTAATTTCTCCACTAAGTATAATTCACATCAGCATCAACCAAGGCTGCGCTTCAGTTCTACAGAACTGAGACATATTCCATACACAGGAGTGTGAGAGATGATGATTCCCGTCCCTTCTGCCAGCCGCAGCCTTTCTCATCTGCTGAAAAGCTGTTATGCAGGGGCCCCCTATTTTCAGTAAAAATAACCAGAAGACACCATGGTTTATTGCCAGAAGACATAATGAATGCTCCCTTGAACAAGTAGAAGCAGCCTTGAATGATTTTGGAACCAAGTCGTTATTAAATATATAATTTCTAGAAATTAAATATTTAACATATGACTCCAAATGATTTGCATAGTATTCTCTTTTTTTCAAGCACCAGATAATGTCAACAGAAGTATTCAGTTTAGTGGATTTTAAAATACAAATGCTTCTAATCAAACTGCAACAGTGAAGATTCTCTAAAGTAAAGTGAAGATTCTCTAAAGTAAAGTGAAGATTCTCTAAATTGTGACACATAATCCTATACACACAAGCCCCCTTGAACACAGTAGGACTTATTTCCACATAAATATGAATGGAATCAAGCTGTCAATATACAAAGTTGTAAACAAGAATATAGTGCAAAACTATGTTAGAATTTTTTTTTCTTAAAGTTGTAGGGTGCTTTTTAGTAAGGGAACAAATTACATTGCATTATTAATATACATAATTTTACATTAACTCCTGCTATTGCTAAAATCCTACATTAAAAAGTTACCAAAGTCAATTGTCAGTAATATTTAGCTAACAGCATCTCTGCTCTATGGATTATCTTACCCATAACTCAGCAATGCTGGTTTTATGTGCATTTGGAAGGTGTTAAATAAGATACTGTTATCATATCTGTTTAGTAGCTACCTTAAAAGAGTTTTTGATTTAACTCAAAGGACACTATGTCTTCTAATTACAGTTGAAAAATCTACGCTTTTGCATACATTTTTACGTGTACCTTCTTACAAACTAAACGGTAATTTGCTACTAACTATAAAGATTGTCCCCCTTCAAGGATCGCTGCCTTGTTGTGGCAAGGGGGCTTGCGTAGCTCAGTGAAGCTATGAGCTATGCCGTGCAGGGCCACCCAAGACGGACAGGTCATAGCTGAGAGCTCTGACAAAAGGTGATCCACTGGAGAAGGAAATGGCAAACCACTCCAGTATCTTTGCCATGAAAACTCTATGGACAGTTCCAATAGGCATAACGATATGACGCCGGAAGATGAGCCCCTCAGGTCGGAAGGTGTCCAATATGCTACTGGGGATGAGCAGACGGCTAGTACGAGTAGCGCCAGAATGAATGAAGCGGCTGGGCCAAAGCCGAAAGGACGCTCAGTTGTGGAAGTAACTGGTGGCGAAAAGACAGTCCGATGCTGTAAAGATTTTTATTCCATAGGAACCTGGAACGTCAGATCCATGAATCAAGGCAAGCTGGACGTGGTTAAACAAGAAATGAGAAGACTGAACATCGACATTTTAGGAATCAGTGAACTAAAATGGACAGGAATGGGTGAATTTAATTCAGATGACCATCAGGTATACTACTGTGGACAAGAATCTCGCAGAAGAAATGGAGTAGCCTTCATAATCAATAAGAGAGTAGGAAAAGCAGTCTTGGGATACAATCCCCAAAATGACAGAATGATCTCAGTTCGAATCCAAGGCAAACCATTCAACATCACAGTGATCCAGGTCTATGCCCCAACCACTGCTGCTGAAGAGGATGAAGTTGATCAGTTCTATGAAGCCCTACAACACCTTATAGAAGCAACGCCAAAAAATGATGTGCTTATCATCATGGGGGATTGGAATGCTAAAGTAGGAAGCCAAAAGATAACTGGGATAACAGGCAAGTTTGGCCTTGGAGTACAAAATGAAGCAGGGCACAGGCTGGTAGAATTTTGTCAAGAGAATACAATGGTCATAGCAAACACTCTTTTCCAACAACCCAAGAGACGACTCTACACATGGACATCACCAGACGGTCAACACAGAAATCAGATTGACTATGTACTCTGCAGCCAAAGATGGAAAAGTTCTATACAGGCAATAAAAACAAGACCAGGAGCTGATTGTGGTTCAGATCATGAGCTTCTTGTTGCAAAATTTAGGCTTAAATTGAAGAAAGTAGGGAAAAGCACTAGGCCACTCAGGTACGAACTAAATCATATCCCCGACGAATATACAGTAGAGGTGACAAATAGATTTAAGGAATTAGATCTGATAGACAGAGTGCCTGAAGAACTATGGACGGAGGTTCGCGACATTGTACAAGAGGTAGCAACTAAAACCATCCCAAAGAAAAAGAAATGCAAGAAATCAAAATGGCTGTCTGAGGAAGCTTTACAAATAGCTAAGGAGAGAAGGGAAGTGAAAGGCAAGGGAGAAAGAGAAAGATACACCCAATTGAATGCAGAATTCCAGAGAAAAGCTAGAAGAGATAAGAATGCCTTCTTAAATGAAAAGTGCAAACAAATAGAAGAAAACAATAGAATGGGGAGGACCAGAGATCTTTTCAAGAAAATTGGAGATATGAAGAGAACGTTTCATGCAAAGATGGGTATGATAAGGGACCAAAATGGTAGGGACCTCACAGAAGCAGAAGAGATTAAGCAAAGGTGGCAAAATTATACAGAAGAACTATACAAGAGCGAGCTTAACATCCCTGATGACCACAGTGGGGTAGTTACTGACCTGGAGCCAGACATCCTGGAATGTGAAGTCAAATGGGCCTTAGGAAGTCTGAGCAACAATAAAGCTAGTGGTGGTGACAGCATTCCAGTTGAACTATTCAAAATCTTAAAGGACGATGCAGTAAAAGTGCTACACTCAATATGCCAGCAAATTTGGAAAACTCAGCAATGGCCACAGGATTGGAAAATGTCAGTTTACATTCCAATCCCAAAGAAGGGCAATGCCAAAGAATGTTCAAACTACCGCACCATTGCACTCATTTCTCATGCTAGCAAAGTTATGCTCAAAATCCTACAAGCTAGGCTCCAGCAATATGTGGACCGAGAACTTCCAGAAGTACAGGCAGGATTTCGAAGAGGTAGAGGAACTAGAGATCAAATTGCCAACATACGCTGGATCATGGAAAAAGCTAGGGAGTTCCAGAAGAACATCTACTTCTGCTTCATTGACTATGCTAAAGCCTTTGATTGTGTGGAGCACAACAAATTGTGGCAAGTTCTTAAAGAGATGGGAATACCAGAGCATCTTATTTGTCTCTTGAGAAATTTATATGCAGGTCAAGAAGCAACAGTGAGAACTGAACATGGAATCACGGATTGGTTCAAAATTGAGAAAGGAGTTCGGCAAGGCTGTATACTGTCGCCTTGCCTATTTAACTTGTATGCGGAGCACATCATGAGAAAGGCGGGATTAGAGGAGTCACAAATTGGGATCAAGATTGCAGGGAGAAATATCAACAACCTCAGATATGCAGATGATACCACTCTAATGGCAGAAAGTGAAGAGGAACTAAAGAGCCTGTTGATGCGGGTGAAGGAGGAGAGTGCAAAAGTTGGCTTGAAACTCAACATCAAGAAAACAAAGATCATGGCAGCCGGCCCTCTCAATTCCTGGCAAATAGATGGGGAAGAAATGGAGATAGTGACAGATTTTATTTTCCTCGGCTCCAAGATCACTGCAGATGGGGACTGCAGCAAAGAAATTAAAAGACGCTTGCTCCTAGGGAGGAAAGCTATGGCAAATCTAGACAGCATCCTAAAAAGCAGAGACATCACCCTACCAACAAAAGTGCGTTTAGTCAAGGCTATGGTATTCCCAGTTGCAATGTATGGCTGCGAAAGTTGGACCATAAGGAAGGCCGAGCATCAAAGAATTCAGGCTTTTGAACTCTGGTGCTGGAGAAGACTCTTGCGAGTCCCTTGGACTGCAAGGCGAACAAACCGGTCAGTCCTAGAGGAGATCAGCCCTGACTGCTCTTTAGAAGGCCAGATCCTGAAGATGAAACTCAAATACTTTGGCCACCTCATGAGAAGGAAGGACTCCCTGGAGAAGAGCCTAATGCTGGGAGTGATCGAGGGCAAAAGAAGAAGGGGACGACAGAGAATGAGGTGGATGGATGGAGTCACTGAAGCAGTAGGTGCAAACTTAAAAGGACTCCAGGGAATGGTAGAGGACAGGAAGGCCTGGAGGATCATTGTCCATGGGGTCGCGATGGGTCGGACACGACTTCGCACATAACAACAACATAAAGATTGTCATGCTTTTGACATTGTCAAAATAACTGCATTGATTATATGGGCAGAGATTGTTCACAAGGAATCCCATTCTCATATAAAGTTGATACTGATAATTCAACTAGTTTAACATATACAGATACTTCTAAGGTGCTCACAGAAATATAATTTAACACTTTTATTAAGCAACTGGCAAAAAACATTCTCAAATGCATATTCGGTTTTCCAATATACCAACACTTGAAAATATTTTTAAAAGCTTCTTTACCACTAATTTTTGTGTAAAATGACCAATGCACCATTTTTGACTTTTCTGGAAACGGGTATAGTTCTTGCAATATATGATAACCATCATTATCTTTCAAAACTATTTGTTATGCTTGTTGAGACCACAAAAATCGATCACATCTTTCCAGCATGGACTGAATCAGGGCTCTGCAACAAAAATGGAGTGGAAGGAAAAAGAAATTAAATTATTGTAAAGACATGATGAAGCTCTCATTTTTATCCTCCAACTTTTATCAAATCAACTGAACCTCAAATTGAATTTACAATTGTTTGTGCATAGATTACTACAGCTCAACAGTTTTGATTCACAGAATTTATACCTCATAACTTCTCCTTTAATAATATTTTCCTTGGAGTAAACCCATTAAATAACATGGGTCTTACTTCCAAGTAGAATTGCTTGGGAGTGTACCAAGGCTACAGTTAATCAGCAGATGGTTATTATGACAATAACATCAGTTCCAAAAGCTTTGTACATTTTCTGTTATCTTCCTGGGACCACTTTCCAGAGATATGTGGAAGGGAATAGCTGTTCAGTCATGCTTCTTAGTCCTTCTAAAACATACTTCAATTCCTTTAGCAAATATGCATATATGTTTTTATTATGTGATAAGCAACTTCTAGGGATGGGCATATTCTGCTTGTGGGTGAGCCACAAAATGAATTAGGTTTATGGGGTTCATAAGTTGAAACAGCTGAGTCACAGGACAGCCTGCTCTGACAGTTCAGATCTAAACTACTGAGAAATGGGAGCCACAGATCAGCTATCTAGAATGAAAACAGTCAAGCTTCAGGGGCAGCCTGCTCCTGTGGCTCAACTGTTTAAAATGATTTTTTTTGAAAAGGCTCCTTTTCCAGGGAGAAGAAAGCATAGTTTAGATGACTCCCACCCATTAAAACCAAAAAAAGCTGTGGTTTTTTTTTTTGCGTGAAGAAAGCATGAACCACCATGAACTGCATAAAAATTAATGAAAGTTTGTGGTGGTTCTTCCATTCATGAAAACTGCTTCATGAATCAGCCAAAATCAGCCTATCTCTAGGAACTCGCAAAAGTGCATAATCTTTTTGTGTTAAAGATACAAAAACTGACACAAATTAAGCAACGGGAAACACAGGAATGGCCCATTATGCACGGCCGCTGAAACAGCGATTTCGGGCACATGGAAAATGCAGAGGGGGAAGAAGCGAAGCAAACCGCTTATGCACGGGATGGGACACAATGGCAGCAAAACCCAGAGTAACCGATTATGCACGCCGCAACCCCGGCGATGCCTCTAGTTTTGCCCCGGTCACCTGGAAGCTGCTCTTTCTTCTGCTTTTCGCTAACTTTTCGCGGCTTTTTCGGCGGCATGCACCGAATCTGTGGCCGGTTGCAGCGGGCTCCGTGCGTTATCGATGATTTTAGTCGCCGCCATTCCACTCCGAATACACACTATCCCCCCCATGCATAATGGGCCAATAACTGGCTTGACTGGGTAAGTGATTTAACCTAATGTTTTTACTAGATGTGGAGTGTGTAATATTTTATATGGGAAGATTGTATTTATTGGAATTGGGACAATTTGAAATTACCTTTAAGCACATTTAAGTTGAATGTTTTCCTGCACCAGAGTGGTTTTTTGCCTTTCAATTTATTTTGCCAGTATAAAAATCTGGACAGAAATTTGAAGTTCTTCAGCTTAATGTCAATTGTATTTAATTATAAAAAATAAGTCACGGCTTACAAAAATGACGGACTGGATTGAAAAACTGGGGGAACTGGCGAAAATGGCGAAGCTTACTAATATAATAAATGATAGACCAGCAGAAGAACATGAAGAACATTGGGGGTATTTTACACAGTATTTAGCCACATAGTTATATCTGTATTAATAAGAGAGCAGGGTAATCGATATATCTTAACTGTATAATCTTTTCTGTTCTTTTATTTTGTCATTTCTTTTCATAAACTCAATAAATGCTGGGAAATCCAGCAGTTTAAAAAAAATCTAAAGTAAGTCAGTCTTCATTGGCATATCAGTCACTGAAACATAACAATTGAATCAGACATAACGGTAAAATTATAATAAGATCGGTGATAATATTGAAACAGTAAAATCAGAAATAGATTGGGAGTAATTGATACAACCATCATAGCAAACAGTCAACTATTACAATTAGTAAGTAGCATAAAATTGATAAATAAACAGAGATACCATGGAGATTAAAAGACAATTAAGAATTAGAATTGGTCCTTAACAACAGTAAGGAATCTGGCAACTTCTTTGGTAATATTGGCATTGGTGTTATTCAGAAGGCGTTGGCATGTCCAGATAAGCCTCATCCTGTAGAACAGCGGTCCCCAACCCCCGGTCCAGGAACCGGGACCAGTTCGTGGATCAGTTGGTACTGGGCCGCGGCTCCTCCTCCCCGGCTGCTGCTTTGGGGGCAGACTACCCACCCCCCAGGCCTCAGCAAAATTGTCAAGTGTTGACCGGTCCCCAGTGATAAAAAGGTTGGGAAACACTGCTGTAGAAGATTCTAAAATGATAACAAGAATCCATTATCTCTAAACGTACCTTTGCCTTTTTTCAGCAATTCTTAATATCTCACAGACTTTGGCAAATTTTTCAGATAACTCTGTCATTAGGCCACATTCCTGCAATAATAGCACAGCACGATCTGGGCCGTTTATTTTAGCCAACAGAAGAGCCACATTTTCAACAGTAATACACTTTGACCAGTTTGGAGCGCCATTACTAACAGCACTGCCATTCTGCATAGCAAGATGAGGGACACTGCTGTGGTGACTCTTCACAAGATTGAGGAGAAACCTCCATTCTTCCACTGTCTCTGGCACTGCCCCTGAAATTGAAAGAATGTTCATGGTTTTAAAAAATCAGGTCACTTTGCTGCCCAAGGCCTCCAGAACATCGATACTGAAGATTACATGACTTAGGTTGGGAAACAAACTAACGAACATGTGGCCTGGGACAGAGTGGCAATGATGAAAGTAAACCAGGTTTTGCAGGTCCCCTGCCCTGCTCAAACAATACTTGCACCCCACCAGAATCAGCATTCTGGAGGGCTCATGAGAATTACTAGTAAGAAATACCTGTTCCTTATAATTAACAAATCAATATTCTCACAATAACCAGAGCAACGGGAATGTCCACAACATGCATTTGGATCCCTATCATCTTATATTCTAACGGCAAAGTCAGGATATCTTTGGATACTTAAATGTGGTGACTGGAATAGTGAACAGGCAAAACACATCATTTTACAAATCTGAAAGAGGCTCTAGGTTTGCAGAAAAATGTGAAATAAAACCCCCCCCACTGGCTGCCTAAAAACTCCAAAAAAATTCTAAAGGTCGCCTGTAGCTTTCATTGTCCTGGCCCCCACTTGGTAGAATGAGCTCACAGAAGAGATCAGGGCCCTGCCACAGCTAAAACAATTCCACAGGACCTGCAAAATGAAGCTCTTGCACCAAGCTTTCAGTCAAGGCCAATGAAATAACTCCATCTACCAGAGGCCAGAGGCCCCTTCCACCACCATGTCTCACGGACAAAAATGTCAAAGCACAGCACTGTAAACAATGTACAATGGTTGAGTTGTAAAGTTATAACATGAAATGTTAAGTTAAATATTCTACTGTCGTAAATTGTACTGTTAGAGATATATGTTTTCAATGAAATTTTCTGTACCACATTATGAACTTTCAATTGTAAACCGCCCTGAGCTGCAAGTAACTAACAAAATAAATAAACAGAGATAAGAAATGACCAGCAAGAAACAGATTGTTTGCATGTAAATAAAAAATACAGAGATGCGAATGGATTAAATACTTGGTCTAATGTATTAAGCTATTATAGGGTTAATTGTGAAATTATGTTGTTCCTGCCCCCGAGGGAAGTTTGGGCAGGAAAAAATAGGTATATAAACAGTGGTTTCTGTTCAGAGTTTTTGTTGGTGACTGAGAGCTGATGAAGATGGTTAATAAAAGTTCTTGTTAGTCTATGGTGTGCTTTGTTCCCACTTCTTTACACTTGGATAACTTTTGGATTCAGGAATAAAAATAGCGTATTTGCCAACCCCAAATCCAGAAGTGCCTAACTATGCTGGCTGTAAACATAAAAGGCAATGCACTCCTAGCTAAAGCACCACAGTTTATCATATATTTAAGCAGCCACACAATCTAGATAAAAAAATGCAGCTAGGTGATCTAGCCTGGTCTAGATGTTCATTGTGCTTTCATCTCCAAGCCACTGCCAATTACCTGGCTGGCAGGGTCTTTCACAACAGCATGGACCTGAAAGCAGCTTGGATTATTATCTGCACAGTGAGGCTGCTAAAATGTATCACAGAAATTAGAGAAATCCCAGTCAAAGATTTTGCCTGCCAGGTGATGGACTAGGTTTCAGCGATGAAAGCACATTCCATACGTTGTCAGCAGACAAAGACCCAGCCAGGGTTATGCTGTGTACATTTATACATGATCTTTAAAATATATACCTAAAGTTTAGTTAACATAAGCAGGAATTCAGCTTTAATCAAATTAAGGTTTACTGACCATGTTCTCCATCCAACAAGTTCATGTCATCTAAATAAACAATATTAGTAAGAGCTTCAATTCTTCGATCCAGGCCCAAACAAAGAGAAAGATATCCAGGCCAGAAACTGTAAAAATATAAGTGTTCTTCATGTCAAAGTAATTATAACATAAATTACTACAAGATTAAATGAAAAGACAAAGAGATGTGTGCCCAAGTGGTTTCTTGCATACACGCCAGATGAGATTAAGAATTCAGCTCACAAATCATATTATCAAGTGCATAGGTAACTAACAATGAATAGCTCAATGATGGTCAGCTCTACAGTGAGGTAAGAGGGTGGTTGCCATCCTATCCCCCAAGACATGCCTTCCACAGTGTTTAAAACAGGGCCCTCCAATCTTTTAAAGCCTACAGGCGCTCTGGAATTCTGACACAAGGTGGGAGACACAGCCAACCACAAAATAGTTGCAAACTAGGGACAAAGTCAGCCAAAAATGTCAAGGTGCAAAGTTACATATAACTCAAACAGGAGCACTTTAATATTTCAGGCAGCTTTGATATAATCTGTACAGCCATTCATATTTCCAGTGGCCTAGCAGAAGCCCAAGGATGCAGAGAAGTTGTGCTCTGCCTCTTAGGGGGTGTTATGTGGAGGACAGCACAAGGAAGTGGTGACACTTCCTTGTGCCTGTTCTATTCAGTTCTAGTAATAAGTACATTGCCCATGGAGATGGTAGAGACAGGAGCAATAAAGAAGCAGAGAAACTTTGAACTGAAACATTTTGTTCACTAGTGCTATTTTTGTTCACTAGTGCTACTGAGAATTTTAATTGGTTGTCCTGGAAAAGGCAGTCAAGCAGTAACCCTGAATGATTTTAACTATATATTCTAATGGGTGCAGCACCAGCTACTATACTGTACATTCACGTACACAATAGGTATCCTGGATGACAAAGCTGAACAAACTCAAAAGAAAAAACAGCATGCACCCTCAAGAACAATCTTATCTTATTCCTCATTAAAAAATTCATCTTACCCATAATTTTTGCAGATTTCAGCCATCTTCTCTTTTGTTATTATGTCAGCCGGGAGTTTAAGCAACAGCGAAATCAGTTGGTTATAGCCCCAAGTAAATAAATGTGACCGTGGCCTGAAAACATTAAAGCACAAAGTCAAAGATTAAATTTACCTGGAAATATTGCATGTTAACAATATGAAAGATATTTTCTTAAAGGATCCTCCAATGAAACGATTCTTCATATAGCCATATTTTTAATCCAAAATAAAATCTGTTACTAAAACACAAAAATTTAAGCTAAGACATTAAGATCAAAAGACATTTTAATAAATGTGTAAAATAAAAACCTGTTTTTCCATTAATTTACACGGCATTTTATTGAACCATAGCATTACAGATCCCTACTCCAAGAAACTTACATCTAAAATTTTCTTTACAAGACAACAAAAAGAAAGGAATGAGGTAAAAGGGGAAGGCAGTTTATGAATTCCCATGAAAACACATGGAACACCTATTAAAAACTCGGCATTTAAAGAGGTGGATCCAGTGGAAAAGTCCACAGAGGAGATGGCAGCTCAGACCTTTGCCTGCTTTCTTCCAGCAGTTTTTTGGGGCTGCTAGGGGAACACAGGGAAAGATCTGCTGTGCCAAGTCCTCCTATGATCTTTTTCAACTTGATTTTATTCAAAAAGTTATAGCTACTCATTGTTTTCTTTATGTGCCTGTACCATCATCAAGTATAACTAACAGGTTAAATATGAATTCTTTTTTTTTGCACCAGCCACTGATATCAGAAGGAATGCACATTGGTAATATCTGTATTTGTATCCCTAATAAAAAACAGTTTGCGTGTGGATAACAGCTCTTACAACTGGGCCACCATGCTCCGAGGCCTCCTGCCCACCAGGGAGTGGTAGAGGCTGGCAAGCAGGGTTCCACAGCACTGTAGGAGAAGCACCAGCCCTGGCAGCCCAGCTCCCATAGCTGGGCGGCCATGCTCCCAGGTCTCCTGCTCACTGGGAAGCAGAGAAGGCTGGCCATGTCACACGTCACTGGTTCAGGTCACTGGCTGGGCCACCCCACACTGCAGGTGCCATTCTGTCTGTCAGGGAGCAGGAGAGGGTGGCTGGCCATGCTCCATGGTACTATGCTGGCTGGCTGGGCCGCTACACTCAGCTGGAACCCTCTTTTTGAGCCCATTTTTAAAATGGGCTTTGATATAATTTGGCATAATGTTTGGGGTCCAGGCATTATGATTCTGATTCTGGGCACTGAGAGACAGAGTTTCAAGCCAGTTTATCAGGATCAAGCAGTGACCAAAGGAGGGAGCTATTATTATCATCATCATCATCATCATCATCATCATCATCATCATCATCATCATCATCATCTTTCGATTTATTGCCCGCCACTCCCTTACGGCTCGTGGCGGGTTACAACATTTTAAAACCCCCAATAAAATCCATTAAAATCCCTCAGCAACAATTACAATATAACATTATCGGTTAGCAAGCTAACCTGGCAAGATAGGCTAATCAACCTCCCCCTCCTACTACAAGCAGGTGGAGAGGGGATACTGATGGTACTAATCCCCAATCTCAATCCCAGGTCCCGGGTCCCCCAAAGGAGGGAGCTACAAGATAAACCAAGCCTGAAAAACAGTTTTCAGAGGCCACAGCAATTCAAAGGGTAAGACCCCACAAAGACACCCATTTCTGTGTCAGGCTTCCTCTTCTGATCTAAGCAACACTGGTGATTTATTTTGCTACTATTATTCACCACAGATTTGCCTCCATTTGATCCCCTGTGATCTTACAGAAGCCAAGTCTGAAGTGGTAACAAAATTTCACAGTATCATATTCTCTGTTTCAATGACACACATAATACTGCAACACTGTAAAGTGCTGGCTGCTTTAAGAAAAATCAAAACTCAGTGTGTGTAAAAATTGTATTTATTAATTTGAATGTCCATGATATAGAGTCTAGAGAGAAATAGATCAAGCCATTTACACCCCACTGAAACAAGCTTCCTCCAGACATTTTAATACTAAAATGCTAATGGATCCCAGACCAACAAATACCCTTTGTTTAGGTCATGAGTTTGGGCAGCTCATGACAAAACACCTTCTCTAACATTGTACGGGCTCTCCTCTCTGGCTTGAATTTTTCCTTTCTTCCTTTTATTCTTAGCTGAGATGGAAAGAAACTACTCAAGCCCTGTAAGTCAGGAATAAAGAAAGAAAAGACAGATGAATTATCCCAATCCATAAACTATTCTGGCCCACTTCTAGGAGAGGGAACGAGAATATATATTTTTACTAAAAAGCAGTAATAAAGAATTTACATGTGGGCTAGATACTTCATACTATGAATTAGCCCTTCAGCCTATCCTCCAAAGTTCAATTACCACTGATGCAAATTGTGATCAATCATCTAAATAAGTTCTGCAATAAATCAGTGAGAAACTGGGAAGATATTACAGCAAACCTGGATAACTCTAACCCATACCTTGGACTTCCTTGGACATCCCTGGTACTTGCTGCATTTGGTGCATCATGAGAAACTGCCAAACATAACCAATCCAATCGTAATGATTCAGGATGGAGAAGAGATCTCAGGAAGGACAAACTAGAAATACATTATTTTTACCAATTATACCAGGAAATGTTTAGATATGCAAACAAAGAAAAAAGAGTTTTAAGTATCCCATACACTGAGAATGGGTTTACTTTTACTTTGTATTTCAAAGCAAAAGAACACACTCAAAATTCTTTATTTAAATAGTGCTCCTCTTTTTAGAAATTCCAGTGAAATAATCAGAAGACAAGAAAAGCCAAATGTGCAATGCCCAACCCATTTTATTTATTCTCTTGCATCCCATCCTTTCCTTCTGTTCCCCAGAGGAAGAAAGGTCACACTGTACCGTTCATCTTCAGCCTTTGATTTGATTAAACTGTCTAAAAATGCAAGAAAATGCTCAGGATTGCTTTTACAAATTTGCTTGATGTCAGAAGGCAAAATGGATGGAAAAAACTTGATCAGGGGCCTTAGAGAATTTTCTCCAAATTTTTCATAAAGCCTATACAAAACAAGAAATGACAAAAACATATTTTAACAGTTTCTTCCCCCTTCTCCAATGTTGTAACGAGTAAATGTATAATCACAAAGATTATCACAGCAAAGCATTTTTACCCCAAAAGTATTTTATCCCGCCAAAGTATTACCACACCCAGCTCATCTGTATAGTTCTTTGTCCACGCAGCTGTAATACAAAAAGGGAATACTTCTCTTGCATTGACACATGCAAAAGGATGGATTAGATTCTTCCTTACACCAGGGATCAAATATAAAGTACGGTCCTTTCAAAGAAGATACAAAATGTATACCTTTGGGCATGGGCCAGTAATAAAGGAGTATCCCAGGGGCCCAGATCAACCAACAATTTCAGGGTTTTAAACATATCTCCATTTTCTACTGCCACAGTGATTGGGCTCTTTAGAGTTAATTCTGAAAGAAAGAATTACACAAATTTTAAACCTTTGTATCTAAGAGTTATCTGAAGCAGCATGCATACACACGAAAGCTTATACCTAGAATTAAACTTTGTTAGACTGAAAGGTATCAATACACTCAAACTCTTGTTCTATTAATTATTTGTGCCCTATGATGGAAGCTTTGACTCAAAAGCTTATGCCCTGAAACTTTTGTTGGGATCAGACTAAAGGTTCTGGTAATCACATTCAAGGCCATACGCGGTCAGGGCCCAGTGTACCTGAGGGACTGGCTTTCTGCCTACACCCCTCAAAGAGCTTTGCGCTCTGCCACCACCAACTGCCTAGTGATCCCTGTTCCCAAGGAAGCCTGCTTGAGCTCAACCAGAGCCACAGCCTTCTCTGTCCTTTGCCCCCACCTGGTGGAATGAGCTCTCGGAGGAGATCAGGTTCCTAACTGAACTAAAACAGTTCTGCAGGGCCTGTAAAAGGAAGCTCCTCTGGCAGGCATTTGGTTGAGGTCAACTGGAACCAACAATACCCACTAGACCCTTGAACCTCCCTACCATGAATCCATGTACCTGAATTGAACCATTGACCTGTTTTACTGTTATCCTGTTAAATTGTTACTCTGTTGTTGTTATTACCATTGCTGTATTTCTATTTGATACAGAAAACCAAGTTCAATGTATTGTTCCTTTAGGTTCCATGTAAACTGCCCTGAGCCTCGGGAGGGGGCAAGGGAGGGGAGTATACAAATGAAATGAAATGAAATGAAAGAGTGATTGAGTGAGCAAGCAAGCTACAGGACTCAAACCAAAATGTTCTACTGCAGATCAACAAGGCTATCCTCTGAAACTATTGTTCAAGATAAGTTTGTGGGTGTTTACTGATAAATTAAGGTATATTCATTTAAAATCCATTGTTTTATATTGGATCCAGCATTACTGCTAAAAAAAGTTAAAGCAGCTGAAAAAATGTTTTCTTCCAACTGAGATGAGCTCAGAAAATGTTCACCTATCTTGACTCAACAGTGCTGACTACCTGGATCCATGCCACTGTAACATCAAGACTGAAGTATTATATTGCATGGGTCATCTCGGAGACTCCAGTTGGTATAGAACACCCTTTCTCAACTTTTTTACCATTCAGAAACCCCTGAAACATTATTCAGGCTTCAAAATACCCCAGAAGTAATGTCAGTAGGCTATACCTTCCTGCCATGCCCCAGGAAGTCACGTCACTAAAAATAATTAACTCCCACCCAATCCTTTTGTGGCCGTTGTGAAGCCCAGGTATAGAGTGTTGCAGCTCAGTTGTTATCTGTAGCTAGCTGGAGCACGCATATTACAGCCATTCTGCAGTCAATCAATATTTATTTACAGTCATTCAGACCAAAATTCATTCTGCAGTCATTTTATTGGCTGCCCCATGAAGTGACTACAGAATGGCTGAAATGTGCAGCAGGTCAGGAAGTGGCTCAAGACCTCTACTCCATCACCAGAAGATAACACTCAGTTTCCAAACTACAAATGAGTTCTCCTAAGGGTTTAATGTACCAATTGAATAGCACAGGGAACAGAATCGTACAGGGTAAATTTCACAGTGCCATGTCTCTGATGGCAAACCTTTGACTCTGGTCTGTAAGAAATGTCAACGAGTCTGAAGTACATCCTCTGCTGCCTCCATTTCCCCCTCTAAATATATTAACAAAGTGGCATGATCCACTGTGTTAAGTCTGCTTATAAATCCAATAGGAGCAACAACAAGGCATGATACTTGCTATTCAGGTAGATATCATCAACTAAAGCAAACAGCTGGCCTACAGCCGGCTGGAGCCGATCTGAAAAACGGTTTAGCAGTTTAGTTATCCAAGACCACCTGGAGTCACCTCTCTCTCAAATGCCTTGCCCAAAAAGGGCAGAAAGGACACTAAGGTAACTTGTACCTCTTTCAATTTCTGAGATGCTTCTTAGAAGGCTTTGAATATCTTTCCACCTTCATATTTTGCTAAGGGGTAAGTGGGCAGAGTGGGCGGGATCAGTCCGGGTGAGGGGCCCCGGGTGTGCTTCTAGGCCCGAGGGGAAGGCTACACTGCTGCTGGGGGGGGGGAGAGAGCAGGCCTTTCCCTTGGGCCTAGAAACGCTGCACATGGGGGCAATGCCACCTCTGTGTGTCTGCTGGGCGGCCACAGCAGGGAGGGGGGGCTTTCAAAGCCTGTTCTCACGAACAGGCTTTGAATCTAGTTTTAAATAAATCTTCTTTGAAAGAAAACCTACCTATAAATGAAATAGTTCAGGGGGTCACATTTCTAAGATAAAAGAACGGTGAGCTTATTACAATGTTTGTTGTATGCATCACTTTTGCTTTTTCTGCGTTATTGACTGCCTTTGTAATCCATTTTTTGCATTATGGTATGTCATGCCATGACAGTTTGTTTGCATTTATCCCAATTTCCATTTTTTCAAATTGGCATATTTTCCAATTTTCCTAGTCCTATTACATTGTTTATTTAATATCTTATGCTTCTGATTGAACTGTTTTCTGTATTTTGTAATCCACCTTGAATCTCAGCCTAGAAAAGTTGGACTAGAAATGAATAAATAGTTCAGTACATTTAAAGACACAAATTTCACCACACTAGTTACCTTTCAGTCCTTCTATGTAGGTTTCCCAAATTTGGGGATGACTGCAGTGAGAAAAGATAATACACTGCTTCAGTCTTTCCAAATCCAACAGGAAAAAGTAGTCCTTTATGAACTGACAAGTCAAAGCACAGGAAGCATCTCGCTGCATATGTTGTTCATTATTTACTTGTAAATGCTCATATACCCTTAATTCAAAACATAAAGTTGTCAGCTCTACCAGATCCTTTTTCATGTCTTGTTCTATGAAACATGGAGAAACAATATGGAAGTATTGGCTGAACGCCTCCACTTGTCTATCAGTTTTTTTGTAAAGTATTCTATCAATTGGATGGTCAGTACTTGACCCTTCCCTGGTATTTCCATCCAAAGTGCCTCTCTGTTTGTTATTTGCAGCACCATTTTCATTGCTGGTTCTTGAGGCAGGTCTTTGTTCCTCCTCTGTGAGATCACTATTTGTTCCCATATCTTCTTCAAAAACCTGCTGTACTTCAGGGTGCACAGGCGACTCTCCATCAGCCTTGTATGAGCTATCTTCTGAAATGGAAGGTGCCTTGATTCCAAATGCATCTTCCAGAAATGGAATCCAGTTAAGCAAAACCTCCCTCAAACACTGTGGATCTAATAAAATCAGTGGATCCTGAAGTCTGAATCTGTAAAATAAGCAGATATTAAATTATTAGAAATCAGAAGGAATTACTGACAAAGCACTGGCCTGGATCCTGCAGTAATGTTCCATTAATAGATGAGGGGTGAAATTTTTACCAATTTCCACCACCATTGAAGACCCCTTCAATTCATCCCTCATTCTGTTCATGCAGGTTCCTATGGCCCCCATGAGCAGGATGTGGGGGGAGTATTTCAGGTTATAGAAGTATATGTAATAGAAGTCAACAAAATCAATTAGCAGAAACTAGTTGCAGGATTCAAGGCATAATGTTGAGCGAGTGCTGTAGTTTTACACAGACCCTTCATCCCAACTAGTTAAGACAGCAGTTGCTCAGGAGCACTATTTTCTTTGTGTTGACATTTTAATTTTGACTTCAAATCATTTAATGTAACTTGAAAATCTGTAATCTTCTCTCATGCAGGATGTTTTGCGTATAATCTCAGGTACATATTACGTATGTTCCAGGCTACCACAGTCGCAACACCTGTGTGTGGCAGGTTTTCTTTGGCTCAACTGAATCCCACTTTACCTGCCCCCATCCTTGCAGGCAGCACAGGGCTAGACACACACCTCCTATATAATAACTCCACTCCAGAGCTATGCTCCTTTTAACTTCCAAGTTAAAAGTTAAAACATTATACTGAACAGTAGAATATTTGTTCAGCAATACTTGGTCACATTTTTCATCTGTATATAATATTCTACAAATGAAGTGTCACTTACAGAGTCTCTTTTGTTGCTACCTTAAGGTCTTTAAGATAATTTGCTTCTTGAGGCTGGTTCTGTAGCTCCACCCTTGAGACAAAGAAGTATATTTTAAATCAATGATCTGAATAATGTAAACTTCACTCTGCTTCCCCCATTTCTTTGTTAACTGAAGTTCTACAGGCTAGACAGTTCAAGCACTGAATCCTTTCATCTTCGTCCTTCATGCTTCCTTGATTTTTCACACTAATATTTGAGGTAAGAGATACAGAATTGTGTAATATCTAAAAAATAAGACCCTCATGCATTCTGAGAACAATTCTAGACATGGATTTACTATTATTTCTGATACTAACTTCTCTTTTCCTCGGCTTGAAACATTTATCAAACATTTCAATGCATCCCTGGACAGCCATTTCCAATCATTAAAGATTTTAGTAGCATTTTAATATTACGAGGAATGGACACTTCAGAATTAAATTAGCATAATGGGGATAAAATCTTTGGTAAGCCATTACCAACTAGTGAAGTAGGAGACTTCCTGCTTCATCATTCCCTTAAGAGCAAAACAATTTCACAGAAGCTTCTACTCACTCTTCTTCTTGAGAATGTGCTATTACATTGGCAGTCGCTTCTGGCAGTTGCTCTTCATCATTATTGTCCTGTCTGACTCTGTCAGGATGCACGTGAAGGGTACCCATCTTTTCTATCTTCTCTGTGGTCTTACGTACAAAACTAGAAACACTAGGAATAGAATGTTAAAATAATACAAACATTACCAAGGACATAATAGTGGGGGGAAAACAGACAAAAATCTCAAAGTTTAACTAATTCATTACAGCATGAAGTTTTCCCAGGTCTTCTTCAGAAACCTGAATCAGACTGGAAGGTGATGGATCAAACACAATACTGAAATATAAGCCACAATTACTGAAAGTACTCTCAAATTTGTTTAGCAAAGTCAAGACTAATTTTGGAGGTAATGTATCCCACATTATCCAGTTGTGGAAGAACTAGGATTAAATATCTTGAATATCAAAAATAGAAGGAAAACAGTCAAGTGTAAAGATGGAAAATGCAAATACTAGCTCAGGAATTAGTGATGAGGCAATTAATTAATGAACTTTTTAGTAGAAAGTACATCTTTTTAATTTGAGTTGGTTCTCTTTCTGGGAGGGTAGTATAGATATGTAATAGATAGAATTTCCAAATATACTCGAAGAAATTTTTTAGCCCTTTTTCTAAAGACCATTACTTTTGTCTTATCATAATTTATATTAAGACCTTCTTATTTACAATAAGCATCAAGTTGTTGCAATAGTCTTTGCATCCCAATCTTTGTGAGGGAAATTAGGGCTATGTCATCCATAAAAAGTAAAATTGATATTATTTTGGTCTCCAAGTGTAGGAGAAACAAATTGTGGACCTGCAAGTCTTTCTACAATGTTGTTTATGTATAAATTAAACAACAGGGGAGCTAACATGCATCCCTGCTTGACACCCTTGCATGTTGATATTTTGTTGGTTAAGGAGCCAGAAATATAGCGATGCCTATCTATAGAACCAAGTGCTGCAGCCAAATTGATGAATGCAACGTACAACACTTTCTTAGGGACATTTATTCTTGAATACACCAACTGCTGAAGTATTCAGTGGCAGTGGTCCCCACCCCCCGGTCCAGGAACCGGTACCAGTCCATGGATCAGTCGGTGCCGGGCCGTGGCTCCTCCTCGTCCTCCTTCCCGGCTGCTGCCTCAGGGGCTGGCCTATCACTTTGCCACCGGCTCACCTTTGGTGCTCTCCAGCGTCCCCCTCGGCATGGAACTGTGCAGCTGCTGTTGGTAGCACCCCCCAGCGGGCAGCGGGAAGTCAGGGGCACCAGCGGGAAAGCAAGTGGAGCAGGGGCTCAGGTGGCAGTGGCGACGTCCCTCGGCAAAAGACTACCCCACCCCCGGGCCTCAGTAAAATTGTCAAGTGTTGACTGGTCCCCAGTGATAAAAAGGTTGGGGACCACTGTTCTATGGTATCAACCAGGGAGTCCCAGAGAAAGTCCCTTGACTAATAGTATCTGGAAGTTATTATACTGACTATTTTCTAAGATTAAAACATCAACCTTTAAATCAACTGAAACAAAGGTAACCAGGCCTCCACGCCCCCGTCCCTTTATGTGTATCTTGGTTGCTGGGACTGAGAAAGCCTTGTAACCCTGAATAGAAAGGTAATTCTGTTCCTGAATCCATGTTTCCTGGAGGAAAATAATGTCATGAACTTGCAAAAACTTTAGAAAATCAGTGTCATAGAACTTATTCTTCCAACCCCCCTCCCCCAAGATTCCAGAACAGGGTCATCGCCCTCATTTCTCTCCTCTTCACACTGAGTGGGGCAAATGGGTTTGAGGTTGAGACAGCATATTTTGAGATGCCACCTGCCATTTGTCTGCTTGCTAACGGGGAGGGGGGTAACATAATCACCACCACACACCCTCTTACTTGCTCTTTTACAGCCTCCCATTGCAAAGTCTAGATAAGTATTCTTCAAATATGCTAGGGTGTTTAAAGCTCACAAGTAAAAAGACTGTTATAGTCACAAATGAACAATGAAAGGAATGGTCGAGAGGACAGGATACTCAAACAAATAATGTTCAGAGGAAAAGAGAGGAATGAACGTTCAATGCAGTTTTCCATCCACTTAACTTCTTGGTGTTAAAGGTGTACTGAAGCGAAACAAACTAAATACAGCAGATAAGAAAGAGTTCCAGCCAGGAAAAAATCAAGAGTTGCTAGCTACAGGTAATTGGCTTTTTATCTTCAGTACAGATCATTCCTCTGGGGAGCTCCAACGTAAAGACTCTCTTATTTGGCAGCACTCAGTTGTCGAGATACAATAGTCAGCAAAATTTTGAGTATAAATTAATCCTACCAGATATTTAGAGTCCCAAGCTTGGCTAGAAAATCTCAGGGTATTATCAGGTAGCATCGACGATAAAACAAACAACCCAAACAAGCTCCAGGAGCTAAATAGCAAGAAAATATGTGGGAGAGCCTCTTACAATGCTGCTACTGGTCTACCTTGTCTTAGTGCCCAAATACACATTGCAATTCTAAAATTGTGGAAAGACCATAGGTTATCCAACTTAAACAAATTTAGTCATCAGTCTTTTAATATTATATTATTTAAGGATCCAGCACAGCATAGCTTTATTAATAGTCTTCTTTCATGGTACTCCATCCCCGATGACTTCTGAAACACAACAGTTAATAACTTCTAACTTAGAGACTGGATCTTCAAAAGTGAGGCACAGATAGATAGAATGCAAATTTTAAAAATTAAGTCAGCTTCATGGGCTACCTTAGTGACCTGAGCTTCCATTGAAATGGAATTTTCTTAGGAAAACTGAATTTTTTTTTCGGTTTCCGCCGAAATCCCAGATTGGGAATTAATGGTAGACCTGAAAACAATAGAGAGGCAGGAGCAGATAGCCCCCACCACTTAGCTGTTTGTCCAGCTTCTACTCCAGTCCCTTTAAAGGTTCCTTGGCAGGTTCAGTTGGCCAATCTGATTTAAATCAGACTGCCCAGCAGAGTTCCAACCGAGCCTGTGCAGGAAATTCTCCCTGCAGGATCAGCTCCTGGGTGAGTTCTGTTGGGTAGTCTGATTTAAACCAGGCTACCCAACAAAGCCTGCAGGGAGAGTTCCCCCTGCAGGATCAGCTCCTTGGCAAGCTTCTGTTGAGCGGTCCAATTGGCTGTTAGGACTTGCCAGGCTCTTAGGGTCAAATGGCTGGCTGCAAAGCAAATTTTGGCTCCTGAACTGGTTTATGCCCACCCCTATCTACAAGCCTTCTTATTGGGTTGAATCTTATTCCAAAGTATTCTCCCCACCCCCTAATATTCAGAAGCAGCTTCATAGTGATTTCAAGAGGTTATAGTGTAAGAAGGGGTAAGGGGTAGTCATCTGATGTTAAGCTGAAATGGTTGCAAGCTACAACAAATAGAATTACAATCCAACTTTTCATAAAATATGGATATACATTAAATCACACATAAAAATATAACATTATAAAATATATGAAAAATACATAACTAAATATCTACCTATAACATAATTTGCCCAATTCTGCAACCTGTCTGAGGAGTGAGGAAGGGGCAGTATATAAGGTCAACCCTTATGGAGTTGACTTGATGGAATTCAGATCGGAGATCAGGCAGGGAGGCCCACTGAAATCAGATATACCCCAGGCCTCAACCATAGGCCTGGCAGAACAATTCTGTTTTACAGGCCCTACAGAACAGCTTATGATCCTGCAGGGTCCCCATCTTAAAAGGGAGAGTGTCCCACCAGGCCAGGTCGAGGCCAGCTTGATTTCTTTGGAGGTGTTTTCTTCTTTGAGAACAGTTTGATTTCATCCCAAGAGGACACACACAGTTGATATGGGCTTCTGTTTCTCACTCTCTTCAGACCTTATCTGTTCTGGAAATAAGCATACTTCCCTATCTGAGCTCTTCCAAGGACTAAAAGGAGTTCTTTAGCCCCAGCCAGATGCCATACAACCAGATTTAAATTGTTATTATTATTATTATTATTATTATTATTATTATTATTATTATTATTATTATTATTATTATTATTATTATTATTATTTTGATTTATTTCCCGCCACTCCCAAATGGTTCGTGGCGGGTTACAGTGTCTTAAAAAACCCATTAAAACTCCCATTAAAAGACTTTAAAATGTCACAATATGACGGCACAATAATAAGATCCCCTTCCTACCCCCATTCCTAAAAAAGGGGGGGTGGAGGAGAAGGAGGTCAACGATGTTCAAGAAGCCCGGGGGAGAGCAGTCGATGTATCCCAGCAGCCCCAGCCTCAACCATAGACCTGGCGGAAGAGCTCCGTCTTGCAGGCCCTGCGGAACGTTGAAGGGTCCCGCAGGGCCCGCAGCTCACCCGGGAGCTCATTCCACCAGGTGTTAACATTTTGTTTACAAAAAGTAGTTATGGATTAAACGATTATGATTAATGGATTTGACAAAACACAAAGGATGTAATGGGTAAGGAATTTACACATGATTTTACCTGTCCTTAACAGCTTGAAGAGAGACGAGAGGAGATGGGGAACGGAATGACAATGGAATACTGAATGGAAGAAAAGTCTCATTCCGATCAGTGTCGACCACCACAGAAGCATGAGATACACTGTCTAACGAACAAAATTAAAATCTGAATAAGTTATAAAATAGCATGAGCCAACAAGACATACTGAAGCATGATTGGGTGCCTATTCCCCACCATTGAGCCAACTGTATTGTTTACTGTTCAATTATTTAACTTAATCTACATTGCAAAGCAGATTACTGTATGGTTCAAGAAGGAAAATTATTCTTCCACAAATGCTGATTGTTAATGTTAATGAGCCCTCATGAAGTCATGGAATAAAACTACAGTCAACTGGATATCCAGCCCTCCCAGAGGAACCAGGATGCTTTCCTGTGTATCAGCTTTTCTGTTGTTTGTAGCCTGATCCCCATTTCTCAGTTTTACTATAAGGCACAGATTTCCTACTGCAATCTCAGACACCATATAACCTGAGAGGTCATGAAAGTAACCCCAAAACATGGCTGCCAACTCAGGGCTGCTCTCAGGGGTTACACAGCAGAACATGAAATATTTTCATCTCCTGAGAATCACTGAGAAACACTACAATAAAACCTTTATTGAAAATGCTGTCACAAAATCAAATTTCTAGGCAATGTGATATTCTACTTCCTGAGATCTGTCAAGCCATGTAATAAGTCATTTTAATTTTTAAAAGCCTCAATTCAGATATTTTCATACCAATCCATTGATAATGCATTATAAATTTTCCAAGAATGTCACACACGTTTGTACCACAGTTATAAAAGCAGTAATGAATTCTGTATCAGCCAAGACTGTACCATCCAAGATATAACCAATTCTATATTTTTATAAATACTGCCTAAAATCTTCATATCACTAATAACTCTAAACTACGGATTTGTTTCTATTCCGCAGGGCCTGTAAGACGGAGCTCTTCCGCCAGGCTTATAACTGAGGCCGGGCGGAAAGAAGATCAGCCCCCCCCTCACAAACTGGCGGTAGAGAGCGTCACCCCCCCTCCGTAGTTGAGGATGCGGAGAGCAAATGAGTAGATTACGCCATCGCTGTTGCCATTACTGTAAATTATTGGTTTTTATTGTCATTTTATGGTTTTAGGGGACGGGGTTATGTAAGCCGCCTCGAGCCTTCGGGGGGAGGCGGGGTATGAATATGAATATGAATATGAATATGAATATGAATATGAATATGAATATGAATATGAATATGAATATGAATATGAATATAGGGTACTATTGTTCAACAGTTTATTTGTTGTTGTTGCTGTTGTTGTTATTATCTTTAACCGCTCTTGTGGAGCGGATAAAATAAAGCCCTAAGGGCTAATGGGGAGGAGTTAGGGTGGGCCCTGTCTGGGATGAAAACTTGGAGGGGTGAATCAGGAGCCGCAAAGCGGCTCCTGATTCGCCTGTCTGAGTGGCACTCAAGGGCCAAGCGGGGAGGTGTGTGAGGCGCGCCTCCCCATTGGCCGTTTGGCCCGGCCTCGCCCGCCAGGGGACTCATCACGCAGAAGGACAAGCAGCCTTCCGACACGGTGATAAAATGCCAGCTGAGCTACCGTCATGATCTGAGCCTCCACTGAGAGGGAAGCGTCAAGAATCACCCTCAGGTTCCTGGTGGAGTGGGATACTGATATCCGCACTCCATCCAGGTTGGGTAGGCATACTTCATCGCTTGGACCTTTCCTGCCCAGCCACAGGATCTCCATCTTTGAAAGGTTCAGCTTCAGGAATTAAAAGAGGCAGTAGTACGCCCGTTGATCAAAAAAACATCTCTGGCTCCTCAGGAGTTTGACAACTATCACCCCGTTTCACATCTAGCATTTCTGGGGAAGTTAGTTGAAAAGGCTGCTGCAGACCAAATATCAACATTCCTGGAAGAAACTTCAGCCCATGACCCACTTCAGTCAGGCTTCCGGCCTGGACATGGGGTAGAGACAGCGCTAGTTGCCCTGACGGATGATCTCTGATGCCAGCTAGACCGAGGCGGGTCAGCGCTGCTCATATTATTAGACCTGTCAGCAGCATTTGACACAGTAGACCATGAGCTCCTAGCTCACCACCTAGCCGATGCTGGGATATGGGGAACAGCCCTTAAATGGCTGATTTCCTTCCTCCAGGGTCGCGGATAGAGGGTAGCGATAGGAGAGCGAGTATCTAACCGGCACCAGCTCACATGTGGAGTCCCTCAAGGAGCTGTCCTCCCTCCTATCTTATTCAACATCTTTATGCGCCCTCTGGCTCAGCTGGTGCAGAGATTTGGGCTGGGTTGCTACCAATATGCAGATGACACCCAGCTCTTCCTCCTGATGGATGACTGCCCTGATTCTCCCCCAGAACCTTTAGCCAGATGTCTGGAAGCAGTGACAAAATGGATCAAGCAGAGTTGCCTGACGCTCAACCCTACAAAGACAGAGGTCCTGTGGTTGGGTAGGAAAGGACCATGGAAGGAAGCGCGTCTGCCTACCCTGGATGGTGTACAGCTCTCAGCAACACACTCCGCCAGGAACCTGGGTGTGATCCTGGATGCTTCTCTTACAATGGAAGTCCAGGTCACAAAGGTAGCGCAGCTGGCATTTTACCACCTCTGCCAAGCCAAGCTACTAGCGCCCTACCTGGACCCAGAGCACCTAGCCACAGTGATCCATGCGACGGTCACCTCTAGACTAGACTTCTGCAACTCGTTCTACACAGGCCGCCTACCCTTATCCTTGATTCAGAAACTACAACTGGTGCAGAATGCTGTGGCCAGGATTCTCACCAAAACATCATGGAGATCCCACATCCAGCCGATACTCCCAACAACTCAGCTGGCTCCCAGTTGAATTCCGGATTAACTTTAAGGTTTTGGTAACCACAGCTAGATGCCAGAAGCTCATATCAGCTAGAAGCTCATATTTGACTGTGTCGAATGCTGCTGAAAGGTATAATAATATAAGCAGTGCAGACCCGACCCAGTCCAACAAGACATTGCATTTTGGACCAATTGGGAGTTTCCAAAGCAATTTCAAGGGCACTGCTGTGTAGAGCAAGTTGCAGTAGTCTAGTCTGGAGGTGACTGTTGCTCAGATCGCAGTGGTGGGCAACATTTGTGATCTACGTTTCCGTAACTAGGGAGGTATCCAGAATCACACCCAGGCTTTTCATAGGGGCCAAAGGGGTCAATTGGACCCTGTGAAAATCTTGGAATTGCACTGTGTACTGATGCAACCCAGTGTCATCAGCATACCCAGCCCCAAATTCCTGACCAGCTGGGTGGGCACATCAGGAAAAGCTCCCTCTGTTGGACCACCCACATACCAGATGCCAACACTGGGGAAAGCTCTCCCTTACTGCCACTCTCTTTCATAGATCTTAGACAAAAGACTGTAGTCATTTGAGGGCTACACCTTGAAACCCCATGTCAGCTAGGAGTTGGCCTAGTAGCCCCATGACTGATAGTGTCAAATGCTGCTGTCAGATCTAGCAAGGACAGCAGCGCTGACCTGCACAGCTCCAGCTGTCTCCAGAGATCATCTGTGAGGGTGACCAGATCCATTTTCATCCCATGGCCAAATCAGAAGTCAGATTGGAATGGATCAAGAGCCAATGTTTTACTCTGTAAGATGTCCCAAATAGGCTCCTACATACAGATTTCCTAAGCAAATAAATTTTGTAGTTCGACTGTTGAATATTCACTCCAAGAAAAATGCAGCACTGTTTCCTCTACATAAAAGAATACTTTTCATCAACAATAACAGCCCAAAAAGACCACTATCATTCTATAGAAGGTGTACAACATTAGCAAACTGTGAAACATCTCGAATTTATAAACATCTCACTAAAATGTATTAATATGCACAAATAATATGTTACTACTGGTAAAGCACTAACTGCTCTCCTAATCAGTGTTACTTCACTCTCAATTAGGGGTGTGCAAACCAAAACTGGTATTTTTCAGTTTGGGTCCAATTTTTTTTTATATTTAAAAAAAAATCCCAGTTTTTTTCAGATTCAATAGATACAAAGAAATGCACCAATTAAAAAACAAGCAGACAAACAACCACACATCAGGAGAAGCTGGCCCCAGAATCTGCATGCAGTAGGGAGATCTTTCCCTGACACACACAGACCTGGCTGGGAGCTCTCAGCTCCTGCTACCCTGGTTAACCCCAGGCTGGCTCCTCCTGCAGCTCACTTTATGCTGAGTGCAGAGTTCTCAGCTTCTGCCTCCCTAACTGATCTTCAGTATTGCTGATTATGAGAAAATTCAGATTTATTCAAGTTCAGCTATACCAGTTGCCAATATGATTCTCTGATCTGTATTTGGCATAAATAATACCTGAAAAACACCTATTTTTTCAGGGGTTTTGTTTTTTCTTCGGTTTATGATAAATGAACCACTCTAATCTCAGTGTAATTAACTGACAGACTGGAATTACTCTGAATATGACTGCACTGTAATCAGCGACTACTGAGGTCCTGCTGACCTTTGGAGATCAGGTGCTTAAGAACTTCAGTGAGATTTTGGATGGAGAGAATGGACATACTCAAACTTTGTATACAAGAAAGCACACAGCAGAGGAAGCTATTATATTTATGAGTAACTCAAACAGGACTGCACACTTTACACAAGGCTTTCTCAACCAGGGTTTTATAAAACTCTAGGGTTTCTTCACTGCCCTGGAAGTGTTTCCTGAATGGGTGGAAATAATTTTTTAAATTCATTTTAAATTTTAAAACATTTGAGTGGTATGACCATATAGAGAGCCTCTTGTGGTACAGGGTGGTAAGGCAGTCTGAAGCTCTGCCCATAAGGCTGGGAATTCGATCCCAGCAGCCGGCTCAAGGTTGACTCAGCCTTCCATCCCTCCGAGGTCGGTAAAATGAGTACCCAGCTTGCTGGGGGGTAAACAGTAATGACTGGGGAAGGCACTGGCAAGGCCACCCTGTATTGAGTCTGCCATGAAAATGCTAGAGGACATCACCCCAAGGGTCAGACATGACTCTGTGCTTGCACAGGGGATACCTTTACCTTTATGACCATATATAGTCATGTCAACCCACCCAATCCCTCCCAAAATGGCCAATGATGGGCCTGGAGGTGGTGGGAAGGAGAGGGGCTATGTTTCTCAACCATATTCTTAATAATCCTGCCACTTCTGGGGTTTCTTGAAACCTGAAGTATGTTTCTCAACAGTAAAAAAGTTGAGAAAGGCTGTTTTACACCTTTGTATAAGTTGAAAGAAGAGCATACCACCTTACCTCCCATCAACAGGGATTAGCAGCTACCTTTGTATAAGTTGAAAGAAGAGCATACCACCTTACCTCCCATCAACAGGGATTAGCAGCTATCCTAAAACATACTACTCAGTAGACTACATAGGATATTTCTGTGAACTGCCAAAACAGACATTTATGTATTGCTTTCTTTTAATCAGTTACTAATCTGGGGGCACCTAGAAAGCTGCTACTCAACACTGCTCTAGGTTAACCATAGTCCAAACCAGCAATCCAGATCTTACTCTGCTAGGTATTTCATTTGCATAATGATATCCATATCATCTGGGGAAGGCACTGGCAAACCACCCCGTATTGAGTCTGCCATGAAAACGCTAGAGGGCGTCACCCCAAGGGTCAGACATGACTCGGTGCTTGCACAGGGGATACCTTTACCTTTACCTTTATCCATATCATAAAATAGAATATTAGCTGTATACAACCAAGCTCCCTAATTATCATTAAAGAAGAATGCCAGAATAATTTAAATGAGTACAACCACTGCAATATATACCAAGGGAAAGAATTCACAGAAGCTGGCAGAAGCTCCCACTGATGCAAAATAAATGCAGTAATATAGCCCATGCCAATCCCCAACTATATTGTATATTTATATTACCAAGTTCCAGCTGTTCTTCATCCTGATGTGCAGGAAATTCCTTTGTTCTTTCATCTTCTGAAAGGTTTTGGCTATGTAGTGAACAAGAATCCTCATCGGATTGACTGCCTCTTCGACTAATAACGCGATAAATTCCAGAATCTAGTACATTGAAACTTTCCTATTAAAAATCAAAATGCAAACATTAACATTCTGTCATTACAAATCACAGCCAAGAAAGTTAAGGCATGATTCAGCCACAAGTAAGCACTCTTAAGATCCATCCATTATAATAAAGATTTTTGCCTATAATGAATGATATTCGTGTAAATGTATTCTTGTCTATGATCGTGTTCCTACAAATTCTGATTCCGCCAATTCAAAATACAATTAGGACAGCACATTACATGTGACGTTAATTCAACAACACCGATTTGCTGTCTAACTGTATTTGGAAATGGCAGAATCAGGATTTGTAGAAACACTTCCATGGGCAAATCACATACACACACGTCATTTGCAATACACAAAACATTGCAAGTACCATCAAATCTGGTATTATGCCAAAGTCACCTTGGAAAATAAAACCTTTAATAGTCACCACATAAACCAATAAATGCCATATTTACAAAGCGATTAACATATTACTCTAATGAAACAGGCAACAGAGGTACAGATGATGAAAACTGAAGGAACAATTTAAACATTTATCTTGTTTCTTTGAGGAACCATACATGTGTCTGTGTTCAGTTATGTCAAGCTGCTTCTGACTTATGGCAACTCCATCAGAATACACTTACATGTGAAGAAATGCTGCTCCTCCGGCTACTGCAGGCAGAACCTAAAGGTTCAAGCTTTGAAATCAGTTCTTCAAGTTGACTGATTATATTGCTTTGTGTTGAAAGGTCCAATTGTGATTTCAGATGTTCTAGCTTATCTACTGGAAGAGCTTTTCTTGCCTGATAAAGCAAATGAAAATGTTAATTAAAAAAAATAAGCATTGAATTTTACCGAGTGATACAACAAATTACCCATGTATTAAAAGCAGATCTAAGTGAAATTAAGCTATATAAAAATAGAAAACATTGGTTACTTTTACGCTATACTAAATATGACATGTTTATACTGAAATAACAATCAACTCATGAACTTTATTTTCAGGTAATCATTAAAATAACAAATGTCACAAAAGTTATTACCCGACACAAAACAACAGAATTCTGAAAGAGGCAACAGATTTTGGCTGCAAGACCCCAGAGGTTTCTTCTAAGGACACGGTCCACACATCTTTCTATTGTCAAAAGGGAGAGATGAGAAACTTTTCCACTGGAGTGTAAACAGAAGAGCTCATTTTTGTACACTGCAATATCCTGGATGTCTAAAAAAATGATCATAAGAATCAAGATGAGTACAGAGCTTACCAATTTAGCATATATATTTCATATATTTTAAAAAGAAAAACAGCATTACTCTACTTACCAAGAACTCCCTTCTAAATATACATGAAGTACATGCCCTTCAGTCCATTCTATTGCTTTCCCCCACAGTGATAACTAACTGCCACACACTACCTTGTAGGAAAGTCAGAGTTTGCTGCATGTTTGGAAATCGCTGCACACAGCAGCCTCTAAAAACACAGTCATGCACCAAAAAACAAATACTTATATAACTTTTGCAATGGACATTTTCTTCTGACACCTAAGAAAATTATGAAGTAACCTGTATCTGTTCTTGCTTTTGCCTATTCAGAAACATCTGGGGAGAAGGTAGACCCTGGGGGAGGGGGGGTCAAAACAGGATGATGAAATGCTTGTAGCCTCTCACCTGAGGTCAAGAGCCCATTGGCCTGACAGCTGAGAGACTTGTGTCCCCTGCTGTCAAGCCTAAAGAGTTACAAGTCTTTTCAGCACACTGGACCATGTCCCCCCCTTCCAAAGGAGAGGGAAGTAATCCAGTGTGCTGAAACGGCTTGCAACCCTTTCAGCTTGACAGTGGGTCTTGTGAATCTCTCAGCTGTCAGCCTGAACTGACTGCAAGCGATTTCAGCACGCCTATCAAAGGACCTCTCCTACAATCCTCTCATTTGTCAGGGTGAAAAGGCTGAAAGCCATTCACTGTGCCAGATTACTTTCCTTCCAATTTCTTCCCCCAAACCTCAGTTCAGGAGGCACAAACAGGGGCATTTTTGTAGAAAAATTTGGCTCATGCCCCTGTTCATGCCCATGCCTAGAGGCCAATTTACACACATGCATTCAAATTATCTTCAAAATCACAACTGGGGATGGAAGGAAGGCAAGGAAATTTCACCACCAGCGCCACTCTCAGATTATAAACCACTGTGCCCTGCATTGTGTATGTATTTTGCTGGATGACCTCATACAATTTGTTTCAAAATGTTTCATAATTGTACACTTCAAAATCACAGAGAAGTGACTGAACTTTTGAAAATGTCCAGTTAGATTCATTCCACAAATGCCTTAATATTATCTGTGTGCAAAACACCTTTTGAACACATGAAGCTGCTTTATATTGAATCAGACTCTTGGTCCACCAAGGTCAGTATTATCTAGTCAGGATGGGTGCAAACCGGCTCACATGAATTTTGGCCGGACTGCGCTTCGTGAAGTGAAAGGCAAGTCAGTCAGCATGAAATTCTCACAAACTTTCAAGCTCTTCATGATGGTTCATGAATGGATATATTTCCAGACTGTATCAGCTCAATCTAAATGTTTACCAAACTTCAAAGCAACGTAACTTGGAGAACATGTAGAGGAGCATTTGGGGAAAGTCCCCTAAAATGTCTCTAGTTTGCACAGGATCTGTTCTGTGCACTCCTGAATTTGTGCCTATCAAAATGACTGCCTGTCATTTCCCCAGAGAGCACTTTCCTGGGAGCACCTTCTTTGGGTTGCCATATCTCAGATGCCATAAATCCAATCCTCACCAAAATTGGACAGCAGGTAGAGGAGCATTAGCAGGAAATCCCCTGCAAGTCTGCTGTCTCTAGAACATTGGTGGGGTATTGTACCAGGTTATGAACCTTACAAACCAACTTGGTTCATTTGATGGCTCGCAAACCAGGCACACCACAAACAGCATTCTCACGGCTTACACCTATCCCTGTTCTCTACTCAGACTAGCAGAAGTTCTCCAAGGTCTCAGGCAGAAGTCTTTCATAACACCTACTAAGTCATCCTTTCAACAGGAGGTGTTGGAGATTAGGGCGCTTTGGTGCCCAAAGTGGCTGGTCTCTCCCACGCCTCCCCTCCACTCCCCTCCCCCCACCCCGCAGCATGGTGCTGGCTGCACCAGGAGAGACCGGCCGCTTCGGGCACCGAAGTGCTCAACCCTGCTGGAAATTGAGCCTTGGACCTTCTCCATGCCAAGCATATACTCTGTGCGGTGAGCCACACCATCCCCTTTTTCAATGGGTATAAGATCTCCTCCATTAGAGGAACACTGTGTAGGAACTGGTCCACTAAAAATAAAACTGGCTTGCATGATCTGAATATATTTTAATAAAAAGACAAGTAAAATTCACCTTTCATTTCGCTCCAGAGCAAAACTTGGACATTTTGGGGAAGGAAAATATAAATGCCTCTATCTGTCCAAGTCATTACACAATGGTCACTGCAAAGAGAAAAAAAGATGTGTAGGTTCAGAATGATTTTGTATTTGTTATCACCCCCATAATGGCCTCTTAGCTTTGACTGATCCAGTGACTATAGTCTGCTTGCTGAGAGAAATTCTAATGCCTTTAGGGAAAAGATGGTGGTACAGATTCTGAACAAGCAAAAAGGGTCTATGCATAGTCAGTCACTAGGATTGTAATCCTTTGAAAATATCACTTAAATTAGCAATATTTATTCAGTAGAGGATGGGACTACAAGAGTTTTGGTAAACCATCCATTTATATTTGTGGCACATTAGTAGTGAAGGATTATCATATATTATTTAATAACTAATTTTGGCTGCTAGAAAATAAGAAATGTTTTATTTTTTCTGTAATTTATTTATTTACTAGTAAAAAAGCCCATTGTATCAAGAAGACAATGGGCGCTAGCAGGCGGGGACCAGAGCGAGGGGCAGGTGAGGGACAGAGCGAGGGACAGGCTACCTGAAAGAGGAGGCAGGTGGCAGCTCCTCGGCGTCTGGTGGTTTTTGGCGGGGAGTCCCAGGCGTGGTGTGCTGGGCTGCGGTGGCTCCTCTGGGTTTTTTTGTTCTTCTGCGGCTGGGGGGGGGTGGGTTCTTTCTGCTGCTTCTCGTAGGCGCGCCGGTTGGAAGCGGCGAAAGGCTCCTCTGGGGGCTTTTTTCCCCTTTCTGCTGCATCGGGGCACGCCCGGCCACGCCCGCGGATCGGGCCGCACCCGGCCGCGCCCGCGGATCGGGGCCGCGCCCGCGGATCGGGGCCGCGCGGTCGCGGCCCCGGCCCTGATTCCCTCTCCCCGCCCTCCCGCAGTAAGAAGCTTCCCGGGCCGCAAGCTTGCGGCCTGGGAAGTTTTTTACTGCGTGGGGGGGGGGGAGAGGGAGCCGCGGGCCGGCGCCATGGCCTTTGCCGCCCGGCTGGAAGCGGCGAAAGGCTCCTCTGGGTTTTTTTTTTTTCTTTCTGCTGGAAGCGGCGAAAGGCTCCTCTGGGGGTTTGTTTTTCTTTCTGCTTGAAGCGGCAAAAGGCTCCTCTGGGGGTTTGTTTTTCTTTCTGCTGCTTCTCGGAGGCGCGCCGTCTTGAAGCGACGAAAGGCTCCTCTGGGGTTTTTGGGGCTGGGAATCAGAGGGACCAATCGGCAGGCGCTTTGCGCCTGCCGATTGGTCCCTCCGGTTGTCTGTCATGAGGAAGGGTCCAATCCGGACCCTTCCTCATCCCGGACACATCCCGCCCCAGAACCCCTTACTGTTTTATTTAGTCCGTGGCGCCCGCGGCGCCACGGGCGGTGTACAGATTCCTTGGATTTCCAGGCCGTCCCTCACCCAAAATGTCTCAGGGTAACTAACAACAATAGGAATAATCTTGTACAATAGTACAGAGGTTACAAACCCCCAGCCACGGTACCTGGCTACCGGCAGCTACACCTGCCTCCCCCTACCCACAGCGAGAAGGAAGGGAAGAGGCAGGCGCAGCCGCCGGCACAGCAGCAACGCAAACGTGCATGTGTGCAGTTGCCGCGCATGCGCGTTAGCACCCCCTGGTGGCAAAAACGCACATGCACGGCAATTGCGCATACGCATTTGCGCAGCACCAGAGCCGTCGGCTCTCCTCTCACCCCGGAGGCGGTCCCTGACCTGAGAAAGGTTGGGGACTATTACAATAGTATACAGTCATACACTGTCATGATGTAATTAATTACAAATGAGACTTATTTACAAAGTTATCTGGAATTCGGCACTTTCTCCACATTTAATGCTGTGATAAAACAATCGAAGTATTGCATCATGCATTTACCTCAAATAAAGCAGCCTGGGAAAAGCCAAAGTCTGAGAAGAACAACAGGCAATATTGAACTCAGGATCTGTCCTTTAAGAAGAAAAAAAAAAAGTAATTCAGTTTTGTGTCAGGATACTTATGTTTAAATTATCTTTAATCCGCTCCGCAGGATAAAGCAGTAAGGGCAAGTTGGGAGGAGTTAGGGCGGGCTCTGTCCGGGATAAAAACTTGGAGGGGCAAATCATGAGCCGCGAAGCAGCTCCTGATTCGCCCCTCTGAGTGTCAATCCTGGACCAAGGAGGCAATGGGGAGGCGCGCAAAGCGCGCCTCCCCGTTGCCTCCTTGGCCGCCAGAGACTGCACCTCGATGCGGGGAAAGGAGCAGGGACACCGCGTCAAAGACGCAGCAGCCCTGCTCCTTTCCAGCCGCACACCCTCCCAACTTGCCAGGGAAGGAGCAGGTCCACGGGGGCTTGGCCGCCTTCTCCCGGCCGCTGGAGCGGCTTTGCCGCACCGCAGATGCAGCGAGGCCGCTCCAGCAGCCAGGAGAAGGCTCCCGATGGCCGCCAGTGGGGGGGGGCCCACCGCCTTCTCCCGGCCCCTGGAGCGGCCTTGCCGCGTCACGCACACGACAAGGCCACTCCAGCGGCCGGGAGAAGGCTCGACACCACTACCGTCCTAGCGCCCATTTTATCCATGGGTAAAATGGGCTTTCTTTATTTGAATATTTCATTATTTAAATGATTTTTCCATTCCAGAAACTTCAAGGCTGCTTACAATTAAAGTCAACACAAATTAGAATAAAACCTAATACTATCATATAATCACCTCAAGCTACACACTGTATCAAGCCACAGCTGTAGGTTTTGCCACAGGATTGTTTTGACTATTTGATCCTATTTTAAGTTGTTTATCTTTAACAAAAAATCTGTTCATATTTGGTGAACATTTAGAATTGGATAGAATTAGAGAATATGCTTACTGCAATATTTCAATTTTGTTGTGGCTGTTTCTTAAACAACCAAAATTACCAAAAATCCAGTGTATATATATTTAAGAACATATTTTCTAGTTGCTAATCATTGTAGAAGATAGGTGTCTCTAAATATATGTATCCACAGATAGGCCCAGCACAAAATAATACACTTTTTCCCTCAGGAAGAACTTCAATCAAGATGAAAGTGAACCCTGAAAGACAGTGTTGCCATGATCAGTACCTTAGATTAATAACAGGGAGAGGCGGCGATGACAGGAGGGATTTGAATTGATGTGTACTTAACACCTCTCCATCAAAGTTCACCTCCCACATCCGTGAACCAGGTCGTGCACAATATATTAAAGGTTGCTGGCTTCCACAACTTTTTCCAGCTGGGAAAAAACAGGCTCCATATTCCCCATCTCGCTCCTTGTTTCCAATTTTCCAAAACTTCTCCCTAATTATCCCAAAACATTACTCATTATAGGAAAAATAATTAGTGACTATAATTAAGTCTAAAAAAGCAAATATAACAAAGAAAACAGTTTTAAACAAAACACTATTATGGTATAATTTTAAGACAGAATACTGTTGCATTCCCACACAGAATTCTGTATTCAGAAGACAGTGTAACTTATTTTCCCCTGCTAAAGCAAGCCACTAATTGCACTAATATCCAAACTATTCTTGGGGAGGAGACACTCCTCAGAAGCAGCATTTTTGCAGACAGGAGGGGAAGACATGTTTTTGCAGACAGAAAACCTTCCATCTGTCAAATTTTTAAGTGGGATCCAGACCTACATACTGTATCTTACTGCTCTGTTCTGGGCTTCTCCTTCCTCAGATACACACACTCCAACTCTAATGCAAGCAGCTCTTTCAATGAACATCTTAACATTGGAGGACGGCTTCTCATACCAGGGAACTGACTGAAGAAGTAGGATACAGCCCAGTGACTTCTACATTTAATACGATGCTTTGTGGTAAGCTTTTGGAAATTAGTTATGCCACCTCCATCAGTCGTCACAGTTCTTACTCTCACAGTTTTACACTCAAAGCGCTGCTGAAGATATAGGAATCTGTAGGTGTAAGTGAACTGTCATTTACTCAAGACCAAGCAGTATCACACAGTATCACACGCAAAACAGGAAGTTTTGAGAGTGGTATCTGCCTCCACTGATTATACAGTGGTAAGTAAAGAAATATTGCTACTAGGATTCTCGTTCATACATGCACAGGTTTATTCCAAAGAAAACCTGTTTAAACAAGTCTCTGCGATCAATGGATAGCTGAAGACAATATACTTCTCTTTTATTAGGGTATCTTCCAACAAAAAATTGAAAACTGCATTGGTGAAAAAAAAAGGCCAGGAAAGTGGGGCCAAGGAACTTTTCTCCATCACAATAAAGCAAGGACTGTACTACAAGAATTTAGACGGGAAACCTTACCCCATCCACCCCATAGCCCTGATCTTCCCCCTTCAGACTTCTTTTTTGTTCTCAAAGCACAAATAACATTTAAAAGGAACACAGTTTCCTCACTTCAAGAAGGACGTGGATAAATTTGAAAGGGTACAGAGGAGAGCGACAAGGATGATCTGGGGCCAAGGGACCAAGCCCTATGAAGATAGGTTGAGGGACTTGGGAATGTTCAGCCTGGAGAAAAGGAGGTTGAGAGGGGACATGATAGCCCTCTTTAAGTATTGGAAAGGTTGTCACTTGGAGGAGGGCAGGATGCTGTTTCCATTGGCTGCAGAGGAAAGGACGCGCAGTAATGGGTTTAAACTACTACAATGATATCAGGAAAAAAATTTTCACAGTCAGAGTAGTTCAGCAGTGGAATAGGCTGCCTAAGGAGGTGGTGAGCTCCCCCTCACTGGCAGTCTTCAAGCAAAGGCTGGATACACGCTTTTCTTGGATACTTTGGGCTGATCTTGTGTTGAGTAGGGGATTGGACTAGATGGCCTGTATGGCCCCTTCCAACTCTAAGATTCTGTGATTCTGTGAATTTGAGTCTCTTCAGGATGGCAAAGCTGTCATTTTGATGTGGTGTGAATCAAAGAGCGCAGAATTCTTTGAGGAAGGATTGGAGACGTGTATACACTTCAGAAGTGTATAGACTGATATATCAAGAAATATTAGCTTCACATTTTAATTATTTTGTTTAATGAAGGTTTCTATTATTCTGAATACTTTTTGACACCCTTGTAGGATAAAATAATGTATCTTACGTATTTTTAGAGATACATGTAACAATATAGTTCTCTTTTTTCAGTGCAAAATAATCACATCACAAAAAATACACTTGCAGATAATCTACTAGAAATCAAACCTACTACAAATGAATTAATTTACACCTAGATTATTTACCTCTCTGTATCACATAAGTAAGAACGAGTAAGAGAAGAGATAAGCAGTCTTCCATCCAAATAATCAAGCTGAATCACACGAGAGTCAACAGTGGTTATAATCTGAACCGGAAACATAACAAACGCAGTTGTGGCCTATAAATAACACAAAGAAGAAATGTACATTGGATTATTTCAGAACTGAAAGAACTGCATTAAATTTATAAAAAGTGAAAAAGAATCGCAAAATTGGTTGTTTGAGAGAAAAGAGTTGCTTGCAGTGTAGAAAATCCATTCTGCTAAGGCTATTTCACTGAATTTTTTTAGTCATTAATATATAAGCCACAAAAGCCCATGCTTACCCTTATAATTACATGAGGATTGATGGGGGGGGGGGGTATTGAATAATTTGAGCCATTGCAGAAAAAGAGAGATACAGCAGCTGGGAAGAGGAACTAATCTGTGATCCAGCAGCATTGCGCCTCCTTCACATTTTCCTGTCACCTGCTGCTCATTTTCCCCACACCTCCACATACAACCAGCTGGTGACCTTGGGCAAGTCACAGTTCTCTTGGGCTGTTTTTGTAGAGCAGTTCTCTTAAAGCTCTCACAGCCCACCTACCTCATATGGTGCCTGTTGTGGGGAGAGGAAGAGAAAAGTGTTTGCAAGCTGCTTTGGGACTCCTTGAGGCAATGAAAAGCAAGGCATAAAAAACAGCTCTTCTTCAGCTCTTCAGGGGAGGAAGTGGTGAAGAGCATCATTATTTACCTCAGACCTGTTAGAGCATTATGAACCAGAAACAACAATGAAAACTTGGGCTTGGTAAGCATGTGCCCTCATCCCTATCATTCTTTCTGCCACTTCAGGTCTTTGCAAAGAAGAGAGCAGGATAAGTAGGGGCTACACTTGGATCTCTTGCCTGGCAGAGAAGCCCTGCATCCTGTAATTGTCATCTGCTGCCAGATTTCCCTGGTGACCATTTGGGGAGACAGATGGTTGCTACTGAGGGTAGAAGAGAACACTAGGTCTAAGTAGATAGCTTGCCTTCAGTGAGAAGGTAAGCTAATTCAAATTACTGTTGTACTTTTTGTACACCACCTTGGAGACAGATGGGGGTAGAAAGAAGTTTTAAACAGACAAAAGACAGAGGTTCTAGAACTGTAAACTCATATTTCCATCCCACAAAGAGATTTCCAGTACAACTAGGCCTTCCAAGAGCAAGCAGCCCTGGTATTCCATCCACTGTTTTATGTAAAATCCTATCTTATCAAAACTATTTCTGTGAACAGGCAAAGATTTCCCTCTAAGGAAGGGTTCTAAAATGATTTTTCCATAGCAAATATTACTCCCCCATTTAGAGAGCAGAAGCCACCCCAGTCTTTCCACTGAGCATGGAGAAGTATAGCACAAGGTCAAGGACAGTCCCTTTGCCCACTTTCAAAAGCTCAGAAGAAAAGCTGATGCTAATCTGAAAATTCTCCATATATCTCAGACACAGACCGACCAACACACACAAAATAAGTTGTCTTCCAAGCTTATGAGGGAGAGGGGCATGATACCTGAACTCATGCCATGCTACAAATGTGGGCTAAATACTTGCCAATCAGCTCAGTATGGCATACAGACAAGGGAACTGGCAGAGTACTGGTAGCCTCAAGTTTTTTCAGTCAGCTAGAGTGTGTGAGTCCATGCCCCATGTTTTACCTTTCCTTGTTTGGATGTATTAATCTTGATAGCAGACACTTTCCCTACATGATCACCAACAAAAACACGGAGTGTATTTGTATCCCATGAAAGAGCTGTCACTTTTCTGCCTTTGTGCTCTGAAGAAACATACATTCTTTCAGGCTTCCCACGACGTTCCTGATTCAGTTCCCAGACAACAACAAGGCCTTGACTGTAATGAAATAAAACTATTACTAATTGTCTAATTTTTTAAAAAGGGAAACACTCCATATTGCTCCCTATAAATACCCGGTGTATTTAATAACAGTGAATATGTGAAAGAGTGGCAAATTAACTGCTCAGGGTAACTCAGATTTTTGCCAAATCAGTAATTTATTCCATCTCTCACACGTAACATGGATGATTTGAGATTTTGATCTGAATACTGCAAACTGTATTATTAAGCATTTAACAATAGCATTTCAACATATATAAACTTCTCTCTTTACTTTACACGAAACCTTCACCATTCTTAAATTTGCGGTTTCACTTACCATCTCCAACCTATTTTCACTTTTATCATGCCACTGTTGCAATCATTAATTTTTGCAGGATCTTATTTATTTATTCATTTTTGCTACTAGGGGGGCAACAGTAACACGCCTAAAAGTATTTGCAGATTTAGCCTTTGCTGTTATCCTGGAACAGATCCTTCACCACTCGCAAGAGTCTGCTGTACTGAAATGTTTCCTTCCTGAACCAGTTCTATCCAATTCATGGTCTAAGGAAGTTGATAAGAATAAATGTTCTCACCTAGTAGCAACAGCAACATAGTCTTCATCATGTAAACAAAAGGCAACACGGGAAATAGCACCTTCCTATTCAAAGATAAAGCAGCCAAATTCATTCTGGTAGTATTCAGCAGCTTCAGCAATGGCTAATACACAGTTGCTAGAAGTTAATTTTGATTTAACAATGCAATACTTTGTTTGTACAAAATTCTAGTTTACATTTCTGTACTACAATGATACAGTATAGTCCCAGTCACAGTGATTCAACTGAAATCAACAGGAAGACTAAAGTAACTTTGCATATGATTGTTCTGATAATTAAGACTTTACCCCTTCTGCAAACTGCAACTCAGACTGCGGGAGCACATTATTTCCCTGGAAGGATTTCTGTTTGCAAAACATAATATTCTGTCTGGATCCTCTGAGGTCTGACATGGACTATTGCAGCCTGGCCAGCTGTGTTCCTCCCCAGCAGCCCCCCAAAGTTGATGCCCCTTCTCATCCCCTCTCACCTGTTTTTAAGGGGCCTCTAAAAAGACCTGGGGACAGAAGGGCAGGCAACTGCTACCAAAGCTGCTCCAGGCAGGACATCAGGCTTTCCCCAAGTGGGGCAACCCAAAACAGCCTCAGCTGAGTCTGGGTAGGCAGGCTCAGGCAGAGGGGGAGAGAAGACGACAGGGTCAGGCAGGGGGGAGGGAAAGAGAGAATGTTGTTGCAGCCCTGAAGCAACACGAGGTTTAGCAGAGCTGTGAAAGACCCAGACAACTCCTTGTTTGCTCTGGAAGGGAAAGGAATATCTAGAAGGATGCCAGCCCTGCACAACAGAGTCCGGGGAGGGAAGAAATAAGAGAGGATGTCTGTCCAACCCTGCAGAGTTCTGAAAGCCTTCTGCCTTTGGCAGGGAAGTCCACCTGCAGGCACATAGCTGGCATCCAGCCTGGGGAAGGAAACAGAGTGGGGTCAAAGAATGGAGCTCTCTTGTAACCTTGAGCCAATTAACAAGGGGTTAGAGTCTGGGGGAAGGATAAAAAAGGAGGGCTGGAGACAGTCAAGGTTGGACCCACGAGAAATGAGGAGCACGGAAGACTTTGCTGGTGGAGGTCTGGGAGATTGTTATTGGAGTTGATGACCAACTGCATACTGAATAAAATGAGATTCAGCTGAACACCTGGAATGGGGTCTTTGTGGCCAGACTATATGAGGCAGAGCCAGAAAGGCGGAACTGGAGTAGTCTAAAGACCCAAGAGCTGCACAGCTAAGAGAGTGAAATCACAGGATGGGCAAGGGATCCCACACATATTCTCATCTGTATCCTTCTATGGCACCCCCAGAACATCCCATGAAATGCTGCTCCTGAATTCCTTATGCCCGAAAGGTCTGTTTTGTTTTTAGCTTGAGGTTTTCAAAATCTTACCTTATGAGTGAGAAACAGCCTCTGTTTCCAGCTGTCTTTTTGGATAACATTTAGGCCTCCACCGGAACTACCCAGAGCCAACCATTTTCGAGATACTGCAAGAGATGTGCACTAAAATAATAATAATAATAATTATTATTATTATATAATAACAACAACAATGATGTTACAACCTAGAAAATACCATTGCTGCTACTTTTTCTTTAATTCCTAAGAGGAAAAATAGCAAATGAATAGAAACTCATTCATTAATCCTAAAATATTATAATAAAAGTATCTGCTGTCCTTAGATAAACAGGAACAAAACCGCCCAGAGCCATGTGTTACTTATACGCTCTGAAGAAGAAAGGAAAGATAAATCTTTTAATGATTAAGTCTGGTGCAATGGAAACATTTAATTAGCTACTGACTTTGACATCTTCAGATGGAGAATGCCATCTTCCCAAAAGACTGTAATTTCAAACCTGTTGCACCTAGCACAGCCCAGTCTATTGCATTCTGTAACACAGCCTACACAATGCAAGCCAGAACCATCTTTTTTTCCTTCCCTTTTTGTCTTTGTTACCATCTAGTCTAATTAAGAATTTTGGAGAACTGAAAAGACTGCATATGGCGCTGTGATCATTTGTTTGGTCCTAGCAAAATGTATTGTGCAATTTTTGTTTCAGCTTATTTTCTTATTTCTTTTTAGCTACAAGTAAAATTTTACATCAGTAGACTGACTTCACCAACTCCATTGGGGAACTGTTGCATAGTTTCATCTATGTAGTAATTCCTACATCAATATATAAAACCTTGAGTCACAGAATAATGTTTCTACAAGCTGAAACCATATGGTCCCCAGGACAACTGTGATTTAAACATACCTTCAGGCGACTGGAATCCAACCTGAGGGCAGAAAGCAATGGATTGAGACATTCAAATTCTGCCAATACATGGCTATAAGTTTCAGGTATCACTGGCACAGAGGCCATTGGCACAGAAGACAAAAATGGTCTCTTACAACTTTGTTATTGGTGTATTTTCCAAGTGGCGCCTATAAAAAGAAATATAAGAAAAAAATATTTTTTTCCTATTTTGGTCCTGCTTGTTTCCTGAACAAACTTGCTTTCCTTTTAAATGTCCAGATTTTCATCTTGCTAAAATATTCATGAAAGGACAATACTCCCACTGATACCTAGTTAACAATAGTGAAAACCTCTTTCTCCTAGAAGCTGTCTCCTTTAACTGATACACAGCTCAACTATTGTTTCCTATATTCTAAAACCTACTCATCAACTTAATTCACAGATACACTACGAATTTAAAACTAATTTAATCAGTTGGCATTTTCAAGCCTAACTAGTTACTCAGCATGGTTAAGAATAGTTGCTTTTCTAAAGGGGATGGACATCTAGTGTTACTTCTGGAAACCTTAAATACAGTATGAAAGCCTAATAACTACAAAGGAGTTTAGTAGGATTAATATACGATGTACTTATAAGCCAACTGTTTATTGCTTTTTACAGCAATGAACTCTAAACTAAAAAGCTACTTTTTCCAATCATGTAACTTTCAAATCTTTAATAGTTTTGCTTCCACACAAACTAATTTTGAAAGGAACTCCAAAGAAGATCCAGGCCACTTAGCCTAACATTTATTCCAAGCAAATTAATAGGAGCTTGTTATTAGAGAATTATTCAACACTGTTATTAACTATTATTACTGTTATTAACTATTAAGGAACAAAGCTTGCTGAGGGACAGTGGTAGACTACACAAACCACTGGGATGACTCAACAGGGATATTTTTATGCTCTGACTGTATCATGTAATTTCTATAACAGAACACGACTAAATGAAATGCTTCCTTAGTATTTAGAGGGCCACTTTCTATTAAGTGAGAGAAATGGCTGCACTCGTTGGTTGTAACAAACTGATCCCATTTGTCACTCAGCTGATCTGATCTAAGGGTGAGATTCATTTGCAGCTGCTTCAATTGCAGCTGCTAAATTACGTTTTAATGTATCATCTTGAGCAGGGGCAGTCAACATGTGGTCCTCCAGATGTCTATGGACTACAATTACCATGAGCCCCTGCCATCAAACGATGGCAGGGACTCATGGGAATTGTAGACCATGGACATCTGGAGGACCACAGGCTGACTATCCCTGATCTTAAGCACTGGGCAGGATAGTATCATAACAGATGCATATCTTCTTTAACTACCAGTTTACAAATTACGATATTCAGAGCACAAAGCTAATCAGAATTATACCTGGGGTTTCTTGATGGCCCTGGAAGGGTTTCCCAGATCGGTGGGAGTTAATTTTTAATATATTCTTAAAAATTTGTTCAGTATTTATTGGATGATATGACTGTATATGGTCATGTTGACCTGTTTATTCCTCCCCTCGCCCCACCCATGGCTATGCTTCCAGACCACGTTCTACACAATCACATCACTTCTGGGGTTTCTTGAAGCATGAAAAATGTTTCTAAGGGTTCACAATGGCTACAAAGTTGGGAAAAGGAGCCCTATACCTTTCGCTATGCAGGCTTTGTTGGGGGAATCAGAACATTCTTTAAGAATTTAATTGCTGTCAACAGTTCAAGCACTAGGCAAACGTTCTACAATTACAATTACAGCAAAACATATAGGGACTTTGTATAATAAATCATCTACCACCAGACATTTTTCCTTCTTGTTTCATTGACACGTTGCTGGCTGCAGCCCATTTTGGGTGTGGAACAATCTTCTGGTGCACCCTCTAAAACAGATATGAATACGGACGTGACATCCGTAGTCCCACCCATGGATTGCACCAGAAGATGTAGAGCAGGGGCCTTGGCAGGAGCTGCACCAGCCCCAAGGGCCTAGCCAGTGCCTGCATCACCAGCAGAGGATCAAGGAAAAGGTAACCAGGAAAAGGAAGGAGGGGGAGGGAGTCTGTGTGTGTTTGGGAGGGTGGGAGGGGAGGAGGTTGAGGAACCTACAGGTAAGGGGGGAACAGAGTTTCTGTGTTAGGGTTGAGCGGTTCAGTGCAGTTTGGCCACCTCAGCCATCACAAAGCCTGAGGTGGCCAGCACCATGGCGCAGAGAGTGCTCAACACTACGCATGTTTGCAACTGAGGGAGGGGGGAGGAATAAAGGAGGAGCTTGGAAAACCATCAGGTAAAGGGGGAGGGAAGAAAGTCTGTGCATGTGTATGTATGTTTGCAAGAGAGGGATGGGGCCTTAACCAAGTAGGCTCAGAGAAGATATGTGTTCCACATACCCTGAGAGTCAGACTGTCAGTAGAATTTTTTTTTTAATTTTGCAGTTCAATAAACATAGCTACATAAATATCATTTAGGACAGCCTATCAAGAAAATGAATGCTCTGAGGTGTGTCAGAGCCTAACTAATGAAAGTAAGGTGCTAAAATTAGTCTTTAATATTAGATTAATATTGTTTTAGGCTGCCATTCCTCTGGCCTATTGTGGCAGTTAAGAGCAGCAGCCTCTAATCTGGAGAGCTGGGTTTGATTCCCCACTCCTCCACATACAGCCAGCTGGGTTACCTTGAGCCAATCACAGTTCTCCCACAGCTCTCTATTATTTTGCAGGGTGAGAAGAGGAGGGTTAGGTGATTGTAAGCTGCTCTGAGACTCCTTCAGGTAGTTTTAAAGGTACAAAAAAAACCCAGCCCTTCTTCCTCTTTTATTTGAAATCCCAGGGTCTGTGAGATTTTGAGAACTAGAGATGTAGCTTGATTTTTAAATATGAATACAAGCAGAGCAGTAATGACAAAGGAACCTTCCTACAGCAAAAGAGATCCACTGCTTCATGAAGTCAGGATCCCTCAAAGAGCGCTAAGATCGAATGACAAGAATTTGCACAGGGTGCCTGGCCCCAAAGAGGTGAAATTGGCCAAAACCTGTCTAGGGTCTTTTCTGCTGTAGCCCTACATGGCGGAATGCTCTACCGAATGAGATCAGAACCCTGCAGGACCAGTTCCACAGGGCCTGTGAGATGGAGCTGTTCTGCCAAGCTTATGGCTGAGGTCCTGAAATAACACGAAGAAATTGTTGGCCTGTTTAAGAGCTCTATATAAAGGTAAAGGTATCCCCTGTGCAAGCACCGAGTCATGTCTAATCCTTGGGCCCTCTAGCGTTTTCATGGCAGACTCAATACGGGGTGGTTTGCCAGTGCCTTCCCCAGTCATTACCGTTTACCCCCCAGCAAGCTGGATACTCATTTTACCGACCTCGGAAGGATGGAAGGCTGAGTCAACCTTGAGCCGGCTACTGGGATTGAACTCATGGGCAGAGCTTTCAGGCTGCATGGCTGCTGCCTTACCACTCTGCGCCACAAGAGGCTCTTTTAAGAGCTCTATATAGCCCCTCTCAATTTAGAAGCCATATTAAAAGTCCTAATAAACAGGATGGGGACACAGGTTTTGTACCAATTGAATTATTAATTTCTAATAAAATTTATTTATTGTGTTTGAATACCTCCCACCCATAAGGAGCAGGGCAGTTCACATAGAATGTAACAGAACAATACATTAAACTCACTGATTATTGTGAATGAAAGGTAACCGCAACAACAATAAACAGAGAAATAACATTCAACATAATGAACAATCTATCAAGCCCATGGTTGGTCCGCTCTGTCACATGTGTTCAGGGAGGAAGTCTCTGGGCCCAGATGTTTAGTTTTGGTGGACCTCAACCAAACGCCTGATGGAGAAGCTCCCTTTTGCAGGCCCTGAAGAACTGTTTTAGCTCCCTTAGGGCTCTGATGTCCTCTGGGAGGGGCCCAGGACTGGGAAAGCTCTGGCCCTCGTTGAGGTCAAGTGGACTTCCTTGGGGCCAGGGATCACTAGCCGGCGGAGCTCAGGGATCTCTGAGGGGCCGTAGGCAGAGAGGCGCTCCTTCAAGTACACTGGCCCAGACCGCGAATTTCAGGATGTACATTTTAAACTTTTCTGCAAGCTGCCCTCAGTCTCCAAAAGCAAATCAACAAAACTGCACAGGGTGCCGCACCTTTCGGCAAACACCGCTCTCTCTCCCCCTTGCCGCGCTCTCTCTCCCCACCGCTGGCCGAACCCTCCGCAGGCTCCGGCAGGTCTTTCACCCTCCGCCCGCCTCTCCCAGCGATCAGGTCCCGTTGGGCCCGGCAAGATGGGCTCCTCAGAGCGAACAGGCAACGGCCGCCGAGGCTTAGCCGCCAGAGCGGGACGGCGAGAAGTTGGGCCACAAAGGGGAAGCGGGCAGGGGGCGCGCCTGAGCCCGCCACGAGCGGTCACTGGAAGCAGCCAAGCCATCGGCGCCCGCTCCCGGCACAACGCCACGCGCGTGCCTTCGACGCAGGCCGCCCCTCGCGAGCGCGCGGGAGTCGCAACGTCATGCCGCACCACCCCCTCCATCCGCGCCACGTGACGGCCGCTCGCTCCTCCCCCTCCCTTCCCCCCCTTCGGACCGTTGTTCGGCAAAGAGCCCCCTCCCCCCCTCAGCGCCACGCCAGCGACCTGGAACGGACGAGGAGACTGCGGCCGCACCGGAAGTCCAAACGGGGAAAGAGAAACGGCACTTCCCGATCTGCACCGCCGGGCAGCGAGCGTGGAAAAGATGAGGCAAAAGCGACCGCGTTATTATTGTATCGTCCCCCTCCCCCCTTTTTTTCCAGGACACTGTCATGGCGGCGGTGACACGAACGGGTCTTCACGTGACCAGAAAAATGCCCGGAGACTGACGGACTTCATCACGTGACAGGGTAGGTGTCACAGGGGCTGTGGGCGGTCTTCTTGCCACGTGACCAGGGCGCGCCTCTGCTGTGGGAAGGGAGAAAGCGCTGCTTCCGGTCACGTGCTCCGTAGCCGCCGAGCTCCTTGGTCGCTCCATGGCCTGGGAGGAGAAGGAGGAGGTCAGCTCCTGAAGCTGTGGGCGAGCTTAGAGCGGCCCCCCTTATCCAGTGAGGGCTTCTGCATCCGGCCCCCGGAGCCGGTGCTAGCTGCGGCCCATCCCTGCCGCCCTCACGGCAGGGAGTCTGGCTGGATCCAACGGTTCCGGGCTTGGAGGCCCGGCTCGCTGGTCTCCGCTGGAAGACAGGAGGTTGGTGCGAATCTGTGGGTTGCCCCTCTGTGCTGTATGAAACTGGGCAGTGTGAGTGTCGCCCTAGAGTTGCCGGAGGACTGCAATGTGACAAGGGAAGGGGGCACTGATCCTTTTTACTAGCTAGTCTTTCTTCCTCTGTTCGTGAAAATGCTGCGGTCCATCAGTTTCTCAGTCTGATCCTTGTTGGTGAAGGAGGGACCTCTACAATTGTTCCAAAATTTTGATTGTGGCAGGGCAAATCTTGATGTGGGGGTGTGGGATCATAGTGTGGAATGCTCCTGATTTTCTTCTGTGACCTGAAAAGAAGATAATCCTTCTTTTCTGAATGAAGTTATTGTTTTAGATTTTCAAAGATGATGTTTGTGTTCTGAAAAGATTGCGTAGCATAAATAATAAAAATAAGGGTTTTTGATGATGTTAGAATGTTGATTTTTGATGCTTAAAAACCATTTATTAATAGTTTTTTTAAAACGTGAAGAAGGCAGAAGCACTTTATTTTAGAGAGAAAAGATTCCGGGGGTGATTGTAAAGCACTTGCTGCTTAAATTTCTTTGTGAGATAATTTGGGAGGGTATATTTATCTTGTTTTCTAAAGTGTATCACGTTTATGAGGGCAAGTGCTTTCATTTATCAAACATTGGTGGGAAAATTATTCAAACGGTTGCCTAAGAGGAAGTGCCGGGACATGACAGGCCATTCAATCAGAGTGTTCTTTATTTCCTTGAGGTGGGGGAGAAAGTTCTTGGACTGATATGGAGCCTTGGTGTAGGTAGGCTGTGGTATACTTGTGGGTTTTCTACCTCCTTGTTATTTTAGGTCTCTTAGATTGCAATCTCTGCAACGATTGGTTTCCTCTACAAATATATTAACTTTCAAAAACAAATGTGTGGATCCTTTTATGTCCTTCAAAAACCCTGGGGGGAGTCAAATTGGAAATGAGCTTTTCGGTATTTTAATATGTCTAGGAGCAAACATGCCTACCTATAATGTCAGGAGGATTTGACAGGTGAGACAATATGATTGTTAAGAGGTCAGTGAATTTTAATTTTTACATGTGTGTTTAAATAGTACGTACACTGATGGGAACTGTATAGTATAGAAAGATATTCAGATAAGGAGATGTTTTGTATAATAAACATATATGCAGAAATGTCTTATATAATAGTCTACCAAGTAAATGAATGATTTGAGCTGTTTCAAAACCCGGCTCAAAGGAAAATGACTATATCTAACAGAGATATATTGCATGAAGTCGTTCAGTCGTTCAGCCTGAAGGATGCCTACCTGGCTCAATCAGGGCCTTTTCGGTCCTGGCCTCTACCTGGTAGACTGAGCTCCTAGAAGATCTCAGGGCCCTGGATGGAACTATCTCAGTTCCACAGGGCCTGTAAGACAGACCTCTGACACCCAGTGTTAGTTGAGACCAGGAGGTGGATATTATCTAATACAGGGGTATTCAACCTGTGGTCCTCCAGATGTTCATGGACTACAATTCCCAGGAGCCCCTGGGCAGGGACTCCTGGGAATTGTAGTCCATGAACATCTGGAGGACCACAGGTTGACTACCCCTGATCTAATGAACCCTCCTCTGTACAATAGCAACCCCCCCCCCTTTATAAAAATCAGATGATGTGGCTGGAGAGTTTGAGATGTATTTATTGGTATAAGCGACCAATACTGTTTTATGGTGAGTAAAAATAATAATATAGAATGTGCTTTGTTTTTATTGTAATTGTATGTCCTTTAATGGTTGTGAGGAGCCATGAACCAGATGGACTGAGAGCGGTGGGATAAAAATCAAAGACAGATTGCTTAAAATAAATAACATAAATTGATTACATGTTGCAATTTTATTATGATATAGAATTCTTATTTTAAATGATGAAGCACAATTTATTTTGTTGCTTTTAGCTCCAGCAGCTGAACATGAAGAGAACAAAATTAATAGTTTTTATTATGAGTTTAAACAAAGATTGAAGACCATTCTTGAGAATGGTTTTCTTGAAAATGTATGCAGATAAAAAAATTCAGTGAAATATTAAACATATATACGAGTAATGTGGTTTTCACTTTTCTCATGCACTTTCTTTTTCAGCTTTCAAAAGGGTATTTCACTTAAGTTGTGCAGTGGATAAATGTAAATGATTAAATTAGAAAACAGATTATGGATTGGATCCCAGCTCCCCAAAAACACTTCTGCTTGAAAAACAGTGGAGGGAAATTCTGCCAGTTCTCCCTTTCTGGTGCATAATCCCACATTACATTTTGTACCATTCCCTTAAAGCAGGGGTAGTGAACCTGTGGTCCTCCAGATGTCCATGGACTACAATTCCCATGAGCGTTTGCTGGCAGGGGCTCATGGGATTTGTAGTCCACGGACATCTGGAGGACCACAGGTTCACTACTCCTGCCTTAAAGGTTCTCTACCCCTTACCAAATTCTTTGTGGGATAAATAGGGGCTGTTGTAGGGAAAAAAGGTGAGAGATTTTGTGAGCAAAGCTTGGAAAAGGACTCATTGCTGAGTGGTAGCTAGAACTATTCCAAAGTGTGAAGCCATTTTCCAGCTTAAGTGACTCTTCATTATACACATTTGAGTAGAACTTTGTCTAAAAAACACTTCACTAATTCCAAAAAAGGGAATACTTCATAGGAGTGTTTTCAGAACTTCCCAATTTTCTAATTCTTGCATTGAAAAATATTGAAAGGAAATTCAAGGAGAGGCATTCAAGTCTCTAGTTGTCAGTTCCTATTGAATGGAGTGAAGTTGATAATGTGATACTGATATCAGTATAGTCAGCGCTATTTTAGTGACAGTGCTGTGATTTTCTAAGTATAGGACTTTGGGTCAATGAAATGAAAGTTTTAACAATGTCACATTGTTACAAAATGAAATGTTTTAACAAAATTCAAAGTATATCCATTTATCAACAGTAAAATTTCTGTATTCTTCCATGTGCATACAATTAGGAATGCAACTATAACAGTAAAACCTCACAGGATTATGGACCCTTGGGAAGTAAAAGATTTGTCTGGGCAAGTGATAACATTTAGGGATCTTGAGGAAAGCTCTGGTTCTTTTTAAAGGGTGTTGACATTAATTTAAGCTGAGACATGTTTCAACATGTCTTTGATCGTGACTGGAAAAACAGAGAACCAAGCTATCCTTGGAGGTTTGTGGAGGATTGACTTGTGAAAGGAAAACCATGGTTTATGAGTGCAACAAATTATTTGAAGATGGTACTGCACAATTTAAAATTTCACTAAAATTATTCTTTTCTGATAAATACATAGCAGCTTTAGAAGTTACTATTATATGGCATATAAGAACCAACTCTTCTTCTCAAGTTACTGTTTCCTGACTTAACTTCCTTGAAAATCAGTGTCTTGTGAATTGGTACTCTCACTGCAGAGAACTATAAGTATATTAGCAACAAAGCCCATTGTATCTAACAATACAATGGGCGCTAAGACCCCCCTGCCCTGGGCAGGCCAGGCAAGGCTTCCCTCGCAGCCTCCAAAAAGCCCGCTCAGGCCTTGGCTGGCTTTTTCAGGGGGGGGGAGTGCTGGCGGGGACTCTGCTTCTCCCCCCTCCCAAGGCCTGCCAAGACTTCAACAGGCCTTTTCAGGGGGGGAGGGGAATGCTGGCAGGGACACCATTCTTCCCCACCATCCCCAAAATGCCCTCCGAGGCCTCCGCAGGCCTGGGAGGGGGGAAGCACTGGCAGGGATCCTGTTACAAGGCCTGGCAAGTCCATGGCCAGAGCTGTTCAGGGCAGTGGGAGTGCTGGCGGAGGCTCTCTCCATCCCAATCCCACTGCCCCCAGCCACAGCCCTTGACCCTCTGCCCTCCTACCCAGCTCCAGCCGCCTGCCTACCTTACTGGGAGCTGGCACTTCTTCCATATGGAAAATGTTGGAGGGGGACACTGCAAGGGTGGGGCATTCCTCCTGATTGGACCTTCGTTGGATAGCCAGCCAATCAGGGATGGTACAGCTGGGACAGCCTCCCTGATGAATCCCTGCTTCTCCCAGCACACTCCTACTTTTTATTAAGAGGAACAGACTTTTCTTCCAGTGTTCGTAGTTATTTATGGGATACAGCAGATTTCCCCAAGAAACCTCAGAGAGAAATGTTATGGTAATGAACACACAGAATTGCAGTAAGCAAAATTAGAAGGACTATATGAAATGTTTAGCAGTCAGATATTGTAGTATTCTATATGTAATAGAAATAATTAAGCATATCTGTTGGATCCTATGATTCCATTCAACCTAATAGAAGATACTTCTTCCAGTAAACAGAATTTGTGCTATAGGAGGGCTCTTTGTTTAGATCCATCCCATAATGCAGTGTGGTAACATTAATAGCATTTACTGGTATAAAACTTATCTTCTGGTGGTCCTTTTTTGAACTGCATCTTGGTCATCAGTTGCTCAAAGCTATTCCAAGGAAATCCATGTGATACAACTTTTATTGGATCCCATGCCTCATTTCATTCACAGAGGGGGCACTTGTATTCATAAGAATTCCTTCTGTTATCTTCTCCAACTACAGACTCCCAAGTTTGTATGCACTTACGGTTCCTATTCGTCTACTGTAGTGTGACGGACCCAGTAGGGTTCAGTGGGAAGAATTTGAAAGAAATGTCTATTGACATTTTGCCTCCAGTAATTCAAAATATTGTTTGTTCCACCTTCAGTCTTCTATAGCTTTCTCAACTTTTTTTTACTGTTGAGAAATACTGGCAATATTCTTCAAGCTTCAAGAAACCCCAGAAATGTCATGATCTTGCAGAATATGGTTGGGAATGATAGCTGTATATATGCCCACATAGGGCCACTCCCAGTCTAATAATCTGCCATTGGGGATCAGGTCCGCATGATCAGATGTAATCCTATTGCAATAAATGTTTAACAAATTTTATATAAAAAAATTAAACCCCACTCATTCAGAAAACCCTTCCAAGGCTGTCAAGAAATCCCAGGGTTTCACAGAACTCTGGTTGAGAAAGTCTAATCTACTAGATTTAAAGTGATCTCCATCCACCAATCTTTAGATAATCTAATCTAACCTGTGTGGTCATTTGACAATCTGTTCAATTTCACTGTCAGTGGTGTTCCTTGTTTTCTGATTTTTATTTCTTTGCGCTGTTTATAGTCCACTGTTATAGAGACTCAAGATGAATTTCTCAAACATAACAAACTTTTCAGATATAATTAATACTGGGGAAGAAAACCTCCACTGATACCAAGAGGTCTTATTACACGTTTTGTTGTCTAAAATAGTATCTACATTCATTGTTTCCTAATGCTTACAAGGAAAACATATAATTGGAATTTTGCAGATGCCAGAGCCATGGGTAATATTTTAACAATGAAATACCACTGGTTACATAAGTTTTTTTAATACTAAATTGAAATTGGCTTTTTGATAAAAAAAATATTATCAGATAAATTGCTGCATAAATTGCAGTCCATTAGCACCTTAGATACCAGTATGATGCTTTCTAGATTCCAAACTCCCTTCATCAGATCCCTTCTAGAGTCAAAACTCCCTTCATCTCAACCTCCTACCCTGAAAATCTTTTTGGTCTCTAAGGTGCTGCTAGACTGAAATCTAGCTGCTTTACTGCACACTAATATAGTTATTCTCTGAAACCAGTTACGTGCAGTAAGAGTAAGCAACAAACAAGAAAGGAATCTTAAATAAATACAAATATAAATAAAATAAATTTCCAGCACAAGTTTTTAAAGTAAATTTTAAGATTGTCACCATGAAAACTGGTCTAAAATAATTGTTGGGGTCTCTTTAACGCAGTACACAATAACCATTATGGCGACATCATCTGAAGAGGTGTTACTAATAGTCAAGAAAGTGCGTCAAAAGAAACAGGATGGAGCTCTTTACCTCATGGCTGAAAGAGTAGCCTGGGCACCTGAAGGCAAAGACCGTTTCACAATCAGCCATATGTATGCTGACATAAAATGTAAGTAAAAACCTTTTCTGGTGAATGCTCAACATTTATTTGTGTGATTTAGAACAGTGGTCCCCAACCTTCATCTGGTCGGGGACCGCCTCCGGGGGTGGGGGAGAGCCAGCGGCCTGGCTGCCGCTCATAAACGTACATGCACATTTTGGCCACCAGGGGCGCAAATGCGCATGCGCAGCAGTTCCGCGCGTGTGCGTTAGCGTCGCTGGCGCGCCGGCTGCCGCACCGGCTCCTGTGCCGGCCTCTTTCCCCCCCCTCTTGCTGCAGGGGGGGAGGCAGGCGTGGCCGCTGGCGGCCCGGTACAATGGCCTTTGCGGCCCGGTACCGGGCTGCGGACTGGGGGTTGGGGACCCCTGATTTAGAATACTGAAAAATTCATCTCCTGTAAGATACAGACCTGATTTATGAACCACTTTGTACTTAAACTGGATCATCTACAAAAGGACAAGAACATAACAATAGTGGAACTGAAATGTACAAAGAAAACAGCAGACCAGTGGCACCCTAAGAACTAACATGATTTATTCTAGCTTAAACTTTTGTGAGTCAGCACTTCATAAAGTGCATGAAGTGTTCATATATTGGGCAGATACATTTAAGAATAAACTGTGAAGGGGTATCTTATAAAAAGGGACCAATTCAAAACAAGATCAATCAAGAGAGTTATCCATTCACAGTGAGTGAGTATCACTATCAGCATTTGATAAAGGCAGAGTTGGATTGACATAATTTAGGAAAGTGTATGAAAAAAAGATTTGGTTATGGAAGTATAGAGCCCTACTTGAACTGAAGTGTCAAAGAATTATTGATTACAATGCACATTTTCTTTGAAAATGTGGACACTTTACATAGACTTCCCAAGCAATCTGCTTCTAAGGTTTCATTGTGATCACATGAGTGCATGCTACATTAATAATTAAACATAATCACATAAGGGGAGTATCCTCTGTCAAGCTTTTTTTCCATGGCTTGGTCCCTTGATAGGAGAGATGTCATATCCCAAATTACTGCTAGGGTCATCTAGAGCAGTGGTCCGCAATCTTTCCGTGGCTGCAGACCACTGCCACGGGGTGGGGGGAGAGGGCGACCCAGCCCCCCGTGCATGCACGGCAGCCACATGCATGCGCGGGGCCACAAACGTGCACATACAGCAGTTTTACTGATGTGCGGCACCGCCACACATGCCTGTTTGCGGTCCCGCTGGACGCAAACAGGCACGCATGGCAATTCCACGTTTGCGATGTCGGCAGCCGTGGCTCCCTCTCCCCACCCTTGCAGCGAGAAGCTCACCGGGCCACGAGCAAATTGGCCACGGAAGCGGCCGATTAGCTTGTGGCCCCGCAAGCTTCTTGCTTCAGAGGGGGGGGGAGGCGGCTGCCGGCATGCCAGCATCCGCAGCTCCCTCTTCCCCCCCTCTTCTGAAGCAAGAAGCTTGCCGGACCACAAGCTAATCGGCCGCTTCCGTGGCCAATTTGCTCACGGCCTGGCGAGTTTCTCGCTGCAGGGAGGCCGGGGAGAGGGATCTGTGGCCCTGCACTAGGCCAGGGGTTGGGGACCACTGATCTAGAGCAGCCATTATCAATCTTTTTTTGGACACAGCCCTTTTAAGGGGCTCTTCTCAGGTTCCAGGGCCCCACTGCAGTAGGCTGGCTGCATGCACAGTGAGCTAGGCTAAAAAAGGTCTAAACTAAAAGTGAAATAACAATACTTGCCATACTTTGACTCATATAAGCACTACAGATTTCTAGAACATTTGACCAAGAGAAGCATGTGCGTTCATTTTTTTCTTGAATGCATTAATTCAAGCACACACAAAGGAATGGGTTACATTATTTCTTTTTCCCTTTCTTGCAATTCATGACATCATATGTGACAAAAATGGTATTTCATTGGTTTGGTTATCACGGCCCCTTATTAATCCTTTGGGTCCCCCTTCTCACATCTTCCAGACTGTAGCCTCCTTCAAATGTGCTAGGGCCCCCGAGGGGCTGTTGAGAATGGCTGTTGTAGAGGTAGATGCTTCATTGCTATTAATTATATGGCTGTTTTATTGGAAGATTTGTCTTTTTGGGATTCATCCCTGCGAAGAAATATATAGAAGGACTCGGGGATTAATGGAACAATACAAACAGCTACAGACAGAAGCTGTTGCTCATTAATGAGAGTTTCTGCCTTGTATGTGTAAGGACCATAGACTGTTACCTGTACCATGTCTTTTAAGGAGTTTGAAATAACAGTCCAGCCATGGCCAGTTATTACTCCTTATTATATGTACTGTTACTTTTTATGGCAGTTCTCCTTGGACAGAAATGGGTTTTTTGAGAGAGCCGCTCTTACAGTCTTTTTTTTTTTTAAATCTAGGTCAGAAAATTAGCCCTGAAGGAAAAGCTAAGATTCAGCTCCAGTTGGTATTGCATGCAGGGGACACAACCAACTTCCATTTCTCTAATGAGAGTACAGCAGTGAAAGAGCGAGATGCAGTAAAGGATCTTCTTCAGCAGTTGCTACCCAAATTTAAGAGGAAAGCTAATAAAGAACTTGAGGAAAAGAACAGGTAATAAAGGTCGTATTTAAAAAGTGAGAAATGCTTCATGGTTTGGAAATCTTTGCTACCCAGTATCTTGTGATGACACAGTATCTTGTGATGAATGAGCCTCTTGTGGCGCAGAGTGGTAAGGCAGCCGTCTGAAAGCTTTGCCCATGAGGCTGGGAGTTCAATCCCAGCAGCCGGCTCAAGGTTGACTCAGCCTTCCATCCTTCCGAGGTCGGTAAAATGAGTACCCAGCTTGCTGGGGGGTAAACGGTAATGACTGGGGAAGGCACTGGCAAACCACCCCGTATTGAGTCTGCCATGAAAACGCTAGAGGGCGTCACCCCAAGGGTCATACATGACTCGGTTCTTGCACAGGGGATACCTTTACCTTTATCTTGTGGTGTAACTCTGTGACTTGGGATTCAAGTTTGCTGCTCCAGGAGGAGAAGTGAAGGAAGATGTCTCCTGATTTTTCTTTCCTTTCCACAGTAGTCCTCTGCTCTGATCTGTGTCATGCTATGCTGGAATATCCTCAAACTTTAAATCTTTTTGAGAATGCAGTTAGGTGGGGAAGCTGTTGCAGGAGCAGAACTCCATATGGATACTGGGATTGAAGCCAGTATTTTGTTTGCTTGCTTGTTTGTTTTATATTTGAATTTTTATTCCCCCTCTCTCTATAAACTCAGCCAGCTTTGGTTGGTTTAATGAAATAATTCACATTAAAATAACATTGTCATCTTATTTTGGGGTTGGGTATCAGGTCTACTTCACTATTGAATGGTGAAGCATGTAGCCTGAGTTCTTTAAAAAACATAACAAACCCTGTATGTGTGCTAATATAACACATGAATAAGCATTATGAGCTGTTTTAAATATTTGAAACTCATTGAAAGGTAATTGAATGTGGTGAAAGTGGTATTCTGAGTTATTTCAGCTGTATTCATCTGCTTTACTATAAGAGTGGCAGATTATGAATGGTAAAGTCCAATACATCTAAAACAAAGTAGATTGACTGGGGGGGGTGGTCTGAGGAAGGGAAATAGTAAGTGGTGCTGTTTTAAGAGTTATTCAGTGCTATGATTTGTAGTATTCTCTTGTGCAAAGACTACATAACTCATCCAGGAAACAGAAAAGCATTTTTTAAATTTAATTTGGCTTTTCTCATGGTGTGCTCTAGTATAAGATGTAAAATAGCCCTTTCATGAGCTCAAGTTACTTTATTTGGAGACAGTTGTTTAAAGAAGATTAGATCACCATCCTTAGGTGATAAAATAAAGATTTCATTTCAAATTACCTTAAGTAGTAGTAGTACTAGTAGCATGTTTATTCGATCAATAGACCCATATAAACAATACATCTACAGAAAACTATAACAATTAATAATTTTGTTGGGAACAAAAATATTGTGGGTAGGGAGAAAAAAGGGTTATAACATGTAAAGAAGAAGGGTGAAGAAACCTCAAATAAGTTAACTACAGGGACAAAGGAATCAAGGAGTCTTCTTGAACAGACTTTAAGAAAAAAAACAAATTAATTAGATATTCCTCATTAAAGTCCAGACACTATTTGATTCATCTCTACTATATTATAGCTTTGTATAATATAATACAGTTAGGTGTCAGCATTATCTTGCTGTACATATATGGAGTGTGGGAGTATACAGTAGCTTCCTTCAGATGAGTCCCATTTTTCATTTTTTCTTTTTAGTTTGCCTTTTGAAATGTTGTTAACTTATTGTCACTTGCACAGAAATTCTAGTTTCTAGAATCTAGTAAAATATTTCAATTTAATATTCCCATACTGCTTTAAATCTTCTCTTACCAGAATGCTGCAAGAAGATCCTGTTTTGTTTCAGCTTTATAAAGATCTTGTTGTGAGTCAAGTGATCAGTGCTGAAGAATTCTGGGCCAACCGTTTAAGCATGAATGCTGTAGATAATTCTGCATCTAATAAGCAGGATGTGGGCATTTCTGCAGCTTTCCTGGTATGTTCCTTGTCATGTGTGTTTTTAATTGGCGAAAGTAATCTTTTTCACATGAAAGTTTGCTATAACATGTGATGTAGCTTTAAACTTGAAGTGGGAATGTTCTGTGACAATATATAAACTTGGTATTGCTTCCATTCTACATTCCATACTACATACACTGAAGGCAAACATGGTTAGGATCACACTGTGTCTTTCAACACAGCCATGTGGCAAAACAAGCTAGGTCAAAGAGTCCAGTAGCACCTTTAAGTTGAACAAAATGTTATTCAAGGTAGAAGCTTTTCATGTGCCTGCACACTTTGTTAGATAAAAGGGGGGAAAGGATTCATTTTGAAATTTGCTGCTTCAGAAGGAAGCAAAAACACCCTTTAGGGAAATCCTTCAACATAAACAGCGATCTGTAAACAAATGCCTGGGGGGTGCATTTGTCCTGCCCCCCCCAGTACTTGAACATATTATTTGATTGATTGATTGCCTGCCACCCCCAAGACTGGCTTGTGGCGGGTTACAGACGTCCAGTAAAACCCCCAGTAAAACCCCATTAAAACGGACAACGAATATAATAAAATCCAACTTATGTTCAGTTCCTACTCCCTTGATGCAATGTAGCCATTACTTACTGCTGGAATAGAGAGCAGAGCAGGGAAGCAAGACAAGCAGCATCTGAAGGAAGAAACTTGCTCATGAGGAGACCTCCAGGCTACTTGCTTCCCACGCCCAGAACAAAGGCTTCTAGAGGCAAGGAAGGCATCTGACATGCGGGTGGCAAACGTGGGGCTCTTGTTATTGCTCCCCAGGACAGCACCAGTCATCAATATGTGTGTGTACACACTGTACTGTCTCCGAGTGGGCAGGAGCTGGGGAGGCACTGAAATCTCACACGCACAACAACAAGAAGGCAAAGCATCAACCCCCCCCCCCCCAACTACTACATCCAATCAGAAGTTGAAGGTAGTAAGGCAGGGCAGGCTTTCTTTTTGTATTGTCCTGTATCGGCCACTATAGTATTTAGTTCGGAGAGGGCTGCAGCACTGTGGACTTCTTTTATCTTCCTCCTCTTGGCACTGGGAAGTAAATGGCCCGGGGGGGGGGCAGTGTGCAGAGCCCCTGAAAGTGCTGCGTGGTTAAACTGGCTAGGCAAATGCTAGGTGGTGATCTAAAAATCTTATTTGAGAGCTGGTTCTTAAACAGCCAAGTGTGTATTTTATTCCCAATCCACCACCACCTGCATTCATTTTAAAAAACAAAACAGGCAGGCATAGAATTTGACCTAATAATGATTTTTGAGATTGCCACTGAGTCTTCATAAGGATGTGTACAGAACACTTGGGGTTACATAATATACACAGGGCACTGGCTTTATGTAAGCATAGCATAGCATTATAGTTTTTAAAATGTTTCTGATGTTTCTCTTTTTGTAGGCTGATGTTCGACCTCAAACAGATGGATGCAATGGCCTCAGGTATAACTTAACTTCAGATATCATTGAGTCGATATTTAGGACTTATCCTGCAGGTAAATAATCCGTTTTAGTGCTGAATTCTAGTGTCTTCCATGTCCATAAATGTCTTCTTTGTACTCCATGTGTTGCCTTGAAGATATATTCCCCCTTTATTGTTGTTGTTAGGTATGAAGTCATGTCCGGCACATCGCGACCCCATCGACAATGATCCCCTTTTATACAACAGTTAAATCGTGAAATCATTATTTGCTCTTGGTCTAGCATCTTGTTCTAGGTCTGATAATTATCAAGACAGAGAGAACAGTGGAGCAGAAAAATATTTTTGCCTTGTATGCTTCTGTCTTGTCTCTTTCCCTACTGAGAAGTGACCTTTACAGAAAAGTGGGAGAGGATTTCATAGCAGAATGGCACATTGGAAGTATTCCAATTGCAATAGAATGCAGGAGGGGAGCTCTGGAATGTATTGGATAGAACTAGAATTCCTCCTCAAGCTTCAGGCATCCCAGTCATGGCATGCAGTACTCTCCCTCAAGCTAAGATGCTGAGTATTTGAGGAAGTGAAAGAATTGACTTGCCCCTTGATCCTTCAGTTAGTATTACTACTGAGTATGACTGGCTGTTAACTGAGAATACAATGCTAAATGTGCTGGACAATTACCAATCTAATTTCCAGTGTCATTATTTTAAAATATATACCATATCAAACAGGGTTCCATAAACTCCTGTGGCCACCTGATTCCTAGAGAAAAAAGGCATAGAATTGACATCCATTAAAATGTCAGATTCACAGCATAAAAGTGATATAAATGCTGTAGATCCTAAAGAGTGTAATGGGACATAGCAATTGGCCTCTAAAACTTTGTGTTTGAGTCATCAGTGTGCTAATATTTGAATGGTTGGTACCAGGCAGTAGAGACATAAACCAGGTTAATCTGAAGTGACTTTTCTGAATGGGTAGGACAAAATTTGAAGATTGAAACTTCTGCCATTTTGTTGACATAACTTGGAAGCCCTTTATTTAATTTTGTTTGTTACTATTCTTTTCTAGTCTATGATACTTTTAAAATGTGCATTGGTATGAGCTACCATTATATCTAATTTTGAAATTGAAATCTGAACCCATATACAGGCAGTGGAAAAAGGTATTACTTGCCATTAGTTTTGTAATTCACTCCCCATATTTCACTTTATCCAGAATGCCGAATTGTGTGTATGAGGAACAAACCTAAAACAATCATAACATTTTGTTGTTAACATACCTTTGATCTATTTTAAGTTATACTATGCATTGCAAGTGTTCATTTTTATGTTTCATATTTACAGTAAAAGTGAAATATGCCGAAAATGTTCCTCATAATATGACAGAGAAAGAATTCTGGACACGATTCTTCCAGTCTCACTATTTCCATAGAGACAGGCTGAATGCAGGATCAAAAGACCTTTTTGCAGAATGTGCCAAAATGGATGAAAAGGGTATGTTTTTATTTCTTGTTGGCAAGTACTAGTTTGAGTATCTAGCTGAGTTTCAACATCAGTCATTTAAATAATATATAATGGTCTCACTTTTTAAACACTGTACCTAAGAGTGAATAAGTGCTGAAATTAGTAAAGTATTTGATGAAGTATTAAACAATGCATTTCTCATTCCTTCCTAGTGTGAGTTAGATTATTGAACTCATAAAACAAATTGAAATTAACCAAAGTAGGTTCTAGAGATTTAAACTGCACTTGCTTATTTTCAGGATTGCCACCCTCATGTCTGTAGTATGGAAGCTACTTAGCTTCTGTTAGGATTGTATGCTTGATGGTTTGTACATTCAGAAGGAGGAGAAAAGACTCCTTCTTGCACACTTTACAAAGATGATTCCAAAATAGGGAATTACATAATGCTCGTGAGAATTTCATAGTATGGATATCATGTATCCATAAAAGTGAGATTGCATAGGCCCTTTGTTGTTGTTAGTTGCGAGGTCCTGTCCGAACCATCGCAACCCAATGGACAATGATCCTCCAGGCCCTCCTGTCCTCTACCATTCCCCAGAGTCCATTTAAGTTTGCCCCAACTGCTTCAGTGACACCATCCAGCCACCTCATTCTCAGTCATCCCCTTCTTCTTTTACCCTTTATTGCTCCCAGCATTAGGCTCTTCTCCAAGGAGTCCTTCCTTCTCATGAGGTGTCCAAAGTATTTGAGTTTTATCTTCAGGATCTGGCCTTCTAAGGAGCAGTCTGGGCTGATCTCCTCTAGGACTGGCCTTGCAGTCCAAGGGACTCGCAAGAAGAAGAAGAAGAAGAAGAAGAGTTGGTTCTTATATGCCGCTTTTCCCTACCCGAAGGAGGCTCAAAGCAGCTTACAGTCGCCTTCCCATTCCTCTCCCCACAACAGACACCCTGTGGGGTAGGTGAGGCTGAGAGAGCCCTGATATTCCTGCCCGGTCAGAACAGTTTTATCAGTGCTGTGGAGAAGTGGAGTCTTCTCCAGCACCAGAATTCAAAAGCCTCAATTCTTTGACACTTGGCCTTCCTTATGGTCCAACTTTCACAGCCATACATCTCAACTGGGAATACCATAGCCTTGACTAAATGCACTTTTGTTGGCAAGGTGATGTCTCTGCTTTTTAGGATGCTGTCTAGATTTGCCATAGCTTTCCTCCCCAGGAGCAAGCGTCTTTTAATTTCTTTGCTGCCGTCCCCATCTGCAGTGATCTTGGAGCCCAGAAAAATAAAAGCTATCACTACCTCCATTTCTTCCTCATAGACCCTAGGCAGCTCAATTCAATGCAAAGCAAACTCTATTTTCTGTGTTTCTAGCACCCAATTACATCTTGATTTAGAATACATTTATCAGCTTATGTACTGTGGACCTATCAGGAATCAGAGGGAAGGAGAAATTCCATTCCCACTGTTTTGTGGTTGCTTTCTGCTCCTGACATGTTGTTTGTTTACTTCCTTACCTTATATCAGCATTTGGGATTGTTTAGAAAACCAAAAGTAGATGTGATACTACAAAGTTTTTTACAGTTGTGATATCTGAGCTTAGACTTGTACAATGATCACTTCTTAGTTCAGGTTTTTAAACTTTCACATGATTCAGATTTTTCTGATAAACCTAGGATCCCATCTCCCACCAGCCAGCCATATCTGATTTCATTATATAGATTTTTTTTAAATTGATACTGGGAACCTATGTTCAGACTTACTTTTGGGGAGTTATACATTTTTATAAAGCTGATTGTGGAAATTAGTTAATATATCAATTGTTGGATATTAATATTTCATGACTGTTGCGCCCAACTTGTCAAGCATAAAATATTTTTCAAGATTTTCAGTCTTCAAAGTATAATTCTGTTGTGGGTTTTTTTTTTACATGTAGGGTTAAAGACAATGGTGTCTCAAGGGGTGAGAAATCCTTTATTAGATTTAACATCTTTAGAAGATAAATCATTGGACGAAGTAAGTACAAGTGATTTAAATTATAAATTGTAAAGCATACCAGGAATGGGCTGAATGTATGTCATTTATGGGTGATCCACTGCCTGATTTCTGGTGTGTGGTCTAAGCAAGCATACTAAGCATCTTGCAAGGATTGCTGATCAAAGTGCATCTTGATCTGGCCTAGCAAGGCATTTATATTCTATGGCAAGAGTACAATACAATACAATACAATACCTTTATTGACATAAAGCAGATAAGCAGGATAAACAAAGTTAGTCAGTACTTGTACTAGTTAGTACTTGTACTTAATACAGATGAGTTATGTTGTAGAAATAGATCCTAAATGTGCATTTTTATTTGAAAATTAAAAATTCATTTGTGGATCCAGGAAAATTGAGTTCAAAAACAGACCATACAAAGCTTATCTCTGGAATATATACTATACAAAGCAAGTAATTTTCTAGTATTCACTTCCCCATGGTGTCTAGATTCACTTCCACATGTTGTCTCAGTATGATGCACTTTACACAATTCAGAAACTTCTAAAGCTAGCTGATAGTTGCAGTGAGTCCCTTCTTCTAGACAGAATTCTGACTGCATTTGCCTAAGGAACCATGGCTTTGTGGTAGAAGGTCTGTTCAGTGTGCAGAAGGTCGAAGTCCAAACTCTGGCACTTCCATTTAAGAGGATGAAATGGTAAGTGGTATGAAAGAGTTTTGCCTAAGCCTTTGGAGAGCCTTTGTCACTCTTAGATAGTACTGAAACATAGACCAGTAGTCTGACTTAAATAAGAGTTGCATCATGTGTCATGCCTTCTTGTTTAGTTCGCTTTCACCTGCCACAGGAATAGCAGCAGGAATAGCAGCATTAACGCACTTTTTTCCAAAGTTATTTCTCTGAGATGTAGCTTTTCATTTTCAAAACAAAAATCTAAGCCTATGGCTCAGAAGATTACCTCCATTACATGATGTCAGTGCAGAGGGAAGCTGTTTTCAGCTGACAAGCACAGTCAGTGTGTCTTGTATTTGGTAGGGCTGCACACTGTGCAGACCTGTGTCTGAGATTTATTAAGCATGCAAGCTGCAGGTCATCCATCATCGTCTGGGAAAGAGCCCTCTGAGGGCAGAGCTGACTGATTAATACCGACTGTGCAGAAGCCACATGCCTGGGTCTTGACACCCCCAATGGCAGGCATATCAGCTTCAAGTCTGGGGTTGTTGGGGGGGGTAGCAAAACCCAGCTCTCTACTACCAAGTCAGCATGAGGATAAGTTCCACAAGTGTTGAGCTAGTTTTCTATGTTTTGAGAGAAGAAGCACAAGGGAAAGCACCAATTGAAGGCATTCTTAGCAGCAGATTCTTTCCTGGATCACTGCCAGCCTCTGCTGTGAGAACTTCCTTTGGGGTTTCTGCCTTCCAGTTACAGATCTGCTGGAATGAATTATGGAACTGCATCAAGTGGGTCCCCTTTGTTTCACCATTACTTCAAGTTATGCTCCTAGTGAACACATCATTGTGAGGGTAGGATTCCCCACTCCCAACAGTCACCCAGTCAGCTATGGTCACCACAGACAAGCATTTGAACTACCAGCTGTCTACAAATCATGGTGTGTCATTCTGTCCCGGCTTCAGGATAAAGCAGTGTAGGAGGCCACAGACAATACAACCATTGTGTAAACAAGACAACATCTCATCTGTTGCCTTAACTTATTTACCTTGCAACCTGTGGCAGAAATACATCAGGTACAAGGCTTCTTTGTTTACCCTTAATGGGCGGGTGGAGATAATATTTTGGCTGCCCCTGGGGGACAGTTTATCTACAAGCTGTATCCAGGTGAGACTGACACAATATTCCATTGCTAGGGTGCATCAGAGCTCAAGCTGTTTAAACCAGCATTTGCCAATGCATTTTGTACCAGGGCATGCATTGATTACAGCTCACTGGGTGACACTTTCCTCCGTTTGGATGGGATATCCATTCACTGACATCCCTCCTACCCCTCTCATATACAAGGTCATCTAGAAGGTATGATACAAACTGAAACTTGATTCCATTCCACTGCCACCTAATCACTCCACATCAGCTAAGACAACCTTGGTTGACCAGTGTCCTTAGGTTCCAGATTTCCTGTTGACGGCAGGATCCTGCCATCAGACATCCTCAATCTGATAGCTTAGAGGGTATGTCCGCAAAATTGTCCTCAAATGCCTGAGATAACTCTGAATGTGGGAAAATGGTCCACTAGAACAGTGGTCCCCAACCTTTCTGAGGTTGGGGACCGGCAGGGCATCGGGGTGCGGGCCGCGCCCACGCATCGGGCCGCGCCCGCATGGGCGCAGCCGGCCCTGATTCCCTCTCCCCGCCCTCCCGCAGTAAGAAGCTTCCCGGGCCGCAAGCTTGCGGCCTGGGAAGTTTTTTACTGCGGGGGGGGGGGCAGGGAGAGGGAGCCGCGGCCCGGCGCCATGGCCAGGCCGCGGCCCGCAGGTTGGGGACCACTGCACTAGAAGGTTCTACAAGTGCTACTGATTTGCAGCTAGGAACCTTATATAGGGCTGCATTCTAACGTACCAGTCCGGTCTGCTTTCTCTAAGTTTGCAATACTCTCAAAGACTGTCCGGCTGCCATCTGTGCCTTGCAGCCTCACATTCAAGGCTGAGCGCTTTTCACCCAGACAATGGTAAGAAATTCTTTAAGGACCTGATAAGGCTTTATCCTCCATAAATACCACCAACACCTGCTTGGACCTTTAGCTTTTCCGTACCCATATCACGTGGAAAGCTTGAGCCCTTAGCCACATGCATCCTCAGACTGCTTTCATGCAACGTGGTGTTTTTAATGATTGATAGGCGAGAAAGGTCAACGAACTCTGGGCTTTGCATTCAGCTCTTCCTTGTCTCTAGATCTATAGGAAGAAACTCATCTTGTGCCACATGTAGTCTTAGGTATTCATCTGAATGAGAACTGATCTTTCCTGCTTACTTTCAAGCCTAACCAGAGGGCTCTGCACTCAGAAAAAAGGACAAATAGTCTCTCCAGTACCTTGGCCACTGAGTCTCGGATACCATTAAGCTCCCCTACTAATTGACCCACAAACCTCTTCCTACAAAACCTTGGCCCTCATTCCACCAAAGCTGTTAATGCATCCTCTGTCTACATCAGTGGAATTATTCCTTTGAGCCCTGAAGAACAATCACTTGGCCCAGCCTTGATGTCAAAGCAGTGCTCAACATTCTCATCTTGATGCACCTGTAGTGGCTTCCATGTATGTTAGTTTGCTAATGTATACTCATCAGCAGGTCCCAAAAAGTTAAAACAGATTGCTTACCTATAACTGCTGTTATAAATAAATAACTAGTTATTTTTGTAGGCTGCTCTTCCTAAAAATCTAAGAGCGGGGTAACAGCATAAAATAGATAATCCATCAGAATATAAAATCATATCTGTAAAATTATATAATAGCTACCAGTAAAACTATTTAAGCTGGAGGGGTTGTCAAATCCTTGGAGGGCAGATCTTCCCTCTGTTTCAGCAGCGAGGCCTGCCCTTGATGGTCCATCAAAGGCTTGACCATAGGCCAGCTGGAAGAGCTCCATCTTGCAGGCCCTGCAGAACTGGTTAAGATTCCACATGGCCCTAACCTCTTTTGGCAAAGCTTTATCTGTATATTCACATGACCTGCCCTTAACTTGCTGTGGGATACTGGTTTTTGGAAGGAACTGAGTAGGAAGGTGTGATTCCTCATTAGGGATTCATATTTGTAAGTATCTTCATCTCTTGTGGGAGATGACTGTTCCATTCATAAAAGCTAGCTGCAAAAGCTTCAAAATCGTTTCTCCGCCCAGGCACAAAGTCCATCAGTCTTAACTGTACAGATGACCTCTTCAAGAAGAAGAATTTACAAATAGGCAACTGGCTTCTTCCCATTCATTTACTGGAAGTTGAGGATAGCTGTCTGTCCTCAAAGCAGGTTTTTGTCTCCAGAAAGTAATGCCTTCAGAACAATCATGATTTTGATGCTAGTTGTGTGTATTCTTGGCATGGCTTTTGTTTTGCATTGTTAAGGGATAATTAGATGGTGGTCAGTAGTCATGTTATGTATCACTTCATCAAACTATGGTGCAAGGAACCTAGTAACAGTTATACTTCAGGGTCATAGTCCCCACTCCAGATCACCTAGTAAAAAAGGCAGTAATTTTGATTTCAGCTTTTTCCATCATGTGGGGTCTCATTCAAAGGCATCATAATGGCTTTTTCTTGTAGGGTTATGGTGCTTCCTTGGGACCATCCACATCCAACTCGATCAATAAATCAATAAAGGAGAGTAGCAATGCTGCCATTATAAAACGCTTTAACCATCACAGTGCCATGGTCCTTGCAGCTGGACTCCGGAAACAGTGCGTATCAGCAAAGAACATATGGTGAATTTTAAAAGTAACATGAGATTTAAAGAGCTAGAAACATTGATTCCACTTAAGTTTATTGCAAGAATTTTTAACATGGAAAGGCAAATCACCCTCTCAAGACCTGTAATTTTAATGATTTGACTAATTTATAATATACTGAAAGCAAAGAATGAAAAAGAACGTTTTTCGGTTGAGGTAGGTAAATCTGGGCATATGAAGAACTTGGCCCTCAAATACAAGGGCATTGTTAAGCGCATGTGTTAAGTGCTATCAGGTCCCTTCTGGTTTATGGTAACTTTGTGCATTAATAACCTTCAAAACATCCTATGATTAACAACTGTGGTTATGCACATTAAAGGCAGTGACTTCCCTGATTGAGTTAATCCATTTCATGTTAGGTCTTCCTCTTTTCCTAGCATTTTCTTTTCCAATGAGTCTGGCCTTCCCATAATATGACCAAAGAATGATGGCCTCAGTTGGGTCATTTTAACTTCTAGGGGGAGAGTTCAGGCTTGATTTTCTCTAGAACTCACTCATTTGGTTGGTTTTTTAATCCATGAGATCTATAAACTCTCCTCCAGTTCAAAACCACAGTTCAAAAGAAATCTGCTTTCTTCCTGTCAGCATTCTTCACAGTCTAACTTACATATCCATGAGGTATAATACTGTGGTATGAACTATCTTGAACTTGGTCATCGGTGACATATCTTTACATTTGAGAATTTTTTCTAGCTGCTTGATGGCTGCCTTTCCAAGCTCAATCTTCTCATTTATTTGGCGCTCCCCCCTCCATCTTATGATGAAACATCAGTAGTTGTTTAATCCCACAAGTCATTAGCTTTTGTCTTCTTGATGTTCATTTGTAATCCTTTGGTATTTTCTGATTTACCTTTCATCAGTAATCATTTTAAGTCTTCACTGTTTTCTGTCAGTATTGTAGTGTCATCTACCTAATCTCAAATTGTTAACATTCATTCCACCAATTTTCATTCCACTGTCATCTAAATCTAATCCATCTTTCCTTACAAGATGTTATGCATATAGATTAAAGAGACAGGGATATAAAATACATCCTTATCTGACATCTTTTCCAATTGGGAACCATTCTGTTTCTTCATATTCTGTCTTAATAGTAGCCTCTTGTCTTGGTACAAATTATGCATCAAAAGAATTACCCCCCTCTGACCTGATCTTCTGCAATCTATTACCCTGCATTCCAAGTTCACAAATTTTGATTGCTGTCTACCTGTTTCATGTTCATTATGCCTTCTGTTCATATTGTTATATACGTTTTAATATACTAGTTCTACTTTTCCATGTACACTGCCCCGAGACATCGCAATGAGGAGTGGCATATAAATCAAATGAATAAAATAAATAAATAACTGGCACACCCATTTCTTTTAAAATTTCTTGGAGGGAATACTTGAAATAAATCTGTTATCTTGTTCTTCACTGGATTCCTTTTCTAGTCTTTATTTTGTCCTATTGAGTTAATGTAGTTCCATGTTGATCTTTCAGCATATCTAACTGCTTTAAATTTCCCTTTGATTTTTTGGAACTTGTGAAACACCTCTCTTGTTCTTTCAGTTTTGTTGCTGTGTTTATTTTCACTAGTTGCCTCGTGACCCTGGTATTCAGAGGATTAGTGCCTCTGAATGTAGAGGTTCCTCTCAATCACCATGACCATTAGTTATTGATAGACATCCTCCACGAATCTATCTAATCCACTTTTAAAGCTGTTTATTCATATGGACATCACTCCATTCTCCGACAGCAAATTCCACATTTTAATCACTCTGAGTGATTACTGCACATCCTTTCCTCTGCAGCCAACGGGAACAGCATCCTGCACTCCTCTAAGTGACAACCTTTCAAATACTTAAAGAGGGCTATCATGTCCCCTCTCAACCTCCTTTTCTCCAGGCTGAACATTCCCAAGTCCCTCAACCTATCTTCATAGGGCTTGGTCCCTTGGCCCCAGATCATCCTCGCCGCTCTCCTCTGTACCCTTTCAATTTTATTTACGTCCTTCCTGAAGTGAGGCCTCCAGAACTGCACACAGTACTCCAGGTGTGGACTGACCAGTGCCGTATACAATGGGACTATGACATCTTGTGATTTTGATGTGATGCCTTTTTTTTGTAAACCTCTATCATTTGGTCATCTCTTTTCTGAACTGACAAGCCCCAGATTCTTCAGTCTCTCCTCACAGGGAAGATGCTGCAACCTCCTAATCATCTTTGTTGCCCTCGTCTGCTCTTTTTCCCATTCCCCATTTTGAGATATGGTGAGCACAACTGGACACAGTATTTCAAATGAAGCTGCACATTAGCTCTATAAGGGGCATTACAGGATGAGCCATTTTAGTCTCAATCCTTTTCCTAATAATCCCTAACGTAGTTTTATCTTTAAAATCTTCAGAAATGTTGTATTTTTGGCCATGTGATTTTTAAAAAAATTTCTTCAGCTTTATTCTAATTTTTGGTATTATTAATTTATGGTCAGTACAAAAATCAACCCCTGGTCTTGTTTTAGTGGAGAGAATAGAGTTTCTCACATACATTGCTTCCAATTATTTTATTTTATTATTTATTTATTTATAAAATAAATATATTATTTTATTATTTATTTATTTAAATATCTTAATTCAGTCCACCTTAGTTCGTTAACTCAGGATTGCAATGAATAAATGTTTGGTCAATTTCTTGTTTTACAATTTTGAGCTCACTTTGATTCATACTTGATTCTTACATGTTTTGTTGTAAATATTGACCATCTTTAGACTTTCCTGAATATTCTTTCAGTTTTAGTCCAGTTGTTTCATTGTAAGGTGTAGAGAGGCTGAAATGCAACTTTTAATCAGATGTTCTGTATATCGGTTCAAAAGATTGCTAGTGCATTTAAACTTCCCTTTTAGTGTTTCATGTATATGCAAAGAAAGTTAAACCACATGGTTCCATGATCATTGTGGCATATGCCAGCTTAATAGGAACTAGAAGAAATTCTAAACCTTGAGATATGTGAAACAATATATTGAATCCAGCAGTCAGTCGGAAAAATATGCTGGCAAATGCAAACTTTTCTCATAATCCCCTGCAACCAGCAGTTCTCTCTAACCTTGGGAGATGTGGTGATGGAAGAGAAGTGAGGGTGATTTTTGCACCCTCCCTCAGTGTAGTGCTCCACAGCCTCCCCTACATTGCTGTTAATTCACGAGTCGCAGGCATCAGACTGGTGAGCAGGGAGGGAATGTCGGAACAATTACATTATCATTGCACTTATGAGTCGAGCATGCCCCCCTACACTGTCTTCTCTCCCCTTCTGAGCTGGCTTCCTTCTCCTGGTCTTTGCTTCAATATTAGTACTGGTAAACTGTGCTTAGTAGCACATTCCCTCCAAGGAATAGCTTGAAATAATCATTTGATCCTGTTATAGAAGTAGAGAAAGAAGCCCCCATGTATTGGATTAGGGAGTGCATGAAGCTACAATGCTCTTTATCCATTGGCAGCTTCTGGCCTTCCAGAGAAGTCCTTCAAGGATTGCTTCCAGAAGGGAATACTCTCCAATACTCTTTCCCATTTCTTCTTGGGTGCATGCTTTACAATTGTAGGAGAGGTGGGACTGGAACCCAGACAGTGTTTATCACAGAACTCAGGTGTAGGGGCAATGTATTGAATAACTTGAGAGAAACTAATATATGACATCATTTGTGGTTTTCAGAGAAGCACAAAATGATCACTACAGCGAGACCAGTAGCATGGATGGAAATTCCAGGGATTCAGATTTCTTTCAGCCACCAATAAAAAAGGTAAGGCTGCCTTTGCAAATTCTAAAGGAGCAAAATAAAAATTATGTTTTAGGAATAATTGAAGATACATCACGTGCATTCTTTAAGATAGAAAATGATGTTGACAACGTTAATTATGTATCCAAAAATCTTGACATTGTTTTATCTTGTAGGTAAAGCTGCAAGAGTCCATTGAATATGAGGATTTAGAACATAAAAACAGCATTAAAACTATTGCACTAAACTTAAAGAAATCAGATAGGTATGTTTTGTGAATAAAAGTAAGCAGCTTGGAGGACAAAAATGCTCTTTAACTGTATTGTTGTGCATTCAAACATCACTGTGCCACCAGACTTTTTGCTTTTCTATGACTTTCCAGTTTTTATAAATCTCAAGGATTTCATCTCGTAGATGCTTTGTGTTGTAATATTCACAATGGCTTGAATTGTTCCATTTCTCTTGCTTGCACTGGAAGAAGAAGCAATCTCATCCAAGTCGGCTCCTCACTGCAGCCCCCTGTCCAGTGTTGCTTTTTGTCCTCACAAATCCCAGATTCCTGCCATAGACCACCTTTGCCAGTGGACAGGGTGCAACTTCTAATAGACTGTATTAACCATGTTTGTGTTATAGTAAAACTAAGCCAAAAATGTTCTTGAACCTTTGTAAATAGAAACATGGGCACTGCTGTAAGACTGAACAGTTTCAGTAAAGTAATTTGAGTGGACTGCAGATGTTGTATTTTTCCCCTGCTGATATGGCATTGTTCTGGTTGGTTTTAGCGTTTTTCTGAATCCAGATAGCCATGTGCCTAAAGTGTTTCTGTACATGCACAAGAATTATTGTATCTTTTTTTAAAGTAATGAATTATCATAATACCAGCAAAAAAGCAGCCAAAAATCCTTAACATTGAAAATTGGATTCCAAATTTCATAACCTTTGTCTTCAACAGGTATTATCATGGTCCAACACCAATTCAATCACAGCAATATGCAACTAGTCAGGATATTATTAACTCTTTGCATAGTATTAGACAAGAAATGGAAATCTATGTCCCCAAACTAACTCAGGTAAGATTAATGGCTTTTTTTATTAAAGAAAAAACAGGTTCGTGAGTTCATATTCTTTATGGATATAATGCCATTCACTTGCATATTTTCACTGTGTAGAATAAACTTTATATTCTCTTTTGCATGTTCTAGATTTGTTGCAAAGTTATGTTTAAGAGGTATAGATTAAGAAACTTGCATAATAAATTTTATTAACCTATTGGTCTTTGCATGCAGTCACTGTGGTGCTGCAGTCTTGCACATTGTGATAGCTGTGTGTATGAACTCTCAAGACTGCTAGAGTTCTCACAACTATATGTATTTATTTCATGCTCACAGCTTTCTCCCCAGTGGACACCTAGAGCAGCTCATATCTTTCTCCCCTCCTCCATTGTATCCTCAGAACAACCTTGTGGTTAGGCCAAGAGTGTGTGACTGCCCCATCGTCACCAAGTGAGCTTCTGTTGTGGGGGTGGGGGGATTCAATTCTGGGTCTCCCAGAGCCTAGTCTCACACTCTAATCAATGGACCACACTAGTACTTGTAAGAGGAACTGCTTGACTATTCTACATACTCCCCAGGTGCTTAGATTAGCGATCTCCAACCTGTGGGCCACGGACCACATGTGGTCCTTCGACTAATTGGAGGTGGGCTCTGAAGGACGCCTTCTCCCCTCCCCCCCGGCCCTTTACTTCATCCCCCCCCAGCCCTTTACAACACACTTCATTGTTGTGGCGTGTCTGTATCTTATTTTGAAGGGATGTTTAAACATTACCATCGCGATCAGAGAGCGCTAGGGCAGTGGTTGAGAGTAGAGGAGTAAACTACCCCCCCCCACCGGGCCTCAGTAAAAGGCGTTGAGTGGTCCCCAGGGATAAAAAGGTTGGGGACCACTGCCTTAGATGACAACTGACGTTTTCCATACCCTGCCTGCATCAAGCAGAAAGATATTTCACTATTTCCTTAGTATGCTCAGGGTTCTAGTATGTCTTCAGGAGAAAAGAATTCACAGTTGTGGAACACGTACAGAAAACATTTTTGTCCCTTTGCTAGATGAAAGTAATATACAGATGATATGATTAGGTTCTCAGTCAGCCATAGAGACTGATTGAATATGTGGAGAAGGCTGTCTTTCCGGGACTTAGTCATCTTGATGTATAATTGCACTTGTGGGGTATTAATTATAATTATTTAATTATAAAAATTGTAGTTATTGTTGAACTCACTATTTTTCTGCGGCCCTCCCTAGTTATTTAGAATTCTGTCTATTTAGAGGTTTGGCAGGTCCTGGATTGGACTCTGCAGCCTATTACTTCCAGTCCCAGAGGATTTGCATCAGCATATCAGGATGCTTTTCCTAGTGTACACCCACATATTGCCCCCTGTGTTCTATTCCTGAGAGTCCCTAGAATCCCAGGGATAGTGATCGGGGGGGGGAGGGCTTTTATAGCGGGAGGAAGAGGGGTCCAGCCCTTTTCAGAGAAGAGACTGAAAACATTCTTCTTTTCTGCTTTCAGGTGAGTTGAAACAAGTTATTCTTGGTGTATGCATCTTTTGCGAGTATTTATCTCAGCTCCTTGTTGAGGGATTTATTTTAAATTTGAATTCTCTAAATCAGGAATTGTGTTTAAAATGGTTTGGTTTTACAATGTGGCTGAAAAAATATCTATAAATTCATTAAATAAACACATGCCTCCTATATCACAGGAGTATAATTTGTAAAATGTAGTAGCAACAATAGTGTGACAGATAAGTATTGTGTGTATTATGATCCCTAAAAGCTGAGCTTACATCTTCAGAGTTAGTGTTTGCTGACAGAAAATTCTTTTTGTTTTCAAGGTTCTCTCAAGTGGTGCTGCTAGTAGTACTATTTCAGCTCTGTCACCGGGAGGAGCACTTATGCAGGGTGGAACACAGCAAGCCATAAACCGTAAGTACTTGGTGTTTTGCTTTTCAAATGTGCAAAATGTTCCATGGGGACATGGAAGAAAAAGGACTCACCTTCTCCAGTCATGTCTTCTGTGGTATTCTAGTTGGTTGAGAGAGAGTGTGCAACATTGTGTAGCCTTTGGGAGATGCAGCGTATTGGAAACTGGTATCTTTTCGTGGTCTTTATTTCTATATCAGTTTTTCCCTCCAGGATCTCAAGGCAATTCTCAGTTTAAAACCAAGATGCTACAACTCTTAACTAATTTAGTATCCTTTAAAACATGTTTACCCAAAATAGTGGCGTGGCACACCCCAGAAATTCCCCGGCACCATTTTTGCTTTTCAGGAAGTGGACAGGGTCATTGGATGACATGGCTTGTTCTTGGCTGCCTTCATTCAGATAATAGTTGTTTTAGCAATTGCACCCACTGAAGTCTAAGGGTGGCTGTTAGCAACGAGGCTTGTGGTTCCGTTTTCCCTTCAGGAGTTCCTTCTTTTTGAAGGCCAGTCTCTTTCTTCCTCCCTTGGGCTTTCCTTCTTTTATTTTTATTTCCCTTTGTGCAATTCTTTAGCAAAGGAGAGGAGAGCTGGGGCTCGGCTCCACTTCCTGCAGAAACTATGTTCAGGTGGCATTCACTGCGCCACCTCAAAATTCCCAGAAGTCTGCGGGTTCAACTCTTTTATAAAAAAAAACATAAATATGTCTGTGTTATTAATAATTTTTGTTTCACTGTATCCAGAGGAGAACTGGGGCATATCATTGGAATGAATTGCATGAGCAGAGAAGTGCATAGAGGTTCTGTGCTGCGGTTTTCCCACAACAGCCTTTCTGAAATAGAGGCAGCAGCCTTTAAATGTTCTTAGTTTCATTTATATTAGCATCAGGAAGGGGAGCAAATATATTCTGCTTTCTTTCTCAAACTGGTAAAAGCACAGGAATCTCATTTCCAACCTTGTTAATGTGGAATTTATTCTTTCATGGCTCTGAATTCTATATTGGAACTTCCGTATTAGCCTTGAGCACACTAATAAGAGACCCTTTTATGTTGCCAGTATCCTGTACACACTCCTTTCTGTATCTGATGCCCAATATCATTATGCATTTATCATTCATTATATATGCTTCTGTGTGAATGTGATTTTTGTGGTGGATCTTAACTGCAGAGATGGTGCCAAATGATGTTCAGTGTGAACTAAAGCACTTATATGTGGCAGTGGGGGAGCTGTTGAGACACTTCTGGTCCTGCTTTCCTGTTAATACACCATTCCTAGAAGAGAAGGTAAGGAGGCTTAATAAATAAGCCTTGATTATTATTGTAATGGATGCTTCAAGCATTTGTAGCCTTTGGGAGATGCGAACTTGTTTTACAAGTTCCCCTGCCCCTGGGTGGCCTCCTTTTGTGCATTTGTTCAAGATTAGATATATAACAGGGGTGGGGGCTGCAGGAATTTGCCAGGGGCTGTTTCATTTCCCTCCCCCACTATTTCCTATCAGAACTGTTTATTTGCCTAGGAATGGCAACTGAGGAAATCCTTTTTTAAAGCAACAACTCCTTTCCTATTTGAGGAGATTTTAACCCTCAAAAGTTGTTCTATAACCTGGGTCATTTTTCAAATTTTATGATTTTATTGTAAGCTGCCACGAGTTCTGGAAAGGTGGTGGGGTAGAAATCAAAAAAGAAATAAATACACTTGTCAGAAGATTTGTCTTCTCTAATTATGGCCCCAATTTCAGGATTTAAGTGTCCACAGATTTGGTCACATTGAGAATTAGATCCATTGAAGATGAATAGCCATTTGGAGGGCAATAGTGAAGAATAATTTTGCTTTTGGAATGATGTGTTGTGCCATTGACTATGCCTGTCATTCAGTTACCTTTTGGAATAGGTGATACTGCCTATTCCAGGGTTTCATGAAACCTTGGGGTTTTATGGTGACTTAGAAGGGTTTTGCTGACTGGTTGGAAGTTAATTAATTTCAAAAATATTTTTAATTAAAAAATTATTGGGTGATGTGATCATATATGATCATGTTGACTCCTCCCCCCCAAAAAAAGAAAGAAATGGCCAGTGATAGGCCTGTAGGAGCATATGTATTGTGTTTAATTGGGCTCACTTTTAGTTGCATAGATGTTTTAATTTTTTTTGTTATTTTGTTAAAACTAGATACAGAGAGCTTAATATTCAAGCAACAGCATCATATCACAGAAACTATGGAATTAATTAATTCCAAATTTCTGTATATAATGTAGTTTGAAAGTCAGTGTTTTCTGTTTTTTTCAGGTTGTGAAAATGAGGAGTAACTTGGAAAGATTTCAACTTACAAAACTCTGCCCATTCCAAGAAAAAATTCGGAGACAGTATTTAAGCACAAATGTAAGGCGACAAAATCACTTTTAAGATCATGATGCATTTACTGTGGTTAGAATAATACCATATTAGCAGTAAAAAGTGAAATACTGTGCTTAGGTAGATAATATCTGTGTTTTTCAGACTAATTATGATGTCATATCTTTTTTCAGCTGATAAATCACATAGAAGAGATGCTGCAAACAGCCTACAATAAATTCCACACATGGCAGTCCCGACGTATGCTAAAGAAGACGTGAAGACCCAGTGAGGTCAAAGGATATGGGAAAGAATTTGCAATAGCTGTAGGACCACAACTACCTGATGTGTAGCTCTTACAGGAAAGTTAGCATCATCTGGACTGTTGAAACTGATGCTAACTGAACTTGAACACTTTTGGGAAAGGATCAGAGATCAAACTTGAAAACTAGGGAGATAAATGGAACCAAACCAGATGAACAGAGTGGCAAATATATATAAGACACTGTTTACTGCAGTTACTCAGGAACTGCTTTTGATTTTCATAAAAAGCTGCTTTTGGAAATAAAAAAAACTTTAAAAAGGTGTATTAATAAATCCAAGATTGTTTGTCTAGTTTTTTAAAGTATGGCACAGGGTAGAACTTAACATTTCTTTCTTCACTGTATCCTGGCATTTTATTGTATTTTGTTTATACTTCTAGAAATAGGTTTAAATTTTTAAAATATAATGGAGAGACTGTTTTGCCTCAAAAACTTGAGAGCTTAATTGCTAAGATGAAAGTTTTTTGCCATTTTTCCCTACCAATCAACAGCCATTGCACTGAGAGAACTTTGGCATGAAAAGAGGCAGAGCTGGCAGAAGAAATGGTATTATTATGCAGAATTTTTACCAGCCACCAAGTTTGCATGTTTTCTTTTGAGTGCAAGTGTGTGTTACTTCAGTTTTTTTTTAAAGATGATATTTGTTTGAAGGTGAAAAATAAATTTTAAAGTAGGTTTAAGAAACCTACCAAAGTAATAACTTTTTCTACCATTCAGAAGAGGGGGGGGGAGAATCTTTAAATGTGCTTTTTTCAGTTCTCTCCTGATGACTGTTAGCGCTATATTTGGCGACTAGATAATCATTGAAGAGTGAATATGAAGTATCTTTAGCTATGCTTGCAATCCGCATCATATTCTGGTCCACACATGAGGCATTTCACTCTTACTTAAGATGTACCTGCCATGTATTAAATACTTGACTTGTCAAAACAAAGTAAACTTGTTTCATATAGTCCGTGGAGTCAGACTCCTTATATTTCATTGTCTTAATGTCTTCCTCATTAACAGTCTGTACCAGGACCAAGCTGTGCAGTGAGACCTACTGAGATTTTTTTAACCAAGATGAATTGAATTATGTTTAAATGCAGTCATCATATTCATGGGAAAGGCAGACACTGTCCTTTTTTATATCCACATTGGTTCATCTCAAAAAACAGTAATTAGGAGAACTAGAATTGTATTACTGTGTTAACAGTGTACATTTGGATTGCTACCTGTCTTCAGTGGCTGTACCCTGTAGCACTGGTTAGTTTGTGAGCCAGAAGGGTTTCTCTTTGGGGAGAGTGTGTACACGTTTACATACTCACGTAGTGTTTTCCAGTGATTGATACTCTGAAACAGCCAGAACTAAAAGCAAGCCATTGTATTTATTTGATGAAACACTATGGATCAAATTTAAGGCACTCTACTTAAGAAAGTTCCTGTTTGCCTTCTCAGAGGCAGCTGCATGTGATGTACTAGTAATAACTAATGATTCTGTTGCAAAACACGCAATTTGTTTTTCTACTGAACTCAGCAAGATATAGTGAATTGTGAAAAAGCAGAAATTGATCATGAATAATTAAACTGATGCTCTTGTGGAAGTGTCCTCTGACTAAACATGGAATATGTAATTATTTGTGTGTTTGGATAAACCACTCAAGTAAGGCTTTAGAGCGAAGGTGAGGCATACATTTTCTAGTTTAACCTGTGGCTATTAAAGCATAAAAATAATACTTTGCACTGACAATTCTGAGCAATAATTATCTGAAAGGTGGATTCAAATAAAACTTGTACAGGTGGAACAAATACTGTATTAGCAGTAACTTGTTTGGCAAAATGTTTTGTTTTCAAGTATTAGTAGAAGTACCAAGCTTCAGAGAGTATGTAGTTGAGAAGTATCCCCAAACAGAGCTATGCACTTTTGGATAATTTCAGTTGTTTGGCTAAGAACCACAAGCTTTTCCCACGACAGGATAGCAAAAGCAATCTGCCATGCACACTTCCCTTAATTAGTTCTTCCCCACTTTTGCTCTCTGGTCTCTGCTGACTTCAGTACTATTTAAACATTTTAAGTCCAAAAGTGATGAGTGATCATTAACTGTGAATTTTTTTTCACCTAACCGTACGGTCATTGGAATCTGAAGTTGAACCTGTATTTAATGGAAACGCATAAAAATTGTATCACTGGCACTGATCAAAATTTATAGAATAAATCTGAATTCTGTAGTCAAGCTTTAGGGTATTTATTTGGTGACTCTTCTGAAACCCAGGCTAACATTGAAGTTTAAAAACCAGATTTATTTGTGTCCTCCTGACTCCTTTTGGATGTTTCTTTGAATGTTGAAAATGAATTGTGTCTTAAAAGGCACATGGCTGTTGCTGACTGTGGCATTTTTTTTAAGTTCGCAACTTTATAATTACCAATTTAAGCTCAAAATGTTTCATTCAAAATATCACAAATGTAGCTTGGCTATAGGAAATGAGCTCATGTGTGTCTTGCTACAGCCTGCCATATTTCTGAAAGTGCTACGCCTGGAGGACACAGTATCCAAGGAACAGTTCTGTGCACAGTATGGAAGTCTGCAGTAGGAGGGGAAATTGGCAAAAACCAAGTTTTAACACCAGAACATAAAGGGATCCAGTCAGTAATTACAGCTGACTTTGTCTTGGTAGCCATGAGAACCTGATTAAAGGCTTGAAAGTGAGGTATCTTTATCTGTTGTTATGGTTGTGAGGCTTTATAAGATGAAATACAATACTGAGATATTGTGAAATCATATTATGACACTTGAGCCCAACATACCTGCAACCCTACTACCTCTTTTTCTATATCTTATGAAACTTGTGGTGGAACTGTGCTGCTTCAATTGATGTTCTCTGTCCCTCCATGGAATGCAATATGCAGTTCTGTTCTTCAGGGCCCAGGAAACTAATCCTGACTCTATTCGAGCTCTGTCATCAAGGCCATGTAGGGACTCTACCTTCCTCTAGAGCAGGGGTAGTCAAACTGCAGTCCTCCAGATGTCCATGGACTAAGATTTCCACAGTTTGACTAACCCTGCTCTAGAGTCTGTCCAAGGCTGGAGATTTAAGATGCATTTTGGACTCTCCTTTTAAAAAATCCTAACTGGATAACAAGATTTAAACTGTTTCATTCATTTTCTTGTCATGGTGCCCTGACCTGCATAACCTAGGCTGGCCCTGATTAGGACTTGGACGGGAGGCCGTCAAAGTCCAGGGCTGCTACACACAGGCAGGCGACAGCAAACTACCTCGGAACTTCTTTTTCCCCTAAAACCCAAGAGGGTCGCCATAAATCATTTGACTTGACAGCAATTTCCACAAATATTGTTGTCGTGTTTGTGCTGCATTTCTAAGTCATAGGACCCTAATCACTCACAAGCCTTTATCCCAATTATTCCTGTAACCCCAGTATCCCTTATAAATTAAAGGTGTTTGATTGGCAGCTTATCTAAAATGGTATGCTGTCATGCTGCTGAAGAAACTACCTTTGTTAATGGATGATCCTGCTAATGACCCCCCCCCCCAGGTCCAAACTTCTCTGTCATTGGGAAAAATTAGTATGATCTCAGCACAGGCAGTGTTTACAGCCAAGGCATCTTTACTAGACCTGTTTCAATCTGATTGTCAGAGTAATTTTAGACCAGAGACGGATGATTAATGTAGATGGTTACTACAAATCTTTTGGCACTTTTTGATTGTAAATTATTGGATGAGATTCTGACATGCCAAAATCTCATAGGTAGTGAAGGTCTAGCATTACAACAGATGTATTACTTCTGGTAAGCAGTGAAGAGGAAGGGGGGAGTACATTATCCCAGAGCTTTCCTGTGGTGTTTTCACAGATCCATTCAGATTTCATGGTCCAATATCTAACTTTACTACCTTCATCAAATCAAGCCACTTAGAGAGACAGTGTCATGTAGTGGTTAGAGTGTCAGCCTAAGGTCTGGGAGACCCAGGTTCAAATCCCTCTTCGACCATGGAAGGTTGTTGGATAACCTTGAACCAACAGGCTAACCTAACACAAGCTAAACTAGCTCTTGTTTCCACACTTAAGAAGAGATAGATGGAGCATGATTGCAGTATCTCAGTTAATTACTCTCAGCATTGCTCATTTAAGGATACATCTATACACCGATCTCCCATTTTGATATATTCATTTCCTTCACTGTGTTTTCTCCCGGAATTTAAACCCAAACAAATGGTGACCATATAAACTAAGTGTGTTATTCCCTTTTGGTCCTTGCATCTGTCAAACAATTTTATTAAACTGTATGCTGCTTTGCTGCTCTGCCTCTACTCATATGTATGGAGTGGTAATTTCCATTTCACTGTATCTGAAGAACTGTGCGTGCACACAAAAACTTATACCATGAATAAAACTTTATTGATCTTAAAGGTGCCAATGGACTCCGTTTTTTTCTACTGCTTCAGACCAACACAGCTACCCACCTGGATCTATCTATCTCATAGGGTCATTCTGAGGATGAAATGGAGAACAGAATGCTGTAAAGCACCTTGGTACCCCTTGGAGAGAAAGGTGGGTTACAAACAAAAGTCCATCTAGTTCTGTTACCAGTATACTTTCAAACAAATCCATAGAAGTCTTGAGGATCCCAGCATCTGTTTCTTGAGGGTATACTGCCTCTGAATGTTCCTTTTAGCTATCATGCCATTAAAGGTCTGATTCTCAACATGTGAAACTTCTGGGACAGTTCAGCAATAGTCTTGCCATTTGGTATGTTCCATTTGTTTGTGTACTCAGCTGTTTTTCTCACTGTGTACAGTTCAGCGACTGGTTGAAGTCACAATTATTTTGCTTCCCTGACGAGCTCCCAGATCTTTTGTGGCTTTCAGATCTTTTTGTGCACCCAAGCAGACTACTGAGGGAGGAGGAAGACAAGCAAAGATCTGCTTCCGTGGGCACCTTTTGCTTGTACTTCCTAAGACCCAGCTATTCAGCTAGTGCCATTATCTATCTGTTTATATCAGCTGATAAGAAGAAATTCTGTTTAGCAATTGTGCTTCTGTGCAATTGATGTCTGGACTTGAATCAAGGATTGACTTGTAGCTTCCCTTGGTGAGTGTTTCTTTCTCCCCTCACCCCCCTTAAGAGTGTATCCTACTCTTATGATTAAAAGGGTGAGGCAGCATGTGGTCTCGGTAGCAATCCAAGACCATTGTATTTCTAAAGCTTTTCCATTTGAGGGAGTCCTTATATATGGTATTTTATTTAATCCTCTCTTATGAATTTTGATTTGGCATATTAACATTTTTGCTGCCTTGAACAATACTTAAAGTGGGATGTCAATTAATAAAACGTGACTAGGAAATCTAATTCAATTCAGTGGAATATATTTTGGAATTAATGTGTATATGACTGATACCGATGTCTGTCTTCTTGCCTCTGAGTGAAGGACATAAGTCTCACTGGCCACAGAGCAGCCAACCATGTAATGGCTTGACACCTGCATGGTGAGATGGGAGGGAATCCAGGCACACAACATTAGGTCAACCTCTGGTTGGATATCATATTGAAACATTCTAGGTGAATTCCAGGCCCCACCTGGAGGTTAGGAACCTTGCTGGGGACAGTCACTTTGGTAACTCACTGCCAAGCCTGAGTCATGCAGGTTGCGCATTAGTGAATTGCCCAGCAGTCATTGACTACCACTACTCTTGGCCAAGTAGTGTTGTGGTGCATCTTCCCAGTGGAGTGAGCACTGCAGGCCTCCCCCACTCTTTTGTGGAACTGGGAATTGCAAAAGTAAAAGATGTTACAGGTTTTCTGAATTAGAATGCAGAAGGCAATACACTTTTTCTTGTAATCTTAGTGTCTGAGACATGAGAAACTATAATAAAGGAAGTGCTTCTGATATGTACAGAGTTCTGCTAAAAAAATCTTCATGAATCTCTGCATTTCTCCTTTCAGAAATTAACCACTGGCTCTTTGGCCACATTATTTTAGTTATTTAGATTTTCTAGCCCTCTCCATAGACCTTAGTATCATAAAAAATACAGTTTATTTTTTTAACTATAAAGGTTTCGTGCCCAGGGCATAAAAACAATAAAATTAGTGCAGCATAACAGTTGTATCCAGCAATGAACAAAACTCTACTGGGCACCACTGTGTGTCAAAATTAGGAATAGATCGAAGCCCACTTATAGGCAATCATTTTTTAAATTACAAGAACTAATCTTGTATATATTTTCTATAGAATGAAAATGCTGATAATAATACACTGTAAATAATGGATTTGTTCTTTGTGTATAAATCTTTTTCAAAAATAAAATACAAAGAAATTTTCTTACAACAGGACAATTACTAGACAATCATTTTCATAGAAATATTGACATACTATTGATATCTCCTTGCAGGGCATAGAAAGGGAAATGGCTGGCATAGCCAAAACAAAAGCAACCAAAAAGCACAAGTTGGCTACACAGTGATGCCTGCTTAAATTCCATTTCGCCTTTGAAGTACGCTTTCTCAAGCCACGTTTGTAAATGAAGCTGAATAGAAAATATCAAATTTACACCACCCATTAATAAAGGAATTGTGTCTTTGGGTTGCTTTTGTTATGGCTATGCCAGCCATTTCCCTTTCTACTCCCTGAAAGGAGATATCCTCAATCACATTGTTTATAGTGTATTATTCTCAGTATTCTCATTCTATAGAAAATATAAGTTGTGATTAAAGCATTGTTGCATATAAGTGGTTTGAATCCATTCCTAATTTTGACACACAGTGGTACCCAGTGGGATCCCTTTCATTGCCTAACGCTTCTCTGTGTTCCCCTTTATATTTAACAATAGTACCCAGCAGCTATAAAACTATTCAGCAGAGGATGTGTCACAAAACAGGCTGAGGCAGGCTCTTAAAAAAAATGTGTTGAGTGCTGTAAAAGCTCACTATTGTGATCATCAATTGATGTTACTTGTCCCCATTAGCTTCTCGAGTACTGGGGATGAAATTCAATGAGGGGAAACAGGAGGAATTCAGCTTAATCCCTACCAGCTGATTTACAGTGCCTGGAGTTTTGCCAGGATTATAACTGATCTCCAGACAGTGGAGATCAGTTCCCCTGGAGGAAATGGCAGCTCCCAATGGTGGACACTATAGAGTTGGATCCCTGCTGAGCTCCCTCCTCTGCCTTGAAAGGTCCAGGGATCTCCCAACCCAGAACCGGTAACCCTGTCTTCTTGCCCCAGGCAAGTGGATCACAGTCACATGCTTATGGTTTAGCCATAGACATAAGCTCTTCTGCTTAAGGACATGACAAGCTCCCCCTGTGGCCTGTAAGGGAGAAAAGCTTGCTTTACTTTCTTTGGAAACTGAAACCCAGGTAGCATCTTTCCCTCACTTCCATGGAGCAGGAAGAGCTTCCAATAGACTTTATTTCTTTAGGGAATATTTACTCAGAAGCAGTTGCCTTGATCATAGCCCAGTGTTTGGCACGGAAGTCCCTAAGATTTTCTGACATACCCGTTCCCTATGGCAGCCATTATGTAAAGGGCTCAAACACACCTTTTTGTGGCGGTGTTTACTGCGCTTTTCAAAATTCCCAAAGGTTGAGGTTGCCAATCTACCTGACCACCAGTGGAGGGGTAGGGGAGGAAGTCTTGGAGATTTGGGGTGAAGCCTGAAGAAGACAGGGATGCCAAGGGGGTACAATGCCAGGGAGTCCAGAGCCTCCACTGTCATCAGAACAGATCTCTGTAGTTTTGGGATGAGCTGTAATTCCTGGGAATCACAGTCCCACCTGGAGGCTGGCATCCCTATTAGGGAGAGAGGGGAGTCTTGATTTATACAGTACGTTTTTATGCTGCCTTTCCTGCAAAGAGCACAAGATGGTGTTGGTGAATTTCCCTTCCCAGTTTTATAAAGTGACAAGACTGTGCTGCTGCCATCCCACATGCAAATCATCTGTCCCCTGCAGCACAGGACACAACCCAGAATTTAGAAAGCAGTGTCTTGTCCTATCAGACACACCAACTCATTCCAAGCAGGCAATGCTGCCTGAAATTATTTCGGCAAAGAAGTTGTTCAACTGTGTTGCCAATAGGAATGATGACAAAGTGGCTGCTGACTGGGTCTGGATTATTGCATGTTGTTATTGTTTTTAATTGAGCTGAGGTTTTTAACTCTTAAATTAAAACAAAAATTATTATTTCTTATTTATTTATTATATTTATATACCGCCCTCCCCGGGGGCTCAGGGTGGTTTACATAAGAACAAACAACAATACATAAAACAATCTATAAACATATGAATAACTTTACAATAATAACTAATGGTTGTAACCATATAACAATGTAACAGTATAAACAATATAGACATACAACAGTGCAACAATGCAAACAGGTCCAGAGCATGTTGGTGGAATTCTGAGGGGGGGGCAGGGGGAGCAGGGGCCTTTCAGTCGCTGTTGATTACGTCTGGTCACAACCAAATGCTTGGCAGAAGAGCTCCTTTTTGCAGGCCCTGCGGAACTGTTTAAGTTCCATCAGGGCCCTGATCACCTCCGGGAGCTCGTTCCACCAGGTGGGGGCCAGAACAGAGAATGCTTTGGCCCTGGTTGAGACCTGGCAGACTTCTTTAGGGCCAGGGATCCTTAGCTGGTTGGTGGCAGTGGAGCGCAGAGCTCTTTTGGGGGCATAGGGGAGAGGCGATCCCTCAGGTACACTGGGCCCTGACCGTGCATAGCCTTGAAGGTAATACCAGAACCTTTAGTCTGATCCGGAATTCAACCACTGCAGCTGATGGACAATAGGCCGGATGTGAGACCTTCACGGTGTTGCTGTGAGGATGCTGGCCACTGCATTTTGAACCAGCTGTAGTTTCCGGGTCAAGGCTAAGGGCAGGCCTGCGTAGAGCGAGTTACAACAGTCCAGTCTAGAGGTGAACGGTGCATGGATCACTGTGGCTAGGTGTTCCGGGGCCAGGTAGGGCGCTAGTAGTTTGGCTTGGCGGAGATGGTAGAATGCCAGCCGTGCTACCTTTGTGATCTGGGCTTCCATTGTGAGGAAAGTGTCCAGAATCACGCCTAGATTCCTGGTGGAGCAAGCCGTAGAGAGCTGCACACTGTCCAGGGCAGGCAGACGAGCTTCCTCACATGGGCCCTTCCTACCCAGCCACAGGACCTCCGTCTTTGAAGGATTGAGCTTCAGACTACTCTGCTTGAGCCATCTCGTCACTGCTTCCAGGCAGCTGGCTAATGCTTCTGGGGGAGAGTCAGGGCGGCCATCCATCAGGAGGAAGAGCTGGGTGTCATCTGCATATTGATGACAACCCAGCCCAAACTTCCGTACCAGTTGTGCTAGAGGGCGCATGAAGATGTTGAATAGGATAGGAGAGAGGACCACTCCTTGTGGGACTCCACAAGTAAGTTACCGGCGGTCTGATGTTTTCTCTCCTATTGCAACCCTCTGTCCACGATCATGGATGAAGGATATCAGCCATTGAAGGGCTGTCCCTTGTATTCCGGCATTGATTCCCTACATATCGTAAATGACGTATCGGGAAGAAAGCTTTCAGCATAACATTTGTCTTTGAGTATTTTATTTGAATATTCCATAAAGTAAACAATTTAGGCACTATCCCAGCACAAAAACCCGCCCCATGCATTGACTTATTGTGCAAGAATGAACAGGGGGCATGAGTGTGCTGGATCCACCCCCTACCCCCCACACAATTGTCTGGTTGGCTGCAGAGTGGCAACTATGTGGGGGAAGTGACTGTATGTGTAAACATGCACAGGCTATCAGCAATTTTATTTATTTATTTATAGCCCACCACTCTTGCAATCAGTTCTGACAGCAGCATTGCTAATCCTGGGGAAGGATTGCTTGTGTGGCTACTTGCTGTGCATTGATTCACCATGCAGGGAGGTGGTTTGCTGTCATATAATTTCAACACATTGTGCTGTTCTGACATCAGGCAGCAAAATTCTAACCCAACCCACTGCCCATTTCCAAGATGTTTGTAATGTAGAAGAGCATTTTTTAAAAATGTGACTATCATTTTCTAACTGTCATAATGAAATTAGTTCTACTATCCTCATTCTTCTATTGATGTAAACTGTGACTCACTGACCCCTTTCAGCCATGCATGTGTTGCTATTTGTCCAAGCAAACTCTGGAACCTTTTGGGGCCTAGTACTACATGGCTGCTTTCTTTGTTTTGCGTTTCTGTGGAAATATTAACTATAACATGTTTACAATGTTGAAGAGTAGGGCTGCCAACCAGCTGCTGACACCCAGCAGGAGATGGATGTCAGGAACCAGGCAGAAGACACCCAAGTAAAGTCACTTGAACAAGCAACTACTTGAGACCGCTTTTGTAGTGAAATCCAAAAGGAAACTTTATTCGGGAGACAAATACAACAAGGCATCAACAGGGAAAGTTCGATGAACAAAACTCTTTAGCAGAGACAAAGGATCATTGGCCCCCAGGGGTTACTTATACAGGAGACCAAATAAGGGAGGGGGGGAGAGGGGACCGCAAGGCGGGAAAATGCAATCGTTCTCAGCAGGGCCATCTGGCCTGTGCTTTGATCTAAAATGTTACAACTGTTGAGGCTTCACAGCTTCTAGCAAGGTCAATCAGAGCAGGAAGAGATAAGATGTTCTGGCAGGGAGACACTTTGGTATGCAGAGGGAGGATAGGAATTAATGGGCAATTTATGGCTTTATGACAACAACCCGGGAGTCTCTGGGAGAACACAGGTGAAACTCGGGTCAGGAATCGGGATTCATAACAATGGTGAGATCATGGGGGGGGGCACCATTGACATGACAGTTAAACCACCCAGTTTGTGCAATTCCTAGAGCAGCATGTTATCAATTCCAGATTTCTCCTGCAGTGATGTAACATTGTTGTGGTGCTGAAGATTTTTTCTTTCTGAGTTATGTAAATTAGTGTGCGGGGGGGGGGGGATAGAACCAGAATCTTTGATCCTGTTCTGGTATAGGATGCTGCTGCATATTCCTATTGTGCAGTGATGTTTGTGGTCATCAGAATTCCATGTAAAGAACTGTATTACAAAGATGGACACTAGTCACAGGTTGATTGGCAGCTGTGTTATGATGCCAGCCCACACATTATCTGGGTTGTAGTGTGAGGGAACAGGGTCCCTACAACAGGCTATCCTCTACATCTGGCACTGTTATGCTACCACATGGCCCTCCTACCTCCTTAGCTCAGTCCTTGATAATGTCTCATTCAGCACCAAGTGGAATAATGTACTAGCATCAAGCTCAACAAATTGGCTCCCTTAGTTCTCTAGCAGATGTGCACATGAAGTGAAACTGGCCACAACTGTTTTACCAAAAATAAATGAATATGATACACAAATCTGGATAACCAGCTCTCAAATAAGACTGATAGTGGTAATAAGCTCAGGGTCCTAATTTCCACCTAGGTTGTGATTGCTGTTTCATTAGCAATCCTATCTTAAAACCCTCTCTAAGAGAGTCCAGGCCCCTTACTGCTTGGTAGGTACAAAGGCAAAGCAATCAAGCATGAGAGATGACAGATCATCCATACATTTCATTGAAATACAGCCCCAAACCGGCATGTGTTATATAGTCAGTTTCTAAGTTTCCCCCCACTTTTAATGCATAGCTAAAATACACTGTTGTTTCTGAGCCATTACAAATGGTCAGAAAACACCCATCAATTTACGATTGCAGCTTAATGAGCTAGAAAATTACTAAAGCAATTTTTGCCCCCAATGCTTTCTCCATTAATGTTCTCATGTCCTAGGAGGTGAGCCACTTCACCATAAGCAAACATAGTTAATAAGCCCTTCATTCCAGATGAAAGAACTGGAGGAACATCCATCTGTGCCTCTACATTGATGAATTCTTATTCACTGCTGACACCAAGAAGTGCTAAGCTCATATGATTATGGAATAAACCATGTGATTTGCATACTATTTATAACTTAAGTATTTAGACAGCACAATCCGTGTTCTGGCTCTAGAATTCATAAGTTTACGAGTGAGGGGCTAGATCTTGACTGAACTTGAATCAGTGACCTATCTTATCATTAAGGTATCTAATTCCTTTATATGATTCTTTGTGAGATTTTCCATGGGGTTCAGGCAACAATGTATCTAACAAGAATTATGTTCTGCATAAAGTTTGCACTTCCTTTTTCTAGTAACACAGTGTTACACTGACTGCAACAAAGGTTTTCCTAGAGTAGGTACATAGAAGAAAGTGATTCTGGAAGCTATTTTAGGTTTGTAGTAAGAATTGTAGATGGGGAAGAAATTGAAGTAGTGGCAGATTTTATTTTCCTGGGCTCCTAGATCACTGCAGATGGGGACTGTAGCAAAGAAATTAAAAGATCCTTGCTCCTGGGGAGGAAAACTATGGCAAATCTAAACAGCATCCTAAAAAGCAGAGACATCACCCTGCCAACAAAAGTGCATCTAGTCAAAGCTATGGTATTCCTAGTTGCAATGTATGGCTGTGAAAGTTGGACCATAAGGAAGGCCGAGCATCAAAGAATTGAGGCCTTTGAACTCTGGTGCTGGAGAAGACTCTTGCGAGTCCCTTGAACTGCAAGGCGAACAAACCAGTCAGTCCTAGAGGAGATCAGCCCTGACTGTTCTTTAGAAGGCCAGATCCTGAAGATGAAACTCAAATACTTTGGCCACCTCAGGAGAAGGAAGGACTCCCTGGAGAAGAGCCTAATGCTGGGAGTGATTGAGGGCAAAAGAAGAAGGGGATAACAGAGAATGAGGTGGCTGGATGGAGTCACTGAAGCAGTTGGTGCAAACTTAAATGGACTCCGGGGAATGGTAGAGGACAGGAAGGCTTGGCGTCATTGTCTATGGGGTCACGAAGGGGCAGACATGACTTCACAACTAACAACAACAACAACAAAGAATTGTAGTGTTGTTTGCCTATATTTCAGTATCCTTCAGACATCATCATATAACAGAATCAAACCAGGTACTTGTTTGGTATACTCACTGTTATGAGTATTATATGCAGCCAATACTATAGGTGACAACATTTCCTTACTTTTAACTTTAAAAAATGCAATGTGGCCTTCTTAAGAGCAATGTCACTGGGCCTATCAAAATTGCTCATTAGGATTCATTATCATCCAGTTTAAGGGCAGACCAGCTAGAGTAAAGCTATCAATCAACAGGAGGATTTAACAGCACAGCAGTGTATCTCCACCCACTGTCTATTAAACATTTTAAAGACCTTGACACACTGTTGTTGTTGCTGCTGCTGCTGTAGTTGGCAAATCAATTTGGTAGCTGAATACACCACCTTTCTGTTAAGCCAAATATTTCATAAATGAGTTTTCAGTTCAATTATATTGCAGTCATCCATTATAAAAAAATGTCCCACCAGATTTCTTGGCACAGACCTTTAATGTTAGGTTTTGGTGTTTAGTTAGATTTATATCATATGGTGATGGTGGATTTTATCTTTCTGTTTCTAGTTTCCTTTTTGTCACCTCTGCTGCCAAAATTAAATATAATGAGTCCCTGGCAAAGCTGTAAACATTTCACTTTGCTGGCAGTTTCTAAATAATGCATGTGTTGTACCAACATCCCTGATGCAAGTACATTTGACATGCAGCACAGAACAAGCCAAGTTCATCCGTTATGCAATCAAAACCAGAAACCCTCTCATTTCTGAATGAACTAGCAACTGAAAGCCTGATAAAACTTGGGCTACAGTTCAGTCTTCTCTTACCTGTGGTACTGAATGTGTAAACAAATATGCACAATATTGGGCTGTCTGCCCTTAGCCAAAGTCCACAGAGTAGCAGCAGAATGTCTCTTCTTTGAACAGTGCTTTTACCAACCACTCATTTTGCCAAGTGTGCTATAAGCCAAATCCAATTCTGAAGCAGGAGAGGGTTCTGCGGCTGCCTGGTAAACACTACAGTAAATGTGCAATCCTTGTCTTGTTTTGACTCAAGTCTTTTGAAATGGGAGCCGGCAGCACATAATGGGTAGAGCTGTGCTGGGGAATAGGTCTCACCACAGCTAGACCCACTAGTCCTCTGCTCTTTGGGAAGGGGCTATGACTCAGTGGTAGAACATCTGCTTTGAACCTTAGTGCTTATTAGTGAAATCATTCAACCAACAATATATAAAAGAGCTCTGAATCCCCAAATAAGGTTTGGACCACCACATGTAAAAAAAAAACCCACATTCAGGGCACTACCCCTTTTGAGAGAGGACATGTCTCTCTCCTGGTCCAAAGCCTGGTTTTTGTGCAAACTGCTCCAAAGTGGGGTGCCCCCAGGACAATTGCAGAGTTGGACCCTGGGGGTAGGCTGTACTATAAAATCATATTTGGACCACCTCAAAAAGACACAGCCTCACACATCAGAGACTGTCCCATGTAAGCAAATGTATGGTGGTGTCCAGTCCAAACACTGGATCTGGTGCCACAAGCTTATTTTTGGACCACCCCCAAGAGGCCTGTATTACATGGGAGCTTTGAAGAAGAAGAAGAAGGTTGGTTCTTATATGCTGCTTTTTTCTACCCTGAGTCTCAAAGTCGCTTACATTTGCCTTCCCTTTCCTCTCCCCACAACAGACCCCCTGTGAGGTGGGTGAGGTTGAGAGAGCCCTGATATCACTGCTCGGTCAGAATAGGGTTGTGATGAGCTCAAGTTGTGACCAGCTGCCTGCATGTGGGGGAGTGCAGAATCAAACCCGGCTCGCTAGGTTAGAGGTCTGCTCTCCTAACCACTACACCAAGCTGAATAAGGAAATGCCTGCTGCACCCCAAAACAGGGTTTTGACTAATACAAGTCATAACCCCCACATTCAGGGGACTTCCCCCTTTGAGAGGCCATGTGCTGCTTCCTGGTCTGAAGACCTGTTCTTGCACCAGCTGCTCCAAAGTGGGGCATGCCAGGACAATCACACAGCCAGATACTGGGGCCAGGCTGCACCCCAAAACAATCTTTGAACTACCCCCAAATGATATAGCCCTGCACTTTGGAGACTTTCTCTTGTAAGCAGATGTATGGTGGGCCACAGGCCAAACACTGGATATGGTGCCACAAACTCGTCTTTGGACCACCCCAAAGAGGTCTGTATTATATGAAAGTTTTGAATAAGGAAATGTCTGCTGCACCCCAAAATAAGGTTTGGACCACCATAAATCATAGACAACCAAACACTACGAAATCTTTTTTCTTTCTTTCTCAAACTTTGAAAGTATGAGAGCTGGCGTCTATATCAGTGGTCCCCAACCTTTTTATCACCGGGGACCACTCAACGCTTGACAATTTTACTGAGGCCTGGTGGGGGTGGGGTAGTTTACTCCTCTACTCTCAATCACTGCCCTAACGCTCTCTGATCGCTATGGTAATGTTTAAACCTCCCTTCAAAATAAGATACAGACACGCCACAACAATGAACATAAGGAACATGTTATTTTCATGGAAATTTTAACTCCTGACAATGACAAATCAATGGGAACCCTGAGCTTGTTTCTCTGCAACGAGATAATCCCATCTGGGAGGGATGGGAGACAATGACACCCAAAGTGTGTTGTAAAGGGCCGGGGGGGATGAAGTAAAGGGCTGGGGGGGGGGAGAAGGCGTCCTTCATGGCCCACATCCAGTTAGTCGAAGGACCACATGTGGTCCACGGCCCACAGGTTGGGGATCGCTAATCTATATGATGGACTGAAGGAACAACAGAAATCAAGAGATGGCAACACAGAGGCCACAGAAGCTGTCTTCAGCAGTATTCTGAAGATAAGTCCACTTCCAAACCATATCATTGCTTTGGGTCAGTCAGAGTGGTTCCTCAGTGGAACAGGCTTCCTCAGTAGGTGGTGGGTTCTCCTTCTTTTGAAGTGTCTAAACAGAGGCTAGATAGTCACCTGACAGAAATGCTGATTTTATGGACTTAGGAAGATTGTGAGTGGGTGGGCAGGAAGGGGTGTGCCAGCGTTTGCCTCTTGTGGCCCTTCCTTGCATACCCTGGGAATTGCTGATTGCTGCTGTGGAATAGTAGGTGAATTTTGTCCAGACCAGGCTGGATTATAGAGATTTTTGGTGGAGGGATCACTTGGGCATGAAATTGGGATCACTGTGGGTGGGTAGGTAGTTGGGAGTTCCTGCATTGCGCAGGGGGTTGGACTAGATGACTCCAGTGGTACCTTCCAACTCTATGATTCTATGAGCATTAATGTTTCCTTCCCTGTCCCAGGAGGGAAGACTCACATTTCCAGGGAAATGTCACCAAGAGTGTCTGAAACAAATTTGCCATTCAATTTTTCTATGACTATTTTACAGTTCATACATGCTGGGCTCGCAATTACCTGTACTAGCTACTAGTGTATGAGGGCTACCAGTGACCTGGAGGCATGTTAAGATACTATTTTTTACCCTAAAACACAATAATTTAGACACATTCTCCTCACTAGCCCACTGCACCTCATGGCTTTCAAGGCTCACTTGCCAGAAAGGTCCCTGCATTTCCTAGATCTGTAGAAGAAGAGTTTTTGCCAAACTGAGTTTTTGCCAAACTGAGATGGTTTTGACATATTTTTGTGGCAACCACAGATATCTACTTCTATGATAGAAGCTACCCCCAGACCAGGTATTGTCCAAGGAACAAGATAGGCATGACTTGGGACAACAAATCTACAGGTCAGTTTAATTGTTCCTTATACCTGTTATACTGTTTTGTTCACAATTTTAACCACATTTATGAGGCAACATTTATGAGCCTCTTGTGGCGCAGAGTGGTAAGGCATCCGTCTGAAAGCTTTGCCCATGAGGTTGGGAGTTCAATCCCAGCAGCCGGCTCAAGGTTGACTCAGCCTTCCATCCTTCCGAGGTCGGTAAAATGAGTACCCAGCTTGCTGGGGGGTAAACGGTCATGACTGGGGAAGGCACTGGCAAACCACCCCGTATTGAGTCTGCCATGAAAACGCTAGAGGGCGTCACCCCAAGGGTCAGACATGACTCGGTGCTTGCACAGGGGATACCTTTACCTTTTTATGAGGCAACATTGAAGATGTTTAAAAAACCCACTAAATATCTTTCCAAGTTTACATTTATCACTACTGAAATATACATTTAATTAATTTAGCTCAGTTTTCCAGCCCATCAAGATCATCCTGTATCTTGATTCTGTCTTCTGCTGTGTTTGCTACCCCCTCCAAGTTTAGTATCATCTGCAAATATAATAAGCACCTCTTCTATTCCTTCACCAAACTATGTATAAATATGTTGAACAATACAGCACCCAGTACAGATCCCTGGGGAACTCCACTTCTCAATCCTCACCAAAGGGAAGACAAATCATTAACATGCTTTCTAGGTCTTTATTCAAGTATCTCAGGCCTCGGGTGTGGCTTAAGATGGCGTCCTGAGAGGATTGCAGAGCAATCTCTGAAGCCTGACAGGGGTTAATTGCGGAAGCAATTAGCAGAAAAGAGGAGGGGTACGCAAACCCCACCTCACCTTTCTACCCAGGAAGCTCTAGGGAATTCTTGGGACCATCTCCAATCCTTTAGGGAGCATATCTCCCTGGATTATAGGCTGTCAGCGTTTCGGGGTCAAGAGGACGTCGCCATATTCTGGACTTTTCTTTCCTTTCTTTCTTTCCTTCTTTCAAGAATCTACTTTGACCCTCTACTACGATTTACTGCAATCGAATGCTGTGAACTGAGGGGAGGACATCTGCTAAATTCCAAGATATCAAGACATCAATCAACGCACAGAGATGCAAGTATTTCTCGTTTCTCTGTTTCTCTTCCCCCCCCCCCATTTTTGGCTCTGCTTGAAGCCACCTCGATATGAGGCAGGCTAATTCTCTTTCCTAAGCAGAAGAAGGACTTAAATCAACTCAAACTAATTAGTAATAGCTCTTACTGCATTTGTTTTGGTTTTCGGAGATAAGAGATAAGAGCCGTGGGTGGGAAGATCCCGCGAAAATTCTGTTCCAGTGCGAGACACTGCTTTACTGACTTCAATACGTCACTTGGCAGTGTCATTACCAGGAACGTCGGAGATCAAAACAGACTGTTGCTTTCGTTAGGACTCTGTAGGACCTCTACTGGCTATTTGCAAAATTGCCCAAGACTAACAGATTGCCAAGCCTAAAACATGTCTATGCTAAAAAGAATAGCTCGTCTAATAGAGAAACAAACTCAAGGTCTGAAAGCATTTACAGATGGCTTGCTTAAAAATATGCTCAAGGAGATTAAAGACGGCAAGGAAGAAGTCTCTAACAGGAATGATGAATCAATAACAGTGGCTGATGATAGCTCTAAACAAGGTGGAAAACTACCAGCAGAAGAGAAATTTGAAACTATGGAGATGGAAAAGGGGATGTTGGAGCTTTGCAGCCTAGATAAGGACACCCTTCCTAAAAAGACATACAGCCACTCCAAAGCAACAGTACACAAGAACCAATCAAAAGATATATGGATCTGCTGTGAAAGTAATCGATTTAAAGGAGCTTCTTGGGGGAAAGAAACTGTACTGATATTGGAGCCCAGGAGGTACAACTGCTTCAAGACTCACCGATGTATACTCCGAGGGAAAGACTACAACTGCACTTTCTAAGCCAAAGGCCAACTGGACAGAACATAAGTCAACGGGAACAACAAGATGCAACAAGCCTCGATATGAGACCCCCTTAAGAAATCTGGGGAACGGGAAGGAGAAACAGTAGTTGAAATTATTTTCCTCCTTTTTCTTTTTTCTGTAGCCACATAGGCAATATAACTAGTTAAGAAGTTAATCTGGGGTCTAAGATCTTCTAAGTAAGCAGAATTTGTATTATTAAATCTAACTTCGCAGTGTTTCCCAGCCCAAAATTAAAGCTTAATTAAAAGGAGACACCTAATGGAAGGGGTTTAAGAATAACAGATGAAGACTATACTTTATTGCTCATTGTAAGTCTGTACTATCATGTAAGTGTGGGGTCTTAGATTTCCTATGTTAGCTGAATTTGAATTATATAACATATCTCTGTAGTGACTCCCAGTTTAAACTTAAAGCATAACTAAAGGAGGCACTTAATTGAGGAGGTGTAAATGTAACTAACGAAGACTCTATATTACTATTTTTGTATTAACAGCTTATACTTATATAACTTATACTTATCTAACAACTTATATATTTTCCCTCTGCACAACTAAGCAGGCCTCTTTTTTTAAATGTGACGGAAATGTGGATGGCTCTAAGATCGTGTTAAGTACAAATTGTTTTATAGGTGCTAGGGGACATTAAAAATGACTGTTAAAATTGTTAAAAAATATGAGCCTAGGAGGTACGACCGCCTCAAGATTCACCGATGCATACTCTGATTTGGACAGAACACAAGTCTATGGGAATCTCCGCAGTGACTCCCAGCCTAAACTTAAAGCACAACTAAAAGGAGACATCTAATCGAGGAGGTGTAATTAATGAAGACTCTATTTTACCATTTTTTGTATTAATAACTTGCACTTATATAACTTAACAACCTTAACAACCTATATATATTTTTTCCGTACAGCTAAGTAGGCTTTTTTTTTCCTAGTGGAAATGTGGATGGCTCTAAGATTGTGTTAAGTACAAATTATTTCATAGGTGTTTTGGGACACCAAAAATGACTGTTAAAATTGTTAAAAACTATGCAAACAAATGCTGAAACGATGGTAACAAAGTAGGCTCCTCCTTCTAAATGTGGTAGAAACGTGAAAAAGTTTATAAGCTTTGGGTAAAAGTCCATAATATTGTAGCTATGTGGGGTCTTATAATCTTAAATGAAGAGAAGAGGCTTTTCAAGAACAATGGGGCCCTTATCTGATTTACCTAAGAAAATAAGTTAAAAGGGGATTGAAACGGGGTATTAAGTGTATTAAATGAAGAGCATAATCTTTTTCTTTCTGTATCAATAATGTAGATTACTTGCATTGTACTATCTTTAATCTTGGGAAATAAAATAAAAAACTCTGAATAAAAAAAAATATCTCAGGCCTCTTTGGCGTGGTCTGAAAAAGTTCTTGTTGCACCAGAACCAATGTTTGGATCAAGTACCATTATACATCTGCTTACAGGGGACAGTCTCCAGATGTGCAATTTGCAGTCTTCCAAAGATTGTTTTGGGGTGCAGCCTGGCCCAAGTGCCCAGCTGTGTGATTGTCTTGGGGGTTACCCACTTTAGAGCAGCTGGTGCAAGAACTGGGCTTTGGATCAGGAAACAGCACATGTCCTCTCAAAGGGGGAAGTCCCCTGAATGTGGGGGTTATGACTTCTATTAGTCAAAACCCTGTTTGGGGGTACAGAAGGCATTTCTTTATTCAAAGCTCCCATGCAGTGCAGTCCTCTTGGGGGTGGTGCAAAAATGAGCTTGTGGCACCAGATCCAATGTTTGGACTGGGCACCAGCATACATCTGCTTATAGGGGACATTCTCTGGAGTATGAGGCTGTGTCATTTGGGGTTGTCCAAAGATTGTTTTGGGATGCAGCCTGGCCCGTGTCTGACCATTATTGTCCTGGGGGCCACCCACTTTGCAACAGTTGGCACAAGAACCTGGCTTTGGAACACTAAACAGCGCATGTCCTCTTGAAGGGGGAAGTGCCCTGAATGTGGGGTGTATGACTTATAATTTAAGCATCTTGGGGAGTGGTCTGAAAAAGTTCTCATTGCACCAGAGACAATATTTGGACTGATAATATTTGGACTGGACGCCAGCATATGTCTGCTTGCAGGAGACAGTACCCAGAGTATGGGAATGTTTTTTGGGGTCTTCCAAAGATTGTTTTGGAAATTGTGTTTTGGGGTGCAGCGGGCATTTCCTCATTCAAAGTTCCTTTGTAATACAGGCCTCTTGTGGGGTAGTCCAAAAAAAGTTCTTGGGGCAGCAGAATCAATATTTAGAGCAGGCACCACCATATGTCTGCTTGCAGGGGACACTAACCCAGTGTGTGAGGATGGTTCAAAGATTGTTTGGGGGGGCAGCCTGGACCCACTATCCCGACTCTGCAATTGTCCTGAGGGCAACCCCACATTGGAGCAGTTAGCACAAGCACCGGGCTTGGGACCAGGGAACAGCACATATCTTCTTGTCACCCAAGTCACCCAAAAGACACATGGTGGTCTAAACCCTGTTTTGTGACACAGCCGGCATTTCCTTATTCAAAACTCTCTTGAAGTACAGGCCTCTTGGGGGGGGGGATCCTAAGGTTTTGTGGCATAAACAATATTTGGACCGGTCACTGCTGGGACAGTCTCTGGAGTGTGGGGCTGTGTCATTTGGGGTGGTCCAAAGATTGTTTGGGGTATTTGACATGTAGTGATCTAAACCTTATTTGGGGATTCAGAGCTCTTTTAATTATTGTCGGTCAAATGATTTCACAAATAAGAACAAACAGGAACTAAGCAATAAGTAACCAACTTCTGCAATCTGTTTTACTCCCATAGGATGACTGCAGCCTCATGCCATAAATCAGGCAGACCTTACTAAATACATAATTCGATCTACCATGCAATGAGCAGGCTCGATGTACTCCTGTGAAAGTGATGAGATCGACCCGATCCTTTCACACAACTGTTCACTCCCCCAGCAGAACACAGTCGAAGTCCAGCGGCACCTTTAAGACCAACGCAACTGTATTCAAGGTGTGAGGTTTCGCGTGCCTCAGTCTTTTTCAGATAGAGACCAACAGGGCTACCCCCTGGAGCCCATCCCCCAGCAAAGACCTCTTCCCTTAAGTACAACATTTTTTGTCTCTGGCCTCTGCGCGCCCTCTCTGTTCCCTGCGCACCATTTCCCCAACGCCGCCCTCCAAGGCGATTTCCTAGACAGGAAGGTCGGGAGTCCACGTGCTTCCCCACCCCAAAAGCTTGGCCGTGTGCAGTGACGGTGCAGCCTTGCCTAGCCTAGGCTAGCCCAGCAGCCGCTGAGTCACAGGCGCGCCGCCTCGAGCCCCAGCTCCTCCACTGGACGTGTCACCAAGCACGTCCCGCTCTGCCCCCTCGGCGCAACAGGCGACGTGACCGCCCATTCGACGTCACTGGCGGAATCCCTATTTAGACGCCCTCCGCCTCCGAGAGCCTCGCGGTCCTGCAGCGGCAATCCGAGGGGGCTTTGCGTGCAAGAGGTCGGCGAAAGGCTACCAGGTAGGCGAGCGGGCCAGGGCGCCCCAAGTATATTGACGGGGCGAAGTCCGTCGAGCAGAGAGGGGTGTATGGAGCCACGGAGGCTTGGGGGGGGGCGCTCTTTCCCGCCTTGCGACTGTCGCGCGGAGAGAGGGCTGATTATGCAACGTGCGCGACCAAAGGGCAGGGTTGTGTTCCGGGATGCCCCTTTGGGAGAGAAGCCAGTGGGAAATGCACGAACGGCCTCCGCGCCCGGGTTGCATCTGGAGGGAAGGGGTTTTGCAGGGGCTTGGGAGCCTTTTGGCGCTCCGTCGGAGGCCGGGAACCGCGCGGGTGAGGGACGGGCGCAGCGGAGCTTTTACAGCCCCGGGCAGGTGGCGAGGGCCAGGCGCCACGCGGGCCAATGAAACGGCCTGCGCGCCTCTGCGCTGGAGAGTTCGGAGCGGCAAGATCCGCCCCAAGCGTTGCTGCGCCGATAAGGGAAAGGCTGGTCCGGGGAGCAAAGGGCAGGGAAGATGCGCTGCCGCCGCTTCCTAACCCGTGTCCATGTCGAGGGAGCTGCGCTTCCCGGTTTCGCTCCGTCGCCCTCCCAGAATCCTTGAGGACGGCGACGGGTTCCTTGACTTCAGGGGCTGGAGCAGGTCTCCGATGGGCAGACTTGGTGACCGCCTTCCTCGGGGAGTCCCACCACCTGATCGCAACTGCATTAATATTAATATTTTTCTTTCCCGCCGCTTTCAAGAGGGCGTTTCGGAAAGTTGGCGGACAAGATGCCCCACTCCTAGAGTTGGAGTGGGAGGGTGTCTGGGTTGATTATGGATTGTGGTCCTGCACAGCCCCTGGTTTTAAGGTGTCTGTAAAATCCATGTGCAACAAGAAGAGCTTTTTTTTTTTTGGTACCCCGCCTTTTAAACTATCCGAAGGAGTCTCAAAGTGGCACAGCAGATGGCCTGTGAGGTCGGTGGGGCTGAATGACCTATGAGAGGAGACTGAGGTGTGGCCCAAGGTCACATGTGGAGGAATTCTCCAGGTTAGTGGCTGCCCTTAACCAGACACCAAGCTGGTTCTCCTACAGCCTCTAAATCACTATCACTACTAGGGCAAGATGGGTAATCAGTTAACTGAACTGCCAGCTTCCATACTGAACATGGAAATTAACTCATAGAATAATGGTGGGACCCATTTAAAACTTCGGCTCGTTGTAGCCAGCCCCTGTCATGGCAGTATTGAGCTTTGTAAATGTTGTTGCAAAACATAATTTATTGCAGTTACAAAAATGTGATCTCCTGTGTTACTTGGCTGTGTGCTAGTGGTCTGTGGAAGGGAGCTGGAAGGGAAGAAGGTCAAGTAGCAGTCATTGGCTTCTGAGAATTGGCCCTGAGGGGGGGGGGGATGGATATGAAGGACGTTGGTGGATGTGTTTACTTTACACAGTGGTCAGCTTTATGGTAGAGCCACATGAAATGTTGGTCAGGCTGAATGGAATTCCCATTCACCCTGATGTGCCATATATTGAAATGTGTAGGTTATTTAGGTCAATGTGCATATTTGGCCTTATGAACCAGGCTTTAGCCAGCAGTAGGATGAGGCTGGGAGTTCAATCCCAGCAGCTGGCTCAAGATTGACTCAGCCTTCCATCCTTCCGAGGTCGGTAAAATGAGTACCCAGCTTGCTTCTGGGGGGGTACACGGTAATGATTGGGGAAGGCACTGGCAAACCACCCCGTATTGAGTGTGCCATGAAAACGCTAGAGGGCATCATCCCAAGGGTCAGGCATGACCCGGTGCTTGCACAGGGGGATACCTTTAGGATGAGTTTAACCCACCTTGGCTGAGTATGCCAGTGATCAATTTGCCCATACTATGCTTTGAGTTATGCTAGGTACTCTTCCTGTGTGGGAATGTTTTGTGATCCCCCCCCCTGCCCACCACTCTGATCACTTCTCACAATCAACCATATTTCCTCCTTTCCTCGACCTAGGCCAGGTTGGTGCATCTTCCTGTGTTCAGCCCTGCTCTCTTTAAGCCCCACCAATGTGACACATCTTCTAAATTTTTCCCAGATATAAACTATTCAGTTCCTTGCAAAAGCATTTCCCTAAAAGGCCCTGAAGGCACCTATCCTTGGAATCTGAAGACTGATAATGCCATGTGAAGAATCAGGTGACTTGATCTGGAACATTAAGGAAGTCTATCAGAGTGGTTTAGCTGCGGACATCTCATTGTAAATTTTTTTTCATAGGAAATGTTCCATTCCATTGCTATTGTGGAAGGACTCAGCTAGAATCATAAATGCATATTCTTATGCCCCCTACTGGTGTCACATTATGTATTCCTTTGAAAATGGATGCAGGAATCACTTAAACTATTATGACTCAGAGGAGACATTTGAGAAATCCACTCATCCCAAACTGAAACATGAATAGCATTGGGATTTCACTTCCATTAATTAAAAATAATTATGTTCTATATTGCATAAAGTCTGTTATCCTAATTAATTCATTAACAGTGTTCATTCAGATTTGTAGTCAAAATTGAACCAACTGCCAACAGTATTTTGGTAATCAAATGTCCTAAAAACAAGACAGAATATACTCTCCCCACTCCCAATGCAGCCGAGTTATGGCTTTTCAAGAAAATGGCAGCCCTGGACTTTCTTGGTAGTCCCTCATCCAAATACTGGCCAGGCCCAACCCTGCTTAGCTTTTGAGATCTTATGAGATCAGGCTAGCTAGGGCAAAAAAAGAAAATTTAATCAACAATGGAATATATTAAGTGGCTGTATTTCATACTAATTCTGGTAAGAATGTTTTTTCCTGGTATTCCCGCAATGCTGCTGACCTCCAAATACTTAGGACAACAGGCTGCACAGTTTGTTTGCTCTTACACTTGCAACAAAACATGAGTATAATAACAGTTGAAGAGTGCAGCTACATGGGGAAGTAGTATCTGAGCTCTGTGCCAATGCCTAACTGCTGGATCTCAACGGGCATGATGAAGTAAAGCAGCCAGTTCGTATGTTTCTTGTTTCATGCACTTCCAGCAATGCAGCAGCACTGCATGTGGTAATTTTGAATGTATGATTGAAACCTTGTTGTAATTTTTGTAATAATAATAATAATAGATCACTTTGGCAACATAATTAAATCTTGAATGGCAGCTATACTGTCTTTCTATTGGTGTTCAAGGAATTCCATCAGAATTCCCTTATAAAGGTAAAGGTATCCCCAGTGCAAGCACCGGGTCATGTCTGACCCTTGGGGTGACGCCCTCTAGCGTTTTCATGGCAGACTCAATACAGGGTGGTTTGCCAGTGCCTTCCCCAGTCATTACCGTTTACCCCCCAGCAAGCTGGGTACTCATTTTACCGACCTCGGAAGGATGGAAGGCTGAGTCAACCTTGAGCCGGCTGCTGGGATTGAACTCCCAACCTCATGGACAGCTTCAGACAGCATTTCTGCTGCCTTACCACTCTGCGCCACAAGAGGCTCTAGAATTCCCTTAACATTCCCTTAACATCCTGACCGCTTCTCTGTGTCAGTCAGTCATGCACAATATTGTTTTGGATTTGAAAAAGAATGTGAATAAAGATGTCCTTTTCAAATATTGGAAGACGGTTTAGTTTTGTGTCACCTTATACAGTGCACATACACTATCTAGATAGAAGGATGGCAATATTTGGCCATAGCAGACCATCGGAAGAAAGGGTTTTTTAAACACGCATTTGGACAGCCGCTTACACCAGATATAGTAAGTGTGAAACATGGGAGGCACTGCATTGAGACACCAGAAAAGTCAGGCCTTAAAACCCTGTGGTGTGACCAAATGCAGCTGTATATGATGATAGAGAAGTTGTGTTGCCCATTGTGGAGGCATCAGGGTCATATAGACCCCTGGTCTATATGAAAAGCAGTGCTAAATGTATTCAGCTGCTGTTTTCAAGTAATCCTTAAAAGCCTGGATATGGGTCTACCATCAAAAATGGGCAGAGGATGAAGTGGAGGAGGTCGTTTCATAAAAGGTAAATGTCTATGCAAGGGTACAAAAGCTGCTTGCATGCATTGTTGGAGGTTCACATGCCAACATGAGGGCTGCTGCAGGTTAACATGCCAGTTGTTCACTTGCGGCTGTCTGAGGTAAATGACCCCTCTGATTCCAAAGCGACTGATTCCAGTGTCCCACACTAGCACTGAAATTCTGGGTGCCTGCCTGTAAATCTGCTGTCTTAGCCTCTATTGCTGCTGTTAATACTTCATAGTTATTTGTATCTTTGCACTGGAGTGATTTTTAGGATGTATGTGTGATTAAAAAACTCACCAGGTTCCATAAGCTTGTAGAAGTACTTTCATGACTTTCCTGTAAAGCTCTCAGATTTAGAAAGGCCTTACTGGCTTTATTAGAATTAAGGGCTACACCAGGCAAGTTTACCTTGGAATAATCAGCAGCACTGTGCCAGTTTTGTAACCTATGCACAGAACACATTTTGTAGGAATCGGCAATCCAATTATTTTCACCAGTTTTCTTTGAGTATAAAATTTGTCCCCAAACTTGGACTGATTGGGGTAACAAGAAAGCCTATTACATGATAGATTCAAGCAGGTAGCCCTATTGGCCTGAAGTAGCACAACAAATATTGAGTGGTCTTAAAGGTGCTATTGGATTCAATTTTTGTTGTCCTATAACATGGTGTTACTGCCTGATATGCACATTTCTTGCCAGGTCTGTGTAATATGTTAATGTAGTATAATATCAGAATATCAGTTGTGCATATATTCCACTTAACATCCTTAAAGTTTCTAGTCTCTATGATTTCACAGGGAGAAAAAAAAAGCAAGTAAAATGTTCCAGTGCTGAGAGATTAAGGGGAGTGTTACTGTTGGGTGTAATTATTTCATAGCTCCATTTCTCTGCTCTCGAGTTTCTCTTTCTTTATACATCCAAGGCCAGGTTTTGTGAACACTTTTTTGAACCAGCTAAAATATAAATACTTTGAAAGAAATTATGCTAAAGTGCATGGTGTACAATGAACTTTGTTTTGTGTGTATTTGGTAAGAACAGGGGCAAAGGTCCAAAATCTTGGTTTTGGGATCTATAATAGAAATATACTATGTTAACATATTATAATGCCAGATTCTGATTTTTTTTCAGTGTTACAAGATGTCTCTGAAGGAAAAACTGATAGAAAATGTTCACAAAGAGGAGCAGCCCCATGCCCACAACAAGATTACTGTGGTTGGTGTTGGTGCAGTTGGCATGGCTTGTGCCATAAGCATTTTGATGAAGGTGGGTGGAAAGTATTTTACTTCCTTGCTTTGTGAAAAAATAATGGCCATGGAAATAACCTGATAGTTGTACCTGTGGACAGGCAGCCTGTGTGATTGGCTGTTGGTCCACATCATTTTAATAGAGAGTACTGTGTTGGGTGCTGGAAAGTGCTATCAAGGCAGTTGACTTATTGCACCCCTGTAGGGTTCTCAAGACAAGAGACATTCAGGGGTGTTTTGCCATTGCATGCTTCCACATCACAGCTAGCCACGGCCAACCCTGCTTAGCTTCCAAGATCTGACAAGATTGGGCTAACCTGGGCTATCCAGGTCAAATACTTCTACATTACAATTCTTTAGGAATGTGGGCTCTGAATTTATCCCATATAGAACCTTTACTATATCCTTATGTTGATGCAGACAAAATCACTTGCAGTCCATTACTAAGAATAAATTACTACCATGTAACTGCTGTGTGGGCTTCTAACAGCAAGAGCACTGTGGCTGCATTTATGGTAGTTCACAACTATTTCCAGTCTGCCACTTCCTCTGCCATTTTTGTCTGCCTCTTGTTATCAGCCACATTCTTGACTGGAGCAGCTCGTGACTTAACTCTAGGACAACAGTCATTCCATCTCCTGATGAGCTCTTCCCATCAAAGAATCTTTCAGATTGTATTCTTAACTACTCTGAAATAAAGTTTGCTGAGATGATTCAAAGGAAGACAGTTAATGGGATTCTTTACTAGTCTGAAATAAAGTTTGTTGAGATGATTCCAAGAAACACAGTTAATGGGATTCTTGTGGCCTTTTTTATTCCAGCATAAGCTTCTGTGAACTTTAAAAACTCAGTTTCTCATGCCACTCAGCTGCAGTAGATTAACACAGCTACCCATGTGGAATTCCGAGGAAATATGCTTGAGATTAATGTTGATAAATGTTACAATCAAGCTCTAGTTCTAAGGGGTTTTCTCTTAAAAATTCTCCCTCCTGTGTTCTAAGATTTAGAATCAATACATATCAAAGAGGATAGGTCCACAAACTGGATAAAAGGAGCTCATGGAATGCTTCTCTTTCCCTTCCTCCTGTGCCTTTGAAAAACGATTCCTGATTTCCCTTGAGAAGAGAGCAGGTGCCCATGAAGGGCTGGAACCCTGAAGGGAAACTAGTAAAAATCACCTTTCCTGCTTTGTTCATGCTCTTCTGCATATGGCACTTGTACATGAAGGAAGGAATGGGGAGATTTCTCCTGATTCTTTTCCGTGGTGTAGCCTCACATCTTCTCTGTTGGCAATTCTTCTGGAGCAACTTTTTAGAAGTACAAAAGTTAGAGGAAAACATAGAAATCAGATTGTAAACTTGTGTTCATAATTTGTAGGATTCATCTTGCTATTGATGTTTCTCATCATAATAACAGCTTTGTTACACACACACACACACCCCAAAACTGGGCTTGGTACTACCATATAGCCACAGTTAGAGTACATTTAAAGGGCACTCAGTCTCTTTAAGTGCCTTCAGTGTGAACTTGCAGCTTGGAGAAAGCATTTAAAGAGGCTGTGAGCTCTTTAAATATCTTTGACATTAATTCCCATCAATGTAGCTTGAAAAAAGCATTTTAATTTTAAAGGTACTGCATTACTGACATTTTAAATACCTTATCCCTCTTCCATTGTAAATAATAGATGTGGGCACCTTCTTTGAAGACTCATAGAATTTGCTATGCTGCAAATCTGGTACCTCTACTTCAAAAAACAACACCTCCCCCCAACACAGACCTAGGTACCTCCAGATCAACTTTATATAACCATAGTCCATAATTGTTAAAAAGGGGGGGGCATTCCCAAATATTTAATGAATCTGAATACTATACACTATTGGGGATTCAGGAATATTGGGTAATACCAATATTTTTGGGGTTCAATATACCTGAATCTGAAGAATACTGTTATTTGGGTATATGTTTGCATTTTTGTGTTGCACACCCCTAGTTATCTATTATATATAGGAGGATACTCATTAACTTTACTCATTAACTCATTAACTTTGTTCTAAATGCCAACATTAATTCACTAGAATTGACCATATTGGGTAATCATAAACATCACCAATATTATTTGCATTCTAGTCCTTGCCCTAAATATGGTTGGCACAACTTGGCAAGCTTATGTAAGTAGGATGCAGCAATTCAGGGTTAAGAGGTCACTGGATTCTGCTGATTTTGCCCCTGGCAGACCACCTGTTTTGTGGGCTGTTTTTCAATTATGTCAGTGAAAGATATTTTTAACATGTCTTTGGGATGACATTATCTTACTCTTGCCTTTTGTAGGATTTGGCTGATGAACTTGCCCTTGTTGATGTCATTGAAGATAAACTGAAGGGCGAGATGCTGGATCTTCAACATGGCAGCCTCTTCCTCAGGACGCCAAAGATTGTCTCTGGCAAAGGTTATTTTGTTAAATGCTAAATAGACCTTTAAAAAACAAATGCTGGGGGGCATGAGAGCCTCATGGTATTTACAGTGAGTTGGAGGGTGCCAGGTAAAATTGCCCCTCCCCATTCTTCCACCAACTGGAACAAGATGTTCTATGTTCCAGTGGTAGGAACAGTTTTGCATTTCACTCCAGCACTCTCATGCTCTTCTGCATTTTGTCCGTAAGTTTCCATGACTCCCCAGCATCAGCTTCTGGGAGGCCCTTGGGGGGCTGCTGAAGGAAGAGAGTTGTGGGACAGATTGGTGACCGTGAGTGCTTTCTACATGCAGTTCACAGGATCCAGACTTGAGGCAACAAAGTAATGTTTCCTTTTAGCACTCAGTGCCAAAAAATAACTCCACAGTTCTAAATGGAGGAGTCTTAGTGTTTTTTCTAAAATACAGGGAGATTCTGGCCACTTGATGCATACAGAGGCTACCATACAGTTGCTTCCACTACACAGGGGTGCTGAACATGCAGCCAGGCTGGGGTTGGATGGAAGCACTGTTTAGATCAATCAGGGTCTCCATTATGTAATCTGTGTCTCACAATCCTGAGCTGATTGTGTTCTGGGATGGTGCTTGTATGAACCAGCCTGAATGGTCAAGCTTGGATTGCAAGGGATGGGAACACAAACCCCAGCTGAGACTTTCTCTTGTGGACCACATGCTGTGATGATGGGCAGCCCTTCCAGGAGAGCTCCCTCATTGAATCTGAGGGACCAGAATGGATGGAGAAGATCAGGTGGGTGTTTTAAAATGATGAATGAGCCAACATCACTTCCAATGAGGCAGGTGAAGAAAAGCCTAAGGGATATATTTGTCCTATAGAATTTAGTGCAGCTTTAGGTGTGGGGACTCACAGATCGAAAGCACATAGAGTTGTAATGGAGAGGACTTTATCGACTTGGATACCCTATCCTATTTATGCTTGCACTACTTTAATCTGTTACAGTGGCAGTCCATTGCTTCAGAGCCCTTTCCTGCCATGCAAGGCAGCTCATTAGAAGACATCGGAAAAAGGAAATGCAAGCAGAAACAAGATAGAGGATCCAAGCTATTATTTCTTTGGCAATAACTGCTATCCCATAATTTTCTTACTTCCTGTGATCCTCATCTGTGGTAACACTTCAGCTGATGATATTCTAAAATAGCATTTAATAATTGTTCCCGTCCCCTAAGTTTCTTAAACTCAGAGGATTTCAATATCACACGAGAGAGCTGAGAGTTGTTTTTTAAAAGTTGTGTCTACTGAGTCCAGTACAGCTGAAATCCATAGCTCCAGAGGGACCTAGTCACTGTACAAAACTGGCTGGGCCTATTGAGTTGTATCTTTTTTTTTGGAGAAAGCAGTGTTGTTTCTGATCATGGCAATTGACTGTTAAGCAAAGTTAAAAATGGTTGGACACAGCTATCATGGAACGTTTGAGTCCAAAGTTTAATTCTGGCTATAAGCTTTTGTGTGCATAGTATGTATGATGAAATGTGCACGCACGCTTTGTTGGTCTGAAAGGTTCCACTGGATTCAAACGTCATTCTGTTGCCTCAGACCAACACAGCTACTCACTGGTAGCCACCACAGCTGCTTATTTGTTTTCAGGTGGAAGGGTGTCAAAAATTGATTTTTGACAAAATGCGAGCATTGTATTGTTGCTGTCCAAAATGCCCTTTTTGTACTGGCATGCATGAAATTGAATTAAGTTGTGAAAATTAACTGTTTAACATGAAAACTAAGAACATCTAGGGACTTTGGGAATCTGGCTTTTTTACAAGAACAAGTTTTTGATTTCTCTATAATTCCTACAACAAGCTAAAATGAGATAGGGGAAAGATGATATCAGTATCAGGCTTAAGAGATTTAGAGTGCTGTTTCTACCCTGTGCACAGTTCATAATCCCCCATCTTTGTCCTTCTATCCTTATTACCCTCAGAATTCACCTTTCCTATTTTACTTCCCATGGTGCTTCATAGATTGTTCATCTAGAATACAACTGCAGTGTAAAACGAGTTTTCAACAAATGCAAATGTTGACATATTTTGTTTTGGCAGACTATGCTGTAACTGCACACTCTAAACTGGTCATTGTCACTGCTGGAGCTCGCCAACAAGAAGGGGAATCTCGCCTGAACCTGGTTCAGCGCAATGTGAACATCTTTAAATTCATCATTCCGAACATTGTCAAGTATAGTCCTGACTGCAAGCTGCTTGTAGTTTCCAATCCAGGTTGGTCATGTCATGAAGAACTCCTCTCTAATGCTTTGCAAGCAAGGAGCATCTGCTCCCACAAAAGAAACCAAGAAAACAGCATTTTCTTGGTGATGCAAAATAACTTCTTTCTTACCACTTGCAGATATAGGGAGGGGCTATAAACCACAGGACTGATTTCAAGCTATATTTGCCACATTCTTGCAACAATGGCTTCTTCCCTGAGCCTTGGTAATGCACAGTTTGTCCCCACCCTCCTGTTTCCCTTCCCAATTTTAACCATCTTCAAGGGAGAGCATGAAACCAACTTAGAACCCAAATTAAAGTTAATCAAGGCTCCTCTTAACTAGGATCTACAGTAGCAATTTAATAGGTTTATTGAAACAGGATAGCATTAATGATGCCTACATTTCCCCCCATAATTCTGAGCAACTCAAGAGAGTTCACTCTCAAGAGGAATGCATTAGCATTATATCCATACTGACTATTAGTTAAACTTGGTATGCAAGAGCTAAACAGAAGCTGAAGCAAGTAGAGGGGGAAATGGTGGAATCAACTCTGGTTTTGGATACTTTAGTGCCATTCCCCACAAAAGCCTTGTGTTGCTTCCACCCATTCAAAGCAAGTCCATACATATCTCCTGAACCCTCTGTAAGATACACAAGGTTTGGGGATAACACTCACAAGCACAGGGCATCAAGGCAAGCCACTGAAGTAGAATACTATCTTGTGCCCTTTCAACATCCTTAAATTTCTTCTCAGTGTGAAATGGTGGATCAGGGTGTGGGACTTAAAACATGATAGGATTCCTTACCCATGTAAATGAATTGTTGATTTTGCAGCAGTTACCCAGATATCATGCTTTTTATGTTTATTAATTAAATTATATGACAACTATCTCTAACCAATTAGTTCCTTTATTAACAGTGGATATTCTAACCTACGTGGCATGGAAAATCAGCGGCTTTCCTAAACATCGTGTTATTGGAAGTGGTTGCAATCTGGACTCTGCCCGTTTCCGTCATCTCATGGGTGAGAGGCTGAATGTTCACCCTCTCAGCTGCCATGGCTGGATTGTTGGAGAGCATGGAGACTCCAGTGGTAAGCACAGAACTTCCCTTGTTACATGAATCTGGTCTGTATCAGATCTGTCCTCAGCTGAGAGCCTCCTTGCCACTCCTGCAGTATAATGTTGAGAACATAATCTATCCCATGAAGTAACACTAGATGATCTATATTTGACTTAGGCAGACCTGATCAGAAAAGGTCAAGTCTGTAATCCAAGTAGGCCAACTTCTGTCAGTCTGAAGTCTACCCTTTACTCTTAACAGGAGAGTGCTGGGTAAATTCCTTCTTATAAGAGACCCTTGAGGATTTTGAGACTACTGTAAAGAAGCTTTTTAAAAAAAGGCATCTGTCTTGCCCTTCTTGTCATTCTATATTTAGGAGCTAGCAACTGTCTGTATGCAAAATGCAACAAGTAGAACTGTTCAAAAAGACCTGGCACATCTTACAAAATGGGCAAATGAAAATGAAATTTAACTGCTAAATTGTGTCCATTGTTTATATATGTATATATGTGGGGCTGCAGGTGTATCCTTCAATGAGATACTTTTGAACTTGCAATATTAAGTTGCAGAAAAGATACAGAACTTCCTTTTCATAGTAGCTTTAAGAAAACTAAGTGCATGCATAGGAAATGTTTTAACACCTTGCCCCATAGTTATAATCCATAACTCCATCTTAGACGCCCCCATTCATTTTATTAAATTATCGAGTCAGTCTTTGAACCACTATCACACAGGCTTTGCATCCTTCTTTCCTTATTGCATACACAACTGCATACTGCTTTGAACAGCCTGTTACTATTTGAGGGAACGGGAAAGCAATATACGTATTTTTAATCAATTATGGATGGTTCTGTATCTTACGGTAGTGAATCCTGATTCCAAGCCAGTGATCATTATGGCAGCTAAACTGTGTAACTTGCTTGAGAAGAACAACCGTTACTCTAATCAGCAAATTATGCAGCATATGGACTTCAAGCCAAATGGAACCTACAGCCTGGGCTATAGACACAAATGGCCACTGCCAGATCACTGCATACTCAGTCCTGCTGCCATTATAAGGGCCATTGAACATATTCAGAAGTATTTGCAGCCACAGATGGCCACACCATAGCAAAACCCTGGAGAAGTGGTGGCAAAACTAACTCTGGCTATGTTCCTGTAATAGGAAGGTGAATGGGGGGGGGGGACTATTTTCCTTGGGTCCAGGTTGAGGAAAGATGGCAGCTACTAACCCAAGTCATTGTTTGCAGATATGTAGTATACTGTATTAATTCTGAAACACCAATCCATGCAAACAGAGTTTTATTCATTTATTTTATTCAGTGCCTGTCTGGAGTGGTGTGAATGTTGCTGGTGTCTCCCTGAAAGGTTTACATCCTGATATGGGAACTGATGGAGACAAAGAAAACTGGAAAGAGGTCCACAAACAAGTGGTAGAAAGGTAAATATTAATCACAGTTGGTAAAAAAAAAAGGCCAAGCTGCAATTACACAGAAATTTAGAAGGCTCCAGCCATAATTGCCACCAATACATAAAGTGGCAATTTCAGAACTGTCTTTTTGAATATTCCCTGGTTGGAATGTTGGACTTTGGAATCATATAGAAATTAAATTTCTAGAGCCAGCTTGGTGTAGTGGCTAGGAGTGCTGACTTCTACACTGGCAAGCCGGGTTTGATTCCCTACTCCTCCTCCGCATGCAGCCAGCTGGGTGACCTTGGGCTCGCCACAGCACTGATAAAGCTGTTCTGACTGAGCAGTAATATCAGAGCTCTTTCAGCCTCATCTACCTCACAGGGTGTCTGTTGTGGGGAGAAGGAAGGGAAAGATTTTAAGCTGTTTTGAGACTCCTTCTAGTAGAAAAAGATGGCATATAAGAACCAACACTTTACAAATTCTGGACATGAAATCAAATGTGCAAAAGTTATACACCAACCAACTGAACAAGTGACTGCTATACAGACACTTCCCATGACTAACTCGTCTTACAAGTGAAGGCATTAGGAATTTGGTTTGTTAAATAATGGAAAGAGATAGCCCAAATCCCAAATTCTGCAATAGAAACCATAAAAAAATTAAGCTCAAGAAGCTCAAATCGAAATGAAGTAGTCATATTATTTAAAAAGTGGCCAGGAGTGCTGCTAATGCTGACCAACTGTAATCCATTTTCTCTGTAGTGCTTATGAAGTTATCAAGCTGAAGGGCTACACATCTTGGGCAATTGGTCTTTCTGTGGCAGATCTAGCTGAAACCATCATGAAGAATTTAAGAAAAGTGCACCCGGTTTCTACAATGGTCAAGGTAAGAATCAGGTTGCTAAAACAAATAATTGGCAGTCTGGTGTGACAGTTAACGTTTGAAGTTAGCCACAGCAGCTAGGAGTAGGTGCAGCTTACTGTTACTTTGCTTAATTATTTATTAAGTTTAAAAATACAAAGTCAGTGTATCAACACCAATTAAAATACATCAAAAAGTATGCAATACAAGTGACCGAACATGACTTACATCTTTAGATCCAAATGATAACAATCATACATTTAATAAAAAGGCATCCAAGAAGATCAAGTGAACAAGATTTGTAACTCTAGCCAATTCAGCTATTTTCAATCTCTTATCAGCTACCTTATAAGGGAGGGAGGCTCTAAACTTGGCGTTAGAGGCTAGAAGCCAGTTCTCTCCCAAATCATAACAGTGGAACTGAAGAAATTTAGGCAAAGGTTCTAAGTGCAGCTACTTTATCAAAATTCCATTGATATATTTTTAGTGTGATAAAACGTAAAAATTGCCCTAAGTAACTGAATTTTTCATAAAACTTACTGAATCCATATCTTCCCCTCTGAACAATTTTTGCATCGGGCAAATCATCTAGACTAGATACATACTAATTGGCATATAAGTCTTCCAAGGTATCAAGAAGTTTGGCAGAAATTGCGACTTATTACCTTAATATGTTCTGTTAATTGCATGTTTTTACTACAGAGCTAGATGAAAAGTCAAGGCAGCTGTTGAAGAAGCAGTTGGTCTTGCTAAATGAAGGGATTAGTACCAAAGTAGACACCATTTTTGACCCAAATATCATACCACCCATCTACCAGTTTCCTTACATTAAACCTACTATTCAGAAAAACAAATTTTCTGTGACTAACCAGGCTTGGTTTCTTCTTCCTAGGGTATGCATGGAATTAAAGATGACGTCTTCTTAAGTGTTCCTTGTGTCCTGGGTTACTCGGGCATTACAGATGTGGTGAGAATGACTTTGAAGGCTGAGGAGGAAGATAAGCTGAGGAAGAGTGCAGATACACTTTGGGGGATTCAGAAGGAGCTTCAGTTTTAAGCCTGTTACCCTATCCCTTCACTGCTTAGTAGTGTCAGTGGGTCTTAGAGGGCCGTCCTGTGGCAGTTTCACTTACATCAGTTCCTTTATGGTATATCAACTAGAAATATGCAGAGCTAAAATTATGAACAAAATTATTTCCTATGCACTAGGAAAACTTTAGATCCAGCATATCCTGAAACAGAAACCCTTCTGCCTTTCCTCAGCTAAATGTAACTTCACTGCCAAAGAAATGGTTACTGGTCTTCAGAAACTGCAAAACTAAAGGATCGGCAAATACTGAGCCGTATTCTCTGCTGACCAATGACTTAAGTCACCACTACTGAACAGCTCCAAATGTATTTCCCCCCCTCGAATACTGCTGCTTTAAGTCTTGGTGTATACTTCCAGAGAACCTTATTTTTTGGTCCAGTAATAGCGTCATAAATATCAAGTGAACCCTCTGTACGCAACAATTAAATGCTGCAATTGTCCAACTGTAGTACCAGCCCTCAAAAAAACAAAACAAAATAAAACCTTGAACTGCTGCTTCTGTTTTACTTCACTGTACTCTAGAATACAGAACCTGAAATATGTCGAGCAAGCACATGGCCCTAGCATTTTTACACTGTTTCAAAGTACATGTTAACCTGCAGGTCCTCCTGAACTGGAACATTCACCACTAGGCTTGTGCGCTTCAGTGGCCATTCAAGCCCGAGCTTGAAGCAGCCAAAGCGCACATGCCTAATCTCAACTTGTTGGGAAAAGCTTTGTGCCTAGAAAAGCAGACCCAAGGGTCAAGGGAAACATTCATCAGCACCATGTCTAATCATCTTCCTTAATTCAATTACGCCAAGAACCAGAATGCTAGTCTAGTTGTGGGATTTTTAACATTTTATGAGAAAAGGCTTGCATTAAGTACAGGAGTACAAGACTCGGTATCTGAAATTCACACACACAGCCAGTTGTTCTATTTGTGACAAATGTTCCAGTCCACCATACGGATCATTTCAGGTGAATAGTCTTGTAGCGGCAAACAAAAACAGAGGTCCATGATATCTTACAGACTGACAACTTATTCCAGCAGGAGAATTTATGATGGACTAAACTGTTAGTAATCCCGTCATTGAGATGACATACAATTTTTTCCCCATTTAAATAAAAGCCCAGTATTTCCATCTACAACAGCACAGAATAAGCGGGGAATCTAGAATATTCCTGAATATTAGTTTGCAGGGCCATGGAGAAAAAAGCAGGTGTTCTCATTCCAGCAATGACAATCCTCTAAAACTGCCATGTTATAAATAACTGGCCTATGAACTCATCAAGGTGTTCTGAGAACACAAGTTCTTTTGGGATTGCTTTTCCACATCTTAAAAAAAAAAACGCAGCAAAATAGTTGCCAAAAACCACTGTTATGTTAAGTGGAAGAGCTTCAAATTCTGTGACCAAATTCAATCATTTAGAAAGTAGGAGAATGAAGTGATGCAACAATTTGTCTAAACATACCTGGTACTATTAAAAATGGCAAAGAAACTAATGTTTGCATTCATAGGTTCTATGAAGCAGCCTTATTGTGGCAGCAAGAAAATTGCCTGTGTAGCTGAATTATAGCAGGGAAGTCTAATTTTAGGCACTTTTTAAAGCCAATGTAATGTTTTTGATGTCACAGTCCTGGGAGGGAGTACAGTATCTATCTCTAATCCCCCCCCCCCCCACACAAAAAATATATCTGGCATTCTGTATACATAGCACCAATGCTCCAGTTTTTTCTTTGTTACTACTAATACAAAAATCCATGCTGGAACAATAGTTTTTCAAAAACAATTAAAGCACATGCATTAGCTAAGATTGTTTGAGTACTTTTGTTGAATCAGAGGTAGGTTTATGGCACACTGGTCCATTCTGGTGGGGTGCAGAAATGCTGATTCCTGCCACCCCAGTTTCACTCCATGTACAACATCTCAGTCAAAATACTTCCATTACATCTTAAATTTGGGTTGGACATTGTCTCTATACAATCAGTGATTTTCTCAAGTAGCAGGGAGAGGGGATAGAAAGATCGCTAATAAGTATAAGCGTAAGCCAGGCATACCATAACTTGTCCCCATAACCTGAACATGGTGGGGGAACACTTGCAAACTGCCATCCTGCATCAGATTACACAATAAATGGTACTGAATGAAATGCGACATAATTCTTGCTGAAAACTTTTTGAATAAGAATGAGCATTTTATCCCGGCCTACTAATTTTCATTACACAAAAAATACACAGATGGGATTATTTATAGCTGCAGACATTGCTGAGACGGCTTCCTGTTACTGCAATGTACTACATGTTTTAAACTGACATCTTAATACAGACAAACATGAGAGCTCAGAAGCAGTAGACACACAAACATGTAGTGCAAGAAAGCAATGTTACACAAGTTTTATTCAGCCATCAAACCACCAATGCAAAAGGTTTACAGAGAATAGAAAGTGCATTAATAAAAGCTAATTCTTACCAAGAAAAAGAAAATATATTATCCATTCCAAATATTTTACAATTGAATAATTAATAACTTATTCTGGCTACCTACTGATTAAAAAGTAAAGTAAATGAGAATACAACCACTTTCTGAATGCCACGTTTTCCCATGCCATGGAGGTCAGTAGAGATCACTGAGTCCTGCAGTCTTCCTTGCTTTCTGCATAAGTGCCCTTAGTTGAAATTGCTTGCGAGACAAGAGGCGAACATGCTGAGAAGGGGGGGAAAACAAGGCTATTAGCCACAACGCACGGCTACTCAATCCCAAACATTAAGAAGCTAAAGTTGTATACTTTTATTTGATCCAGTCAGACAAGCACACGTGGAAGCATGAATGGGTTTACCACAGTTCCACCTGCACGAGAGCTTGTGCCGCACTCAACAATTTTCTCCCTGTATATTGTAACATCAGAAACTGGCTACACAATTGGTCACAATAGTGACCTGGTAGACAATATATGCCTGGACTTTCAAAAGGTTTTTGACAATGGACCTCACCTGAGTAAAGTTAGCAGTCATGGGATAAAATAACAGGTTCTCTTATAGATTAAAAACTGGTTAAACTACAGCAAGTAAAGAGCCGGAATCAATGGACAGCTCTCACAATGGAGGGAAGCAAGCAGTGGGTCCAATAAGGATCAGTATTGAGTACTATTTAGTTTATTCAGTACAATTTAGTTTATACGTATGATTTGGAACAAGGGGTGAGTAAGGTAGTGGTCAAGTTTGCATATGACCCAAAATTATTCAAGATGGTGAAAACCAAGGCCAACCGTGAAAAGTTCCTACAGAATATAGGCAAACTGGGTGAATGGACAACTGGCAAATGAAGTTCAATGTTAGTAAGTGTAAGGTGATGCACACTGGGACAAAATGATCACAGTTTCAATTTTAGGCTAATGGGGTCTGAACTTGCTGAAACTGAGAGGGAAAAAGATCTTGGGGTTGTAGTCGTAGTGGATAGTTCAATTAAAATGTCAATCCAGTGTGCTGTAGCAGTGAAAAAGATAAAATCTACATTAGGGATTATTAAGAAAGGGACTGAGAATAAAATGACCAATACTTGGAATACTGTGCACAGTTCTGGTTATTGTATCTCAAAAAGGACATTGCAAGAGCAGGAAAAATAGGGAGTAACCAAGATGCTTAGGGGGTTGGAGAACCTTCTCTATGAGGAAAGGCTGAAGAATCTGGGACTTTTCAGTATAGAAAAGAGGTGGCGAAGGGGGGGCATGATAAGAGATTTACAGAATTATGCATGACATGGAGAAAGTTGACAGTGAACTTCTCCCTCTCCCAAAATACTTGAAGGCATCCAACCAAGTTGATGAGCAGTAGGTTCAGGGCAGATTACTATACACAGAGAGTTATTTAAATGTGGTATTTGCTTCCATAGGATGCAGTTATGGTCACAAGAATTAACAGCTTTAAAAGGGGAGAGATTCGTGAAAGATAGGTCTATCAACGGCTACTGGCAATGGTGACTGAGGTGAGCCCTCCACATTTAGAGTCACTAAACCTCTGAATCCCAGAGTCAGGAGGCAACATCTGTGGATGCCACCTCTATGCGCCCTGTTAGCCCTCCATAGTAACTGATTGATCACTGTGTGAGACAGGATGCTGGACTATATGGATCACTGGTCAGATCCAGCAGGGCTCTGCTTTTGTTCTTAAGTTCTTGCACAAGACAGGAAATAGTACATTTGACTTAACTCAATTGGAAATTTAGCAGTCAAAGACAACCCCCTCCAATGTTATATTTGCTTTGCTGGGTGCAGCCCTGATTGGCCCATGCAAGTAGAAGTGCAGGACAGGCACCAGAGGTGTCCCTGGAGAGCGCTCTGCCCATAGGGGCTTTCCCAAAATATTAGAGGGAACAAATGGTAAGGATATCATATCCCAGCTGGGTTTGACCCTGATCAAATAAAAGAGGGACAGAAAAAAATTACTGGGGAAGGAGGAAAATCTTACACAAGCTGATACTGTATATGCCATGTCTAATTTTTAAAGCATACACAATGCATATTCTAAGCATATATCCTTTCACCAGCCTCAGAATCATCAAGATTACAATCTGAAAAGAAGACAGCACAGAGAGAAGTTACTGACATGGTTAAAAAAAAAAAAAAGGTCTAAAACTATGACCTCCTTTTTGAACATGAAAAAATAACAAAAACACCTGTTCATCAATCAAGACCTAAGCACGAAAATTAAAGTGCACAGAACAAAGATGGTAAGGGATAAAATACCAGGAGAGCAGCTATTGGGGTATGACTTTGGATCTACTTGAACTAAAAAAATACCCTAAATATACAGGAATTACCAGGTAGATCTGAAAACAACAAAAAGGTAGGAGCAGATTCTGATTATAAGCTTTTGTGTGTATGCACACTTCGACAGATACATTGGAACAATTTTCCTCAAGCCTTATATCGGTGGAGAGAGGGTGAGGGGCCTTAGTTGCTAGTAAAGCCTAGCTAGAGTCAATACACGAGTAACTGGGGATAAGTATATCTGATTAAAGCAATCAGTAAGACCCAGTAAGAATTAGCATACAAATAACAGCGTTAAGAAATGTGAGAATTAAGTTTGAGTCCAGGGGCACCTCCAAAACCAATACAATTTAATTCTGGATATAAGTAAGAACTAAGAGACTTTGCACACTTCCTCAGGTAAAATGAGACAGATTTCTTCAAGCATTACATATGGGAGGGTGTATGTGTCAGCTGCCAGGAAAGGATAATTAGAGTCAAGATGCAGAAGTACAGCTAAGATTGGAATAACCTTTCCAGGATAGTAAAATCAGGATAGTAAAATCCTCAGAAGAGTGCTTGCACTGGAAAGCTCATGCCTTGAATACATCTTTGTTGATCTTAAAGGTGCTACTGGACTCTGATTTTATTGTGCTACTTCAGGCCAACACGGCTACCCACTTGAATCGTTCCAGGATAGAGCGGTGTGAATGGCGGCTTTTGGGTTCCATCCGCACCCCTCTTCCCACCCCCTCTATGAGATTTTTATTGGGGGAATGATAGTGATTAGAGTTAGTTTTTTTCTACTGTATCTCCTTTTTTGTTATTGTGATTAGTTGGATCTGTGTTATGTTTATGCCTGGGGGTTTAAATGGGTTTTTAACTGGAATTTTATGCAGATTATTGTAATCCGTCATGAGCCATTTGGGAGTTTCAACAAAAAAAAAGGAAGAATCAGAATCCAAATTCCAAAAAAGACAGTTTACAAACAGAGAGACTATTTTACACTCACCTTTAGAAAGATATCTAGATCAATAACTCCACGTCTCAGTGCTTCACCAAGGTAAAAGATGGTGTCTTCAATGGCATTTTCCTCAGCATACAAGTTCAAGATCTGCTTATAAAGAGGTGCTGTAGGAACAATAACTTCATCTATGTCATTATTTTCTGACTGGCTTTCCATTTTTTCCAGGGCAGAACTCAACTCTTCATCTTTCTTTTTCAGAAGGTCAATGTTCTTGTCAACTTCAGTCTAAAAATGATACATAAACATTACATAAACAGCTTATGAAAGTTACCAGCATTTTTTAAGCACAGACATTATTTTAAAGTGAGATGTCCTTAAGACCTCACTTTCAAAACCTCTTGCTCTCCTATTCTACAATCCAATCCCCTCAGAATCACTCCTCCTTAGATCATCTCCATCTCTCAACTTGAATCCCCTCTTACTGCTTGAATGTTTCCTTTAGCCTGTTTTGTTCTACTCTTCTGGGATAATTCTTCCTAATATGGCTGATAATCTATTGTCAAATCCAAAGAAATCGCTTTCATTGTAATAGCATGTTTGAAAATTTGAAACTGTTGCCTGCCTTCTCTAAGATCTCCACTTTAAAATTGAGAGGCATAATTTACAACTGATTGGCCACTACTGGAAAGAATATGTGTGATCCAGAAGAGATGCCCTTATGTCTATTCAGTCAGACTAAGATGGTTTCCAGTATCTCTTAGGTAGAAATGACCATTCACCTCATTACCTACATGCATACACATAACTGAATTCTTCTTTTTCTGGGACTTCATTATTAATTACTGCAGCTTTCACACAAATGATCCACTGTTGTATGTGAAGGAAGGACTGCAAGGGAAAGGACAAAGCATCTGGTGCTACCTGACTGTTTCTAAGATCAAACTGCATTTCCATTATGACCACTACAGAACATTTGAGAGAAGACGTTGGACCAAAAGTACATTTGACGTAGCTGGCCTCAAACACCTTCATAAGTCTTCACTGTCTTTTAAAAAATCCTACTGGGAAAGATCCTAGGCCCAATTTTGCTTGTGAAAGACTTTGACCAATTCCCCATTCTCACTTATGCTGATCCTGAGGGACTTCTAGCTCCCTAGGAATAAGGTTTTGATAAGCATATATAAGAAATTAAAAAAGAATGAAGAGATCCTGCAATCCTTGGAATTGCCCAGTGCTTTTGTGGAAAGTACTGCAGGTAGCAGAAGTTACTACAAGGAAAGGAAAAAGTTTCAGTTTCAGCTTCACAGAAGTTTTCTCAGACAAGAAGCAGGATATCATGCACCCAACGTTTTATAGGTTTTTGAGAAGCAACCTTGGCAAGGCACTCATTCTGCTTACCACTTCCTGGTCAAGGCGAGTTACCATCTCTTCAAGCTTTTGGTGGCCCTTTTTCAGGTCTTCTTCTGTGCGCTTCAAGGCATTGAGTTCTGCTTGAGCACGGTCCATTTCTTCTTTCATTCGCCATCTCAACTTATCACTGACAGCTGAAATAAGTGAAGCTCGAATAGTATCTTCACCAATTGTGCCATCTCTACTGGGACCTGCAGAAGAGAAGTCATGCAAAGCCATTATCCCACAAGCAGATCAGCAGGTCAGGATTCTCTGCAAATGCTTTTCAGAACAAAAGTAGAAGAACATTGTAGTCAGATAAGCTGCTTTTAAAACTGTATATCCATGACCTTTGAAGCTGGATAGGAACTGTACCTTTCCAACTAAGTAAGACCCTGTCCATCCTATCAGAAGGTGTACCTGTAGACTTGAAATCAAATAATTTGCTAACTTTTTTTTTAACTATAGCAAACAGTGCCAATGGAACTTTCACGTACTTGTTAGTTTGACCATTATGGCAAAACATCAGACCTTAAATGTAGATTTGCCAACTTTACTTTCTACCTAAACTTCACTGCCATCCCGTCTTGGATTATTGAAATGTAAATGACTACACCCCCTAAATTCAAAGTTTTATTATGAAAACACAGAATTTGTTTCCAACAAATAGCTTTAGTCTTTGTTTTGAGGAACTGAAGAGAAGGGACTTCAAAAGAGCTACATGCCACACACCATTCAACGCTGCTTTATTTTTGATACAAGTGTTTCTTTTGCTCTTGCATAATAGATGTTATGTAAAAAAAACTACACATCAACTTTATTAAGGTTTGACATATAACTCCAAATGTTGATCAGTCATGCACAAATATTATCAAATCCCTGCCTTGCAACAACTATCTACAAGCTTATACTACACATTCCAATCTACAATTTTTCCACTGCTTCCACTCATACAACATTGCCTTAAGAATACCCTTCATCCTTGGGACTCAAAGCTTAACAAACTTCATCTTAACTATTACCATTAGTAAGCTAGAAATATATTTTCAGGGAGAACATAAAACACTGTGAACATTACACACAATACAATAATGTCAAAACTAGCCAGAATTAGCAACAGCACTCTAGTATAAAAATCATATTTTACCTTAACACACCAACTCAAAGTGCATCACAGGTTGCATATGTAGTCTGTCGTCATCCATATGTCCAATATTAAAATTCTTCTTAATAAGTCTTTTCATAATTATCAGTTCATTTGTTATTAATTTTAATGTGTTCCTGGTGCCATAAACATCCAGTTTGAAGAAGTCCTGATGATATGGTCCATTCCCTTAGTTTGTGACCAGCTGATCCCCAGTATTAATACTTGTAAGCGTTTGTAAGAGTCACCCAGGAAAAAGAGAGGAACTACTGAAATTGTCTTTTCATATTGTAGTTGTGGATCTGCTGTGTACTGAGCTTCTTTGTTCACTTGGGTAAGATCTCCACACCAAAACAACTTCATCTTCGATCACAGTTTCCTACTCCAGAACTTGTCACTTCACTTAATGGAGACTTATTATTCTATATTCATTTTCAATATTTCTTTCTTCATCCTGTCATTTTTCTTCTCAAGCATTGAGTCACAATGAAAATAGTAAGCTTCTTAACTTCACAACAGAAATATGGAAGGCTGAATTGCCCTATTTCTAGGTCCTTTTTGGTGCATTTCAAAGTCTAACTGCTGCTTTCAGGATTCACCAGGGTATTCTTGCTCATTCTCACTTCTATTCTTCCTTCTTGAGTCTTTGGTTTATGTCCAGTGAAAGTTTTCAGGACTAAGTAGCTTCTTCTGTGCTGATCACTGCTTCTTAAAGTCTTTCTACTCTTCTCTTCAGAATGTATAGCTTGACACATATAAAGAACACTGAAAACAGTGCCAGACAAAATTCTTCTGCATAACAAACCAAAACTTCTATGAACACATTAATACACCAATGGTGTTCTGTACATGGTTGACTTTAAGCATTTAAATGGCTTGATTTCAGTGTTTAAAAATCAGTTTTTATTTAAAAGGCTTGGCTAAATGTATCAATATTTTATTTTTTCAATATATTACTACAATCAATTGAACACATTATAATTTCTCTTGTCTCATTGGATGGAGGATCTCCTCTTAACAACTAAACATGCTTAAAAAGCGCTCCATGCCAATATTTCCTGGAAATACCCCATTTCTACAAATTTAATGATATTTACTAAAAAAAAAAAATCACATGAACGTTTTAAGTTTAAAGTACTTGTATTTTTCTGATAAAAAATGCACTGTGGAAAATTTTCGGTTGAAACATAACGCTACATGCAAACAATTTATAAAGCCAATTCAAATGAAGGTATTGAAACTGGGTTTATCAAATTTTCTTTACACTCCAAAATGCAAGTATTAGAAATGTAATGACTGGAATCTGCATATCTAGACCCATAACAAGATATAAGCACTACCATACAGAAATGCATAACTCTGGAACTTTTACAAAACATTCATCCTTCCCATTCAATATGGAGGAAAAAATTAGGAGTTGAAATGCCTATTAAAATATTGTAACTATAAGACACTGGCATTTGTGGAAAGCAACACAAGATAACCCAAGGTCTCTTCTGCCAATGCAAGCCTTGAGCTGGAAGAAAGCTCCAAATCCTATATTTCCGGCTAAAATAAAGATGGAAAGGAGAGACGGGAAAAGTTTTGTTATCACTAGTACCACTTGCTAACTACTTAATACTAGATGGAAGAATAATGTAACCCCCCAAAGCAATTCCCAAAGGTAATATACAGATTAGAGGAAATAAAATAATTAGACAGTTGCCTCAGGCAAGCTATAAATAAACTCATTTTAGGGCAACCACTTTAGACGCACTGAAGTATCATATCATGAGAATACAGAGGATAAAAGTATTTTGTGTTGTTCCCCCAATATTGCATTTTTATGTATCTTAAAACTACCCTACAGAACAGCATTCCAAAATGTTAATTGGATGGATACACTTTTAATACTCCAAATGAATGCCATGTTTTAAAATAAAGTATCCTGTTTCTATACTTTCCTTACAATGTTTCATTTTCCATTGTTTTACTTACAAGTGACATTTCTTAGTAAGGAGACCATCTTCCAAGATCTGGGCTTTCCCACACAATCTTTCATTTCTTTACCAAACAGATATAACTTTACAATGCAATGCTGGGTTGGACGGTTTAGCCAGGGTCAATTCTACTGAACAAACATGCAATGATAACTCAAAAATATGATTTTGGCCACCTTATTATCCCAGTAAAAAACAGCTGTGGATTCCCTGTGCTCCCCCCCCCCCCCCCGGGGCATATTTCAGAACAGTATGATCCAGGATGAGGAACAACGGGTCATGGAAAGGATTTGTTTTTGTCACAGAATTTGTACCTCAATCAAGATATTTATTTCATACCATCTACACTACAATGCATCATGACCAAAGAGCAGGACACACCTACCAGAGAAGCCTAACAATCTACAAGTAGACATCAAGCAGACCCACGTTGCCCAAATTAAGTTGTGCAAGGGGCTCAAAAAGAGAAACTGCTCAGATCAGCTATATCTTTAACCTAGAATATGCATCTAAGAAAGCCAATGCACAAAAACAATGTAAATAATAAACACTGGGCCCACCATTGTGTATCTTTTCCCTCTCTATAATGTCTCTATGTGTATATAATATAAATGCAGCAAGGTCTACAAATTCACATCACAGACCAATCAGAAATTATTTCTCCAAGATGCTTATGAAGTTGTTGCCCATGTTTTAGTTAAATAAGGCAAGAATGCAAACACATAACAAAAGAACATCTTCACATGTCAGGTTTTAAAATGTAGAGAAGTCAGAAGGAAGTCCAGGTATCCATGAAGAAAAAATTCTAGTGGTTTGGAGCGCTCTTTAAAGAGCATGAACCCCTTAACTTTTTCTGTCATGTCCATAATTAGCCACCTTGGGTATGACTTCATGGCACACAGCCAATTATCCCAGGGAACATGCAGACATTTAACCTTTGCCATACAGAGTCTAGTTTCAGGTGACCTTATGGTACTGGCCCTACAGAACTAAAGATTAGCAGTTGTACTGGGGGCAGGGGAGGGGGGAGAGAAGCAGCCAAGTCTAAATCTGGCAGTTGAAGACATAATGTGTATAACTGATGGGTGGCAGTTTTACCCTGATGGGTGGCAGATTCATATCAGATTAGCCTGAACAGGACATTCAATTTAAGAGCAGATGTACTGTGAAACATCACTAGTTCTAAACTGGCTCCCCTGGTGTATTTCAATCACCATCATGGTTGAAACAATACTATTTTGCAGTGGAAAGATCAAAACGTACACAAATTCCAACCATCTTCCCATCAGTTTCCTTTCTTTCTGTACCACTCAATGTCACTAGTGAAGGTGAAGACATTCTCCAGAAAAAGGATTGCCTTGCAGCATGGAAAGGGCTTCACTGAGGAGGGGGGCTTGACACAAATCTCTCAGTCTTGCAGTGTTTTGTGTGAATGGAAGGACAACACATCTGCTACAAGGAAAATTACTGTTTTCAAAATACACAAACTTTTTTTCTATTCCTAGATTAAGTTTATGCTGAAGGCATTAAATCTGTATTTATAGCTTGTTTTTGTCTTCCATCCTGGAACTTAAACTCATGTATACAGTTCACAGGAAAGCTCACATTCGACTGAGCAGGCCCAAAGGTTCAGCAAGCTTGCTGCCTTCCAAGTATAACCCATCACCTTTTGGTATAGCCCTCCTAAAGTTTAAGAGAACACCTATACAGTAAATAGCTGTATTAGCAGTTTGCTTTTACATAGTTCTATGAAATCAATTTAACAGTTTCAAGAACACATCTTCCAAGCAAGGAAAAAATCTGATAGCAAGTGAGAATATTTACATGAGGGCCATACAACTTATATTACTGAGACATTTTCAGTAAGAGATCTGAAGTCCACAGGTGGTCCCTACTCACATACAGGCACTTCTCAGCTACCCCCTTCCAGTGGTAGTTCTCCAAGATTGTGGAGAAGTACCCACAAAAGGTTGAAAGTTCCTCTAGAATGGTACCCCATGGGAAGACCAGAAAGGGGGGGGGAGGGAGAGAGAAAGATAATATCATTCATTCTCCTGTGCAGAACCACTTTCCAGTCAAGCACAGCATGCATATACTTGTTATATTACAAAAGTAAACTCTGAAACACAGGCTTTCTATATACCTACAGAGTAAAAGAATTCTAACATCCACTTTTTTCAGTATTTTAAAGAGATTCTATCCTATCTGTAGAAGAATACTACTTACCTCCAGATTTAAAGCAGCTGCAAACCAGAGATCTGATGTAAGATGCTACTGTGCATGGTGCTACATACAAGTGCTCACAAATAATGTTCAACAAGACCTAAACTTTAGAATGCCATCTTGCCAATTCAAAGAATGTTAAATTACAAGTAATAGAAAATACATTTAGCTAATAAAAAGATCAAAGCAAACGTTACGCTGATACTACTGCTTCTTTTTCAAAAACGTTCATGGCACTCTGCACTTGCTTGTACTCCAACCACAATAACTGTGGTTGGCCATAAGTAGGCATCATTAAACTCTGATAACAATAGTAAGATTTATTTTAATATTACATGTGACTGCAGTTCATTCAAAGGCACTGTTGGAGAAACTGTAATCATTTCAGGTATGTCTGATGGTAAAGAGGGTGCCATTTCAAAAGCTGAGTTTAGAAGTCTGAACAAGTCCTCCAAAAGTAAATCACACTATTTAAAATGATCTGTTTATGAACTACAAATAAAGACTATTACTTTATTTTCAATACACAAATCACCAAATTACACAAATTAGATTGATTAATCAAAACAACTATCAAACCTGAGTATGACACAAAACACCGTCGGTGCAGCCAGTATACAGCCAGTATATAGGAACTTAGAAAGGTCCTATTACAAGCAGTCTACAAAATGTAGTCTGGTATATAGACTTATAAGTGCTGCTATATTTCATAAGAAATAATTGCGCCACATTTTATATATGTAATGGTATGTATTTGAGACAAGATCTACTTTTGATACACTACATTACAAAATGAAATCCATGCTGAATCAGCTTCCTAAAGTCCACAGCCAAAAAATTGAGAAGAATTAAACAATGTCAAAGACATTTAAGCACATTCTCTCTCTTTCTCTCATATGACATTTTAAAAGGCACAGTCCCATATAAAAGTGAACTATATGAAATTTATTATGAAACCCCCCAGAGATATGCTCTTGTGTGACTTCTTTTAAATGTATCCCCCTACAAGTGATACCGTCTTTACACTTGGTAATTGTAGGAGTTCAAATCAAGCAATGATGCCAGAAAAGTACCTGACCAACTCTATTCTTTTCTCTGGTAAATTAAATAAAAAGTAACATGCTAACAATTCTCTGCATTTTAGACTTTTCTTAGCAAACACTTAAACTGCTAGTAAAATATGTACTGTATAACAACCTTCTGCCATATCCAGGAAAAGATGATTCAGTAATGCCCAAGCAACATGCAGCACGACTGCTTTACAGAGATACTGTCAAGCAGTTATGGGCAGCAAAAAATTAACTTTGTGTATTTTAATACTGCCTCTTAATCTTTTTTTTGAATTTTTGACAAAATGCTGCCTCTGCAATCAGCTGCTCAACTGCCAGGCCTCTGCTGAAAAGAAGCACCTAGGAACACATAAAAATGTGTTTATTAAGAGAAGTGGACCCACAGTAATATTATTTACACAGCACCTGTCATTTGAAGTGGCAAAATCCTTAGCTTGTGATGCCATGATGATAGTTCATAAAAAATGTACCATGGAGGCAACTGAAAAATTAAATAGTATTTAAAGTCCACAACCCCAACCCAACAAGCTGTTTCAGGCATAAGATCTCTAAGGTTTAAGGAAAAGACCTTTCAGTCAAACCAGCCCCTCCCCCATTCCAATGGAGGAAGCACATCCATAAGCATTATTCTGCTCTCTAGGAAAGATACAGAGCAGCCTATATGCAAAAGCTCCTTGTGCACTGGAGCACGTGCAGAGTTACTGACTGGAGAAACCTGTCTGGACTTTAAGATTAATAAAAGCCATTTAAGTCACACACAAGGGAAGTTTTCTTGTATAAATACATTTAAATACAAGGAACGCATGTTCATGTGACATTTTATTTCATTTCCCTCTCTCACCTACAGGTCCTGAGACCGTTCTCAAGAGTCCATTAACAATCTGGTACAGGATTTATGGGAGTGCAAAAGGGAGGCTGCAGGAAGGAGTTAGGAGGTTAAGATGTTCTACAGATACACTCATAAAACCTTGTGTCCCACCACTACTTTCCATTTCCACCAACAATAATCTTATGCTAGTCTACATAAGTCTTATGACTTATAAGTCACTTCCATGTCTGCACTTTTCAAAAAATGTAACAAATCTTTATTCCCCCCTGCAATTCCACATGTTAATTTTTGTATAGTTCTAAACTGCAAAATTTAGAAACAACTTCATAAGTATCTGAAACAACTTTATAAGTATCAGTTGAGATCGTTAACACTGACCATTTTTAAGGGTGAAATTAAAATCAGGGGGTAAAACTGTGACAGTATCTGAAAGTTAACTGAGAATGTGATCTAAACTCAACACAAAAATATTAAATAGAACTTGTACAACATTTAGATATCATAAATGGTACACATATTATTGTGTTGTAGGACAGTGCCAGAGTTATCAAACTGTATTAGCAATCTAACAAGGCAAGCCCCGGCTTCTGCAAACTCAAACTGCCACATTGTTTGCGATCTTCTTCTAATGATCTCTTAACACAAAGCTGGCATCAGTAGTTTTTCCTCCAGTCAGATCAAAGTCTCCAAAACACTCAGTAAATCCAGGTTGAAGACATCTGTGCCACTTTCAGATAACAGAACACCATCTAGATGAAACAATCCAGGAGACTCTGGCACAAGCGAATCATGTTTGATCACAATCCCTCCAATACTCTTTATAAAGAAGCCGATTTCTCTATTGACTCTTCGCCTGCTTTTCTCCATCAACTTATGAGGCACCTCTTGATTCCATACTTTGCGGGGCACAATATTGGACCAGCCCAGAATGCTATACTTGAAGATTTGCTTGAGATGCCCTAAATCCTTCTTCATTCGGTTTATGATATCCAAATTACTTGCTGTCCCCAGGTCATTTCCTCCTAGATGCACCACCAGTATATCAGGATCTGATAGACGTCGCCGCGTATACAAGAGGGTGGGTGTTAACTGATCCCATGTCATGCCGCTTTTTCCTAGCCAATGTAATTTGGCATCCTCCAGCGGAATGCCCAACTGTGGGCCAAAACTTCTCTCAAGTGCCCGTTTTTCTGCCCAGAAAACATATGAATGACCACAAATCCATACCTGTTTCTGCTTTCTTCTGCCATCTGCTATTAAGAGAACAAACATACATTAATGCTTGTATAGTTTGTGACCTAATCACTTCCTGAAAAATTTGCCCAATATAGCTCATTCTGCATTATTCCATGACAAAACCTTAGAAACTAAACACGAATCAGATGCCTCCATCCTAAAGTACATGACTTAAGTATCATCTGCAAAACAAAGGTTTGATTTGAATATCTTTTCAGGAACTGTGCAACGTACTGGTGTATGAGGAAAGTTTACCTTTTGTCTGATGATTTTACTGGTAAAAATGCCTGCATAAAAACTCAATGAAAAGGAATCCGTGGTCATGTCGCTTTTTGACTGCTTACAAGAACAAATTAATGTCTTTGCCACCTGTAGAGATGAAGGTGCCAGTACGCATTTAGGTCTTGACAGAACGCTTAACTGAGACTGATAGACTTGATCTCCTCAGATCATGAACACTGATGATGTCTGAATACTGATTATCATATTCTCCCATGAACTAGTAAAATACCTAGTAGATATAAGGTAACACATGCTTCTTCAAGTAGACCAAACATCCCAGAAAGCTGGGGCTATTAAGTCCCAGTAGTCAATGAGACTGATTGACTCAATCAAAGAAGTTACAGCCTTCAGTTTTAAAGACCTGAGCAAGGTTGTTAGCAATAAAATGTTTTGAAGGTCATTAATTCATATGGTCACCATAAGTCAGAAATGACTTGATGGTACTTAACACACATGTGGGAAGTGGGGATATTTTAGCCCACCCGCAGAGACTTCTGGATCCGACTGGATTCTTGAACGCTTTGTGGGACCTGTGCCTCCCAGTGACTCCCTTGCAGCGTTAGTGGAGGACTGGCAGTCCTTATTGACTGCTGCAACTGATGAGATAGTTCCCAAATGCCTTCTCTACCCTTGCCTCAAACTGGCTCCCTGACAGACTGGGGAGCTAAGGGAGAGGAAGAGGGAGGTGAGACTGCTAGGGAGAGTGTGGAGGAAAACCTGCGACGAAGTGGCAAGAACATCCTATCACACGCTTATGAAGGTATATGAGATGGTGGTTAGCGTGGCTAAACAAGAGTTTTATGCTGCCTCTATTGCATCCATGAGCTCTCAACCAGCCCAATTATTTAGGGTAGCTGGATCTTAGGAGGGGCCCCAAAATAATAGTCAAATGGCATTTGGCTGTGAGGCATTAGTGAATTATTTTACAGATAAGGTCTTGTTGCTCTAGTGGGACCTTCCTGCCACCTTTAATACAGAAAGGGAACTGGAGGCCTCTTGGCCATCTTGGGGGAGGGGGAGTACATTTGACACTTCAGGCGGCTCTCTGAAACCAGGATGTACAAGTTGCGGGAGTCAGTGCGGGCCACCATCTGCCTGCTTGATCCCTGTCCATCATGGTTGCTCAAAATGAGGGACCAGCGAATAGGAGGCCCTCTTGGAGATATCATCAACCTCTCCCTGTCTACCAGGGAGTTCCCAGAGGCACTGAAGAGGGTGGTGGTTCACCCTCTACTGAAAAAACCACCTGCAAGACCTGGCCAGCTACCGCTCAGTTTCGCATTTGGCATTTCTGAGTATGGTAGTTGAAAGGGCTGTGGTGAACCAGCTTCTGGCATACTTGGAGGAAGCTTTGGTGCTCGACTCATACCAGTTGGGCTTCTGTCCTCGCCTTGGGGTGGAGACCGTGTTGGCTGCCTTAGTTGATGATTTCTGGCACCAGGTAGATTGGGGCAGTTCAGCCATCCTTGTGATGCTCGACCTGTCAGTCATGTTTGACGTGATCGACCACGAGTTGTTGCTCTATCGCCTCGCCAGAGAGACAGCTCTTCGATGGCTGAGCTCCTATCTCCGGAACTGGACACAGAGGGAGGCAGTGGACGAGGAATTATTGTGCCCCTACTGACTCCCTTGTAGGGTTCCACAGGGGACAGTTCCCCCACATTATTTAACATCTTTATGCGTCCTCTGGCTCTGCTGGTCTGGAGTTATAAGCTAGGTTGTCACGAATACGCGGATGACAACCAGCTCTATCTCCTCATGGATGGCCACCAAGACTCTCCACCAAATACATTTGCCAGCTGTTTGGAAGCTGTTGCTGGATGGTTAGAACAGAGTTGCCTGAAACTCAACCCCTCCAAGATGGAGGTCCTGTGATTGAGCAGAAAAGGGATAGGACAGGAAGCACATTTACCCACCTTGGCCGGAGTGCAACTTAATATCTTGGCCTCTGCAAGGAACTTGGGGGTCATTCTGGATGCCTCCATTTTTATGGAGGCCCAGGTCACAGGAGTAGCCCATACGGCATTTTTCCGTCTCCACCAGGCGAGGCTACTGGTACCCTCCCTGCCCCTAGACTGTTTGGCCACAGTGATCCATGCAAGGGTCACCTCCAGATTGGATTTCTATAACTCACTCTATGCAGGCCTGCCTTTGTCCTTGATCTGGAAACTCCAGCTGGTGCAGAATGCAGCTGCCAAGGTCCTCACTGGAACACCTTGGAAGGCCCACATCCAGCCGGTGCTGAGACAGCGGCACTGGTTGCCAGTTCTGGCCCAGATCAGGTTGAAGGTTTTGGTATTAATCTTTAAGGCCATTCGTGGCTTGGGCCCTACCTATCTGAGGGACTGATTGTCTCCTTATGCCCCCCACAGGGCTCTTCCCTCCATGGCTGCTAATCTGCTGGAGGTCCTTGCCCCTAAGGAAGTTTGCCTGGCCTCAACCCAGGTCAGGGCCTTTTTGGTACTAGCCCCGTCCTGGTGGAATGAGCTCCCAGAAGAGCTGAGGGCCCTGTTGTAGCTTTCACAGTTCCACAGGGTCTGCAAGATAGAGCTCCTCCGCCACATCTTTGGGGGAGACCAGAACTTGAGATCAGGTCTCTGCACTTACACCTGTGCACCCCACCTGGGATGACCGTGGGAGGGGAGTGAGATAATTGTTTAACACCAATCTTGCTGCTGTTGTTTAGGGGGGTATTGTTATTAGGAGTTTTTTATGGGGCTTTATTGTTTTATTTTGTAACCAGCCAGGAGTCATTTTGAGATGTGGCGAAATAGAAATCCAATAATAAATCAATAAACAAACAGTCTCTAAATGCCAGCGTAAGAAAGCACTACAAGTAAAAAAACAGCTTCCTAATAAAATGAAGTATATACTATATATCCTTTCCCTCTATTTTCTTGACGTATATTTCTACAACATCCATTTTTTAAAATTCCCTTTCAAAACAAAATATAAAGACAAGAAAGCCTCCAGTAAAGTTACAGAGTGCATATTATCGCCTTTGAAAAAGAAGCCTTACAAAACACCAAATTTCCTAAATAAAACCTCAAAAATGGGAATTTCCCCATACAACTCCTCAATAAAAGTATGATTTTTGAACTGCCAATATATACTTTCTGCACACTTGATCACAACAAAAATACCAAGGAGAAAATTTGGGTTAGATTCCCACTCTCCGTGCCAAATAATGGTAGCTCTTGTGCTCATGCAAAGGTCATGTTGATTTCTGTGGACTTCCCCTGTGGACCTATGCTGCCCCCAGTCCTTAGAAGCAGTTCTCCAATGATGTGAAAGGGTTGCAGAATACATACGAAGGTCTGAAAGCAGTGGTCTATTCTCACATTTTAGACCCAACTGACCCTCCAGGGAACGGCAGGGTATAAATGCAAAAATAAATTAAATAAATTATTTACTGCATTTATTGTTTTAATGTTTTTAATCCTATGTAATTTATCCTATGTTGTTAACACTGAGCCGGTGTTTGGGAGGGGCAGTATATACATTTAATAATATAAATAAATAAAGTCCAAATTGGGGTGCTCTTGAACCAAACCACCAAACTCAACTAGCCAGTTCAGCCTGGTCAGTTTTGCTTCTGTGGGAAGTAAAACAGACAACTGATGGCTGGCAGCCATTTCACTGGTCAATTTCAATCCATCCTGCTTCCTCCAATCCCTGGACTGCTTTCTAAATATCAGTTTTTTGGTGAACTTTCAAGCTTGGCTGATTAATCATCTTAGCTGGGGACAAGCCCAGCTACAGATCATCTTTATATACTGTAATTCTAAAATATAACCACTCTGAAAATCTAATGATTAGCTTCCTAAACAGGACTACTTTGCAATATTTAGTCCATTGCTCGATACACACTTTCTACAATCTACAGCATCCATGGCACATTATGAAAACAAAGCTAATTTGAGGATACCTGCTGATCTGCATTTATAGACAAACACTATATAAAATCCTGATGAATATGTCATGTCTCTGCCCATGGTAGCTTGACGTATCAGGAAAACAACAGCTGCAGAGTTCTAAATCAAAATTCATCTGGTTTTAAGGTTCAATACCCTGAGGTGACATGATAAAAGGATTGGGTAAATATACTGTTACATTATCTGCAGCTACTCCACAATGGCGATGCCTTTTCACATGGGACCAAACGGATACTTGCTTAAAGAAGATCATGAAAAGTTGAATGCCACGGAAAAGCTGTGAGAATGAACTGGCAGAGAAAATCTTTCCCCACCTTCTTCCAGCAGCCTACTTGTCATCCAAACTCTTTGAGGGTTCATGAATCCTTCATACACAAAATGTACCACAGTACTGGGGAAGGGGGCGAAGTAATTAGAAATCAGCAATTTTATCTGATTGCTGGCAATTATGGGAAGTGGAGAGCAGGGTAAATTCCCCTGGATCCAACCCAGTAAATGTTGAATTTTATTTGCCTGCTAAATGTTATGCCTTGCTGACCTGGTGCCATTGGATTTTCAAACATGTGAATTTCATTACACAGAGCAATGCAATAAAGAGGTACTATCAAAGACAAAATGAGCACAAGTAGTTAACAATTGCTCTTTAACTAAATAAACAAAGCCACAGTGATTTAAACATAATATAGCTTGATGCTTGTATACAAATACTATACTTTCGATCCACATTCTTCGATATCTCTTATTTAGATGTTTTATTGATGAAAATGATACATTCAGTGCTTTGACAACTGTGATTTTTATCTCTGGAAAAGAAATGACACTTTCAAAGCCACTCACCCATAGTAGTCACAGGAGGCTGAGAAGGGTAGTGCTGTGTGCTAGTTGTTGCTGGAAACGGCCCACTAGGGGGAGGGTAGGGATAGCCTGGATAGCCACTTAAGGGGCGGGGGTGGGGGAGGAGGAAAGGCATAAGTGTTAATAATTAAATAGTTGAAATTGTCTACACATTACTATAGTGCACAAATTTTAAACACTGAAATACAATTATATTTTTAAAGGAACACACTACAGTTAGTATAAAACTTGAATTAATCAAAAATTCATTTTCACAAGTTTCAGTGTTTTAAAGCTATCCAGTTTTATTTCAGATTAAGGAATGCATGGATCATGCTACTTATCAATATAACTGAGATTCACAGTGATCCTCATCTGAGGAAATTTAAATCCAGAAACTGGACACATCAGCAGAAAAGACAAATTACACTTTTGAGCCACGTTCTTTGATATCTCTTATTTAGAAATTTTAGTGATTAAATGATACATTCAGAGTACTATATATGGCTGGAGAACCCAGGTTTGCAGAAAAACCTGGAATCTAAAAACCACACACATTGTGGTGTTAATTCCTTCTTTGAAAGACTAGATGCAGCAGCTGTAGCTTTAAGAAAGAGGACCCCAGCAGCAGGGGTTGCTAGGTAACCACAACACTTACTGCCACCTTTCAAAATTTGATTTTTTTTTCAGTGGAAGGCCTTTTCCAGTGCTTCTGCTCCTCTCTTTCTCATCCTGGAGGGAGAACTCATCAAGGATAGATCCAACAACAACCACTGCAACTTACTACCATGCATTTCAACAACTCACTCAGGTGTAGCATTGGCTACCAGACAACTTGATGCCACAGAAATCACCTGGGCCCAGCTGTATACTCTACACAAGTTATGTAATTTGGCCAGGCTAAATGGTGACCACCACACAATTCACCTGGGCCAGATTTTTCCCCAGAGAGGCGTTGTCATAGGGAAAAAATAAGGGAAACCTGAGAACTTTTAAGTGTGGTGCGCAGTGGTTAAAGAGGCTGGGATTTGGAAGACCCAGGTTCAAAAATGGGTTCCACTCTGACACAGAGGTCTACTATGTGACATTGACGATCTCTCAGCTTAATGTACCTCACAGCACAATTATAAGGATAAAATGGAGAAGAGAAACATGATGTAACCCGCTTTGAGTCCCCATGGAAGAGAAAGGTGGGGCAAAATATATAAATGAAGTAAATAAAGTGGAAGATGGGGGACAGGGCACATAAAAGAAAGGCTGGTGATGGGAAGGAGAAGGAAGCAAGGAAAGGAGAGAGGATATAGGGAAGTCATTGCAGGTTCCCTGTTTGTTTCTTCTAATATGCTAAGATTTCAAATTCTCTTATTTTGAGGGTTTGCTCACAATTATGGATGAGAACTAGGCACTCAACTAGGAATAGGGTGTATTATTCTTCACAGACTTGGTGCTTTGCTGCATCTTTTTTATCATTACATAGGATTTATCTGCTTGTTTAATGGAAATCATGGTGGAGAGGCCAGGAGGACTGTGGGAAAGTACACTTCACCAACTCTATGTAGTCAGTTGTTATTTTTCCATAAGCTGATTCTTTTGCCAAAGTTTTTCTCTTCACTACTTCTCTGATTCTTCCCCCACATTATCTTCCACTTTTTTCTTTCTTTTCCTTTCAGGTACCCATATAGGCTTCAATGTACACAGGGAAGGCCAGCATGAATTAGACTCTCTTAGCCGAAGAAATTTGAGACAAAGTATTCTCCAACATAGAAATACTTTCAAAAAAGATTTCAGGACTATATTTTTCCATGAAAATTTTCCCACTTTTAAAGACTCATCTCTTCATAATATCAACACCAATGAATGGATGTTACTGCTAATACAGTATCAGGCAAACTGAACAATTCAAGTGAATATTCATAGAAATTGTATAAGGTATAATATAGCTGTTTTACTGATCTGTAAACTGGAGGTATAAAGAAAACCACGAATATGTATAATCAACCAAAAAAAAAAAGCTATTAATTGACCTGATTGGCTGGACAGATCAAATCAAAACCAAAAGTAGAATTCTTATTTATAGGCCTCCTCCTTGTTTACTGCAGCTTTAGAGACAAGGACTTGGAGCAATGAGTTCAAATTACAGGAAAGGAGGTTTCACTTAAATATTAGAAAGCATTTTCTGACAGTGAGGGCTCTTGGAATATGCTGCCTCAGAAGGTGGTGGAGTCTTCTTTTAGGAGGAGACTGGATGATCATCAGTCAGGTGTGTGTCATTTTTACATCCCCCAAGAAGGTGGGGAGGCTGGTGCTCTCTTTCAGCTCAGTGTGATTCTGAATCTGATTCCCACATGGTGGTAAGGGTATTTGATCTGGATTAACAAGTCATAATGGGATGCTCCAGTTACCTTTGTGTATGAGAGTTAAATTCTGCTGAAATAGTGGACATTCCAAGCACAGTTCTTTGTATGTGCTAAAATTATAGTTTCGTGTTTTCAGCACCTTTGTTTTTTGCCCTTACATTTAAACGTAAAGGAAATACATTCTTTAAAGTACCCTGGATTTTTACATATATTACTCCAATTAAAACAATTTCTATATAAACCTCTGATTTACTGAATATGAAAATTGAGTAGTTTTAACAGCAGCCTTCTCAGCATAGGAATTTTAAAAGGTGTGGTATAAAGTTTGCCATACGCTTATTGGAAACATTTACAAAACAGAAAATATTGTATGCAATGCAAACACAATTATACTTTAAAAATTAATTAATAAAGGGTTCATGGGCTTGGAATCTGCAATCCACCAGCAGAAGGAGCTGATGGCCACCTTGCTAGTACCCTCCCCCACCATCAGTCCTATCCAACCCTGGGGGGTCTTGAAATCCACATGGACTATCAAACCATGCAGGTCAGAAGGCTACAGTGATAAAGGGAAAGATTAATTTTCCCACTCTGGACCACAGCTTCTCAACTGACCTGATTAATGGTTTGAGGAAATGCAAAAGGTCACAAATTCATTCCTGGCATACCCAGTTTAAAACAGGACCAGGTAACAGGTGATGTGGAAGAATTCAGGCCCTGAACAGCTACTGAAATTGTGAATTGACTGTACTGACCTTGGTAGACTAATGGGTCTGATTCATGTAAGCCAGGTTCATGTGTTCAATGGTCACATGGGCTGCACAACCCTGTGAATCATAATTCCCAAGATTGGATGGGACTGCTGGGGTAAGTGGGAATGCAGAGAAGATTCCTTATCCTTGGCTGAGATCACAGGATTAAACCCAAAATGCCTGTATAAATGAGTCCTCACTAAGCACCAGGTAAACCGACAAGCAGAGAGATAACTGTAGTGCCATATTTGAAAGTGAGCTCTTTTTACTACTTGCCTCATCTCTGATAATGGAAGGAGGCAGAGAGAGCTCTTAATACATGGGCATATGTATATTGTAGTAGGCAGTGTTTTATGTGCTCTGGTCTCAAGCCATTAAGAACTTTTAAAGTAATAGGCCTGAACTTTTAAGATAGGTATAAATTGAATAGGCAAGGAGAGCAGCTGCAGGACTGATGTGCAATCATTTATTGTGCACAGCTTTTAATGTCATATTGAAACAAAGATACTTGCTGTTACTTGACTTGTCCTTTAAGGTCTGATGAAATGAAACTGAGAAACCACATTTCAATAAAAATCTGAACATTTCTCTTGAAAAGACCAATGGTCCCAATCTCAGAAACTGCTTACTACAGCATATTCCCCTTATTGGAGGCATTTCTTATTCCATAAGTAGATTTAACAAACCAAAGTTTACCTTGAGTTGGGAGGCGGTCCTGGGGGGTAAGGAGACATTCCACTTGGCATACCTGGCATGTAGGAAGCTAAGCATAACAACAATGGACATATTTTAACAATCCAAGATCATATTATTTTTATGGATCAGATATATTAATTATCAGGCAACTATGAGGTTTTTTAACAATATTGGTGAAGTCCACAGACTTCAGCTGGACATCATAGAGCAATTGTAAAAAGCCTTCTTCAAAACACTTATTTAGAATAACTAGGTAACTAGTGACCCAGGAACTCTGTTCCCAAAGGCTTCCTGTGTCCCAACACAGCCCTTAGTCTCCAAGGTGATTTGACGCATTCTTTAAACTCCTTCCCAGTGGAAGCTGCCACAGAGATGTATTTCAGCATTTGAATTTAGGCTTTTGAGAGCTGCCAATCTTCAAATCAGTTAACTATATAGCAAACCTTCTTACTAGCAATCTATGTTTGACTGACACCTACTGGCAGTGCTAATATTCCTAGCATAATAGCTTTGTGAACTATCCTTGTAAAAATCTAATGGAACAGATATCCCTATACCCCAGTGGAAGAGACAGCAATGAATTTAAACTATCCCAAGATTAGAAGATTTAATATACTTGCTTGTATAAATATACAAATGCATATCTGACAAATAATGAGTTGGATCCTACTAGCAGAACAAGAGGGACCAGTTTTGATTCCTAAAAGGCTATGCAAGGGACAATGGACACACCTGGACAGTGAAAACACGAAGGAGGGGAATTGCACAGGAACACTCTCATCCCTCTTGAGCCATTAACAGAGCTGATAGGATTCAACCCACAGTTAGTACAATGATCCCAACTGAAATGCTTGCAAAAACCGTACTACAAAAACACCGTCCCACAAGGAGCACAGTAAATTCCCCAAGGATTACAGTTCTTGAACTTAACCTTTTAAGCAAAACACAATTAATGGTAACTACTCTGTCAATAGAAATGTTGATTTTTTAAAGGAAAAAACAAACATCTTCTGCTGAAAGAGACAGGTCAAATATTATTTTACAGGCACCTGATCTTTGTTTGGTATGACCATGCAAAATATTAGCCATTTAATCACAACACCAAAGCACAACAGAGGGGTGGATCCATAGACCTATTCATGTAAAGTGTTATGCTACTGGTGCTGTTCTGCAAACTCCTGCATCAGATGACGATTTGCCACAGTGCATGGTGCATAGAAAAAATGGAGGCGTATAAAGGTAAAGGTATCTCCTGTGCAAGCACCGAGTCATGTCTGACCCTTGGAGTGACACCCTCTAGCGTTTTCTTGGCAGACTCAATACAGGATTGTTTGCCATTCCCTTCCCCAGTCATTACCGTGCAATGATTAATGTAATGGTAAGACTGGAAATGGGGAGGACCAGAGAATGGGGAGGACCAGAGATCTTTTCAAGAAAATTGGAGATATGAAGAGAACGTTTCATGCAAAGATGGGTATGATAAGGCAGTGGTCCCCAACCTGCGGGCCGCGGCCCGGTGTCGGGCCGCGAAGGTCATGGCGCCGGGCCGCGGCTCCCTCTCCCCGCCCCCCCGCAGTAAAAAACTTCCCAGGCCGCAAGCTTGCGGCCCGGGAAGCTTCTTACTGCGGGAGGGCGGGGAGAGGGAAGCAGGGCCGGCCGCGCCCGTGCGGGCGCGCCCCAATGCGCGGGCGCGGCCCGCGGGTGCAGCCCGATGCCCTGCCGGTCCCCAACCTCAGAAAGGTTGGGGACCACTGTGATAAGGGACCAAAATGGTAGAGACCTCACAGAAGCAGAAGAGATTTAAAAAAGGTGGCAAAATTATACAGAAGAACTATAAAAGAGCGAGCTTAACATCCCTGATAACCACAATGGGGTTGTTGCTGACCTGGAGCCAGACATCCTGGAATGTGAAGTCAAATGGGCCTTAGGAAGTCTGAGCAACAATAAAGCTTGTAGTGGTGACAGCATTCCAGTTGAACTATTCAAAATCTTAAAAGACAATGCAGTAAAACTGCTACACTCAATATGCCAGCAAATTTGGAAAACTCAACAATGGCCACAGGATTGGAAAAGGTCAGTTTACATTCCAATCCCAAAGAAGGGCCTGGCGAGCTTCTTGCAGTGGGGGTGGGGGGGGAAGAGGCAGGTACGGTTGCTGGTGGCCCGGCACCGAGGCCTTCGTGGCACCGGGCCGCGGACTGGGGGTTGGCGACCCGTTTTACACCACTTACTATCTTTTGGCTGAAGTTGCCAGGGACTGAAACTGGTACTTGCAACATGCCAAGCAGGTTTTCCCTGGTCTTGTTAGCAGAAGCATCCTCACAACAGCAGAAAGCAGCCACCACATACAAGATACTACTTTTATTGTTTATGCATGCTAGATAGCTTACGGCTGAGTACATAAGAGCTCTCCTGGATCTAGATCTATATGCTTCTGCAGAGTTTGAAGTAAGAAAGACAAGAGCCCCCCTCCCATCTATTCCAATATTAGATTTCGGCATGCTCTTTTGAATATGGAGATTTCATGCCTAACCACCATCCTATTGACAATAGTCCTGGCCTCAGAAGCCGCTCATGGTTTCTCAGTGTGGAATCTGCTCCAAAAAGCTTGACTGCTTGCACAGCAGCAAGTTAATGTTTATCCAGCAGTTGGCTCATCTTCTGAAACACAAAGAACTATGCATTTAGGGGAGAAATTCAGCAGATTTGAGCAGTTATCACTTCTGCTAGTCTACTGGTATGAATGCTTATTGTGGAAAATCAATAGAGATTTGCTGGATGTTTTGTCAGTTCCTCAGGAGAACAATGAAAGTGACTGCAATCTTCACAATACAAAAATTGAGGCACTTTCTACCAGAAGTAACCAGAACATTCTTGGCTTTAGTGCAGCAGTGTAACTGCAAATCAAGTGAGCAATTCCTACTTGAGCAATTCTAGGAAAACTGTAGTATTTTCAGTTTGCTGACTCAGGTATACACAGACTAGAAATGCTATTCACTGTGTTAACAGTGCCATGTAATTCTGTGCCAAGGACCACTGTCTATTTGTAATCTTCAGAATGACAGTGTACATCTTTTTTTCTAATGTCATGTAGGTTAAAGTGGCACCCAAAATAAGTTTTAAAATGTACAAGATGTCAAAGGAGATTACACCAGTTAGATCCAAAGGATAGTTAGCAGAAGTTTGATTGCAAAATGCATCCTTCCCAGAATTCCCTTTCTGCTTCAGCCCCGGCACTCCCTCAAAAAGAGCTCCTGGGGCCAGGGTACACGATAGATGATGTAGAGGTTCTCTAATGAAAACAGGAAATTAATAAATGCTGTCCACCTTTTACAGACCAAGACCAAGAGCCTTTCAGGTTCAAGATCCAACCCATCAAATTAAATCCAAACATTTAGAGAATTTAATGTGAGAGGTTTGAAATAGTTCTTCCCATTTTTCTTTCCTTTCTAATTCATACTGCAGTTCCTTTAATACTTTTTAAAATTCAGGCTTATAGAGAGCCCTTTCCCAAACATTTCCAGCCCTGCCATTTTTCCCGTTCTAGCATTTGAAGCATATGGCTAGGTGAAGTACCCCCTTAGAATTAATCAAACACCACGTAGAATACGGCTGCATTTTTTCAGTATCTGTGTTTTTATACAATGCTAGTTTGGTTTATTAGCTGCTTGGATAAGCTGCTTCCACCAGCAGGTGAAGAGGTTTTTGTTTCATTTGACATAACCCCAGTTAATTGCTGTTAGCCCTCCTCCCTGGTTTGGTGTTTTATGCTTCTGTTTGTATTGAATTATTAAAACACTAATATAAGGAAATACTGTAGGATTTTTCCACACTGACTTTCACTATTGTTACAACACTCTTATATTGGAGGACCCAACCACCGAAGAAAAGATATTGAAAATGGAAATTATCTAGAAATCGTTATGGTTGATTCTTTATGTATATATAAAATTATATTAAAACAAGAATATTGCCTTGGATAAGTTCCCTGTTTTTCTGTTGGTATTCTATCCTTCCTTTTTTCATGTTGTAACTCTCAGAATAGACAAATGTTACAATTACTAGAACTTAAAAAAAAACCCCAACTGTTCATTTTCTTCTTTTTGTTACTGCTTTTTAATATGAAAAATAAGGCATAATTATCTTACTGTTTGGTGGTCCTGTTGCTTGGTAAGGTGGGTAGGATGCTGAAATAGTAGGCCGAGAAAAGACAGGAGGTTCTTCTCCAAACACCACAATCATAACTTGGATCAGGCTTATCAGATCAGACTGTGGCTAGGGGAAGAGCGGATGAAAACATGTTGGTCTTTTCTCCATCCAAAGGTAGCTTAATTGTCCATTAATAATGTCTCACTACTTAGGTGTTGATTTCCAGTGGGCTATTCTTTCTATTTATAGGTTTCAGCCTTGTTTAGTTCCATTCAGCTGGCAAGAGCTAATTAAAAGGGTAACCTCTCTCTGGAAAGCGCTGCCACGAAACTGAACTCTGTTCAATGAACTACACAAATTGCTGGTGCTGACAATAATTGTTGATGAAGTGGCCCAACTAATTTCAACTGCAACCTGGCTCTCCATATGAAAGCAGAGCAAGAATAGCCATGTGTACTTATGCACAAGGGTGACTTTTTCTCTTCTCTAGAAGACAATGTTTCACTATAAAAAATTAATAAACCAGAGTAAAGAACTTGGAAGTACAATAGCTTGATTCCTTACACAAAGTATATCAAAGGAGTTTCAAAGTTACTCACAGAGTACATCATGGATGGAGTGAAGGGGCCCTTAGCTGATCAAGTGAAAGAATCAGGGGCTCTCCCCAATTCCCCTTTGTTGTTGGCAAAGCAGGCTGTTGCTCAGATGTCTTCTTTCAGTTAACATTTTATTCAGAAATTACCCTCCCTCCATGCCTCAGTTATTATAATCCATATTTCTTTTATTCCTAGACTAGATTACTACTACACTTTATATGTGGGGCTGTCCTCAATAACAACTTCAAAGCTGCAGATGGTAAAAATGCAGCTGCCTGTATTTTAGCTGGGGGTAGGTATCAAGATATTAAACTAGTTTTGAAACAACTGATTTAGGTACCAATTTGACTGAAGGCTCAATTAAATATGCAGTTCTCATCTTTAAAATCCTTCATGACCTGAGTCTCACATCTCTCTCCCTTATGGAACCACAAAACAATTAAGACCCATCTAGCAGTTTCTTTGAGAAATACCTTCAAGTCAGAGTGCATGTATATTTTCTGTATCATATAGTTCTAGAACAGTGGTTCTCAATCTGGAGGTCAGGACCCCTTTTGGGGTTGAACAACCGTTTCACAGGGATCGCAGCAGGGCAAGCAGCTTGGCCAGGGGGAGGGGGTGCCATCCACACAACATCCTTCCAAGGTAGATCGAGACAGAGAATTTGGAGCAGTGGAAAAGATCGGCATGGTGGTATAAGCGGCAGAACTGAACTGAGAAACCCCAGAAAAAAATTAATTTATATACCATCATGAACAATGGATCTTCACACCATTGGTCAGTTTTGGTTTAATTTCTGTGAAAGAACACTTGCATAATTTTATGATTGGGGGTCACCACAACATGAGGAACTGTATTAAAGGGTCGCAGCATTAGGAAGGTTGAGAACCACTATTCTAGATCCTGGACTGGCTGAAGAGATTCTGCAGGGCAGCACTTTTTCTAACTACATTTCAGAAAGCCAACAAACCAGTTTTATTTCATAAGGCATTTGTGGGCTAGTTATGAATGTACTTTTTTTTTCAATTGGCCTGGCAATTTGCCTTTTGAACTCTGAATTTTTAAATGTTTTTACTGATGTAATATATTGGTTACTGATGTAATATATTGGCATGCAATCTGTAGAAACTCTTATATAAAACTAAAGCACAAAGTTGCAGCAATACAGGGATCTAAAAATCTCACACTACAACTGCTCAGTGGCTCATTACATTTTATGCCTACAAAATGCGAGATGATATTTGTGGACACAAAACTTTTATTCCCTCTTCTCCCAGCAACCCATTACAATACCTCCAAAAGTTATGTTTTAATATTCAGTTTGCATTAATTAAACTGAGACAGTGTACTTTAACTGGTCAAGTATTATTACGTATCTGGAATCAGATTTACAATGCTGGGGGGGGGGGGTCACAAATATTTTTGGACAAAATACCACAGAAATAGTGGGACTTCAGTAAGGAGCAGGAATCAGCCCAAATACTATGTACTTCCTCTTCCTGTTAATGGAACCTCTTATGTGACAGAAACTCTGCTAGCAGAAGAGTGAAGAGGGGCAATTTTACCTGTTTCCCCTTCCTCGCTGCACTCTTATATTATGGGGCACTTTGAGGATGAATTTTGAACAATACATAACACCAGGTTTTCAGAGAGAGGGGGAATGAAGAGGCCGGAAAGAGCAGCATCAGAAGGAACCATTTTACTTGAAGCTTCTAGACTAAACATTAATATCAATACCGTATTAATTAATTAATGCACAATTAATTGAGTTTTCATTTTAATATAGAACGTAGTAATAACTCTCAATGGTAAAATAAATCTTGGACTAATTAAAAATATATAAAATTATACTTACATGCTTCCACTCATGTAGATATGGAAGATATATCTTTCCATTTGCATCAACATGTTTTCCAGTTTTAATAGTCATTGAACTAGTGGGTTTGACAAAACAGATGGGGGGATTGAACGGATATGTATCCAGCAACCACAGGCATATTGGGATATTGTATGTGTTGCCTAAAAAGGTTTTAAAAAATCACAATGAATTATTTGTTTTCTAAGCATGATACACAATGCAGACAAATTTATTAAAGACCAATTTACTAGACTAAGCTAACACTGTAATCCTAAATTCCACTTCCAAAATCCACTGAAGTCAATGGGCTTAGAAGAGAATAACTTTGTTTAGGATTGCACTGTAAGGTATTCTGGTTCAGCATGCTGTTTCTATGAGTAGCCAACTAGATTCCCTGGAACCTTACAAACAGAGTCTGATAACTTATATCTGATTAGAGGCTCCACTATATGGTTAACCACCATTGATAGATTAATAAATCCATTTATTTTCAAAGTCATCTGTATCGTACAGTAATGAATTCCACAGTTAAGTGTAACAGGAAGTAACTTCTTTTGTCTTAATGCTCTAGCATTTCAGAAGTTGATTCAATCTTTCCATGCTTTATACAAAACTTCCATTCTTCATCCATCCACTACAATAAAAATCATCATAGATTTATAAGCATCAATAAGCAAGATGTCCAAACCCTGATTATTTTAGTTGCCTATTTCTGTACCTTCTCCAATCTTTAAATTAACACAATGATAAACTACATTTTTATACAATGAGACTACAATATTTGCCATTTATTTTTACTAATTCCCAAAAGTGACAGGATCCATAGAGATGCTATTCATGTAAATATTCATGCAGAGAGTTGCCAATTTTCTTTTCTGCCTGCAGATACACACACCAAACGAAAGGACCTTCAAATTCCACTGACAGCTTTATGAAGGGTGCAAAACCTAGCATGCATTGGGTGAACACACAATCCTTTAAATTTCAGCAACTAAATATGCTTTAACACGTTCCTTGATTGTCAACAATTTCTAGGACAACCCAGCATAACTTTAGACAACTTTTTGTATAGTGAAGTTAAGCCTATTTGTTCCAGTGGGTACCATTTTACATGTGCTTATATGGAGGCACATTTGGAACTCTTCAAAATCCAGAATAAAATTTTATTCTAAGTAAACATGATGATATCTACAAACCACAAACCACTAATTATGGTAAAGTTTGGACATCACTATAATTCACAGATATGTGAAGTCGCTTTATGCAGAGTCAGTGCACTGTTCTATCAGTATTGCCCATTTTAACGGGCAGTGGTTCTCCAGTCACTAATTTTTGAAGTGCAAACGCATCTACTGGCATGCTCTCTGAAAAGGAAATGATTGCAGACATGATGTCCGTTTGTCCCACCCCAAGGAGCTCGCCAGTACATAGAAAGGAAAACAGGTGGCGAAGGAGGCAGTTGGCCAGGCTGATGGTCTGGAAGGAGGCAGCTGTAGGGCAGCTGGCTGAGGCAAAGGACCAAGCAGGGCTGAGTGCCAGACCTGGCCATCTGCCATGGTGCCCATTCCACCTCCACCTGCACTCCTGGTGGCAAGGCCAGCCATTGAAGACATGCATCAGAGGTGGCAGAGGCTGGTTAGGCCTGGCCTTGAGCCCATTCTTCCTGCAGCTGCAGGTCCTGGTCTCCTCCTGGCTTCATGCCAGGACAAAGGAACTGGACGCAGGGGACAAGCAGCGGCGGCATACGTGGGGTTCAGCACTGGCCCTGGCCAGCTGCCATTGCACCCCTTTGTCTTCCAGCTGCCCTGGCCTCTGCTGAAATCAAGGGCCCTGGCCTCCTCCTGGCTTCATGCCAGAACAAAGGACCCAGAACCAGGTGTGGCAAACAGGTGGCGGCAGCACAAGTGGGGCTCAGCCATATATCCTGGCCTCTGCCAAAGCCGAGGGCCCTGGTCTCCTCCTAGCTTCATGCCAGGATGAAGGAGCTGGCTTCGGAGCTGGGGCCAGATGGGTGCTGACAGAGCAACAAGGCTCAGGAATTACCCTGGTCAGTCACCACTGCAAGAATCAGATTGTGGCAGATTATGTGTTTCCACATAATCGGAGACAATCTGATTTTCATTATTTTTTTTAAAGCAAAGAAACCTAGGAATTGAATCTGGGACCTGCTTCATGTGAAACAAGTTCCTGGTCACTGTACCATAAATGCTCCCCAATATCATAACACCCTAGTTACAAAACAATAAGAGTATGAGACAGAAGTTACGATGACAATAAGGCTTATCTATTTCAGGTAATCTTCAAGCAAGGCACACTCATACCTCTGTAAATCACAGGAATGGTTCCAGTAAGGCTCATCAATTCTCTTGATGAGCCATCATTAAAAACTGAAAAAAATAATATTCAATGTATTCATTCTGCAGTCACATTACAGAAGTTATATGTACACTATACACACATATACTGCTCTAAAATATATATACTGATGATCTAAATAATATTATTTGCATAGTATATACAAACAAGTGCCTTCAAAGACAATAAATACTGAGAAATAGCTGTAGTTTCATGCTGTTTCCTACCGTGGTAAATCTACATTATACACTTAAGGACAAAGAGACAAACACAATAAAGGATATTCATATATCCAAAATACCGTGCTCAGGAGCAACAGTTTTTTTGTAAATAGAGGAAACTGCTTAAGATAGCATTAAGAAAGCCTGCACGAATTTTAAAACAAATAAACCATAAGGTGAGACCTCATGCAGAACTAGCAGAAGGCACTGGAGGATCTCACCTACTTTCTTCTTTCTCCAGCAGATGCCTGGGAGCACCCAAATGAGGGAACCCACGTGTACAGAAAGCTGTGCAACACAAGTCTGCTGCAATGACAGGGAAGTAAGCAAAACTATCAGAGCCTGGACCTCTGATGGTGGGCTCCAATGGGTTCTGTGAGTATTTTTTTCATAGATGAGGAAGATGTTCCTATCACATTTTAATGAATTTTGTTCAGTTTCAACAGCAACAGAAAAGCTGCTGTCACATGGTGACTAATTTACTTTATCACTAATAAAGAAGTTGCCAAAGGCTAGTTGAATTTTATACTGTGCAACACACAAAAATGGAGATGATTAACTTACCATATCCATCCATTACAGGCTTAAGGTCTTTGTACTGGGTAATAACACTGACAGTTTCTTGAACAGTTAAGTCTCTGTACTTGTACTAGGGAAGGAAATGGTAAAGATCAACATCTCACCACATGGAAACAATAAAATCCACAATATTCCACTTGTTTTATCTTTAAGAGGACAGAAGCAATTGTACAAATAAACTAAGCACCTTTGTAAAGTAATGCAAAGTTTATACCATGTCATAATTCTTCAAAAGCAGCCTAGTTAGTATGTAGTCCTAATAAAGATTTAGTCAACAACAAGCCCAAGAGGTATTAGCACATATATTCTACATATTATTCTAAACAATAAATCTGTGTGTATTACTCTGTATGTAACAGCACACATTCCATTCTACATAAACAAAAACTTTTTAAAAATTCTAGGTAAACAACTGTGTTGCTCTAATATAGAAAGTATAAATAAAGGATTGGATCCTAATCAAATGCAAGCAAAAGGTATTCCCATACATGGACCTTCCAACATTTCCTAAAATCGCTTGTAAGCTCCAAAAATCTGAGACACGGAACTTTGTGGACAAAATGCCATGTAGCGTGGGTGGGGGGAGGCAGCTGTAATGAAGGAGAACTGGACACTCTCTTCAGTCAGTGGAACTTCTTGTGCAAGTGGGATCTCTATAAGTAGAAGTGCAAGGAGGAGTGATTTTTCTCCATCCCCTTGCCTCACGCCATTTCATCCATATGACTCCTAGCAATACTACTTGTGGAAAGTAAAAAAGATCCACACCCATACAGGATATCAACTCCATTAAATGTTTGTTTAGGGACCAAAGAATAATGGGCTAGATCATTTAGCAGCTTGGAAACCTTCATTATGCTTGGTTAATTAACTTTATCCAATTAACAAAAAGGTGTGAGGCTTCAAATTGATACGCATTATCTCATAATCAAAATGTATAACCATGGATGAACTACATTTGGTCCTACGTAAGCCCACTGTCGTTCCCCCCTCAATTCTATTTACCCCGTTCTTTAAATTCCTGCTCCTAACTTTCCACAATACCAACACTGGACTCTACACCTAAGCTACCTCTCTGTTGTTCAGTCTGTCTGAGCCACCATCTCTTTTCAGCAAGCCGCTCTTTGAGGTATCATTGCCACCACAGGATTTCCTTTGCCATTAAAAAAACTAATGTAGTGAAATAGAAGTTGTATGAATCAGCTATCAGTATAGCGTCTACTGCCCCCCCAAGAACCCCCCCCACACCAGAAATGGCCAATGGGTACCATCAAGAACAAACTAATTAGGGCCTGGTCAGTCTGTAAATTCATGGTCTTAAGTGCTGTAAATGTTTTAAAATATTTTTTAATGATGAATAATTTCAGTTTAATGTTGCTGAGACTAACTTTTAGTATGGATAATATGTTTGCACTGTATAATTGTATAATATTTTTGCATTGTATCTTGAACCATGTTGTAAAGCGCTCTAAGCCATATGGGAGAATGGTATATAAATAAAAAATACCTTGCACAAATCAAGTCTCCCTAATTTATTACCAGTATATTTGTTTCCTTGCATAACTTTAGACAACTTGCAGGTATTAGATGGCACATACTTCCATGAAGAAAGAAAATATTATAATCACAAACAAAGTATGAATCCCAATCAAATTCCACCAAGCACTAGAATATACATTTTCACAGAAGCATTTTGCAGCGAAAAGTGTGGATCAAAATAATTTAACTAACCCTGAAATCCAAAATATTTTGGGGTTTGTGTAAAAACTACTTTCATCCAACTGAGAGCTCAGTGATTGAGGCCACAATTCTAATCACATAATCTGAGATTTGCAGTAAAATTAATGGAACTAAATATGTTTAAAATAAACATAGAATATCTAACATATATTAATCATGGGTTAAAACTTTGTATAAGTGATGTAGTACCTACAATGATAGCACCAGTTGCTTCATAATAGGAATATTATATTTGTGCTTTCTCTTAAAAAATACCACTCGATTATTTCATTTATTTAGTTACTTAATTTATACTCCACTTTTCTCTAAAATGGGGACCCCCAGCAGTTACCACTGCTCTTCTCAAAGCCACCCTATGAGTAAGATCAGGCTGAATGTGTGACTGAATCACGGTCACCAGATATTTAAAATAAGGGAGGCCTTAAATAACTGGTATGGGATTTGACTGCTGAAAATAGTGGGTGGGCTTGATTATCTCACGGCTTGGCTGCCAACTGCTACATTTCGGGCTACCACGGATTCAGACCTATTCCATTCCGGCTGTCAAAGATTCAGTTTCGCTTTCTCCAATTTTTAGGAATCAGGGGAGGTTTTGCTCCTGTAACAGGAACAAGGAAGCCGGGAGAGAACCTAGTCGCATAAGACACCGCCCCGCATCTCTCGCCTCCCCCCGAAAAAGCAGCCGCCTCAGTTCCAAGCGGAGGTTAGGACTTCGGATTCCGCTCCGGGACGAGGGGGTGTGTGGCTGGGACGCCCGTTGCCGCCTTACCTTGCCGAGCATTTTCTTGAGCTGGCTCTCTGACAAGGCCATGGCGGCGGCCACTCTCCCCCGGCACCGGGAGGCCCAACTCACGCCCCGCCCCCTCCACAGGTCTCCGTCTCGCGCCCGCCCGCTCAGTTCAGCTCAGCTCTCCCACGAACAGGAAGCCCAGCCTGGCCTCGCTTCCAGGAGCTCTTTCCGGCCCCTGAGCAACGTCACTTCCGGCGCGCTCGTTAGCTCATCTCGCGTTACTATAGCCCAGAGGTGGCCGAACTGTGGTTCTCCGGATGTCCGCGGACTACAGTTACCGTGAGCCCCTGTCAGCATTGTGCTGGCTTCGTGGTCGCTGTAGTCCATGGACGTTTGGAGAGCTGCGGTTTGGCCACCTCGCTAGAGCTGTACGCAGTTCGCGTCTCAGAAGAGGCGGTTGGGCGGTTGGGCGGAGAAAGATAGTCAGCCTTTGCGTTTCCGTGGTCGGGGCGTTCCCCGGAAGTTCTGCACCGCTGTAATAGAATGCGGTTGCGCCTCTTCAGGAGCTGCGAGGATAGCCAAGACATCTCAGGGCCGCATAAAGAACAAGCAAGGGACGCGATAAAGCCATTTATTCTTAATGGCTTATTCTAATTCTCTTTTCCGTTTCCTCACAACAACCCAGTGAAGTAGGCTAGGCAGAGAATGCGCGGCCATTAGGGTCGCTCAGTAAGAAATGACTTTATCTCATGTTAGACGAGGGGTTAAAATCTGCGTCACTGGTTTGCATCTCCTATTTATCCTTAAAATTGGGAGTGAGGCAAACGTGCTTTGAAGAACACCTTTACTGCATCTTTGTTTCATACTGAAAGTTGTCTTTACGTGGCACTTGTGTGTGTACTGTCAGCATGTCAAGTTTAAAATATAATAGTTTGGATCTTGAAGCTTTATGTTGCTGTGCTCCCTTGGCAGAATTACAAATATGTATATAGTAATTACATACAGGAGACGTCAAGGGGAAATGTAAACAGTGCTTGCTCCGCAAGGAATTGTAGTTTGTAGAACTTCCAGGTTACGTGTTGTATTAGTTGATTGGTATAAGGAGACCTGCTCCCAGAGCATTTACCTCATAGGATCTTGTAAAGGCTTAAGCTTTGTTTTACTTCTCGTAGTGGAAGGATAGGAATTCATTGCTTTTTTATGAACATCACTTACCTTCAACAGCAGGATGTTTGGAATGTGCTAATTTATTATGTGAGTCAGTCAAAACCCTGCTTAGGCTTTGTGTAGATTTTCAACCAATAAAACCTTAACAGAAGTTCATTTTGTGCCATTCTTATTGAAGAGCCAGGAATAGTTGCCTCTTTACAATCATTTGATTTACAAATATTGATTAGGATAAAACTTGTCCCACATATAACAGAAAGTATATCTTTAAGTGTGGTAACCCTGACCCACATGCTTTGCATCACGGAATGCTATATAAAGCCCCTCTGACCCTAATTTTAACAATGTAGGTAACTATTTTCATTTTACAATGTTAATGGGTTGTCTGGTGCATGGTGATAGAGGGGAGTGTTTGGGGCATCTGTGAACATTTTAAATTTTCAAAATGCATGGCCAGCCATGCATTCCCCATGGAAGCTCCCATCTTTAAACGTCCCGTGGCGCGGGGCGCCGCGGACTAAATAAAACAGTAAGGGCTGGTGGCGAAGAGTTAGGGTGGGCTCTGTCCGGGATAAAAACATGGAGGAGCGAATCAGGAGCCGCGAAGCTGCGGCCTGCCCAGCCCTCGCCGCCCGCTGCCAACATGGCCGCTGGCAAGCCGCTGGCATGGCCGCTGGCATGGCCGCGGAGAGACGGCCCATCGCCGCCCGCTACCAGCCATTGCCCTGCCGCGCACACTTGCCATGGTGAGTCTTGCCAACCGGGGGGGGGGCCCAGAGCCACACGCCGCCGCCCAGGCACCCGCCACCATTCCCAGCCGCACCTAGCACCCGCTGTATTTTTGCCACAGCGGCCTTGATTCCTAGTCCTCAAAATAATAGTGAAAACTACATTGTCTTCCTAAACCCACAGATTAGGGTAGCTCCGCTTGCTCTGACCTGAATAGCCAAGGCTAGGCTGATCATATCACATGCAGTTAAGTTGCTGATGAATCTGTGATGCTCTGTGATATCTTTTGTTATAAAAGTTATAAAACTACTTGTGAAGGCTTTGAGCCCCACCATGCTACTTTTCAAACTGTCAGTGCCTACTTCATCATAATTATAAAATAACGTCTTTTCCACACTTGGTATTATCTTTTGGGTGCCTTAGCACCAGGCAACAATCCTGAACCTTAAAACAAGTTGATTTTATAGCAGTTTTACATATCAGCAACAGGGTAATAATCTCATGGTTCTTTTTGAAATTCCCTCCCCAGAAGTTTCTGTAAGTCTTCCAATGGATTCATGTAAAAACCACAAGGAATATTCTACTGTGATGTGACTGACTACATTTATTTTCCATCCAGTGATTTGCTGGTGTAAGATGTAATTAAGCATCCGCACACACAAAGTAGAGCCTCTTGTGGCGCAGAGTGGTAAGGCAGCTGTCTGAAAGCTTTGCCCATGAGGCTGGGAGTTCAATCCCAGCAGCCGGCTCAAGGTTGACTCAGCCTTCCATCCTTCCGAGGTCGGTAAAATGAGTACCCAGCTTGCTGGGGGGTAAACGGTCATGACTGGGGAAGGCACTGGCAAACCACCCCATATTGAGTCTGCCATGAAAACGCTGGAGGGCGTCACCCCAAGGGTCAGACATGACTCGGTGCTTGCACAGGGGATACCTTTACCTTTACCTTTACACACAAAGTATTCACTGAAAAAATAACTCACTAGCTGATGACAGTCCTTTCTAATCACATCCTTTAATAGTGTATATGGTTCATATACAGCTTTCTAAAGTACAAATAGCCTTTTAAAAATAAGTCCTGATCAGCAACTTATTATGTTTGATGAACAATTGGAAAAAGGGCATAGAAATACAGCAGAGCAGTATGACAAAGAATGGAATTTTGGGGGGAGAGGGTGGGAATAGTGCATTATTGCTACAGTAAGTTCTTGTGCATCAAAATTGTCCAAAGAGTAGGAAAACTGTCAAATTCAGAGTTAAATCAGAAAAAATGTATCTGGTAGGGTTGTAGGTTACATAAATACAGTGCCAAGATAGGCAAATACTATTTCTATCTTATTCTGTCTAATGATTTTAGCTTTCATTAGCTCTAGCCATAAACACACTATACACTAGAATTTAACATTTGAAAATTTTGATGACACCGTTGCCTCTTTTTGTAGCTTTCAAATATATAGCAGCAAATACAAGGTGTATAAAATGCTCAAAGTTTCAGTTGTTCCTGCAGATCATGAATTGATGCAGCGCTGGATTGTAGTTTCTCCGTTATAGTATCCTCATCTGGTAGTTTGATAATTTCAGTCACTCCATTGATGCCAAGTACACAAGGCATACTTAAAAAGACTTCACAATTGATATTGTAACACCCCTACAAAAGGAGAAAAAACAGGCACTTACAGAGAAATGACCGTACACATAATGTTTGGAACTAATGGACAAGTGTTAAAATATTTAATAAGTTTCCCCAAGGCAGCTGAAATTTGTTTGCACTGTAAAAACTTATATACTTTTGTCTTTCACTTGGAAAGCTGGGCATAATTAAGGCATATTTCAGCATTCTAGGAGAAAGTAACATCTGTGACAGAATGTAACGGTATGGGTATTTCCTCTCAATACACATTAACAGTCATTAGACTGATGGAGGAGTAGCCAGGGATGTATTTATGCTGGTAGAATGCAAGCTATATTTACTAATAATGTTTATATATCTTGTAGTGATATGTCGCCCCCATCTGTGGAAATCCAAATCCAAATTTGGGCACACTGATACTAAACATTTTCCTGCAAAGTTGGGGAACCCCCTCCAGGTTTGCAACAAAACAAAACCCAAAACCTGAAATTAAAAAAATACATTTGTGTCTAAATCCCTCCCCCCAAGTAAAAAATGTTCTATTCAAGCACACAGAAGACACCTTGATTCTACAGTGTGGGGCAGCAGCTGACTCTGGGAACTGTTCTGGGCCCAGCTGTGACAGTGGCTGACTCCAGGAGTGGGCTTGGAGTGGATCTCAGACACCACTTTTATTGTGGCCAGGCTCAAGGGTGAATGGTAGGGTCTAGAACTGTACTAGGCTCAAGGATGTGAAGGAGATGGGATTTCCCCCATGAGTCTCCCATGCAATGCTCATAATTTATATCTTTATGTACCTACTTTTGGCACTTTTAAGGCATTAACAGTCATTTCAGAATGAAGCATCACAGTAAAGCACAGATAACACAAATTTGTATTTTAAAAATTTATAGGATTACCACATCAGATACACCAGACAAACTTAAAACCCCAGGGAAAACACAAGGCTATTTTTTGTAAAACTTTTGTAACCAGTGCCAAGAAATCTCTGTTGTCAACTGACTGAAATGACCCCTCCCTAATAATTGGCTTAGTGGCTTGGGGTTACAGAATATTCCAACATTCCAACTTCTCAGAAGTTAAGCACACATAGTCTAAATACAAATGTTGCTCTGTGCTGCACATGAGAAGGGAGCCAGTAATTCTACTGAACTTTTTGTCAACTGTTACATCTGTAAACAGCCCGTGGCGCCACGGGCGCCACGGACTGTATAAAGGAGTAAGGGGTAGTGGGGAGGAGTTAGGGCGGGACCGGTCCGGGATAAAAACTCGGGGGGGGCCAATCAGGAGCCGCGAAGCGGCTCCTGATTGGCCCCTCCGAGTGTCAATCCCGCCCCAGGCAGACAATGGGGAGCCGCGCGAAGCGCGGCTCCCCATTGCCTGCTTCACTCGCTCGGAAAATGGCGGCCCGCCTGGTGAGAGCCTCGGCTGGGGGGTGGGCCGGGAAGCCTTCTCTTGGCCGGCGGAGCGGCCTCGCAGCGTTGTGGACGCTGCGAGCCTGCTCCGCCGGCCGAGAGAAGACTCCAGAGAGCCTCGGGGGGGTGGATGGGTGGGGGGGGGGAACGGGAAGCCTTCTGCCGCCGGCCGTAGCGGGCTCACAGCGTCGTAGACGCTGTGAGCCCGCTGCGGCCCGCGGCAGAAGGCTCCAGAGAGCCTCGGGGGGGGGTGGATGGGTGGGGGGGGGACGGGAAGCCTTCTGGCGCAGGCCGTAGCGGGCTCACAGCGTCGTAGACGCTGTGAGCCCGCTGCGGCCCGCGGCAGAAGGCTCCAGAGAGCCTCGGGGGGGTGGATGGGTGGGGGGGGGGGGACGGGAAGCCTTCTGGCGCAGGCCGTAGCGGGCTCACAGCGTCGTAGACGCTGTGAGCCCGCTGCGGCCCGCGGCAGAAGGCTCCAGAGAGCCTCGGGGGGGTGGATGGGTGGGGGGGGACGGGAAGCCTTCTGGCGCAGGCCGTAGCGGGCTCACAGCAGAAGGCTCCAGAGAGCCTCGGGGGGGTGGATGGGTGGGGGGGGGACGGGAAGCCTTCTGGCGCAGGCCGTAGCGGGCTCACAGCGTCGTAGACGCTGTGAGCCCGCTGCGGCCCGCGGCAGAAGGCTCCAGAGAGCCTCGGGGGGGTGGATGGGTGGGGGGGGACGGGAAGCCTTCTGGCGCAGGCCGTAGCGGGCTCACAGCGTCGTAGACGCTGTGAGCCCGCTGCGGCCCGCGGCAGAAGGCTCCAGAGAGCCTCGGGGGGGTGGATGGGTGGGGGGGGACGGGAAGCCTTCTGGCGCAGGCCGTAGCGGGCTCACAGCGTCGTAGACGCTGTGAGCCCGCTGCGGCCCGCGGCAGAAGGCTCCAGAGAGCCTCGGGGGGGTGGATGGGTGGGGGGGGACGGGAAGCCTTCTGGCGCAGGCCGTAGCGGGCTCACAGCGTCGTAGACGCTGTGAGCCCGCTGCGGCCCGCGGCAGAAGGCTCCAGAGAGCCTCGGGGGGGTGGATGGGTGGGGGGGGGGGGACGGGAAGCCTTCTGGCGCAGGCCGTAGCGGGCTCACAGCGTCGTAGACGCTGTGAGCCCGCTGCGGCCCGCGGCAGAAGGCTCCAGAGAGCCTCGGGGGGGTGGATGGGTGGGGGGGGGGGACGGGAAGCCTTCTGGCGCAGGCCGTAGCGGGCTCACAGCGTCGTAGACGCTGTGAGCCCGCTGCGGCCCGCGGCAGAAGGCTCCAGAGAGCCTCGGGGGGGTGGATGGGTGGGGGGGGGGACGGGAAGCCTTCTGGCGCAGGCCGTAGCGGGCTCACAGCGTCGTAGACGCTGTGAGCCCGCTGCGGCCCGCGGCAGAAGGCTCCAGAGAGCCTCGGGGGGGTGGATGGGTGGGGGGGGGGACGGGAAGCCTTCTGGCGCAGGCCGTAGCGGGCTCACAGCGTCGTAGACGCTGTGAGTCCGCTGCGGCCCGCGGCAGAAGGCTCCAGAGAGCCTCGGGGGGGTGGATGGGTGGGGGGGGGGACGGGAAGCCTTCTGGCGCAGGCCGTAGCGGGCTCACAGCGTCGTAGACGCTGTGAGCCCGCTGCGGCCCGCGGCAGAAGGCTCCAGAGAGCCTCGGGGGGGTGGATGGGTGGGGGGGGACGGGAAGCCTTCTGGCGCAGGCCGTAGCGGGCTCACAGCGTCGTAGACGCTGTGAGCCCGCTCCGCCCGGCTGCAGAAGGCTCCAGAGAGCCTCGGGAGCGTCGGTGGGTGGGGGGGGGGCGGGAAGCTTTCTGCCGCCGGGCGGAGCCGCCTCACAGCGTCGCCGCCCGCCTCACCTCCGCCCGGACTACGGCGTTCAGAAGCCTGCCAGATCAGGAGCCGACGCCGACAAAAGGTACGCCGCTTCCCCTCCATGTAGCCCCGGCCCTCCCCAACACCTTCTGCGCTCCGCCGTGGGGAAGGGGGGCAAGCCTCCTGCGGCCCTGTGCTGCCCTGTCCTACGCCAGCCAGGCCTACCCTTGCCCCGTGCCAATGCCATCTAGCGCCCATTTTATCTACAGTAAAATGGGCTTAAAATCTAGTTAATTATATAAATATCATGGTATGTAACGGTAATATAGAAATGGCACATAAGTGTCTATCATATTGTGTGCCAGTAATTCCAGTACAATATGCATATAAATTAACCAGGAAGCACGTAAGAGGAAGTGAGAGAGTGCGCACCAAGGGAATGAACCTTAGCCCTTACAACACTGCTGTGCAGTAGTCCCATGGCCCCCTGCTATTGCTGATGGGGGCCTGAGTGACAGTGGCTTGCTGAGGTCAGTCAGCCTGCTGACTTTATAGCAGACTTGAACCAAGGACTTCCCACTTCAGCCTCCTAACCACATTTATACTGGATCAGTGTCCACTCCAGAAAGAAGCGCCATTACTATTCTCAGCCAAGTAGATGTGATAGAAGTAAGGTAGACATGATATATGACTTTGGGTTTCAAGTCAGATCAGTGCTTTAAAAACAGGGAAAGTACCAAGAGAGTAACTAGCAGTTAATAAAAATTAGATTTGAGTCTAGTAGCATTTTAGAAATCAACAAGATATTTGGAATTGAAGCTTTCAAAGGTCAAAGCTCCCTGAGGGCTATGCTCTAAAACTCGCAGTTAATAAGGAACCATCTTCTGGTTACCTCTAAGGATTTGAGATGATAATATTTCCTGTCCTATGACAAAAAAGAGAGGGGTATTAAGGAATTACCTGGCACCCAGTTTGATTTTAGAAGTATGTTTTAAGCTGAAGCCTGTAAACTTTGTGCTAAGTCTCCTTACATTTAGTGATCTACAGATGAATTTCAAAAAACAAAATAGGCTTAGGACTGTGCTTACCTTTACTAGAGTTGATAAGGAATGTACTCTCCTTTTATCATTCACAATACTATCAATCAGATCAGCTACTGACAGACCAACAGACCATGATCTTTGACCTTTTCCTTTCAGAACTTCCATGGCTCTACATAAAGCAAACGTATTTTAAAAATAAAAATTAGATATAGATTGCATTTCATTATATGTCTTCCTTTTGTATATATAATATGGTAGGAAATTTAAAGAGCCACAGTGAACAAATGTTAGACCGATTCCACATGAGGAATTTGCTCCCAGGACAGCCTCTTATTGCTCATGAGTTTTACTGTTGACATTGGCAGCAACCCGGAGCTCTGAAATGGCTAGTGCGAGTTGCTGTTGGGCCGAAAAGCTACGTGCCCTATGTAAAAAAGAAATGTTCTCCTCACAGTGCATGGTAATTTTAGGATTGGGCAGCCAAAACACATTCCTGTTTGTGTTTTTTTTGTGGTGGGATATGAACGGGAGGGGGGGATGTGATGAAACAGCCCTCTCCCCATCAGCTTGGCATCTGTGCTCTGTGTTTTAAAACTTTACTGTGAACAAACAATCACTCACTGAGTTCCAGTTACCATGGCCAGCTTATCACAAATCTACCTGAACATAAAGAGAGACCATTACACCAAGAATCTGAAAAAGAGATCTAAGTAGGGTACATTTTATTGTTGTGGCGAGATTCCACAGCAATGAAGAAGTGTAAGTTCTTTTAAAAAATGGTTCTGGTACTGTGGTATTTCCCCATAGCAAAGAGGAAGTGCACTTAAAAAAAACCACATTAATTTTGGGACTCAGGGTGGGGGGAACGGAAGTTTGAGTTCCAGAAACAACCGCTGTGAGAGGACTTCATTGACAAACCGAGGAGCAGGGAGAGAAGTTTGGATTGTTCTCAGTTGCTACCTCGAAATCTCCCATCAGGAATCTTGCAAACACACAGCTTCCAACCGCGTGTTTGCAAGCGGGAAGCAACACAAGTTTTACGCCTATGTGCAGAAGCGGCGTTATTCTATGGACTATTGGCCTCTAATCATTTCCTCTCACTTTGCCTCATCTCTACTTATTGCTGCTCTCAATGCACCCCAAAGCACATATGTCACTGTGGAGAGCCGGTGTGATTAAAATGGTTAATGTATTAAATTAGGATTATGGAGACCTGGGTTCAAATCCCCACAGGCCTGAAGCTCACTGGGTGACAATGACAGAAACTTTAAAACTTTACTAGGGCATAAGGGTGCCATCTAGAGCAGGGGTAGTCAACCTGTGGTCCTCCAGATGTTCATGGACTACAATTCCCATGAGCCCTTGCCAGCAAACACAGGCCTGAAGCTCACTGGGTGACAATGACAGAAACTTTAAAACTTTACTAGGGCATAAGGGTGCCATCTAGAGCAGGGGTAGTCAACCTGTGGTCCTCCAGATGTTCATGGACTACAATTCCCATGAGCCCTTGCCAGCCAACACAGGCCTGAAGCTCACTGGGTGACAATGACAGAAACTTTAAAACTTTACTAGGGCATAAGGGTGCCATCTAGAGCAGGGGTAGTCAACCTGTGGTCTTCCAGATGTTCATGGACTACAATTCCCATGAGCCCTTGCCAGCAAACACTGGCAGGGGTTCATGGGAATTGTAGTCCATGGACATCTGGAGGACCACAGGTTGACTACCCCTGATCTAAAGCATCTGGGATATTGGACTTTTGGGGTTTACATTAGAATAACCTATTAATTTCCATTCCAATTTGGGTCATCCTGCCAGACTTTATCTGTACAATGGACAAACTAATTTGGGCCACACCACCTATTTATCATGGAAATTCACAGCTATTACAAGATGCTTGATGGGGGTGGGATTATATTTTATAATTATTTGATTCGTAACAGCAGGCTCTGCCATTAGATATGGGACTTTGCATGGGATTGGCTAAATCAGCTCATCAGTTTTAGAGAAGAGGATGGCTTAGGTCCAATTCTCTTGACCATATCTGGATATTTAGGGTTTCCCCTTGTCTTTAGCAGAAATTGATAGGGGTTAAGGATTCCTCCAACATCAAGTTTCTGCAAGGAAGTTGGTATATGCTCTGAAGAACTTGCTATAGTATTAGTAAAGTTCTGAGTTAGTTCAACTATATTTTTAATTTTGGAATTTGGTGTGCTTGTGTTCTAGCATGTTTTCTTGTATTTTGTTCTGCCCTTTTGCCAGCCCAGTCTGAATCCAACACACCTTTCCCCCTCTCTTCTATGACAATGTTTTAAAATATAAAAAATGGGGGGTTTGGCTTTGCTTAGTATAACCTATTTTGCTGAATCTGTTCCCTACGTGCTAGGCCATACGATGCTACACAGTTGGCTATATTTTCTATGGTTTGTATCCTGTCAATTCCTGGAAGGATATCTTCCAAGAGGATTAGTTTAGATGACAGCTGTTTACCAGGATGCTTTCCAGGAAAGCTTTGGTCTAAGAAAGTCTCCCAGCAAGGAAAGACCCCCCCCCCCACTATGCATAACAGTGATTTTGGGCCAGTTCCCCGAATCCTAGTTTACCTCATAGTTATTGTGAGGGAAAAAAATGGGGGGGGGAGACACACAATCTGTACTGCCCTAAACTTCTTAGAGGGAAGGTGGGATAAGAATGGATAAATGGAAAGTGTTTGTCTCCCTTCAATCCCACATGAGTATCAGTCATTTAATCATTGGGTGAAGTTTGTGTCCTGCTGACAGACAGAGCATGTAGGCAAAGGGCGTAACTAGCTGTCAGAGTTTGTCAGAATGCCAGGCCAAAGTCCAAATACCAGTCAGTCCCAAATAACATCACCAAATTCAAGGGGAATCCAAAAAAAGAGTTCCAAAACACAGGCAAAGTCCAAGACAGGAGAATCATTTCAAGATATAGGCTGCAACGTCCGTAACTAATGGACATGTTTCTTCCATGCAGCCAGACCTTTGCTGGCTAGTTTTAACAACATGATCAGCACCTGCCAGCCACCTCAGCCCTGCTCCTGCAACCACAAATCCTTACTGCTGATATGGAGTCAGCACTGTGTGACCAATCTAGCACTGTGCCTTCTGTCCTGCAGCTCCCTCTTATCTTCCTCCTATGTTGTTTCTGAGGCTCTGGTTACAGGGGAGGTAGACTGGCAAGCAGATGACTCTCCATTGCCAACTCAGGGCTGAGGGGTTGCAAGGCCTTTATACAGGGACCTGGTGTGGATCCATGTCTTGGTCCTCAGAGACGGCCTCCTCCTACAGTGTCTCTGTTAATGGTTGTAGGTTTGGATCAGGTCTGCTCATTGCCTTTTCCTCTGAGGAGTCCTATTCATCACTTGACTCTGCTGGAACTGGCTGGTTCACAACTGTTTGAGTCCAGTTGCACCTTTAAGACCAACAAAGTTTTATTCAAGATACAAGCTTTTGTGTGCATGCACACTTCTTCAGATATCTGTGCTGCTGGACTCAAACTTTATTCTGCTGCTTCAGACCAACGTGGCTTACCCAGCCAAACTGATAATCTCTGGGACTTTAGCTTGTACCAAATCTTGTGTAATTCTACATTAATGGTAAATTTAATAGGCTCTTTTAAAAGATTTCTTGTGACATGCTATTTGGCTGATTATTGTTATTATTAATAAACATAGCATTATGATTCTGCAGACTCTTGGTGTAAATGTAGGTGATCCTTAAGAAGTATCTAGAAATGATATCTGGCCTAACCCTACTTATGCTTACTCAGAAGCATAAGTTGGGCTTACTCCCATTGTGCATAGGATGGTAACCTTAACATAATATACCATTATTTTTTTGTTTCTGTATACTGCATACATAGGCATGGATCCTATTTCATAGAAGCATGGAGGTGTGATAGAAACTACATTTTCTGTCTCTTCCTTCCTGCAGAAACCTTCTGTGCCCCCTCCATCATACGACACAGTGTGGGGCAGGGGGGAAGCATATCCCGAGGAGCAGCATAGGGTGCAGTGAAGAATTAGCAATAATAAACCTACTGTCTTTTGAAGAAGAGTTGGTTCTTATATGCTGCTTTTTCTCTACCTGAAGGAGTCTTAAAGTGGCTTACAGTCACCTTCCCTTTCCTCTCCCCACAACAGACACCCTGCGAGGTAGGTGAGACTGAGAGAGCCCTGATATCACAGCCCAAGGTCACCCAGCTGGCTGCATGTGGGGGAGTGCAGAATCAAACCCAGCATGCCAGATTAGAAGTCTGCACTCCTGACCACTACACCAAGCTGGCTCTCAGCTGGAGGAAGTGTCTTTCTTCAATGGAAAACACATTTAGGATTTAGGCCATTGGGTTTTCATAGCAAGCGACACTAGCTCTATATTAAGCCAATCATGCTTGTACTTGAGAGTATTGCGATATACTGTGTCACTTTTTTTTTTTTACCTTTTAGTCAACAGCTGCTGGGCATTACGATTGGTTGAATCTTCACTCTGATGACTTGCCCCTGAATTAGGCGCAATCCATGCTGGCACTAAACAATACAAATACAAACAACCATTTCTTTTCAACTATTCGAAACTTAACCGTAAGAATTCCTATTATAAGTATGTACATTCAATATTTATGTATTTCAAAGCAGAGGGGCAGGGTTCTATTCCAACATGTTTCTTTTAAAATTGGCAGAAAGCAACTTCTTCTGCAGTCGCCTGCAATAATACTTCTGCCTGTGTTGTTTTTGCATCTTAGGGTCCCAGAATATTCATCAGTCCAATTAGTCCTATAGGATCTGATGAGTGTAGGAATAAAGAAATTGTGCATGATGAGGTGTAGATGTTTTTAAAAATGCATTGTCAGTAATACAAACCAGTTAGGAAGCTAAAGGTGTCATGTTCCACATTTTGTGCATAGAAATGGATAAGAGAACAGGCAAAGGAGATTCATGGAGATCCATTCAAAGCTGTTTTATTTACAAATCCATACGAAAGCAAAGAAAAGGTGAACGCAAACAGGTAACTTGCTAAAAGCAAGGATTGAAGCCATTACACTATTTTTTATACCATACTATACTAGACTCTCCCCAAGAGCCAAGTAAAATGACAGTGAAACATGTAAGGGTTACATCAAGAAAGAGGCAGGACAAAGGAGTGCCTTACCAGATGGAGCCAAATGCAAATAAGCATGGTTCACATCAAAGCATTAAGATATTTGTTGAACAATGGTTCTTAAGACAAAACATTCCTGGGAACCATGGCGGATTTTTTTCAAATTGAACACTATCTTAGTTCAAAGCAAGCAGGCTGCTGGCACAAATATCCCTGTGCATTTGCATTTACACAGCTGTAACTGGCATTTCACACCATGATAAAAGTAATAACAATTTCTTAAACAGCAGGAATACAGTCTATGAACCCCTACTCAAGAGCCATGGGAAATAGATGACATCTCTGTTTGTGCAAGTGTCTTCTGGCCTGGAGATTTTAAACTCTTTAATCACAATGCCTCAATGAGACCTTCCATTCATGAACAAATGAGCAAACAGGCTTAAATAACCTGGGGCAAGATTTACAAGTCATCCTTTCTAGTGGGAATTTACATATCAAACCTTTAATACTTCAAAGGCCATACAGTTCAAACCCAAATAGTACAAACATCACTAAAAAGTATACAGAGCAATGTGAGAATTCTAATAACACAGAGTCCTCTCCTGCAGGCAGAAGATGGGACAGATGAGTTTTAGTGTCAAAACTGAGAAGTCCCTCTCCCAGGCTGCCTTCCATCTAATCTCAGAAGTTAGAGGCACGCAAAATGTAGCCTTGGAAGATAACCATAGCGGTCGGGTAGATTCATAAGAGAGTAGGCAGTTGTATGCTATTATTAGCACACTGGGGCTTATTACTTCTTTATGCTGCCTTTTCTGTCCCTCAGAAATAATTGTCTATCCAAGTAGAAAGTGTTACTATACATGTTTGAATTTCAGCTATTCTGTAATAAGCATAATCAGAATGATCTAGTGTAATTCTATTAAATCTACACATCTTTTTTTTTAAAAAGGGACTGTCATGGTCATTTTACCAACTCAGTTGTTTGAGAAGCTAGCATAAGACAGACTGTTACAGACTGAATAAGTAGAGATAATTTGTTCCACTGGTGATCCCACCCAGGCATCCTGCTGTAATAATAGGGTTGTCAGGGAATCTGGCGTTATAGACACAGCAGAGGTTTGCTGTTAATTTCTATTCAGCTGGTAATCTATTTATTAACTAGAAGTAAAGCCCATTTTTAAAAATGGGCAGAGCAGGGCCGTGGACCTTGCCGGCCCCTTTGGGGGCCTCCTCCCCTTCTCGCGTGGGCGGCGCGGGGATGGTGGCCGCAAGCAGGGCAGCTCCTGATTTGCTCCTCTGAGTTTTTATCATGGACAGTGCCCACCCACTCTCCTCCCACTTAGCCCTTAGACTTTTATTCATACCGCTCCGCTGGAGCGGTGTAAAGATTTTTACATTTTTATTCCGGCCTTCCCCAAGGGCTCAGAGCAGATTACATTACCTTAAAAAATACAATGTCATATAAAGATACATATACATATAATAAATTAAATATCATAATTAAAAATCTGAAGTTAAAACTAGTATTGCCTTATTGCCTCTTGTACAGAAGAAGAAAGGGGGGGGGAGGACATATAATATGGTCTTCTGATAAGGTTTAGTTAGGTGGGTATGAGTAGGGAGGCCAGCTCACTTAAGTATTGTTTACAAGGCCTCAAACACAGGCCTGGTAGACCAATGAAGAAATTACAGCAGTTTAAAGTGATATCATGCTTCTTTTAGTGTTTATATACAATACATTCAAATGCCTTCTGATTTCTAGGAGGAGAAATAAAATGGCAACAAAATAGTTATGTCTTGATTCAAATTGAAGACCAGGCCTAAAATATCATAAATTTACCTTTGTTTTCTCCTTGTTCACCAATAATCCAAGTATCTTTGGACTCTGATTTCAACAGGTTTGTAATAATATATTGGAATCTTGCTGAGTCCAGGTTGCAGCCAATCCCAATAACTCTGCTTTTGGCAAATCCGCTCATCTTCCATGATACATATGTCATTATTTCCACTGTATGTTGAACAAAAGCATATATGAAATCATACAGAACGGTATTTGTATTTCAGTTCTACAGTGAACTTCACAAGAAAAAAAATCAAGAATGTTTTCAACAGTCTTTTAGGGCAGCAGTCCCCAACCTTTTTGCGGTTGAGGACCACCTACGGGGATAGGGGAGAGCCAGCGGCCCGGGTGCTGTGCACGCATGGCAGCTGCATGCAAATGCGCGTGCCCAGTTGCCATGCACGTGCATTTGTGCCAGCAGGGGGCGCAAACGTGCAAGTGCGGCAGTTCCGCACATGCGTTTTTGCGTCTGCCAGCGTGCCAGTGGCCACGCCTGCCTTTCCCCCCCTCGCAGCGAGAAGCTAGCCAAGCCGTGAGCGAAGCGGCCGCTTCAGCAGCTGCTTCAGCAGCTTCTTTGGTGGCTGCTTCGCTCACGGCCTGGTGAGCTTCTCGCTGCGTGGGGCGGGGAGAGGCAGGAGCGGCAGGAGCGGCCACTGGCAGCCCGGTACTGAGGCATTCGCGGCCAGGTACCAGGCTGCAAACTGGGGGTTGACGACCCCTGTTTTAGGGGATATAAGAAAATGGGAATCAGCAATTATGCTGATCTCAAAAAACATAAATATCTTTGGCTAAGATAACAAAAGATATTTTAGTGTGATTTTAAAAAAACAGTCTTTCATGCTTCCGCTGAATTATTACATATCCTATTGCACACTATTACTACTTTGTTCTACTGTGCATTGTTTGCTATGAAATTCAGGCCACTGTCCTAAGGACACTTTCCTGGGAATAAGCAACCTGTTAAGGATTGCTCTCTAATTATAGTTTAAATCAGTGGTCCCCAACCTTTCTGAGGCTGGGGACCGGCAGGGCATCGGGCCACGCCGTGCATTGGGCCGCGCCCGCGGGCCGCACCCACGTATCGGGCCGCGCCCGCTGACCACGCCCGCATGGGCCACGCATGTGCAATGCGCGGCCCGGCCCTGATTCCCTCTCCCCGCCCTCCCGCAGTAAGAAGCTTCCCGGGCCGCAAGCTTGCGGGGGGGGGCGGGGAGAGGGAGCCGCGGCCCGGTGCCATGGCCTTCGCGGCCCGGCACCGGGCCGTGGCCCGCAGGTTGGGGACCACTGGTTTAAATAATTGGCTCCTTTAAGCAGTTTCATTGCTTAATGGCTACTTGTTTTCAATGTATTTTGAAAATAAGCCTCAACTCTGCATGCTTGTTTAAAGGTCTTTCCTGTTTCAAGAACTGGCATCTCAAACCTAAGCATGTTTACTCAGAAATGTCACATTTATTTAAATCAGTGGTCCCCAACCTGCGGGCAGCGGCCTGGTGGCGGGCTGCGGCTCCCTCTCCCCGCCCCCCCCGCAGTAAAAAACTTCCTGGGCCGCAAGCTTGCGGCCCGGGAAGCTTCTTACTGCGGGGGGGCGGGGAGAGGGAATCAGGGCTGGGCCGCGGCCCGTGCAGGCGCGGCTTGATGCGCAGGCACGGCCCAATGCCCCGCCAGTCCCCAGCCTCAGAAAGGTTGGGGACCACTGATTTAAATTACTAGCAAGAAAGCCCATTGCAACCAGGAATACAATGGGCGCTAGGACCCAGGAGACACTGGCAGGAGACACTGATCTCTCTCGCAGCAGGAGCCATAGGAGGTAATCAGAGGTAGCAGGGAAGCAAGGGTTGTTTGCAGTTTGGGGCTTGTTTACAGCTTGTCTGTCTGTCTTTCTCTGTCCCAACAGGAGCCATAACAAATAATCAGGAGCCAAAGCAGGTAATCAGGGGTCATTTGTGGTTTGGCAGGGCTCTCTGTGTCTCTGTGTGTCTCTCTCAGGTGTCTGAGAGCAAAGTGGCTAGCGTCCAGGGAAGGAGGGCGTGAGCCGGAAAGGGTGGGCCAATCAGGGCCGCACCCTGATTGGTCCTATTCCATCTCGGACAGCCAGGACACTCTCCACCCCCAGGACTGTTTCACAAATATTAAGAGGAGCAATGGATAAGGATAAGCTTCCAAGCATCCTTAGGATCACAGCCTTTGAGTTTCCTAGCTGGGGCGGGGTCTGAAACATGCATGTTATGCAACCATTCAAGATCAGGGAAGTATACATACACTGATCTAGAGTAAAATAACAAAATACAAGTCATTTATGCCTGTCATGATTTACACAAAATACAAATATTTTGTCTTCCTTTATTAAGAAACAAATCTATTGGTTTCAGAATAGTTATTACATGGTTTGTTACATCCAGGGAGAAATAAATCAGGAAGGTAAGTATTGCCATACCTGGCTGGGATGCCACAAGCAATATACTGTTTTGACTATAGTGTGCTACTGATGGAATAATGCCCCTGAATAGATCCACATTGTTCTGCACAACATCCAGATACGACTGAGTATTTCCTAAATAATTCACTGTAAGCACCACCACTTTGGAATCCCTTGTGGCAGAAAAATCTAAGAAATACAAAGAAAAAATGTAACCCATTTTATAAGAGTTGAGATTTAAAATAAGATTTACTTCACTAAAAACATGTAATGAATTGTACAAATAAAATTCCAAGAACTACTGTCTACCAATATAGTGGTTTGGATCCTGTGAAGCATGAGCAGAAGGATGTTCATGATTTGCCTCTTTCCCATCTTTCCCTTTTACCGAGGAACAGAAGGCAAAACAAGACTGGGGGCAAAAATGTTGAAAGTAATAGTATAGTCGGGTAACATTCTAGCCTTCATATCTTAATCCCTCACCCTACAACACTCTGCAAATACATTTCTTTCCTTCCACATCACCAGATGCAAACCAGGAATTCAATACATTACCTCTACTGATTTCCACATTTGGGAGGGCAAAGATTTCTAAATCCATTGTTCCTCCTTTTATTGTACTTTCTGAACAGTCCAAGATAACCACCTTGTCAGCAATGCCCTGTACAGATTTTAAAAATATTCCCTTCAATTAAGGAAAATACAGACTTTTATTCTGGAAATAAACCCTTGTGACACCTAATCTAGGTACTAACAGAATTACCAAAAATAATGTAATTTCTGAACATGTTTTATTTTGATTGTAAAGTATGAAACATTATACAAGATCTAAATAGTTCAGTTAAAATGTGAGAATTAGATTGCTTAGAGTTCAATTATTAAGTAACCATTACCTGCTGTGCACCAATGTATCAACTATAGTTTTTCCTTATTCGTCTAACTCTAATTGCCTTGCTTTGTAGAGCTGATGTGTAATCCTTTATGTAAAAACAAACTGCTGTTATCAATTCAAACAAACAGCTATTTTAGTTCCTGCCATTTCAATAATTTAAATGTATTTAAATCTCCCCTCATGACATCAATGAAATATTAAAATGCTTATTTTTTATGCATAGTTATGCTTGTCTGAATAGGTAGAAAGGAGCAAGACTCCAGCTTTCATGAGTCATTGCTCACCTTTTCAGATAATAATATAAAATAATAAACTTTATTTTTCTAACCTGCCCTTCCCATGAGTCTCAGGGCACATGACATCGAGAAGTAGCTTGATGTTTGAAGAAAGCTCATGCCTTGTGACAAATTTTGTTAGTGTTTATGGTGCTACTGGACTCTTGCTCCTTTCTATCTATTCAGACAAGTTTAACTGCATAAAAATAAGCATTTAAATATTTCATTGATTGCATGAGGGGAGATTTAAATAAATTCAAAGGATAGCATGCTTAGAGAACATGCTAGCCTTGATATATATAATATGGAATTTAGTAGATTATATCAAGAATGAGGCATGGATTAAAATAAACCATTACACACAGCAGAGGTTTTGGCTAACAAGAATCCTAATCTGGAGTCAATACAGAAGCATTTTTTAATATACAGTACTTACCTTTGCAGAAATAGCTAATATACAAGCAAGACCCAAATCTCCTGCTCCAATAATGGTCACTTTATTATTAAATCCTTTGCCATTTTTCTCCTCATCCGTCTTACTCTTTGATTGTATATCATTTTCACCTAAAACAATATATGGCAATTTATATAACAGAATCTAAACTGAATACCCTGGAGTTACATGAAAGACAATATACACATTCCTTTAATGGCAACTATGGCAATCTGTTTAATGACTGGCAAGCCATGAGTCTTGATCTTATCTATGTTCTCAGGGGAGTAAGTCCTACTGATTTCAACAGGACTTAGTCCCAATGCAAGTAGGCACAGAATTAAAGCCTTCAGTTTTCTTGTGACAAGAGCAAAAGCACAAAAGGAAGATGGAAGGGTTGTAGATGTAGCAAAGGAGATAAAAACATTTTCATTCACTCTGGCATCCATTGCTTATTCCTGCATGCTTGATTCTGCCTGTTTTGTTAGTAGTGTTGCCATTTTTCTACTGGCAGGCCTCCAGTGTCATCGTCACACCACAGTTTATTCAAGACAGATATTCAACAGGAGCTACACTCTCCAGTTTTTGCATCATCATGCCAGAGAACGTCTTTGTGTTGAATTTCTGCCTGTCAACCAGCTGTTACAGATCCAGGACATCCAGGCGGGAAAAAGTAGCAATCCTAGTTGTAATAATTAGTTTAGAAAGAGCAGTTATATGCTCTGCTATAACTCCTGTTGCACAAGCAGGTTTTGCTTCCCCAAACACGCTACCCCTCACACAGAAGCACTAAATGGGTCATTCCCATGATACCTAAAATATCTCATGAGCAGACATACCCACCCTGTTCTTTTCCCACCATCCAGCACTGTGTTCATCAGCCGTGCCAATTAGGATTGCCTTTGACCCTGAGACTCGGGTTTGTGGGGAGTGTTTTCAGGTCACCTGGTTAAGATTTCAAGACTATAAGCAAGCCCACATATTTGATGGCTTCTTGTAAGATTTCTATGCTTGTTGTTATGACCATACACCCAAACTGTCTTGTTTAATGGTAAATATTTAGGGTGATACTGGGACTTTGATTTCTATCAATATCTGAATTGTAAAAATATGGTGAAATCTTTCTGAAAGTTGGTTAACTTGCACTAACCTCCCAGACAGATTCGTCTGACGAAGCGAGCTTGCACTCGAAAGCTCACGCTCTGAATAAATATTTGTTGGTCTTAAAGGTGCTTCCAGACAGAGTTTATTCAGCAAAATAAAGGAAATTGTGTATTATTACTGCCAGATAACAACAACTCTTCCTTGGCTATTTTCTTATTAATGAGTAAGATAAGAATAAATGCTTACTTATGAACTAGTAAAACATCTGTAAACCGCCCGTGGCGCCGCGGGCGCCACGGACTAAATAAAACAGTAAGGGGTTCTGGGGCGGGATGAGTCCGGGATGAGGAAGGGTCCAGATTGGACCCTTCCTCATGACAGACAATCGGAGGGACCAATCGGCAGGCGCGAAGCGCCTGCCGATTGGTCCCTCCGATTCCCAGCCCCAGGAACTGCGAGCCGCGCGCAGCGCGGCTCGCAGTTGCTCCTGGCCTGACGCGGCGAGAGGCGCGAAGCGCCTCTCGCCGCGTCAGGCCTCTGCCTGGGGGACCCACCGGCAGCCGCGCGGAGCGCGGCTGCCGGGGGTTCCCTGCCCGGCGGCCTGACGCGGCGAGAGGCGCGAAGCGCCTCTCGCCGCGTCAAGCCGCCGGGCAGGGAACCCTAGGACTCCTGCAAGCCGTCAAAAAACAACCAGCCACGGAGCCGGGAGCCGGCCAGGGTCCCACCAACCCGAGGGAGCCGCCGGCCAAATCACTCTACCGCTGAGGGAGCCGCCGCCCAACTCACGCCGCCGCCGAGGGAACCACCGCCGAGGGAGCCGCCGCCCATGGACCCGCCGCCGAGGGAACTGCTGCCCACGGAGCCGACGCCGAGGGAACCGCCGCAGGACCCGCCGCCGAGGGAGCCGCCGCCCAAAGAGCCGCCGCCGAGGGAACCGCCGCCGGACCCGCCGCCGAGGGAGCCGCCGCCCAAAGAGCCGACGCCGAGGGAACCGCCGCCGGACCCGCCGCCGAGGGAGCCGCCGCCCAAAGAGCCGCCGCCGAGGGAACCGCCGCCGGACCCGCCGCCGAGGGAGCCGCCGCCCACAGAGCCGCCGCCGAGGGAACCGCCGCCGGACCCGCCGCCGAGGGAGCCGCCGCCCAAAGAGCCGACGCAGAGGGAATCGCCGCCGGAAATGTCGCCGAGGGAGCCGCCGCCCACAGAGCCGACGCAGAGGGAATCGCCGCCGGAAATGTCGCCGAGGGAGCCGCTGCCCACAGAGCCGCCGCCGAGGGAATCGCCGCCGGAAATGTCGCCGAGGGAGCCGCCGCCCACGGAGCCGACGCAGAGGGAGCCGACGCCGAGGGAACCGCCAGCGGGAATCGAAGACAATGTAAGCCCCACCGCCAGATCTGGGTAGGCTGCGCCGCCTCTGCCATTGCGGAGAGTCCACCCCCTCGACCCATGCCCGTCGACAGCCCCCCCTCACCCTCCAAACCCCTGCTAGCGCCCGCCGAAGACAAACAGCTGAGAAGCGTGACCGCGGCGCCGCTTTTCAGGGGGGGGAACGTCTCCCTTACCCTTCCCTCTTCTACCCTTTCAAAGCCCACCCAAAGAATGCAGGTGGTCCCCCCCCCCAAACACCCACTCTCACTGCTAGCGCCCATTGCATTTCGCACTGCAATGGGCTTGATTACTAGTTCAAACATAAAACTTCAACAGTAACTTTCTTCTAAGGTAAAACTGGTTCTCAGAGATACATTTCTACATCAAGTCACAATTGGTTCTGTTACACAGTTTCCTTTTTAACATTCACAGCATAGAAGCAGAGATTATTTTACGTTTTCTGACTGACTCACAAACATGACCAGAGAGACTCACTCTTCAACACGCAAAACATTCACTGTCAACACTAACAGAAACAGAATTCTCCCATCATATATTTATCACTTCAGTATCTGTGAGTATGCATGTAAGGATGTACAAACAAAAATTCCAATAAATTGGAGGTCAGATATAGTCAGATAACAGTGAATAGTGCACGTCTTTAAAATCTTCTGAAGAGAATGACTTTTGAAGCTACAGACATTCACATATATCACACAGGACAATTCCTAGAGCCTATTTTGGGGTTGCATATCAATATCTTCAGGTCCGATCTCATGGCAGCTCAAAGCCCTGCTTCTGGAGTGTGGGTTGCTGGAGACTCATGTTCCATGAGCCTCCAAAGCTTCCACATATGGATGGGGAAGATTCCCAACACTGGAACAAGGGAACAAGTCTTTCCCTTGCATCAGCATTGAGTCTTCCTCTGGATCCTTTGCTCAACTGCCCTGGGACAAGAGAGAAAGAGAGAACCCAAAGCAAAACCCACAGTCTAACACATAACAGATTACAACTATGAATACTAGATTAAAAGTTCCCTCACAATACACACCTTCAGTGAACTTTGCAATATATGACAATAGCTCCATTTGTCTGGCTGCATCAGAGGACGATAACGAGTACAGAGGGAGTTCCTCTTCAAATTTGATGGCCATTTCCTTTAACAATCCTATAATCACTGATTGTGGCTGAAATACAAACAGTAGTAATGAGAGCCACAATATTTTATTCACAAGGACATGCACACAAGAACATGCACAAATAGGAAAGTTTATCAGTCAGATCCTCACACAAACCAGGTCTCAGTTTTCTATCAGGAAACAGGAATCAGAATTGTTTCTACCCAGCTAGGATACACAGTCCCTGGGTCACTAGAGGCCAAAGAGGCATGTTTAATCATCCCATCCCACTAGTGCCATTCCTGTTCAGACATATGAAGCTACATAATACCATCATACAATGGGTCCATATTTTTCCAAGTCATCTGCTCTGACTGGTAGCACCTTTCCCAGCACCCAAACTCCTTTAAGTGGAGATGGTAGGGACTGAAATGAGGACTATGTGCATAAAAAAAATTGTGGTCTGTCACTGAACCTTGTGGTCTGTCTCTACTTTCTTCCACAGAAATAGATTACTAGTGTTCATTCATCTGGGTACATGTACAGTATATCATGTTGTAGCAATTTCTTTCTACCATGACATTGCTTAGTCTAGATTAGAACAGTGATAGTTAGTGGCTTGAGAGCCAAAAGTTGTTCTTTGACATGCCCCGTGTGTCTCCTCTGAGCATCACTTCCTAACATGGCACCCATTCTATGTTTCAGAAAACTGGGCAAAGCTATTAACCTCTTGGGGGCTGTGGCTGGCAGGTGGTTCCCACTTAGAACATGAACATTTAAACTCTGTCTGGTATCATCAAGTCTGACTGGCAAGCTTTCCCTTCAGTCTAAATTCAAAAGACTTGTTTAGGTTCAACTGTGGTGGGGACCAAGAACCATGCATAATCACAGGTACTCTGGAAATTGAAAAGGTTAATGTTATACACATTTAAGATTAACACTGTATTTTATTGTGTTTGGTGAGATGGCACACAGCATACAGCAGTCATGTGGCTCTTTCAGTTGATGATAAATGGAAGTCTGACTATCAGTGAAATGTGGATTGAGTACCACTGGAATCAACTTTGCTTGCATGCAGAATCACTTGTCTCTGCATTCAGACACACCTATTATAAACACACACACACACACACACACACACACACATATATATATGGAAAGCTGGCACTTAGTGTTTAAAAGAGAAACCTATGTACTGTTAACATAGCTTGCATACATGACACCAAATAAGACAAAAATGCCAACTAACTAGGGTTGCCAGGTTTCCTGTCCGGGTGGGGGTCCTTACTTTCTGGATGCACCTCACCCCCCAAAACCAGAAAAATGCTGCAAATTAGGGTAACATGCTGATGTCACCCAGAAATTATACTGGCACATCGGGGTTGTCTAGGGTGTATGACACTTTGGCTTTTTGGCAAAGCTATAATTAGAAGCGAATTCTAACATAAGAGTTTTGCCTGAAAGCCAGAGCATCACCCTGATGCCCCAAGGTAACTTCTAGGTCAGAGGTCATCAACCCCCGGTCTGCGGCCCGGTGGCGGGCCGCAAAGGCCACGGTACCGGGCCACCGCCAGCCACGCCTGCCTTCCCCCACCGGCAGCAAGAAGGAAGGGAAGAGGCAGGCGCAGCCGCCGGCATGGCAGTGACACAAACACGCATACGTGCTGTTGCCGTGCATGCGCGTTAGCGCCACCTGGTGGCGAAAACATGCATGCGCAGCAATTGCGCATGCGAGTTTTCGCAGCACCCGGGCCGTCGGCTCTTCCCTCACTCTGGAGGCGGTCCCTGATCTGAGAAAGGTTGGGGACCACTGTTCTAGGTGATGTTTGTACATTGCGTCATTCCTCCTTGTTCCCAGAAAGTGCCCCCCTGCCAGCAATTGGGACCTGGCAACCCTACAATTAACAAATATTACACACGTGTCTACACACACACAGCCCTTACATGGCTCCAACTTTGTAGATAGGGCAAGTATATCCTTCCACGTGCATCTACGTGCTTTCCTACTGAAATCCCCATGTTGGCAGTGGGCTTCAAGAAGCAAATTGGAGGAGTAAAAGGATGGGAATCTAAAATCCACAGGTGAATTGGAATGTTATAAGAATTACCTGTCAAAATACAAAACATAAATTACTATGCATAAGCCTGGTTGTGCAAAAACTTATTTAAGGACATTTGTGCAGAAAAATAACGCACTTTATGGACATCTTTATACCACTCCACGGTATAAATAAAAGCCTAAGGGGGGTGGGGGTGGGCTCAGTCCGGGATAGCTTAAAGGGGCCAACGATTGGCCCCTGGCCCCCAGACTGAGGGGCCAATCAGAAGGCGTGAAGCGCCTTCCAATTGGCCCCTCTGCCATTCCCCGCGGGACGTGCCTGGTAGGCGGCCGCCGAGGGGAGGCTTCGGCCCGGGCCTCAGAGCAGGCCCGCGCTGAAGCCACAGACTCGCAGGGGCGGGGGGCAGGTGGGGGAGGCTTCGGCGGAGACGGGGGGGCTGCCCCGCTCCCTTATGGACGGGCTTTGAAGCCTAGTTGTTGAATAATTTCTTTAAATGTGGATATCAGTTGCCATTGTACAAGCTGGCAAAACAGCTCCTGGGTATGGGCCCAACTCACTGGCCTTCCTTACACCAGAGTAACTTTGGATGCATATCATCCCATGCAGCTATTTAGCTGTGCCAAGGCAGTTGTTAAGTGTCAAATGAGATTTGCTTCACTCGGCATAGTGAAGTTTAGCACACCATTAAAGCTTCCACAATCCATTGTGCACAAAGTTCTGGGAGTGCCTGTCACACTCAAAAGATCAGGTGAGAGAGCTGGAAGATCTCGTTTTTTTGTACCCCACTTTTCACCACCTGAAGGAGTCTCAAAGCAGCTTACAACCACTTACCTTTCCTGTCTCCACATCACACACCCTGGGAGGTCTAAGAGACTGTGCCTGGCCCAAGGTAACCCAGCCGGCTGCATGTGGAGAAGTGCGGAATTAAACCCGGTTCTCCAGATTAGAGGATGCCAATCTCAATCACTACACCATGCTAATCAAACATGAGAACAGGTTGACTAAAACCTGCAGGAAACCATAGCACGAGGTAAGCGTGCCAATGGGTCTGTCATGGAATAGAGTTCTTATCTATTCCTGCTAAACACAGAAATAAATGCTTCCATAGGTGGTGAAATTTTAATTGCATGGAAAGCAAGAAACTTTTGCATTAAAAAGGACTACCTGCAGGACATCTTGCTCATTTCCAGCATGATTTATGGCATTCCCATAACTTTCCCCTCTAAGCCAGAAAAAAAACACACAAATAACCTATATTTATCCAGCTCAAAGAGAACCTGCAGAGTGGCTGCAGGGAAGGGTCCACACCCTTACCTGCCTTTGCAAGGGCAGAGAATGGTGCTAAGTTTCACATTCAAAAAGAAATGGGACAGCTTGCTCCCACATACCATTTCTCCCCTTCCCCCAGGTCTTTAAAGCATTCCCCATTTCCTTCCTGAGCTTCAGCATTACAGTATAGCTCAGCAGAGAAAGGCAAAGGGGCAGTTCAGACTCATGGTGGTGTGTATATGGGGGGGGGTGCTCCCATTTTAATCACTGCTGCAGTGGGGGGGGAAGCAAACCATCTGATGAAGGGCAGTCTCAGCATGGGAATGGGAAGGGTTCCCACTGTTCCCACTCTACCTGCTTATGTGCCCCCCTGTGACAGCAGCCTAGATCTGTCAAGGAATAAATATGGATCTCTCATTTCAGCTTTGCTGTCCTGTCTTGTTTCATTTTGGCTGATCAGAAAGATTAGAAATCATACAAAATGCCCATAATCAGATCTGATAGTATAACAATAAAAGAATGCGTGGGAACTCACCCTGATATTTCACTGGAACAGTACCACTAAGATTCAGAAGATCTTTCTGGGACCCATCCTTGAAAGCTTTAAAAAAAACCAGAATGCTATTTTTTGTTTGTATGGATTACATTTTTCCTTTCTATAAAATACTATTATGCTTTATTTGCATTTTATACCAGAGCCAAGGCCCTCATGCTCTGATTCTAACACTTAAAAGGGTGAAAATAGTATTAACAGCGGTCAGTTATGGATAATACAAATTTTTATATACAACAGTTGAGTACTGATATCATTGTATCATTATATCTCAGCAGAATATAATACTTTATTTGAAATAACTTGTGTTAGTTGTCAAATCTATATAAGCACCAATTGCCCCAGATAGAAGAATGTATTCTTACTGTAGGTATTCATGGAGAATGTAATGTTTGGGTACATTCCACTTACACTCTTCAGTTCTTCAATGGTCAGATCCCGGAATTTATACTGAAAATTTAAAGCATGTTATAACTATGAAATATTTACCATGTCAGCTGCAATTCTAAACATATGAGAACTGTCCACTCATTCCAGCCATTTGAGAAATTTATTTTTGTTATATCTGACAGTCAAATGACTATGCATTTGATGAGATCTTTGCCTCTGCAAATTAATAATGATGGATAAAATTTTGGAAAATTGGTTCTTATATGCTGCCTTTCTCTACCCAAAGGAGTCTCAAAGTGGCTTACGTTCACCTTCCCTTTCCTCTCCCCACAAGACACCCTGTGAGGTAGGTGAGGCTGAGAGAGCCCTGACATTACTGCTCTGTGAGAACAACTCTATCAGTAATGTGACTAGCCCAAGGTTATCCACTGGATACATGTGGGGGAGGAGCAGGGAATCAAACCCAGCTTGCTAGGTTAGGTCAGTGCTCCTAACCACTACACCAAGCTGGCTCTCTGCCCATGCTTGTTCTTCAAAACAGACATGCCACTTTTTATATTTATATTCCCAAAACCTTGTTTATGCAACGTTATAAAATGTACATTTACTGGGCCTCCTAACTTTTCTAATTACAACCATGCATTGCACACAAACCCAAGTTGTTATAGCATATAAGACTGTTAAACCTGAAATGGCTAACTTGATTAAAAACCGCACGAAATAAATAATTTCAGCGTTAGATTCCCCACCCCACCCCACCCCCTGCCTCCAAAAAAGCATCCACATTCCCTAGGAAAAGCTGTATTAAACGGGAAGGACTGTCTGAGAGCCAGGAAGTGGTTGTCATGAGCCTACACCACAGAACAGGAGCAGCCGCTTAAATCGGGAGCTGCTGGGCTGAAGGAGTCACGGCTCCAACAGTGAAGAAAGACACTGGTCGCGTCGAGAGTTCATTTCAACGAGCGGCTTGTTTTTGGCTTATCTACGATTACTTTCGCTAGGGAAACCAGGCGGAGAACGGGACAGGAGAAAGAGGTTTGCCAATCAGTCAGCACACAGCCCAAGTTGGGCGGCGGGGGTGGGGGACCACCACAGCGAGAGAAGGGGGCGGGGAGAGAGGCGAACCGGTTGAAGTTCAGCCTGCTGCACCCCCCCCCCCCGATCGTCTCGGCCCCGCCCCTCTGGTGCGGGAAGAGGAGAGGTCCCGGGTGGCAGGAGCCGCGCGCCTTGCCTTGGTCAGCCATTTCCGCAGGCTCTCCTCGGAGACCTCCATGGTGAGGGTTCGTTCAAGGCCCAGAAGGGCTTCCTGGTCGCCTCGGCCCAGGCGGCAGCTGGCGGGCACCAAAACAAACCGGTCTCTTAAGGGCGGGCCGAAGAAGGCGCCCCGGCCGGCCCTGCAGCGTCTGCCGCTTCCTCCTTTGCAGGCGGGTGTGTGACTCACACCGCGGAACCGCGCCAGGCGGCATGGGCAGGTCGAGCGGGTTGCTCAGGACGGGCCACAAACACCGGGGGGCTAATGGCGATGCCTGCTGGATTTCGTTACTAGAGACGGCTGTTCCTGGTGAACCAGGCTGCGGAACTCACGGGAATCCGGCGGCACCGTATAGTTAACATGTTTTCACCATAAACTTCCTTTAATCAAAGCTCACTTCATCAGATGCATTAGAGCAGCGTTCCCAACCTTTTTATCACCGGGGACCACTCAACGCTTGACAATTTTACTGAGGCCCGGTGTGTGTGTGTGTGTGTGTGGGGGGGGGTAGTTTACTCCTCTACTCTCAACCACTGCCCTAACACTCTCTGATCACTACGGTAATGTTTAAACATCCCTTCAAAATAAGATACAGACACGCCACAACAATGAACATAAGGAACATTTTATTTTCATGGACATTTTAACTCATGACAATGACAAATCAATGGGAACCCTCTGCAACAAGATAGTCCCATCTGGGAGTGATAGGAGACAATGACACCCGAAGTGTGTTGTAAAGGGCCGGGGTGGGGGGAGAAGGCGTCCTTCACGGCCCACCTCCAATGAGTCGACAGACCACATGTGGTCTGCGGCCCACAGGTTGGGGATTGCTACATTAGAGTATTGTTGCACTTGTATATAAAATGTGCACATTGTCATGATTATTGAAGAGAAAAGGTAAAAGCTGGACCCCCTAGTGTTTCCACACACACACATACACACGCCTAAGTCCAGCATTAAATCACAGGTCAAAACTAAACTTTAAAAAGCACATTTGTGAGCACCACAAATACCACAGATCTACCATTTTGTTTCAGTTTGGTGGCACATAGTTCCACATCATGGATCCTCATGAGTTTTGCTTTGTGACACCCCAAATCCACCACTAAATCACATATCCATAACCAAATATTGCATGAAAAAAATCACAGATCCATTGCTTTATGGTGCAAAATTGTGGTTCCAAAATACAGAAACTCATGAATCCTCAATGGCAACATCATGTTCATGGACACAGACTGCACACCTATAATCATGCATCTACTGCTTTGTGGCACTGCCATGGTACAAGAAGATTGTTCCAAAGCACAGACCATCATGAATTCTCAGGATTTGTATGTTTGGTCACGCCAAATTCAAGTGACTGGAAAACTTACTTTGCTTCCTTGCTTACTCCAGCAACTCTCAGAGTGTGTTGCCCCGGCCAAGATTCAAGGTGGAAAAGTTCAAAAATGCAATTGCTTGAGGGCTACCAAGTACGAAGTCATAAACTCATAACATGCAAGCCTAACTGCTGCCTGCTTAACCATCTGCAGGGCAAGTACTAATGGCTGTTAAGGTCTCCATCTTAGTCTGGAAAGACTCACATCTCAATTTGGTCAGTACTACAGGCCAGTCAGGGTTAATTTATTCCTGCTTTAACTATGGACCATCCTGGCATCTGTTCATATTACATCTATTTCACATGCACTGGTGTGTGTTTCCATCCCTGACTCCCGTGACATCCCAGTTGACTCAATGAATATATAAGAGCATAAGAGGAGCCCTGCTGGGTCAGACCAATGATCCATCTAGTCTAGCAGCTTGTCTCACAGAGTAGCCAACCAGTTCCTGTGGTCATAATTTCAGTGCTGGATCCCAAGCCTCAGTCAGGGCAAGCCACAATTTCGAGCAGCACACAAACAGCCTTCCTTGGGAGAAGTCCCACTACAAGATGCCTAGCACAAGTCTTACCTGAAGCATACACTATTCTTGATTCTATCATCAACCATTATTCTGGAGGCCTGTAGGTAAGCTTCAGGGTCACTGTGTAGAACATGCCATCGTCTTGCTACAGGAACGTTAACTGCTGTCAATCCCCGTCAATTATCAAATCCCAAGGCCAATTTGGCTTCCATTTGAGTGGTAACCCAGTTTAAGAGACAGATCGTTTCTCATTTGTTCACGGCTGGAACAAGATGTTTCAGGGACCTGGGAACAGTGGTGGAACAACCACCAGGATGTGATGCTTTCATTTAAATATCATGGCATTTATTTCTAAGATTCAAATTTGGGGGACATTCTATACTATGTAATCCACCCTGAGCCACAGGGGAGGGTGGTATATAAATACAATAAATTAGAATAAACTCCAAATGCATTAATCCAGTGGCCACCACACTAAAAACTCTACTAGTTTACTAGCGAGGAGCGGAATCACCCAGTCTAAGGCATGCTGCTCATAAAATTTGGATCTCATCAACAGCATCTGAGTACTGAAGAGGGGCCATTCTGAAGAGGGGCCAGCTCAGCTACCTGGCTTTCCTGTTAATACACAGATTTCATTTCCTGGAAGGGGTGGTGCATTTTGTATCTTCTGGAATCAGACTGAAGTACTGTCAAAGATTACTGTAGTACTGGCCTAGTCAGAGGATCAGGCTTGGAGACATGGGCTTGAACTTCCAATTGAAGTGTGGAGCTTATCAAGGAAGCTCAGGGCCAGTCACCGTCACAGTTTAACCTAGTGAAGAAGGATGGTTGTGATGATACAATTATGGAAGATAGAATGAAAAATGGTACCCAGTGGAAGAAGGGTGGGATAATACAAAGGTTGATAATACATAGGATTTCTAATACCCCACAGATAGGTGGGGACTCAGTGTAATAAACCTGCAATAAAGCTACAATAAAGTTCAGTGTACAAAGTAGAATACTGTGATACCAATATAATATACAATAAGTATCCAGCAACAACGAAGCACATTGTATGAAAATATACTAGTATGTAACAAAGCCATCTGATGCACTGTAAGAAACGCTGACAAAATTCAAGGTCCCCTTACAAAAAAGTGTCAAGAAAAATCTCAAACTGTGTGAGTATGCTGTGTGAGTTCTAGATACATGTATCAAGGTCATTTCTTTAGACATACAATATAAACAAATTATTTGAAGTTCAAAAATCAGTGTATCACTGTGGCAATTTCCCCTTAAGGGGCTGAAGTTTGTAAATAGTCATTGGACCAGCTGGCAAAAGTACCTTGAAGAACATCAAATTTTGTCAGTGCTTCTTATTGTGCATCAGATTGGTTTTCCAGTGTAAGTTCCTGCGTTATTTCCAGCATACGTTTTTGTTTGTTATATTCTACTTCAGATGCCCCAAGTGGATCCCACGTATTGAAACTACCTTAAGTGATCGCTGTTATATAAAATGCTTGCCTGGTGGGGATCCATACCCTGCATCTAAAATAGTAAACTACAAGCAGGAGACTCGGAGGGACTTATGGAAAGCATCTCATTTCTTCATCCCCTACTGTTTCTTTTTTTCCTTCTTTGAAATCTCCTATAGCCTCTCCTCTTTCCCTGTTTCCTTATGTCCTTCCCACCCACCAGCCAACCTACCTGTATCTGCCCCTTTAAGCTTCTCCTCCTCCATCATTCCTGGCAGCCTCCCTGGGAAGAATCTGGCTGAGTTGTGCAGTGCTGGCAGCCAGCCCAGGCTCAATAACACGGTGGGAAACCAACAAGGATATGCACGGACACCTAATTTTCGCTTGCATCCCTTTCCCCCCACATTATTTCTTCATTCCATCCTTCTCTCCTTCCCTTCCACCTGCCCACCAACCTACCTTTTTTCTGTCCCTTGTGATCTTTTTTATTTACTACATCTATACAATGTCTTTCTCCACAGCATGGACCAAAAGCAGCTTACATCATTCTATTTTGTTTTATCTTCACAACAACCCTGTCAAGGAGATTAGACTGTGTGTGTGTGTTTGACCCAGTAAGGTTCCACAGTAGAGTAGGGATTTGAATCTGGATTCTACATCCTGCCCTAAAACTCTTAACCACTACGCTACACAGGCTTCCATGGGATGGGTGCTGTTGAACAGGAGCATGCACACCAAAGGTCAAAAGGGCCCTACCCCATTCCCCTCTTCTTAGTGGCAGAAGCCAAGTCTTCAACTGGCAATTCTGTTGCAGTTGCCTAACCATAGCTACTGAGGGCATTTATTTCCTAAAGTTAAAGGAACTTCTTTTGGGGGGTGGAGTTAATTTCTCAGGTTATTTTAATTACAGATTTTCTGCAAACCTGGAGATTTCTCAAGTTTGTAGAATAATCTGATAATTATGTACTGGTAAGCCAACCAGAAAGGGCAGGCTATAAAAATGCAATTATCAGGCTTCTCTCTTCAGTGTCCATGCAACGGTCACCTCCAGATTGGATTTCTGCAGCTCTCTCTATGCAGGCCTACCCTTATCCTTGGCCTGGAAACTACCAATGGTCCAGAATACACTGGCCAGGATCCTTACATGAACACCATGGAGATCCCACATCCAGCCCATGCTCAAACAGCTGCATTGGTTACCAGATGAATCCCGGATCAGGTTTAAGGTCCTGGTACTCACCTTTAAGGCCTTACGTGGGCTGGGCCCACTGTACCTGAGGGACCACCTCTCTGTATGTACCCCACAAAGAGCTCTGTGCTTTGCCACCTCCAACCAGCTGGTGTTCTCTGCCCCCAAGGAAACACATTTGACCTCAACCAGGGCTAGAGCCTTCTCCATCTTGGCACCCACCTAGTGGAATAAGCTCCCAGAAGAAGTCTGGGCCCTGTTGGAGCTATCAGTTCTGCAGGACCTGCAAAAAGGAGCTCTTTTGCCAGGTGTTTGGTTAAGATCCAACAGAAGCAACAACACCCAATGGGCCCTGAGAACCACACCCCTCACACAGATGTGCCCTTGGAGCAAACAAAAGGGCAACCCAGGACTGACCAGCCTATGGGATTCAGTTAACTGTCAATGTCACTGTTAATGTTTTAATTAAGAAAAATCATTATCACCAAATGTTACTGTCACTATTACTATTGTTACTACCATTGTTATCCTTCTGTTATTATTGAGCCATGTCTTTACCTGTACTATGATTTCCAAGTTTTCTGTAAATCACCCTGAGCCAGAGGGGGTGCTGGTATATAAGTATAAAAATAAATAAACCAATAAATAAATGTCTGCAATCTCTAGGTTTTCAAGTATCTACAGATTTGGCCACATTGAGAACTGGTTAATACTTAAGATAGGATAAAATGCTACAATAAAGTGCTACAATACCCATTTCATAGTACATATACTAAAATTAGGATGCACATGTTAAAACCCAAGGGTGTCATAATAAATAGTAGGAGAGAACATGGAAGTTAATTGGCAGACTGTTCCCCAGAGTGCACTTGCAATTCTGACATCATCTCTCTAAATGTCTTTGATACCACTATTTTGCTTATGTCATGGTGCTTGGAGCAATTGTTATACAACAAATGATGTCATAATCAAGTCCGTAATACAGTCTGATTCATCACAGATAGCCACTAACATACTGGGCAACTTAGAATCAGTTGAAAGCAGATTTCTATTTCAGTCCTTTTGCCCTTAAAAGCAAGCTGCATCTAGTCATCTAGTGAAAGCAGGAATACCTTGGAAGAAACTACAATGATTGTTGTTGGCTGGCTTATTTTCCTTGCAGCTATAAAATTGATAAATAAAATCCCAAAGGTGAGTACGCATTGAAATGGCCACTGAAGGTGTTTTGTTACTTATATTTATAGTTTGATGCAAAAGCAGTTGTTTTAGTTCCACAAATCTAGGATAGCTTTATCTTATATAGTGCTCAGCTTTTTCACACAATACTAGCAAAACCTCCACTTGTCAGTACATAACTATCAGAACAAATTGCCTATCTTTAAAGACAGGGTGATTGTAATGTCAGACTATTTCCCCATTTCTGCCATGAAATGTGCAGACTTTGTGCATATGTGCATATTCATGCAAGCTACATCTATCACAGCAATTTGAGGGTTCAAGTGGTAATGGGAATAGATCCAGAACTGTAATAAGTAACCAACAGCATCAATTATGCCAGGCACAACATGATCCAAAAGCACACTTGGACACAATTCCCATTGAATTGTGGTGATATATGCAATAGAACTGGAGTGTATGTCTCAAGTCTATGGTAGTTTGTGTGTGTTAAGTGGAAAACTGGTTGTGATCAGAATATTAAACTGTGCTAATTTTTGTAACCAGCAGATTAAATGCTATTGTGCATTTTAAAAATAATTGGTTGTATCCTACCCATCTACGTAGTAAAGTCAAGGCACCTGGAATGGCCCACTGGTGGAGTCTCTTATATTCAGGGAATGCATCACCTTTAGTGCAAGATTGGAAGTATACAACCCTATGCAATTATTCCACATTGCGCAGAGCCCAAAAGATTATTTGATTAATCTCACCTCTCCACTTTCTCCATCATAAATTCAACCCAAATTTGACATTTATTCCTAAACTTCACATCCCCTTCTATACCCAACCCTCCCTTGTCCAAATCTATTATTAAATCTAATTTTATTTTATTGCTACAAGTATTGGGATAAAAGGTGCAAGTTTTATTTTTATAGTTTGCTTGAGATAATTTCCTCCAATTAAACCATATATCCCTGTGTGTTTGATTACAGTCTGGATCAACAAGAAATGAAGGTGGTCAGCATTAGCCAGTATTGCTTGGATGAACAAAGCTCAGGGCATAAACCCCCACCAGTTTCAAGAATGAACATGTTCCAGCTCTGAAATGCAAGAAAGGACATTCTAGCAGTACCTAGTGCAGTACTGAGGCACTGAAGCATACTTTTGCTGTTGGTTACACATAAAGCAATCTGCACTGCACCACGTCATAGTTTCATGACAAAGTTTCCTGGACCTTCTGTTTACATTACAATTGTCTGTGATGCATGAAGCAAAGGGCATTCATTGCAAGCATTACCTGTAGCAGTTAACTTGACAGAGATCTTGTGCTTGTGAGACCAAACAGTAAAAAAACTTTCCATGCATTTTGATTTCTCATACAGCGAACACCTTTCATATGCAATCACAATGGTAAAGTACAGGAAATACATCTAAGTAAATGAAACACAAATATATTAAGTGTCTGCAGAATGACATGCTCCCAGCATGAAATAAAAGCATACAGAATCCAGACAGCAAAGATAGTATTACTCATATTCTTTGCTGAGATAACTTTTTGAAGAAAAAAATAGAAGGAAATTTGATAGTGTGCAGGGGAGAAAGATAGTATAAGAACAGATATCTTGTTGGCTTCAGCCTATCCAAAGGTAAAGGGGGCTCTGGTTTCCCCAGCCCAAGGTCATGGTTGCTGTAAATGTCTGTTTCCATCAATACCATTGATTGGAATATTGAACAGGTACAGCTCTTCTGAGATTTTTCACAATAGCCAGGACGTTCATTAGACTTAAACATTGTCAAGTGTATAGAGATAATAAATGAGACTGTATGGCTTTTTTGTTTTCTTTGTCTTCAGTTATCAGTCTGTTGTTACAGCAAGTTTGAAAGAGGCACTGTAATAAATCTGTATGTTAGTTTAATTTGTATACAATACTACCATCTTAGTCTTATCAAGGCTCTTCACAGCCTAACATTAATATATTCAATAACAGCACATCTTAAAATGTGCTTAATAACTGGAGCCCGGCTGCCCTAAATTAATTTTGTATGGTTTTGTCATTGAATGTTATTGCCTAATGTTTCTAAGATAATTCAGATATTCCCTGTGTGTCCCCCCCCCCATGCCATTTTATACTCACAGGGCACAAGTGGAATAAGTCACCCAGGTTGGAGGACTACAGTGCAGAGGGGGAAAGGGGTGAAGTACCTTCCTGCTTCCTCTTCTGAGCCATATGCTTTGTGGTCACTGCAGTTCCTGGGCATCCAGCAATAAATGGCTGGGGGGGGAGTGGGAAAGATCTGCAGCTGTCAGCACCTTGGACTGAGAAATTGCTGGATCCAGCTCAAGATAATTTCTCAACCTACATGCATCTTACCCCATCACATATGCACCCACTGCCAGCCATCCGCTTCATTTAGCTGTCCTCCGAGATGAAAGTTACTATACAAAGGCAATATTGCACCCTCAATTACATATAGTTAAGAAATTTAGACTATTCTAACCATGATCTATCTTTAAATATACACACAGGAAAATTCCTTATAAAGACAGCACAAAGCATGCAACTCTATTCTGTAGACCAGTGGTCCCCAACCTTTTTTAGTGCCGCGCATGCGCGATTTCGGCCACGCACGACGCATGTGCGATTTCGGCCGCACATGGCACATGTGCGCATGTGCGCCCCGGCTGCGCATGCGCAATGCACAGCCCTGATTCCCTCTCCCCCCCTCCTGCAGTAAGAAGCTTCCCGGGCCACAAGCTTGCGGCCTGGGAAGTTTTTTACTGCGGGGGGGCGGGGAGAGGGAACCGTGGCCCGGCACCATGGCCTTCGCGGCCCGACACCGGGCCACGGCCCGCATGTTGGGGACCACTGCTGTAGACTTCTAATAGAAGAAATACTAGGGAAGGTATACCATATTCCATTTAATAACTTATTATGAATCACTGAGTGTATTGTAATGACTGACATTTCAATTCAATCTCTCTACAATCTCACTAAATACAAGTGTCATGTTACCAGCTGCCCACATTCCAACAGGGCAATGCTCAGATGTGCTAAAATGACCACTTTCAGTAATCCTGCTTATGGTGCACATATATTGTAACAAAGTACTCAGAAGATTAAAAAAAAAGTCATATTTACTACAGTTATAGTACAAACAGATTTAACGGTGTCTAACGAACAGCATAAAGAGCCTCTTGTGGCGCAGAGTGGTAAGGCAGCAGACATGCAGTCTGAAAGCTCTGCCCATGAGGCTGGGAGCTCAATCCCAGCAGCCGGCTCAAGGTTGACTCAGCCTTCAATCCTTCCGAGGTCGGTAAAATGAGTACCCAGCTTGCTGGGGGGTAAACGGTAATGACTGGGGAAGGCACTGGCAAACCACCCCGTATTGAGTCTGCCATGAAAACGCTAGAGGGCGTCACCCCAAGGGTCAGACATGACCCGGCGCTTGCACAGGGGATACCTTTACCTTTTAAAGAACAGCATAGGCACATACAAAAAGGTAAGCATTTGTCCAAGGGAATTTGGATATTTTATATTTGAATTATTGCTCCCGTATTATATCATAATCCACTTCTAAAATTCTTTTCAAAGGCAGCCTCCAAATTTGGTCTGGAGGGTTACTGTTAGGGGGAACAAAACACATGTATTTATGGCATATTCCTGCAATCTTTTGGATTTTGGCTCGTACCAGTTGGAAGGTTCCTCCTGGGTCATCTAGTCCGGGGGTCATCAACCCCCGGTCCGTGGCCCGGTACCAGGCTGCCGACAGCCGCACCTGCCTCCCCCCCCATAGCGAGCAGCTCAGGGAAGAGGCAGGCGCGGCTGCTGGCATGCCGGCGACGCAAATGCACAATTGCCGCGCATGCGTGTTTGCGCCCCCTGGTGGAGAAAACGCGCACGTGCGGCAACTGTGTGCGCGCGTTTGCACACAGCTGCTGCGCGGCGCCCGGGCTGTCGGCTCTCCCCTCATCCCAGAGGCGGTCCCTGACCACAGAAAGGTTGGGGACCGCTAATCTAGTCCAACCCCCCACACAATGCAACCCCCCACACAATGCAAGACACTCACAACCCTATTGCTCATCCACTGTAACCTGCCACCCCTTTGTCTTCACAGAATCAGCCTCTCTGTCAGATGGACATCTAGACTGTTTAAAATTTCCAAAGATGGAGAACCCACTATCTCCCAAGGAAGCCTGTTCCAGTGAGAAACCGCTCTGACTGTCGGGAACTTCTGGATGTTTAGACGGAAATTCTTTTGAATCAATTTCATCCCATTGGTGCTCCAGGCTAAACAGATCTTTCCTCATAAGTCTTGGTCTGCAAACCCTTCACCATCTTTGTTGCCCTCCTCTGGACAGGCTCCAGTTTGTCTACAAGATTTGTGAATATGTTTTCCTTAATTTCCTAATTAAGGATCAAGCTACATTTTGCAAGGGATCTTAGACACTATAAGAAATTAATACAAACCACTTAAAATTCGATAAAATGTCTGTAATTTATTATATACATGACTTGCTTCAGACTGCACTCTGAGTGTGCAAAACTATTTATTTTGACTACACCAGAAAACAGTTATGCTGAACAGTTTTTACCTGATTTATCACATTGTGCTAAACACAATGAGTTTCACAAATACGAAAACACGTTCTCTAAAATCATTCGTAGTAATATGCTAACACTTGATTGTATCACTCTCACTCAACAAAATAAATAGATATCCAACATAGTCATCACAATTTATTCACTTATCTGTTCAAAAATGTATTTTCTTTCCAGTGTAATTTGGTCTTTTGCTAGATATGTAGAAATGAACTTTAGCTACAGGGCTAATTAATGTTACAGAAAGCAAACCAGTTAAGCTGGTTTATGTAAAAAAAAAAAAGGTTTTAAATACATAATTTAAAGAATTTTTGAAGAACATAAAAGTTATTTAATAGGCCTTTCCACAATACAACTGCCCTGGCCTTTAAGTACAGCTGTAACAAAAGATAGATGGTAATTTTTAGATGAAGTCTAAATGAAGTACAAAGTGCCCATAAGTTTTATTTAGTAGTATCAATCAATATCAACTACAATAGCTGTGCAAAGCAAGGCATGGAAAGGCTCTATAAAGTATATTATGTCAAATCATCAAGTTTAAACATAGCAACTTTGATACCAGAATTAACCCTTTATTTCATTCCTACATTCAAGGAAATGTTTAAATGTGATTTGTAAAACAAGGCACATCTTTCAACCCCTGAACAAGATCTGCTATTTAAACTGGAGATTTGCTAATATAATCTGTGAAATCAATGCAATGCCTAACAGGAAAAAGAAAGAATATATACTAACTTTTGTTTGAATGTTTTGTGTACTTTAGGAAAACCTTGAGTATTCCGATTCATCTGGTTGCCAAAGATTTTTATATTCATTGAAGAAATATAAAAGGAGGGGAGAAGGCACAAAGAATGTAAACAGACACATTACTAAAGGGTAAACAGCATAACATCTGAAGAGAGAATACAATTATGAGAGACTACTTTGGAGTACATTGAGTAGGCTAGCTTTCATGAAAATTGTATGAAATGTAAAATGTAATGGGTTACATGAAGGTTAACGATATTTCCAATTATCTTTTACCAGATAAGTAACACTGAAGTATTGAGATTTAGAGTTTTAATATCACAAGCAGTGGTCAAATTAATGCATGTGAGGCATAAAGCCTCGTGAGAAATCTAGGCAGTCCAGTATTCTGTTATTAAAAATTCTTTATCAGGCTCAAGGCATGCTGAAATGTTTATCTGAACTGATGGTTTAGCTGGTCTCACATTAAGAGAATTATAAAATGAACAGCAACTTCATCATGTTTCTAACAGTCATTGCCTGGACTGTACAAACATAGAAACAAATGCATCTATTAGACTCAGTGAGAGTTCCAAGACAAAGCAGTTTTGTGTGGAACATAAAGTATAGAGTGTTCTGTAAAAAAATTAAACAAAGAAGTCTTGTTAAATAACAAGTTAACTGTAGCAAACCAATTACACCAACTGCCCAGAATTTCTATTTCAGGAAGGTACAGCAAAGGCAAATGGTTCTCCAGGTAACTAGAAAGGCTGAATGGTTTCTCCAATATTAAAAAAAGGAAATCCTTAAACTTCACTTCCTTTCATCTTGAAACTTGAATTAGGAGGTTAGATTCCTTCTTTTCATAGTAGGAACTATCAGGGACTGTTGCTGCAACAGCATATTACGGATACTTGGTGAGCAACAAGGAACTGAGACTTAGGATTCCGTACACACAGAAGGAGGAAAATTCTGACTAGCAGAGTGAAAATGCAGCCTCTCGCAAAATGCACACGTGTGATTGGATCCAGACTGAGTATCAATTTCCACAAATGTCCTCCTCCTTGCTGCAGCACGTCCCCCTCCCCCGCCTGTTGTTCCAAAGGTCCCCTATACTGTAGGATAAGTCCTTTAAAGATCAGTGGGAACAGAGAGGCAGGGAAACACCATTTTGCTTATAGGAAATTTTGTCTGGATCTAACACATTTTGGGCTTTACTTCTGATTGAATCAATGTGCAGTTTCAAGAGAAATCTTGACAAACTGAAAAGATAGATTTTCAGCAAATAAGACAATCCATGCTTTTATTAATGAAATTCAGAGTAATTGTTCAGCTCTCTAACCAGAACAGTGTGCTGGAAAAAATCTAGTAGCAGTGGTAATATGTACTAGCAGGATTCAGACTTATTAATGTGCCAAATCCAAGCTTAGATTGAAAAAGCTGGGCTTAAAATATATCTAAAATATTACTCAAACTTTTCATAGAAATTATATATAGGTACATTGCACATTCATGTTTTCCAAGATAAATGTTTATTTTTTATTTTCATCTTATTTTTTGGCATAAAATTTCAGCTTGAAGAGACAAACTAATCTTTTGGTTCTGTTTACTATTTTAAGAATTATAAGAATTGCCAATTCTATCTTTCGGTACGGCAGCACAGGACAGCTTCAGGCACTGTGCTCAGTACCAGCCTCCACAAGACTTCCATCTAACACATGGGTAACCTGCCCAACAGGGAGACAGGGCTTTAAGCTCCGCCACCCAGCATTATATTCACAAGGCCAGATAAAAAGGCCCTTAACTACTACCAAAAACTGAGCTTAGCAACAGGGTGGGAGGGGGTTGATATCAGCAATGAAGGTGTTCCTGGTCAGGACTGCTACTTTGCCCCATATTGGATAGTGCTCCACCCCACCTACACAAGCAATTGCAGTGGAGAGAACAGGGCTTTGCATTAGTAAAACAAAACTCTTGATCTTTCATCATCATCAAGTTATGACTTCTTTATAAAAGCCAATTATCCTAACAGAAATGACAGTACATATGTCTATTGCTTTCAACATCAATAACAGCAGCTACATTTTAAGTCTGTGCTTTATCTGAACATTAAAGAGTGATTATTTTAAGATTTGTTTCTCAGAACACACTGTGTCTTTTAAAAGGGAACAATATCCATTATTCTTTATTCTTTTAAGGAAAGTGAAGAAGAAAGCAGACTGGCATACCGGTGTGTGAGGCCCACTTGCTGCAAGCCAGTGCATAGTCAGTCAACAGTCTGCCAGCATCCTCCCAAATACCTTAGGCAGTAGTAACATTCATCCGCTATCTACTCCATTTTATATGCTCCATTAGTGCATAATTTATTTGTTTAAAAAAACCTTGGCAAGTATTAAAAATAATCATCTGAGGGTAAAGAAAAAAAATCTTATTTCTGTTTCCTCTATATAGTTTATCGCATGGAAGAACAGAGGAAAAGAAATGGAAGTGTGACAGAAAACCCAAGTTATGGCAAATTAGTTAGCGTGTTCTCAACTTTTTGGCCTGCTTCTTGCGTTTCAATTCCTCCTCTTCGCGTCTCTGTTCTTCTAGATCTTCTAGCATTCCAAGTCTCAAGCTGCAAAAGGAAGTTCCAGACATCATTAAAAGCAAGAAAAAGCAGCATACGCACAACAATTCCTGCTAGAATGAACTCCTAGCTACCCTAAATCACCCCTCCAGACTTCTAATTCAAATTGCTAAAAAGCCAACTGAAATATCTTTGCTTCACATAGATAATCATGGCTTAAGTTTTGATAAACTTCTGAAGAGAGTAGCCAGGACCCAGGAAGCTATATACAGCTACGGAAAGGGTGTGTACTACCATGATGATTTTTTGACTACTCACCTCTTGGCTTCTTCCTTCTGCTGTTCTTTCCAGCTGCTTTCCATGTAACGTAAGGCATAGTCACTTTCATCTTTATACCTAGAAACAAAAGTTAAATGTAAAAATGTTCAAAGGTAAAAAATATAAAATCAGTTACCTTATGAGAATTGCATACATTTCAACAAAAACAGACCATTTCCACTATTATTATTATACTTTATACTCTGCCCATCCCTGCAAGTGAACTCAGGGTGACTTACAAAACTCATGTATAATTAAAAACATCTTAAAACACAGACAATTTAAATTTAAAATCTAACATATTGCCATTCTGTTGACACCATAGCTTCGCTGGTCATTCTGTTTAGTACTATGGCAGGAGAATCGCCTAAAGTGCAGGAGAGAGCCAGCATAACCAGAAGGGACACAAGATGGGAGAAGCAGAGGGAGGCCCATAGCTTTGTTTGTCCTGGCCTCAAACATAGGCTTGCCGGAAGAGTACTGTTTTAGTTCCATCAAGGCCTGGGTCTCAATTGGTAACTTATTCCATCAGGCAGGAGCCAAGGCCACAAAGCCCCTGGCTCTGGTTGAGGCCCCAGGAATCACCACACAGTTGGTATCTGCAGATCATAGAGTTCTCGGGGAGGCATACTGGGAGAGGCAGTCCTGTAATATTATTTCAGGATTAGACCAATCAAGGAGAATTTTTTTATACTTTTATGTTTTGTCTCACAGAACGAAGTACAATTAAGCAAAGGTCTATATTTCAGGTACCTATTCTAGTACAAGCAACACAAAACTCAAAGCGAATTGCTAAGTATGTTTTCAGAAAACATGGATGTAAATTATTAATTTAGCATATTTTATCCATGATCATAATGGGCTCAAATAACAGAAAACTCTTGGTCAAAACACAGCAATTGCCTGTACACCAGATTAATGACAGGCAAAATTCAAATGAAATCATGAAACGATAATACATAAAAGGCTGCCTTTCCTTTTCTAATATCTTGTTTAAATGTTTCTACAGTTAACACATACAAGTTAGATTGTCATAACTACATAATGGTATGAATATCACATTTGGAGTTAATTTTCTCACTTAGAGCGATCATATCCAAATATTTCTCTGATATGTTTAGAGATTTCTTCTTGGGGCTCTCCTTCATCATCAATAAAATCCTCCATTTCAGAATCATCTTCATCTTCATCTTCATATGGCCTTTTAGAAGTAATAGGTGGAAAGGACCTTTGAAAACCTGAAGAGAAAGATTTAGGAAGATTTGCTTAATTGCTAAGTCAATTTTTGTGATTTTACATGCAATGGCTGCAAAATACTGAAAGAACAAATGAGCTAGACACTGTAAGAGCCTTATTTTGAAGAGTGCTTATAAGACCATCAATACTATTAACCTTGCAGAGACATGCAAGCTTGATTTCAGGATCTCCAAAGCCCTGCCCATAATAAATAGGACAAACAAGGTCTGCTTTTCTCACCGAGATTCAAGGCAGATTGCACCATGCAAATATTACATGCGGCAGGACCCCCTGCCTTACTAACAGGCACACTGTCTTCTACAACCAATGGTATTCCTCAACAGTCTAGGCTTAAGTCAAAGCTATGGCATAGATTAGGTCTGACTAAGTCAGGTCAGACTCCATCTTAGAAATCATTGCTCTTTGCCTTAGGTTCAGAATGTCAGCCTCTGCCTGCTCCAGGTGCTCCCTGGCTCAACCTTGCTCTCCATCTTACCCCCTCTCCATTGTACTACTGATAGTGGACCGGCTCCATCCTGTTTGCCCAGGGGCTCCTAGGCAAACCCCTTTTGTCTTACATATTCACACTTGGCCCCTCTGCCAGGGGAAATCTCCTCCCCACATCCTGTCAGCTAGCCCCATCAAGACATGATGGCTCTCTTCCTCAGATCCATTAACACCTTTGTCTAAGGCAGGGGTAGTCAAACTGCGGCCCTCCAGATGTCCATGGACTACAATTCCCATAAGCCACTGCCAGCAAATGCTGGTCTAAGGCCATCAACAGCCATCTCCTGCATGGGACAGCAGTTGCCTTACACCAGGCTCAGTGGACATTTCCAACTAGCCTCCCACCTGGCTTGCATCACGTAGGCCAGCTCCCACAAACCCTATATAAACAATGGCTTTAGCAAGCCTCTGTGTGCATTTTGGATATGGGACTCATCTGAACACCCTGCACAGGTCCCCCGTGCAGTCTGCTTTCTCTTGCCTATCATCTCTACAGGAAAGGTAACTATACTGGACCTTATTTTCCCACCCTATTCTTCTCTATCTAACCGCTTGTTAGGTTGTTAGCTATTTTTATGCTTTTCTTTTATTACTTTCTTTTCAATAAAGCTTATATTTGGTTTTATTAACCAAATGGAATGACAGCATGTTGTCAATTAAAATGTGAATTATATTGTTGTTCAGTTTTGTTTTTATTGTGAAGCCTATGAATTTGTACACTGCCCCTAGATGACTTGGTCAAGAGGGGGCAGTATATAAAAATAAATAAAAGCTCAGGACTGGCTGGACCCAATGTTGCCACTTTGCTTCCAGGGGAGATTTCTGGTGGTGGAAGCCAACCTTATTAGCAAAAAAGAACCAAAGAATCCAAGCCCCTGCTAATTGCTGCAATGATTAAGAAAACCCCATTTTCCTAGGCTTGTGTTCCAAGAGAAACCCAGTTCCTCTTTGCCCAACGGGAGTGATTCTTTCAAAGAAGGGGATTTAATCTGCTCCTACAAATTATTAATCAGGCAAAATATTCTCATATATAAGGAACTGTCTTTGCTGAAGCCCTCATAATATGCAAATTTATGGGAACTACAACTTATGCAAGTTCGCCTACACCAGCACTCATGACTTATCAAAATCTTACCTAAGCAGATTACCACGACATGCCATCCATGTATGTATGCAAAGTAGCTCATGTACAACTTCTATTTTGATTTCTATTTTCTTTACAGAGTTTGTTAGTAAGGCTGAAAACTTGCACACTTTCTTAAAGTGAGTCCCAATGAACTCAGATGAGTCCCACATGAAATTAGAATGCCCAACTTTTTGAGGAAGAGAAGAAATAAATACTTCGACAGAGCATGAGAGACTAACCCTTCAAACAACAACAAGACTTATCTATCAACTTACTTATAACCTTTATCAACCTACTTATAACCTACTTATAACAAGTTATTGTTATATTGATATTGTTCTATGTAAATGTTCTAAAATATTTTATGTAAACTGCCCAGAGCCGTAGGGAAGGGTGGTATAAAAATCTAAATAAATAAATAACACAAGCTTCAAAGATACCTTGTGGAGGAATCCCAGGTCTCTGCTGTTGTCTTATCCCATTCATCTGGCCACTAGACAGTCTGGGGACCAGATTTTTAGATGAGATGGTTTCTGATACCACAGTGCACTTTGGTTTTACATTTCCAACTGAAGAGCTGCTTGGCCGGCCTGGTCCAGGCCCTGAGCTGCTTGCTCTTCCCAGTCCACTGTTCAGCACGCTACCTGGCCGCCCAGATGCAGCGTTTTGACCACCATTAGGACGCATTGGTCCTGAACTGTTTCCTGGTCTGCTGGGTACCATGCCTATGCTACTGCCCGGCCGCCCAGACCCCACACTTGAGCTGCTGCTTCGTTGAACAGATCCTGAGATGCTTCCTGATCGTCCAGGTCCTATGCTTGAGCTAGTGCTCTGCAATCCACGTCCTGTATTCAAACTGCTGCCTGGCCTCCCTGGTCCTGTACTCAAGCTGCTTTTCGTTCGTGGAAGAGATTTTCCTGTGCCAGAACTGCTGCTTGCCTTATTGGAGTTGGAATGTTTAATACTTTCGTGATGGGCAGCAGACACACTAGTTGATTTCACTTGACCAATAATTTTCTTAAGACTAGGTTCTTTAACTAATGACTGTTTCTGAGCCTCATTAGCGGCCATTTTCTTGACTGGGGTATGAGAACTCAATCCAATTTTTTGTCCTCCAGTGATTGGAGCTTTACTATGACTAGTGCTAGATGAATTTTTTAAAGGCCCTTGGAGTACAGGCTTTGCTTTCTCAGGGTTTTTCAGCTTGGAGGATAACGCTGATCCTTTGGATTTCTTATCATGACAACTTTGGGAGGCAAGACTTCCTTTTGAGAAGGAATGCTTATCTGTGGAATGCTTGCCGTGTTTAGCATTTAACAGCTCCTTCTGTGAAAGGTCTTTTTTGGAAGTGGAATAAGTAGGTGCCACTACAAGTTTCATTTCTTTCCCCCCTTTCTTCTCCTTTAGTACAATCCCTTTTCTGTTTTTCCGTTCCAAGTACTCTCGTTCTCTCAGTTCTTCTGCTGTCATGAGTCTTTCCTCTGTCTTTTTTACTACTTTTATTTCCACTGGTTCATATTGTTTTTTTTCAGCCAGCTTTAGAAGATCTGTAAAATTCAGGAGTGGGGGTGTACTCTTGGGAGGTGCCTTTGGTTTCACTGGTGTTTTGGATGACTTTTCTTCATAATCTTCAGATTCAGGCTCAGATTCCGTCTGGCTAAGTTCAAATTGCTCCATTTCATCACCTGTCACACATGCTGCTGATGGACTCCTATCAGATTGGCTTTCACCAGTCAGCCTTCTTTTAGGTTTTTCGTCAATAGGAATGCCGTTATAGCCACGGAAGTTGTCCTTTGTTCGAGAAGCCATAGCTCTTGCTTTTCTGTCATGTTTCAATTCCACACGCTTAGCTAAAAGTTCTTCTTTTCTTTTCTTTTCCTTTAGATCTATAAAAAAATTATTTATAAAAACTGCACAAGAAATCTTTGATAGTTTAAAGCAAACAAACTGTGAATAGTATAACACCATACCCATCCTTGATATTCTGATGGTACATTTTCTTAGTCATCAAAAAACTCCATTCTCCAACTAAGCAGCAAATAAAACTCTAATCTCAGAGAAAAACAGGTTAAAATACCCTTTAAAAATCAAACATGGAAGATTACACCAACATATTAGTTAGGCTATTCTAAAAATGAGGGCTTGGAGAAATATACAACTAGTCTGATGTGTCCATGGAGACTTGGGGGGTTTGCTTATTGAATAGCAGGTCACATGGCAATCAACTTTTGAAACTGAGGGGACTTTCAAAATCAGTTTGTGATATGGCTCAGAGCTCTGCTATTCAGTGGGTAAAGTTTTTAAAAATCCCGATGGGCATGCCCAGTATAGACCAAATGTAGTTTTGTGCAGGATGGACAGAAAGAGTAGTTGGGGCTTTTAAAAACAAGAAAGTAGGTCAGATTTTAGTTTTTAACCGTTTGCATATTTAAATGTACAACACCCCCCCCAAAGGTATTTAAGCTTTTAGCAATTATACTATTGCTTTAATATATTGAAAGACAACGGAAACACACAAACAGCATTCTTTAATGAGTCGAAAAGTCATTCCAAATGATAACACTTTTCAAGGTGGAAAACAGCAAATACCTTTTTTCCTACGTTCCTCCTCTTGCCGCCTGAGGAATGCTTGCACTGCTGCTGAGTGGACACCTTTTACTTTTGGATCCTTCTTGGGAGGGCCTACTGCCAAGCTATATCTTTTCTGCAAGGGAAAGGAAATTCCCAGTAAATATGAAATCAATTTTTTCCCAATTTTATCCCGCTGCTCCCAGCCAACTGGCTTGTTTTACAACTAAAGACAGCTTTGTTAAAGCAACTGAATTTTGTGGCACTTATGTTCTATAATGTACCAGAAGAATTAAAATGGGTGGTGGAAGTCTACATACTCTTTGACTGCTATGAACCCATGTGTACATATTGAGGAGTAATTTGGGGAAGCATACTAGGAAGCTTACCAAGAGAGCAAGTTATTAAACAACAACAACGTCAAAAGATGGGTTCAAATATGCCATTACACATGCTTGGGTTACGTTGAAAGTGACTAATTTCCTCTCCTAAAACTGCTGGGCCCTGTCAGACTATGGAAGAGCACATTATCTTAAGACAACATTCAGAAACACGAGTTACTTCCCCCCCCCCAACAAGAAAGGAGAAGAACAAATAGAATCATATGGTTTTAGATACTTAGATACAAAATGACGCCCCCCCCAGCCAAGCTGCTGGCCCTGCAGCGACCTCTGTAAAGGGTCATTCGACCCCCAAAGGGGTCCGACCCCCCAGGTTGAGAACTACTGATCTAGAGCATTACAGGCATCCATATGGTTTGTTCACAAAAATGATACCTCCCCCCATCTCACACAAAGTTCATACAGTTGCTGCTAGCATGCAAACAACAACTACGGTAACAATTGACAATTATTGCTTATATAAATTTATTATGTTAGTAATAATCTTGGTAATGTTTAAAGTCTAAACATTTAAAATACTTAGCAAATGTTAAATAAATGTTGATGAATCTTTCTACTAGCTTGTCACTTGGTAACGGCATATGATCTACATATTTGTCATTTGTCATGGCACCTGCATCTAAATGTTTCAGACTGCAATCTCTGTGTAACCTACTTACTTCTTTTAAACTCTGCCTTACTCCCCAATAGGGACCCCCCATGTGGCTTGTATTGTTCTCTCCTCTGTCTAATCCACACAACAACTCTGTGAGGCAGGTTAGGCTAAAAGTGCGGGTGGGTGGGTGGGGGCAAGATCACTCAGCAAGCTTTCATGGTTGAGTGGGGATTGGAACCTGGGTCTCCCAGACCCTAGTCTGACACTCAACCACTACACTACACGGAAGTCCCAGGAACACAGTGGGAATTAATGCCAAGTAAATCTGAAGAGGACCAAAGTACACACCTTTTTGCACAGGCTGAATATCGCAGGTAAGTTCAAACAGTAATATTCTTTATTTAAAACATGGGTGCCAACTATAGGTTATTCTATTTTATAATACAGCATTCCATATCAAATGCTTATGCAGGGACAGCTTTCCTTATACAACTACAGCTAAAAAAATGACAATTAAATCTTTAACTGACAAGTGCACTTCAAATAAATTACAAGCTAGTTTATGCTATGAATCATTGTTTGCTTGCTAAGCTTTGCTTTGACCGAAATTCCTGTGCCATGAGATGAGGAATACCAGAACAAAGCCTATAAATTTAGCCTTAATAAAACATACAACTTGCATAAATCCTATTAAGCTACAGGCAGCTACACTAAACAAACATTTTATTCCCATATGATAAAGCAACAGCACCAATCAGCCTTCAAAGAGTTATCCAAAAGTTTGCCCCTTAATGAAAAACACACAGGTCAAGCTATCTTAGTATGTATTTTACAGCTGTAAACAGTGATTATCTCTTTCTTAGCAGCGCCAGATGGCAATTCTATAGCTGAATGCTAAAAAAAATGTGCAAGCTAGCATTCTGTATCACAAAGTATGGGACCTTCAAGCAATAAACATGCTTTAAAAACACAGAAGTCTTTAAGACCACATTTTAAAAATGGATTACATACCACAACATTTAAAATGCTGGCAAAATCAGCCTTACAACTTTATTGATTTCAAGGTTGGCATTTATTCCTTTTCTTAGAAAGAGCAGATAAAAACCAAAAAAACCCTTCAAACTAAGAGTGCCGGTGTTCAGTTCTTCTATATTACTGAACTCTTAATATTGAAAAATATCACTCAGCCTTGATTGCACAATACTGAAAACGATCTACTGCATACAAAGAAGCTTTATTTTTTTAATTATAGGGCCTCTTAGTTAATATTTAGCATGTTGCTTAAACAAAACAATTTTCAGTGTTTTAAATGCCACGGTTCAGCTTAAAAACACATCTTTTATATTAGAATTACTCACTGACCCTGGTCAGTTTAAGTGAGAGAAGCCTGTGTGTACTTGTACAAGGATAAGATTTCAAATAATCAAAGCAGCCAAGCATACTGAGCCTTCTAGGAGGTCGGTATATATAAATATAATAAATAAACACTTGGATCAAACAGAAGCACCGGCAGTTATAGCTGAATGATCAGAGAAGGAAGGTCTCACAAGTTTACTAGTTGCTTCATTTTAGAAAACAGCTAATTATTTCTTAGCACAGTTTTCCTTAGGGAGATGAACTAATAGGTCTATAATTTTGGTGGGACATGATGCAATCTTTTAAAAAAACCTTCTCATCAGCCAGCTTCACATAAATTAAATTAGGAAGACCTCACATTTCCTTTTGGTTTGCAAAAATAATATTAAGGATTCATATGACATTCTCATATACTGCATAACATAGCACATCACACATTCATATTTATGTCATTAATACACTAAATAATCTTACAAAGGATAAAAGTGTGATCTAATATAGTAAAAATTCAATCACACTCAACTAAAAGCCAAGTCTACTATCAAAACTGCTGCTTATAAAACAAACCTCCATTAGCACTATTTGAATATATGCTAGAGCTCTCAGATATATTTTAGGATTTCTTCCTTAGCTTCCCTCTTGGGATTTATATCTATTCCAGTACTTGCTGAATTACAATCAGGTATCAACAAGCCTTTTATGAGAGTTTATTTTTTTTATCATTGCATATCTTTCTATATGCTGCAATATGCAGTTCAAAAATCCTTCTTGTCAACCAGAAAATTTAAAGAGAACACTCTTTTACTTATTTCTGAACAATGGCTCAAATATATAGTGAATCAAAATACTATTATTTAGGTTCAGAACTACAGAAACTGAAGACCATGCTTAAGAACCTGGATGTTTCTTGTTAGGTTCTGTGGACTTTTAAAGGAAAGCTTTTGAATCAGGTCAAGGTTATAGATTTTAGGATTGACAAGGCAAATATTGTTCCCTAGGCTTTCTCCCTGTCAAGGCAGGAAAGACATTGAAGAGAATGACTCCCACAGGCTAGAGACAGGAAGTTGAAAAATTGTTCATGTCTCCCTGATTGGATGATAGAAATCACCCTTGAAAATGTCTTCCATCTCAGAGGAAGAACCTTTTGGCATCTATGTTAAGATTGCCCATGCTGTTTCAACAATATTTGAATCTATTTTATTTATTTATTTATTATATTTATATCTAGTGTCAGCCTAAGGTTTTAAAAATAATACCTAGCAGGTCCTCTTTTTTGTCTTTACTGCAGTGGAAGAAATTTCCAGTGAATCTTTCTTCAAATGATCCATGAAAGTTTCAGACATTTTACAAGTATATCAACTGACTCTGCTAATGAAGTAAAGATAGAAAAAATGGCTTCATTGGATACTGAGAAATCCTGCATTGAGCAGGGGGTTGAACTAGATGGCCTGTATGGCCCCTTCCAACTCTATGATTCTATTCTATGAAATCTATGCTTCCCCAAAGAACTAGCTCAAGACAAAAGATTATTAGCTGAAGAGACTGAAAACCGGTATCTGAGTTAAGATGCTACCTAACACTAACAGTAGAGTAGTGCAACACATGTGGAGGGTTCCTAGAAGATCATAACAGAGTCCTATTCCCTATCTCCTGGGCAGTGACAGAATTTGTGGTGCCAGGCTTTTGTAGAACATGGAGTATTTATGAATACCTTCGATATTCCTTGTCCAACTCCACCCAAACCCCTTAAACAAGAACATACAGGCCACTGAACATACCTCCCTTTTCCATAAAAACCTTGCATCGTAACTTTAGGGAGACTGTGGCTCAGTGGTAGAGCACCTACTTATCTTGCAGAAGGCCCCATGTTCAATCCCCAGCACCTCCAGCTAAAGGACCAGGCACTAAGTGATATGAAGCTCTGCCTGAGACTTTGTAGAGCTGCTGCCAATCTGAGTAGATCATGATGAACATCTGAACAGTATAAGGCAGCTTCATGTGTGTGAACTGTTTATCAGAAAGGGCAAAATGGGAGCATACGGTTTAAGTCTGATTCTAGTGGATTGGACCACACCAAAGTTATTTTATTCATGCTACATTTGTCTCATGAACTCTTTGTTTTGTTATACATTGATGAAATCAAGGAACATTCTCATCAGAATTGAGAGGTGTTCATTTCATTGAAAGCTGTTAAATAATCCTGTATTTTAAAGAATACTAAATCTAAACATCAATAAAGCTGCAGAGATCTCAAGAAATTCTGTATGCAATGTCTCTTTAAGAAAAGGAAAACGTCAAAAATAACTATTTAATTAACTTGGTCCACTCTTGAAGATTATATATTATCCTATAAGTTTGTAAATCAAGCTTTGCAAAATCCAATGGGTTGTACAACTATAACACTGGCTTGTATCCTACCACCTTGCTATGAAAGGTATAAAGCCTCTGGAAGAAGGCTTCTCAGGCCTGAAAGTGGCTTCCAACTTTGCTGAGTGAAATGGTAGGATATAACCCACTGTTTTAGTAATTCGTTTTTTAAAATTCTGTATTGTTTAATACTATTAATGAATATGGTCTTCACTAAATCACTAAATAATATATAAACCCAAAAAGCTTATCCTTGACTTGCAACAGTGCAGATATGAAAAAGAGTGAAGCAGCAGTTTGGTAAGTGTGACAGAATGGGAAGAACATGGAAAGTAAAGGACAAACATGAAGAAATGCAGGCATATGTATTTGGGTTTCTTTACAGTTAATGATATGACTAGTGAATTAAGCCAACACCTTTATGAAAATATGATGATATGAAGAGGGTTCTGAAAAGGTTGGGGAAAGAGGTACACCAGCAGAAAGAGGTCCTGAGATCACTTGGTAAATTCCTGCCCTTTTACTACAGTCAGTAACACAATTATCTGTTTGTCACCATGATCCTGAAATGACTTTAGAAGACCCACTGTTTATAACAATGCACTATCATTTCATACACTTTCTTTAACACAGCTACCAAATGAAATAACAAATCCATATTTCTCTCTATTCAGCTCTCCTGTTTTTTTTTTACACCATTACAACCAGAAATACGTGAGTCAAGCTCAAATAGAGCAAACATTAAAAACTCCCACAACTTGATCAGAACCTGCCAGTGATTTTCACAATTAAGGGTGATGTGCAGGTTTGTGTGTGTGTATATATACACATGTCTTTGCTTCTTTATTCTACACTTTTCACACGTTTTGGTGAAAAAGCGATGCACCTTATCTCCCCTCTTAACAGATAAAAACACACAGCAATAAATTAAAATCTACAGTTAAACAGTTCTGCTGCACATATCTAGAATCTCACTTTAAAAGCCCTTAATTTCTCTAGCATAATCATTATAACCCTCAAATCAAAATCCATCCCTGGCTGGTGAACTAAGCAAGAAGAGCCTTGAACTTTCCCAATTTCAACTTCATATTCTGCTTTAGTACAATCTCAAGATAAGTTTCAGTTTAAAAACAAACCAAGAAACCTTCAAAAACCTTAGCTACATGCTAATGGAAGACCAAAATTGGACCAAAAAACAATAACCAGTTACTACAGTTAGTCAAAGTATTGGAGTCCTATTGATCTTTCACACTCACACACACACCCCGGCATGCCTCCTGTTATGTTTTCTTGGCCACTGTTACTTTCCTGTTTATATGACTGACTGACATCCAAACTAGGAACAGTTTAAAGTGTTTCAATCAGGATATTATTTTGTGGCTAACTTGAAATTGCAAGGGAAAAGGAAGGGGAAAACAGAAGGGGATTAAAAAAATATATACTATAAGTAACTTCAAAACGTTCTATTGGCTAAAGTACAACCAGGGCAAGTTCGCTCAGTCCTGTTTTGGGAAGGGTTTCAGTTATTCCCTGGAAGAGAAGGCAGGCATTTAAACACGTGCGGGAAAACTCTTGAGCCCGGGTGGTTCTAATTGGCTTCTCTGGCAAAGGAGACTGAAACGGAGAGGGAAAACGATTTAGCCTCTTCTTTACACTACGCTTAAAAGAAGAAAGAAAAGTATTTCGAAGCAGGCTCCGGACGAGCTATGACTAAATGAATGAGCAACAGATGAGACTGGCCACAGCCATCCTGACTCCGGGCAGCTGCATCCGGCGGAGAAAGCGGCGTGTTTGCGAGGGGGGGGGGTTCTCGAGGGAAGGCGGCGGCGGGGGGGGGCGGGCGGGGGGAGAGCGGCGGTCCCGTCGAGCCAGGCGGCGCCCTCCCCCCCCCCTCACCGGCAGAGAGCTGAGCCCCTGCTGCTCCGACGCCACCATCAGGATCTCACTGAACTCCATGCTGGGCTCCGCGGCCCTTTCCCCGCCAGGCCCGCGGGCGGGGGCGACGGTGGGATGCCTGCGCTCCCCTCAGAGCGACCGGGCGCCCGGCAGGCAGAAAAGTTCCTCGCTCCCTCCGCGCTCCCACTTCCGGCCTCTAAAGCGACTCTCCCCCGCCCTTTATATCACCTCGGAGGCCGGGCCGACTTTTTCTCTATCAGACGTCACTTCCGTCATTCATGCCTGTCGCGAGCACGCAAATAATCCCTGCTTCCGGAGCGTACGTGGCCATAAACGTCACGTGACGCGAACTTTTTAAATCGCCTCTCTACGAGGGGTGTGTGTGTGTGTTTCTATTCGGCCTTGAAAAGGTTGCGTCGGTTCAGCCGTCTGAGAGGCGGGCCTGAGCTTGGTTGGTTCAAATGGGTAGCCGTGTTGGTCTGAAGTAGCACAATAAAATCAGAGCCCAGTAGCACCTTTAAGACCAACAAAGATTTGTTGGTCTTAAAGGTGCTGCTAGACTCTGATTTTATTGAGCTTGTTTGGGTTTGTTTGCAGACGGGACGCAAATTTGCACTTTGAGACGGCTTCCTTATAGCTTTTTATTGGTTGGCTGGCTGTTGGGCGGTGCTTGCTCTAGTTCTGCTCGGTATCCAGATTTAAACGTGAACTGGTCAAATCGGTGATAGCAAAGGTATAGGCGGAGCCCCTGTGCGTGCCTATTGTGAAGCAAGGCTCGCTTGATCAAACGGTCCTTCGCTCTCAGGCAGCCCGCAGGTGCTCAGATCCTGGGCTGTTGGCAGGTAGAGAAGCACGTTTGCTTGTGGGAGATTTCTGTTCTCTCTTGAGAAAAGGGCGAGGGGTGAAGTTACCGATCTTGGAATGTTGTTCTTTTAGTCCCCGTATTCTCTGGGTGAAAGGCTGGGGAGAGGGAAGTGAAATCTAACTTTATACTTCTCCCGGTCATGGCTTGAGGATCAGGTGTGTGTGTGTGTGGGGGGGGGGGGATATAATGGAGCTCTTATTGAAATCTACAAGACCCAGTTTTCGCCTCCCGGTTCAGTCTTCGGTGCTTCTCTTCCTTATAAATCAGCTCAATTTTTGCAAGGTATTGTACAAATTACTCATTGTAAGCAATGGTGTATCTAATGCAATGGTGACTGCTACTTGATAGCACATTGTTTGATTTGTATCTTTTTGAAAGTGTGTAGGATCAAGTGGGTTTTTTTTTTAGGGAGGGGCTGCCTTCAAGTTTTTTTAGTATGTTTAGTGCAGGGTTTTTATTTACGTGTCAGGTGCATGGTTTGGGAATGACTTAAACAGCAATGAAAAATTTAACACCTGCCAGGACTGCAGGCGAAGTGAACTATTAGTGACTCAGCAGCAATATTGTCTTCTATTGGGGCCTTACTTGCTTGAAGAGATTCCTAGAAATAGAGTGCATTGTGATTGCTTGGTTGATTTGAGATTATTTTAGAATGAAAGAAGTTTTGCAGGAGCATGGAAGTCTCACAGTCCTTTCCTCATGTGTTTGGAACCAAGCCACATTTTCTACTGGCATTTTCTACTTTTCAAATCCCCGCTCCCACTTCCCATCCAGCACTGCTCCTGGGAGGGTCCTGTGGTCCAAGGGGGAAGCACTTCAGGGGCCAGAGTCCTGCTCAGTGAGCAAAGCTTTGCAATTGGTACTTTGGATCAGTAACCAGCATCTTTCTTTGTCACCTGATTCTCCCCATTCCAACTTTGTACTGTCAGTCCTGAATGTTCTTTCCTTCCCAGTCCTGCCTATTGAAGGTAGAAGCAAATATCAAGGTAGAGGGCATATTGTTTCATCAATCTGTACCACACCTGGCAAACACCTATATATCTTTAAGAAAACCAGCATGTCAAGATTCAACAGCTCTTTTATACATACAATCACCTTGACATTAAGTCACATTCAAGCAAGAGAACAGGTCATTTCAAAACATTCAATGGATACTGTCTGAATGCTTTTCATTATTAGTACAATATTATGTTGCCTTTGAACTATTCTATAATGCTCTTTGTCATTACTATTAGTATTTCAATGCAAGAAGAATGATTGCACTCAGGCAGGGTAACAAAGGTTTCCTCCAGGTCATCATGTACTTCTGTACTATCCAGGAGACTTATGGTGCTTGTGTTCAAGTGTTCTGCTGGAGAGTTGCTGCTAAGCTGCCATATGGTTTTTACTTCTTTCTCTCCTTTTCCATAGCTGTTTTCCACTTTCCATATTTCAGGATTAGCTTTTTGGCATAAATCCATTGTAAAAGACTGGTCGTTAAATATGTGCTTTTCATCCAGAGGGTTTTCCTTGTATTACTTTATACAGGACTGTGTCAAGAAGATGAGATCCAAATGATCAAGTGATGGGCCTTGAGGGAGTGGAAAGGTGGGGGGCTGGTCATATAGGCCCCTACCTGGTGAAATGAGCTCCCGGACAAGCTGCCGGTCCTACTGGGACTCTTTGAATTCCGCAGTGCTTGCAAAAAAAACAGAGCTCTTCCACAAGGTGTTTGATTGAGGCCGGGTGGGAAACCTGGTGCATTAGATTTGGTCATCCCCCCTCACCCCTGGCTCCTACTGAGGCGGTAGACTATGCCAGGGGCCTGTTTCCATCTCCCAGCCGCTACGTATAAAGATTTCAACTATTCCACCATCCTGTATTTGTATTTATATTTAATATTTTTACTGTTTTTTGGGAGAATTTTGATACTTTGTGAACCACCAGTTTCTGGGAGTGGCGGTATAGAAATAAATAAAAAAATAGTTGTCCACTATTTCTAGTATGTGATGGCACTTCTTTTCCTTTAATCTGATTAATGCTCCCTGACTAAAAGTCTTGAGCAGTCAAAAGATGGTATTTCTGAATATGATGCTGCTGAAGTGGACATGAAACACTCCGGAGCAGAATGCAGAGCATGTTGTTTGCCTATAAAATTGTGATCTCTTCTAATTTTATCCAAAAGTCTCTGTGCATTTGAATTGGAATGTTATCCATAGAAACTGTTTCCATTCTTCCATGGTGATACTGTTCAATCAGTTTGCTCAGTAAGCCATTACTTCATTTATGAATTGATTACCATAGTTCATCATATTGGAGTGATTTCATTATCAGATTGAAACACTTTACCAGTTTGTTATATGACATGACACTCTTCCACAGTTGCTCAGCAAAACCCAGTTCTGTGCTTCTATAAATGGTTTCCATGGAGCTAGAAAGTGTCATTCTGGAAATTCTCTATCATTATTGTTTGGCATCTTTAATTCATCTGCTTCATCTTTTAGATCTTTCAAAAAATTTTAGATCAGTTCAGCAGCTGATTTTCCTCATGAAGGTTTACTCTACTCTGTCATGCTGGTCTTCAAGTCCTTGGCCCAAGTCGAGAAGAAACTGCACAAGGGATTTGTGCTCTGAAGAGTGATGTCTTCTATGGCTCTGGTTTAATTCTTCCAAATCTGCAGGACAATTTTTATTTGACAATGGACTATTGCTGATAACTGTGTAAAGCGAGATCCCAGGAATGTCATTTCTAGTGAAGAGAGTCTCAGCCATAGTCAGATAGCACTGGATTTCTTATTTTTAAATTGGTCCCTTTAGATTTTGTGACATCTTACAGAATGAAATGAACTGCCTCGCTCTTGACATAGGTAGATCATGTGATGCAGGACACTTTTTGGAAGAAGCCTCAGAGATACATGCTATCTGCCTGCTGATCCTTTGGTGGTTCAGTTTCTATATGTAATATTACTTTCTTCAGGACAATCGTCACCCAGTTCTGTTCCAGAAGCTCTCGGTGGGGGGGGGGTTGTTCATCCTTCACCCATCAAGTACATCACTCTTAACGGTTAGTGGTCCTTTGTTCCTGTTTTTCTGTCTTTCATACAGTTGCTTGAGTAAGTACATCTGGAGCAGGCTTTCTCAATGGGTTTCATGAAACCCAGGGATTTCTTGATGGCTCCAGAAGGTTTTCTCCGATTGGGTGGGAATTAATATTTTAAAATATATATATTTAAAAATAAAAATGTATTGTCATACGAACATATATGGTTATCTTGACCTGCCCCCCCTTCCAAAATTGCTGGAGATGGGCCTTGAGGGGGTGGAAAGGGGGGGGGTAATAACAATCCTTGCTGGCCAAGGCTTCTCGCATGTGGTAATAACTGGAGTCCAGAGAGGTAAGTACTCACTTTGGGAAGGGTGGCACGAGGCAATGGAGCGGTAGATACCTGTCCCATCCCTGTTCCCAGCCCAGCGGACTGGGCTGCTGAACTATTTCTGGCATTGGGGAAGGGACATGGGGCAATGGAACATGATGTCACATCCAGTGGGAATGTCTAGGTGATGCCAATTCTGGTGACATGTCACTTCTGGAGGTGTGGCAAGGAGGTGTGGCTTGCTGACATCACTTCTGGGGTTTCTCAAAGCCTGAAGACTCAATAATATCCTGTATTTGGCTTTTTCCTCTTCAGCACTAATCTGCAGTTGCCTTTGTTTGTGTGTGGAGGTGGAGCCAGAGTAAAACAGGGTTTGGGAAGGGGAGGGACTTCAATGGGGATAGAAGACTTAGAGTCCACCTTCCAAAGCAGAAAGAAAAATAGGACTGCACCAAGTAACATTCTAGCAAGCCAAATAAGGGGAAAAGATGCCAGATGACAGCTTTGTTGTTATATAAAGCCCCTACTGGTTTTGCTGTAAAAGCTTCAGGGGGATCTATAAAAAACAATTTTGCATTAAATACAAATAGCAGAAGGACCCCACAATAAAGAGTTCTTATATGTTATAAAAATCACAGATGCATGTAGTTGTCTCATTCCTCTCTTAGGACTAGAACAGAAAAGAGGAAAAAAGCTAATTAACGGAGGCTTTGAAGATTGAAGAAGGATTATGCAGTGAGAGACTGCCAAACTATCTCCTCCTATGGATGCTCTGTGATCCAAAACCCCTTAATTGTCCATTCCATTCTTATCATAACTGCAAGGCCATTTAGTTCATTATGCAATCATCTCTATGCTGTGGGCTGTTCTTTTATTACACTTAGGCAGCAAAAACATGCGTCCTCATCAGCCCACTTGGCCTTTGCTTTGTTTCTGAGCTCTTGAGCTCACCTGCTTAAGCTGCTCCTCCATAAATAAGGTTCAGCTTGTCCAGTTTAACAGGTCTTTTAACAAGCCAAATTCAGCCAACCTCAAAGTAACCAAGCTGCACTTCTGTGGGCAGGGGGATGTTTTGGGACTCGATTGACAATATTAACTATTTCCTGCAAACAGTTGAAAGAAATGAAAGCAAGAAATATTTTGGGAACTGAGAAATTATTGATGCAGGACAAAGTCCCCTAGGAATTAACATGTGTTTTGTATTGTGCTATTTCTTGGTTTAGATATAAAGTGCAAGATCTTTTTAATACTTCAGCCCTTTGCTTTGTGAACCAAGGGGGTGAGAGAGGGGCTGAAGGAGGAAGGTCAGAGGGAAGAATAACCAGTAAATTATATTGATCTGGAGAGTTTTTATTGAGTATAAATAATTGTAGGAGTACCTGCTCAGCATCAAGCATGAATCCAGCATTGGCCCAAAAGATTTAAAATCAAGTTTTAAAAACCCATTGATAAAGCAAGAAAAGGCTAATAAGATTAAAAGCAGACATGGCTCAAGGCAAATGTCCCTAGAAGTAGTAGTGCTTTCACTAAACTTCTGAGAGGCAGTAGCGGGGCAGGGGGATATTCACCCACAGCCCTTTGTATAATGCTTGACTATATTCAGAGTTGTAGACTACATAGATTGCTGCAAGCTATGGAACCCCAAATGCCTCATTAACACCTTTTTAAAAACTTGAGCATCATGCTCCTGGTCCAGCCTTCCCCTGGGAGCTACTGCCAGGAGCAGCCTACATGGTGCAGTTCCAAGCAACCCACTCAGAGTGAAGGGAAGGGGAAAGCCTTGGCTGGCTCAGTCAGAGAGGCTTTGGACAAACTGCTGAAAGTGAGGGGGAGGGAGCCTCAGTAGGCCCACTCAGAGCAGTTCTGGGTAAACCACCATTAGCGGGGAGGGGAGTGCAGATCTGGCAGGGGGCCCAGGGGCCACAGTACGTCCAGCGAGAGTGTGGGGCAGAGAGGGGATCCCCCCAAGGCTTCTTGGTCCCCACTTGTCTCTTGCTGTTTCTGATCATAAGTGCTACAGCTCAGTATTCTTTTTCATATTTCCATCATATGTATATCACATGCAGTGCATTACGCACAGAACTAAAATGAAATGCATTAAAATATTGCAAGTATTCTTATCTCCCTATTTTGAATTTCTTTTTGATACAATGGCAGTTTGTTTTAAAAGGTGATTTGCACCTTAGGCTGGTTTTCTTAAAAACAAAAGGCAGCTCTAGTAACTGGTGAATCAGCAGGTGGCAGCCTTTCCTCAATGCCGATCTAGTGTACTTGAAATAGGCTACACAGCTTCTCTGTATTTCTGATAGCTGAGCTGGCATATGAATTCTAAGGCTTTGCTTAGTGGTTGCATTTCCTACTAGCCAATGACTGGTTACCACAAAGATAGCTTATCATATTTGTTCAACTCTTGGGAAGTTACCAGTTTAGGAACTGGCTATCTCACTTCCCTTGTGTTCCATTAAAAAAAAATTAAATGTTGAAGTATCTGTGACATACAGAGAACAACTGCCATTTCAAATAGTAAAGAATTTATTAAAACTGAAAAAATCCATTCTTTTCACTGCAACAGATTGCGCAAGGAAAACAAAAGTAATGGGTAGAAGTAATGATTGATGTGGAATACATCTTCTGGCATGCATCATGGGACAGAAATGGGTACGGACATGATGTCCATAGCCCCGACCCAGGGTGCGTGCCAGAAGATGTGGGGAGGCCACCAGCATAAGAAGCTGAGGTGCTGGCTGAGAAGCTGGTGGAGACTGGGCCCATAAAGCTGGCTGGGGCTGCTACGTAAGCAGCACTAATGCTGCAGGGTGAAGCGCTGCCCATGAAGCAGGCTGGGGGCACTGTGTGACCCGCACCGCTGCTGTGGGGTGAGGCACCATACCTGAACTAGGCAGGGGCCACTGTGCCACCATGGCAACTCACTCCTCCAGCTGGTCCCACCCTCCACAGAGCAGGGCAGGCCTGGGAAGCGGGGAGACATCACAGCTGCCAGCAGAGGGCTGCTGCAACAGGTAAGGACGGAGAAGATTGTGTGTGTGTGTGTGTGCATGGTGGGGGGAGAGACAAGGACGGAGAGATAGGGGGGAGAGACAAGGGGGGAGTGTGGGGGGAAGGTGTTTGTATGTGGGGCAGGGACTGGGGTGGAGAGGCAAAGAGGGAGGGGGGCATGAGTGTGTGTGTGTGTGTTGGGCGGGGGAAGGATCATGGAGTCCCACAGCAGGTATGTGTTCCACATACCCTGTGGTAGTTGGACTCTCACAAGAATTTAGTCAATTTATATAGCACCGCTAACTATGATGGTGTCCTTCTATACATTCCCTAGCTGGTCTTATTCTAAGCTAGTCTCTTTAACTTAGATGTTTAGCTTATGTTCGCTTGCAACAAAGACTATTTGTCTAGACACTTTCTATTATCTTAGCATCTTTGTCTAGGCTGTCAGCCCTCTGTCTTCTGCACATGGCAATGGCAGCCAGCAAGGTGAAGCTCCAGCAAGAGACCTCTTTCCAGTGTGGCATAGTGCTTAAATGCAGTAGTCTCTAACCTGGAGAACCGGATTTGATTTCCTCCTCTTCCACATGGTCTACTTGTGCCCTAGTTATCTCAGAACTTTTTCAGCCCCACTTACTTCACAATGTACCTGTTATGCGGGATGTGATTGTAAGCCATTTTGAGACTCCTTATGGTAGGGGAAAATGGTATAAAAGCCAACTCTTCTGTCTCCAGATATTAGCAGCTGAATAATGAATTCTGTTCCCCTTATGTCCAGGGAACGTATTACCTCTCCTCTTCCCACCACAGGCATTGTTCTTTCCCTTCCTGTCCTTCCCATGAAGTGATTCCATCTGGCATATTAGACCTCCCAAAGTCTCTCCCCTCCCTTTCTGCCAGGGAATGAGATGGCCCTTTGATATCTGCTAGCTAGAAATAGTTGTGTATCAAGCCCCAAGTACCATTCACTTTCCAGCTCAACAGAGTGCCATGTAGTCCAGTATTCTGTTTTCAAAAATAGAGAGCCAAATGAATCTGGGTTGTTTTCAGTGAAGTCATGACAGCAACAACCTTCTCTACTACTTGCCCCCAGCAATTGGTACTGATGTCCTCCAGCTGAGTTTTGCTACATGGTCCATGGCTAGGCATTTTGTAAGCCCATTTTACTAACTATATGGCAACGCCTCAATCGGCAGGATCTCATTCCTTTTAAGCACTAATTTATAAGGTCTATGTGTGGTTTCATTCCTGTCCAATGGCTTAGCGGGTTGGCACAGGATTTCTACCATGTGTGCATGTTATGCTCCACCTCTGATTTATGATGACCTTGGAATTAATGATCTCCAAAATTTTCTATCATTAACATACTTGCTGTAGACTTGCAAATGGAAGGCCTTGGCTTCCTTTATTGAGACAGTCTTTCTCATATTGGTCAAGATGGGTAGCCATGTTTGTCCACCTGCAGCAGTAGAAAAGAGCAGGAGTTCAGGAACACTTTAGAGACTAACAACATTTGTGGCAGGGTATGAGTCTTGAAAGCTAATACCCAACCACAAATTTTGTTAGTCTTTAAGGTGCTACTGGACTCTTGCTCTTTTCTGTTATCTCATATTGGGTCTTCCTCTTTTCCTACTGCCTTTAACTTTTTAGAACGTTATTGTCTTGCCCAGTGAATCTCGTCTTCCTGTAGTGTGATTTCACCAATCACTTGTAAGGAATTTTGCTAGGATTCTTAAAAGGGGGATAGCTGGTGGTGAGCTGGCATATGTGGAGCCTTGTATAAGAAAACCCAACCTAGTATAATCCTAAAACTGATGGTAAAACATAAAATTAGATGTGTTTTCAACAGATCAGTATAAAACCAGCAGCACATAAGTCTGACAAGCCTGAGGAGAGAGGTCCGGATTTTAAAAACCCCACACTTTTGAGAAATCCATGCTGCTTATAGCCACTAGCCTAATTTAAAAATACTGCCCACAGCTTTTTGGATCAGTGTCTCAATGTATAGAACAATATTCAGTAGAAATCCAGCTCTCAGCAAAGAAGGCAAACAGTTCTGTTGCTAAACTGACCCCTGTTCTGGTTTCTCAACAAATCTAGAGCACTAATTTAAAGCATATAAAGGGTATATTCCAAAATGAGATATGGGTCACTGTATTCACATTTTGTACAAAGGACTATAGTGGCCACTGCATTAACACCACTACATAAAAGCCTTTTCATAGACAGTTGTTTTCCAGAAATGTAGACCATCCATGGTCTGCCAAAAAGCTCCAGCAAATTTGCAAGTCAGATATATAAAGAGTAGGTCAGTCAAGAATCTGTATTAACTGCCATAGTAACTTATCTGTTTGCCAAAAGTGGCTTCTGCATTTTATTTGGATCTCTGCTAAAACAATTTCGGCAACTTCTTTTGACAGGCCTGGGAAACAATGAGAAATATGGTAGCAAGCTGGGACCAGGAAAGAGGGTAAGAAAACCTTCTAAATTACTATTCCCGGGGCATCCTGGATGCCTGTCAAATGAGTCCAACCAAAATTTGCCCTACATACAGAAGAACGCCACTGAATGACTGGCACTTAGGGTATTTTGAAAGTCGTATACATTTAGAAATTTAGATTAATGGTACAGAGCAGGATGAGGAGGAATCATAGCCAACTTGCATTTTTTAATTATGTTTTCCTTTTTAATTACTAGTTATTTCCTTTTCAGTAATGGACCATTGAGTCCACTTTATGTTACAAGGACCGCAAGCTGAAGACAAGTTTTAAAAATATGTTCATCTTTATAGTTCTTAGCAGCAACGTTCACATCAACAATGTATCCCTACCAGCACTCAGTCTGCATGTCCTGTCCTGGAAGACTAATCTTCTCAATATGCAAGTTATGTTCTTCTAAAATTGGGACTGTTGCTTTTAAAATGTTTACTAAATGCTAAACTGTAAATAATGAATCTGTTTTTTGTATTAATATGGCTGCAGAGAACAGAGCTTGGAAAACAGAGCGCTGTTATAGAGCGTTGGAAATAATTAAGAATTTCTTGGCTAGGCAGAATATCAAGAGTTAAAACTAATATATTGCCAAATTAATTTTTTAATTTCAGGTGTTTTCGACTCATATTGAAGAGAAAGTCATAAAATTATGGCAAAGAATAATAAATTTATATGGATTGGGAGAAAGTCAAGGATAACATTTGAAGTGTTACTAGATGATACAAAATGGGGAGGACTTGCAATATTAAATATTAACTTTTATAGATAAGCTGCAGCATTGGTTTGGATCACAGATTGAAAAGAATGTCTCATTTAAAACAACTCTTGTTTCAAAAACAAGAAATTGTCTCATTCTAGTGCACCAGGCAGATGAAAATCAGTGCTTATAATGCAGAGGTTTCTCAATACATAAAAACATTAGATAGAATAGATTGAAAGTTTTTGTTATGGCTGGCAAATGCTGTAATAAAATTTGATTGATTGGATAAACCTAGAATGATGTGTATTGTGGAGAAATTAATTCCATTTGGGGGCCAAGAAAACTCTGCCTTCATTTTAAGACATTCTGTTGGCACAAAGATAGAAAATGAGATACGGTAAGATAACGGCTCTGAAGCAGAGGTGGGTATGAACCTGAAAAATGGAGGTTTTTGGGGTGAGGGCTGTCACAACCCCTGAACTTAAACAAACCCCATTGTGTTTGAGGATTGGTTTGGTTCATTGGATTAATTATGGGTTGGCTGTCTCTTGGTGTGCTAGAGATACAAAATTCACTGTTAACCCCCCCCAAGTATATCATCTCACAGTGGGCATGGTTTCATGGATTCCCCTTGGCCCCTGGGAGGTGGTCACCCACTCACCTCCCCACATCATGCCTTTAAAGGGAGTCACCCATGCACCTTTCCACGTCATACCTTCAGAGATTTCAGGGTGGGTATGCTGATAGATGGGCTTAATGGACTTCTAGGTGGGTGTACTAGGAGATAGATGGGCTTGGTAGAGTTCTGGGTGAGTATACTGGGAGAGAGATGGGCTTAGTGGACTTCGTGGTAGATATAGTGGGAGAGAGATGGGCTTGATGGATTTTCTGGAAGTGAGATGGGCTTAACAGAGTTCTGGGCAAGCATGCTTGGAGAAAGCCATCTTGGTCAACTTCTGGATAGGTGTACTGAGAGAGAGATGAGCTTGGTAGTCTTCTGGGTGGGTTTGCTGGGAGTGAGATGGGCTTAGTAGAGTTCTGGGTATGTATACTGAGAGACAGATAGGCTTGGAAGAGTTTTGGGTCACTGCACTGGGAGAGAGATGGGCATGGAAGGTCCACTGGTAGACAGGTGTAGTGGATAGACAGGCATGGTAGACATCAGGGTAGGAGTATTGAGAGACAGAACGTATGGCTGGGAATGCTCTGAGACGGACCAGTGTCATAGACTTTGTGGTCAATAGGCACTTTATTCAATAGGAAAGTATAGTGGAGCAGGAGATGAAGGCAAGGAAAAGGAAAAATTAAAGTTAGGGGTGGGGGAAAGGCTATTGATTTTGGTGGATTTTCAGTAGAGACAAGTCCAGAACCTCAAAACCCAGAAGGCTGAAACTTCAGCCAAACCACCCAACATGAGGGACCAGCCACAAACAGTTTCTGACTGCCCCCAGTAGTATATATAACAACTGTGCCTCATGTTGGTGTGTGACTTTTCAATCCAGACAGGCCAGACCCAAGAGGGAGACTCTCAAGGATGTCCAAGGGGTAAAAAAGGTTATTGATTTTGAAGGATTTTACAGTATATGGAAGCCCAAAACTTCAAAGCCCAGTAGGGTGAAACTATAGCCAAACCCCACAATGTGAGCATCCTCCCAAAAGGTGCTTGTAAATGATTTGTCATCTTCTTGGAGAGCGACAAGTGGAGTGCCTCAGGGATCTGTCCTGGGCCCTGTGTTGTTCAGCATATTTAAAAATTATTTGGATGAAGGAATAAAGAGGGTGCTCTTGCAGATGACACGAAACTGGGAGGGGTAGCAAACACATCAAAAGACAGAATCAGAATGCAGGATGATCTTAACAGGCTGGAAAACTGGGCTAAAATGAATTTCAATAGGGATGAATGTAAAGTTCTTCATTTAGGTAGGAAAAATGAAATATAGGATGGACTAGTAATCAAGCCCGCTGTAATCTAAATACAGCGGGCGCTAGACCAGGGAGCCCCTGGCAGTCGCGCGGAGCTCCCTTTGTCGGCCTGACTCCCTTTGGGGCTCCCTTTGTCGGCGGCCTGATGCGGCGAGAGGCGCTTTGCGCTTCTCCCCACGTCAGGCTGCCATCAAGGGAGCAACTGTGAGCCGCGCTCTGCACGGCTCGCAGTTGCTTCCTTGTCAGCAGGGGTACTGCAACTGAAGAAAGATGAAGAGAAACTGGAGCATGCCCAGAGGATGGCTATGAAGATGGTGAAGGGTTGGGAGACCAGGTCGCATGAGGAAAGGTTGAGGCAATTTGGTCTGTTTAGCCTGGAGATAATACTAAGAGGTGATAACCATCTTCAAATACTTGAAGGGCTGTCATATAGAAGATGGAGCAGTTTTCTGTTGCCCCAGAGGGTCGGACCAGAACCAGCAGAATGAAATTAATTCAAAAGAATTTTCAGCTAAACAACCGGAAGAAGTTCCTGGCAGAGTGGTTCCTCGGTAGAACAGGCTTCCTTGGGAGGTGGTGGGTTCTTATTCTTTGAACGTTTTTAAGCAGAGCCTAGATAGTCATCAGAAATGCTGATTTCATGAACTTAGGCATATTGTGAGTGGGAGGGCAGGAAGGGATGTGCCAGTGTTTGTCTCATATGGCCCTTTCTTGCATACCCAGGCCAGGCTGGATTCTTGAAGTTTTTAGTGGGGGATTGCTTGGACATGAAATTGGGGTCACTGTTGTGAATTCCTGCATTGGGCAGGGGGTTGGACTAGATGTCCTGGAATTCCCTTTCAACTCTATGATTCAACTGAGCATCCCCAATACTATCTAACAACTGTGCCCAAGGGGGAAAAAAAGGTTGCTGATTTTGGAGGATTTTCCAGCAAAGGCAAGCCCCAAACCCCAAAACCAAGAAGGGTGAAACCTCAGCCAACCCCACCCCCCCAATGTGAGAGCAGCAAAAAAGTGTCTTTCAGAAACAACCCCAGGGAACCAAGGAGTCTATGGTTTTTTGATTTTTTTTAGCAAGCAACCACTGATCCAAGAAAAAAAGAAAGGAAAACTAAAGTGTTCCTCAAATGCCCTAATATTTCTTCAAAGCCAAACAAAAAAATAGCCAGACTGCAGAAAGGCTTCACACAACACCATAGAAAAAAACATTCTCTGCTGAAATTGTAAATGGTCTCTTCAGGGAGAGGGCCAGACACCACCAGGCAAAGACCTACAGCTTAAAATTTGTTAGTTCAGAAGGTGGTCATCTTCCCTCCATCCTCCATATCCAGCAAATCTCTCTCCTTCCTTTGTTTATTCTATAGTTCTCCCACATGCCCTCCGTTCTATGCTAGAAAAATTAATAAAATGCAATTGCATGTGGACACTGGAAGTATATATGGCTTACTGCTCCCATTGGCAAGAATGGGAGGGATTCTGTTGGTTGCCGCAGATGCCTGTAAAGAAAAGAGTGATATGACTGAAGTTTATTTATTTATTGGATTTATATACCACCGTTCCCAACTGGGCCCACGGTGGTTTACAAAGATAAAAGAATAAAATACAATAAAACCGCACAATTCCCCTTAATAATAAATACTATTAATACCAAGGCGGCAGGCGAAAACCACTGTCTATTCCCCTAGTTCAGCCGGGGGACAACCATCTTGCTGTTCTCCTAGTGGGAGTGAGGCACCAGATCGGTCAGATGGACACAGGGAGTCCTAGATCGAATGTCGGGACCCTACCCTGGCCTCAACCATATGCTTGGCGGAAGAGCTCCATCTTACAGGCCCTGCGGAAAGCTGACAACTCCGGCAGGACCCTTAGCTCTTCCGGGAGCTCATTCCACCAGGTTGGAATGGTCCACAACTCCCCTAATCCCTCTTCCTAGAACATCATTGTTCCTGCTGTGCAAGAGATGGGCATGGTAAACTCAATTCCACCCCCCCCACACACACAAACCACCAAGCCTGTGAAAGGAGAAAGGGCTTGTTCATTCTTGGTGTGTGTGGTTGCATCATTGGATTACGACTGCTGAACCAGCCATTTTCCTTGAGGTTCCAAGCTCATGGCCAGGTCCATGTCCAAATCTACTCTCAAGTGCCCCCTATCCTATGAATAGCTGTCCCAAGAACTGAGTGATTAAGGCTTGAATAGTATCTCTTCATGTAAAGGATAGAAAAAGAAATGACCTAGAGAAGAGTGAGCAGAGATAGGCAATGAGTTCCCTGGACATGAGAGATCCATTTTTGCAGGATCTTTTCCAGCTAATAATATCTACAGGTATGAGCTCTCTCACTGAAGCTTCACCTTGATGACCACTATTATGCTAACATAGTGATCCTAACAAAGAGCTAGCAGCCCAGACAAAGACTCAGTGGAAGCTTTCAGAAATTTGCCTTAGAATAACACCAGCTAGGGCATGTATAGGGTTGAGGAACAGAAGGTTGTCTGTTAGTACCATTTGTATTCCTTGGTTTGTTCCTGTGCAGCCTATATGTGTGGTATTGTATTTTTAACTAAATCCTTTTCTATTTTAAATGCTGGGAGCTGTTTGCCATACCATATAGACCTCCACCATTCAAACACACTTTCTAAAATGGATACCAGGGGAAGAGAGGCAGTTGGTAGCCAGTTCATTATTTCCTTTGGAGCAGTGGTCCCCAACCTTTTTATCACCAGGGACTGGTCAACACTTGACAATTTTACTGAGGCCCGGGGGGGGGTAGTCGTTTGCCGAGCGACGTTACCGCCGCCACAGTCCCTGCTCTACTTGCTTTCCCACCGCCCACTGGGGGCGCTGCCAGCAGCAGCTGTGCAGTGACACACCGAGGGGGAACCTTAGCCATGGTGGCCACTGGAGAGAACCAAAGGTGAGCCAGCGGCAGAGTGGCAGGGCATCCCCAAAGGCAGCAGCTGGGGAGGAGGACGAGGAAGAGCCGCGGCCCGGTACCAACTGATCCACGGACTGGGACCGGTTCCCGGACCGGGGGTTGGGGACCACTGCTTTGGAGTACACAAGTGCAGTCAGCCTTTCGTTTGGTAACTTGTAGTTGGGTAGTCAGCCTTTTGTTTGATAACTTGTAGTTGGGTAGTAGTAGATGTGAGCAGCAGGCAAAGCCTTTAAATAGTATTGTGGATGAAGTATTAGGAGTGCTGGGCCTCTTAGCAGGTAATAATCTAACTGTCCACCTGTTGGCAATGAAAGTACCAGAGAAGGGCAAGAACCCCCCCCCCCCCAAGAGTTCGGTGGTCTTGGGAGAGCAGGGCGTTGCATGGCAGAGGCTCAGGACAAGTGTTGAGTGCTTAGATACTCAGAAGGCCAAAATGGAATGTACCCACCAGATGTTTTGCAAGCATGCCTCTGTATTTGCTTATTTATTTCATCAATACCCAGCCTTTGTCTCCAGTGGGAATTCAGAACAGTTTACATTGTTCTCTTCTTCACCATTTTATCCTTTCAGCCACACTGTGAAGAAGGTTACAGCATGTGACTGGTCCAAGGTCACCCAGTGTATTCACATGGCAGAATTGTGGTCTAATGCTCTACCACCATTGCGCTTGCAGTATTGGCTATACATATGAGACCTCAAATGTATGAAGCTCCCTTATTGAATCTGGCTTCAGTGCATACCAATACCCTTGGAAGGCCAGAAGACTTGTGCAATGTCTTATATTACTGTGAAAACATTTCAGTTAAATTGTAACTTCAGTTAAATTCTGTAGGCTTCAAGCAAAATTTGTTGATGCACATTTCAATTCCCAGTTTCTTCTTTGCACGGCCATCATAGTACTGTTGTAATGTGCTGGAAAGCTGTTCTATGATGTTCTATTGCTCACCATTTCCGAAAGTGGAACTCCTTTTAGCATGTATATATAAACACACTATATGAGACAGGACGCCCTTTTGTTCCTCAGTGCTTTGGTCATGTACTGCTGAATGGACTGGCTGACATTGCACTGTTCAAACATTGTATGCCTCAGCAAAGAAGTGTCTTTGTCTTTTCCATAGTTTCTAGTGACACAAATAATGCCTGTCACATGAGGACAGGAAGAAGTGTGTAGCAGTAACTGTGTTGCCTTAGTTTTAATGCAAAAATCTACCAATGAAAGCATTGCATGTGGCTCCTTAGACCAAAATTAATATAATGTTTTCCCTGGCCTGCTGTGCTCCAGCATCAGCAGCACTGTTGAGTCCCTGCAGATGTTGATGCATAAATCACACTGTTGATTGCCTTGACATTCTCAGTTGTGGTGACTCTACCATGTAAAATACTGGGCTTTGTTGCGTGTTGGTATGCAGCTGATGTAATACTGTTCTGTAGATTAGTAGCCTGATGGAGTTAGCCACAAGATACTTGTGACTCCTTGTGCTGTTGAAATAGAAAAATGTAGTTACTTATCAAAGTTACTGGGACCAAAGGCTCAGCTGCAAGACAACAACATTAGTATCACAAAATTTAATTTTATGTAATAATTAATTTTTATGTAATACAAAATTATTACATAATTATTACACAATAAATTTTATGTAATTTTATGTAATAATTCTTGTATCTAACAAGACTCACCGAAACCTAGTGTGTGTCCCTTTTCCAACACCTTGTGGGAAGGAGTTGGGGACCTACAGTGGAAGGAGAGAGTCAGTGAAACTGCCTCTCACTTCCATTCATAGAAATATGTCTGCTGGTGGATCTAAACCCCTCTCTGCAAAAATAAGAGGTAGAAGGGAAAAGAGCAAAAGAAAAAGGCCTGCAAGAAATTTGCTGGACTGAGATGCCGGATTGCTGTGTTGGTCTGTTTCCATCAGTGGAACTGGAGTGTCCACATTAATTTTAAGATAATGTGTCTCTTCTTACAAATCCTGTATCAATAGACATTTCTCTATCGAGGATATTTCTGTGCTGCCTCTTCAGAGCCCTGCTTGAAAAGTCATTTATAAAGCTTTCTTTAAAAAAAACCGATGGGGATGTAAACAGCACTAAAAATTATCCATAAAACAGAAGCAAACCATTGAAAAAGTTGGTACCTAAAAATAAGTAAAGTGTGCACTAGGCAAGCCAATCCACAGGCATGGTGTCACCACAGAAAATCCCATCTCCAGTTGCCACCTGCCTCACCTCTGAAGGAAGGAGCACAGAGAGCAAGGGTTTGAGAGGCAGATCGTAACTAGCAGATTGATGCAGATGGGTACTCTGATGGCAAGGAACCCAGGAGAAATGGTACGCTTTTAGGTAGCCATTACCCACCAGGGGGAGCTGTGAGAATAGAATTAGTGGCTCAGAAAAACGCCAACATCCCTGAGGGCCAGAACATCACAATCACAACAACAATAATAAAGTGGATATGTATATGAAATGATGAAGGGAAAGTATTTTTTAAAAGTTGCATAGATATTTAAGGTGTAACAACAAAATACCAAAGAATATTATTGAGGATAAAAAATGATTTTGGTGCATAAACTGTTATTTATTGTAGATTTTTGCAGACTCGGTGTATATTGCTATAAATTGCTTGCACAGAGCATTTAGAAAATATATTTTCAGCCCTGTCTTCAACCTGGTGGAATGAGCTGCCAATGGAGATCTGGGCCTTATAGGAGCTGTCAAGATGCTGAGGGGTTTGCAGAATGGCGCTCTTCTGGCCAGGCATATGGTTGAGGCCAATATAAGCACCTAATAACATCTGAGACTCCGTTTTCTCCTTTCCACCTCCCTGCTCCCTTGTCTTAACTGGGGATACAGATGTGGTGCTACTTTTTCATTAATCCTGTAATGAAGGTTTACCATAGCATTTTAAATCTTATTGAACTTAATAGGAAAGTAATTTTAAATTTATTTTAACCATATATGTCTGCTTCTATATCTTGGAAAACGCCCTGAGACTGTGACTCGAAAGGGGTGCACTACAAATCCTTACCATTGTTTGGATTAATATTTTAGAAAAGCCCTGTGGACGGAGTGATGTCTGGGACATGTCTGGTGTCCAGCCTGCGCTTCCACCCACATGGGCCCATCTGGCTGCGCCCAGCAAAGGGCCAGCCCCTGGAGTGCCTGCCTTCAGAAGCCGGCCGCTAGGCGCACAGCCAGCCTCGCGGTCAGATGCTGCCTGGCTGCTGACGGCGCTGCTCCTCCAGTGCCGTGCCTTGCCCGTCGTGCTCACCAGTGACCGCGCCAGCCCAGCTGCTTCCGCAGACATCACTCCCACCTCCATTAGGGCTACAGGCTCAGCCACTGCATGCCATGACACACCAGGCTGCCTTGCCCTCACTCCAGCCAGCAGCACAGCACATGGCTCCAGCATCATGGGCCAGCCCGCCCACCTCCAGACGCCTCATCCCAGCTGCAAGCTGGGACTCCAAATGGGCCGGTAGCGGCCCCTCTATGGGGGCCCTTTGCTAGCGCCCATTGCATTCCTGGATGCAACGGGCTTTCAGGCTAGTCAAATAAATATTGTTGCACATTATAGCTTGAAATTAAGTATAAAGTTCAGTCTGAGGCAGTGAAACAAGCAGGATATTTAGACTTATCAAGTTTGTTTTAAAAAGTAAAAATATGTTATATTAAAGAGGCTTTATAGACAGATCCTACATGTACACAGCACCACTCTCCAAATGGAGGTTAATATTTAAACATTCTCCATTCAACCAAATCTTGGGAAAGTTAATTCATTGTGCACAATGAAGCACTTGTTTCTTGTAATTGAATCAGTCACAGAAGGTTTATGGGAGACATTTAGAAAAACATTCACTAAAGCAAAGACAATTTGAAATGGAACAACAAGACATCAAACCCACCCACACATACATACAAAGAGTTGCTCGATTTATAGACATCAGAGAACAGAGCTGACAAAGGAGTCCTGTGTAAAATGAAGTTACATCACTTCCACTTTTAAAAAAACAGTCTGGAATAAATCTCCTTCAAACTGGCAAAAGTCAATGAGAAGAATTCACATTTTTCTGGTTCCAGCAGGGAGTCATTTTGGTCTGCAATAGAAGAGTTAGATTTGAGTTGGCTCCTTAGAGACTAACAAAATTTTGGGGATATAAAGCTTTTAAACTTGAAAGTTTATACCCTTAAAATCCTGTCTATCCCTAGAGTGCTATGAGATTAATTTTTAATGTTTTTCTGTTGTAAATCAGGAGTAGGGACTCAGCCGTATATGGTCTAATTATCTTGGAACACCCTGCTGATGTGATTACTGCTTTCAAAACATAGTTGCAATAGAGATATCACACTACTGGGGAACAAGTGGTCATATTCCTGGCTGCAGAATGCTTGAATATAGTAGTAGCTATACTGCTAAACAGCCCTCCCCACAATGGTGACAGATTTTGTGATATAATGTTGTGAAATCTCATTTGTTCTTTCATTGAGATTTTTTTGTTACAATTTTTGCAAACCTGAGGGTTCACCTCTTGTATGAAAATCTCTACATGGTGCCATTGTGCATGATATTTGAGCTATATTCTAGAGCCATTTTCAGAATTTTATCTAAGGGCCTTTACCAAGCTGCCTTTGATCCCTTAAAATCAGTGGAGCCCAAATACCTACAATGGGATGCAGCCTTTCTGGTGGCAATCACTTCCACCAGAAGGGAATGGGAAATAGCAGCATTGACTTCCAGAAGGGAGCTCTGTGTATTCCAAAAGGATTTGGTAACCTTGATCATGGATTCATCCTTCGTTCACAAGGTGAATTCAATCCTCCATATTAATCAACCTCTCGCCTTGCCATCATTCTGCCCAAATCCATTCAGGAACATTTAAATGTTTCATTCTTTTATGTTAATGGTCATTTCTTGTCTGTCTCCAGACTGCAACTCTCAGGATAATTTTCCCCTTCTTGGAAGTGCCACACTCAATCTTACCCTGTCTCACGGCCAGAGATGTAGTTAGGAACTTATCTCTCCTCTGTTGCTGTGTTAATTACTCTGCCAATGATTTAAAAAAAATTTCCAGGAGCTAGAAACAGTCATTTAGGTGAAGCTACAGATTCTACAAGATGCAACAACCAAACATGGGCACTATGGTTTGAGTTTCCTGAACTGTGCTTTGAATTTTGGGATAGTGTGTCCTCATTTATAGGGGCCTTTTCATTTGTTCCAAAAGACGATGCACTGACCAGGTGCAGTTGCACATTCAGAGAATAGCCCTTGCAGATAAATTCTAGGGAAGACTGTAACATTAAAAGATGGTTAATCAGAACATGTTGTTCCGTTGGAGAATATGCCAAAAAAAGATAGCAAACTAGTCGCTACCTTGCTTTCCTTTCCATGAGCATCTGGATCCATAAGAACCTCCATGGGCTCAGGACTGGCAGGAGGAAGCTTACCTAGAGCTAAAGTGACCTGTGATGCCTTCACCTTATTAGGGAGGGGTGAATGAGGGGGATCAGAGTTTCAGCTTTAATCGGTCTCACTCTGCCAGACTTAGTTGGCGTTTTACCTGGTTTTGAATCCAGCATCTGGGATTTCAGATTAATTAATGATTGAATTAAAGAGTTCTGAAAATACCTTTTGAATTTAGCCCCAAATGTAGCAAAATCAGAGCAAACACATATGTTCAAATCTGATTGGAATGAAATAGCAAAAAACACTTATAATAAAAATGTCTAGGGATTAGTTCAGCCCATATAAGATTGATAAAAGATTGACTAATTTTAAGGAAAAATGCTAAACATAACTATATAATTAGGCTCATAGATTAAGGAAGCAACCAATTTGGCCTCCTGCTAGAAGCTAATTTTGATATCCCAGTCTGGCTCTGAAACCAGCTGATAGTTGTTTCTATGACTTCTCAGGTTCACTAGATGATTGGATGATATTTGTTGTTTTTGTTGTTGTATTAGGCCACTCCTTACACTTCCAGAGAAATAATAAGCTGTTATAAATTTTCTGTAGTGTCTCTGCAATTAGATGTGTCTGAGCTGCTAAAAGATGAGGTTCACAATGCAGATGGCAAACACAGTTCATGAATCGTCATATCACTGTTGTAGGCAGTTAATTGCTCTGGAGAAGTTTGAAAAGGTGAACACAATCCTGCATTCATTTCTGGAAAGCAAGCTGGTTGATCCAAAGGGAGACAATTTTATTTGGATGCTTAAGAGGAGCAAAAAGACCCTTTAGCTTAGTTTGATTGGTCAGAGGACTTGAACATTCATCTTCAAATGGATAAGCTGTTTTCAGGATTCTTGCCTATTATTTTGTTCCACAACTCTTATCTCACAATACAAATAAGTTGTTTTTCATTTCCAGGCCTTGGGACATAGTTTAAGACACAGGTTAGGGAGGAAAGAAATAGCAACAGCCAGTCTTTGCCTCTCTTGGACCGTTTCTGCACTGGGAACTTTGCTGCCCCAGCTCCTGTGCCAGAGTACAAATCTGGGGTGGACAAAATACACCAGGCCAAATGTGCCCCTGTGGGGGAGCAGGAAGAGATAGGGCAAACTCAAGTTAAAAGATTGAAGGTGTATCTAAAACAAATAAAAATACGGAGCTCTAAGAACAAGCTACCAACAGGCAGCAGCCATCTTTGAATCTTCTGACTTTAATCTTCCATTTGCTGCTCTCAGCATTTGGAAGTCTAGGCAAGCTTAGTGATGACTAAGGCTAGCGTTTCTGCCACCACCAAGATAACCTAAGGTATGAGTAAGTTTGGCAGCTCCTGGTTGTGAGATACTGGGAGATTTGAGGGGTAAAGGCTGAAGGGGATGGCTTTTGGATAGAAGAAGGACTTAAATGGAGTATAAAGTCAGGCAGTCCACTTTCCAAAGTGGCCATTTTCTCCCAGTGAACTGATCTTTGTTTAAGAGATCAGTTGTCATCCCAGGAGACCTCTAACTTTCACCTGGAAACTGACAACTCTAGACATGAACATTCAGAGAGTATCTGTTCCATCAGTAATATACAGTTTAAAACTAGTGTCTATGACAGAGTGCAGATAAAGGTATAATCACAACTTCATTCGAGATGCATTGAAGGTGGAGACCCAGCTCTGCTTTATCAAGGCCTGATGTCAAACTAGTTTTGTCCTTGAAACCTGATCTCCTTCTTGTAACTCTGTTCATCATTTCATGAAATGCTGAATGAATAGTAGTATTATCTCTGTGTATATTTTCTCTTATTGTTTATGCTTTTGCACACAATGTTTCTGAAAAGATCAATCTGGGAGTATTATGTGAATAGGACTCTGGGGGAATTAAGAAGAAAATGACTACACCATTTTTTTAAAACCCCGAGACAGCTTCAACAGCTACATTACATGTCTAATTGTATATATGTGGGATTTTTCTGGTGCATTCTTGATTTTCCACCAGACTCCTCGTGTTCCAGTTATTGCCCTTTTTGATCAGAACAATCTTGAAAATCCAATCGTTTAGTGGAAGAAGCATTGCTCAATTTTTATCTATCTCATCATGTGCTTGTAGAGAACAGCTCTGTGATTATTCTTCCACAGAGCTCCCCTTCTTGAATAAATCACTTCTATGGCAGACCAGCAAGCAGGATGCTTTATTGAAGCCTTTCTCTACTTTTTCTCCATGGAGAAACCCCTGAAACATTCTTCAGACTTCAAGAAGCCCCAAAAGTGGCACAATCGTGCAGAATATGGTTGGGAAGCATAGCTGTGGACACACTTACCTGGGCCCCCTCCCCTTCATATCCCCTCCAGGCCCATCATTAGTCATTTTGGGAGAGCGGAGGAGGGCAACATGATCATATATGGCAGCCTTTCTCAACCTTCTGACCATTGAGAAACCCCTGAAATATTCTTCAAATTTCAAGAAACCCCAGAAGTAGTATGATCATTCAGAATATGGTTGGGAAGCCTACCCAAGGACTCTCCCCATCCCCTCCAGGCCCATCGTTGGCCATTTGGGGGGGGGGCAGTCAACATGACCATATATAGTCATATCACCTGATAAATGTTTAATACATTTTAAAAAGATTAACAAATTAACTCCCATCCATTTGGGAAAACCTTCCTGGACCATCAAGAAAACATCAGGACAAACTCTTCCAGGACCATCAAGGTTGAGAAAGCCTGATTTATGGCCACATTGCCCAATAAATGTTTAACAAATATTTAAAAATATATTAAACATTAATTAACTCTCACCCATTCAGGAAACCCTTCCAGGGCCTTCTTGAAACCCTGGTTGAGAAAGCCTACTTTATAGATAGAACTAATGTTAGACTAGCACAAATACATAAAACATTGTGATATGCAACAAAAACACTGAATAGGAACCAAAAATAACAGGAAAACGTGTCCAGGGATAGCATCTAGCTCTAGAACATGGGTGGCCAAACTATGCATGGACTACAGGGGCTGGCAGGGGTTCATGTTAATTGTGGTCCATGCATATCTGGAGAGCCACAGTTTGGCCACCCTTGCTCTAGACCAGGGGTAGTCAAACTGCGGCCCTCCAGATGTCCATGGACTACAATTCCCAGGAGCCCCCTGCCAGCGTTTGCTGGCAGGGGGCTCCTGGGAATTGTAGTCCATGGACATCTGGAGGGCCGCAGTTTGACTACCCCTGCTCTAGACCATAACAACAGGCTTTAACTCTAGAATAGTCACATTATTACATGGCTATATCCAGTGTTAAACCTACTGTTTTCAAAGCTACCTAAGCAAGTTTGATTTTAAAATTTTCTTTCAAAACCTAAGGAGGAAATCTCAGCCATCAGACATGAGAAACTTATGCATGGTCTGTGTTTCTGAAGAACAATAAACTAATTTCTGGGTAATTATTTATTATGAACAATAACTGTTGCTAAACATCTGCCAGAATGCATTTTTATAATTATAAATATATATATGAACCTCATTATATTTCTAATATATATTATTTCTAATGCCTCAGAATTCTAAGTTTTGAAACTCAAAGAAGTTGGGGATGCCTGATGTAAACAAAATTAAAATAATAAAATTTCTCCATGCCATTTACCTAGTAGAAGAAAAAGAATTGGTTCTTATATGCTGCTTTTCTCTACCTGAAGATGTCAGAATCCTCAGGTTTCTGCCATGATTTATTAATGTACTCTGAACCTGTGTGTAACCATTTTGAAATGTACTCCCATTTTTCTTTCTGTCTGACTGTTAGAGTTCGGCACCTTTCTCCAAGGTTATTGCTGCTGCTCGGTTATCTTGTCTGGCTGGCCTCCTGGACCCAGCACCTGCATCTCCTGATATTATGTCTTCTTGCTATGTGAATCTTAACAGGTCTGGGGAAGGCGGGAAAACCTGCAGGGATAAGAACTGGGGTTTGTCTTGTATTCGTCAGATTTGTCTATGTGAGTCCAGGGAGATCTGCTTGAATAAACAGCCATCTTGCAATACAGTGGTGATTTATTTACGTCTGCAATCCTGACAGAAGGAGTCTCAAAGTGGCTTACAATAGCCTTCCCTTTCCTCTCCCCACAACAGACACCCTGTGAGGTAAGTGAGGCTGAGAGAGCTCTGATATTACTGCTTGGTCAGAACAGCTTGATCAGTGCTGTGGCGAGCCCAAGGTCACCCAGCTGGCTATATGTGGGGGAGTGCAGAATCGAACCCAGCTTGCCATATTAGAAGTCCGCACTCCTAACCACTACACCAAACTGGCTAGTAGTAGTAGTAGCTTGTTTTTGTACCCCACTTTTTACTACTTGAAGGAGTCTCAAAGAGACTTACAATCACCTACTCTTCTTCTCCCCACACCAGACGCCCTATGAAGAAGGTGCGGCTGAGAGAGCTCTGAGAGAACTGTGACTGGCACAAGGTCACACATCTGGCTGCATGTGGAGATGTGGGGATTCAAATCTGGTTCTCCAGATCCGAGTCTGCTCTTCTTAAACACTACTACACTACAGTAGGTAAACCAGGCAATTGCGACTGTAATAATTGGACCTGTCCACACTGATTCTGAATTTGTGTTACTGCCCTTTGGAAACTGCACCACAACATAGTTCAAGCACATTTGTTCCAGATGCCAGGAAATTCTGTAGGCATACTCATGCCCCTGCACATTCTTTCTCTTTACCATGTGGTTCCTTCTCCTACTCCTCATATTAGCTTAAACAAAGCCTGGCATTTTGATTTTTTTCAAATCAGGGCAGGGAATGCCTCCACAAGACCATTACTCCCCCCCCCCCTTCTCATAAAACTGCCTGGGATTATTAGCAGCCTACTGAGATTTATTATTTTTGGTGGTATTCAGCCCTAGCAAAACTGGACAGCTAGGTATGAAGCCTCTTGGCATCATTAATCACATCCACAGCAATCATTTTATAAGCCTGGTAGCATGAAAACAGATTTATTATTGATTCAGTTTCTGTAATGGATATTTCGATTCCTACCCGAAAGAATGCAATCAACGCAGCAGTTATGTTTTCTGTTCTTGGCAAACAATTTCAGTGGTGATGCAATCTGCTGATTTGGCCAGATGCAATCAATTTAAATTCAGCTCTTGTTCCCCTGCCTTGGCCTAGCTCTGAGGTTGAATTCACTAAATCTATACCAATTCAGAATGCAAGTGGAGGCTCACATAACTGACATGCAAGCAAATTCACTACGTATAAAAAAATAGATGTCAAAAGAGAGAGCCAGCATGGTGTAGTGGTTAAGAGTGAGGCTCTCATCTGGAGGACTGGATTTAATTCCTCTGTCCTCCACAAGAAGCCTGCTGGGTGATCTTGAGCCAGTCACAGTTCTGTCAGAACTCACTCAGCCCCACCTATCTCACAAGCTAACTGTTGTAGAGAGAGGAAGGGAAGGTGATTGTAAGCTGCTTGAGACTCTAGGGTAGAGAAAGTGGGATATAAAAATTCTTCCTCTTCCTCGTGTTAGGTGGAGATAATGTATTTGTTTGAAACATGGCACAGTCACATGAGTTCCCATCATCAGGCTCGGGTGTTACAGACCAGACTGGTTTACCATTTCAGTGAGTCCTATGCTTAGCTGAATTATTTACAATTCCTTTATTGGACTTACACAATAGGTCTTCTTCCCCGATACGCTAAAAAGAACAGTAAAATAAATACTGGGCTAAAAGATCAGTTTACTCAACTTAGCTGAATGAACTACAGTCTTTGTTCTTGGAGAACCTTTCAGGGGGTAGCCCTGTGGGTTTGCAGTAGCACTGCTAGATTCTATAGTAGCAACTTAAGAGATCAACAAGATTCGGGGGGCATGAGCTTTTGAGTCAAAGCTTCCTTTGTCAGATATTCTTTGGGAAAATTTCCCATCTAAACCTGTATTCCAGGAACTTTAGGTTATTACTTTTGTCATATGAATGTCCATACATTTGTGGTATCATCACCTTCCGTGTGATTTTGTACATTTCATTCTTTTACTTTTTGTTTCTAACCTTTTTGTTATATACCACTACTACAGTTCTTTGCATCCACTTGTATCACTGCAGTATTTGAGGCATCACTCTCAACCCAATGGTAGCTGTTAGAGTAAAAGTGGAGAAGGCCTAGACTCCAAAATACTATTGGAGTAGAGTTGCTAAGTACTCCTTGGCCACTGGCAGAGTATGGAGTGGTAGAGTTGCCAGTTCCAGGCTAGGAAGTTCCTGGACATTTGGGGGTTACAGCTTGGGAAAGATGCGGTCTGGAGAGGGGAGGGACCTTAATGGGGCACAGTACTTTTCTCCAGTCTGGAGATCAGTTGTAATCCCACAAGAGCTCAAGGCCCCACCTGGCAGTTGGCACTCTTCTCTGCCAAAGAGTGTCCCACGGAGCTCTCATCAACTATTTGCTGCTTTTAATTCACCTCACAGCTTGGAATTTTCAGTCTTGGCACTGTAGGACATTAAATATTTAATGTTTCTCATTTCAGTTCTGCATCCTACTTTGACAGTAGGTTTCCAAATACCAGGGAACACTGCAGCAAATCTGTGCCTTGCTTATGTTGGCACTTCCCTTGCAACCTTGTGATGTATCATATATTCAATATGTAATAGTTTGCCATTCCTACATAATTGTTGGCTCTTCTGTAGCAGCACCAGCCTCTGAATCTGGGCTATGCTTCACAGCCAGGTTAGGTATTGTGAACCCTAATACTTTTACTCTTCATTTTAGGAAAGTTCCTTTGCCTTACCTTGTGACCAGCCAGCAACAGAATGTGGGATTGTATTCAGTTACAGTTATGTTTTATATTTTTGTGCCTTTCTAGCAACCTGGATCTGGCTTGGCAAGTTGTGATTCAGCAGACATCCAACAGCCATATTTTCAGAAATAGACAGAATATCCCTTTTGACCTGGTACAATCAATACTGCAATCTATGTTCTCATTTTAGCTCAGTATCAGGGATGTTTTCTTGCTGTTCTCAAAACAGCATGTTCTAATTAGTTATGGTGTCCCAAAAGCCTGCAACTAGCACAACCTATGTGCCTGACTGAGTTGGTATAGTCTGCTAAGCTCATGGGTGGAATCCAGAAACTCTACTACGGTGCCAGAGATTTCTGTTTCTATGGAAACCAACCTATAAGAAGGCACAAATTATACAGAACCCCAAAACATGAGTTTTCTTTTGTATGCAATGTTCCCAGAGCAACAGCTGAATGCCTCATTGAGGTATCCATGAGAAAAATCTGGAAAGGCTCCCCGAGAAAGGCCCAGCGCTTTATTTTCAGTGATGCAGTGCTGAACAATGGCACTATTCTTTGCTGACAGGGGAAGAAAAATGTGTCACAAAAGCTGTTAAGTCAGCTGGGAAAGTCCTCATAATGCCAAAATAATACTAATAGGACTACTAATACGACTTCTAATACCACTGCTTCTACCAATAAACCCAGCTCAAAGAAGTGTGAAAGGAACCCTGTGCAGTTTGTTCCTGCAGAAATGCCAAGAAATTGCCAAGAAATTTCAGTCCTAGTAGATTTATTGCAGGTTACTGGGATGTTCCTAGAAGAAAAAGAGAAATGCAATGGGAGTCAAGTGCTCAGATTATATTATGTGGCATAGTGCAACCAGTGCTTGCCATAAAGGACCAGGCTTAGATTTCATTTCAAGGAAGCCATTATAACAATTACATTAATTATACTAATGATGATGATTAGGAACTTCTTCCTTAAGCCTCGGTGCAGTATTAGTGGAGGCCTTTGTGGATGTGCTTTGATTAAACCAAGAAAGACCCATTTAAAATCAGCCAAGACTAAATTTATCAAAGGAGCCTTTTCTTCATGACCATGAGGAAATAAAGGCTCTCTGCTGAAAATAACTCTTTTTCTTTGACTTTTAGCTCAAAGCCACCTCTATCCCTACACAGCTGGAAGGGCTGTAACAGATCCAGGCAGAATAAGCTGTGGCAAAAAGCCGAAACTCATCCTTCTACCACCAGTCTTTTATAAAAATGTCTCTTCTTTGTCCATTCAAAATATTAGGGCTTCCTAACCATGTCCTGATTGTCACATTGGTTAACCCAAGCGTGTACCAGTAATCACTATGATGTATGCAACTGTCACCTTCAGGTTGGGTAGCTAACACACTCTACGCCTGTCTACCCTTGAAGTTGCTCTGGAAACTTCAACTGGTCCAGAATGCAGCAGCACAGGTGGTTGTAGAAGAAGAGTTGGTTGTTATATGCCACTTTTCCCTGCCCGAAGGAGTCTCAAAGCAGCTTACAGTCGCCTTCCCATTCTTCTCCCCACAACAGACACCCTGTCAGGTGGGTGAGGCTGAGAGAGCGCTGATATCACTGCCCGGTCAGAACAGTTTTATCAGTGCCGTGGTGAGCCCAAGGTCACCCAGCTGGTTGCATGTGGGGGAGCGCAGAATCGAACCTGGCATGCCAGATTAGAAGTCCGCACTCCTAACGACACCACCAAACTGGCTCTTGTGTATGCAGAACCGCTGAGGACCGGAGGCTGAGGTAGCCAGATCCAGACTGTGGGATCCAATCAGTTTAAGAAAAAGTGACTTTCTATTCTTCTTAGTTTTATATATTGGGGTGGGAGGATTAGTTCAGTTGTACTTTTGTGCTGGGGTCAATAAAGATCTGAAAGAAGGTGGTATTGTGGTGCTAGATTAGGCAGCCCTGGCAAGTGATCACTGAAATCAATGCTGTCGAGCCTTGCCTTCTGAATTAGGACAACTTCCTGAAGTCACTCCTTCTGTCTGGTGCCCAATCCCCAGGGAAGGGACCAACCAGCGTGGCTGATGCGCTGAATGGATAGCAGGCTCAGTCACAGCAGAAGTCATGGCCACCACTGATCACACTGAGCTCATTGACCGCACCTGCCTAGCCAAATGGGCCTCATACATGAAGCACCTCTGATGCTACCTCAAGGCCAACAACATCATAAATGCCCACAAGAAGTGAGCCATTTTCCTGAGCATCTTTGGAGCTACTACCTTTGACCTTGTCACAGATTTAACAGGCCCTCACTGGGACCCATATATATGACCTATTTTCTCCTAGCTGCACTGGCTCCAGATTGAGGACCGGTCAAGTTCAAGGTTCTGTTTTTGAGCTTTAAAGCCCTAAACAGTCTGGGATCATTGTATCTGCAGGGCTATGTCTCCCAAATAACTCTTAAGACTGAGCAAGCAAAAGCAGCTCAGGATCCCCAAACCTTCCCAAATTAAATTGGCCAAGGCTTTTTCAGCCCTGGTCCCATACTGGTAGAACACTCTGCCTAATGAGATTATTTATTTATTTATTTATTTATTTATTTATTTATTTATTTATTTATTTATTTATTTATTTATTCAATTTATAGTCTGCCTTCCTCCTTGGACTCATAGAATCATAGAGCTTGAAGGTACATTCAAGGTCATCTAGTCCAACCCCCTGCACAATGCAGGAACTCACAACTACCTGCCCATCCACTCACAATCTGCCTAAGTTCCTAAAATCAGCATTTCTATCAGATGACTATCAGATGACTATCTAGCCACTGCTTAAAAACTTCCAAAGAAGGAAAACTCACCATCTCCCGAGGAAGCCTGTTCCACTGAGGAACTGCCATAAGATTCAGGAACTTCTTCCAGATATTTAACCAAAAATTCTTTTAAATTAATTTTAACCCATTGGTTCTGGTCTGACCCTCTGGGACAACAGAAAACAACACTGCTACTTCTTCTATATGACAGCCCTTCAAGTATTTAAGGATGGTTATCATATCATAGTTGTCTTCTCTCCAGGCTAAACAGACAATGTGCCCTCGAACTTTCCTCATACAACTTGGTCTCCAAACCTCTCACTATCTTTGTAGCCCTCCTCTGGACATGTTCCGGTTTCTCTACAACTGAACATAGTACTCCAAATGAGGTCTAACCAGAACAGACACTATACTTCTTTTAATACAACCTCAAATCCTGTTTGCCTTTTTAGCTACCGAGTCACACTGCTGGCTCATGTTCAGTGTATGGTCCACTAAAAACCCCAGATCTTTTTCACATATACTACTGCCAAGACAAGTCTCACCCATCCTAGAGTGATGCATTTGATTTTTCCTACCTATATTACATTTGTCACTATTAAAATTCATTGTATTTATTTTAGCCCAGTTTTCCAGCCTGTCAAGATCATCATGTATCCTGATTCTTTCTTCTGGTGTATTTGCTGCCCCTCCCAGTTTAGTACCATCTACAGATTTAATAAGCGCCCTTTCTATTCCTTCATCCAAATCATTTATGAATATGTTGAACAACACAGGGCCCAGGACAGATTTCTGAGGCACTCCACTCATCACTCCTCTCCAAGAAGATGATGAACCATTTACAAGCACAATTTGAGTGTGATCTGTCAACCAGTTCTTGATCCACCTAACAGTAATAGGATCCATGCCATATTTAACTAACTTGCCAATAAGAATATCATGTGAAACCTTATGCAAAGCCTTACTGAAATCAAGGTAAACATTGTCTACAGTTCCTATGATCTAGCTAAGAGTAACTTTCACAAAAAAACAAGATAAGGTTAGTCTGACATGACTTGTTCTTGAAAAAGCTATGTTGACTCTGAATATTTATAACCATATGCTCTAGCTGCTCAAGGACTTAGTACTGTTTGATGATTTGTTCTAAAATCTTGGCAGCTATAGACATGAAGCTGACAGGTCAGTAATTACCCAGATTCTTCTTTTTCCCCTTCTTGAAGTGGGGACAACATTTGCCCACCTCCAATCTTCTGGCACTTAACCTGTTCTCCAAGAATTGTCAAAAATAATGTACAGAGGCTCTGAAATTACACCTGCAAGTTCTTTTAGTGCCCTTGGTTGCAATCCATCTGTCCCAGAAGATTGGGTTTCATTTAAAGAAACTAGGTGTTTATGAACTACCCCTACAGTGACCCTAGGCCACAACTCCCATCCCTCATAACATGAAATGATTTTGCCATGTTGAGCACAATTCTCCTTGCAAGAGAAGACTGAAGATAAGTAGGAATTGAGCAATTTAGCCCTCTCTTCATTACCTATTACAATGTCATTTTCTGGTCCCCTCAATAGTCTTACCATGTCCCATTATTAGTTTGAATATAACTAAAGAACTCTTTCTTCTTGTTTTTAGTATTTCTTGATAGCCTAAGCTCATACTGAGCTTTAGCTTTTCTAACACTCTTCCTACAAGCATAGGTTATTTGATTATATTCTTCTTTGGTTATAAGGCCTCCTTCCATTTCCTAAAGGACTCTATTTTATTATTTAATTCTTTTGAAAGCTGTTTATGGAATCATCCTGGTTCCTTTAGGTTCCTCCTAGTTTTCAAGGGAATTGTCTGCGATTGTGCCTTCAGTATTTCACTTTTGATAAACTCCCAACCTTCTTGGATTTCCATCTCCTTAAGTTTTTCTGACTATGGGATTCTACCCAACATAACTTTGTTTGTTAAAATGTGCTTTCCTGAAGTCCAGCCTGTATGTATGAGTACATACAACTTTTATCTTCCCCAAGATCATAAAGTCCAAAATCACATGGTCACTACTACCAAGTGTACACACAACATTTACCTTGTCAACCAGTTCTTTCATTCTGGGAAATGAAATCAGCAGCTTCAAGGCAGATCACATAATAACACCCCATAAAATCCCCTTTAAAACTGAAACTATAGAAATCTCCACTACAAATGGTAGAAAACAAAATCCTCCAGACTCCGAACAACTGTCCACGAAGGGATTCATCAGATGAAATAGCATTGCCTGAGGGGGGCCCATTTGATCTTAACAAACACAACCTCAAATGAATACCTGGTGGAAGAGCTTGATCCAGCCCATAACTGGTAACCAATGCAGCTGCCTCAGCGCAGGCTGGATGTGGGTCCTCCAAGATGAACCAGTGAGGACTGCAGCAGCTGCATTCTGCACCAGGGTAGGCCAGCATAGAGCGAGTTACAGGAGTCCTGTGAGATCTTAAACAGTTCACAGAGCCTGTAAAATGGAGTTGTAATTCCAGACCTATTGTTGAGGTCCCAAAATAACATCTCAAAATTGTTGCTCTTCCTGTCCAAGTTTACATCAATTTATACCCAGGGATTATATTTAATCTATTGTTGTTCCTCCCTTTCTTTTCTTGTTAAAGGATACAATGTTAAGAAACTAGTTTTAAAATTTGTTTCAAATCTATATGTTTTAAAATCTTGTAATCTGCCCTGAGCAATCAGAGAAGGGCAGACTAGAATTCCAATAATAAATAAAGTGAAACAACCATGTGATTTTTAATCCAGCAAGGTAAAGTATTTGGCATGAAATTCAGACCAAGGGAATCTTCTATGATGATCTTAATTAAGGCACGCTGAGGAAGTAACAGATTAAAAATGTATTCAGGCTTGTCAAAAAGAAGCAAATTAAAATTGATCCTTGTGTTGGTTGCTCTCCATAATTATATTCATAAATCAGCTATGTTCTTTTTCTGATATAATTTGTTTTATTATTTTATTAATAAAGACATTTCCAACAGTTTATGTGTTTTAAGGATTTTAACTAGTGCTCTTGCCATAGTACTACAAGTTCTGAAGATCATATACACATGCACAAAAGAAGACAGATGCCTAAGTAAACCCCACAGTTCCAAAAAAGAATGGCACACAATGGGCTCAGCCTGTTAGCCAGACAGATACTGATGCTCAATGAGGAAGCTCTCTCTTGAGAGTCAGATACCACCAGGCTCTCCTCAAAGAAATTAAACAATGACATAGACTGGCCCAAGCTCACACAGAGAACTTCATAGCTGGACTGGGGGTTTGAACCTAGGACTCTCCAATCTTCATCTAACCATTATATCACAACTAGTAAAAAAGCCCATTGTATGTCTTAAATACAATGGGCGCTAGCCTGTCGTGGCAGGGAGGCCCTGGCAGCGGCGCCGCTGGGCCCAGATCACTCACCGGGAGCCTGGCGTCGAGCTGGGGCTGCTGCAGGTCGGTGAGGAGCCGGTAGGTGTTCTGGGCGCGGCTGCCAGGCGGCTCCTGGGCCTCCGGCGGCTGCGGCGGCTTTTGGGGCCAATTCCCGGGCTGGTGAAGGGAGCAAGGCTGGTGGGCGTCTCCCAGGGCTCGAGCGGCGGTGACGGCAGCTTGTGGGGCCGATTCCCGGCCGGTGGAAGGGAGCGAGGGCGCTGGGCGGCTCCTGGGGCTGGGGCGGCGGCGGCGGCTTCTGGAGACGATTCCCGCCCTGGCGACGGGAGCGAGGCTGCTGGGCGGCTCCCAGGACTCATGCGGCGGCGATGGCTTCTAGGGGCGACAGGAGGAGGCGCAGCTCCTGCCGGAGATGCATCCAGCTCGGTGGCAAGTGGGGAAATGGTGGATGTGGGCGGCGAGTCCAGGGCGGGCCAAGTGGCCAATAGGGAGGCGCGCTATGCGCGCCTCCCAATTGGCCACTTGGCCCTCGAGTGGCACTCGGAGGTGCCCAATCAGGAGCCGCTTTGCGGCTCCTGATTGGACCCCTCCAAGTTTTTATCCCGGACTGGTCCCGCCCTAACTCCTCCCCACATCCCCTTACTCTTTTATATAGTCCGTGGCGCCCGCGATGCCACGGGCAGTGTACAGATAAAATCAGAGTCCAGTAGCACCTTTAAGACCAACAAAGATTTATTCAAGGTGTGAATTTTCGAGTGCAAGCACTCTTCGTCAGACTAAGAACTAACCATCATAACAGTAGGAATATATAAGCAAAAGTTAATCTTGTTACATTAGTAAACTGTCACACTTTGCTTAAAATGGTGGAGAACTGGGAGTCACTACTGTGATTCCCATTACCCCACCTTCCTCAAAAACAAAAGTGTATAAAAGAAGAATCTATGAATATGCCAAAACTTTTGCACACTTATAAGCCACCTAACAATGAATGAAAACACAGGTAAAACAGGTAATTAAAAAAGGAAATGGATCATCCAGGTTCCCATTCCAGTGAGGTAGGTTTGTTTTGCTACAAAAATAAGAGTCCTGTTTGCTCTACAATCAATATGTTAAGCTTCAAGGTGCCAAGGTTTTTCTCTCTCACACACTCTCTTGTCTTTATAAGAATCTTATTATGGCAACTGCCCCCTCAATATGTTTTGAAGCTTTCAGAATGTGCTCAGGCTCGGGTGTTGCTGAATTTGTGCAGGAAGGCAGAGTAGATGTGGTGGTGGAAAGTGTTGTAAAGATGCAGCTGTGACTCCATAGAGTTTCAAAGACAAGAGATGTTCAGAGGTGGTTTATCTGTCCCTGCCTCTGCCTCATGACCCTGGATTTCCTTGGTGGTCTCCCACCCAAACAGTAACCAGGGCTAACTCTGCTTAGCTTCACAGTTCTGACAAGAGCAGGCTAATGTGGTCTAGCCAGGTCAGGGTGGAGTATAGATATAGGCAATACCATACTGCAGAGCTATAATTGATCTTGACTAAGGACTAAGTGAAATTGAGTCAGAAGTAACATCTGAAGTACAGTATTTGCTGGCGTATAAGACTACTTTTCTCCCCTGAAAAACATGCCTCCAAGTGGGGGGGTCGTCCTATACGCCGGGTGCACTTCAGTTGGGATAGACATAGCTGCCCATAGTGGCCCATAGTACTGTAATGTAATGTAACAAACTCTATATTTTGAGTGGAAATGTTGGGGGGTCGTCTTATACGCCGGCAAATATGGTAATTGCGGTAGTCAAGAAATAGTTTCAACAGTTCCCTACACAGTCAAAGTTCTGAAGAATAAAACTGAATAGGCTTTTTGTGGTGCAGGCACACTTCTTCAGATCAGTTCACAACCACACACAAGGCAGATTTTTATACGGGGAAGAAGAGGGCACGAAATGCAGAGAATACCAGAAGAAATGGAATTATAAAAAATTATAATTTTCTAATTTCTTAATTTCCATACATCAACATACTTTTGTGCCAAATTCATTAAATCCTTTCACAAGAACCTGCAAACTTTGGTAATCAAAAAGGGAACAACTGAAATCATATTTTGGCATTTGTCAGGGCCCTGTAGCCAAAACGATTTTGCTGGATTATTAAGAACAATCAGCCATGAAACAGTTAAAATTCTCTGCCTGAAATTGCCAGTTAAAATCTCATTGTGAAACTTACATTGACATACAGAGAGGCTCTCATGTTTGTAAGGTCATTGGCACGATGTAAAGTTTTTGGCTGCAGTCCTGCCTAGACATTTATATAAGAATCCTGTTGATTGGGTTCACCCTATGAAGTATCTGTAGGATGACAACCTTAATGCAATCCTAGTGGGTCATTTCTCAATGGAAAGGTAGGCTTTAAACAGAGTTCCAGGACAACATGAAAACAAACTGTGTGAGTGAACAGATGCTGAGAACTTGCAGAAAAACTGCAGTTACGGAGCTATTACAATAGTTACTGCAGCAACATGAAGATATTTTTCTGGGGAGCAAACTCACTGAACATAGATTAATTCCTTATAAATGGCCATGTGATTTGGAGAGCTGCTGGTCCAAAATATTTTACCCCCCCCCCCCAAGTTTATTCTAGGATTCCCTTTGGTAAGGATACAGATCTATGCACTCAGAAGCCATTGGGCTTGACAATCTGTATGGAGGTAACTTTTTTATATTTGTTCATTATGCTGTGTGTGTGTGTGAGATGAGAGCACCTGCCAACATTCAGTACCCTATTGGCAGATACTGTCACCGAAGGGATTCTCCTAGAAATTTGGAGTCAGAGGATAAGAAAACAAGAGCTGGTGAGATCCTCCTGCCTTGTTTAACCGAGAAGGGAAAGCGGCTTGTGTTATTAGTGGGAGGCGGATTTCCCATTCGGACAGCGCTCTCCCCTCCCCCTCCCCTCCCGTTGTGATGGAGGTCTACTCACCAGCAAGTTATGATTCTTCAGAGGAAAGCGGAGGGGCGGGACAATATTGGCCGAAGGGCCACCCCCGGAGCGCTTCCCTCTTGCACATTCGCTCCGGCTATTGTGACGTCACGGCGTTCTAAAAAAGAACCGAGAAAACAATCGGCATTGAGAAAAATAGATACACTCTGATCCTATTTAAAGGGAGAGCTTTAGATACCCCCGAGTCAGACCTCGCTTTATGAACAAGGGCGGAGGACTGCAGAGAGAAGGCTTTGCAACCAATATGGTGTCGCCGGTGACTGTGGTGAGTTCAGTCAGCTTTTAAGTAATGGCAAGAATAAAACTCGGTATCGCAGAAGGAAAGAATCGGGGGGGGGGGGGCGTGTAAAAATGAGCTAAAGAACGGGCAAATATATATTCGAGACGGCTTCGTCATCGCCCCAGATCTCGGTTTGGGCAGAAGACTCGAGCATCTTGTGGGGGCTGCTGAATCCCCTAGTATCCATCAAATATAGAATGACACTCCGGGTAGGGTGTCTCTCTCTCCCTCCCTCCCCGGTTGTTGTTTTTTTGCTCCCCCGCATCTGTACCAGCCCGCACTTCCACCTCCCACTCTTTGCCCTTCCCCCCTGGTGGGAAGGGACATCGCGATCGGATTGCTGCTTAAACATGACTGGGGTGGGGGTGGGGGTGGGGATCTCTGCAAAAAGTCAATAAAATGAAAACATTGGACATGTGACTAGGAAGCGTGACTTTGTTGATTTCCCTTCTCGGGGCCCGCCGGCTGGGCAGCCACTGATTGATGGAGAAGACTGGGGAGGGGAACCGGGGGGGGGGGGGGCGGGCGGGGAGCAAGAGGTCATCGCCACTCGTCTCAGCATCTTCCCCACCCCCGTCCCTCTGCACGCCTATTGCTCAAGAAGTGGGCGAGCACGGTGGCCTTGCTGCCAGTATGCTTGCGTACCGTGTGAGCGACCCATATATGTGTAAGGCATGTGTAAGTTACAGTATAGATTTCGAACTCTCGGTGTGTGTGTGTGTGGGGGGGGGGGGTCCTCTTCCCGGGATCGGGTAACGACTGCGTGAGGATGTTAGGACAGGCTGCTTCTCCTCCTCCTCATCTCTCTTTTTCAGCCTTTCATTGCCCACTCCAAAGCTAATAAACGTCTTTACTGGAAAGTCAGTACTTGATCTGGCAAAAAAATGCGGGATGATTAAAGGAAGTGGTAATTTTGCCCGTGGGGCAACACAGCAGTTTGAAAGGGGAGGGGGGAAACACACAGAAGGTAGTCATTGTGGTAGTGCTGTCCAGTGTGATGTAGTAGGCAGCTGAAGGAACAAAAGAGAATAGGGTTCAAATCCGTTGGGAGTGCTGCAATGGAGTCAAATCCTGATCACCCAAGCAACTCATTAGGAATCTAGCCTGACCTATGGTCCTTTGGTCAAAACTGAATTAAATGGGATACCACTCAGTTTACCTGCACTTTTGCCATCCCTTTTAGCCAGGAGAGAATTCCAGATTAAAGTAAAACTTCATAAGTATTGTAGGATTGGCAGTAATGGACAATAAGTGATTAATATCTGCCTTGAATGCAGGAAAGGTGGGATTATAAATCAATAATAATATTTTTGGAAAATCTAACCTCATGTCTTCTACTCTGGATGCTTTGTTCCAAAATTCCAGGTACGTGGATTGGAAGATAGTGACTCCTTAATTTAGGTAAATGTGTTTTGTATGGAATCAGGGACACCTCCCTCATTATTTCACATATCCTAGTGGCACGTTAAAAGAAAAACAAGATTGTATTCTACCATAGTTCTTCAGATGTGTGTGATGGGTCCCCATGTAGACAGACACCTTTCACGGGGCTTGTGTGGATTCCCCATTTATTTATTTATTTTTATGCTTTAATCTATAGGCTGCTCTTCTTGCCGTCTCAGGGCACCTTACACAATAAGTTACAAACCAGTAGAATAGATTACAAATTTAAAATACATTAAAACAATCAGTGTACCATGTCCCTACCCTCAGTGCCTGGAAGTGAGGTGTATTGCAGTTGACCAGGCAAAGTGGAGGAGTAATGGGGGGTCTGGCTGCAGGCCCAGCATTGATGGCAATGGTGGTCCTTGGCCTCAGCCAAATGCCTGGTGGAAGAGTGCCATCTTGCAAGCCCTCCAGGACTTGGGAAGCTCCGTAAGGGCTTGTACTTCAACCAGCATCTCATTCTACCAGGCTGGGGCCAGGGCTGAAAAGGCCCGGCCCTAGTCGAGGCCAAGCAAACTTCTCTGGGGCTGGCACAGCTGCTGATAAAAGTGCAGTGCCAGTGGGGCTTGCCCATGGCAGGATGCCTTGCACTGTCCCTGCCCCAATCCCCCAGCAGCAGTCATGACTCTTCCCCTGGGTCCCTGGGGCTTTTGCCGTTTTTAAGCTTCAACAACATCCGCTGGTCTTCCAGACACCCCCTCCATGACCTGAACCCAAATCGGCCTCCTTAGGTGTTCATGTTAGAAATTGTTGTTATAATGTGAGCTGTTATAATACCTTGTTCAGTTTTGGGACCTGCTGTTATGGTTGTTGTTATGATTATGATTACGATGTGTATCCCTATGTTTTGTGCAAACCGCCCTGAGCCTTATGGGAGGGCGGTATAGAAATCTAAGGGGGAAAACTCAGCAATGGAATATCTTTATGTCAATATAATGTTATAACAACTGATGTAACAATCGTCTAAATTCCCAGCTTTCAATTTTTTAAGCCTCTAGTGTCTTCTGTTATGGAGATATGTCTTTCCCATTATATCTTTGCAAGTGAAGGGACTCACTAGAGATTTCCTTTCTTTTAAATAGATTAAACCTTGGAATTTGGATAACGTCTTATAATAGTATATCAGCCTAATGTCATTCAGTGCTGATCGTTCAAGAAATAAAAGCCTTAGCAGAAGGGGAGAAGAAATGGAAGCTGCCAGCGCAGTACCAGGGGAAATGACTGTCATGTGGATGGGAAAATCCAAAATTTTCCACCCACGCAGAAGCCATTGAGGGTTTACTGCAGTCTTTCCTGAAACTTTACAGCAAAGCTGGTTTGAGAAAGAACAGAGAAACGCCAGGGAAAACTTGAGAGGTACATGAATGGAATATAATATGGTGAGGCAGCTGAGGAAAAAAGCCATGCTTACCAATACATTGCAGGTGCAGATAACCCATTTAGAAACCCTTAGAGGTTATGGGAGAATAAATAAACAGAGACAAAGATACTTAAAATACAGAAACTACAGGATGAGATGTAATCAAGTATAAAAGTACAGAGACCATTTACAAAAGCTGTAATAGCCCATTCCTATCATTTTGCTAAGGTAGTCAACACCTTTGACTGTGCTGTTTATTTTTCTGAGGACTTGCTATATTACTTCTGACAAAGTGGGTTTTAGTCTATGAATGATTATGCTGGAATAAAATCCTATTAAACCTCGAAGTACACCAAGACACCTATTTAAAGTTGCACTTATCAGTAGTAAGCAGAGCTGAAGAAAGGCTACTTGACAGGTGATCTCTGTTCATTGAAGTCTGAAATTCAGTGATGGTTAGCAGTGTTATTGTTATACAAGAAGGACTGAACAGTGGCAGTAGAAGGCTGCTTTTCAAAATTAAGATAAGAGTTCTGACTAAAGGAATAGTTTGTGAAAGGAACCAGATTTCTGAATACGATTTGGAGTCTTTCGTTGAAAAGTGTCAAAGAAAAGTTGGATAGCAATTTTCTAGAAGTTTCATATATAGTATGGTATTGAAGCTCAGGTTGGGCATAGATTCTTAAAGAGTTTAAAATATAATGCCATGGCATTTGGCATATCTGTTATCAGTTTTCAAAACATTGCACTTATATTATTTGTGAAATTCTTAGAACTTCCCAGTGAGGTAATTCAATACTCTGTTGTTGTTGTTGTTGTTGTTGTTGCAGATGGAAGGGTCAAGATAGTGAGCTGGATCCTGGGATCCATAGATGTAAGGATATTGTTACTAATTTCAAAATGCGGCCCTGTGATCTCTAGACCAGTGGTCCCCAACCTTTTTATCATCGGGGACCACTCAATGCTTGACAATTTTACTGAGGCCCACTGCCCTAACGCTCTCTGACTGTGGTCGCTATGGTAATGTTTAAACTTCCCTTCAAAATAAGATACAGATACGCCACAACAATGAATATAAGGAACATTTTATTTTCATGGAAATTTTAACTCATGACAATGACAAATCAAGGGGAACCCTGAGCTTGTTTCTCTGCAATGAGATAGTCCCATCTGGAAGTGATGGGAGACAATGACACCCAAAGTGTGTTGTAAAGGGCCGGGGGGGCTGAAATAAAGGGACGGGGGGGAGGGCGTCCTTCGCGGCCCACCTCCAGTTAGTCGATGGACCACATGTGGTCCACAGCCCATAGGTTGGGGATCGCTACTCTAGACGATAGAGATCACTTCCCCTGCAGTAAAGAGCAGCTTTGGAGTGTAGACTCTATGGCATTACATCCCTGCTGAACTCCTTCCCCTCTCCAAATTTCACCCACCTACAGATCTCCCAGAATCTCCTGATCAAAAATCAGCAGCCATACACAAGGACCACAGATCTCTGCTGTGGTCACCTCATCCCAGGAGTCTGTTCCAACAAAACAGGGATGAAATCACCCTCTCTTTCCATCAGCAAAGCAGCACTAACAGAAGAGATAAGGGGAAGAGGATGAAATCACCCTTTCTGCTGCAGCATCTTGGTCCTAGGAATAAACTCTCCTGGGCTCACTGTTGGGTGGGGGGGGGGATAGGAAAGACGGAAAAGTCTGGGACTGTTGGCACTATCCATCATTGAATTGTGGGATTCAACCCAGTGAGTTGTCTAACACCATCTATGGAGATGATTTCAAAATGGGACTTCTAGCATCACTCACATGTTTATCGACTAAACTATTTGATACCAGCCCTCAACTGAATAAATAAGTGATCTTTAGAAACTGTAGGTAGCCATGTTGGCCCATAACATAATCCAAAAACAAAAGGCACATAATATCTTCTATTAAGACCAACCAAAGTCATGCAACACAGATTGAATTCTCTAGATCTTCTTCTCATGATGGGTGTTAAAACAACAAACAAAACAGAGGATAATATACTTCTGGCCATGATATTAAGCCCACTTCAGCATCCTATGAAAAATGCTTGGATTACTTGGAAGAGAATAGAATGTGGATAGTATATATTACACAATTCACAGGCTAGAATTAGAACAAACAAACAAAACAAAACAAAAAACAAAAGCCATCTACTTGAAAATGTAACCAGGTATAAAAATGTAGCCATACATTCCATGGATCTGATGAAATTAGTCTCTAAGGTGTCACTGATCTTTGGTTTAGTGTTACTGCAACAAACATTGCTATGTCTCTAAAATTATTACAACCAGTAGTTGATGAATGTCTGTCTGTGATCCTCACCATTAAATCTATCATCATCTCATAAAACTTAGATGTATGAATACAATGAAAGCTTTGTACCTGACTTTGCTGAGCTTTAATTCACAAATGTTTTCAAGGCAAGGGATTAAGAAGAGGTGGTTTTCCATTGCCTTTATCTGCAATCTCTCTTGGCAGTCTCCCATCCAAGTACCAACCGTGCTTAGCTTGTAACATTTTGTCGGTCTTTTTGTGTATGTTACATGCCCTGACTTACAACAACCTTATGAATCAATGACTTCCACAATGCCCTATCTTTAACAGCCTTGCTGAGGTTCAATAAACTGAGGGCCATGACTTCTTTGGTCTGGTCTCAAATTATAGTCTCATCAAATCTTGCCTAACTAGACCATTCTGGTATGGATTGTTTGTTAATTGGCTTTTAAACTACAATCCTCAGTGCTCTTATTAGGGAGAGCCCATCCTGTATAACTCATTCAGACTTACTTTTCACTAAATGTGTATAGCATCCAGTTGCATGGCTTTCCACTGAAATGTATCATCATGCATAATAACCTGCAGGGGAGAAAACTGGAGAATTATTTATTAATTTTAAATTTTAAATTATTTGAACATGGCGCTATCCCCATACCACTATCTCAAGAACTCAAACAAGTGGATGAACTCTAAAGACCAACCTAAGCAATTCAGCCTTGCACGGCCTGTGTAAACTAGACCAATAGAGAGTAATAGACCTTTGCTGGATGGGGGGAGGGGAGGGGGTTATATGTTCATTATCTGCCACCATGATATTGTGTTTTAATTACGGTTTTTAATGGGTTTTATGGGATTTTATTGTTTCTATGAATTCTGTAAACCCCCGCAAGACATTTGAGAGCGGCGTTATATAAATAGAAAAATGAATGAATGAATGAATGAATGAATGAATGCAATGGGGCACGGGTGTCATCTGACACAGCATTCTACAGGGTAGGGGCCACCATGGAAAGAACATTTCGTCAGGTAACAGCTAACCAAGCCACCCTGGTGCCAGATAACTACAAGAGGCCTCTAGATGATGGCCAAAAGGAGTGTGGAATGGATAGTTGTAATGGGAGAGATGGTTCTGTAGGTATGAGGGCCCTAGACTGTTACGGGCTTTAAAAGCTAATATCAACACCTATATTGAATTTGGAGACTAACTGGTAACTAGGCAGCTGCGTCAGCATTGGAGAAATATGAGCTGACAATGAAAAGGCTAACACTAATGTCATACTCTCTGTTCTGTCTATGCAGTGGAAACAGTGATATTTCTTCCACAACTGTGTGCATGACAGTCAGTAAACCACAATGTAACCCCTTTTTATCTGGCAAAATTTGGCACAGGGAAAGGCTGAAAGGCAAATATAGCTAGGCATTATCAGTCTTGATACAGGAAAAGGACTCAGAGGTACATATTCTTTTTGATCTATCTGTAGATTTGCAAGATACAGTATGGAAGCTTTAGTTCCTCTCCCTTGAAACTGAATATACCAGGCAATTAAGCTTGAAGTTCTTTCAATGTAACTCAGTTTAAGTGAGAGGGCTTCTAAGCTCATTAACTTCAATTCTACTAAGGACTGCACTGGACACAGCACAATTTCAAATATACTAAGGACTGTACTGTACACAGCACAATTTCATCTGGTAAATTATGAATTATGCATTTTGTACTGTTGTTAGTAAAATACATTTGGGTTTGATTATAAGAAAGTATTGCATATATTTTAATTTCCCCCAAATTTCTGTTTCCCACAACTGAACAAAACTCAAGGGAAAATATTTTCCCCATGGTTTCAAATTATGTAGAAATTTTATTTCACTACTGGAGTCTACTACCATGGTTTTCTATTTTGATAAACAATGAGATAAATTACCGATATGCATTCTGCATAGGGCTGTGTTTGGGATTTCCAGGTTTCCCCTGGCCACTGGTGAAGGATGGTGTCCAGATCCAGTTTGAGAGTTGGAGATAGAGCCTGGGGAGTTTTGGAATATGCAAGATCTGTAGTGCGCATAATTGAGCAGAATAAAAAGGTATCTTGCAGGGGCATTGGAGGAAATGTTTATTTAGCATAGATAGGATAGGAATTTCCTCATGATCTTCAAATTATCTCCTGATTAGCTCAATAGGAGACTTTCTTATTTTTAAGTACACTTCCTCCCTGCAGGCCCCCAGAACTCTTGTTGAACAAAAGAATGACTGCAAACAACAGCTAGTATGGTTAATTATGTTTCTCTCTCTCTATGGTGGTTTCTCTTCTGAATAAAGACCATTTTATTCTTTAAGTATCCCAATGCTCTGCACTCTCTGCATATTCAAACTCTGCCAACAGGGTTATGGGTCCAGATGGAGCATTCAAGCTGCAAAATTATAGGTAGTTTTGAAGGGCAAAGAGAAGAAATGGAAAATGTTGTTTCCTGCAACACTCAGCATAAATGCCTACTGGACAGAAGGCAACTTCCCAATTTGGAAAGAGAGGATGATGAGCCACTTGCTAGAGATTGGATTGTGGCATGTTGTTATAGACTCCAGACTGGGAGATGACCAGCAGGTAGAACAAAACACCTGGGAATCTGATAATGAGAAGGCACAAGAAGCCCTGTTCAAATATTTGACTGATAGAGATATTTTGAGAGTCATACAAATGCAGACAGCAATAGCAGCCTGGTCAGAATTAAAGTGGCTTTATGTTCATTCATCTCTGAAAAGCTAGCTCTATTCACAAAAGAGTATTTAGCATTCAAGTGCCAAAAGGAGGCAATTTGTGTGACCTCTTAGATTAAGTGCTTGGTTTAAGTGAGCAACTCCAAAGTGCTGACAAAGAGATTCACTCCCAGATAGAGAGTTATAGACCCTTGCTGAGTGGGGGGGGGTATATTTTTTATTATCTGCCATCTTGATATTGTGTTTTAGCTATGGGTTTTAAAGAGTTTAAAGGGTTTAAATGGGTTTTAAAGGGTTTTTATGGGATTTTACTGTTTTCATGGATTTTTTATGGATTTTTGTAAACCACTCCGAGACATTTGAGAGCGGAGGTATATAAATATAAATAAATAAATAATTTTAATCTGTTTGCAAAAAATAAATGAAAATGCTATATCCCAAATTGAAGCAAAGGGTAAACTGTCTTTAGCTGAAATAATCAGCCAACTGGAAGAGGCATATAAGCATAAGCAGTTTGAGAACTGCAATGACAGAACTGAACCATATGTGAACAAATGGCTTTCAGTATAAACAGAAAGAGCCACATGATTTGCCATGTGGAAAACAAGGATATTTTAAAAAGAATTATAATGTATCCAAGCAGAGGGGTCCCCTTCAAAAGCAAACAAAAAGTTTTAAACAGCTGTCCTTAAGGAAGTACTGTGTATTAATCCAAAATACAACCAAGGGTAACATATGGTATTTAGACTGTATATGCTCTATGCACATGTCTGGACTTTTTTGAAACTAGATGAAAATAAGAAAGAGCTGCTATGTGGCAAGTGGAAGGTTTATAGTTGCTGAAGGGCAATGAAAAGTAAGCTACCAAATGGACAAATTAGAAAGGTCCTCACTGAAAATTGCCTATATGTACCACTGCTTTCAAATCTGAATTTGTGCTTGCTAAAAGAGGGACGGTGACATCATGTGAAAAAAGATGTTATATCAAGGAAAGAGGGGAATTGACAGCTACTGGGTCAGTACAAGGGGATTTGTAGGCCTTAGACACATGTATGGAGAGTGCCTACTTGACTAAACATTGCATTCCTTAGTGTTCCTGGCTGTGGCACAGATGTCTTGGACACAGAGATAATAATACTATTTCCCACTTGAGAACCAGAACCTGATGAAGGGCATACAGATACTTTTGGGGAAGTTATTATGACAATAAAATAAATATAAAAGTAATATGTAGACTTGTAGTGTAGAGAGAACCTCAAATTATTTTCTCAATACTTCCAGAGCAAGAAAAGAATACACAGAGGTGCATCAATCTAATCTCAGGTAGCTGCAGTGATATGATTTCTTAAGTATATAACTAGAAAGGGGGGAAATATATAGGTTTAGGTGAATTATTTCAAAGTGTTGCTTCTAAAATATGCTGTGTACTGTTTTTCTCTTAAACAATCTCAAAAATGTTCAAAAATGTTTGTTAATAGAGCTACCTACCACTTTTATAGTATACTTGCTCTTTACATAGAAATCTTCTGCAAGGGGCTTTAAGAAAACTCTCTAAATGCCTATAGAAAATACACAAAGATTAGTTTCAAAAGCAGGAAGTGATACAAATAAAATGAAATGTGAAAAAGCCACTATTTGGGCACAACTGCAGTATATCAGATATAGAGATTATAAAGCCTGTAACAAGCCTTGATTGGTACTGGCACTAAATCTATTTCCGCTATCTATGAATTATGTTGTTCATCATTTGTATGATTATCCTTTTAATACCAAAATGGAAGGAAAACAGATATCTTTTGAGAGGGTTTTAAAATTTGTTTTGAACATAGATTGGGAATGAAGTAACCTAGAGGTTCCTCTGCTGGTAAACAGAAAACAAAGACATGGCTATATAAAGCATTCAGGAATGAACATCTCCTTAATAAATATTTGATTCTTAATTCTAGCTTTCTTCAGTTGCCTTGAGGTTACATCACAAATGTCAGCTGAATAGCATGCGAAGGGTTTACTTTGCCTATCAAACCAATGCTGGAAACCTTCATTCCCAGGTCAATTTATGTTTCAAGTCTACTGGAAACATAATATCTAGGAAGGGCATGGATATCTCACAGAATTGCAGCTGATTTCCAGACTACAGAGTTCTCCTGGATAAACTGACTGCTTTGAAGGGAAGACACTCTGGTAGGTTTGCCAGATCCCCTGGGGATCTCTCAGTTTTACAGCTCATGTTCAGGAGACAGAGATCAGTTCCCCTGGAGAAAATGGCTGCTTTGGAGGGTGGTCTCCATAGTGTGATACTCCATTGAGGTCTCCTTGCCACAAATTCTGGACATCCTTGGTCCCACCTCCAAAGTCTCCAGTATTTCCGAACCTAGAACTTGGCAACCCTTCTCTATGGCATTATACTCTGCTGAGGCCTTATCTCTGAATCCCTAGGAATTTTTTAGCCTGGAGTTGGCAACCTTAGCACAAAGAGAGAAGAACGGTGCTTTTGTAAAATAAAAATCCTGTAATTAAACAATTTAAGACAACACATCTGTGTTATGTGATAAACAAATTTAGTTCATGAGGAAATGTCTGGGTGGCCATATTTTTGAGGAGAGGATCAAGGAAGAAAAAACCTTTCTTAGCAATTATAACAGCTTATATAAAGTAGACCAGTTGACATTTCCCCCCATGGACAGATCCATTCACCCATACTAAAAGCATTTAAAGAAAAACAAGAACTGTCCTTCATAATTGCAACAAATTGCTGGGAGGGTGACATGATCTCTGGAATGCATAATCTTTTATCATAGCAGCCACCCAGGAGCCTTGAAGTCTGCTCTTACTTTTCAGAGGGCTGAAATTAGCTTTTCCCTTGGATGACAAAGCAGGGTTGGAGCAAGCATAGGTTCCACTCCTCTTTCAACCAGCTATCATACATAACCTTCATGTTCATGAGCACATTTCTCTTGGGCTGAGTTAAATAATCCATTTTAAAGACCTACTATTGGATCCAGCAGAACCATCTGTGGAAGGAGCACACACTTTGACACGTGAAGTGAAACTGGCCTTGACCAGGGTCAGACCTTTTTTGGCTCTGGCCCCAGCCAGGTGGAAAGCTCTGACTCAAGAGGCCAGGCCTGCAAGACAGAACTGCTCCATCAGGCTTATGGTCGGGGTGTGAACTAACCATCAAGAAGTGGTGGGCTCTCTCAGCTGGAGAGGGAAAAAATCTGCTGTGAAAACTCTTGAGCCCCGCCCCTGCTGTGATAGGTTGGGGGTGACTAGATAATGTTTGTTTTTATCTAAATTATTGTTCTTAATGATATTGTCAGTTGCCCTCAGCTGTATTGGAAGGGTGAGCTAGAAAAAAAAAATTATTTATGTTCTCCTTCCCTAGGAGTTTCTTCAGTATCCAGAAAGTTGAATCCCAGGATTACAGAACCTTTATGAACTAACAGATAGTGAGGCGGGGGAACGGGAATGAAACCATTCAAATAAATAAAAATAAAATAAACTGTGGCCTATTTACATGGTGTCAGCTGCTGAGCCTGGACAATTTATACAGTGGGGAACCTGCAAGGACTTGTGGGAGTACTGCACTTCTCCCTGTATCCCCTCGCCACACTATTTTCTCTTTCCTTTCACATTATCCTATCCTTACATTCTTTTGCTTCATTCTCTCCTTTCCATCTACCAACATGCCTTTTATATGCCTCACACCTCCATCTGCATTTCTTATTTATTTATTTCATTTATTTTTTGCCTTTTTGCACATGGGGTCCCAAAACAGTTGCATCATTTTCTTTTCCTCTATTTCATCCATACAACAGCCCTCTGATATAGGCTAGTTACAACGATATAGGCTAGATATCAGGAAAAAAAATTTCACAGTCAGAGTAGTTCTGCAGTGGAATAGGCTGCCTAAGGAGGTGGGGAGCTCCCCCTCACTGGCAGTCTTCAAGCAAAGGTTGGATACACACTTTTCTTGGATGCTTTAGGATGCTTAGGGCTGATCCTGCGTTGAGCAGGGGGTTGGACTAGATGGCCTGTATGGCCCCTTCCAACTCCATGATTCTATGATTCTATGATATAGGTTAGGCTGTGTATGACTGGTCCAAAGTCACACAGTGAACTTCACATGAAAGTGGGATTTAAACCTGTGTCTTCCAGATCCTAGTCTGAAAATCCAACCACTGTACCACACTGGCTTTCTTGTGGTGGCTGTTGTTGAGCAGCTGCAAGTAGGCATTCCTGGGTAAGTTATACAAATCTCATGTGGGAAGTCACCTGTAGGTAGCTACTAGACCTGACACAAATAAGGCCAAAACAGCCCTGGAAAGGGTCCTGATCCTGCCTTTTCATGATGGAAACAAAGATGTGAATGCTGACAATTCTGTTGTGGTTGTCTAGAGATAGCCAACGAGGGCATCTTTTTCTTAATCCTACAAGTGTTCCATACTACACCCTTTAAAAGATTTTTGATTTTTTGCAATCCTGGGGCTTTTCTCAGGTTTATAGAAAGATTTTACTCATCTGTCCATGGCTTAAATCTCTGGATTTAAGTATACCCTGACAAGGCAATGTTGAGAATTAGGTATATTATTAAGATAAAGGTAAAGGAATCCCCTGTGCAAGCACCAGGTCATGTCTGACCCTTGGGGTGACGCCCTCTAGCGTTTTCATGGCAGACTCAATGCGGGGTGGTTTGCCAGTGCCTTCCCCAGTCATTACCGTTTCCCCCCCAGCAAGCTCATCATTTTATGTATCTGCTCTCTGAAATTCTGCATTTTTTTTACTTGTTCTTCTTCTGTTTCTGACCTAAAAACGTATATATCCATCATAGTAAATAGCCTTTTCATTTTATAATCAGTTGTTTGAACCTAGTCTTCTGTCTTAGAGCTCTACCTTTCATGTAGATGATCTTTATTGAAACTGATTGATAATATGGCAGTCATTGAATGTTGATTCCTTCATCTCTAACATCTTGCATTTACCATACATTAAAAAGCTACTTTTATTTCTCATATTCTTATCATGATAAACTTCTGTTGGGGATGTTAGCAGAAAATGTGGAGGGTTCAAGAAATTCTGGCATGTAAACCATATTCTCAAAAGCCCATCTCTAATTATATAATGTCTTGTTTGTGTTATGATAATTTTAATTGATTCCTTGATCCATTCATAATTGTGTAAGCATTCATCTAAGTCTGCTGATTCACATTTTACTATTGTTTGTTTTGAAGTTTTAATTCCATTGGCAATCCAACCCAGGCCTGCCGCTTGTTAATATAATTTTATATTTGGAACTGTTAACCCTCTGTTTTTCTCACCTGTAATGTTTTAAAATTTATTCTTGTTTTTTTGCCATTCCAAATAAATTTGTTGATATGTCTTTGCTGCTCTACCAGTATTCTTTCTTCTGTATTTATGTGTAGCATTTGAAATAGGATTTAGTTTTGGCTGTCCATTCATTTTGATTGCAGATATTTTTCCCAGCCATGAGATTTAAATTTTTTTTCCAGCTGGATAATTCTGCTGCAGGTTTTCTGATAATTATTTTCAAAGAGATTACAGTTTAACCCAGTCACATTTATTCCCAAATATTTAAAGAAATCTGTGGCTACTGTACTTTCTATACTCCTTATATACTTTTGCTTGTTACAGTAAGAATTTCATTATCATTTTTGCCTTCTTATTGATTTTATACCCTGATAAGGACCCAAATTCTTCAATATGTTTCATTACATCCTGTAGTGAATTTTGGGGGTCCAAGACTGTTAGAACCACATCATCAGCATAACTTTTCATTTCAAACTCTACACCATCTACTTTTATTCTTTTGATCCTTGTGTCATCTCTGATTTTTGTAGCTAAAATCTCTGTTGCTGGATCTATTATGAATCATATATTATCTATTACATACCATTTTTTGTACAAAGCCTGTTTGATCAGTGTGCATTAAAATTGGTATACTTTTTAAAGTCTTCCTGCCATTGTGACAAAGATTTTATAATTTACTAGATATTAAGCTCTCTGTGGCCAAAATACAGCGGGCCCTAGCATGGTGGGTGGGTGGAGGGATGGAGCGAAGGAAGGAGGAAAAGGAGAAAGAGAGACAAGGAGAAAGACAGAAAGAAAGGGAGGAAGATAGAGACAGAAGAAGAGGGAGAGAAACAGGTAGCCAGAAAGAGGCAGATAGGAGAGAGGGAGGAAGGAAGAAAGGGAAGGAGAAAGGGAATGCTGGGAGGAAGGGATGGATAAAGAAAATGTTGGGAGGAAGGCAGAGACAGAGTAAGGTAGGTGGCCTGAAAGGGGACTTTGCGGCCTACTGCTGGGTCCAGGGGCAGGCAAGGCTGCCCCAGGGGCCGGCAGAAGGCTCCCTGGGCGAGGGGAAGCCGGCTGGAGGACTTACCACTGGGGAAGGCTTCTTCCTCTGAGCGGCGACTCCCCGGCCGGCCCAGGCGAGGCTGGGCCAACCAGCCAATGGGGAGCCACGCTATGCGCGGCCCCCATTGGCTGCTTGGCCCTCGAGTGACACTCGGAGGGCCCAATCAGGAGCCGCGAAGCAGCTCCTGATTGGGCCCTCCGAGTTTTTATCCCGGTCAGAGCCCACCCTATCTCCTCCCCTTTAGCCCTTTATTTAATCCGCTCCGCAGGAGCAGTTAAAGATGTTCATTAGAGAAAGGTCCATATGACTGAGGTAGCATCACATTGCTGCCTTCTTTATATACTAGCATTATATATGCCTTTTGTCACATTGAAGATATAATCTTTATTTCTATTATCTCATTCATAACTTTTTGCAATGGTATAAAACTTATTTAAAATGCTTGTAATACATTACTGTCAGACAGTTTGGGCCTGGTGTGCTGTCCTTTTTCATCTTTTGTATTGCCTGGGAGATTTCTTGAATTGTTGAAAAGTTTTCTGCGTTCTTACATAAACGTTGTGGTCAAGATGTCTTTTAGATATATTCTCATATTTCTTTTTCTAAGACAGACTCCTTTTTGTATAATCTTGACACAACATTGATAAATTGTTCTTGTATTTCTTTCTCTATATATGTAATCTGATCTCTTTTCTTTACATGTTTTTCCTTCCTCCTAGAACAGTATGTCAGGTATCTGCCAGGTTTGTTCACATGTTGAAAATGCCTTTGTTTTAGGGGAAAGAATTCTGTACCTCTTCCATTTCTAACATGTCTGTTCTTTTCCTTGCCATATCTCTGCTAGTGTGTCTTTTTTGGAGGTTTTTTTGGTGAGTGTGTTCTTGCTTCAGTCTGTGGATTTTTTCTACTAATATCTTTGTTCTAATTTTTCTCTTATTGGCAGCAGCTGCTAATAAGACTACTCTAATAAAAGCTTTGGTTGCTTCCCAAATTGTAGCTGAGGACATTCCTTGTGTATTATCTATTTTAAAATATTCTTCCAGATCTTTATTTTAAACTTCCTTACTACATCATTTTGTAGTAATAGAGCATCATGTACTCTCCTTCCTCTTAGTTTTTCTATAGGATTTCTATAGGATTATCATCTGCATAATCCTAACAGAGCTCCTGAAGTTCTGCAGGGCTTGCAAAACACAGCTCTTCCGCCAGGTATTTGGTTGAGTTTGGGTAGCAGAACAGCAATTGGGTCCCACCTCGAACTACCCCCCCCTTACGGTGGGAAGTAGCATTACCAGCCATTGCATGGCAAGGGAAGGGAGTTGGGAGGGGTGGGGTTAGTTTGTTGTGAATCGCTCTGAGCTGGCTGGCCGGGAGGGTGTGGTATATAAACCTAATAATAAATAAATATAAATAATTAATGAAAATATCTCTGGCTGAAGTTTTGCTTTGTCTAGATTTATTGTTAGACTTCTTGATATCCTGCATTTACATTTGATATCTATAAGACAAAAAATGTAAGCAATATGCTAGCAATCACTATTTTACTATATGAAAAATCCCTGGTGGATCCTGATGCAGATTTTTATACCTTACAGATCAAGCACTTGTCAAATGGAAAAGTTTTCTACTTTACATTTATTGGGTCAGTTCTATAAGGCAGCAGTCCGCAACCTTTGTCAGGCGTGGACTTGCTGCGCGTGCACGTTTGTGTCCGGCGGGGGCGCAAACGCGCACGTGCGGCAGCGCTGCGTATGCACGGACTTGCCACGCATGTGTGATTTGCATCCCCGCAGGACACAAACGCGCAAGCGCGGCAAGTCCGCCCATGCACGTTTGCGCTGCCGGCATGCCGGTGGCTGTGGCTCCCTCTCCCCGCCCCTCCAGGCTGCAAGGAAATCGGCTGCCGAAGCGGCTGATTAGCTTGCTGCCCGGCAAGCTTCTCTTCCTCCCCCCTCCCAAAGCAAGAAGCTTGCCAGGCCACAAGCTAATTGGCTGCTTTGGCGGCCGATTTGCTCGCGGCCTAGCGACCTTCTCGCTGTGGGGGGGGGGCGGGAAGAGGCAGCCGCGGCCCGGGGGTTGGGGACCACTGCTATAAGGTATCCCCTGTGCAAGCACCGAGTCATGTCTGACCCTTGGGGTGACGTCGTCTAGCGTTTTCATGGCAGACTCAATATGGGGTGGTTTGCCAGTGCCTTCCCCAGTCATTACTGTTTACCCCCCAGCAAGCTGGGTACTCATTTTACCGACCTTGGAAGGATGGAAGGCTGAGTCAACCTTGAGCCGGCTGCTGGGATTGAACTCCCAGTCTCATGGGCAGAGTTTTCAGACTGCATGTCTGCTGCCTTACCACCCTGTGCCACAAGAGGCCCTTGTGGTCAGTTCTATAGCAACACACTTAATTCCCCCTGCCATGCATATTAACACACAGTGAATGTGGGGGTCTTTAGTGATAAGGATTGTCTATATTTTCTATGTGATGAACTGGTTTTACTCTTGACTCCTAATAGAAATAAAGCCAAAGCACGTGCTTGTTCTGTCGTTTACTTGGATTTTAGTAAAGCTTTTGATGAGGTTCCCCATGATGTTCTGATGGATAAGTTGAAGGACTGCAATCTGGATTTTCAGATAGTTAGGTGGATAGGGAATTGGTTAGAGAACCGCACTCAAAGAGTTGTTGTCAATGGTGTTTCATCAGACTGGAGGGAGGTGAGTAGCGGGGTACCTCAGGGCTTGGTGCTTGGCCCGGTACTTTTTAACATATTTATTAATGATCTAGATGAGGGGGTGGAGGGACTACTCATCAAGTTTGCAGATGACACCAAATTGGGAGGACTGGCAAATACTCCAGAAGATAGAGACAGAGTTCAACGGGATCTGAACACAATGGAAAAATGGGCAAATGAGAACAAGATGCAATTTAATAAAGATAAGTGTAAAGTTCTGCATCTGGGTCAGAAAAATGAATAGCATACCTACTGGATAGGGGATACACTTCTAGGTAACACTGTGTGTGAACGAGACCTTGGGGTACTTGTGGATTGTAAACTAAACATGATCAGGCAGTGTGATGCAGCGGTAAAAAGGCGAATGCCATTTTGGGCTGTATCAACAGGGGCATCACATCAAAATCACAAGATGTCATAGTCCCATTGTATACGGCACTGGTCAGACCACACCTGGAGTACTGTGTGCAGTTCTGGAGGCCTCACTTCAAGGAGGACGTAGATAAAATTGAAAGGGTACAGAGGAGAGCAATGAAGATGATCTGGGGCCAAGGGACCAAGCCCTATGAAGATAGGTTGAGGGACTTGGGAATGTTCAGCCTGGAGAAAAGGAGGTTGAGAGGGGACAATGATAGCCCTCTTTAAGTTTTTGAAAGGTTGTCACTTGGAGGAGGGCAGGATGCGGTTTCCATTGGCTGCAGAGGAGAGGACACGCAGTAATGGGTTTAAACTACGATATAGGCTAGATATCAGGAAAAACATTTTCACAGTCAGATTAGTTCAGCAGTGGAATAGGCTGCCTAAGGAGGTGGTGAGCTCCCCCTCACTGGCAGTCTTCAAGCAAAGGTTGGATACACACTTTTTTGGGATGCTTTAGGATGCTTTGGGCTGATCCTGCGTTGAGCAGGGGGTTGGACTAGATGGCCTGTATGGCCCCTTCCAACTCTATGATTCTATGATTCTTCATGTCCCTTCCTTCCTCCCACTAGAAAATTTCATGTATACCAATGATACTATTTTAGTATTAATGTAATAACACGTACCTACAGGACTCACACACTGTTCAGCATGTACACAGCATGTTATGTAGTAAAAAAAACACTGACTTTTGGGTTGTTTCTGAGTACAGTTCACAGTGATGGTTTTATTCTACAAAACCTGAATGGCCTGGTATCAGGTTATCAGAAGGGCTACTTTTGAAACTATATAGCAGGATTATTAGTAGAGGGCTTGTCTCATCTCCCCACATCTGGAAGTTAAATGGATCACCCCTTGGAATAGAGCGTTCTCTATCAAGGCCTCCGTATTGGAGAGAGTGTTCTATAAAAACATTTGCCTACAGCACCAAGTGAAACCTCTTGAATATTCAAGTTGTAGAGGGATGTCATTACTTTTTACATTTTATTAATATTTAAAAAGTTGTTTCTGGTGTTGATTTTGGCCTCTTCTATCCTTAACTGTTTTAATTTTGTAGGGCACCAGGGTGATTGCTGTTGGAAAGGCAGCCTACAATCTCTTAGAAATAAAAGAAACTACATAAGTAACCCAAGAAGGCTCTGCTTCTTTCCCTCCTAGTTTTTTTTTTTTATGAAATACAGATAGAATTCCTCAAAAGTCCCCTTTTGGGGAATTTAATGTCATGTTTGTGACATTCTGAGGCAGGGGAAAGGAAACTAAACTATCACTTGTTCCCTGAGCTGGCTCCTGCTAGGGATTTGTTAGTCATCTCGAAGTTCTTAAGGGAGTAGCTGACATAGTAAAGTTCACCCCAAATCAATCTCCTTTGCTTACCAAATTCTTTTATTAACCTCCTACTCTGTGGTAGACAGCAGCAAGTACTTCAGTTTGCAATAAGATCAACATGTTCTGAATGAGAGTCTGTTCTGAATGGGAGGTTAAGCTACTCCAGTGTTATCAAGTTAGCATCAACTAGGTGGCTCTCAAAGGCTCGTGGCTGGAAATGTGTACATATATACAGGTTTTGTTTACAGCTTATGAAACATAGTTGGCTATCCATGTCTCTACTCAATTGAGGGAGGAGGTGATAGTACAAGGCTACCCCTCTCTCAACATCATTATTATACCAGTCAAGAACTGGTCTATATGTAAGATCCCATCTCCCCCCAGCGAAACTGATTAGACCAAAAGCTGCAAGTTGGCCTAGTTAATTTCAGGTTTAATTGATTTGTACACAATATGGGGATGCAGATGGGGAAAGGGAGCAAACTGGCCTTTTGCCGACCTTCCTTTCTCTCAATGAAATTTTTCAGGTGAGGAGTTTTGAAAAAAGGAGACATCAAAGGCTACACCAGCTATGATACCATCACATTAATTTTTCACATGTGTAAGGTTATGCTCAAAGTTTTACAACACAGTTATCATAAATGGCATGAGAAAGGCCAGATGGATTCAGAAATGAAGAAATACGAGATATCATATTGGAAATTTATGTTGGCTACTGAAGGATACGAAATAATTTCAGAAGAAAATCCGCTTGTGTTTCATAGATTACAGCAAAGATTTTGATTATGTGGATCATGAAAAGCTGTGGTTAGTTTTTAAAGAAATGGATATGCCACAGCATTATTTTGATGCACAACCTCTACCCTGGAAAAGAAGCTACAATTAGAATATACTTCATAGCAACAGAATGGCTTCCAGTAGTCAAAGATGTCAGACAAGGATGCATTTTATTTCCCTATCTCTTCAATCTATAATCAGAACACATTATAAGGAAAACTGGATTAGAGTAAGATGAAGGTGGAGTGAAAATTGGTAGAAGGAACAATTACTGTTTGGGATATGTAGATAACATCACATTACTGGTAGAAAATAGTGAGGACTTGCAACAACTACTGATGAAGGTTAAAGCATCTAGTCCCAGAGCAGGATTATAACTAAACATCAAGAAGACAAAAATAGTGAGTATTGGGAAATTACAGTTTTAAGACTATGATGAAGAAATTGAAATTGTTCATGTTTTTCTGTTCCTTTGCTTCATCAATGACCAAAAGTGAGACTGAACCCAAGAAATCAGAAGAAGATTGAGATTGGGAAGGGCAGCCGGGAAGGAGCTAGAAAAGTTTTAAAAGTGTATGGATGTGTCACTGGTGACTAAGATCAAGATAGTTCATGCCATAGTATTCCCCATTACTGTGTATGAAAGTAGGACAATGACAAAAGTGACAGGGAGAAAGATGATTCATTTGAAATGCGACATTGGAGGAGAGTATTATGGGTACCATGGATCACCAAAAAGACAAATAAGTGGGTTGTAGAATAAATTAAGCCCGATCTCTCCTAGAAGTTAAAATGACCAAATGAAGGCTATTGTACTTTGGTCACATTAGAAGAAGACAAGAGTCACTGGAAAAGATAATGCTAGGAAAAGCTGAAGACAACAGGAAGACTTGACATGTGATGTATTGACTCAGTCAAGGAAACCATGACCCTCACTTTGCAAGACCTGAGCAAGTCAGTTAATGATAAAACATTTTAGAAGTTATTAATTTATAAGCTCATCATAAGTTGGAACTTAACTTGACAGCACTTGATATACACACAGTCTCTTCCATTGCTCTTCAATAATCCTCTGTATGTCTCTCCAGAGACAGTAGCACACTCACAAATGGAACTCAAGTTAGCTAGTCACTCAATACAGCTGGCACCAGTGGAATAACTTTGTAAAGGTTCATGTAGAAGATTTCTGAACTGGCTGTGCTTTATAGAAAAGTTTGAGGGTTTTGTTGTATACTTTGTGCAAAAAAGTAACACTTCTGTAGAAACACATTTGCCATTATTTGGTTCCAAATGAAATACCAAATGAAATTTATGTGGAGATAGGATACAATAAATTGTGCAAGGTAGGAGTATTTATCAGATCCATATATTTAGAAGGGGTGACCCTTTCTTCAGATATTTGCTCAAGCTTTTTTAAGAACCTGTATCATTTACTAAGAACCTGTATCACTTACTTGGCAAAATGTAATGGCAGATTTGAGGTTTTTTGGATGCCAGATTCAGCCATGAATTACATTATGCACCTGGATGGTAAAACAAATAAGAAAAGAAAGAAAAAAGAAGCTTCCAATTTTAACAATGACAATTATAAATCAAGTTGTTATCTGTAACACTATTATCTGTAAATAAATTTAAAACTATTCTTTTTAAGGATGTTCATATTTTTCTCCTTTACTTCTCAAAACTATAAATCATCATTTCATTTGTCTTAAGATCACATATAAAACAGAGAGTCCATAAAGGTTTTGAGATAACTACATTTACTGTAATTTCCTTTTCTCCAATTAAAGCAGTAAGGTTAGACATTTGAGCCAATTCTACCATCTTTATCAACCATTCTTGAATCTTGGTTAATAATGAGCTTTTCCATTTCTGAGCATATAACAGCCAATGCATTTTGAACAGCGAACTGGAAAAAAAAAGCCTGTCAAATGTCTGAAGGGGAGAAAGAACAATGGTGCTTAGCTCTGCACTTTTAAAGATGGAGTCAGTGCTGCTCTTTCCCAGGCCGGCTGCTGGCAGAACTTCCACCAGGAGGATTCAGCCACAGCCTCTTAGGATAACCCTCATTCTGGTGGATGAAAGGAGGTTTCTCTGTGATCCAAGTGTCTGGGACCTCACAAGTCTCATTCTCAGAATAAGCACAATGACACATGGAAGTTTCAAAAAAATGTTGGTGCATGCTGCTTTCTATGCGAGGGAAAATCCTGATATGGAAGCATCACTTGTACAAACATCAGTACAAAGTTTTATTTGTACAAACATCAGTCAGCTTAATTTTGATTATAATTTTAAAAAACCCAACCTATGGCTTGTTACAATCAGTGGAAGGACAAAGGGAATTTCTGCAAGAAGAAGGAGGGGTAGAAAAGTTGACGTTTGTGAATGCAAAGTTTGCTTGTAGAATATAAAATCACAACTGGGTTAACTTTTTAACCAAACCCTTGTATTTGATTTTATTGGCTCACAGAAGTTCACAGAATTTCTTATTACCCTTTCTTTCAGTCTCTTGGTCTCTGTGAAGCAAAATCAGAATATCATGAAACCTGAGGAGTCAGTGGCTTTTTCTTTTTCTCTAGTAATGTAATCTGTGTTCTTTTAATAGATGATGGTAATATAAATAATTAAGTGTCCTTGGAGTCTCTATGCTTTGTAGCTTGAAAATCTTTATTCAGATCAGTCCCAGAGCCTTTAGCTGTAGAACTTTTTGTGCCCAATTGGCTTTCAAACCTAAGGCTATTTCAGAACATTTTTGTTCCTGGGGCAGAAAATCCAGATGGCCTCTTCCAGCCTGTGGTGGCAAAAAATAGTAGGGAAATAAATAATTTACTGTTTGTTGCCCCATAAAAGAACTAGTGTGATGTAGTGGTTAAGAATGGCAGCCTCTCATCTGAAGCACCAGGTTTGATTCCCTACTCTTCCATATACAGCCAGTTGGGTGACCTTGGGCTAGTCACAGTTCTTAGAGCTCAGTTGTCTTTGTTGTAGGGAGAGGAAGGGAAGGCCATTGTAAGCTTCTTTGAGACTTCTTCAGGTAGCTTACAAAAATTGAGGAGCAGCAGAAATAGTTGAGCAAAAGCTGGAGGAACTGATTTTGGCACCTCAATCTACCACAAAATATGCAGTACCTCGCCTAATGGCACGGCCAGCCACACAAATTTTTTCTTTGGTGAAAAAAGATAAGAACAGCTCTCAGAAAACAATTTAAAAGTTCCAGAAAACCATTTTGTCCACATTCATCACTAAGGTCAGAGTATAATATTATGGGAGCTCCAGAAATCTGTTAAACCCATGTTTAGGGTTCTGTTTGTAATAACTGATTATGGCCAGTAAACATCTACATTCTAATAACCTAGTTGGCCAGATCTGAGGATACCTAAAACTGCTGATTGGACCCATGAAAGAACAATATAAATCTTTCAACAAACCAGGTTTCCTTAAACATCTGAAATTAAAGAAAAAACAACAACCCACTAGGGGTAAAAAAAACCTCAAGTGATAAAAGGTGCTTGTGTAACTGTAAGAAATAGAGGCCCTCAGTGGCTGTTGTGAGTTAACCATAACAGGTTTGGTTTCTTTCAGTAAAAGCTTAACAGCAGCCATCCCATTAAAGCCAGTGTGGTGTAGTGGTTATTATTATTATTATTATATTTCGATTTATTTCCCGCCTCTTCCGGAAGGCTCGAGGTTAGAGTTTCAGACTAGTGAATCTCCATTTTGCCCTGAAAATTCACTGGGTGACCTTGAGTTGGTTATACTAACTTACCTCACAGGCAAGGCCAAGACTGAATATTGAGCACCTAGTAGGCTGATGGCCTCCTACCCACACCTGGAACAGCAGCCTTCTGAAATAAGAGCTGAACCCAACCAACCCAAGCCCCATGCAAGGCTGGAGAGGCATTGCAAAACCATCCTGAGACAAGGAGGGGGGAAATGCATGAAGCTGAATAAGACCTTTCATCCATCAAGGTCAAGATTGTCTACTCAGACTGGTAGCAGCTCTCCAGGGTTTCAGACTGATGTCTTTCATATCACCTATCATCTGATGTTTTACCTGGAGATGCTGGAAATTGAATGTGTCACTTTCTGCATACTAGGCAGATACTCTACCAATGAACCACAGCCCCTCCCACATGAGACAAGGGAAGCAGTGCCTGGCCTCCCTGAAGAATGCCTGAGGCAAGAAAAGCAACACTCAGACAACTGATTAGGCATCTTCCGCCTACCTTCCATGCCCCCTTTGGGAGGGTGAGGCAGGGCTTTTTCTTCTCTCCTTCCCTCCTTTGTGGGCAGGTCTAGGGTGGGTTGGGGGAGAAATCCTTTTGTAGGGTTTTTCATTCTAGTTTGCCTCTGCTCACAGGGTTGTTCTGAGGGTAAATTGATAAAAGAATGAAGTAAGATACTTTGGGCCCCCATTGAGGAGAAAGGTGGGTTATAAATGAAGCAAATAAGTAAGAAAGTAATAAATATAGCTGAAGATGACAGGACAGATAAAGGGTTAGTGGGTGTGAAGGAGAGAAGGAAACGGAGAAGGTTAAAGAGAAGGGGGTTGCAAGATAGAGGGTGAGAGGAAATAGTGAAGATGGGAAGGTTGACAGAGAAGGGTGGGAGGGGGAGAGATGGAGAAGAGTGACAAAGAAGGGTTGTAGGAAAGAGAGAGGTGAGGGAAGATTTAGAAAGAAGGGTTGGGGTCAACAAAGAAGAGGAATAAGAGAGGGGGAAGAATGACAAAGTAGAGAAGAGCTGGGGAAGGAAGAGGAAGGATGATAGACTGACAGTGAATGGGTGAGAGATAAAGAGAAGTAGGAAGACTGATATACAACAGTTTTACCAGCATTTCACCAGGCTTGTTTTATGTCAGTGAAAGGGAAAAGAAGCAGAGCAGGCCCTCTCAAGGGCTGTTTTGGCTTTTGAGGGAGGACTTATGGGGCTCAGCCTAGTTACAACTACTGGGTGACTTACTACCACCTGACTTCTATGACTCACCCAGGACTGGCTGTTTGCTTTAGCAACAACAGCTACCCCACAAAAATCTGTGTGATATTGTAGTTAAGAGTTTTAGACTGGGATCTGGGAGACCCAAGTTCTGCCATGGGAGTTCACTGGGTGACCTTCGGCTAGTCTCGCCTAAGCCAAAGGGTGGTTGTAAGCCAGGATAAAGTGAAGAACAGGAGAATGCTCTAAGGTCCTTTGGGGCTGCATCATGGAGAAAAGTGGAGTATAAATGAAATAAATATAGCTGAAAATAGAGGACAGATAAGTTAGGTGGGAAGTAGAAAAGGAAGCAGAGTTGGGTGAAGATGTGGGTTGCCAGTAGGAAGAGGAAATAGTGTGAGGAAGGAGATAAAAGAGAAAACTAGGTGCCCCTCTCAAGTTGTGCTGGTTCCCCACTGTGCAACTGGACCTGGCCCAGTCGCCAGAACCATCTAAATGGGCCACAATTTTCTTGGGTAGGGTAGAGGGAAAACCAAAGACCGGGAGGCAGATAAAGACAAGTTGGTTGGTGAGTGGGAAGTGGAGGAGGCAGGAAAAAGGGAGAGACTAAGGAGGCTTTCAGGGAATTGGGGGGGGGGGATGGGATGCCGCCTGCAAGTTCTTATAGTTCCCAACTTGTTACTTGCTCCAGTACCCTCCTCCTTCACTACCACTGAATAACTTCAGAGTATTGCTGACTACATGTTGTATACACACCATACAAACTTCCGTTCCGTTGATGCTCAAAGGAATGCAAAGGATCAGGGTTGAGCCTTTATCCTTCATTCCATTCATATTTTAAATGTAGGTTAAATTTTCTATGTAAGATGTAGCCTTCTAATAGTTAATAACTTGAACACGCCCACACCTGGTGGAAGAAAACTGGAAGTTAGTAACATAGTGATGTCTATTATAATATAGCTTTATGAATCAGCAGCTGCCATGAAATAGAGGTGTTAACACTGACTCATGCTTAGCAACATTTGAAAGCTATATCAGGAAAGCTATATCAGGGAAAAATATTCAGCAAGGTAGTTAAATCCTTTGAGAATATATCTAATCAGTATGATTAGTTGAAATTGCTTATATCATACAATTTTCCTTGCATGATAGCCATGTTATTTGTTGTAATTTCAAAGTAAGTACCATACAATATCATTTATATATGATAATCATTTTTTAAATGGGAATGCACAGAAAAAATGCATTGATGGTATTTTTAACCATAGAGCAACATAACATTGCACAAAATCTATGGGTCTCAACATGTAATTAAGAGGCTAGCATAATGTAGCGGTTAAGAGTGTTGGAGAACCAGGTGAGATTTCCCACTCCTCCACATGCAGCAAGCTGGGTGATCTTGGGCTAGTCACAGTTTTCTTAGAGCTGTTCTTATACAGCAGTTCTCATAGAGCGTTCTCAGCTCCACCTATCTTACAGAGTGTCTGTTGTGGGGAGAGGAAGGGAAAGGCATTTATAAGCCACGTTGGGACTCCTTTGGGTAGTGAAAAGTGGGGTATAAAAACCAAGCTCTTCTTCTCTCACAAAAAATTGAGGAACAGCAGAAATAGCAGGAACAGCAAAAGCTGGAGTGACTGAAAGGGCTGGGGAAAGGGCAGTAAAGTCAGCCATTCACAGTGCTTTCTAGGGTTGCAACTAGGCTTTTGCACTAAGGGCCTGATCCGGCAGATTTGGCTTCGGCATCCTTTAAAGTCAATGGTGCCCTTGACTATAATGGGAATTTTGGCTTTTCTGCCTTTCCCAGGGCCTGCAGGGGCAAGGTTTAAGTTACAACCTCCAGGAGGATTTTCCCTGAATCCCCTCCAAATTTCAAACTGTTTGGTCCAAGGAGTCCACTTCCAGTGGCTCCCAAAGATGATGCCCCCATCCATCCATTCTATTCAATGGAGAGTCTGTCCCATAGGACAGTGGTCCCCAACCTTTTTATCACTGGGGACCGGTCAGTGCTTGACAATTTTACTGAGGCCCGGGGTGGAGGTGTAGTCTTTTGCTGAGTGATGCCGCCTAAGCCCCTGCTCCAGTGCCCCTGACTTCCCTCTGCCCGCTGGGGGGGGGGTGCTGCCAGCAGCAGCTACACAGTGCCACGCCAAGGGGGAACCCCAGCCACGGTGGCCGCTGGAGAGCACCAAAGGTGAGTCAGCGGCAGAGTGGTAGGGCAGCCTCTGAGGCAGCAGCTGGGGAGGAGGAGAAGAGTGGCCCAGTACTGACTGATCCACGGACCGGTACTGGTCCCTGGACTGGGGGTTGAGGACCACTGCCATAGGATATAATGGAAGGATGGGGCACCCTCTTCAGCTATTAATCCTAGGCTGCTGTAACTGGAAGCAGCTGAAGCAACAGTCTAACTGCTCTTGAGACTTGAACACAATTGTCTGCTTCGTTTTGCATGCCAGTCCTCACAGACTGACAGCAGCAATTGGGAAAGCTGAAGACTGGGGACAAGAAATTGCCTCTGTTCCCTGTAGTCTGAGGAGCAGACAATAGTGGTTAAGTCACCCTTCTGCATCCTTTTCCTAGAGGACAATGGAATCTGGGTAGCTGTTGGAATGCCAGTGTGCCTTTTATCCCCTTGTGACAGGAGGAATTGGGATAGTCTCTCAGATGAAAGCCTCACTACTAGTAAGAGGAACAGTAGTAATGGTGGGGCTTTTTCAATGAATCTTTTGGTTTCCTGGGGGGTTACACATGGGAATGGGAGCTGCCTATGTTTCAAGGAGTCACAGAGGGACTGTAGTATTTTTGAGGGTATCTGTGTTGGGAATGTTATGTTGGGAACCCCTGTGAGCAATGGAAATTGTATTGTTTGGAGAAGGCTAGATCAGATATTAGAAAGAGGCATTTGCATGCTTTTCTTTCTTAAAGCCCTTCCTCTAAGCAAGTGCCCCATAGTCATCATGTGAATGTGTCATTAATAGGAATGTCAACATAAGATTGATAATTGAAGAGCAGGGGACGGCCATAGTCTGTGGGAGTTCCAGCAGTCTCTCCCCACTGGAATCCCAGTATGAATTTTGTGGAGTTGGGGACTACAGGAAAAGCTCATGCTAAAATGAATTGCTGTCAGGCTTTAAAGAGTTACTGAATTCCTGTAATTCTCTTACTCCTCCCCACAATTATTTTGTCAAATGATATCTATGTAGGAGCAGGAATCAGTGATTAAACATCTAACCACAAAAAACCTGGGTCTCTTTGCTTCCAAATACCCTTTATGCCTTTTAACTAGATCCCTGAATCATTCCATCAAGCTGATTAAATGGTATCTTAGTAACATTCTGAATGGCTTTTTCATTAAAGTATTTGGGTATAAAGAAATCATCTTAGGGACTTTTTATAGTGCACAGCTGTGAAGGAATTCTCACTCCCTTTCACGGGGCATTCTAATGCAAGTTTGATTAATTTTCTATGACTCTTTCACTCATTGCACCTCCACTGAAGTGTCAGCTTTTGGTGCCAAACTAACTAAAACAACAGTGCATTCAAAGGATTTAAAGGGCTTATTGCCAAGGATTTAATTATATTCCCCTGGCACATAATCACACCACTCTTTAAAAAGTCAAGCAGTACTGGCTGCCTATTCTACCCCTTCAGTCAGCTGAGGAGTAAGGCTTTGAAGTGTAGCAAAAGGGTCTTTGCTGGGAACTAGGGTGCAAGGACCCTGTAGAAAGGGTCATGGGCCAAGAACTCACACACACTTCATAGAGCTAGGAATGAGTTGCCCTGCCACCTAACAGCTTTCAATAGAGCCTTGGTAGGGTAACAGAACTCTCTCGGGCAGTGTTCAGACTTAAAAAATTACCTCTGTTTACCAAATTCTGAACATGTTTTAACACCCATAATGCTCTCACTGAAGAATTAGTGAGAGAAAAAGGGGTGCTGCACAATTTAATCCAATGAGGACATGTATCCTTGCTCCTGTATTGTCTTTCCATCACACGTTCCTCTCATAATTTTTTGGAAGAAAAACTGAGCACTTTGGGAAATCTTCAAGTCCCAAAGCAGTATGACAGGAAGCAAACATACTCTTGTATATGGATACTCTTGAATATGACACAGTTGAGTATGCATTTGAACCACAGCACCCACAGTGCAAATCCTGCACTCAGGCCAATATACCACACTGGTTTTCTGATCCATGTATCCTTAATGTACAGAAGAAATTACATGTGCAATTTGAAGAAGAAATTACGAGTGCAATCCTCAACCATGTCCTCATCTGACTGGCAGAGGAAATGTATACCTCCTTAGCTCTTACCGCATTTGGAGTAGCCATTCTTCATTGCCACGCAAGTTGTGATGGTTTTAACATGTACCTTGAGTTTCCTCTAGACTTTGCATTGATCATTAGAGGTAATCAGTTGTAATAGCAGGGAATTTGGCAACCATAGTTTCATGGGTTTCCAGTATGTCCTGTAAGGCAAGGATAGTTTTAATGAGTAGGCATGTGAGCAAGCAAGTTACTACTTTAAATCCCATCTCAGTCATGCATTCACTGGTAGGTTTCAGCAAGCCACTATTCTCACAGAATTCCAGAAACTGACTTCATCAAAGTACAAAACTTGGGTGAGGCAAGAATAACAGTAAAATTAGAAAAATACCAATATACATTTTAGTGTCGACATTTCCAAGCCTTTGAAGCTGAAATGCCAGTGCAGATGGTACACCGATGAGGGGAGAAAGAGGGCATAAGATACAGAGTGGGCAGTGAAAGAGTGGAGTGAGGGGAAAACAGCAGGGACAAAAACTCTAATGGAACTTTTGTACTTTTTAATTAACTTTGGCTTGGGGGCAAAGAAAGGGGGAAATTGCCACAGAAGCACTCTTAAAAAACAACAACAGTGATGCAGTGAACAGAATACAATCTGAGTGCTGAAGGGAGGAAAGTCACCCCTCTTTCCCCAATGCATATCTGCTTGGAAAGCCAGAGCTGTTACCTATGCAACCCTAACTCTGAACTGTAACAAGAAAATTGCTACTCACTAAACTCTTACACTGGGAATCCGGCTGTACACAGGGGTTCTCCATCGAGAAGCAACATTTATGACCAAAGTGTTTTGTTTTTCTGAATTCTGCAGATCTCCTGGCTGAATCTGTAAATGCCTTTCTCCGTATTACCTGCTCCCATACAAATGAACTGTCATATACAGCTGACCAATGCATTTTAAAATGATATTGTGAAAATGGAAATATGCAGAAATGGACAACCAGAATTATAAAGGAGGAAAGCGCCTTTATTTTGAGGAAAACCTGAAGAGACTGTTGCTAGTCCCATCCATCTCCACCCTTGGGAGACAGATGGATACCGATGGGATTAGCAACAGTCTCATTTAAACAACTGAACCCCCCAAAAAACAGATTTTGTTATTCTAGCAAGGAACTATCCAGTCTTCATCATCTCATCATGCTGCATATTTGTTGTGATGCTGTTTATTAATTTACTACTAGTTTACTCTCTCCTTATATCTGTACTCTTATGATTTTTGTTCTATTTGTCAGAAACAGAGAGGAAGACAATAGTTTACAATGCCTTCTGAGAGAATAAAAAAGGAGCAATTGGACTCAAGATGCAAGAAAGTAGATTTATTATCAAAACCAGGAGGTCCTTTCTAATAGTGAGAATACTTGGTAAATGAAATACATCGCTCAGGAAAATTATAGAATCCCCTTCTCCAGGGTTGTCAAGAAAATCATGGCTATCTGTATCGTCAGCATTTATTTTATGGCTAGTCAAGTTTTGCTGCACAATATTGACCAAGTTGCTCCACGAGGTTCCTTTCCGTTCCTATAAACATTATTCCACTCTCTTATAATACATACTAGGGGCCAAGCCTGTTGCATTCAGGAATACAATGGGTGCTAGATTGGGGGGGTGGGGTGGAAGAACTCTGCAGATGGACTCCCCTCCCCCCAGGACCTGGAAAGGCTGCAGGCAGCTGTTAGGGAACTCACCAGCAGGGGCAGCTCTCATGCGGCAGGGATCTGCAGCCTCCAAGCCTCAGAGGGAAGTAGAAGGAGGAGGTGGTCAGGGGTGGGGGACAGAAGGCGATTGCCTCTGAATAGACAGGCAAGCTGGTTGGAGGAGGAGGCACTCAGGAGCGGGACAGCTGACCTGAGTGGGTGTTAAGCACTGAGTGGCACTTAAGCCATGAAACATTACCAGAAATATTAAGTGGAATAGATTAATATCTGACACTGAGTAGGAGGAACCTGAATAAAGAACTTGGAAACTACCTCAGTGTCTGATCTCCTTAACCTCTATCCTAGAATTTCTATTTCAGTACTTCAGCAACAATTATATATTTTCTACCAAGCATATAATGGAATTTCAGCATGTATTCTAAGTTGCCCTGTGTCAAAAATAGCAGTTCAGTTTATATGAACTTGTTCTTGCTTGAATCAGATGAATGTCTCCCAGCCCATTCATCAAAACAACATATTTTGATATTGAACTGGAACTTGCTAGGATAGGGCATGAGTGATTTAATTTCACAACTCATATATAAGACCAAATACTCGATTATATAAAAGTTCATTGCTTTCTAAAGGCTGAGAAACAAATTCACCACAATAAACATCTGACCAATTAAGCCTTTTGCCAATATGCAACTGTTAAATGACAGAAATTACCACAGTTGGGGAGATCAGAATGGAATGTCAATGGGCTGATTTTATGTGCTAATAAAATTATTTTGCTTTTGAAACATCAACACAAAATGCAAACATGATGTAAACGTTAAATGATTGCATTGAGATATTGGGAAAGCACTCCAGGTCCTGTTATACAACCCAGAGCCTTGTCCAAATTAAACTCTCTTATAAATGACTAGTAAATAAGCCCGCTGCAGTTAGGAAGTTAGCACAGGGGGGAGGGGAAGGTGGTGTGCGGGTGTAGTGGCAGGGCGTGGGGGGCGTGTGGTGGACTTACTGCCCTGTAGCGCACCTCTTTCCTGGGGAAGGCAGTGGGGCGAGTGGACAGAAGCTGGCAGGCTGGAAGTCATGCTCCGTGCCAGGGGAGGGATGCCACTGCTCTGCGCCGCTGTCTTCCCCGGCCCTCCGCCTCAGGGGTGCGAAGCTCCTGGCGGGGCTCCAGTGGTGGCTGGCTGGCGGCGTCACGACTTCTGTGGTGGTGGCTGGGTGCTCCGGCTCTGGAGCAGGGTTTGCGGGTGTGGCTGTCGGTTGTGCTGCAGCCTCTTCTCCAGTGCCCTGGTTCATGCGTGGGGCAAGCTTGAGGGGGCAGGCTCCATAGGGTCCGGGTGAAGCCGCACGGCTCCAGGTACAGGTACAGCTGCTGGTGGGTGCGTTGGGCCAGTGGTGAGGCCAGTGAAGTGGAGGAGCAGAGCAGCGGTGGCCAGGTAGCGTCTGTTGGCAAGGATGGCCGTACGTCTCTCAGCCAGCTTCTAGAGGCGGGCGCTCCAGGGTCCAGCCCAATCCGGTCACACCCAGATTTGCTGGGTGTGGCTGGATTGGCCCATGTGGGCAGAAGTGCAGGCCAGACACCAGATGTGTCCCGGACAGCACTCCACACACAGAGGGCTTTCCCAAATATTAGGGGGAACTACTATATGGTAAGGATTATATTTATGATGATGGTTTTTGTTTTTCAACCCCCAAGAAGTACACCACAGGCTTCTCTCCCTGAGCTTTTGCATGGGTTCCCAGTGTGGAACTGATGTAAACCCATAATGTAGATTTCCAGCCCAATCTTATGCATGTTTACTCAAGAGTAAATTCCACTTGATAGACCTAGAACACTGCTCCCTTGGAGGGTTTGTTAAAAATTGGTAGCAAACATGATGTCTGACAAGTGACTATAGAGGAAAATAGTGAGTTGCTAACCTGATCTGTAGTACCTGGGAAGATTCTGAGAAACCACCAATCAAACATCCATGTTCTGCAACTTCTGTCTGTCTCATAGCCTGATGGATCCAACAGGATTTGGGGGCAGCATTAAGGGATATTCCTGCTGATATCATCAGCACTCCTGTCAGTGCCCTGGTTGACCTCTGGAATGGGAAATGGCCTGGGCAAGTGGCATGATTGCGCCTAGGTTTCCTCTCTCAGGTAAAAGAAGCCAGGCAGCCCTTTGAGATATTGAGTGGCTGCATACGCTGAAAGGCAGGGAAGATGGCTAGACAATGGGGCAGAAAAACTCTGGAGGAATCTGACAAGGCACAGACTAGAGTCCATTTAAAAACCTACTTTGTAGCAGTGATGATGACAAAGAATATTATCCTGCCAATATTGTATCTGCACAGTATAGATCTGCAGGACTGTTCCAGATGATCTGGGGCTTATTGGGTCCTGGCCAACAGGAGCATGTGGCTGGCTCTGCAGTCTGTTACTAAAATCAGTTGCTTCCATTCCAACTTGGACTCTACATCAGTACCACCAGGATTAGATGGTCCCAGGATACCAATTTGTACAGCTGTGTGGGGCGCCTTTCAGTCTGTGCAGGATGTGGGCAGGATGCTGAGAAATCCGAGACCTACTTCTTGCTTATACCAGCCTTGCCCCTCCTTATTGCTTATATCTGCTGGGACCTGGGGCTAGAGGACTGGGTCTTGGAGACCATTAACACCTCCATGATTGCTCCTGTCTCGAAGTGGGCAACAGTGTGTTGACTGTAAAAAGCTACATAATGTGAAGAAGAAGAGCTGGTTTTTATCCCCCACTTTTCACTGTCCAAATGTGTCCCAAAGTGGCTTATAATCACCTTCCCCTCCTCTCTCCACAACAGAAACCCGTGAGGTAGATGGGGCCAAGAGAGCTCTGACAGAACTGCTCTGTGAGAACAGGTCTAACAGGACTGTGACTAGCTCAAGGACATCCAATTGGCTGCATGGGGAGGAGCGGAGAATCAAACTCGGCTCTCCAGATTAGAAGCCACTGCTCTTAACCATGTGGTTAAGAGCCAGCTTGTTGTAGTGGTTAAGAGCAGCAGCCTCTAATTTAAGATGACCAGATTGTCCCACTTTTGGAGGGACATCTGGGGGCACCTGGCAAATTGTACTTACGTTGCAAGTAAAAAAAAAATTACAATACTATTTTTGCGTTCTGTGTGTTCTATGAAAATTTATGTTGCTCCATATAGACCAAATTTTTAATCAAGAACCCCCCCCCCCGGTCAATGGTGTCCCGCTTTACCAATGTTAAAATCTGGTCACCTTACTCTAATTAGGCAAGCCAAGTATGATTCCCCATGTGTCCACCTCTTCTCACAGAGCAGTAACATCAGAGGTGTCTCAGCCCCACCTACCTCACAGGGTTCCTCTTGTAGGGAGGAGATTCCTTCTCATGGAGAAAAGCACAATATAAAAAAACATTCTTCTTCTTCTACACCAAGCTGGCTCTCCACCAAACTGGCGCTTTGTATCCAGGGCTGAATCTGCATTTACTTTGTTTATTCCATTGTGGATCCTGCTGAATCTGGATCGATTTTAACTCGGGTCTTCCCCCCCCCCATTGAAACAGAAAAGTGTTCTGTACGTGGTTAGGGAAGCTCAGAAGGGGAGGGAGGAGCCAAGCGCAGCAGGAGACTCTTTTCTTGAATAAGGGGGGGGAGCATTGGAGACAGCAGAGGAGGGAGAAAAAAAGCAAGAGGCAAATCTTTTCTGAGAGAAGTTAGGGCTTCTGGAGCCTCTGCTGAGAGAAGTTAGGGCTTCCCCTTTAAGGCAAGTTAGGGCTTCTCCTTTAAGCCTGGAAACTAGGAACTGACGCCCTGGCCAATCAGGGTTTCTCTACCACGATGCTCAGCAGCAAATTCGGAACATGCAGTGCTCTGCATGCTTTCTCATGCTTTCTCAATCCGATTCTTCAAATATTGAGGGTTATATCCACTCTAGGATATTGCAGGATAAACGTAGGGTCACTCTGGATCAATCATGTTTGTTGCAGAGGGAAATTTTAAATCAGACAAAATCAAAATGGAAATCACATTCCGTGGAGATGGCAGTGACTGAATCGACCTGGGATTGGAATAAAAGCTCCGTTCAGATTCAGTCCAGGAGACTTGAATGTATTCTACAATGCCCTTGAAGACCGTCTACAAGCTACAGTTGGTACAGACTGCTGTGGCCAGAGTCCTTAGTAGAATGGACCATAGAGATCATATGGCCCATATGTTCCCTCTATACTGGTTTCTAGTTTGCTCCCAGGGTCAATTCATTATTCAGGTATAGATCTTTAAAGCCATGTGTGACTTGGGACCAACATACCTTAACAATAGCCTTCTTCTTGAAGTTGCCAACCTCTAGTTGGTGGCTAGAGAGTTCCTGGGATTCTACCTGGTATCCAGGACACAAATATTTGTTCATCTGGATAAAATTGCTGCTTTGGAAGGTGAAGTCAATGGCTTTATACCCCACTGAAGTCCCTCCCCTCTCCAAATCTTATGCTCTTCAGGCTCCACCCCTAAAATCTCCAGGCATTTCCCAACCTGGAGCTGGTAACCCTACTTCTCTCATATGAACCTACCCATATATTCTAGTCTCTGCTGGAGGTCCTGCTTCAGTTGCCCCTACCATCTGAAGCTGTATGAGTAACCACCCAAGAAAGGTCCTTCTTGGTTGTAGCACCAAAACTTTGGAACTCTCGCCTGAGGAAGGTTCTGTGTCTTTTGTTAGCAGGTGTAGACTTTTAAAATTTCATCTGGTATAACTCCAATAATAATTATTGGCCCTCCTTTGAGTGGTGTTTATGTATTTGAATTTAATTGTTTTGTGATTTTAAATGTATTTTAATTGCTCAATTTTAATTTTTTTCTTTATGTTCAACACCTTGTGTGCCCTGATCAATGGAAAGGTGGCATTAAACTGTTCTAAATAAATAAAGCACATGTGCTGATCCAGACACTGAATGATTACCATGAATGCCAAAGTTACCATAAGGCCAGTATATATAGATTTGAATTCTCTATTGAGTATGATTGTGGCTGATCTTTTTTTAAAAAATAATTTAAAATGTATGTAGAACGCATCCTTACGTGGTAACAAACTTCTAGGCAAATTATTTGGAAAAAATAATTTGCCTAGAAGAGCCAGCTTGGTGTAGAGGTAAGGAGTGCGGACTTCTAATCTGGTGAGCTGGGTTTGATTTCTTGCTCCTCCGCATGCAGCCAGCTGGGTGACCTTGGACTTGCCACAGCACTGATAAAGATGTTCTGACCGAGCAGTAATACCAGGACTCTCTCAGCCTTACAGGGTGTCTGTCATGGGGAGAGGAAAGGGAAGGCGAATGTAAGCCACTTTGAGACTCCTTCGGGTAGAGAAAAGCGGCATATAAGAACCAACTCTTCTTCTTCATTTGTCCCAAGGAAGGAAAGATTGTGTCCTTGTTCTGCGAACTGCCCTGATTGAACTTTACATATTATTTTAGATTGTCAACTTCATGTGAGTCTTCACAGAGAACTTCTCGATCCTCTACTTTGTCCCAGGGGTTTAGTGAATGATGAAGCTACACTCCAATTCCTGCTAAATGATTTCTCTGCAGAGATCACATTGTGTGTAGCTGAATTTTTAATGGTTGTTTGAATGAAGATGTTTTAAATCAGCCAATTTTACCCTGTTTAGTTTATAATATCAGCCTATCTTACCCTATCATATTCTACCCTGCTTGGCTGTATTTGCCTTTTATTGTTTTATGCCAATAAAGATTTATTGTATTATATAGATAGAATATAGATATATCTGTAGTTCTCTGAGGCCTCAGGTTTCTTCATGTACCTATCTTATACTGTTTTTAACATTTGAAGATGCCAGGAATTAAAGATGAAAATTTCTGCATGCAAAACCTGTGCTTGGCCCCTGATGCATAGAGAGTGCGGTTGGCAGGTCTTGAAGTAAGTGCATAGTAAAAGAAAAAGAAAAAGAAAAGCTGTATAAGTGTGATCGTCAGAAATCAGTATTCTTCAGCATACCCAAGATTTTTTCCCCTTAGAACTGAAACTGCCTCAAGCAGTCTTACTTTTTGAAAACCATATAATGAGTAAGATTGATTTCCAAGGCTTTTGTGCTTTACAGGGAATAAATGAAAATCTCTTTAAGCCCTTATTTTTGGCTTGCAGGCTCAGAAAAGTTCCTAGATTGTACAGTTGATGGCATTGAAAAAGTCTGGTAAAGTTCAAGACTGCTTTGTTCTTGTAATTTCTGGTGATCAGCAGGATTCTTGAAGGAGAGGGGAAGTGGGCTTTTAAAGCCAAGAGGAACAATTGGGCAATGCTGTTTACAGTCTCGGTGGGGCCTCTGCTGATAGATGGATTTTTTAAAAACTTTCTTACAACTCCGTTTTTCTTTCTTCTAGGTGAAGAGTGAAGGGCCGAAGCTCGTGCCCTTTTTCAAAGCCACTTGTGTTTACTTTGTCCTGTGGCTGCCGACTTCCAGCCCTTCCTGGTTCAGTGCCCTCATCAAGTGTCTGCCTATCTTCTGCCTATGGGTCTTCCTGCTGGCTCATGGGATCAATTTCCTGGTGGCCCATCGCAGTGCCTGTAGGATCTTAGCTGGCCTGATATTCTCAGCCCTTGGAGATGCCTTCCTCATCTGGCAAGAACAAGGCTACTTTGTTCATGGTCAGTGGTTTTTCTTGTTGCTAAAGTTGCACCCTTGCAATGCATGTTCTGGCTTTCAAGACACTGAGCCTGGAAGTGACACAGATGTTTGCACTAGTCTTCCATTTCATGATTGGAAATGTGCCCACAGGAGGCAGCAGAATGTGCCGTTCTTCTGTTGTGTTTTCTCCATTATCAGACACTTGTCATTGTCCTTTTTTTAAATTAGGTAATGGTGGAAGACCTGCAAGGACAAGTAGGGAGGAATCTCATTTCTTCCTCCCCCACTATTTGCTATATCCCTTCCCCAAAAGTCATCCATAGCCTGCTTCCTTTTATGGCTCTCTTCTCTCTTTCCTACCCATTAGTCGACCGGCCTTTATCTGTATAGCTTTCCCTTTCCTTCCCCTGACAGCCTGTACCTGGGAGCACTATGCCCAAGTTGTGCTGTTCTGGGCTCAGCTGCATGATAAGAAACCTGCATGAACTTGTGGAGGACACCTCATTTTTCTCTCTAGCCCTTTCCCATACTATTTCTTCTTTCTTTCCTCTTGGCAACCTCTACAGCCCCACCTTACCTTGCTTCCTTCTCTCTTTCCCACCCATTTACCAACTTATCTTTTATCTGCCTTTATCTATATTATTTATTTACTTCATTTATACCCTGTCTTCCTACACAATGGGGACCAAAAACAACTTTCATCATTTTATTCTCAAAACAACCCCATGAGGTAAATTAGGCTAAGAATATATAACTGACAAGGACACCTAGAACCATTTCACATGGGGTGCTGCCAGGTGTTTCAGTTGGGGCAGGTTATCCCACCTCTTCCTGGGTCCAGACGGGGGAGCATTTTCCCTGCTGGACCTAGTCCATCTCAGATTTGTGTCTCTGGACAAGGCAACTGGAGCAGTGAGGTTCTGCTGCACTGCAGGACAGTGGCGGTGGAATTTGGGTTTTAAGAATGGGCCCAGGTCATATCAACAGGGACTTCCCCATGGCCAAGGTCATATCAATGCCTGGGGTAACAAAGAGAGCACAGAATTATCCGTGTTCCCTTGCCACAGGGGAAAATGAGGGCCTGAGTGGGCCAGGCCTGGGACAGCCCTGGCCTGGCCACGATGTCATGTGGAACCAGGAATTTGCCTCGCCACTGGATGAATGGTGAGGTTGGGCAAATTCCCAGTGCGGAAAAGGTCCTTGTGAGTTTCCAGGGTAAACTGGCGATTCAAACTTGGGATTCCCAGATCCCAGTCTGAAAGTCTTACCACAGCAGTAGTAGACATGCTGATACATCATTAACTACTTACCTTTCAAAAGCAGGATCTGGTTTGACAAGATCTGATGAGGATGGAAAACAAGGAGCAGATGCTTTTCTCTGTGGCAAATAGGATGGGTTGTGTTTCCAGTCAGGTTTTTTCATTCAGTCTCAAACAAGTCTATGGGCTCGATGCCACAGGTCCCATAATTGTCACTGTTGCCATTTTTGGTGGCCAAGGAGAATCCTTCCTTTCCCCCCAGCAGAAAAGGTGGTGGGATTCAACCCCTTGTTTATCTGTATTGGATTCTTGGTTTGAAAATGTAAAAAATACCTCCAAATTCAGCTTTAAAATATCTTTTCACAGCCATTTTAGCACTAGTCCTGTTTGGTAAAGGTCTCATTGACCTCTAGCAAAGTTTTGGCCACTGACTTTCCCTCTTCCAGTATTTTTGAAACCTCAATAATGTAAAAATATTCTGTGGGTATTTGCTACTGCAGCTTACATTAGAAAATGTGATGAGATCAAATTTCAGAGCTGAAAAGCAAAGCCTATTTCTTCCTTCCCTCACCTCACCTTCTTTAGAAAGCCCATCTGTCCATAGTTTCTGTGGATTATGTATCTGAGAAGTAGTAGGTTACCATTTCAGATATCATTGTGGGGGCCAAAGCTATTTCAGTGGGGGGCACAATTAAGGAAAGTCAGAGGCCCACACTTGGATTGATTCAATACCTAAGTGCCAAATCCAGAACATTTCATTTTCAAGAGAACTTGTTATTTCTACTGTTTTTGTTCAATATAAAAAAATTAACTGTTTCAAACTAACCTTTGTTTACTTAAGGAAAGGGATCTATGTTTTTGGCCTTCTGAGTTAATATCTAGATCTATTGTGCTATAGAGCAGCTATGTGTAGAAACAGTGGCCCATTCCGCATAAGGATCAATGTGGCGGATTGCTTGCAGAAAGAAAAAACGGAATTTAAAATAGTGGAATTCAGCGTAACGCATACCTGCCTTTGTAGTGGAATCCAGTTGCGTTTCAATCATTTCCCACAGGTTTCTGGTCTCACCAAAAATCGCTAGAAAGGAAGCAATTTTTTCCGTGCTTTGTCCCACCCCTGGCCGTCAATCAAATGAGCAGCCAATGGGCGGTTGTTACCATGCTCCGTAGAAGCCCCTTTCCCTTTAAGAACAGTTTAAAAAAGAAAAGAAAAGAAAAGAAAAACACACGTTGCAACGAATGTGCCTTGATTTCTTGATTCCTTGCTTCCTCCTAACGTAGAGACCCATCTAGCTGGCAGCTGGCATGTGAGCTGCCATTTCATCGTTGCCACGCTCCCCCGAGTGAAAAAAAAATCCTCCCCCCCGTGCACGGGTGCGATTTTCGTCCGAAAATAAAGGGAACTTGCAAATGGAGCTGTGTTGTGCTTGGTGACTTGTGGGGAGCTTTAAAGCAGCTCTGTGGAGGGACTGCAGCTTGAGAAGCCTCGCTGGGTGAATGAAGGCTCACCGGTTCGTTGCTCTCCTCTCGCTCCAAGAAAAAAAATGGTGATCGCTTCGCTGGAAGTTCAGAGGAGAGAGCCAGGGGGAGGGACTTTGCTGAAACTGCAACAATGGGAACACACAGGTCTTTTTCGCTAGTGTTGCAGATTGCTTGCAAGAGTGTAGCGCTTTCCATAGGGTGAATCTACTTTTTGGGATTTCCCTGGAAGCGCTACAACGAAGCACTTTTCGCGGGTCTGTTTCAGGAGTGTGGCAGATTGCATGCGACATCATGCATAACTGCAAATTAGTAGCGTTTGCTATTTGCCACACTCCTGCTACATTTAACTTGTGCAGAATGGGCCAGTGATTTGGCCAAAGTCTGATATGTCCCTGAGGAGCAGTCATGTGGTGCCTCAGAATGGGGAGAAACTGCCCCTCCCATTTTCAAAATGGTACTTCCAGAAATAATCAATTTCTAACAAATGAAGTGGAATCAGACCATGAAGCCTAATACCAGCAAATTCAACTTAAAAAAAAATTTCTTCACAGCCGTTTTAGCACTAATGCTGTTTAACGTGGGTCTTATTTTATTTTAGGTGGGGCTTTGCTTAGCTTATTTTTGTGATTTGGAAGGAGATTTTTAAAAAGGTAAAGGTATCCCCTGTGCAAGCACCGGGTCATGTCTGACCCTTGGGGTGACGCCCTCTAGCGTTTTCATGGCAGACTCAATACGGGGTGGTTTGTCAGTGCCTTCCCCAGTCATTACCGTTTACCCCCCAGCAAGCTGGGTACTCATTTTACCGACCTCGGAAGAATGGAAGGCTGAGTCAACCTTGAGCTGGCTGCTGGGATCGAACTCCCAGCCTCATGGGCAGAGGTTCAGACTGCATTTCTGCTGCCTTACCACTCTGTGCCACAAGAGGCTTTTATTTGGAAAGGGATATATATTGTTTTATGTGAGATTGTGAGAGTTGCCATAACCCACACATTGCAGAATTGCCAAGGGTGAAGAAATTGAAGGAAACATACATTTGGAATCCCATGGGGCAGGGAGGACCTGTGTTTGTGTGTGGTTTGGTGTATTCATTTATTTAAAACACTTTTCTGCAAGTTTTCCACCCAGTTTAATGTCTCCAAGGCAATGAATAAAGAGAAACATTAAAGCAAGGTTTTGAAATCCATACTATAAAAATGATTAAAATGACAACAAAACACACATAGGAAGGAGGCTCAATGTGACAACACCAAACAAAACAGTTACACCTTCACCTGCTTGTGGAAGACAATAAAGTAGGGGAGCAGATGAATCCCACTGGGGAGGGAATGCCATTGGTACCCCTATCAAGAAGGCCCTTTCTTGGGCTGCCACCCATCTAGCCTCAGAGAAATGCTCCTGAAGATTACTACAGTGGTTGTGCAAGTTCATGTGGGAAAGGCTAGACCCCAAATAGAGTATAGAAGTAGCATATGGGAAAAGGGTTAAGTATCCTATTCTCCCCCCTTTCTACCCTAAAATCACATTCCCAAATCTGCTTTTCTTTGGGAAAATCACTATGTAATTTCAAATCAGCCCCGAGAAATAATTTTCATGAAAAGATCAAAAACGGGTAATGGGTTTGTAGTGTTGTGCATTCAGGATGAAATGGGGAGGGGGAAAAGGAACAAGCAAGAAGTACCTAACTGTGCAGTTATACACCTAGGTCTGTTCCACACTTGATATGAAATGTATATTGTAAAGAACAGACATTCAAACTCCCCAGAATGCAGGTAAACCCTGTGACTCTCCCGAATCTCTGCTAGGAGATGCCACATCTTCCCTTGCTGCTGGGAAATTCCCCTTGCCACCAAAGACTCTCCTTAATGGAGTTGTATATCTAGCACTCTGCATCTGCACTGCCGTTTCACTCGTTTCCCTCCATCAAGCTAACATGGGGGCAATCTTTGCAGTTTCAAGCTGTCATGTTCCAGGGATGGCACGTTTACCCACCTCCTCTTCTTATTGCCACACTTCAAATAGCAAGACCAAATAGGCATAGTGTGTTTCCAGAGTACGTTTTTTAAAAAATGAATAAAAATAATACATATGTTATATTCAAGCATTTGGGCTGAGCAAGGGAACAAAGAAAATGTGAAATTACACAATCCTCTTTCCCCACACTCAGAACTTATCTTAAATTATGTTTAGTTAGACAGGCTAGCTTCATTTGAAGCTGCAGTAGTCTAAAGTTCAGCATTACCATAGTTCTCTGGGTTGGGTCTCCTCATCATTATCCCTGGCCATGTAGACAAGACGGAATCCCTCAGGAAGGCTTAGTTATTAATGGCTTGTTCTCCCAGGTCAAAACCCAGATGCAAGAGTATGGGATCTTCTTCTCTGTGTCCAGAGAATTTAAAATCTACTCTGGGGTCATTCCGTTCTTTCTGTCCCCTGAGGAAGAGAATATATTCTAGTAATTTTGCTGTTCCCTTCTCTGTCTCCGGGTGTCACCTTGCACCAGAGTATGCGGTGGTAATCCATTGTCCTGCTTCAGCTACAGTCATTGGTACAAACAAGATCTTGAGTGGTCTGTGATTGGAGCCCAATTGGTCCTTCCCCCAACCCTCTGCATTCTTATAGCTATGAGTTTGCCGCTGGGTTCCCATGCACCCAGTAATTTAATTTTAGGTTTGAGGTAATGTCTTCATCGTTTTCATTAATGCATTCAGGTTTCACAGAGAATGTAAATGATGTTGTTGGCAATCTGGTGTTTTCCTTGTCCCACTGTCTTTTTGCAGACCTTGGTTAGTGACTATCGTTTACCTTCTTTAAACACCTGCATTCTGCTTGCAACTGCTTGCAGAAAAGGGATAACTAACAGTGAATAGGTGCTGGTGGAGAAGCAGGCAGACATAACAAAATCTCAGACATTGTGCTTGCATGGATCCAGCCTTCCTCCAACAAGCCACAGTTCTCTAGATGATGAAGCCTTCAAACTTTGCTCAGTTGACTGATAGGCTTGTGGTACAATCTAGTCCATTCTTTGTAATTCCTCACTCCAATCCAAGATTACTGATTGACAATTAAAATGTAAGTGTTGTCTGGAATTTCACTGTTCAAATCCTGCATGGCCTCCTAAGAAACTTGTTTCTTAATGGTACTTTTATTCTAGTAAAATAGGAGTAACACCCTGATTATGAAGGCATTGCAATTCAGTTAAGATACCTTAACATCTGCCTATGCCTCATCTGTCAGTGCCTTTTACTAACCAAGGTGGACCAGCCATTGCTAATAATCAGTTTTGCTACTCACAGAGATCTTTTCATATAGCAGCATTTTTGGTCTTGCTGTTCGTATTTCTAGTTTGTAGACATTAGGCACTTTGATCATGTTTTTTTTCCTGATTCCTTTCTCTCTCAGGTTTGTTGATGTTTGCCATCACACACATCCTGTACTCCTCAGCATTTGGGATGAAGCCTTTGGACCTGAAAGCTGGCCTGGGAATGGCCCTGGTCTCCAGCTTCGGCTACACCTTCCTATATTCCTACCTCTCTGGCCCATTTACCTACCTGGTTGCCGTCTACATTGCCTTGATAGGCTTCATGGGCTGGCGGGCCATGGCTGGTGTACAGCTGTGCAATGACCTCTGGACTTGGACCAAGCTCTCCGCTTGCATCGGCTCCGTGCTTTTCATGGTCTCAGATCTGACCATTGCAGTCAACAAATTCTGCTTCCCTGTGCCCTACTCACGGGTCATCATTATGGCCACTTACTACGCCGCTCAGATGCTCATTGCACTTTCTGCTGTAGAAAGCAGGGATGAAGGAGACTTTAAAAAGAGGAAGTAGAGGGGACACCAGCAGACTGTCAGACACCACTGGGATACTGTTGCTGCATGCACCAGGGAGGGAAGTTGTCTCTCCAGGTGAAATGATGTTTGCATTCTTTTTAGTGTTTAGCGGGCTCTCCTCCAGCCAGTTGGCTGGATTTTGGACACCATGTTGGAAGTTTAGTTCCTGAAACCTACTAGCTGACATTTTATGTCTTGGCAGCTTTGGGAGGCCTCTGTAATACTTCATGGTATTTGCATAAAACTGAAGCTGGTGCTGAACTTTCCAAAAGGATGAAGGCTTGTTTTAGGACAAAGGATAACAACAGCAGCAACAACAGCAGCAGGTTTAGGCAGGACTTTGAGGGTTTAACAGCCTTGCCTTCGACACTGGATGTGCCAGGTCATGTGAAAATGAACCTTCGTGCTGTCTGGCCAAGCTCCCATTCTGCGTGCGTTACAGAACAACTGTGAAATGATGTTGTATCTACACAAGGAACACGCCCCCTCCCCTCCGACTTGAATCATGTCAGGATGCTGGAACATTTGTGAGAATTGTGTGGGTGGTAAAACCTGTGCCATCCCTGTGTCAAGCCGGTCTGAATTCCAGATTCATGAAACCATTTATGTATAAGTTGTTCAAAGCCTTTCCCCCCCTTTTGTTCTGAATGTGAATGCTGTGGAGCATCTGTAGTTCTGCAGATTTAATAGCAACAACAAAATGCAACAATCTTCTCAGGCTTGGGAGAAAAGTATGGGAAGTGAAAGGATTTTATTCTTTGTCTAAAACAGATGATGCACAACATTTTCAGCAGGCGGGTTTTAGCGTGCCTACCCTCAGACTAGTGCACCAGAAGATGGGGCGCAGGGACATTTTCCTTGCTGGTGTTCTCCAGGTCTAATCACTGACTGCTTTGCTGGCTGAATTGATCAGGCAAGGAAACCAACTGCTCTTACCGCTGTCTGGTGAGAACTCTGATGAATGATCCTGTTGGAGTCCTCTTCTCTTCTCCCTATCTACAAAATCCAAAACAAAATTGATGTATTATAAAAGAAAGCATTGGCGGTAATGCGCTTGAAGCGACAGGTGCTGGGCTCACTGTGAACTAGCTTATGTTTTGGACCTGTAACTCTGATTAACTCTGTATTATTTCTTCTGTGGTCTTGCTGGATTATCAGGGAACAATATTTATTTCAAAAGAAGCTAATGAGCTTCCACATATATCTGTTTGTGTGCCCATCTCTCTGTCTACATGCACATACATATTGTGTTACTTTCCCACCACAGAACTGTAGAGATTGTGGGTGCCTTCATACCCACAGCTGCAATGCAGGGAATCACACCTACATTTTATAGCCTATCACCAAAGTGCTGAGAGACAAATCAATACGCCACTCTCCCAAGCTATTTGCTCATTTTCCTTGGGCAGCACTGAACCACTATAAAGGAGGCTGGGAAGGAAATGCAACTTGGAAAATGTGCATGACTGCAGCTTCCCTGATTTTTTTATATTGGGATGAAAAATGGGTTGACTGACCTGCACTGCAGCAGTCAGTGTGAAGACACATGGATGCATGACCCACTTGGCTGGATACTCCAGAGTTAATAATTGCAATATGTGTTTATCTTGTGAACAGAGATAAGTTAAATGTTTATTTCCTTTCTGAACAACTAGGCTATACAATATTCCTATAGAAACCTTCTATTATATTTCTTTGGGATTCTGCATTTGCTTGCAAATCAGCCATACAGATGTTTTAGTTCTTACCTAGGAAAACTGAAAAACAGTAGCTTTAGTTTTCTGAAAGCCATTTATTGGATAGTGCCACATCTGTACACATGGTCTGCGCACTCACAGAAGCTTGCATCTTGCCTGTTTTATTGCTAGATACAGAACCAGTGTGGTGTAGTGGTTAGAGTGCTAGACTGGGGTCTGGGAGACCCAGGTTTGAATCCATACTCTGCCGTGCAAGCTTGTTGGATGACCTTGGGCCAATCATGTACCCTCAGCCAAACCTACCTCAGAGGATTGTTGTAATAATAACAACAGAGGAGAGGAGAACCATGTAAGCTGCTTTAGGTCCTATTGAGAAGAAAGGTGGTTTATAAATTAGATGAATAAAATGAATCATCATTCCTACATCCTGGTACTTAAATATGGCTTAGGGCATACTTAGACCTATTAAATCTAGCTATGGAGTGGTCTTTTAATTTCTTCAGTACAGACTGGCCAGGGGATTCAGCTTGTAATGGTCCCTACAGCTGACATTCTTCAATGAGTGGACAAAAGTACTTACCTTTTCTCATTATATGTCCCAAAATTATTTGTTACTTGTTCTCATGAGAAGCTGCTTGTTGGACATTCCTGGAGGTTGAATCTGCAAAAATATGCAGACAATCAACTGAGCAGACCCTGACAGGCCTTATCTACAGTATGAACCTATATTGAAGATGCTGAGAAATAATTATGGTTCCTTAGGGCCCTTCCCCACCTCAGATTTTTGATCCAGTGGGCCTTTCTGTTGGTGAAGCTACAGTTCCACCAACAGAAGAATTTGTCCAACTGCAGAGGGAAAAGAGACTTTTGCTGCAATCTCCCAATTTGCTCCTCAATCCTGACTCTCAGGAACACCATTTCAGTTGGCAGTAAGACAGGAAAATATCAACATGGTCTTCCTTTGGTATGACTCTGCTTGCATCAAGCTACTCTTCCCAACGGGATAATGGAGAGTAATTTAAATTTGTAGTGCATATGTGCTGAGAGTAAATCATGCCATTCTAAAAGCATGGAGATAGAAAAAGATTACAATCACACACAGCATGAGTTTAGGGTAGAATGGAAAACCAGTTCAGTTTTAGACCAGCAATGGTGACATGCTCTCTGGTCTTGTTATAATTTTTTATTTAAAAATGCTAATTGGAGCTAACATGTGATATTTTTAGCCCTTTCTCCAAGGAGCTTGAAGTTCTGTCACCATCAATTTTAGCCTAGGGTTATGCCTGGTAACCAGTGATAGCTTTGTGAGTAGGGACATGAAGGGCACCAGCAAGAGTGTGGGCTTTGATGTCACTTCATTCTCAGAATTGTCAGAAACTTTATGGTAAAACTAGTGACTCCGAAGAGAAATGTGATGTCACTTCTGGGTTTCCCCTGAAAGTGATGGCATTCCACACATAACACTGCTGTTTCCCCTCCCCCCTCATTATTAGTCAGAGCAACAGCAAGCAATGAACATTGCTGTTGGGAGGAGACCTGGTAACCCTGTTTTAGCACCACAATGGTGTCAAGGGATTGGTAGTGCCTGGCCCAATGTCACTCTGACAGTTTATGCACTGGGAACTTTACTGCCTCAGCTTCCATGCAAGAACACAAATCGGGGGCAGATGAGGTGCACTGAGCCAAATGCTGTAACTCTCCTCGAGCCTCCGGGGAGAGGCGAGTAACACGTCTAATAAATAATAATAATAATAATGCTCCCCCATGTGAGTACAGGAAGAGGTGGGGCAACCTGCCATGACTAAAACTTCAGACTGCAGCCCGGCATGAAACCTCCAGTGCATAAATGGTCTTAGTGAGCTTCATAGCAGATTGAGAATCTGAACTCAGGTTTCCTCAGTTGTACTCTAACACTCACTCATGACCTGCCCAGTTGTCCAGAAAAGTGAAACAGGACAATTCTTTCCACCTTCCACCCCCACATCAGTAAAAATATGGCTGAAGGAAGCCTTGTCTTTTACATTAAGATGCTATTGGATTTTGGCACATCTATGGCTGAAAACTTACTATGATGTATCTGCATGAGTTCAGATTAGGTGCAGTTCTGTGGTAGAACCCTGACCAGGGAAAGAACAACTGCCTATCATCCTTGCTATGGCATACTACACTCAAACATGTTATATTAAAAATGAAGTGAGTCAACCTGGTGGTGGAAGAATTTGCCTGGGTGTTCTGTACTGAACCAGGTCAGGGCTACACAGTTTTATTGGTCTGGAGGTAACATTGCTAAGTTTCCATCAACTGGTAGGCTGCAGAAAAAATATTATTTACATATATGTGAAAACAGAGCTCTACTACTTTTAACAGTCAAATGGATTTTTACTCACGTGATTAAAAATATTATTTGAGTAATTGCGTTCCTTTCTGAATTGCTGTATGACCTTTGTCAAGCACATAGTTATTATCTGAGATTGGAGCATGTTCTTTGAATCTGTTTTGCACTGATTATGAGCATATTTGTTGGATCTCTTTTGCTGTGATGAGGTGAATAACTGATTATTATTAATGGACAGTGAAAGGAGGAGATGCATTTCTGAAGCAAATCGATATTCTGGTCAAATAGAGATTTTGCTTTCCCATAATCGACTCAAGGCACAACCAGATACGAATCATGTGCATTCTTTAGATTAAGATGCTGACATGGGATATATTCTTAAGCCTTTTTTACCCTTCTAGAGCCCACTATTTCTCTCTTCAAACCAGCATTGTGTATTTCAGATAGTTAGTCTGGAATAAAAACAATATAACCAAATATGGAGAGGTCCAGAATGTTTAAATAATGGAATATAAAATTAGAAAAGAGTTCCTATTCTGGAACCGCTGTCTTCATTTACACTTCTTAAATCAGCTGCTTGCTGTAGAATTGGAGACTAAAGAATGTTTGGTTTAAGGCTGAAGAACGGCTTCTTTGGAACGTTCTACGACCCAAATTCCACACTGTTACCATAGTGCTGGGTACATTTCATACTCATCTTCTTTGCAGTCATAGGCCTGGAGGCATTTCCTTCCTGAACAGAGATGCAAGAAACCTTATGGGAATAGATGTCCCTTAGTTTGAGAATAAAAATTCCATACAATAGAAAGGATTACTTCCTTTTCCCACTTGAAGCCTCTCTAACTGTCTAGACAACTGTAGGACCACATCCTCTACGTCACTGTTTGATCTGGCAGTTCTAGTCCTAGGGAGGGTTTTTTTTCCAAAAAAGAAGCATCACTATATTAAAAAATGTTTTCAAATGGTTGATTTCAAATAGTCCATTGGATTTGTCTGCTACTTTTCAAGGATTATATTTTGTTTTGTATTCATGAAGGGGAAAGGATTTAAAGACAATACTCATTGAATACTGATCAGAAATGGAGCAACAGCTGTTTGGGAGACAAAAATCTTCATACAACAGGGGGGAAAATGAAGAATATGCTCTCTTTTTACATAGTAAATGTAATGTTATACACAACTATGTACAGAAAAGTAAAATGTGTTATCACCATGAATAACTGTTTTTGACATAACTATATGTACAAGCATTTATTCTAAAAGCCAAGAGTTGGATTCCATTGATCTGCATGTGTAAAGGAGGCAGTTTTTGCTAGTTTCCTCTTCTTATGGTAGGCTGCCAATCCCCCGGTGGCTTCTGTCCCTGCCCCCAACCCCTGCACCTGAAGTAACATTTCAGGGGGCATTTGGGCTGCAGGAAGACAGGGGAGGTGACAAAATCCTCCTCCGCAGGAAGAAATCCTTCCATCCAGAGACTCGTGATGGGATCCCAAATCTGCTGTTTAAAATGTTTAATGTGTTGATTTTTTATTCTGGAACTTGTGCATAAATTTGAGGGGGAAATTAAAATCGTTACTTTTTTGGGTCATAGCTCCAGTTTCATGACGAACAGAAATTAAAGAGGTGAAGCTTTCACTTTTCACTGTCAGGGAAAGCAGGTGAATTTTTATAAGCTACACTGTTATTAATGGGACTCAGCTAAGGGAAAGGAGGAGGAGAAGCAAACCTTGAAATTACTAGCAGTGGGATAGTCTAATGGGGTCTGAATGGAAGGGCTGGTTTAAAATAACACATAACACAGGCATATATAATCTCTTGTTTCATTGCATCCATGAGCAGAACAGTGTCTGGCGAGGGGGAAATTGCAATGAGGCTTTAGCCAGTTGGCTTATCTATTGCCCACGGACTCTGCCCCTGCTGTAGAGCTGGTGAGTATTGCTTGCCCATCTTCCTACCTGCACTTTAGGGGAAATACCCAAATATGGTAATTAGCTTTTGCTTTGTACTAAGAATCTAAGCAATTTGAGTATGGAGATTACTGAAAAGTCTTATTCACATTTTCTTGAGTGGATAGTACTTATGTTTCTCTCTTCTGCTCTAACGGGAGCTCACTAAAGCAATTTTCTCATAGGATATGGTGAGTTCAAATTGGCAGTCTGTGACTATACAATTTCTTTTCAAACAGCACTTTTTTCTCTGTGTGCATAGATTTGCCTCCTTGAGCGTTTCATATTTTCGTGGTCATTTGGCTTGCACCCTGAAGGCTTCTTGTTTACCCACCACTGTCAGCACAGTCCTAAACAGAGATAAACCCTAACCTGCTGGTTAAAAAAGGCACTAAAAAGGCCAAGGTAGGCAGTCAGGGGTGGTGGTGGTCGTGGAGGTGGCTACTTCCAGGGTTCTGGGGCAGAGACACTGCAAGAACGCATGTCATATGGAAGCCTCTTGGTGTACTGACAGCTGCAATGGAGGAGCTCCGTATGCCCAATCCCCATGTGGAAAAGACCCACAACTTGTTTAGAATTTGTTTAGAAATTGCCTTGGACCTTGAGGAAAGAGAAGATACCAATGTTTTAGTCAGTGAATTAGTATATAGGATTTCTCTGGAAGTAGCTGAACAAGATTGTGGATTTGGTGGGTAACCAGGGTGTAAACTGCACAGAGCTTTTATTCCAATCCCAGATCGATTCAGTCCCTGCCCTCTACACAGAATGCGATTTCCGTTTTGATTTGGGGTGATTTGAAATTTCCTTCTGCAGCAAGAAGGATTGATCTGGAGTGACCCTACCTTTATTGTGTGATATCTTAGAGTGCTTTTAATCCTGAATATATTATAAAATTGCATTGTTTTGAATCGGGGCTCTCCTCCGTGGTAGAGGACCCGTGATTGGCCACAGATGGTCATGTGATGAATTTGCCTTAAAGGAGAAACCCCTTGTTGTTGTTATGTGCGAAGTCATGTCCGACCCATCGCGACCCCATGGACAATGATCCTCCAGGCCTTCCTGTCCTCTACCATTCCCCGGAGTCCATTTAAGTTTGCGCCTACTGCAATTTAAGTTTGCACCTACTGAAATTAGAATCCCCTAATTTCTCTCAACTTCTGTCGGTCCTGGATTTTTTCTCCCTTCTCTGCCTTTTTCGATCTTCTCCCCCCCACCCTCCAATAAAAGAAAGAGGCTCCCTGCTTGGCTCCTCCCCCCCTTCAAGAAAAGAAAGAAAGAGGCTTGGCTCCCCCCCCCTTCTGAACTACCCTAACCACGTGCAGAAGACTTTCCTGGTTCAATGGGGAAGAGGACGATCCGAGTTCAAAGCGATCTGAATTCAACAGGATTGACAATGGAATAAACAAAGTAAGCGCAGACTCTGCCGAGGTTGGTCTGAATCATCAAAACATTTGAGTCCAGTGGCAAAGTTCAATTCAAGGTAGAAGTATCCATGTGCATGTACAGTTCTTCAGATACTTTATTTTCTTCACATTGTGGTTTGTTTGTACTTTGGAGAAAAACCAGTATGACAGAGGGCATTATTCCACTATATTTTCATCGTTAAGTATAATTTCACAGGACATAAGTGCTAGTGGGTAAATTGAATCCTGGCTTTAAGATATGTGCAACTTCAATGAACATGCCAATTTCTTGTTTTCATTAAAAACGTGTTATTGGTGTTTAAATACTGTTTTATTCCTGGGAGGAAAATAATTAAATAAAATATTTGTTTTGCACATTACTTAGCTTTTACAACCCCTTCTATAATTTTTTGCCCTCATTTGGTGCAGATTAGCTTTCTCTCTAGATAATTTATTATATATATTTTGCTGAATTAAGTTCATTAAATATATTTGAGTAGCCTCACACTAACAATTCAAGAGCCAAATTTGCAGTGGGCAAGTCATTCTGAATGGTTCATTCCTTTATCTTGTTGTAGGACACTGAGGGGAAAACTTTAGGCAGATTCTCCTAGCTCAGTTTTTGCTAGCTGAACCTGAATCCCCTCCACCACCATTACTTATCATGGTTAGTCTTGGATTTAGATTCAAGGGGGGAAAGTTTAGAAGTATTGTAATCCAGAAATCCGCTTGCTGAATCTAAGACAAAAATACTAGCACTATCTAGAGTGTTTGCATAGTGCTTTTGCCATAAAAAAGGTCAACCCTGAGGATGTGGGCAGTGCTTTTAGCTCCAGGCATCTCTTCTCTATTAGTCAGTGCATAGCCTCTTCTGTGAATACAGAGCTCTGGGATGGAGTAAGAACAGTATAAATGAAACCATTGTTGGGGGGAAACTGCCAAAGAAATCTTCAGTTTGTGGGCACACTACCTGATTGGCCCTCAGTGGGGGATATGCCCCCAACAGGGAGATAGCACTCCCCCACTGAGGGCCAATAGCAGGTCTTCCCTGCCCCTGTTGGCCTCTTCCTCCTCACTGCCCCTTCTGGGCACTTAGGGAAAGGAAGAGCCAGCAGAAGGTAAGCTGGGGAGGAGGAGAGGAGGCTGGCTGCATTGGCACTGGCAGCCCGGTCCCCGTGGCTGGGCTGCTTACTCTCAGACCTCCTGGTCTCCAGAGAGCAAGGGAAGTCAGCGGTCACACTCCGCCATGGGTACCCTGCTGACTATGGAGGTCCAGCCTCTGTGGCTGGGCTGCTTTGCTCCCTTCCCATGAGTGGGGGAGGTTGGGCAGCCACAACACTTTGCAGGAGCCCTCCTGCCTGCCACCCCTTTCAGGGCCTGTTTTTAAAATGGTCTTTGATGCTAGTGCTGCAATTGTTTTTAAAAACCATCCTGTAAAAAAGGTCTTAATTATGAGCACAATTTGTTCCTTAAGTGGTTATTTGGTTTGGAGATCATGGCTAAGTCACTTGGCCTTAGAGGAAGGGTAAAAAAGATTGAACTATAATGACCAGCCACATTTATCTGAATAAGCCTGAGGGATCCTTACACTCTCCCCTTCTTCTGGACACAGAACAATAATGAAAGGCTTCTGCTTTCGCAGAACAGTAAAGTCTAACAAGTTAGTCTTTGCTCACCTTTGTAAAGAGGGCATGATATTGTGAATGTAAACAGTGATATTGTGAATGTAAAAGGGGGAGGGGAGAATGACACTGTAAACAGGGTTCCCACTGGAGAACATCTTTAGGATGCTTAGGGCTGATCCTGCGTTGAGCAGGGGGTTGGACTAGATGGCCTGTATGGCCCCTTCCAACTCTATGATTCTATGATCCTATGGAGAGAAAAAAGCAGGGTGTAATATCTAAATATATAAATAAATATTTATTTTTTTAAAGGATGTCCTATCTTCACTACCTCTTATTCTGTCATCCATTCTCTCTGGATATGGGCTCTAGATGCTAGATCAGGGATAAAAACAGATGAGGAGGAGGAGTCACAGTGTTGATAAACAAGCAGATACAGTACTACAGTAATATACCACAGTCTTGCAGAAGAAAATACAAGAAATGCAGTTAAAAGAATGCAATGAGTGAAGAATGACAATTCACATTCAAATGTAGTTCACGTTCAAGATAGGAATCCAGATGATGTCCTGTTCTGAGGGATTCTTTGTCAGTATTTAGGTACCAAGTTAACACTGTTGTTTTGTCCTTTTCTAAGGGCCAATGTATTCACTCTCCTGCACAGACAAAAATCAATAACAGCAGAGAAACATCCTTCAAACATATTCAGACATCTAAATCATCAGGGCACCATAATCTGCTTGGAGATTTCAATCAGCAACTAGTGAAATAAAGCTCTCATTATGTTCATTGAACTGTATTTATTTCTTCTATATTCTTCTGCGATAGTATTGCACTATCATCACAATATTTGTTGTGGCATCATATTCCTTTGCTAGATGGCTGGCATAATTAATATGGCAATTAGAAAATCCAGTGGCTTTTATTATCTGGATGAATCCTCATTCAAACCCTTCAATTGCAGCATTTGGCTGCTTGATGCAACCTATGAAAGCATATTTCTATACTTTTAGTGGTGGGTTGATGGACATTTCCAATGGATGTTAAAGATACTCTAAGCAATCATTACTACTATTGCCCTTTTACATGGCTTAGAAGAGTCCCTCTAACGATCCAGCACTTCTCAGGATCCAGTAGAGCCATTGTGGTGCAGTAGTTGGACTAGAATCTGTGAGATTAAGATTACATTCCGATTCTGCCATGGAAGCTAATTTGGATGACAGAACTATGTAAGTTGCCTTGGGTTCCCATTGGGGAGAAAGGAAGAATGTTATTATTAATAATTAGATTTATTGGCCATCCCTCCCAAACATAGGTTCAGGGCAGCTAACATAAAAAATCCCTCATATACAAAGTACATATACAACATTCAGAAAAAGTAATTTAAACGTTTTAAATCTAAATACCCTCTTGTGTGCTCCAGTTCTGCCCAGTTGAGTCAGAGTAATTCTAGCATCAATTTTATAACCAGATTTTGGATGGATAAGGAGGTAGAAAAGGAGGGGGGAACCTTTTTGATGTTATCTTGTACTTGTGCTGGCCTCAACCATATGCCTAGTGGAAGAGTACTATCTTGCAGACCCTTCAGAACTTTGTCAGCCCCAATATGGTCCAGATCTCAGCTGGCAACTCATTCCTCTAAGTCAATCACACTTTTGGGGGGCAAGGGACTACCGATAGGTTGGAGTTTAGAGAGTGTAATGCTCTTTGGGGGACATCCTTGGAGAGGTCCTGGACTGTGTAAGGCCTTGAAGATTCATTCATTCATTCATTCATTCATTCATTCATTCATTCATTCATTCATTCATTCATTCATTCATTCATTCATTCATTGGACTTATATACCCCTCTTTTGCAAAGTCTTGGGATGGCTAGCAACAGTAAAAAAATTCCAGACATATATTAATGAAAACAATAAAATTATAATATATATATAAAATCAAATTCGGTTGAAATTGTTCTGCCTTATCCCACAAAACTAACTTCTTGAGTCTAGATGATGGAAGTGGTGATGGTGGGGAGGGAGTCAAATATTATTATTTCTCTTTGCACTATGCTGGCCTCAACGGTATGCCTGATGGAAGAGTGCCATTCTGCAGACCCTGAATCTCTTTGCTTGTAACAGCCTTCCTCCAGCCATTTTCTGCCAATGGGCATCTGAAAAGTAATTCTGAGAGGAGGGAATGAGAGGAGCCAATGGGGTGGGGGAGTACTGTAGATTCAACTCTTCCCTCCCACTCCTTTTCCATTGTGTGTGAGAATACAACCAGGCTACCACAGACCAGGCAGACGAGCAGAAAGCCATGCTGTCCTCCTGACTCCTCCCCAGGTTAGTTCATTTTAAAAAATCTTCAAAAATTAAATCCACCCAACTGGAGTAACCCCTCTGAGGCTCTGGAGTAGCCCTCGGGTGACTGGTTTAGATTATCAAAAGGCTATTTCCTACAACTGCTGAAGACCATTTCAAAAGCAGGAGAAAAATCATGCAAAATCTTGCACCCACTGCAACTGCTCTTGCCTGATGTGCTTTTAGAATGCTATTCATCAGTTCCTCATTTAGATGCAGGTGGTATCTCCAGCCTCTCTCTACTTTGATGAGAGCAACAGGATGGTAATGAAAGTATAGTTTGCTCTTGAGCAAAGGGCTATTTCCTCCCCTTTCTTAGCCATATATTCTGCTTTTGACGCATTGGTGCTGTATCATAAAATACTACCCCAAGGTTTTCACTGAATGGATTATAAATTACAGGATTTTAGTGGAAAAGACAGCACAAAATTAAAAAAGAACAACAACTCATATACAGCACATCTTTATTTCCAAGGTTTTGCTAGGACTGACAAAATTCTTAAGCCATCTCAAAGCTCTGGAGGCAAACTACACATCAGCTTCCTCTAAGAAGGACATAAGGTATTATGCACCACCATCTCATCTCATGTAATATAATGGTTACAAAGGGCCCAGCAATTATACTACCTAAGCAACATTACAACATTTGAATTCTTTTGTGTGCTTAACTAGATTAAAACTTGTGTCTGATCCTGCTCACATGATGTGCTTTGACTTCTGGAGGCTGTCAGTCACTGAATCCAGAAGGCTTTTATCATCTTTATCTACAGGAAAAAGATAATAAAACATTAAGGCACAGTACCACAGTTTGTCATCAAGCTGTTGGAAAATTCCACCTAGGGCTGCTAGGACTAGATTCCATGGTCTTGTTCTCAGGGCTTCTGCAAAGAAGCCTACATTCTACCAGTTGTGGGTTTTCTTTTCACAGTGATGACTCGTTGGCCTGCCTTCTGAACAATGTGTTGACCTACATTTTGGGTTGGGGTGGCTGAGCAGTATCATTAAATATATGTGAGGTCACCAGATTAAATATATGTGAGGTCACAATTTAAACTTTCACAACATGCAGGGGGTTCAGTCATATAGATTTCTGAAGGTACCACTGAACAACACAGAAACATCCACATCACAACATGTGCTTGAAATTATTGCAGTTATCTCAGGATATCATGGCTGTCTGAAGCTGTTATTATACAGTCACTCACCATGAGGTCATCCTTTAATCTCTTCAAACCAGCAGGCATTAATGGGATTAATAGGTCTGGCACAGCAAGGCTATCACCACACCAACAGGTGCCAGGCGGCTATGGATGGAGAGTGTGGGACAGCCACCTTGCAGATCTCGGCCATGCCTGAGCAACAAGCACACTTTCTGGGAGCCCCATGTATGCCACCCTGACCTCCACAATGGAGGAAAGGGGGATATACATTTAATAGCTAACAGGGTACCTCTTTTCTCCAAAAATGCAATAGGTTGAGAGCCAGTGTGGTGTAGTGGTTAAATTGCTGGAATAGGACCTGGGTGATTTAGGTTCAAGTCCCCACTCACCATTTAACACACTGTGTAACCTTGGGCCAGTCACTGTCTTTCAGCCTAAACTACCTCACAGGGTTGTTATGAGGGTAAAAGAGAGGAGAGAGTAGCGTCATGGATGCTGCGCTGAGCTCCTTGGTAGGAGGGCAGACTAAAATAAAACATAATAAATCAATACTTTTCCTTGAGCATGATCTGTGCTCTTTTATTCCATGGAGTTTGAAAGATGGAGTTTAAGAGTTGAAGCTCTTTTTGCAGTGAGCACAGAACTGAAACTGTAAACTGGCTTATGCCATCCTGCTGTGCTGAAGCATTGGTCACAAATTACAAAAAATAAACCAAACCAATTCAGCCAAATATAGACTTTTATTGGGGCAGTATCCATTTCTAAGCTGTGTCTAGAAACATCATTCTCAGCTTTCTCTTAAAAAGGACAAACACATACCTTGAAGCCTGATGGTGGGGGGAGCCAAAGAATACACTTCCCCAGGATAAAAGAGAGAGAAAGAGAAAGCCGCATGCAACCTGCTGACTCCTTCCTGGAATACCTATGCTGTGCCACTTCTTTTGAACCACATATTTTCTGTAAAGCCCTTAATATTTATACCCAACCAAAACAAAAACCTGCAGTGCAATTCCATGCAGTCCACACCCTTCTAAGCTCATTGAAGTGGATAGATTTAGGAGGGTGTGATTCTGCTGATGAGGTTGCACTAGAAGGTACGCGTGCTGGGAAGTGGTAGTCACTCATGGCTTCCCAGCATGGCCTTGCACAATAAAATTCATGATTGCAGACTGCCATCATGTATGATTAACCATATGTAGCTTGCATGGAAGTTCATGCTTTCTGTGAAGGAAATGTGTGACACATGCAGTGTCTCTACGAGCAGTAGGGTGGATGGATTCCTTCTGGTTGATAAGCATGGGCTAAAATGTGTGTCATCAGGGCTTTAAATCTGATCCTACTGCTTACCACCCTGCGCCCACCCTGCACAAGCCCATAGCCAGAATTTTTCTTGGTAAAGGAACAATTTTTTTGTAACAAGACCTACCTAGGGTTGCCAACCTCCAGGAGGACTGGAGACCTCTCAGAATGCTTTTGTTATGGTGGGTTGAAGGCAAACAATAATTTGCCATTTCACCTAACCATAATAGCCCTTTTTTGGGGTGGGGTGGAGGCCCAGCTATGAGGATGAGGTTCAGTGTAGCTGCAGAGTGCAGAAAGAAAGCTCCCCAAAGTGGGTGGGTGGGCAGGTAGGCTGTATAGGCTCACAGAACTCAGGTTCACCCTGCACTCACTTGTCTGTTGATGCTCAGACTTGGGGAGAGTTCTGCCCAGGCATCCTGGTGCATTGTCAATGGGGTTAGCCATGGGGGGGGGGGGCTTGAGTGGCGAATGCTGGCTTGTTTGTTGTGTCTGCCACAATTCCATGCTGCTGCTGTCTCTGCCCACGCCACAGTTTTGGGAACTGGAGGAGCAGGGTAGGGCAGGGGTGCAGGGCAGCAGAGCTCGTGGCCTTTCCTAGCATGCCATGCAAACACATGGAGGCAGTGGGAGCAAAGGTCCACTGGCCAGGCTTTGAAGGGTTGGAGCTGCTGATCATTTGGCAAAGCCTCCCCCTCCCTCCCCCCCCCCCCGGCAGTGTATGGCATTCAGGACTTTATCTTCCCTGCCGAGTTACCCTCGGCAGGAGGTGGGGACTGTGGCTGAGGTCCTGGAAAGCAGGCTGGACAGACTGAAGGGCGAGCACTGCCCTGCTGTGCCCACCCATGGCTATGGCCCTGATCCTGCAACTCTTGCAAGAGAAAGGTATCTGTGGGCTATGTGGATGCTGTGGGCTACGTGGATAGGAGCAGCCTGCTAGAGCAATCATAAAATACCTTGTCTATTACATGATTGCACTCAGATACTCAATGACATTGTAGATCTATGGCATAGCATGTATGTGTGTGTGGGGGGGGGGTATTTATACACTGTCAGTGTTACATTTTAAATACTACTACTAGTAGTGACACCAGTTCCTTTTGGAAGCAGTTATAAGAATTAAAGCAGTCCCATTTGGTACAGAAAAAAATGGGAACAGATCTTAAAATGAAAATTTTAGGGATCACTCTAAAACTTTCACAAGTTAGAAAAATAAATAAATAACCCCTAAAACAGCCAGAGCTGTTCCCACAGGACAGAACTTCAGGGAGAGAAGTGTGAGGGCTGACTCAGTTTTTCAGTCATGTAAGCAATAACCATCTGAGGCTTTCAATCTACCCATGAGGAACCAGAGCCGTCAGCCTCAAAAGCCACTCTGCTTCTTGTTCGTTTAAAGAACACTGGATCATTATAAAGTCTGTTGGACCATGCTTATGCTCTAGAAAGTACTGAATCAGTCGGGCACCTGGGTTTTCTTTTTTCTTCTTTGTTCTGTAATATGTATTCTAAGTTTTCTCAAGATTAATGAGATATATCTGAAACATGCTCATGAATTTGTGGGTTTGGATACATTTATGCATTTTTCCATGCTTAGCCTTTATTGTAGTTTTATTGAGTTTCTTAATTCTATTTTTAATGGTAATTTTTCTTGTTTTTATTTGCATTCTCATGGGTCCCCCTGAAGAAGCATATGTGAAACTTGTAAGAGCAGTACTACTGAACAAAATAATTTATTTTTCCTTTATATTATTGCTATTTTTCTGCTCAGTCTTTAGTGTGGCTATCTTCTCCTGTCAGGCGTTTGAGGAGACATTACATAAGACAACTGAAAATTAATTTCTCACTGTAACTAGAACCATCTTGTCACAGTGGGAAGCAACAAAAGCTACTCCCTATTTCTCCTTGGGCTAATATAAGAAAATGCCAGCTTCGGTTGAATTAGTTCTTCAAATATAGTATAGACGAACAACTTGCTTGGCTTAGCATGTTGTTTCATGATCAGTGTGGTTACACAAATGGTCTCATATCAATATCTATAAGTCTTGCCAAGGAAGAATTCAGCTTACCGTATACTGTCAATGTGCAGTTGCATTTTTCCTGCCCAAGTGCATTCTCAATTAGAATGGAGTAGTCTCCACTGTCCTTGTTAGTGCACGCAGGGATCATCAGGGTGCAGACACCACTTGTAGAGTTGTACCAGAATTTAGAATTGGCTGTGATGTTGACATTGCCCTTATATAATGTAACCACCGGACGAGGGTTTCCCAAGAAAGCACAGCTCATGGTACAATCTTGGCCCCGGCGCACTGCATGATTTTTCAGTGGGGTGATGAAACGAGGGGCGTGGCGCCAGTCCCGCTCATGATATTCCTTTATCCTTGCACTGAACAGTTCTGTTGAGGACACAATATGATCATCATTGGCTCTAAAACCAGTCAGTTACGTGTTTGGCTACAGAATCATAGAGTTGGAAGGGGCCATACAGGCCATCTAGTCCAACCCCCTGCTCAACGCAGGATCAGCCCAAAGCATCCTAAAGCATCCAAGAAAAGTGTGTATCCAACCTTTGCTTGAAGACTGCCAGTGAGGGGGAGCTCACCACCTCCTTAGGCAGCCAATTCCACTGCTGAACTACTCTGACTGAAAAATGTGTGTCTCAATTCCGTGCTGACATAAACAATTTCTCTTTTAGTAAGAGCAGTTTGTTTTAGGAAGTAGAATCATAGGCATACTTCAAAACAGTGTTACAATAATTCTAGAAGGCCATATATTAAATGGAGGCAAATCGTCCTGAGATGCTTTGTCTTTTCTGTGGTAACTTACTCTTGAATACATAAACCCCAGTTTTGAAAATCACGAATGGAAAGCTCTGTTCAATGAACTTTTCCCAGATGCTCTGATAAATTTAAATTGTGCTGAGTGAAGTTTGCATCCCTCCCTTTCATTAATGTGACTATATAGGGGGATATGTTCTAGAGTTTCTGTTCTTCACTCTTGCAATCCATCCAGATTGGATTTAAAAGGAAAGAACAATATAGTTTTCTTGGGCATTTACTAATTTGTAAGTACTGAGTTTTCAACTCAAATACAGTCATTTTAGCTCATGTTTGACTGAATACAGTTAGCATCATAGTAAACATGCAGAGAAATCAGTTTGATTCAAGAGAAAATTTCATTTTATGGTTGCACAAGCAATTGAATCTCTCCCAGTCTCCATTATGGACTGGAAAATAGGGATACATCATTCTTACGGCTGTTTTAAGTGGGAAAATACAAATCATCAGTACTTTGTGAACTGGAAAAGCTGTATAAAGAGAAATATACGGTCCTTTAGCTTCATGTATGTCCTGGGTTAATTGGTGTAAAACATTATAGAAGATGAAATTATTAAACATACAGAAGAACAATCTTAGTTGAGGAAGATCAATATGACTTTAGCAAAGGTAAATTTTGTCTCACAATCTTTTGGTGTCCTTTGAGGAGGCAGAGAAGTCAACAGAGACTGCTGTGAGTTGGCTAAAGTACTTTGAGGAGATCTGGTGTGAGTTAGGCAATCTGTTGGTCTATAAGGAGTGCATCTTTATTCCACATGTACATCATACCACATAAAATTGTGACCATGCTTCCGATGACGTGCCTGGCCCTCCCCACAAGGGTCAGTCAGAGGGCTGACACACTGTCTGGAAGTGCAGGAGGGCCTCTGATTGGCTGCCAGCCACTGAGTAAGGCCCTCCACCCTCCAACAAACCCACTGCGCCCTCCCTGGCCTGCCACCATCTGCTGCAGCCTCCCCGATGCCTCCCCTGCTATCCTTGACATATATATGTTTCTCTCATTATTCTAATGCAGGGCTTTTGGGATACATTGTAGAGAAAAACCAGTTGGAGAAGAGAAGTTAAACTTTCCTGTTCTGCTAATTTGCCCCAGCATACCCCAGATTGTTTTTAGTTCACTTTTTTTCACCAGCCATTCTCCAAATCTTATAGAAAGTACAATGGGAATAAAAGCACATTGTGAGGAAAAATGGGCAGGCATCCTGTGAAAGAGCCTCTTCTACCCCACATCCTATTACCTTGGCAACTGCAAGTTATGGACCCCTCCTCTTAAGATAATGCCTTCAGCTCTCAGCAAGAGGGAGAACAGATAACAGTCACGAGCCCTTCCATTATGCCCAGTTGCCATCACTGAAGCTACACAGAGTAGAGAGAACAACGGGGGCAACCTTCTGCAAGAGCAGAGTTCATTCTCCTTCCCATGGGAATGTTTTAACATATGCTCTGGTTTTGTTTTAATATTTAAATACTGTAAAATGCTTTAAAAATCTCTGGCTGAAAACAGGATAAAAATACAACGTCAATAAAAAGGCTGTGATGATTTCCAGATAGAGAAGAGTCTATGGCAAGTTTGTAAGTTGTACATAAATCTGTGAAAACCAAACTATTGTCTCAATATATATATATATATGAATACAGGCTTACCTTTATCTTTATTGATATGCCAGGAATCCCTTGAATCTAAAGGATCACTATCACCAATATCATTGCGGGCAATGACTCGAAAGAAATATTTTCTGCCAGGAAGCAGACCTGTGACAGTATACTTATTACTGTAAACTTTCTCCGCAGCTGTGAACCATGTGGCAGTACTGGTGTCACGTTTCAGGATGACATAATGGGCGCTTCCATCCTCTTTGATATCCGGAGAGTGATCCCATGTCAGAGATACCGTGTTTGGCACCTCCTCATAAAGGTTCAGGTTAGTAGGTGGCCTTGGGAAATCTAAGAAAGACATACTAAGCATGAGTCATTGCTTATCTCTGTTTGTAGCCATTCACCCATTTTTGTAGCATTTCTCACTAGGGGGATGAACTAGTCCATGTTCTTTTCAGATCACGTGAAATTCTAAATTCCTACTGAGGAATCATCAATAGATCAGATGGGTCTATGGCTTTGGCAGAGCAGTGCTGCACATGCAGAAGATTTCAAATTCAATCCCTAGCATCTCCAGTTAAAGAATCTCAGGTAGCAGATGTTGAGAAAGAACCATCTCTGCCTGTACTCCAGAAAGCTGCAGTCAAAGTAGACAATACTGAGCTAAGATTCCCCAGTGGTCTGATTCGTATGTCAGCTTCAGCTCCACACATTCAGAATTATGTTCTTATTTCTATTAATTATCAGATGCCAGTATTCATATCTCACTGATGCCTATGCACATTGTTTATTAACTGAAATGCTGTCTTCCTAGCACCATAAAACACATAATAGCACACAGCAGCAGGTAGTAATAAACAAAGACCTTATTGAAGGAACTGCCCTACTTATCTATACAGTACTGCATGATATTCTTTTATTAGCCTACAATCATGTTACACAATCTGGAAAATAATATTTATAGTTCCTAGGCCTTAACAGTAATATACCAGTTAATGCTGTGATAGACAGTAAATGGTTAATGCTGTGACCCAGCCTGAGAAATTTGAGTGATGAGGTATTCAAATGGAGTTCTTTAGTTGAGAAGGTCAGTTAGGAGTGAGGGAGGTGAGAGTTAACAGGGAAAGAACAAAACACACTGGGAGAGGATCAAAAAGGATCCTGAATTAGGGAAGTGGGACAAGTAGTCCATCCCTGTAAAGACTGAGGGAAATAGCTCCTAGAAGACAGAGTGATCCCTTGCAAGTGTATCAGGAAGGAAACTGGAACTTGTATGAATGTTCCTGACCTCACCAACTTAAGTGTCTGTGAGACCAGGAAGCTTATGCTTGTTTATATAAACAGAGACTGCCAAGAAATCTTTCTCCTCAAAATTTAAAAACCTGTCTGAATAACAGAAAGAGCTACTTCTTTGTGACATTATCTGATGTTGATTTTTATGCAGTTACCTCATTCCTGTTGCATGTTCACCTCATATGTCCTAAACCTGATTTCTACTTGACCATTTTCCCTCAAAGTAAAATAAAACATTATTTGCTTTTTATTTACTATCATCAGCCTCTTCTGTGCTATTATAAAACAAAGATAAAAGAAGGATTTTAGTCTCTCCTGTCAGTTCCATAGGATGGACCAGCTCTATTAATATACATTCTAACCCAGAGAAAAACAAAGAATAGACGAATAGGGAATACTCAGCTAAGAGCTAGATAATGTGAAATCCTGTGTGGGAGGGTGAAAATGCCATAAATGTGTTTTACCATTTAAAAGTTTCATTTCCAAGGCCAAGTTACATCTAAGCAGATATTACAGTAGAAGATCACACTTTATAGGCCATGGTTTCATTCAACTTCAATTGAGTGTAATATCTGTCCAACAAGTTATAGTTTTTGGTAGGTGTTAATCCAGGATTCCATACAATTATTTAACCAAGCTTGTCCAGTATGGTTTGTACTAACTGGCTTATCATGAGATCTAAATGCAAAGTCCAACTTTGCTCAGTGCCAGTTCTCCACTTAGCCTACCTACAGAGGATCATTGCCACCATTTATGGTGCTTTCTCAGGGGATTCTTTCCATCCTTCTTTCCATCCTACTGACACACCAAGGTAGAATGTGCCTGAAGATTTCCAACTCTCCAGAAGGGAATTTAAAAGGTAAAACAAGACAAGAGAAAAATGCAGCAAAACATTGACTTGTTTCAGTTTAGAAGTCTAAGAAAAGGTATGAAAAAATAGCACATAGCCCCAGAACTGGTTCCACACACACCTTCTCACACTCACTGAACTTCCTGATTTTATGCTTTCATGCACATGACTCCTAAAAGGAGATTCTTATCCTACAGAATAAAAATGTTCTTCTCCCATGCAGGTATTCTCCTACTCCAAGAGTTTTGCTCCCATTTTGGTGTTAGAATATCAATTCAGAAGTTCAAACAAATTTTCCAAAGATGTAGAGATAATCCATTCATGTAGACAGTGCACCCCTTGATATATGGATAGGCCCAAAGAAGGTGAAACCGACCTTGACCAGGACCAGGGCCATTTCAGTCGTGGGCCCAATCTGGTGGAACACTGCTCCAAAAGATATCAGAGCCTTGTGGGATCTTGCAGGGCCTGCAAGACAGTGCCATTCCGCTAGGCCTATGGTTGAGGCCCTGATAGACCATCAAGAAGTGCTTGCTTCACTGCTGAAACAGAGGGAAGATCTGCCCTCTTAGAATCTGAATTCCCACCCCCAGCCTAAACTAGTTGGGGGCTACCGAAATATAACATGTTTTCCTGATTATGCAATTTTATATTCCGAACAATTGTTTATGTTGTCACGCACCCTGAACTTCCAGAATGGGCAGGCTACAAAAAAAAAAAAAGGTTTATTTATTTATTTTTATAAAGGGAACAAAGTCTCACTTTCACAATTATGTCTAATTCCAAGCTCGCAAGGCACTCTCCTGTACCTGCCACTCGCACGTGGATGTCATAGAAGGCTTCTCCATAGTCATTGCTGAGCACAACGCGGTAGAGTCCAGTATCAAAGCGTTTGGTGCTGTGGATGAGGAACTGGGAGTGGTTCTTCCTTTTGGTGATGTTCTCCCTTCCCCTTGTGGGAATTCCATCCTTTTGCCATACCACAGTTGGTGGAGGGGAGCCCTGCCAGAAACAAAATTTGTCAAAAGCAGAAAACATAACTTATGCCATCTTTTCTTTCCCTGATTCTTTCATCTGTCTCTCTCTTTACCTTCTCTGCGTATCATACTTAGAATCATGCTTGCTACAGCTGACATGGGAAGAGGTGGACAAAATAAATGGAAAGGAGGAGCCATGAATGCTGGGTTTCTTACTCAAACAGCTGTTTGGAAGCGGTAGAGTGAATTGTGACCTGGCAACTAAAAAATTTAAGGAAGAATTCACTTTTGAGAACATGGCAGGAAAAACAGCCATTACCCAGATTTCCCTTTGAACTCCACACTTCTGTGATCATATAGGAATAGCCAAACCACATATAGTGAATCCCGGATAGTTCTGAAGGCTACAAAAATGCCCAAATTAGTTTGGAGGAACGTAATGAATCCCCAGCAAACATGCAGCTATTAATGGCAGTGCTTGATCCCACCGATAAAGCTCCATGGCATGGATTTGAGGAGAAGAGATTACAGGGTTCATAAAGCCCTGATTAGTCTGGCATCCCAAATAGCATTACTTTGCATTATTGTGATTACTTTAAAAGAAAACAGTACACATGCAAAACGCTGTATTTCTCCTGGTAATTACCTAGTTTAACTTTGGGGAGTTTTTCATACATCTATGGAAGTTCTCATTTTGCCTGTGTACATAACAAATATGAAATCTAACCACATACTGGGGTAGACTTGTGAATAACCAGGCTTCTCTGTCCAGTCTAAGCCTCCCTTCCACAAATGACTCAAAATTTTTAACCTTACATAGCATTCTGTGCTTTCACAGCTACTCATCACAACAGTGTTTAGGGTAGTTCCTGACATCCAGAGATCAAGTGACAAACAAAAGTAGTACAAAAGAAAAAACCTTACTGAGTATCCTGTTCCAGTTACAGACATTCAGAAATATCATAAATAATTTGGCAATGCACTTAATCAGTTATTTGAAGAAGAAGAAGAAGAAGAAGAAGAGTTGGTTCTTATATGCTGCCTTTCTCTACACGAAGGAGGCTCAAAGTGGCTTACAGTCGCCTTCCCTTTCCTCTCCCCACAACAGACACCCTGTGAGGTGGGTGAGGCTGAGAGAACCCTGATATCATTGCTCAGTCAGAACAGTTTTATCAGTGCCGTGACAAGCCCAAGGTCACCCAGCTGGCTGCATGTGGGGGAGTGCAAAATCGAACCTGGCATGCCAGATTAGAAGTCCACACTTCTAACCACTACACCAAATTGGCTCTCAGAAATAATTTGGCATTATTTCTAATACTTACGTTTTGTTGCAGATGAAGCAAAGCTAATTTACACATGCTGAGACCCTATGCCTTGTCACATTTAAAAGGCCTGATAGTACTATCCAAAATAAAGGGTCAAACTGAAATTTCTGTAATTTTGTGCCCCTCATAATCTAAAGCCCCAAACTGTAGCTCACTTAGCTTCTGCATAAATCCAGCTCTGGATGAGGGCATCTTCACATGTCAGTTCAGCTGGGCTATCTGGACCAGTATTTAGTGGAATAAAGATCTCACACAAACATGTACTTGCCTCTATCACCCTCAACCCAGTGGCAATTAAAGCCTTATAAATGTGTGAAAAGATGGTAATGAAGAGAAAGTTACAAAATCTTAATTGCAAAGTAAACTTATAAAGCATTATTTTCATAATATAGGAGCCAATCATAAAGAATTGACAGCTTACAGTAAAAGAAGCATTAATACAGAGGGCAGTTCCCGCACGAACAACCATGTGACTCTTCAGTCTGGCACTCAGATCAAACTTTGGAGGAGCTAGAAGACCAACCAACACAACAGCAGAGAATGAAAGAAAAATAATTAAAACTGTCTGTTAGAAGGTAATCAAAACATGCCTTCACTGTTGCATCCCTACATCTCCAAAGGAAAAGTCGCTAAACACCAGAAACTACCAGAAAAAGCAATAGATAAAAAATACATTACTCCAGTATCAGGCCTTGGAATACTGTTATTTTTAGGCTAGTGGTGATTCATTATCCCAACCCATTACAAAAAATAGCTCCAATCACTATGCAAACCAAGAGGTGACTGATGTACCAATGAATATTTGAGCTGCCAAAAGGTCCTGGCAAAATGTAGGTCCTCATGGGGGACAGTCAGATATGGTTTAAAACATACTGTATGTTGGGAACACATTTCTTAAATATATCCACATTCTTGCCCAACTGGGAGGCAATGGATACTTTGGTTACCTCTGAGTACTTAACAAGTATTAGTTGTAGCAAAGAGGAGGATGGTCAGATGCTATATATAATCCATGAGTTGACACAGAAGTCTGGCAATTGTATAAGCAGCAAAGAACCAGATTATTATTATTATTATTATTATTATTATTATTATTATTATTATTATTATTATTATTATTATTATTATTATTATTTTGATTTATTTCCCGCCACTCCCAAATGGGCTCGTGGCGGGTTACAGTGTCTTAAAAACCCCATTAAAAACTCCCATTAAAAGACTTTAAAATGTCACAACATGGCGGCACAATAATAAGATCCCCTTCCTACCCCCCTTCCTAAGGTGGAGGAGAAGGAGGTCAACGATGTTCAAGAAGAAGCCTGGGGGAGAGCAGTCGATTTTGAGACTTTGAGTTTTTCTTGTTAGTCTATTTACGTTTAAATGTGGCTTTGAAATTGATCAAAATAATGGTGCACTGCAGAGAGAGTGATGCAGGGAAACATGTCTTTGTGAACTGCTCTGTTGGGTAAAATCTGCATCTCAAGTTTGCTTCAGGGAAAGAAATAACATGCTCAAACCTTCTCCCCTGCAAAGAGAAATGCAGCTTAGGAAAGGTAATTTTTTAGCATGCAAATACAGAAAGGACTGAAAACCTCCCTGTACCAGCTGCCTGGAGATCCTTAGTAGTGATTGCAGGGTGAAATAAACACAGCAAGAAAACAAATACATTCCTCCAGCCTAGAGTTTCCCCTTTACACAGCTGCATTTGAACTAAAAGATAAATAAATGAGGAGACACTTAATGTACTGTGTTGTGTCTAGTTTGGCTGGAAGAGACGAACAGGTGTTTTCTACTACTTCTGGCCCTAGCAAGAAAAGTGCAACAAAATGACCAAAGTAGCTCTAGCTTTTGGGGAGATCTACTTTGCTTCCAGTTTTAATTTCCCAGCCCATTATCGTAAAAGTAGGAGGCAACTATGATGAACTAGTCAAAATACTGCAAGTGGATGTAGAAGATCTTGTATCTACTCAGCCACGGAGCCCATATCATGGTCTTCGGAAGTGACTATTACTTAGCCAGTCTCACAGAGTTTACAATTAATTGATTAAAGAAAAAGAAAACATTATTTTGAATTTAGAATACACAATAGTAGAATTATATAAAGTTTCTTGCATCATCAAAATATCAACAACATTAATAAGAATAAGAAACTGTTGCTTGCTAAGATATGGTATACGTCGGTTGGAAATGAACCCCAAAAGATAGATCAGTGAGAATGTTTCCGCAGTGGAGGTACTGCCCTGCAGCCTGGAGTTTGAGACAGGGCGCATTTGGCCTGGTGCACCTTGTCTGCCCTGGATTTGTGCTCCCATGAGGGAGCCGGGCTAACGAAGTTCACAGTGAGGAAATGGTCTCAACCAGTCATATCAGTCAAACTCTAAAATGTTTTGTTCTGTTTTATTCCTAAATCACACCTCTTTCTTTTGCCTTATTTTTATCAGAAACAGCTTCATATATGTTGGAATTTTATAATAGAGAGAAGGACAAATTGATTACAATTCAAAACTAAGTAAGTAAAGTTTTCCTTTGTATTTGCATTTCTCCCCTCTTACTTCTGAATATCTTAGGCCCTTCCCACATTAAAAGGATGGGGCAGCATTTTACCAGAAAAATGACCACCCAACTGCCAGTCCTGTACACATTTGAAGCTGACATGAAGGTGATGGTTGCAGTTGAGTATGTTTTAGGTGCATATCAATATGCTTCCCCTCTGCAGAATTTGCTTTCTGATATGCACCCACCCTTTATTCATCCATGCTGCCACAGTTATTAGGCCAGCAGGCGGCCAGGATACAAGCAGAAGATAGCTGAAGACAGCTTCATTCAGTGCTGACCTGTCTTGCTAGCATTTCTCCAATCTTGCTCAAAGGGAGAATATAGCTCTGTAGGGCAGACATAGCTACAGTATAACTGAAGGTAATTTGTACTGAATCAGTCACTATTACCTGGAGGGGGCATAGCCAAAACTCCTTCCTTTAACTCAATTGGTTCTCCTACACCAGCTTCATTCACTGCTCGAATCCGGAAGAAATATTTCTGCCTCTCCTGCAGGCCCCCAACGGTGTAGCTGGTGCCAGAAATTGGGATCTTGGTGCACTTAGACCATTCCTTGGTATCTTCAGCCCGCATTTCCAGTATGTATCCTGAAGGTGGATCACCTTCATCTGGCTGTTGCCATGCCAATGAAATGCTTGAGTTGGAAGAATCTGCTACCCGCAAGCCCTTCACCAGTCCAGGAGGCTCTGAAAACCCAGAAAAATATCAGTGGTGAATACATTGTCATCCACCATCACAAACCTATTTGCACTACATCAACATAACAAACCTATACTTCTCAGTAAGTGATGATACAAATGCTTCTATTCTGAGGATGCATAAAATAATGAAACAGTTTGAAAGACAACTTATATTGGAATTTGTTTTGAAACTTACAGCATGTTTACCATGGGAATTACTTCAATAATGTTCAGTAAGACTTGTTCCCAGTAAAGGATGCATACGACAGTAATACCTGGGCTACTTCACACATGCATGTTCCTCACTGCAACACATCAGGTAATCACTTGCATATGCTATTGAGCCAAAGAACAGAAATGACTTGCATATTTCTTTTCATCATCTTAACTTTAAATGGCATTTTGTGACATTTTTAACCCCTGAAATTATTGCGTTTATGTTTTTCAAGCTTCACTTCTGCATTTTGGTTTGGCTCCCCTTTAGTTTTGGTGATCTTGCAAGCCACTTTGGGCACCTGGAAGAGCACAACTGAAAATCAAATAAAAAGAGAAGTGTTTTTCTTAGAGTACCAGGGATATCCAACTTTTGCATTCTTGGGGCTGCTATGTCTTTGAATGGAGACCAGGGGCCAGAGGAGATCTCTCTAAGACCGTTTATGCACTGGAGGTTTCATGTTGGACTGCAGGCTGGAGTTTTAGTCATGACAGGTTGCCCCACCTCTTCCTGCACCCACACAGGAGAGCATTTGGCCCAGTGTGCCTCATCTGCCCACGATTTGTGCTCCTGCACGAGAGCCAGGGCAGTGAAGTGTCCAGTGCAGAAACGGTCTAAGTGTTCCAAGTTCCAACCTAATGTCTGTGCATGGTGTACTTCGGCTCAGGTAGGTATGAGCATACAGAGCCCAGAATAATACATAACATTAAGCATTAAATATATTTCTTGCTCATTTGTTTTCCTGAATCTGTGGCCAAACATATACCACTGCTCGTGGCGGTTCACAGTACAATGTATCATAAAACAGCATGATCCAAATCCTAAACATCATAACAATCCACACAATACACAGCAGATAATAAGGCAGTAACAATATAAAAATAGAAATTTCTCCCCCAATGACTCAGAGCCCTTTTCACCAGTATGGATTACAATTGTAGAAATTGGTGATGGAAAAACCAAGGGATAGATCACCAACATCCGGACCCAGTCTAATACCGAGAACCGGGGTGGGGAGGACGGGCGGTGTGGAGACGCAATCTCAAACCCTGGGATCTTGACCTGGCCTCAACCAAATGCCTGGCAGAAGAGCTCTGACTTGCAGGCCCTGCAAAACCCAGAGAGCTCCATCAGGGCCTGCAGCTCTTCTGGGAGCTCATTCCACCAGGTAGGGGCCAGGACCGAAAAAGCCCTGGCACTGGTCGAAAACACTTAGCTTGGGCCACAATGCCCGCACTGGCTGTGGCAGCGCTTCGGGGAAAATCCTCGATAATTCTCGCCACCGCCGCCAGTGCAGGTGTGTCCCGGCCCAGGGCTACAGAAGGCCCACGTTAAGCAAACACGGGAACTTCCACAGCTTCCTGGGTACGCCGGGGACTGGCAGGGGCTGAGGCGGGCCGTCGCTGTGCATAATTGCCAGCACCAGGTGTTTTGGCCCGCCCAGCCCCGACGTGAAGCCTTGGAGCTGGCAGGGGCTACCCTCTGCCCCCACCAGTGCATGTGGAGGGGGCCTGCCCCCCCAATCCCCCCAGCCCCTTGTCACCTCCCCCCCTGCTTTGCTTACCTTGGCCGGCAGCGATCCGGCACTCCTGGCCCCGGCATAAAGCATGCGTGCGCTATGCCAGGTCAGCTCTGCATGCCCTGCCTCCGTGTGTACACGGGGAATGGCAGGACATCGTGCCCCACCACAACGGCACGGAAGCAGCACAGGGTAGCTGCCGCCATGCATAAAAGGTCTTTGATTTGCCCTTTTATAGCCACAGATGAGATGATGGGAGATAGTGAATCTGCCCATGCCAAGGGGACTCAGACTTGTTGAATTGTTGAGCATTTGGAGAATTTTGAGAACTATTAGGCTTCATGACCAGAATGACTGGTCTGGGGGACTGGGGCTTCACAACATTTTGAGACATGCCACAAGGCAAGCAGTTATTTCCAAAGTGGTTCTTCCTAAAGGCATAGAAGGAATGCCTCTTGTGCTCCTCTGAATCACCTCTCACTCCAATGAAGTAGGGAAAAGTCAGGATTGGCTCTTAGCTTTAAGTAAGAGATGCTTGGAGAAGGAGCAAGAGGGTATCTGGAAAGACATCAACAGGTGCCATGGCTCTTACGGGCAGCATGTTCGGAGCCACTGGACTAAGCAGACGTGGTGGCTGAACAATATTCTGTAATCAGATACAATAGATTAGGGTTAGAGACATACTTATGGGATCTCTGGCCACAACTGAGCTTGAAGCACTGCTGGGATGTCCAGGCCCTGCACGATTCACAGCTATTACCCGGAATTCATACTCTGTGTCTTCCAACAAGCCATCCACTTTGTGCTTAGTACCTAAAAATGGCAAAGAGGTTATAAAAGTATACTATTTTACTAATTAGTAGGAAAATATTTTTCTGGAAGAAATTCTATTCCAGTGGCCATATGTAGGCATGTCAGTGCCATTAAGTCACAGCTGAATTGTGGGGACCACAGAAAGGGTTTTCAAGGCAAGTGAGAAGCAGAGGTGGTTTTACCAGGGCTTTCCTCTGCAGAGCCTTCCTTGGTGGTTCCTCTTCTAAGTATCAATCATGCTTAGTTTCTGAGATCTGATAAGATACTGCCTTCTCTCCCTCAAGATATCACATTCAATACAAATTGTTTTCTCATAAGAGTGATACATCGTAGCTTTTTGCTTCCCCCTTGTGGCCACAAAATTGCTTCACACAGAGAAATCTGCCATGCTTGGAAATATTTGTGCACTTCCACTTCATTAAATTGGCTTGCAGACTGAAAAGAGAAACCATAAAAAGTCAGGATCATACTCAGTGACAAAACAGTATCTATGTTATGAGTGACCACAGATGTGGTGGTATTAATCATAATTGCCTTGCAGGGGGATATTGACCGCCTAATGAGGACACTGACAACCACAATTTGGCATAAAATATTTGGCCACAGCCCTGAGAGCACCCTGAGGGGGTAAAGAGGGCGACCAACGTCAGGCCATCCTTTTAACAGGCGTCTGGCTCGGCTACGGCCCCCCCCCCCCGCACATTGGCTGTGCTGACACATGTGCCACCCAGAGGATGCAGGGGCAGGGAGTTCTCTCCCACCAGCCAGGTCCCTGTCAGCATTTCTCCCCTGCAGAGGCAATGGCCCCCTTAGGTAAGTCTTGGGGGCCTTTTATTAACATTTTGAACCAGCTGTGGATAAGTTATCTGATACATTTGTTACTCTCTCTTATGTTATCAGGTCTTACAGTTTAGTTTTTGTGGGGGCATTCATTCTTAGATTTAAACTACCATTTTCTCTGCTTCCATATAAAATCTCAGTATTGTAATAGAAAAGATAACCTTTCTGAAGAGGAATAAGCTGGTTACCCAATCTTATTGTTTGTTTGTTTGTTACAAATTAAGCGATAATGGTTAAAAGGTGTGCTTGTGCATTTCAAAGGAGGTAATACAAATCTGGATGCTTTTAAAGGCAAAAATAACCTAGTTCCTTGCCATGAAACCAAAGGAACTGAGTTAATAGACTTCCAGTGTAATCCTAACTGTGTTATACCCTTCTAAAATTGTTGACTTTAATGAATAAAAGAAGAATGTACTCTCCTTAGAACAGTAATGTTTTGTTTTGTTTTGATTTTGGAACGTAGTGCAATATGAGAATCAGATTTTCAACTGATACCTAAAATTAGTTTTTGGTGGCTGCTAGTACACTAGAACAGAGCAGGAAACCTATCCTGAGGCAAACAATAAACCTTATGAAATCAAAAATGAGAGCAGTCTCTTCTTGTGTATTCTTTTTTTGCTTTCTTTGCTTGTTCTTTATTTGTCAGGACTTCTACTAGAATGTCATCCTGGTAATGTCCATTTTCAATGGAAAACAACTAGACATGAATACAAAATAAATATTATAATATATTGCTTAAATGCTTACAGAAATATGGCATTGAATATAAAATTAAAGCACAGTACCACCAATTAGTCAATTGTCTTAATGTAATGGATCACTATTCAACAGCTTGTTTTAAACCTAAAGGAGCAATATAGAGACTTCTATGTTGAACTAAAAAGTCGTCAAGCGCCGTTGGCCATTTGTATACGATTACTAAGAAGGTATACTATGATTAGGACTTTTAAATTCAACACAGAAGTCTTTCTGTTTGCATCAGGAGAGGTTTCTTGTTCTGTTCTAGTTTTCACTTTGAAACCATCCTGTTTTGTTCTTGTTATGCTGCTAGTACACAGCAAACTACAAATGTCTACTGTGCAAGATTTTCCAATTTCTCAGGATAATATAGCTAAAACCTATAATCCATGGAACATAACACAAATGTTCAGGAGTTTAAACGAATATTTACTTGTTCTTATATCCCGATGGCATGAGGTTTCTACAGAGTCAGTATCTTTCCTGTAGCTGAAACATCTAATGCTACTATTCATATGTGAATCCTTAGGATGGCATGGAAATAGTTTGGAAACATTTCACATTATGGGGAGGATCTATACTATAACCATGATGAGGATAGCTATGACACTACCACAGGAAAGAGCTGATATGCAGGCTATTCCTTAAATGCTCTTAAGGTTTGACTACTAAATCCCAGAGAGGGAGTACAGTTCTTTTCAACCTAATTGGTAAGGCACAAGAAAACTGAGACTAGAGCATAGAATCAGGACTATACAAATGAATAGTATTGGTTGCGGCACAACTGGGCATTGTCTGCTGTTGTTTTCAGCAGTGTGTTTTACAGGAGAATGCTTCATGCCAGCACCACTAACTTCTTGGCGCTTTACAAAAGTTAGCAGCACTGTGATCCAGCAATACACACACTGTTTTCAGACTGCAGTTAGTGAGGCTTTCCATCATGTCAAGGACTTTGGAGTGAGCTAGGCCCAAAGACAAGCTAAGGAAAGGCAAATTCTTTACTTGATTGCTCCAGCCTAACTTTTGCCTCAGATTTTCCATATTACCGCTGTAAACAGGATAGGCCAGGATGGACTGATCTCATCAGATCTCAGAAGCTAAGTGGGTTCAGCCCTGGGAAGTATTTGGATGGGAGACCTCCAAGGAATACCAGAGTCATGGCATGGAGCAAGGCAATGGCAAACCACCTCTGAATAACAACAACAACAACAACAACAATAATGCTAAAAAATGAAGTCCTACCCTTTCCTGAAGGTTTGAGCATAACAATAAAATAACACAACAATAAAATAAACAATAATTAATATTAAAATCCTAAAATATAATTTATGTTCAGTTTAAAAACAGATTTATACTAAAACTCTGTCTCCACACTATTGAGAGGGGGGCATACAAATCTGTTCAATGGTCAAGGGGTGGGTAAATTAATGTGTTTTGGGCAAGGAAACCAGAATTTGGATGTTATTTCAGGTCTTAAATGTAGGCCTGGCAGAACAACTCTGCTTTACAGGTCCTGCAGAATCATCCCAGGTCCCATCAGGTCCTGATCTCACTATGCAGAGCATTCCGTTAGGCCAGGGCCTCTTTAACAGCTTTGGGGCCAGGGATCTTGAGCAAATTTTGCTCACTGGATCTTAACCTCCTTTAGGGGACATAGTGGAAGAGACAATTTCTTAGTTGCAAAGGTACTAGAACATTTACAGCAATGAAGGTTAGAGCCAAAACTTTGAACTTGATTCAGTCCTTAATCTGGAGCCAGTGCAGCTGAGAGAGTACAGGCCATTACTATATATATCCTCTACATTGCCAGCAGTGCTCTCCATTGAGTCCTAGTTAGGAGCTGTGCAGCCACATTCTGGACTAGCCAAAGCTTCTGGAGCAGCTTCATGGGCAGCCTTGCATAGAGAGAGTTTCAGAAGTCTAGTCTGGAGAGAACTGTTGTGTGGCTAGGTTGGATGTCAGTGGGTAGGGTGCTAGTTGCCATGCCTGGTCGAGGTGATAAAATGCCTGGCAGGCAATATTTGTGACCTCAGCCTGCATAGATAGAGTCCAGTGTCACACCCAGGCTCCTGATGGTGACTGAAGTTGTTAATTGGACTCAGTCAAGAGCTGGGAATTGCACCGTTCACCTGGGTCATGCTGACCCAGCCAGATGACCTTTATTTTAACTGGATTTATTCAGCTGACTCAGCTTGAGCCAGTCCATAATGGCATCCAAACAAGTGGGGGTATAGATGGCCGTGAATCAGCAGATACAGCTAGGTGTCATCTGCATATTGATGACAACCCAGCCTGAAACTCCAGACCAGCTGGGCAAGGGGGCACATATAAATGTTAAATAACATTGGGGAGAGAATATCCCTCTGCAGAATGCCACATTCCAGGGCACACTACTGGGAGGTTTTCTCCTCTAGCACCACCCTCTGTCCCAAACCCTAGAAAAAGGATTGCAGCCATCTGAGGGCTGTGCATTGAACCCCCACACTGGCTAGGTGCTGGGCAAGTGACCCATGATCGATAGTGTTGAACACTGTTGTTAGATTTAATAAAACCAGTAGTGCTGACCCACCTATTCATCTGTGAGGGTGACCAGAGCCATTTCTACCCTATGGCCAGGCCAGAAGCCGGACTAGAATCTGTCAAGGAATGATGTTTTATCCAGGTTACTTTAAAGCTGTTCTGCAACTGCAGCTCAGGCTACAAATGTGCCATCATCTGTAATGGCTGGAACCACATTTACACAGCCACACAAATTTACACATTTACACAGCCACACAAATTTACACATCCTGGGAAAGGTCTCCCAGTATATTGCACTAAGCAAGACCAGCTGAATGCACAAGTGACAGTATATTCAACTCAAAAAAATTCTTTAACAAGTTTCAGTATGAATTTAAGTAGATCTTAGCATGCCTCTAGCCTAGATACAGTGCAGGAAGAAAAGACGCAGGAAAGCAGTATCAGACAATGCCCATGCATTGTCAAGGAAGCCAGAGAGACAGCAGCTGCTGACTTGGGTTTCAAAACCCCAGTCCTATGGTTCTTGATAAAAAGACAGAATGGAATTTTAGCAGCTCTTTATGTTCTTGATAAAACTCTGTACTTCACTTGTCTTCATCTGTCAAGATTGGGTGTCTTCTCATATATAGTGGAAGGGATAAAACAAATGGCTGACCTTGAATTAGTTCTTTGGACACTGGAACCCACAGATTGCTTCCTTTCTTCCTTCTTTCCACGATGTACCCCATTACTGGGGAGCCTCCATCTTGTGTTGGAGGACTCCAAGTAATAGTGACAGCTTCTTTGGTGACATCTGAAACTTGAGGTTGAGAGGCCTGGCCTGGAGGATCTGAAAAGTGTTTTTGCATGAATGAAGTGACATAACATTGGCATTCTTTAGTGAATTAACTGATTCCTAGACTTAAGATAGATTTCACTTTGGCCCAGCTCAATGTTCTTCCATCTGTTTTATTGAAGGGGGATACTGTGGTGGGCTGCTGAATAAGTATTTATGTCCTTGAGCTATTGGGAAACTGAAATGGCTGGACGTGCACTGCTGCACTACCTATTCCATAATGCTCTTAGATATATATTATGACTACACCTATCTTCCAAAAATGTCCCAGGAAGATGAGAGGAATGGCATATTTTCTTTCTTTTTCCTGCACCTTGAATCTGAAACTCCAGACAGGGTTGCCAGACTCTGTGCAACTGCCAAGAATCTACTGTAGTATAGTGTTCATTTTTACTTTTTTAATATATATCAAAAGGCCCAGAGGAGCACAGAATGCTGAATTCAGGAGCAACCAATCATCTCCCTCACGTGCAACAGCCAAACCCCCTCCCAAGTACCCAATCACTTCCCCTAGCTTTACAGAACACTGGACACCTCATAAATTATTAGATAAGATGGGCAGCATAGGACTGTCTCAGAGACTCCTGCTGTGTGGACTTACGAGTGAGTTGTGTGCTACTTCAGTGATGGGTAAAACACAGAGTGGGCACTTAGCATTTACTGGGCAAGGACATAGCACTAATGCCCAAGGGAGATTGGGCAGCCATGTGGGTCTTAAGCAACAGAACAAAGTTTGAGTCCAGGGCACCTTGAAGAGCAACAAAGTTTAATTAATGTGGCTATTGATTAGATTCCCTCTTTCTTTTATTCAATTTATATATTAATGATATTGTCAAAGCTGTTTCAGGACCCATGTAACTCACATCCATTCAGTTCTACTTTATCCATATGATATTTTGAGAAAAATAACAAGATTTCCTAAATATGTGGGGTGTAGGTATTTGGCAAGAATTTGCAATTCCTTCATTGGAATCAACTTCGTTGGGTGCATTCAGATTCAGGATTAAGATTCTATTTCATTATAGATCTAGGCCTCTCCTTAGACCACATGCCTCTTTTGGGTGCTGCTATTGTTAGGTCTTCCCCCCTCCCATCTGCTGGTTCTCTATGGCAGGGAGGTTGGGAGCGATTTTGGGGAGCAGTCAGCACCTGAGTGTGCATCACTCACTGCGGATCATAAGCTGCTTTTGTATGACTGGCAGAGACTGCCATGGTTTCTATGGACACTGAGGCACTCAACATGCTGTTTGTCTCTGGTAGGAGGCTGCAGATTGTCAATTCTTCCTGTGGAATATCCATAGGGAGCAGATTCGTAGTGCTAATCAGTCTAGGTGCCTCTGTCTAAATGGCCCTCAGGACTGTGCTGCTCATAATTTTGAATATAATAGTTATTTATACATTATTAAAGGGATTTATCACATTACAGGGATAATGTATTTAATTTGTGGACTTCATTTACACCCCACCTTTCTCCCCAATGAGTCCTCAAAGTGGCTAACAATATTGTCCCCTTTCCTATTTTCTTGTCACAACTAACTTATTCAGAGTGACTGGCTCCAGGTTCATCCCAGGGATGCGCCACCATTTAAAATGTGAGTTCCCAGGTGGGAACACCTTTAAACTGCATTGTGTTAATTTCTACCAACAACAATATCTGGGGGCATCATTAGCAGGAGTCTTAAGGAAATTTGGCCCATATCTTAACTGGCTAAAAAAAAAAACTTACATAAAAAGCATAATAATTTAGTTAGTAAAAACAGAACCACATGGCAACCCTTCCTAACATGCTCACATGCTCACCAATAGGATCACCAGCAAAGATTTCTTCTGTCTCCAGTGGCTCACTCAGACCCTCAGAATTAACAGCCAGGATTCGGAACTGATAGGCCTTCCCTTCTTCTACCTTATCTGTGGCAAACGTGGTATGCTTGCTATCAATTTCTCCAATTTTGATCCAAGATTTCTTTCCAGATATTTTCCTCTCAATGATGAAGTGAGTCACTTGCTTGCCTCCATTGTCTTTGGGTGCTTTCCATTTCATTTTGACACACTTTCCTGATTTCTCCAGGAACTCCACTTTTCCTTGTGGCGGTTTTGGTATGTCTGAAGGAGAGAGAAATAAAGGGAAATAGTAATAATGATCATAACTATGTCCCATTATGCACGGGGGGATAGCGCGCATTCAGGGTGGAATGGTGGCGACTAAAATCACTGATAACGCACGGAGCCGGCTGCAACCAGCCGCAGATTCGGTGCATGCTGCCGAAAAAGCCGCGTTAGCGAAACACGGAAGAAAGCGCAGCTTCCGGGTGACCGGGGAGCAACCAGAAGCGGCGCCGGGGTCACTGCATTCATAATCAGTTACTCTGGGTTTTGCCGCCGTTGTGTCCCGTCCCGTGCATAAGCAGTTTGCTTCGCTTCTTCCCCCTCCCCGTTTTCCATGTGACCCGAAATCGCCGTTTTGGCGGCCATGCATAATGGGCCTATGAGAGACAATGTGGAGTAAAGTTGAAACAGGCCTCGCAAGTACTCTATTCAGACATCAAGTTCAGTCAATCAGTGGGCCCATGAGAATTTATTAGTGTAATGTAGTTTACAAGAATATTATGAAAGGGGTGAATTGTACATACCACACTAAACTCTTAAGAAGCAGGGTGGGATAAAATGCAGTTGACTGGTTACGTCACTGGTGTTGTCAGGAAAGGTTTGGATTTCTTGATCATGGTCTACAATGTCAATATGAAGGGCTACTATCAGGAGATGGTGTGCGCCTCACAAGGGACGGAAAAAGCATTTTGGGGAGAAACCTTGCACACCTGGTGAAGAGGGCTTTAAACTAAATCCAAATGGGGAGTGAGATATAAATTCAGAATCTGGTCTGATGGCAAGAACTGAAGATGGGAAGATTGCAAATCTACAGGGAATGGCACATACGCAGGGAACTACTAACTTACAAGTAACTTCAAAAACAACCACAGGGCACACAAAGGATGGATTGCGATGTCTCTACTCTAATGCACAGATTATGAGAAACAAGCAGGAGGAACTAGTAGTGCTAATAGAGGAAGAGGACTATGACCTAATAGGAATCATGGAAACCTGGTGGGATAATATTCACAATTGGAATACTAGAATTGAGGTGTACAATCTATTAAAAAGGGACAGACAAGTAAAGAAGAGGGGAGGTGTACCAATATATGTTAAGAATCTTTAAACTTGTGAAGAAATACAGTTACCTGAGCATAAAAGTTCAGTTGAGTATATTTGGGTAAATATAAAAGGAGTAAGAAATGAGAATGCTATTATTGTGGGGGTCTGCTATAGGCCACCAAGCCAGTCGGATGGGATACTCCTAGACCAAATTACATGATTCTCAAAGAGGGGGAAACAGTGGTCATGGGTGACTTAAATTACCCAGATATCTGTTGGAAGACCAACTCTGCTAAAAATGCAAAGTCCATTAATTTTTTAACTTGTCTTGCCGACAGCTTAATTTCCCAGAAAGTCAGGCATATAGACTAAACTTCAGGAAAGCAGATTTTAACAGATTTAAAGGTATGTTGGATAGAGTCCTGTGGTCAGAAAGACTTAAAGAGATGGGAGTCCAAGGGCTGGGAGTTTCTTAAAAGTGAAATACTGCAGGCTCAATAACAAACAATTACCTTGAGAAGAAAAGATGGAAGGAGCGTCAACCCTTGGTCCACGGCCTGGTACCGGGCCAGCAGCAGCCGCACCTGCCTCTCCACCCCCTGCAGCGAGAAGCTCGCCAGGCCACAAGCGAAGCAGCCGCCAAAGCAGCTACTTCGCTCGCGGCTCGGCTAGCTTCTTGCTGCGAGGGGGGGAAGAGCCAGGTGCGGCCGCCGGCATGCCGGCAGATGTAAACGCGCATGCGCAGAGCTGCTGCTCTCCCCCACCCCCGGAGGCGGTCCTCAACCACAAAAAGGTTGGGGACCGCTGGCCTAAGGAAGCCAAAGGGGCTCCATAAGCAGCTATCAAAGGATTTGAGGAATTAAAAAAAAGAGTCATTTGGGAAATGGAAGGAAGGCCTTATTACCAAGGATGAGTATAAACAAATAACCAATGATTGCAGGGAGAGTGTTTAACTGCTTAACTCCTAGTTCTCCTCAGTATTCTCTAGTGAGGGAAATAGTGCTGAATGTGACAAAAACATATCACAAAAGGGGAGATGGGAATGGTGGACTAGGATCACAGTGAGGGGCAGTCCATAAACACCTAGTTTATTTAAATGAAAAAAAGTTTTCTGGGCCAGATGAATTGCATCCAAGGGTACTAAAAGAGCTTGCAGATGTAATCTCTGAACCTCTGTCCATAAATGATTTGGATGAGGAATTAGAGGGTGTACTTATTAAATTTGCAGACGATATTAAACTGGGAGGGGTAGCAAACACAACTGAAGACAGAATCAGAATACAGGATAATCTTGATTGGCTTGAGAACTGGGCTAAACTAAATAAAATGAAATTCAATAGGGACAAATATAAAGTTCTGAATTTAGGTAGGAAAAACCATTTACACCAATATGGGATGGGGGAGACTTGTCTTGGCAGTAGTATGTGCGAAAAGGATCAAGGAGTCTTAGTAGACCATACATTGAACATGAGTCAGCAGTGTGACTCGGTGGCTAAAAAGGCAAATGGGATTTGGGGCTGTACCAAATGGAGTATTGTGTCCAGATCATGGGAGGTGATGGAACTGCTTAATTCTGCTCTGGTTTGGTCTCACTTCGAGTACTGTGTTCAGTTTTAGGCACCCCAGTTGAAGAGGGATGTAGACAAACTGGTGCGTGTCCAGAGGAGGGCAACAAATATGGTGAGAGGTTAGGAGCTTGGTCTGTTTAGCCTGGAGAGGAGACAACTGAGAGGGGATCTGATAACCATCTTCAAGTATTTAAAAGGCTGCCATGTAGAGGATGGAGCAGAGTTGTTCTCTCTTGCCGCAGAGGGATGGACCAGAACAAACGGGATGAAATTAATGCAAAAGAAATTGCATCTAAACATTCAGAAGAAGTTCCTGACAGTCAAAGCGGTTTCTCAGTGGAACAGGCTTCCTTGGGAGGTGGTGGGTTCTCCATTTTTGGAGATTTTTAAACAGAGGCTGGATAGCCATCTGACGGAGAGGCTGATTCAAGGAGGTGGCAGATTATAGTGGATGAGCGACAGGTTTGTGAGTGTCCTGCATAGTGCAGCGGGTTGGACTAGATGACCCATGAGGTCCCTTCCAACTCTATTATTCTATGATTCAAGATGTCACAATCAGTTTTTTTAGGACCCCAAGAGCTAATGGTGACCAAAGATTCATTAATTTCATTGCATTCTAACTTCTCATTTGAGTCACAGTTTTGTCCATGCAGAGATAAATTAGACTGACAGTCTATAAGATTCTCAAGAACAGAAAAATGCAGCATTTTGCTAGGGCTCATTTCTAAGCTATTGACCATTACGTGCATTCAAATATAAAGACAAACCATGGTGTTCCTCCTCCCTCCCTTCACCCCTTGCATTACCCAAGATGCCCATATTTACAACCAGGTATGGACTGTCCTCTTGCCTATGAACCAAGATTCAGTGATTTGCCATATCTGTGTGCAACTTTCACTTAAACTATATTTGCAAGCTGTGCTTTATATAATTTCTTTAATAGAATATGCTCTAAGGTGGAGACAGGTGTCATACTGATCCCATATCCCAATAACAATAATTTCTCCTGTAACTTTCCTATGCAGAGTACTACATGTTCAGTGTCATGGGCAAACCTCAAGGGCTATGCATGTAGCATTAGAATGTCATCAGACTATGTTCTTAGGTCCCAGATACAAAGAACACCAATGATGCATGTATAGACAACCAGCATGGCAGGGAACCTATCTCCTTCTCACCCAACAGCTAACCTACCCTTTTCTGCCCTGCTGTCTTAAGCTGTCCATCTCTCCCTTTCTGACAGCCTCTACTGAGGTAAAATTATGAACCAGTTGTCCTACCAACCACTGGACAAGGCCCACCTGCACAGCGGGAAACCTTCATACACCAAACATCATGTTTAAACCAGCCTGCATCAGCCTTGATTAGTTTCTACTTGTAAATAGAATTAGGACCCAGTTACTTATGTCCCCCAAACATGGACATTTGATTACTATGAAACTAGTTACTTCAAGATGTCTCCTTGGGGATCCTTCTCTTTTTTTATATATACATATCAAATGTACTAGTTCTGATATACAATCTGCTGGGGAGCACATGGAAGTGAACAGAAACTGTAATTAATTCTGTAGTCAAGTAATGAAATGAAATGAAACACATCAAGGGCAATGCAGCAGACAAGGACTAAATCAGCAGTTCTATGCACACTTACCTGAAATAAGCCCTGTTCAATGATTTAACACATATTTTCAAGCACATAAGCACAAGCAGAGACAGCTTGTGCTTACGGAGCATTGGCATAATAAATGTTCAGTCCTCATAAGGTTGATACTAAATTACTGCAACAGATTATTCCGTGACCTACCAACAACATTGAGATGCAGCTGAGCAAAGGCTGTACCACAATCACTTTTCAGTTTTAGCATGATGCTTCCACTGTCTTCCCTCACACAATCCTTGATTGTGAGCAGTGCATAGTCATTGGTTCTTTCCATCACTACCTTCTCTTCTTCTGTCACCTCAATACCATCCTTGATCCAGGTGACTTTGGGCAATGGCTTGGCTTTGAAAGGTACCTTGATGTAGGCTGTCTGCTTGGCTTTCACAGTCACTGGATGTGCAGCAAGAGCTTCCAGCACAGATGGATCAATAACAGGGGGATCTTAAAAGAAAAGTTAGAAACATGTCTGAAAGGTCAAAGAACTGACTCAGTATATGACAGTTCCAAAGCATTTGAAATTGAGACAAGGGCTGAATCTGCACGGAGCTTTTATTTCAATAACAGTTTGATTCAGTTCCTGCCGTCTACACTGAATATGATTTCCATTTTGATTTTGGGCGATTTAAATGTTTCATCTGCAACAAGCCGTAGTGATCCAGAGTGACCCTACCTTTCCCCCACGATATCCTGGAGTGGACAAAACCCTCGATATCTGAAAAATCAGCATGAGTAAACATGCAGCTTTTCCTGAACTAACTTGCTGCCTCGAGCCTCCAACACTGTAGAAAAGCCCTGATTGGCCAGGGTATCAGTTCAAAGGCTCCCTTGTTCCCAGGTTGCAAGGCTTTCCTTAAAGGGGAAACCCTAACTTCTCTTGGCAGAAGCTCCAGAAGTCCTAACTTCTCTCGGCAGAGATTTTCCTGTTAGATGTATTCCTCCTCCTCTGCTGTCTCCAATCCTCCCCACACCCTTCAAGAAAAGAAAGAGGCTGTTGCTGTGCTTGGCTCCCCTCCCCCCTTTCGGAGCTTCCCTAATCATGTGCAGAACACTTTTTGTTTCAAAGGGGGGGAGGGTAAAAGAAGACCCGAGTTCAATCTGAATTCAGCAGGATCCACAATGGAATAAACAAAGTGCAGAATCAGCCCTTGACAGAAGTCAGGGAAGGAAGTGACCAAGAGGGAGTTCCAAAGTGGACAATCTGTGCTGTACCTGCAATGCTGACAGTAGCATCACTTTCACCTCCTTTAGTTCTGAAAGTGTACTTCCCTTCAAACTGTTCTCCCATCTTGTTAATGATCAGTTTATGGACTGCTCCCTGTTTGATAATCTGGATTCCTCTCATATCTGTTATCTGAAGATTGAAAACAAAGTTGTCCCAAAAGATAGCACCATAAACAGTCTTCCACTCACAACTAGAAAGCAGTCAAATTACTGAGTGGTCACGTAAAGGATTTGGCATAATGGGGTAATAGTAACAGATAAGTGTTGATGTGTACACACAGCCTTCCTGGTGAGGGATTGCTGTACTACTGTTTTCCTCTTTTAATTTTTAAAAAAGAGCATGAGAGAGGAGAAAGCACAGTCTTCAAAGAATACAATAAAATAATATAAAGGTACATAAAATGACTGTACAGTGTTGCAAGCAGACAGTCACTGGTGCTTGACTTAATTATGCCTAGGGGAGTACACTGAGATTGTCCTTACAGGAGGTTTTCAAGGAGAGGCTGGACAGCTTGTTGGGAATGCTTGTTTGGATTTCCTGCATTCAGCAAAAAGTCAATACCCTAGTAAGTTCCTTTCCACTCTGTGGTTCTATACAACCTATAATTTTAAATGTATGAAAATGCTAAGTTATTATCTTCTTCCCTTTACCACTTACCATGGGCTTCCTTGAGCATCCAGTTCCCAGATTCATGCTAAAATGGCTACTATACAATCTTTCACATACTAACTCCATCAAAGGTAGTTCCAACTACTTAAAGGTTTCAAGCATATGTTCCTTTGATGACAAAATAAATTGCTTACCTCTTTACCATCCTTTAACCACACACCTTCTACCTTCTCATCATTCAAGACAACACAAAGCTCTGCTGGGTCTCCTGTTGGAGCCTGAACATCTGACAGGCCACTCTTCACTGTAGCAAATCTTTCTGGAGAGGGTGGAAACACTCTTCATTAGAGCAGGGGATGAAGGGTGCTGAACTGGAATGCCAAGTCTGGCATCACTTGATTTGAGAACAATTAAGTATACTTAGGTTTGTGAATAGGGTTTTTAATTCTAATATAAATACACTGTCAGACTGATTTTTTAAACTAGATTTCAGAGGTCTAGCTGGCAATGATTTATTATTTGTTGATGAGTACTTTCCCCACTTTACAGGCCCAGCATGGATACCGGATGCTCATCCAGTATCTGTGGATGCATGACTAAACATGGTTACTTTCTCAAGCAGAGGTAGGTATGCATGTCAACTGAATAGCTGCTACAACTATGTCTTCCTTTCTAGACAGTAGTAAAGTATAATTGAAAGGAGTGATCTGGGCATACTGCTGTATTTAAAAAGCTTGGACTACTATGTATATTATAATGGGCTTGTAAATATTTCCATCCCATCTATTACATTTCCCTTACACACACACCATCCTCCAAGGAGCTTAGAATGGTTCTCTTCTGCATTTTACCCTTACAACAAGCGTGGAGAGGTAGATCAGGCTGAGAGATGGACTGAAGGTAACCAGAATTTTATATAGTCCTGACAGCCTTAACTGCATTATTCCTAGCACTTCTCTATTTAAGCTTTCATTTCAAGGTTTGTGTGGGAAGAGAGAGAGCATTTTATCTCTAGCTTTGCACTTATCAACTAACACCTACACTTTATTTCAGACTATGCACTGCATAAATGTCATATGATGCACTCCTCAATAAACAAAAGCCACGTGAAGCTTGAAAATAAAAACAACATGATGCCAGTCTCCTCCCAATTCTATCACTCACATCCAAACAGAACCAGAGACCTCCTTCCAGTGGCACTGTTTCATTTCATGGTTCAGCACATTCCTTTGATCAACCTTACCATCCACAATTACATTGCAATTGCTGTAGTACTCCGTGGGGTCCTTGTCTTGCATGGCAACTACCATATACTCTCCTGAATCACCCAGCTCAGTATCATCTATGATCAGTTCTGCCATCTTCCCTTCATGGGTCATCATATATTTGCTAGATCTCTCAATCACCCTTCCATTCTTCAACCATTTCAATGTAACATCTTTAGCAGTCAGCTCGCAGTCCAGGCAAGCTTTACTCTTTTCCTTGACTCGAACATTTTTCAAGTTTCTGATAAACTTGATGGGAGAGCCTTGAGAGAGAAGAAAGAGAATGATTATACAGAGTTTGTCAACCAGGAACATTTGGAAATCAAGGCCAATTTTTTTTTGGTATTTCTTTTTTTATTATAATTAATAAATAACAGACAATCAACAGAAACGCCCCACCAAAAACAAAATTCACCGCAGCACAACTCTGTAGCTTCATAACCCATTTGAATCCTGAAGACAATGTCCATTTCATATATTAGAATTCAACTATTCATCTTAATTCCAAGTCACACATTACAACACTAGTTCACATACCTTATAGTCTACTTAAATTCCTTAAGTAATTTGCCAAATCCAACCAAATTATATTGAAATCCTCAATCTTTTTCTCCCCATGAATTACTTTAATGTTATTTGTTAACTTTTCCAACATCATAAACTGCCTAATTTTCTTTCACCAATTATCTAATGAGATATTATCTGCGTTTTTCCAATTAGTAACAATTAACATCCTGGCAGCTACAATCAGAAAGTTCACCAATATTTTTTTCTTACATTGAGCATTTTCATTGAGAAATAAATTGAGGAGAACCAACTGGACTGAAGGTTCCAATTTCACTTTTATAATTTTACTAATTTCCAAAAAAATTTCCTCCCGAAATTTCATTATTGGTGGACATTTCCACCACATATGAACAAAAGTTCCCTCCTTTCCACAGCCTCTCCAACATTTTTTATCCCCAGATTTCTTCATTCGATATAACCTAATTGGGGTATAATACCATTTTTGTACTACCTTTATTGCATGTTCTTGGACTTTCCTTGATAATGACTTAAATGGAACTTGCCTAAATATCTTATTCCACTCCATCCCATTAATAGTGATATTTAGGTCTAATTCCCACATTTTTTTAATTGTTTGTGATGCGGATTGTTCCTGATCTAATAATATTTTATATAATTTTGATATTGGTTTCCCTTCTATTTTATTTATGTTGTCAATTAATTGTTCAAAATCTGTTAATGGTCTATCCAATTGGATTTGAATTTCTTTCCTTTGCAGAAAGGATGAAATTTGAAGTTTCAACATCCAGTTACATCCCTCTGGAAAATGTTTTTCATTTCTTAATATCTCGCTAACCTCTGATAAATTTGTATGAATATTTTTAAGAAGAAGGACTTTACCAAGGCCTCCTATAATGTCTAATCCATAACTTTTAAATGCTAAAAATTTTGGGTGGCAGAAAATAGGTGTTAGTAGGGAGATTGCAGGGTATAGGTTCTTTTCCCCTTTTTTCCATACAAGAACTGGGCTGTAAAGAGTAAGCAAAGAGTTTATATTTAAATTTTTACCAGCGATCTTGCCGAATAAAACTTGGAAACCTCCTATTTTCTCCAAAATATAATTATCCAAGTTTGAACTGTTAATTTGACTTGAGAGAGATAGGAAAGGAATAATATGTCTTAATTGATACGCATAATATAAAGAAATATTTGGGATTCCCCAACCTCCTTCATTTACTGAATGGTATCTCAATAATTTTGCTGTTCTCGGTTTCCTGGATCTAAAAATAAATTGGTCTATTTGTATTTGCCTTTTTCTTAAGATCTTATCAGAAAGATGCCATGGTAATACATAAAATAAATATGATAATTTTGGGATAATAAACATTTTAACCCATGCAATTCGGAAATCAAGGCCAATTATATAACAGTATATTGGTTCAATACTCATGGGGAAAAAACAGAGATTCCAAGACATGAGATTGATGGCTATTTCATTTTTTTAAAAAGAGGTGGACATCCCCCAATTTAATTTGTTGCACATACATAAGTGTTTCAAAGTTGTTTCCTGAACAAATATAAAGAATAGAAGGTATACAAACATAGTACGTATCTAGGAATCCTTGCTTAATCAGTATCTCTAGATAGTTTATAAAAATATGTGTACATATATACATCATCTACAATGCATTTGCTACACTACAAATGCAACCATCATATACTGTATAACAGCGGCCTGCAACCTTGTCCGGGTTGCGGACCGCTAGAAGGGGTGAGGGTAGAGGGCGGCCTGGGGCGCTGCAGATGCGCAGCAGCCCTGCTCAAATGCCCTGTGCCAGCAGCCGCACCTCCCTCCCCCCCCTCCCGTAGCAAGAAGGTTGCCGGGCTGCGAGCTAATTGGCCACTTTGATTTGCTCGCGGCCTGGCAAGCTTCTCGCTGCAGGGGGGGCAGGGAGAGGGAGGTGCGGGCCCCGCAGCCGGCTGCCGAGGCTTTCGCAGCCTGACAGCGGGGGTTGATGACCCCCACTGTATAAGCTATGAGGAATGAAGCTGTTCTTGCAGATTCTTAATACCTCATTGCAACACTTCTGATTGTCTTTGGACCGCTTGTTATCTACTATATAAAATTTTAGAATCTCTCTGGGTATTACAAAGAGAACCTTATTTCATTACAATATATATAGGACAGTAACCCCAGTGGCTTTGTTGGGGTACACCTCTGGATCTAAGCAAATCCTGTGTTTGAGATGTCCTCCATCTTATTCTGCCATGGTTAACTAGAAAATTGATGAAAAGTAAAATTACTAAGACTTCAGTGTCTTCCATCTTATTCTGCCGTGGTTAACTAGAAAATTGATGAAAAGTAAAATTACTAAGACTTCAGTGTCAATTCATGCCATGAACAATGATAAATCTACTGTTGAAATGTATCAAATCTAAGTTGTGCAAATGACACTGCCTCCTCACCCCCATACATTCTATTTTTTTTTTTTTTGGTAATCCTGTTATGGCCAACAACCAAACACAAATTCTTTTTACATGCAACCAAACACAAATTCTTCTTACAAAAATTCTAAAATTTACTTAAAATCCCCCACATATTCTTCTTACTAAATTTCCTTTCAGTATTGGTTCCACATTTCAAAATTTGATCTTGGGAATAATAACACATGTATAAAACTACCAGTTGATTTGATATATATTTTATTTTTTAATTTAATTAAAACATTAAAATCAACATTTCCACCTAACTTAGGTTCTTCAAGGTGGTGAACAATAAAAACATTAAAACAAGATTTAAAGCATATATAAATATATATATTTAAAAAGCATGAATAAGTAAGACACTGAGCAAGAAAATACTATAATTTCTTTGATGAACGTTCAATGTCTTGCTTTATATTTGAATAACACAGGCAATGAGACACAACTTGAGCATTACTTACGCTGAATACTTAGCTCAGTCTTTGTTACTAGTTCTCCAGCTTCAGCGCTGATTTCACCCATGTCACTTGGGCGTGCATCTTTAATTTTCAGTGTGTGAGTTAAGCCATCTTCTGATGAGATGATCTCATACTTGTCATCCCGCTTCAGCTCCTTCCCATTGAATTTCCAGGTGAAATTGGGCACCTTCTTTGAAAGGCGAATCTCAAATATAGCAGTCTGCCTTTCAATTATTTTCAAAGGCTGCAGGTCTGCCAAAAACTTCAAGGGCTCATCTATTAAAACATGAAACAAAAACTATCTTCACTCTTGATATTTGCCTTTAGAAGCCAAGAAGAAGAAGCCTCTACAATATAGGTCAGAACATGAGCTCCTTTGCATTAGTGTATATCTACAAAAATAATCAGACTTATACTTGCTGAAGATATGGAATTGGATCTAATGTCTCCCTTCCACTAAGTCTTCTTCCTATGGAGTCAAATGAAGACTTAGCAGAAAAGAGTTATTGGATCCAATGTGGTGAAAGAGAGTAATTACATAATAGTTGATTATGAATTATTATTTCAGTGGAGGAAGATAGAGAATAAGAGAGTCACTAGATGCAACTAATAGAAGAGAGTGACTGGATCTAGCTGACAATGCTTCCATCTTTCTTTTTCATATATATAATCAAAAATAAAATTTACCTATTACTTTAAGTCGTGCTGAGAGCGTCTTGTCACCTACTAGAACATTGTATGTTCCCATGTCACTTTCAGTCACATTGGTGATGTACAGCATATACTTAGTGCCCATCTGTTTTGTGTCATATTTCCCAAGAGAATACTGAATGCGTAAAGGTTCATTGCCCTGCAAAAAAGAACATGGGCATCTTTGCAAGAACAAGGAGATGGCTATATACTCAGGACACACAAACTCAGAGGCAAAACATCCTAATGCAAATGTTTGTAAGCATAGGCATCATTTGATTACTCAACATGCAATTCCTGGCACCCAAATCATAGAATTGGAAGGGGCCATACAGGCCATCTAATCCAGTGCTAAAACATGTAGGCTATGTATCTGTCCAAATGTATAAACTGGCTTCACTGATAACTATTTTTTCTCTGTGACATTAGATATGCAATGCATAATTTGATAAGAAAGCCATCAAATGAAAATTTGTCTACATTTATATAGGTCCAGGCTGCAATGGCCAGTATAGGACTGCAAAGCAGTGAGTGTTGGTAGAAAAATGAATGTATGGATAATAGTACAAATTAATTGGAAGAATATGCCATCGTGGGCAAGTATATAAAAGACAGTGAAACTCTAGGAAAAAAATACCAAAAAGTAACAAAAGAAATGGATGTTAAATTGTGTTTTGCTAGGTTTGTGTTTTGGATATATGACTGTGTAACAATATGAACTACATTATTCCTCTTTCAGTGTCCAATTAAGTTTGACTCCTTGTACAAAGACAAAAAGATAAACATATGGCAGCTACCCTTTGATTTCTTACTCTGAAAAACCCACACATCAAGTTTTTTTTTAATTGAAACTGAAATTAAAGTTACCTTTAACCACATCAACTTAGTGTTAGGGTCTTTGAGTTCCAAAATAGTATCAAATATTGCTGTAGAATCCACTTTAACAGAAACATCCTCCAGAGGCTTCAGAATGCGCACAGCCTGTAATATCAATTAAGAATAAATCAGAATTCTAGTAATTTGCCACATCCCAACTTTCTTTTGCTTTTTCTTAAACTCTGCTTTGATCTGTTTCGATTTATGAGAGAGAGAGAGAAAATAGCAGTGTCATTTCTCTGCTAGTAGAAATACGGGATCCAACCCATAATTTTCAGCCCTGTAGATACAACTGATAATTCCTTTTCGTTTTCAGGTTGTGGATGATATTATATTTAGAATATTTTTAAAGTACTTATTGATTTCCACTTTTCAACCAAGCTCCATATTTTAGGTACGAGTACAATGTTACTATAGGTTTTATAGCAGATGTATTCCAATCTAAATATGATTCAATAATTTTCTGCTTGCTGTGTGAATACCACCGCAACATTAGGTAACTTTCTGTTGAACCCAGCCTTCTTTTTCACTTAAACTGATATAATTCCCCTCTTTTCAGTGATCAAAGAGGACTCCTATTCCCTTTTTTCACCACCAGAAAAGCTGGTTGGATCCAACCCACTGTCACTACATATTTGAAGGAAATTACTGCAATGCAGCCTAGATAATGGAATATTATATGATATACTCATCATAAACAGAGGTATATGTTGACTCAGCATTTCAAAATTTGATGGCATCACTTACCTCAACGTCTACTTTCTTCTTCATCTCCTTCAGTTTTTTAAGTAGCCCTCGGAAATCTGTAAATCCATGTTCCATGCAAACCTTCTCAAAATCCTTCTTGGGTACCTTGGAAAGGATCTCCAGCATTTCTTTCTCATCAACTACCCTCTTCTCTTTTTTCTTTGGTGCTGGGGCCCCCCTGCATGTATGAGATGAACTAGCTGTATTCACAAATTAGTTAAGCTGAGGAGAGGACTTAAGAGAATTTGCAGGATCCTCACAAAAGTAAATTTTCCAGGGTTCAATTATAAGTAAACTAGTTTGGATGCCTAAAGGCAACTTGCTCCCAGTTTGCTACGCTTTACTTTCTAGACACAGAGAGATTCAAGTGGGTAGCAGTGTTGGTCTGAAGTAGCACAACAAAAATTGAGTCCAATAGCACCTTTAAGACCAGCAAAGATTTATTCAAGGTGTGAGCTTTCGAGCACATGTGCTCTTCCTCAGACAAATGGAACAAGCATAATGAGAGTACAAATATATAGAAAAAAGGTAAATTACTGGCAAATTAGTAAACTGTGTCATAATATCCAAATTAAGCCATATGATGCCATATGATAATCCTGTGCTAAAGCAGCTAATCAGTCCTTTTGAATTCAGTTGTAGTTCACAAAAACATTGGAGAAATAAAACTGTCCATGTTAGTTATTAATGGCAGACACTTTTCCAGTTGTGAAAAGAAATAATTAAAAGAGACTAGTTGCTTGCCCCATCCATCTCCATCCAAGCCTGGAGGCATCCCTGCAAGTAACAAACTGTGCTGGCAAATTATTTTGTTCTGAGACCAGAGTGTTAGATTCTGAAGTACATTGCATATTACTAATATCACATTACAGTCACTTTGTCCCCAATAAAATAAAAAGAAGAGGGGATTGTAAGGAATGTAGATATAAGAACTGACTGAGGTTAGCATATGTAGTGCGATTTAAAAACCTATATCCTTGTTGAGTCTGGGTTCTGCCATTGTTCTAACTTGCATTTCTGCAGTCTCCCTTTCTAGTCTGTCCTTGAAGTTTCTTTGCAATAAAACAACTACTTTGAGGTCCCTTTTTGAATGTCCTGGAAGGTTGAAGTGTTCCCCTACAGGTTTTTCAATCTTGTGATTTTTGATATCAGACCTGTCCATTAATCCTTTGGTGGAGAGTTTGACCTGTTTGCCCTATGTAGAGAACAGAGGGGCATTGTTGGCATTTAATGGCATTTACAGTGTTAGAAGATGAGCAAGTGAATAAGCCTTTGATGATGTAGGTTATGTTGTTAGGTCCAGTGATTGTTTTGTTGGGATGTATATGGCAGCAAAGTTGGGTTCTGGGTTTGTTGCAAGCTCTAGTATCAGCACCCATGTTCACATTCGATGCTGCATTGTTGTGGGTGAGTAGTTGTTTGAGATTTACTAACAACTACAGTGGAACATGCTAGTGGGAAAGTCTAGAGTGCAATCTTCTTGAGGTAAAATATATGATGATGAACAGAAGCATCTTACCTTTTTTTCAACATTTTTTTGAAATCCATCTTTTCTTGACCTTAAAAATGAAAACATTAATATAAATAACCTCAATTCTAAAGGGAAAAAAGAGTTGGCACAAGATGTGAAAAAAATTTGGAAAAAGCTTAGATCAAAGAAGAAAATATAGAAATATATGTATTGCAAAATAAAGTATTAAAATGTCACCAAATGTGTGCAGAATGTATCTGTTAATCTTTTTTGAGAATGTCAAAAATATTGAAATAAATACAGAAGTGAAGCTGTAGCTGAAATATGGGAATACTCTTTGTAGTATGTTATATGTCTGAGAAATATGTAATCTCTACTTTTAGTATTGTTTGCTATGATAAAAAGTAGCAAGAATGAACACTCACAGCTTTTCTGTATTTATAAAATAACATTTTATGGTGTTTTATAAGAAAGATAACAAGCAGAGGACTATAAAGGTATTTGGGGGGAGGAATTTCATTTTCTCCTCCCCCATGACTTGCTTTTTCCTTTTCCTGAAACCCCCATACCTTCTCCCCTATCAGGGATTTTACAGAAAGAAAAGAGGAAATAGTAGGGGAGGGGGAAATCTGATGGTCCTCACAAGTCCTTGCAGGTCCCTTGTTTGTTGATACATACTTGAATTTGTTTATACCCCATCTTTCTCTACAGTTGGGATCCAAAGTCACCCAGTGACTTTCCATGGTAAAGGGGGGATTTGAACTTGGGTCTCCCAGAACCTAGTTTCTAATCATTGCTCCATACTGGCTGTTGTGAGGTAGCCAATATTGAACATAAGTGAGCAACTGGGCACATGGTATCAAGTCACCCAGTGATTGCTGTTGGGTCTGATGAGACGCCTCTCCCTCCTCATTTTTCACTCAGAGAGAGCAATGCTTTAATTGGCAATATTGTGGTTGCCTAGCAACAGCCACAGATGGTATGTTTCTTTTTAAAAATCTACACATGCTGCTTCTATTATTTGAGTTTTTAAATCCCCAAGTGTAAATCTGGAACAGCTTGTGCTGTTAAATAAAAAGGTAAGAGGTAAGTGGGCAAACAGTGGGTGGGCCCAAAGATTGGCCCAGCACCACCCAGACTTTTGGGACAATTGGGAGGCACTTTGCACCTCCGATTGGCTCACAGTCCAGACAGGGTCAGCCCCCCCCACCAACCTGGCCAGGAGTGCTCTGGTGAACTTGTCACCATTGCAGTCTTGGCCACCCAAGCAAAGCAGTGAGTGTGGCAGGGAAGTGTGGCCAGGAGTGTGGCCAGGGAAGCCCTCATGCCACCTTGCAGAGGTGGCATGAGGGCTTCCTGGGCCAACAGGAGCTGTGGGGGGAGCGGAGTGGCTGCCCTTCCCCCTTCCCCCAGGAAGCCCTCACACACAGGGGCAGTGTGAGGGCTTCCTAAGGCAACAGGAGCCGGGGGGGGGGGCAGGAGTTCCTGCTGCCACTCCGCCTGGTCCTGCAAAGCCCTGCAGAGGCTTGGATGAGGAGTAGCAGCTGGAGAGTTGCGGGGGCAGGAGTTCCAGCTGCTACTCTGCCCAGCCCCTCCTGAAGAGGCTTGGAAAAGCCTCTGTGATGCTTTGCAGGGCCAGGCAGAGTGGTGGCTGGAGAACTGCAGGGGTGTGTGTGATGGTTTCCCTTCCCCCTTGGTCTGGGAAGTCCTCCAGCCCCCTCACTGCGAGGCAGCTGGAGCCTTTCCCAGCAAAAGGGAGAAGGGAACCCACTCCCTCCCCCCTTCTAGCGCCCATTGTATCAGTTCCAACAGGCTTTTCTATTACTTCTAGTGTCTGTCTGTCTGTCTGTCTATCTATCTATCAAACGTATCTTTTGGGGGGGGGGGACCTTTGGCTTTTCTCAGTACACTATGTCTTGTCTGCTCATCGCTCCATTCTTTGGATATGTATCTACAGATTTGGTTACATTAGGTATACTGATAATTGACGAGTTAAGAATGTGAGCACTTATCAAGCTTGAAAGCAAGCTATTATTGAAAGATAACTATGATTTATAACTTTATCTGATAGAACTCTCACAGAGCTGGAAGAACATGTTCTAAACAGAGACATGTCTTTGTACCCACACCTCATCATGATCAGGTTGAATATTTTTTAGTTCATTAGGAATTTCAGCAGATTTTGTGAGCTGGAGCATAGGCTCCATTGAGGGACATAGAGGAGGAGGCAGCCCTGTAGGTATGAATGCCCCAGACCATTTAGGACTTTGAAGGTGAGTACCAATACCTTGAACCTGATTTGGTATTCAACTTCAAATCAATGTAGGTGGGAAAGCAGCGATTGAGTGTGTTCTCGCCATCCCATTCCAATAAGAAATCAGCCTGCTTTTTTTTTTGGACCGGTTGAAGCTTTTGAATCAGATACAAGGGTAGCTCTGTGCAGAGCAAGTTGCAGAAGTCCAGTCTGGAGGTGATTGTTGCATGGATCACAGTGGCTAGGTCAAATATTGACATATAGGGCACTAGCTGTCACATCTGGCACAGACAGTAAAATGCCTGGTGGGCAGTATTCATGACTTGGGCCTCCATAGATAATGTCGAGTCCAGGATCATGTCCAGGCTCTTGACAGTGGTCAAAGTTGTCAATTAGACCCTGTCAAAAGTCAGAAGTTGTAGAGCCCCATCTAAGGCTTGCCAACATAGCCAAAGTCTTAAAGGTAAAGGTAAAGGGGATACCCTGTGCAAGCACCGGGTCATGTCTGACTCTTGGGGTGACGCCCTCTAGCGTTTTCATGGCAGACTCAATACGGGGTGGTTTGCCAGTGCCTTCCCCAGTCATGACCGTTTACCCCCCAGCAAGCTGGGTACACATTTTACCGGCCTCGGAAGGATGGAAGGCTGAGTCAACCTTGAGCCAGCTGCTGGGATCGAACTCCCAACCTCATGGGCAGACAGCTCCAGACAGCATATCGCTGCCTTACCACTCTGCGCCACAAGAGGCTCATTAAGCCAAAGTCTTAGCTGGATTTAATTTCAGCCATTTCCACTTCAGTCAGTCCATCACCATCTCCAGGCAGCTAGTCAGTACACTCAGAAGCATAGGCAGATGGCCATTCACTAACAGATACAGCTGAGTGTCATCTGCATATTGGTGAAACCCTAGCCCAGGCTTTCTCTACTACTGCCACTCTCTGTCCCCAAAGTTGAAGAAAGGACTGTAGCCACTTAAGTGCCACATCTTGTATTCCCATGTTGGTTAGGCATTGAGTCAATAGTCCTGGGCGAGAGCTCGTGGAGACAACAGAGGCCATGAAGTACACATTCTTTGTAGCCTTCACTGCCATCTCATAAGCATTCATAAGCATCTTATAAAATGTTTTTGCAGCTTTGTGGCAAGTTTTCTGCCAAGCTCAATCTATTTGTCTCAACTCCTGTTTCTGTTTGTGCAGCTCCTGGGTATACCAGGATTTGGTCGGGAGCAGACATCAGGGGGCTGAGTGACCTTGGGCTAGTCACAGTTCTCTCAGAACTCTCTCTGCCCCACCTGCTACACAATGATTATTGTAGGGAAAGGAAAGGAAGGTGATGTAAGCCACTTAGGATAGAGAAAAGTGGGATATAAAAACCCACTTCTTCTTCCGCTGCTGCTCTTTAGTACAGGGAGCTTTTTGTTTTTGCAAGGTGATGATTTCTCCAAAGTCTTATTTGGTGCTTACCTTCAGCAATATGCAAGGAGACAGTGCAGATGATGTCAGCATGGGTATTGGAAACAATACACTTGTAATTGTCTGCGTCATCTGAGGTGATGCTTTCCAACTACAAAGGAAAAATAATACCCAAACAAAAGGATCAGCAAACAATGCTTACAGACGTTGTGCAGTTAACAATACTTTCCTACTAAACATCTTGCATTAAATTCATGTTGCCTGAAAGTCAAATTAGAAGTTGTGATAGATCAGTTATCTAGGTGTGTACACAGCTACGATTAGCAATCATATTCTGCACAGTTGCACCAGTTCTGGGGCTTCTCAAAGTATGTTTCAGGTGTTTCTTATAGAACCATAGAGTTGGAAGGGACCTCATGGGTCATCTATTTTTATTTATTTATTTTTATTTTATTTTTCACGTTTATGTACCGCCCTTCCTGAAGGCTCAGGGCAGTTTACATAGAACTCAAACTATACAGGAAACATTACATACAACTAATTATAACATTAAAATTATTAACTGATAATAATAACAGAGTAACTGTATAACATTAAACAATAATAATACAACAGGTCCAGGAGTCTTGGTGGAGCTCTGGGGGGGGGGGAGGGAGAGGGGGGCAGGGGCCCTGCTGATGTTGTTGGCTGATTGTGCCTGGCTTCAGCCAAATGCCTGGTGGAGGAGTTCCCTTTTGCAGGCCCTGCGGAACTGCTTTAGCTCTGTCAGGGCCCTGATCTCTTCTGGGAGCTCATTCCACCAGGTGGGGGCCAGGACAGAGAAGGCTTTGGCCCTGGTTGAGGCCAGGTGAACTTCTTTAGGGCCAGGGACCATTAGCCAGTTGGTGGCGGTGGAGCATAGAGCTCTTTTGGGGGCATAGGCTGGGAGGCCTAGATCAACCCCCTGCACTATGCAGGACACTCACAGCCCTAACACTTATCCACTGTAACCTGCCACCCTCTTGAATCTTCACAGAATCAGCCTCTCCATCAGATGGCTATCCAGCCTCTGTTTAAAAATTTCCAAGGATGGAGAACCCACCACCTCCTGAGGAAGCCTGTTCCACAGAAAAACCGGAGGTTTAGATGGAATTTCTTTTGCATTAATTTCATCCCATTCGTTCTGGTCTGTCCCTCTAGGGCAAGAGAGAACAATTCTGCGCCATCCTCCATATGGCAGCCTTTTAAATACTTGAAGATGGTTATCAGGTCCCCTCTCAGTCGTCTCCTCTCCAGGCTAAACAGACCAAGCTCCCCCAACCTTTCTTCATATGTCTTGGTCTCCAAACCCCTCACCATCTTTGTTGCCCTCCTCTGGACACGCTCCAGTTTGTCTACATCCCTCTTCAACTGGGGTGCAATAAAACACAGTAAAAATGTTGAGAAAGGCTGTTGTAAGCAAACAAAGCATCTGTAGGGCCATTAATTCCACCAACTCAGGGTCTTTTAAAAATCAATGATTGGCATATTACTGTGGTTTAATGCTGTTCTGAAATGCCAATTACAGATTTCTAAAATCATAAAAAAGCCCTCTGGTGAGACCAGAATGAATGAAAGGCATGGGCAGCTGGGGCAAGCAAAATGTGGATTAGGGATGGGCGTGAACTAAACCACAAACCAAAATTCTGTGATTAATTTTGTTCTGAACATGGTTCACAAACTTCTACAAACCCTTAGTAACAAAAGTGGTTCTTAGATGGAACAGAAAGCAAGGGTTTAAAGAGACTCCTTTAATCCCATTTTCTGTTCCCTGCAAAAACCATAAAAAGAGCTGAGCAGCGGGGAGGCACTCCTTGACACTCAGCTGCTTTGGGCTGTCCCATAAAGTTTAAAGAGAATGCAAAAAAACAGCTATGCAGGTAAGAGATGCTCCATGCTCTACAGCTTTCTTCAGCAGAGGGGAGTGCCTCCCTGCCACACAGCTCTTTTTAATTCTATTTCCCTTTAAATTTTAATGGGACTGCACAAGACAACCCAAAACAGCTGAAACAACACCTTTCTTCTAATCCTGTTTGAAGGAACTGTGGTCCCTTTCAATGGAGTTTGCAGGGTCATGAACTGCCATGAGCTGGTTCAGTTAATGAATGAGCCTTCTGGTTTCATTAGAACCTAACTGCATTTTCCTAGTTTGTGCTCATCCCTGGTATGGTGTGTATCACCATATGCTTGCTTGGTTGTTGTTGCTTCTGCTGTGTATACAGAGGCAATGCAAGTCCACTGAGAATTATTGCCATGTTAAAGCAACTAAAGAGAAAATCATATTGGAAAAAAAAGATGCATTATAAAGATCTCTGGGGAAAACGGGGAATAAAAAGAGGGAAAAGCAAACATGCACAGTAGAGATACTGGACTGAAATGATTTAGAAGAAGTAGAAGAGTTGGTACTTATACGCCACTTTTCTCTACCCAAAGAAAGATCAAAGTGGCTTACATTTGCCTGTGAGGTAGGTGAGGCTGAGAGAGCCCTGATATTACTGTTCGGTCAGAACAGTTTTATCAGAGCCATGGTGAGCCCAAGGTCACCCAGCTGGCTGCATGTGGGAGAAGTGCAGAATTGAACCTGGCTCACCAGATTAGAAGTACGCACTCCTAACTACTACACCAAACTGGCCGATTTAGAAGGCATGCTTGAATAAAGCCGAAAATCAAACTATGAAGCAACTCTGTTTGTCTCCCAAATTTCACTATTACATTCCTTCTTAGCATGTCATAGAAGTATCGTGCCATCCTCCTTGTTAATGGAAACTGGGCAGAAGAGTTTCTTTAATAGCCTAACTAATGGTTATTAAATATTGTCTTTCAATTAACCTAGAGAGTAAGGAATCACTAGTTTCACTGTCAGTATTAGATTATTTTAAATTTGGATTGGATGAGTTCACTTGCTCATAGATTAAACTGAACTCACTTGAATTGGATTGTGACTCTCTTCTAGTGCTTATAGTCTGGTTAGTAGCCATGTTGTGGTGGAAGAATGGTGTGGTGCATTTGTTCACCTGTGTACTTCGAATATTCATACTTCAACCAATACCAATTATCATATTATTCTTATAGTATTATGATATGAACAAGAACAAGAACAAGAACAAGAGTTGGTTCTTACATGCCGCTTTCCCCTACCTGAAGGAGGCTCAAAGTGGCTTACAGTCGCCTTCCCTTTCCTCTCCCCACAACAGACACCCTGTGAGGTGGGTGAGGCTGAGAGAGCCCTGATATTACTGCTCAGTCAGAACAGTTTTATCAGTGCCGTGGTGAGCCCAAGGTCACCCAGCTGGTTGCATGTGGGGGAGTGCAGAATCGAACCTGGCATGCCAGATTAGAATTCCGCACTCCTAACCACTACACCAAACTGGCTCTCATGCTATCATGCTATCAGAGATTTTTCTCCTTGCAACAATGATTTCATTTCTACTTGCTGTCTTTCATAGATGATTTACAGGCTAAGAAAGAGGATCTAGAGTTTGTATCTGAGACAGGTCTTCTATAAAAAGAACTGAACATTTCTTTGTAGGTATAATTTATTTACACCTGAGAAAAGAATTTCTGGATTCTCTTCTGAGTAAGAAGATCCTTGCTCTTCTAACTTTCATTTAATGACTCTGTTAATGGACCTAGATTTTAATATAACATTAAATGTAGACAAATATATAGCTATTGCAATTAAACATCATTTGTTTCTATTGAATATTGAACAGCAATAACTATATGTTATATTGCTGTCTTTTTCTGGTTGAACAGCTTATTGGCTTTAAGACCTAGATGGGATATAGGATTTGTCATTCCTTCAACAAGAGTAATTAAATGTGCAGCCAGTCAGCTATGGGCTTTTTTGGGTTGATACCCAATCAACTGGTTTTCAAGAAGCTTCTATATATAATTTGTTCTGAAGGGCTTTGGAAAACAGTAAGAACTTAGGGATTTTTTGGAACATTATTTTTTTTCTGGAATGTTTTTATATTGCTTTGACATTTGCTAGAGTTCTTCTGAGGGGCTACGCAAGAAGAAACAGCTTGAAACGTCTGTGGACAGCAAAGATATGATACAAATATTTTAACAAATAAACTAATTAGGCGCTCAGGTTATGAGGGGAAAAACAAGGAGACAATGAATGATCACCAAGCCAAAGCCTTGCTCTATGATTAGGGTTGCAAGCTCCAGGAAAGTTCCTGGAGATTTTGGTGGAGGAACCTGCACATGGCAGGTTTTGGGGAAAGGAGGGACTTCAATGAGGTATAATGCCACAGAGTCCACCTTCCAAAGTGGCCATTTTATCCAGGTGAACTGATCTCTGTTGCCTGCGGATCAGCTGTAATACCAGGAAATCTCCAGCCACCACCTGGAGACTGGCAACTCTATCGATGATGGACAGAAAGTACTATCAACTTGCAGCCAATATATGACAACTGCATATAGTTTCCCAGGCAAAAGACATTCAGAAGTGATTTGCCATTGCCTGGCTCAGTGTAGCAACTGTGAGCTTTCTTAGAGATCTCCCATCCAAGTACTAATCAGGGCTGATCTTGCTTAAGTTCTCAGATCTGATGAAACTGGCCTAGCCAGATCAGAACCCTTGTTCTACAGCTATCTCAAAATATTACTGGATGCAATTGTCACAAAATTATTGTAGCACCATCCTACATGTTGACATTGCCATAAGATATTTATGATGGCAGAGCCTTGATGCTCACCTTATGGTAGCATTCAGATGCCTTGAGAAGCTGCAATTAAACTACAAGCAGGCACTGATGACTTGTTGAACTCTTATACTCCCTTCATTACTCTCACTTCCCTCTTTCTTTCCATGTGCAGAGCTCAATGCAAAAATTGCTAGTTTGATAAAGTTCCAATTCACTGTGATGTTACAATGCAAACACATTGATGTCACAGTGAATTACAACCTGATCACATTGGAAAGTTTTGCATCTGTGTTTAACAGGTGGAGAGAAGTATGAATGCAACAAACAAGCTGTGTTCATACCGGATAGCAGTTTAATTGCTGCTTGTTATGACAACTAAATGCAGTATAATCTGTCATAACTCCATCATGATGAGATTTGTCAATGAAGACAGTGGCTTTCTAGAGTTTTAGTCTTATAAAACAGCATGTAGTTTGCCTGTGGCTCACTGATAGAGCATCTGCTTGGCAAGCAGAAGGTCCCAAGTTCAAACCATGGCATCTGCATTTAAATGGACCTGGAAGTTGGTGATTTCAAAGACATCTACTGGAAATCCTAGAGAATTTCTATCAGTCTGAGTACACAATATTGACCTTGAAGGACCAGAAGTCTGATTCAGCTTCATGCATTCATGTATTTGCCTCATCTCAAGCAGTGAATTGGCCCTTTGTTCAAACCCCCCCCACTAGATAATGCTGTTGCGATCTGCATTTCTAATTATCAGGATTTTAAGCAGCTACTGATCCAAATTACCTTTAGGACATACTCCTTATTGATGCTGTCAAAAAACATCTTTGATCCTTCTTTGATTGGAATTCCACTCTCTCTTTTCCATGTTACATGAGGTTTTGGGTTGCCTTGCACTTTGGCTCGAAATACAGCTTTGTCTCCTGTAAATGTGGAAAATTATCAAATTGATTTTATAAATAGTTTATTTAATGGCATGCTATCCATTGTGTGCCAAATTAATTATTTCATTTGTTCAGCCAACCATTCTCAAAGCTGCTTTCTGGCACTCACTTATCATTTTTTCAATTTTTCAATTTTTGTTTTCTTGGTGACAAAATGATTACTTACCTAAAGGAGCTGCTAGTGGATGAGGTTTCTCCAAAAATTCTGGGATGCTCTCTCCTGGAGGGATCTCAAAGGAGTGGGAGACCATGCTGAAGGACTCCACAACAGAAGAAGATTCTTTAGAAACCACTTCATCTGTAAACAAAAATCATGTATTGATCACATAAAATTTGCTGCCTAGTTTTTAAAGCAGATTTTGAAAGTATATGTGTCACTGTTAAGCATTTCACTAAATTATTTTGAGAATTCTATTCCCAAATGTCATTCTTGCCCTTTGAGTACTGTCACAATAGTCTCTGGATTAGTGTCTTCTCAGACTCTTGGTGTTGATGATATTTGGTACAGTGTAGAGTGATATAAGCAGGCAATTTTGTGCTTTGAAGAGTCTAAAATCTAAATGGAATTAGTGATGGATGAGGGATGGGTGGAGAGGGATGCCAATGGGAATTAGATGAATGTGAAAAAATGCAGTTATCTATAAGTTTTATTTACAGTGGAAGTAAGAACTGTCCTGTTCATCTCACCTGCAGTATTTTGCTAATGTGTAATTGCAAAAACCAGTTGGGGATCAGTTGTAATTCTAAGATATCTCCAGATTCCACCTAGAGGTTGGTAAACCTATTGCTCTGAACATTTGACTATTCAGAAATAGCTACATTTCTGGTCAGTTTACTACTTTTGTGCACTGTACATAACATAAAAAACATGCCGTTGTTGATATTGGCAGCCCTATCTTAAGTTCCTTCTCCCCCTAAAACGTCTAGAACAAGCTGGATGAAATGAAGTAAGGAAAGCTCCTCCTGATTCTTTTACACAGTTATGGCTTGCATAAATGAAAAATAAAGTCAGTATCTCTACAGAATTATTGAGGTTCAGTTATTATTGTAACTTATAGCTGCTGAGTGTCCTCTGCCATATTGAGCTGTAGGGATCCAATATCCCTCCCAGTACCAAGCCTAGAGTGGCTCATGAACCCACCATATGCTGTTGCCATGCCAAGTGCAGCACCCAGGCTGCCATGTCTCCATCACCATACCCAGCATGGCTCTTGGGTTGCTGTGCCTCTGCCATTGGACCCAATGTGGCTCCCAACTTGCCGTGCCCAGGGTGGCATCTAGCCTGTCATGCAGCCAATGTGAGACCTGAGGTAGGTACATTTTTTGTGTTTGTGAAGAGAACACTTTTTGACACATCTTCTGGCACGCTTGGTGAAATGGAAGTTAAGTCCACAAGTCCCACCCAACAAGCACACCAGAAAACCTTGAGTGGCAGTCACAACAGAGGCAGCCAACGGTGGCAGCGGTGGCTGATGAAACTGGCCCAGCCATGGGGGCACCACCCAGTGAGCCAGGGCTGTGGCGGAGAAGGCTGGCCCAGCCATAGAGGCAGAGCTCTCAGAGGCTAGCCCAGTCATGGAGCCAGAGCCCACAGAGGCTGGCTCAGTCATGGAGCCAGAGCCTACAAAGGCCGGCCCAGCTGCAGAGACAGCGTCCACAGAGGACATCCCAGCCATGATGCCATGGGAGCCTCACAGTAGGCGTGGGACGCTCAACTGAGATGGCAGAGGACCACTGAACATGGTATGGTGGCCCTCCTGCCACAAAAGGTAAGGAGTGGGGAGGAAGGAGTCTCTCTCTGTGCGTGTGAGAGAGGTGTTTAAGAGAAAGAGGGAGGGGGGAGGGACCAGGAAGGATGTCATGGAAGTGAGAGATAAGGGGGAGAGGCAAGGGAGGAGGGAAGGAAAGGAGCCTGTGCTAGCCCTCCCTTATGTGGAAGTGTTCCACATAAAGTGGAAGTATTCCACAAGGGCAAGAATTCTTGTCAGAAGATTTAATTTTGGAGGGAATTTTAATACCTTCCTCTGGGTTTTTTTGTCAGGTTTTTCTGTAAAATTAGTGGCTCCTCAAGTTTACAGAAACATCTGTCCCAATTCACCAATTTAAGTATCTGCAGATGGGGGCCATGCCACTAATAGTATATAGATAACATGTTACTTAAAATCTCTCATATTATATGTTGCCTATCAAGGAGACAACCTGATGCAGGATGTTCCAGTTTCCCTTCATTTTGCACACTGCAGCTCCCATCATCATCTTGAGGTTCAAAACCAGTCTTGAGACTCCTAGGTTTATTTCTGATGAGTTATACCTGCCATTGATGGACAGACAGGTAGATGGACATACAAATCCTTTCATTATCATATATCCAGGGTAATGGCAAACTAAGTGGTTTGTTTTGTTATGATATTTGGTTTAGACCAGGGTGACGAAGCCTTGTCTGGGTGTCCATGCTCTTGCCTGTCCTCATTATTGATGACTTTCAGGAGCCAGTGCAAGCCTTGTCTGTTTGCAAAGGCTTATAAGGGGCTATGAACAGGCATGGGCGGGTGGCCTTTGGTGTTTGCTATTGTCAAAATAGCATGGAAGTTAAACCCCCCTTTCCTAGATGGCACAGTGCAATCACCTTGGGTCCCACATAGTTAAGTTATATGTCAAGGGATCAAAGCAGGGGCCTCTACTGTAATGTGTTGTTTGGCCCTAAGTCATATTACCTTTTGCTGAATCAGCAGTAACAGATTTAACTTACAGTTTGCAAATGACTAAAAATATTGGGGTCTCTGATTTTCTTGATATCATTATCAGGATACTTGCCTCCTACAATTTTGGTGGTGTGAGATGTGCGTTGTACTGAGCTGGACATCTCAAAGGAGTGGTGCTCCTGGAAGTCTGTTTTCATCTGTACAACTCCAGTCGCCATAATGACACACTTTGGCCTTCGGCAGTATTTTTATGACCTGAGGAAGAAAAAAACTACAATCATTCCAATCTGTCAGATGAACTGTTACATTAATCACCATCTTTCTGCTTTTTATACTATTGAATTTGAATGTTTATAAAGCAGTTCTCAACTTTTTGACTAGTTCCAGAGAGACCAAGACCAGAGCCCAGGATATTTCTATTCAACATATGAAGAAATAGAACAAAACATGTTGGTGAATGTGAATTTATGGTATCAACGGGAACAGGATGCAGGTTTATCCCCTGCCTTTGAATGCACTCAACTTTATCCCATGTAAATTATTAGTTTTCTCTATAGGAGTGAATGGCAGAACTCTAAACAAGGGCACTGAGACACCAGACAGCCTTGCTTTCATTGACAGAGATCCTTCATATATCCTTCAAGTACAGGGACTATGTGTCTCTGTGTACAGAGATATTTAGATAACATCCTTGCAGTACACAAGGACTCCTACCACAGATAGTCATGTTGATGGACACCCTGTTGTTATATCTGGTAGCAGCCTGACTAGCCCATTCTCACCAGAGCTTAGAACAGTAGTTCTCAACCTGGGGGTCGGGACCCCTTTGGGAGTTGAACAGGGGGAGCAGCTTGGCGGAGGGGGGGTGAGATAGAGTGTTCCATCTGTCTGGGGGAGCGGAAAAGAGCAATATCGGCATAGTGGGACAAAAGGCAGAACTGAACTGAGAAACCCCAGGAAAAAACAATTTATATACAATCATGAACGATGGATCTTCACACCATTGGTCGTTTTCGGTTTAATTTCTGTGAAAGAACACTCGCATAACTTTATTGTTGGGGGGGGGGTCACCACTACATGAGGAAGTATATTAAAGGATCGTGGCATTAGGAAGGTTGAGAATCACTGGCTTAGAAGCTAAGCAGGGTGAGTCATAGTTAGTCCTTGGATAGGAGACCACCAAAAAAGACTGGGATTGTCATGTAGAGGAAGGCAAAGACAAACCAAGTCTGCTCCCCTGTTGCCTTGACTGGGGTTGCCATGAGACGGCTGGGACTTGATGAACACAATGATTAATTAACATTTAGTACCTGAATAAGGTGCAATGGCCAGTGGCAAATGGTCACACAAGACAGTGTTGTAATAAGTCATGTATTGCTTCCCACATTACAGTCTTGCTTATTTATGTAATATTTTTAAAATACATTTCAACTGTGCCATCTGTGAAGTGAATACATGGGGAAGGGTTTCTATACCAATAGGGTTGTTACAGGTGGAAGAAACCATTGACTATGTGATAGGGCAACGAATACAGCACAATTTATCTATTCATTCACTGTACAATTGCCTCTGGCACTATATATGGAATATCACAGTTAACTCTGCCCGGTAAGAGGCCTAACATAATCAATAAAATGTTAATTTATTCAAAATGCTACTTATTTAGAAATTTTCACTGTTACCCATCTACTGGAATCAACATCAATCCCTACATTATAAATACCCTGAAGAAAGCATACCAAAACCCCCAAACCCACCTATATTTATAGTAACATCCCAAATTTAAATATCACAATCAAAAATAAAATATTGTAAATTGTACCCTTTCTTCAGTTTACCAAGACTGTTGATTGTCTCTTACATAAGTTTCTTGATCATCAGCCCCATATCCTGTTGCAGAAGTCCTGCAGAGTCTTGGTGAGAATTCTTACATAACTCAATAGAATTCTTATTTATTCAAAATGTAGGATATTTGATAGTTATCCATTTATCAGAACACATGTCACACTGTACATTTATAAAACACATGAAGAAAACAGATTTTAAAAACCATCAACAACTAAGTATTACATTCCAAACTTCTTATATTTAACAAGAATAATAAATAAAAATTGTACCTTTTCCCCCTAGCTACCAGGGGTGTTGGCTGTCTCTGTTACAAAAAAGAAGTTTCTGGACCATAAGTTCCGAGTCCTGTAGTAGATGTGAGCAAGCTAAAGTGTTTTGGCACTCTTGTGAAGTCAGCTTGGTCCTCCAGCATATATCAAATATGGCTCTGAATAATTCATTCTTTAAATACACACTAGCCCCTAGTGGGCTATGTGGTTACATCCATTTCTACAGCTTCAGCACTCCAACTAAGATGACAAATTCTTAAGGGCAAAGAGGGCCATACAGCAAAAGCCACAACTAATGAAGGTTAAATAAAGCACACTATCTCATGGAAGACCTAGCATACAATTTTAGGCTGTTTGATTCACACAACATTAAAATGCTTTTTAAAAAAATCTGCAATGTGAATTTAGTAAAATTTACATTTGATGAAACAAAATTATAAGTTTCAAATTCCTGTAAGGCTCTGTATTTTCATGTCACCCACATATATAGGCTGTATTCAGGAATCATTCAGTTTTCTTTGCTTGCTGTCATATTCCTGCATACCCTCCTTTCTCCTCTCAATGTAGAATGTGACTGAACATTTCTTGGTTTGAGAAGTGTTCCAAGTGCACTTTGCCCCAATGCACCTGGGGAAACTGGAGTTTATTTGTTTCTCCAAAAACTAGGATTTCTAATTCAGGATGAAACCAAAGTGGAGCTGTCAGACCTGGCATATTTTAACAATTTCATTAGCTGTAGAAGTTGTGCACTCAAGGAAACACTCTTATTTATTTAAAAATGCAGGATGACTTAACCTTTGCTCCTGCATAATAAAGCTTTGTGGCATTAGCTTTTGGTTCAACTGTTTTTTGGAAATTCTCAAAATCAAGGGTCAATAGCGACCTGAGGCAATAACTAAAGGTGTTATTTGGGTCATTCTCCAGGGTTTGAATCCTATGGTCTATTTCTACCACAGCCTGGGGCCCTGGCAGAGAACGAGCAGTAGGAGTCATAGAATCATAGAATCATAGAGTTGGAAGGGGCCATACAGGCCATCTAGTCCAACCCCCTGCTCAACGCAGGATTAGCCCTAAGCATCCTAAAGCATCCAAGAAAAGTGTGTATCCAACCTTTGCTTGAAGACTGCCAGTGAGGGGGAGCTCACCACCTCCTTAGGCAGCCTATTCCACTGCTGAACTACTATGACTGTGAAAAACTTTTTCCTGATATCTAGCCTATATCATTGTAACTAGCCTATATCAGAGGGCTGTTGTATGGATGAAATAGAGGAAAAGAAAATGATGCAACTGTTTTGGGACCCCATGTGCAAAAAGGCAAAAAATAAATGAAATAAATAAATAAGAAATGCAGATGGAGGTGTGAGGCATATAAAAGGCATATCTAGCCTATATCGTTGTACTTGTAGTTTAAACCCATTACTCTCCTCTGCAGCCAGTGGGAACAGCATCCTGCCCTCCTCCAAGTGACAACCGTTCAAATACTTAAAGAGGGCTATCATGTCCCCTCTCAACCTCCTTTTCTCCAGGCTGAGTCCAGTGGGGCTGAGACCCAGCTCTACATTCTGGGGTATGTCAGGTCTTGGGACAAGTTGCCTTCCAGCTTGGATAACTCGCCACAGGAGCAGCACTACTGGACCCAGGCCAAGACCCCAGCAAGCCCGCAGCAGCATCATTGGAGGCTTGATAACTATCAGAAGATCAGCATGCTTGGCAGCGCAGTGTCAAAGCCTGGCTACAGCTCCTTTCTCTGATGAGGACTAGCACCAGCTGCAGGCTCTCTGGCTGAGGGCTGCCCCACCCAGCTTCTGGCTATATCAGAAAGGCCTTGAGGCAAGGTCCTTTGTGGGTGCGACTTGTGTGTTCCCTGCCTGTCTTCCCAGTCAACTCCTTGGGGCTTTTTGCATGCCTTCAAAATCGCACAATGGTTGCCAATTGGAAACGCTATTGATTTGCCATAACGCACGACGTCGTAGACAATCTGCCACACACCTGAAACCAATCTGCAAAAAGCGCTTCCTTGTAGCACTTTCAGGGGAATCCCAAAAAGTGGATTCACCCTCCGGAAAGCGCTACACTCTTGCAACCAATCTGCAACACTAGCGAAAAAGACCTGTGCGTTAACATTGTTGCGGTTTCTTCAAAGTCCCTCCTCCTGAGCCTGTCCTCCAAACTTCCGGCGAAGCGATCGCCATTTTTTTTTCTCCGAGCGAGCGGGGATAAACGCACCAGCGAGCCTCTTTCTGTTTAGAGGCTTCCCTGGCTTCAGTCCTTCACCTTTAGTCACTAAGCACAAACCACAGAAAAGCCCGTTTGCTGATGTATTTTCCCATTAATTTTTACACATTCATTCAGTCGAAAATCGGGCCCGTGAGAGGGGGGGGGATTTTTTTTTTTCACTCGAGGCAGCGTGGCAACGATCATACGATCAAACGACAGCTCAAACACATTAGGCAGCTGGATGGGTCTCTCCGCTGCAACGAATCTACACAGATTCGTTACAATGGGTCTTTTTTTTTTTAAAAAAAAACCTTTCTTAAAGGGAAAGGGGCTGTTTGGGAGCATGCTAACGGCTGCCCATTGGCTGCTTGACGGCCAGGGGCGGGACGAGCTTGGCAATAGCGCTTCCTTTCTAGCGATTTCTGCCGAGACCGGAAGCTGTGGGAAACGCTACAAAACGCAACTGGATTCCAATACAAAGGCAGGTATGCATAACGACGAATTCCACTATTTTAAATGGCGATTTTTCATTCAGTGACCAATTTGCAACAAAGATCCCGGTGCGTAAAGCCCCCTTGTTCTAGTTTGCTTTGGCAAAGCTCTGTCTGTCTGACTCCTGACTACACTCTCCAGACCCTTGGCTTTGGTTCCTGATTACACTCCCAGCTCTAGGCCTTGGCTTCTGACTGGTTCTCTGCTTGCCTTCACTCCCCACCCTGCTTACTGTGAACTCTGACTCTCTTGGCTCCCAACCTCCTGACTGGACTCTGGACTTTGGCAAACTGTCTGCTCCGGCACAATCACCAAGCCATACAGGGCAGCACACCCGACCCACTGCAGAGACAGAGGGAACTCCTGGGTTTTAATATAAATTTTTTAATAATTAAAATGTTTTAATCTGAATGTTGTGAGCTGCCCTGAATCCCTGGCATACAAATTTGATAAATAAAATAATGACATTTTGAGTTCTCACCCCATTAATCAAAATTGTTACCTGGCACTGGCCTATAGATAGGTAATGAAAACCTAGTGCTTCAAGAAGTATTCTATTTTCCCCAAGTTATAGATGAGATAGACCAAACTTGATGTAAGTATGCAAGCTTTGGTGGCAACCTAGAATCATTTATACTGTATAGTTCTGCTCTTAGTTCCAGAGAAACAGCTAGTGATTTCCCAAAATGTGTTTTGCATCAACACTTGGAGACTACAAATTCAAGACAAACTTCCTTTCCTACCTGCTGTAATATGAACATGAGAAACAAGCTTTCCCCCATGATGGTGTCTTTTTTTAGCTCCTATGGCATATTTTCCTTATGCTAGTGTAAGTGGGAAGGCCAAAGCAGGAAAAGCTGCTTAGAAATCCTACCCATCCACACAGATCCCTAGGGATGAATTGCCACAGTAAGACTTTTCCTTATAAGAGTAAAGAACATGTCTTGCAGCTGCCAAAGGGACTTCAAGGCTTCAGGTCAGAAATAATAATAAAACCTTGACTCAGGCAAGCACTCTCTGACTTCTCAGAGAAGAAATCTTTTTTTAAAGGAACATGTTAGAGGAACTGCCTCTCTGTAGATGATCTGGCAATTAAGACAGGTTCTGAATGCCAGTTAATTAAAAAAAATTAGGAAGATTGTTTTCCCTTGAGACATATAGCCAAGACTCACTAGAGAAGTATAGCACGTGTACAGACCATCTCTATTCAGTTCCATGGGTCTATTGAGGGAATAACTGTACATTTGGCTTTTTAGCTCTACATTTGGCAACTCAGGTCCTATTCTCTGTTCCTGTGGTAAATCTTTTCCTGCAAGCTGAGGTGGTGTGTTGGACTGCTCCCCTGTTAAAAAGAAACTCCCTGTGCATACAAAACCAGCAGACCAGAGAGAAAGTTTTTTGGATGCTAATAACTATCAACATTTAGAAGAAAGGGAAAACGATCTTTCTTCCTAATTTTTTAGGAAGACAACTCTGTGATGACCAACTGTGTAGTTCTCCTGCCCAGTTAATCATGGCCTACTTAATGCAAATAACCAGTCACTGAATTCTCTATAGGGTAGCGATCCCCAACCTGCGGGCCGCGGACCACATGTGGTCCTTCGACTAATTGGAGGTGGGCCCCGAAGGACGCCTTCTCCCCCCCCCAGCCCTTTACAACACACTTCATTGTTGTGGTGTGTCTGTATCTTATTTTGACGGGATGTTTAAACATTACCATAGCGATCAGAGAGCGTTAGGGCAGTGGTTGAGAGTAGAGGAGTAAACTACCCCCCCCCCACCGGGCCTCAGTAAAAGGCGTTGAGTGGTCCCCAGTGAGTGGTCCCTGGCGTTGAGTGGTCCCTGGTGATAAAAAGGTTGAGGACCACTGCTATAGGGGATGCAATGGGATGTCTGGGTCAACTTCTTTAGCCACAGGTTTAGAAAGTCATCTGCTCATACTACTCTGCACTCCATATAGTTTCATCATAGTGCTATCTGTCATTAATTACAGTGGCTCACAAGCAAATAGTAAACAATGTACAAAACAGCAGGCTGCAGAACAGATGGTTTCAGATGACCCAGATATGATAAACCACAAGCTTCTTGGAAAATCAACTCCCACTCCCCCCACACATCAGTCCGGCCACAGGAAAACTTGTCTTCACCACCAGAGATATAATGAAGTTCAATTTCAGCAGAAAACCCATATTAAAAGTTGAGTATTGAGACTAAACGTTATGAGATTAGCCTCAGAGTGAACATTCTTAGGGTTGAACTACAAGGAAACTAGTTAATAGCCTTTTCGATTCTGGCCCCAACCTGGTGGAATGAGCTCCTGGAGGAGCTAAGGGCCCTGTCAGAATTACCATCTTTCCACAGGGCCTGTAAGACAGAGCTCTTCCGCCAGGCATGTGGTTGAGGCCAGGGCAGAGCCCGGGTTCCATCCAAGATCCCTAATCCATCAGCCAGTCTCTCTCTCCTCTCTCTCTTACAGAATTAACATCCAACCTTTCTCTGAACAAGCGGGGAAAGTGGGGAGAGTTACAGAATAGAATGCCATCTTTTATTGAAATAATGGGGTATTTATGGGATTTTATGTGATTTTACTTTGATTTTATATTTTATTGTGAACCGCCGTGAGACCTTTTGGCAAACAGCGGTATATAAATCCAATTATAAATAAATAAATAAATAATACAACAAATTTTATATGTTGATTTTATGGAATCCTGGTAAGAGGGGAAAGTATGAATACTTTAACTGAATTCACTCTTGTAGTACCATCCCAAAAATCTTGGCTGAGGGTTAGAGCTGGGAACATGCTTAAGCATTAGCCCATCTCAGTTTTTGTGTCAGTTCACACATATATACACCCAAATAACAGTATTTGGTGACTTCAGACTGAGTCTTGTATGTACTCAGTCTGAAGTCACCAAATACTGTTATTTGGGTGTATATATGTGTGAACTGACACAAAGACCAAGTCTCCACAATAGAAAACTATCAAAATATTTTTGAAAAGAAGGGGGTATAAGAAATGATGTAGTGAGAAGAATGGCAATGGTCTATAGACATTATGCCACTATCAATCTTTCTGTAGCCACTAGGGCTCTTTTTTTTGGCTTTACCCAAACAATGTGCAAGATCTAAGCAAGTATGTTAATGATAGCACCTTTTGGAAGTCACTAATTCATAGGATCGCCATGATTTGGAAGTAACTTGATGGCACAACGCACACACCTCCCAAAATAACATGGCTATTCTTGTGTGCTGGATTCAAAATAGTATTGTTTTTCTCCTCTTTTTGGCAGCAGAGATTATTTGAAGAGACTGTTTTCAATAAGCAGAGACAGGAGGCTTGAAACATTATTTCAGTATGAATCCACTTGAATCCTTTAATGCAGAGGCTCAGAAGATCTTATGATATACACACACAGTATCCGGTAGTTTAAAATGTAAAAACAATCAGAAAAAAGGCAAAAAGTTACTTTCAAGCTTAGTCAACATACACTACAGATTTCAGCAAGACGTTTATCAAAGAATTTCACACTGTATTTGGATCTAGTAGCAATCATGATAATTTGTTTCATTTTATATAGCAAATCTGACAGTGATGTTTTTAAATTTTATAACAAATGAAACTACTGATCTTATTTACAGTATAAATAGGCCTTTTTTCTTTCTTTCTTTTTTCGGTGAGGAAGATGTCCTGTCACATGTTATAGACAAGCAGTATCTTAGCTCTTAAATGCAAAATAAAGCAATATGAAAGTAAACTATATATATTTATATATGTATAAATAAATATCTTCTATTTTGGAATTCCCAGTATACCTTCTCAGCTCTGGAATGCATACAATTCTGATTAAATTTCTGCTGGTTTTTATTATAACAAATCATCTTGAATCCTCATTCTTCAGCTGCTGCTCTTGAAAACTGCTTTTCGTACAAGCTCATGACATGATGTACAAACTGATACTGTTCAGAAGTCTGGATCATTCCTCCCCTGGGGAAAAAAAGGAGGTAAGTGAGCAGTTTTGGGAGCCAAAATCTCATTTCTATATATGTACTAATGACAAAAGCCACTCGGGGCAGGTGAAAACAGGACCAAGTACAAAGGAACTGATCCAAAGTGTAGTGGCTTTACTAAAAGGCCTTTTATGATCTACCTCTGCTGATCTCTCCTAGGCTGGGCTCTGACTCAGAAACAGATTCCTCAGAGATGAAGAGGATGATTCCATCCCAGGAGATCCTGGGGACACCTGACACTACTGGACCTCCTGAATTCTGAGCGCTCAATGGAATAACATGTCCCTGAAAGTTTCGTTACAGGTGGTGCTACCAACATGCCAGACCCCAGGGCAGCCCACCCCCTATCTTGTGGGGCCAGATATTTGTCCCCATGTCCTCCCTACCATCCAGCTAGAGTGACAGAGATGGTGGGCTTGTGAGGAAGCAGTTCAGTTATGACTGCCTAAGAGCATATACTGTTTGCCAGGATCAAGATTCAATCAACTCCCGGACAGTCAAAGCCCAGGAACAGGGGAGGCCTCTTGTTATCCAGGATATTTAAGTCCTGGGCTAAACAGAGAGTCTTGATGGCTCACGCAGTATGTATGGCTACTATGTTTATGTGTTATCTGTAAGCCTGGATTTAGAACATAGCTAGCAAGATGCAACCCTGATTTCAGTGTTCTCAAGAAGACTAGACAGGGTCTTCAGCTACTAGGCAAACTCTTTGCTTCTGATTAATCCTTTGACTGCTTTAGACCCTTGCTATTAGAGCCAGAACATCATCCAAGATTCAGTTTGCAAACAAACCTGATCTCAGGCCCCAGAATCTGTTGTAGACCCTTTATGTATCTGCAAAATGTATATCCTACCTTTCTGCTCCTACAAGAGCTGCCAAGGTGGTTAAGCATTTAAAACACAGAGGATAAAATTACATTATAAAAAAATGAAAATCACCCCCCTCCAAAAAAAACATACATATTAAAACAACTTTATACTTTAAAAATAGAGTTAAAATGCATATAAAACACAAAGTACAGAATGTTTTAATACTAAATGTTATTTTATCAGTGTTTTTATATATATTATCTTCCCTGAGCCTTTGGGGAAGGGCGGGTTAGAAATAAAATTTTATTATTATTGCATACAGAACATAAACTGAATTATTAAAAAAGAGGGATAATTGAGGGAATGCCAAAGGAAACAGAAAAGTCTTCATGAACTGGCAGAAGATTGCAACAGAAGAGGACTGTTGAATCTCCCTGGGGAGAGAGTTCCAGTACTTTGGTGCCATTCCTGAGAAGGCTGTCTTCTGGGTTACCACCTGTCTAATCTCAGAAGATGGAGGCACCAGAAGCAAGGCCTCCAAACATAACCACAATGTTCAGGTGTGTTTAGAAGAGATTAGGTGGATCAGCATGTGGCTAGGCCTGATCCCCTAGTTCGAGAGGTGTGTTGCTTGGCAGGGGCAAAGATTAAAGATATTACAGACACGATGCCAAAACTGATAAAATCCATGGATTTCTACCCATTTGTGATGGTCCACATGAGAATGAACAACACAGCCATCAACACTATTGTGCGTATTAAGAGTGACTACGAAGATCTTGGGAGGCAGCTGAAATGAATGGGGGCACAAGTGGTTTTCTCTTTGATTCAGCCTCTCAGGGAAGACAAATTAGTCAGGAGCTGAAGATAATGGAAGTAAACCGCTGGCTGCATTGGTGGTGCCAGCAGTTGGGATTTAGATTCTGGGACCATGGAATAGGTTTTCTAAAAGAAGGCCTACTAGCACAGGCTGGGCTTCACTTATCCAAATTAGGGAAGAATGTGTTTGGCAGGAACCTGGGGACATTTATCAGGAGAACTTTAAACTGAAGTCACAGGGGAAGGAGATGTTCAATGTAGAGATTCTAATGTAGGAGAGCAAATACTCATGACCTGCCTGGGAAGGATGGGTCAAATAGAACCTAAGGGTTCAGGAGCCTATATACCAATGCCCAAAGCATGGGCAATAAAAAGAAAGAGCTTGAGCTTCTCATAGACAGAGAGATATGATTTAACAGCCATTCCAAAAACTTGGTGGAATGATTCCCATGACCGGAATGCAGTAGCGGATGGATAGGAGTTGTTCAAAAGAAACAGAAAACGTCAAAGAGTAGTGGCACGATATGTGAGGAGTGGGCTTCCCTGTCAAGAGATACTGAAGGAGAGTGACACTTTGTTGGAAAGTATGTGAGTGAAGGGAGAGAAAAACAAGGAGTTTAGTTGTTGACGTCTGCTACAGACCCCCTAACCAGAGTGAAGATGCGGATGCTGCAGTCTGAGATAGTACCATTCCAACAGGCCTGTGCCCTGTGATTATTCTCTATGTGCACATCAACTGTAAGAGACTTCTCAGTGAGTAGCAACCCATGCTGTACACTGGTAAATACTACAAAATTTGAGCCCAATGTCGCCTTTAAGACTAACAAAGATTTATTCAGGGTGTGAGCTTTCCTGTGCATGCACAGAACAGCTCACACCTTGAATAAATCTTTGTTGGTCTTAAAGGTACCTTTGGGTTCAAATTTTGTTTTACAGCTTCAGACCAACACAGTTACCCACTAGAAACTAATAAATACTGGATATGTGGGAAATTATCCCAGAAAAAGTAGATATTTTCTTTTTGTGCTCATGATCAGTAGAAGAAACCCTCCAAGCACTGCTAATTTTGATTCTGAAAGTGCCAGTTCACACTTGAAACAATTTTCCTTTAGTTCTGGACTAGATATAGCTGAAGCACTGAAGGGGCATTTTCTAATCTTTGAGCTGAGCCCCATCAGGAAATGCTTTTCACAGTCTTTTAACGCTTATTACGCATCATATTATGCACCAATATTGCTAGAAGTTACAAGCACATCATAAAAAGGACAATATTTATTTGGGGCATATATTGGCGTCTGCACAAGACTTGTGAAAAAATCCAGAAATAGATGGAATAAGTACTGTAAAAAGCTTGTAAGTGATCACTTCTACACGACTTCAATAGCTTGGTCATTGGGAAGTGAATTAAACTCTCAGCAAGTCCTAACAATTGATTGCTCTTGCAGAAGAGCATTTGTGGGTCTTTCTATGACATCATTGTACAAATATGAAATTGGTGACATAGAATTTTGCAAAGAGAGTGGTAAAATCCCCACATTAAAAGAACAAGTTCCTAGTCCTTATGGCTGTAGAGATTGAACTAAAAGAGTGAACATGCTGTAGAGATAAACTCCCAAACTGTGTCTGTTTATATTGCTGCTTTCAATAAAGATCAGCTATTAACAATATATTAATTGGATACAGGAGGGCTCTGATTTGGTTGCAGGTGGAATCTGAATCAGGAGAAGTGATGTATTCTTTTGTCTCAGATGGTTTTGTTTTATTGACTATATATTGTGGGTTATTCAACATGATGTGGATTATTCTTAAGTGGATTGCTGGCATGGTGTAGTGGTTAAGTGCGGCAGCCTCTAATCCAGAGCACCTGGTTTGATTCCCCACACCTCTGCATGCAGCCAGCTGGATGACCTTGGGGTAGTCACAGTTCTCAGAGCTCTCTCAGCCTCACTAACCTCACAGGATGTCTGTTGTGGTGAGAGTAAGGGAAAGCAATTCTAAGCCACCTTGAGATTCTTTTAGGTAGTGAAAAACTGGATATAAAAACTAACTCTTCTCTTCTTCTCTTCAGTTGGGCGTCCTTCTCCCTCTTCTGTTCTATGGGGGTGTTTTGCTGGTTTTGGCCAAAGGAACTGAGGCCTTGGTTTCAGTGTGAAACAGCAAAAGAAAATTGTTGGAATATTTGGCAAACCGATAGCTTAACAGGAAGGTATAAAATTTTGGATATTATCCAGAGTGTTGCTTTTGATAACTGAGTATAAAAATTATATGACTTTGGTTTAAACCCTGGAGGATGGGAACAACAGAAGAATCAACATTTTGGAAACCGAGAACACAGCTGCTAGACAACCTCCCTTCCTTTACTATTCCTTTCTTTACTCCTTTCCTGCCACAAAATTCCTGGCTGCACACAACCACTAGGAGGTGTTGTGGCTACAACAATTACTGAATGAATAGTCTCCCAAACCAGGCTTAAGACTACTTCATAACTGAAATGTATAAGTGTTGCCATGAAGTCTCTATGCTCATGACCAAATATCAGTTTAAATGCCTTTTCAAAACCTTGTGTCTCTCTCCACGTCTTTGGTGGATGTCTGAGTTGTCATTCTTCTTACCTACCATTAACTTGCCAGACTACCACATGAACAGTATCAAGCCTAACTATTTCTTATCTATTTAACTCACTAACAGGCCAGTCTTCTGTACTGCTATATTCTGAATTCAGTAGAACTCATTCCCAAGTAAGTGTATTTAGGAATGTATACCATGTTCCACCAACATTTTGGGCATTTCCGCACATCAATAAAAATGGCGTTATGCCAACTGAATGGCAAAGCGCTAAATTTTATCACACTTTCCAGCCCCTCCTCACCTTTTTGCTGTCTCGCATTTGTCTGCCACCTTTTCACGATTCTCACCCTTTACATCTGTTGCTGGAAATGGTGGAAGAAAACAATGCGCCTTATATGCGGCACACTTCCGCCTGTCAATAAATTCAGGCAACCAATCCCCTTCCTCCATATTTTGACGCAGTTTAAAGGTCCTGCAACGCCTGCTAATTTTTAAAAAAATAATACTTTGTTGTTACAATGCCTATGTGTGGAATCATAGGGGTATAGAGCTTTTTAAATGCCACACCTTATTGGATCACAAGTCTTTTGATACGTTTTAAAATTAATATTGTTCCTGATTTTTTTTGGGGGGGGGACTTTCGAGAGGCATGCTTTGTGTTACAACTTTTAAAAAATATTCTTTTATTTCTGACATTGCCTACACGCGTGTCCGCCTATTTGTTGTTCCAGGAATGCCGCCATTTAAAAAAAGAAATTCCCATCCCTGGGAACAAGGGAGATGGAAGTGGGTTTGAAATTAAGGATGTAGCAAGCTGTCAGCTGGCCAGATGCTGGATGTGGGCAATATCATGTGGAGCGGCCAGAATGTAACACCTTCATTAGGTCAGCATTTTACTATATTTATCGCATGCAGAAAAGTCCTTTATTTATGTGCTTACATAAAACATTTCTACATCATCTTTTCACACAATTCAATTCCACACAATTCAAGGCAGCAAACAGATTGCCATTCGTCTAGCCACAAATGGTGGGGGAACCAAAAGCAAGGCCTCTGAAGATGAATTGTTGGGTACATTCATAAAGGTATAGATGGTCCTTCTGGTATGCTGGCTCCAAGACATACTGGACTTTAATTGGGCCTGGAAGCAAATTGTGAGCTAGTGTAACTGGAAAAAAGCTGAAGTTATATGGTCCCTATGAAGAAGAAAAAGAGTTGGTTCTTATATGCCGCTTTTCTCTACCCGAAGGAGGCTCAAAGTTGCCTTCCCTTTCCTCTCCCCACAACAGACACCCTGTGAGGTGGGTGAGGCTGAGAGAGCCCTGATATTACTGCTGGGTCAGAACAGCTTTATCAGTGCCGTGGCGAACCCAAGGTCACCCAGCTGGCTGCATGTGGGGGAGTGTAGAATTGAACCCAGCACGCCAGATTAGAAGTCCACACTCCTAACCACTACCCCAAACTGGCTCTATGGTGCACTCCAGCCTGGCCACAGCATTCTGGACCACGAGTCACTTCTAGAAAGTCTTCAAAAACATTCAGTTTAATATTTACTGAAGGGAAAGCAACATTCTACTACTACCTGAAGGAGTCTCAAAGTTGATTACAATCACTTTCCCTTCCTCTCCCACGACAGACACCCTGTGAGAAAGGTGGAGCTAAGAGAGCTCTGACAGGACTGCTCTGTGACTAGCCCAAAGTCACTCAGCTGGCTGCTTGTGGAGGAGCAGAAAATCAAACCAGGCTCACTAGATTAGAAACCACTGCTCTTAACCACTACACCAAGCTGGCTCTCTTAAAGAAGTTATTGTTAGGTCACTAAAACCGTTTATTGCATTAATTTCCCCTGAATTCACCACAGCTTTCATTTTAAAAAGGTAAATTTGTGGCCCCTTTTGTTGCAGGGATACATGCACAAGAAAGAGACCCCTCCAAAAAGAAAGAAAAGCTAGGAATTCAGAATGAATACTATATTGGCAAAAACAACCAAAACAAGACCAAGAGCCAATTATAGTACAGATTATGAATTATAAATAATAATGAAAATTAGTATAAGGCTGAAGAAAAACACTAAAACAGTCATAACGCCAAATTGCAAAATTCCCCAAGGCCTTTAAAAAACATAGTTGCAATATTAAGTTCAAGTGAATGTAAACAAGAAGAACTATGGGTTTAAATCAAAGATATTATCAAGGAGGAATGAGCAACAACTAATCTTGTAGCCAAAAGAAAAAGAAAACCTCAATGGGTGACTGATTAAACTCTTAAAATTGCTAATAGATGAGAAGCAAAAGTCAAAGGTGACCAAAACATAATCAACAGTCTAAATGCAGTGTTCCAATGACTTGTAGGTAGAGTCAAAGAGAACTACTGTAATGGTCCATGTAAAGAAATAGAAGAGAACAAGAGGTCTGTTCCACGAGACTCAGGAAATCAAAGGGAAGTTTACATAATGATTAGGCATGCTAAAAGTTCAACATGGAGATACATTAATTGAAAGGACAAAATAATGAAAAGATAGGAACAATCCACTGAAGAACTGTACAAAAGAAATGAAAGGATGGCAGACTACTTTGATTGATATTTTGAAAGGAAACTACACAGAGAGCTACACTGAAAGCAACTGGGAGAAACAAGTAAATCAATAAAGTTATTCCAAGCAACAGAAACTGAATCCATCGAAGTCTTAACAAGATTGTGCCAACAAATATGGAAAGAAAACAATGGCTCATAGGTTGGAAACACTCCATTTACATTACAATTTCACAAAAAAACAGACATCAAAGACTGCAACAACTATTGGACCATATTAATTTTTCATGCAAGTAAAGCAATGCTTCAAATCTTACAACAAAGACTATTATTGTATATGGAATCGGAAATAATGGTTTTCAAGCAAATTCAGCAAAGGCTGATTCTGTGAAGGCTTAAGGGGGTGGCAGGTTACAGTGGGTGAGCGATAGGGTTGTGAGTGTCCTGCATAGTGCAGGGGTTGGACTATATGACCCAGGAGGTCCCTTCCAACTCTATTATTCTATGATTCTATGATTCTAATTTCACTCCCGAGTGATCCCCCCCCCTCCAAAAATCTCCAGAATCCAGCCTGGCCTGGACAAAATTAACCTAATATTCCACAGTGGAAATCAGAGGCCATTCCGCATGACTTAAATGCAGCAGAAGTCTTACTTTTGGTAAATGCTACAAATTCAACGTTCCGCATGACGTTGCACACAATCTGCAAAACTCCCACAACACTCTTGCAAAAAACGCTTAGTTGTAACGCTTTTCGGGGAATTGGGAAAAGTGGATTCCCCCTGAAAAAAATGCTACACTTCTGTGCACAAGCTGCAACAAACATGTGCATTCTCAATGTAGCGGTAGAAAGAAAGTCCCTCCCCCACTCTTGCCCCAAACTTTCGGAGAAGCGATCGCCATTTCCCCCCCCTTAGACCTGCGAAAGCAATGAACGAGCGAGGCTTCTCCGGCTAAAGTCCCTCCAAAGAAGTGATTTAAAGTAAACCAAAGCTCCCTAAGTTCCCAAGCGCAACACAGCCCCCTGTTCGGCACTGCCGTAATTTTGGCCACAAATCGCGCCTGTGGGGGGGAGGGTTTCTACTTGAGGAGCGTGTAAACGATTAATCGAGAGCTCCTATGCCAGCAAAAAGGTCTTTCCAATGCAATGATTGAACGCATATTCGTTGCAATGGGTGTGTTTGGTTTAAAAAAAAACAGTTCTTAAAGGGAAAGGGGCTTTTCGGGAGCATGAACACAACAGCCCATTGGCTGTTCCGTTTGATTGACAGCCAGGGGCAGGAAGAAGCACAGAAAAAAATTGCTTCCTTTGTTGCGATCCCAGCGAGACCAGAAACCTGTGGGAAATGAATGAAACGCTACTGGGACTTCTATATTCCACTAAAAATAAAGGTATGTGGAATGACGAAATTCCACTATTTAATAATAGTGTATTCTGTGAACATTTGGTCCTTGTGTGGAATGGCCCCAACAATTCCCTGAGTATGCAAGGAAGGGCCACAAGAGACAAACACTGAAACATCCCTTCCTGCCCACCCACTCACAATCTGACTAAGTTCATAAAATCAGTTCATAAAATCTTTATTCACAGTACCAACCTTGCAGAATTCTGGGTGACCAGAACTGTTTCTTAAAAGAAAGGAGAATTTTCCTTACCTGTCTAGCCGTAGCTGGGAGGTTGTTCGGAGTATGTCAACAACACCCTCATTTTTCAACTGTTTGCAGCAAATGCTGGTGGCAATAAAGCAGCCAGTCCTCCCAATCCCTGCACTAGCCAGAGAGATCAAGAGACTATGAAGAAAAGTCTCCAGAAAAAGCATTCACATTTTTTTTAGTAATGAAAAAGTCATTTTACACAAAAGCATTGCAAAGGAAATTATATGCATAACATTGCTCATATTTCTAATACATACTCCACACCAAGACAAAACACCAAAAGGCAATTGTGATTCTTCTTGCTAGGGGTGCAGGGACAGTACATTGCACACAGATAAGCAAGGAAGGGAGTTTCTGTTGAGCTGTGACTGCTTCAACTGTTACCTCAATCCTTTCCCTTTTACCTACATTGTGTAATGCTCTTCCCCTCCCCCACCTGCTAGCATAAACATATACAATGCAGAAAGGGAAGTCGTCGTCCCCTTGTGGAAATTATGGCAGCATGGTTCATCTTCATATTACCCTTGCATACAAGGCACACAATAATGACATGCTTAAACAACTTAAAGCCATTCCATTCTCAACAATTGTACTGCTGGACAAATATTAACATGGCTATTACTTTGTAAGATCACAACCCCATGTACCATCCTCAGCCGACACACCTAAAGTACAGTTCCCTACAACGGATGAGTAGATTCCCCCCTCCCGCAGTACACCAAATCCCTATATGAAGGAACTCCCAAGAAAAGGGGCCTGGGTAAACTGCAGGAAAACCAGATGGATAATTGTGAAGCTCACTCACTCTTTGCTTCTGCTGTGGAGCATTATTAATTATTGCGCATGCATCTTCATTGCATCTTTGCAAGCAGGGATAGCATCTTTCCCACCAGGGATAGCAGCCAGGATGACTTCAATTTATAGTACAATGTCAACTGACCATCAGCTCAGCCTGCAACATGTCCAAGATCCTAGCATGCCATTCCCCTTTCCAGTAGGTGATTCAGTCCAGCTCTCTCACCCATCCTTCAGGTGAGTGAGAAAAATGTGGAGAGGGGTGGATAAGGTGTCTGGGCATCGAGACTACAAAGCTTCCAGAGCATCAGGTAAAGCCTGGATGTGACATTTAAACATAATGTGACATCATATTTGCATCTTATCCTGCCCCATAAGTTCCTGGGAATGCCAGGCATCAGTCAGGCATCCCTACCAAAAACCGCAATGACTAGAGTACATCTAGCTGCTCTGCTATGGGGTTGCCAACTCATTTGTTCTAGCCCGGCTTTGACACCACTGCAGACTGCTTGCCATGATCAGCATAGCAGTCTCCATCATTGGCATTGAGTGACAGGGACACCTGTACCTGTGATTCTCTAGTCTGTCTCTAGTCTCCGAAGGCATGGGAGCTCTACTGGATCAAGAGATCTGGCAACCCCATTCACAAGCCTTGCCTCTGGATATCTGTCTGTCCAATACATTGTTTCATGTGGTGTACCTTGTGTGGGGGCAGCACCATTTCATTACACAGAAGGAGGAGGAGGAAGAGGAGGAGGAGAGCTGTTTTTTTATACCCGCTTTTCACTACCTCTCCCCACAACAGACACCCTGTAATGTAGGTGAGGCTGGGACAGTACTGAGAATTGTGACTGGGCCAAAGTCACCCAGTTGGCTGCTTGTGGAGGAGGAGTGGGGAATCAACCTGGTTCTCCAGATTAAAAGGCACTGCTCTTAGCCACGGCACCAAGATGGAAGGCCATTATGAGAGTGTCTTTTATATCCGGAATATGCAGCTTCCATTTGTGTAGGACCAAGAAAGAAAGAATAAATGCTGTAATGGTCAGCATAATATTTTTTTCAATGAAAGACTAGAGTTTGGGCGAAAACGTTAGCAGTACAATGCCGAAAAGATGTTCGGGAAGCAATCTGGCTTCTGTCAGGCCAGATATGTCAGCATGTCACTTTAAATAACAGATATACCGAATAACAATTACTCCTTGGTCCAAGAGACAACCCCATGCTGTAGGTCTCATGCAGTGTTATAGTAGCCTCTCAGATGAGTTTTCATAGGTTCAATAATTTGGGCTAGCAGCTAGGCCCCTAGGGCGAAAAATACTAGTTGTGCAATGCTGTTTTAACCAAATCTATGGATGTATACAGGATACAAAATAAGACGGGCTTAGACTCACTTCAAAATATGAAGTGTCTAACAGATTTTTTAAAATGCATTTTGCTATATTGTACTAAATATCTAATGAGGTGTGTAATATAGGATATATAGTAATAACTAGAGGCCAAGCCCATTGCATTCAGGAATACAATAGGTGCTAGATTGGGGGAGGGGTGGAGTAACTCAGCGGACAACCTCCCCCTTCCCCCAGGAGGCAGCTGTTAGGGAACTCATCGGCAGAGGCAGCTCTCACATGGCAGGGATCTGCAGCCTCCAAGCCTCAGAGGGAAGTGGAAGGAGGAGGGGGTGGTCAGGGGTGGGGGATGGAAGGTGACTGGCTGGTTGCTGGACAGATAGGCAAGCCAGTTGGAGGAGGAGGAGGCACTCAGGGTGGGACAGCCTCCTCCCTGAGTTGGTGTTAAGCGCTGAGTGGCACTTAAAGCCATGAGACACACTCTTCCAAGGCCTTACCAGAAATATTAAGTGGAACAGATTAAATAATAATACAATAGCAAAATAGATTGATTATAATAACTGAAGTAAGGATTATTGTAATGATTACGATGAGGAGGAAGATGCTGAGGAAGGTGTTTTCTTCCCCTGCTTGTTTGTTTCATGTATTATGTAATCTAAAGTAAATTATTATATGTATAAATCTTTTCTGTACTGCCTCCTATATTTCTATTACACTTTTTATTTCTTTTTTAAAAATAAAAATATTAAAAACATTTATTAATCTTATTAACTACAGTTGATTATGCATTGTCTTTATGGCTGGCTCTTATAGTCATTATCTTAATGGGAACAGAACCAACTTCCGGACAGCTGTTTAATGAGGGAGTAATTAGAAGGGCAATTGTTCATTTCCTTTTTGAGCGGCCCTTTCCCCATTCAAACAAATATAAATGCTGCAAGACATACCTTCTGTCACTAGAAGAGAGAAAGGAGAGAATCATCCAGACTGTTTGGACATTTAGAGGTCTGGATAAAACAGACATTCTCTTAAATTTAAATCTGACATAGTAGCTGCATGAGCAAACTAGAGAATCAAGAACAGCATTTCAAAAAACAATTGTGTCCTTCCAGGCAAATACAGTTTTAAAACAAATGTTAGAAATGTGGTACACTAATGCATTGACCGAACGTATTACATTCTCATTTGTGGTCTATGTTTATGACAAAGCCCATTACAAAAAGAACTCATTGTTTCCTTTCCTCCATCTTAGCACTTAGCAGGCTGCTTGTTTGAGATATGCTTAAGGTTTTAAAAGTTGTAACCATGCAACACACCTAATAAAGGCCTAGATGCAAAGGTATCCTAGGATAAATATGAACAGCAACCAAGTGTACAAATCTTTATGGCTTTTGGAGGAAAATCCAAGTCAAAACAAGATCATTCCAAATGAATAACTACTTTTCCAGGGAATGCAGCACAGCAAATATTGTTAGGGAAGTTTCATCAAAGGTAATGTTTGAGGAAAAGAGAAATGATGAACATTTCTAATTTTTCCTGTTCTTTCTCTTCAAAGAGAATGGAGGTTTAATGATGCACAAATAACCTACCTGCAGTGAACAATGATTGGAGCATTTTTTTCTTCTGCACACTGCAGGGCTTCTTCTACTTCCTGAACCAGTTGCAACAGAGGAGGTGCTTGATCAGGGGTCTTCTGGTCAGGCCAAGATGTATACCAGTAGTGTTTCAGATTCCTTATTTCCTCACCCTTCTGTGAGCCATTGAGAGACAGAATAAGTGGCAAAAGTCAGAAATCCCTTTTTATTTTATTCTCCAGCATTTAGGATAACAAATTCCTGGAAATTAGAGTTGTCAATAGCTGGAAGGAAAAAGTCTTGTTCCTTTAAAAGAGGCATAATGGGATGTTATTTACCATAAGATGTAATTTACCTTCATACCATGAAAAGCTTCAGTTGCCCAATCCACACAGGACATTTCCCCCCAGGCTTCTAGACTAGGAATGGGCAAGAACTGGGAAAATGCAGTTCAGTTTGAATTGTGAACCATGAACCATACAAACTTGTTGGGACTAAACAAACTTGTTTAGTTCATGATGTGCCCCCCCCCCCCCCGCATGCTAGAAACAGCAAACTCTCAGGTGATCTCTGGTTACTCTCCTTTATCTTTACCCCAGGTTTGGTGAGGACTGGGTTTATAGGGTCCGCATGTCATCCTTCCAAAGAAGGTGCCTCATCCTTCATTGTTTTCAAAGGACTAAGGCCAAACCAGAAAATCTCTCAGTAGAAACTGAAGGTGTGTGTGTGTGTGGGGGGTATTTAAATATCAGGATTGCCTATTGGAAACAATGGAAGAGGTTTGATGGTCCCCTGGAGATAATGCTAGCTAAGAATGCCAATTGATTTGCATGATCTCCACTGAAATACATTACAGCACAAACTGTTCATGAACTATGCTAAGAGTTTGTGGCAATTTGCAATAGTGTTGTCTACAAACATTGCTTCATAAATCACAAACCAGTCCAAATTAGTTCATAAGCCAGTTCATGCCCATCTCTCTACAACTTTAGAAATTATATTAATCTTTTGTAGCCAAACCCACAAAAATTGCCTTGTGGCATCTTAAATCATAGCAAATGTATTATGGCACAGACTTGCATAAGGCAGATTCCATTTTGCCACATGAATTAAATACTGCAACAAAATATTTCGCCACTACAAAATATAACACCAAACATCTGGCAAAGTGGCCTCTGGCTCATGAAAGTTTATGCCACAATAAAATTGTGAGTCATTAAGATATCCGTCCCTGGACTCTAGCCTCTTTGCTCTCAGACACCTCAGTGCCTGGGGCCAGCAGCAGGTAAGGGTAAAGGGCCCTGGGCAAAGGGTCATGGTGGAGGGCTTGCTAAGGAGGGCCTCCCGGCCTGCTAGGCTGGGCCTGCTGACTGCCTGCTAAGGAACTCTGTTCTGGCCCTGCTAACGAGCTGCTAAGCCCCCACCCGCCCCACTTGATCTGTGATTGTGTGTTAGTTATTACTAACTTATGTAAAATACAAAGGAGTTGCACCAATACAGCTGGGTTGCTGTATTAAAAAAAGAGTTTCTACTACCTAGACCTCGTACTGTTCTACAATACCCAATGGCATTGAGCAACGGCACCACATATCATGTGGCAGCAGCAAATACATAGCACCATGGATCTCTGCTGCTGTCCACTGGACATTCTTGATTGGCTCACAACAGTGAGATTAAAAAAGCACAGTTTGTGATCCTATATTAACATAACAGCCATTTTACACCATTGTAAACATTTTAACTGCTTGACAAGCTCCTGCTTGTATATTATTGCATCATTAATAATATTGGCTACATCCACTGTCAGAAATTATATTTATATTCCAATATACAGACAGCTGTGTCTAATTGCATATACCACATGTCATCCTCTATGAAAGCAGAAGGAATAAGGTTTACTTTTTCTTTAGTCCTACTGAATCAACAAATATGCTGCTCAATTTGCAGGGCTGATTATTATGCTTGTTTCACTTTATGGCTGCATCATTTTATATTTGATTGGAGTTGTAGGATGCTGAAATGTTTGTTTCAGTCTTTTAGCTATTGACTAGGGCAGTTAATACACTTTGAACAATTATCTTCAAATGCAGAAATGCTATTGTGTGCTTTGTTGCTAATACAACTACATAAAGATCAATAAAATTAGAGTCCAGTAGCACCTTTAAGACTAACAAAGATTATTCAAGGTGTGAGCTTTCGAATGCAAGCACTCTTCATCAGACTAAGAACTGACCATCATAACAGTGGGAATATATAAGCAAAAGTTAATCCTGTTACATTAGTAAACTGTGTTACAGCATCCAAACACAGCTGCATGATAACTCCCTGCCAAACCAGCCAATCAGACCCCTTGAACCCATTTGTAGTTCACAAAGACATATCAGAAATAAAACTATCAAAGCAAGGGGTCTGATTGGCTGGTTTGGCAGGGAGTTATAATGGGGTGATGTCACTGATGATTTAAAGTGTCACCTATATTACAACTTTCACATCTTCTGTTGTTATCTGTACAGCTCTAACAATCAATTTAACAAGCTCAGTAATACCATCAATTTGCAACTGATCAATATCAAACTGAAGCAGATTTAGCACATAGCTGACCTGCCACGTGGGCATTTGAATAAAAACAGAACATGGAATGACAACGTGCTAGTAGTTGAGTTCAAATAACTTTCAAAGGCCAACCAAGAAACTATTATGGAGAAAGCAGGATGTCAGACATAGATGACCTGTAGACACTGGTGCAGAATAAGTCACTGGATTATTCTAAGACATGAGGATGCTTGATTTACAAGTCACCAGAAAGTCTTTAGTTTTCACATATTCTGTCAAAAATGCCTAACTTCTTGAACTACTGTATCGCCTATGTTTGGAAATTGGGCAGAGGAATCAATGTGGAAATGATATATCAATTGTGCTGTGCACACTGGGTATAATTGGTGACTGGTCATAACTTGGTATATGAGCAACCATGAACAGGAATTTCATGCTGCTGAACATACATCTGTATGGTTTTACCTTTAGGGTAATAAGCCTTAACCGGTAATCATCTGCTTGTATCACTCTGTTAACTGTGATTTCAATTCCTTCATAGGTAACCTGATGTTCTGGCCAGTATTCTGTACATTTCTAAGAAAAAAACATAAACAAGAAATATAAAGCAAAAAATGTTCCAAAACTGAATAATGAATGCAGTTTTCTGAGATTAGTCCATATTAATATCTACCAACAGTCACAGATCCAAGGAGCAATTTCCAGTGTGCTGTCATGCTCTCAGGGGAATTTTTCACATTTTTCTTTGAACAGCAGTCCCTTATTATCATACCAGAAACTACTTTTAAAATTCTCTGTTTACCAGGTCCAGACTCTGGGAGGACTTTATTTGTATTTTATGTATTAAAAAAATGCAAATTTCACCTCTTGCAATTCTTCCAGACGCAGTATTGTAGCGATGGAAGCAGCACATCAGGAGGAATTTTTCTTCTCATGCCACCTGCTTTGGGCACATGTACCCACTGCGGTTCTAACTTCTCCATATAGATTTTTTAAGCAGTGACACTTATCCCCCAAACACTCCACAGGCTATATCGAATGTCTTTGGGACAGGACAAAGGAATCCAAACCTGACACTCTTGCTGGGCCAGTTTCTTGCATGCTTGTTCAAATGTTCTATTTTGTCTGCCTAAGCTTAATTAGCAGAAGTTAGATACAATTCAGCTAAAGGAGAGTTGCTCTGAAGATCCAGATTTTTCTTTAGCGTAGCTGTTCTTGCTTCTTGAAATTAATGCTGCACCATCAGTATATGCCAACTGGAAAGTTTCCTATCATTTCTCATCTCAAATTATTTTACTATTCTATACTTTCTCCACCTGCAGCTTCCTGTGCCACAACAGTATCCATTGTAAAAAAAACTATCAAATGTGTGAGCAGCTATCTATAGTTCAAGGATCTGAAATGAAGTGGAGTAGGAACACCCACACATTTCTGTGGGTTGCCTGTCAGTTTTGATTAGACTTGATGATAGTGCTGGAATACTAAGCCACCAATCCTTGCATTGTTGAAGTTAATGTATATAGCAAAAACACAAAGCCTCTTTTTCTAGTACCATGGCAGAACAAAGGTTTCAGCTCTGCATCAACAGTTTTTAAGATGTAGTGATGCTACACACATTTGAAATGGAGGCAAAGAGGAATATCAGTGCTTCGATTTTAGTGAGAAGGAACTATCACCTATATTTACACCTGAGTCTCACAGTACAATTTCATTTTTGAAATAAGAGGTGCCAGTGAAAAAACAGACTTAATCAGATCTTTTGTTAATATAGAGATGCCTGAAATCTGCTAGGCATTTGTGCATTAATTAGTTCTAACTGAATATGTCTTTCAGAGAAATGTGTGTAAATGTTATGCTTCTCTGTCTCCTTGGTAACACCTAACTGAGCTGCAGGTGAAATTTGGGAGGCACAGGCTGGTAAAAAGGCAGCTGACCACAATCCACTCAACCCTTCTAGGCAGATTATTTACAGGACTTATCCAGATGACTAGTTGAACAGTGGTGCAGCTACACATTTGCTTTTGAAACCAATGTCAATATTATGACATACGTCTCTGACTCTACCATAAAACCAAATTCAATCCCCTAAAGCAGTGGTTCTCAACTTTCCTAATGCTGCAACCCCCTTTGGGTCACTGCCACTGCCATAGTGTGGCAGCCTCGGCGACCCCTGGTGAAAGGGTTGATTGACCCCCCCAGGGATCACGACACCCAGGCTGAAAACTGCTGCCCTAAAGGATGCCAGTAGTGCCAACCAAGAATTAAAACAAGTATGACGAAAGTGGATTCAATAGCAGTAGAATTCATCACTGAGCACTTTCAAGACAGAGTCAAGGTGCTGGTCCATTATCCCTCACTACTATGCCAAAATGATACCCCAGAAAAACTAATCGAGGGCTCTAGAACACTCACTTTCAAATTAGCATTCATTCTTGTAATAGACGTATTAGTAGGCAGGGGAAACCCAACTTTCCCAGTGGCAAAACTCTGAAAAAATGCAATTGCTGTGGTACATTAGAAGCATGATCTTTGGAAAAGTCACCTGTATCTCACAAGCTATGTATAAGAAGAGTATATTTGTTCTTTTCAATAGTGGAACACAGGATTTGTATTTTGTTAAGCCTTTATAACATATTACAAACTGACTACTGAATTTAGCTGCACAGCAGAGTAACTCCACAAGTGGAGATATGTTGTATTTGATCATTTCCAATGGTTCAGATATCCACTGTGGGAACATCAGCTACAACATAGGGTAGATATAGGATTACCTCATTCATCTCTTCTATATTGGTAATCATGACAACAATCGGAGAATGCTCTTGCCACACCATTCTCCAGAAGTCACTGACAGTATTAACTATGGGTCCCTGAGTAGCAATGTACACCTTTTCTTCTCCTCCATAGCCCTGCCAACAAAGCAACAAGGATTCATTAATATTAAATTGAGCACAGTCCTTAGTGTGCCAGTCTTCAAACAGAAACTGCTGGTAAAACAGAAATAAATGTTCCTATGTGCTCTCCCTGGCAAACATACATATGTATACATATACCAAAATATGCAAAGGCCAAGGACAGAAGGCACTGCTTCAGTTTATACCAGTCACCAACAGTTGCTATGGCAATAGAAGCAATTTATACCATGCAAGATGCATGGCTAAGCCCATCTGAATTCTGCAGGGTTTAGTCTATCTAGCATAATACCCATGTTGGTCTTGGCTGAGTCCAAGTAGTATGTAAAGGGTCAGTAAGGATGAATAATCTTTATTGTCAGGCAATCAAAACCCATTTAAAATGTATTTCAATCCCAGATTTAAGTGTGTGTGTGTGTGTCTGGTCATTAATGGGATTCTGCTTCTACTCATAAATTAACAATGCCTATTAGGCCGCAAAGAACTGGTTCTCAAATTGTAAGTCTGGACACAAAAGTGGGCTACAAACCTCTCACAAATCTCTCACTTGCAAGTCCAGAGGTTAGGAAGAGAAACAGGGTGAGCAAAGAGAGGAGGCTCTGGGAGACTTGATGGCAGATTTGAGGTTGCCTATGCATAATATACTAAATGGCTAAAAATACAACCTGTTGCTGAGTAGTGCTACATATTTACAAATGCCATGCATGAAAACAAAATAAAAGATTTCTGCATTTTATGCTGGAGAAAGGAAAGGTTACTTTGCTGGTGGGTGCTGAAAAATCCCCTGTAGTAAGGTTGGGTCTCACTTCAGAAAGTCAAAGAATGACTACCCTAAAGGATTGCTTACTTCTTACCCTGATGTAGTTGGCATTGATGTAAGAGCTCAGGGGATCATCTTGATCGTCTGAGGTAAGGCACACTCTGCTATGAGGATCTGGAAAGCATGCAGTAAAACTTAAGTCATGTACTGCAAGGAAACATGAGATTATTTTCACTTTTATCAGCACACTATTATATAACAGCTCCTAAGTAAGGGGTGATAATAATATAAACCAACCCAGCGATCATTTAAACTCACTTGAAATCTTAAATTTGTTGCTCTGACTAAATAGATAGCAACACCGCAAAATCAATTATAGTCTTTTTTTAAAGCCCTTCCAGAGCAGTGCTGCACTGCTCAAGGCTTTCAATGAACATTGATGTGTCAGCAAAGATGGAAGGCAGCTCTGTTTCCTGTATCAGTACCCCTTGCACCACTTCTGGCATCTAGTACTGAATTTTATATCTTGTTGCCACAGAACATTTGGTCATGGCTTTGGGTAACCTGAAATCATCCATTCTCATCTGGTTAGACTGGCAGTTAAGAAAACAAAAATTATAAAGTAACCAATTTCTGCAAAAGACATCACTCTTTTTTTAAAAAAATACCCACAACAAATATGTAAATTTGGAAATATTTCTTACAAAACACATATAAATTAGCTGAATTAAATACTATTATCATTTCTCTCACTAACTGCAATTAAGTGTAGAGTTGCAAACAACTGATCATTAAGTTAAGTGCCTGTTCACCTTTCAGTTCTAAGTGGAGTGAAGATCTGTTTTAGACAACCTTAGATATTTTAATTTTTTTCAGGCAAAATATTCTAAAAAATATTCTAAAAAATATTCTGCTTCACAAACAAGTTTCAATTCATGTACTTGCTGCATTTAAGTATGAAGTTGCAGCAATCAAATAAATGAACAGACACCCAAGGGGACAAGTTGCTAGTGTCAGTGAGGGTGACCGCTTGCCCTCTTGATCCCTGTCCATCCTGGCTGCTCAAGATGAGTGACCAGCGGATAAGAGGCCCTCTGGGAGAGATCGTCAACCTCTCCCTGACTACTAGGGAGTTTCCAGAGGTGCTGAAAGGAGGAGTGGTTTGCCCTTTAATGAAGAAACCATTGCTGGATCCATGGGACCTGGCAAGCTGCTGCCCAGTCTTGCATCTTGTCCTTTCTGGGTAAAGTGGCTGAAAGGACCCCTGCGGACCAGCTCTTGGCATTCTTGGAGGAAACCTCAGTGCTCAATCCATATCAATCGGGCTTCAATCTTGACCATAGGGTGGAGATGGTGCTGGTCACCCTGATGGATGATATCCGGCAACAGCTGGATCAGGGCAGTTCGACTATCATATTAGCATGCTTGGACTACTATCACCCCTTCCTAACTTTGCTATCCCCTCTAATCACTCACTCACTCACTCACTCACTCACTCACTCACTCACTCACTCACTCACATTTATATCCTGCCACTGCCCAGTATGATTGACCCAACATTAAAATCCCCTAAAACAATATAAAATCACTGTATAAACACTCCTTTACCGGCAAAGGTTCCTATCTCACCGATCTAATAGCACTGGCCTCAACTAAAAACCTGGCAGAACAGCTCCAACTTGCAAGAACTGTGAAACTGAGAAAGTTCTGTCAGGGCCCTCAGCTCTCCTGGGAGCTCATTCCACCAGGTAGGAGCCAGGGCAAAAAAGGCCTTGGCCCTGGTCAAGGCTAGGCACTCTTCCCTCAGGGCAGAGACCTCCATCAAGTTGATACCTTAAGAGCAAAGAGCCCTGTGGGGCGGGGGGGGGGGATAAGAATAAAGGTCTTAAAGGTTAACACCAAAACCTTGATCTGTGCCACAACTGGCAACCAATGCAGCTGCCTTGGCACAGGCTGGATATGGGCTCTCCAAGATGTTCCTGTAAGGACCCTAACAGCCGCATTTTGCACCAGCTGAAATTTATAGGTCAGGGACAAGCGTAGGCCCATGTACAGTGAGTTATAGAAACCCAGTCTGGAGGTGACCGTTGCAAGGATGACTGTAGGGTGACAGGTAGGGTGCTAGTAGCTTCACTTGGCGCAGATGGCAAAATGTTGTGTGTGTTACCCCCATGACCTGTGTTTCCATAGAAAGGGAGGCATCCAGAATCACTCCCAGATTCCTGGCTGAGATCAAGATGTTGACTTGCACCCCAGCCAAGGTAGGTAGGTGTGCTTCCAGATCCGCTGCTTTCCTGCCCAGCAACAGGACCTCCATCTTGGAGGGGTTGAGTTTTAGGTGACTCTTCTCCAACCATCCAGCTACAGCTTCCAAACATCTGGTGAATGTATCTGGAGAGAGTCTGGGTGCCTGTCCATCAGGAGACAGAGCTGGGTGTCGTCTACATATTGGTGACACCCCAGCCCATCATTCCAGATCAGCTGGGCCAGAAGGCACATGAAGATGATCAATAGTGTGGGGAGAGGACCGCTCCCTGAAGAACACCACAAGGGAGTTGATAGGACTGCGACAACTCTTCCACCACTGCTACCATCCAGTTACTAAGGAAGGAGCACAAGCTTTACAGTGGCCAAGATGGAAGCCTAACTGGTATGTATCGAGTGCCAAAGTTTTCTCCAAGAATGCAAGGAGCTGGCCCACGGTGTCCTTACCCAGAAACACAAGATGCAAGACTGGGCGGTAGTTTGCTGGGTCCCATGGATCCAGCAATGGTTTCTTTAGTAAAGGGAAAACCACCACCCCCTTAAGCACCTCTAGGAATTCCCTGGTGGTCAGGGAAAGGTTAACAATATCTCCCAGAGGGCCTCCTATCTGTTGGTTGCTTGTTTTAAGCAACCAAGATAGACAGGGATCAAGGAGGTAAGTGGTTGTACTCACTGACCCCAGCAACTTGTCCACTTTGGTCTCTGAGGCAGCCTGAAGCCATCAAACATATCCCCTCGATCCGGCCAAGGGGCATCCAGTTCTCTTTCTGTATCCATCATGGTAGGGAGGACTCGGAAGAGTGACTTTATCTGCAAAAAAGCTTGCAAATGACTCACAGCTGAGTTCCAACTGACTATTATTTTGGTGCCCTGCTTTCAGGGCAGAAAGAGACCAAACTACCCTAAATCATTGTGCTGGACAAGAGTTCGCAGATGCAATGGAGGCAGCATAAAACTCACATTTAGCCGCTTTCACGGCCATCTCATACACCTTCATAAGTGTGTGATAAGATGTTCTTGCTGCCTCGTTGTGAGTCTTCCCCCAAACTGGCTCTAATCGTCTAATGCAGGGGTAGTCAAACTGCGGCCCTCCAGATGTCCATGGACTACAATTCCCAGAAGACCCTGCCAGCAAATGCTGGCAGGGGCTCCTGGGAATTGTAGTCCATGGACATCTGGAGGGCCGCAGTTTGACTACCCCTGGTCTAATGGATCTCTTCTTCTCCTGCAGCTCCACTGTATACCAGTTTCAGGTGAGGCTAGAGAGGACGTCTAGGAGTGATAGCAGCCATCAGGCAGGACTGCCAGTCCAACAAGGCTGCAAATGAGTTGCCAAGTGACATTGGGTCCCACAGAGCATTCAGGAATCGATTAGGATTCATAAGTCTCCATGGATGGGCTAAAATGCACCCACTGCACAAGCAGGGAGGGGGTGGAATCCTAAGCTGGGTCTTCAGGTTATAGTGGTATGACAACAGGACATCTGTCACCATCAGATCCACCTCTACCACAGTACAAAAGATAGAGTCGAGGGTGTGGCCAAACTGATGGGTGGGGCTGGTAACCAATTGGGAGAACCCCAGTGTCGCCATGGCTGACAACAGGTCTGAACCAAAGCTAGAAGATGGTGGAGTGCTGAGCAGGTGGTACACCAACCAGATGACCAAATTCTACACCGAGCCCCACTCTATGCCAACACCCTCCACTCCTGAGATCTCTGGGGTTGGGAGAGCTTTGAAGGAGAAAACCTCCCGGATAAGGAACACCCTCCCCTCACCATGGAGCTAGGACTGATGAAGGACTAAAAACCCAGGCGGAGCCAGATCTTTCAGGGTGACCATCTCACTCTTGCGCACCCAGGTTTTGGTCATACACACCAGGTCTGCCCGCTGCCCTGGGAAATACTCTTGCAGAGTGGAGGTCTTGTTAATTGACCTGACATTACAGAAGATCAGTGTCGCCCAGAAATAAAATACTTTACAGCATTTTTCATGTTTTGTAAGGCGCCATGAACAGGGATGGCCCTGCCCATGTACTCATGCAAAATTTTCCCACCAAGGTTTTCTTTGTGTGTGTAATTCAGTACTTATTATTACAATGCACCACTGTAATATTTCAGATATAATCCCTGGCTATCCCTCCTACTCCCCCAAATACCAAAAACTCCTTGACTACAAATAAAATTCAGGTAACTTCTTCACAATCTGTCATATTATGTATAAATGGAGGGAGAAATTGGATTAAAGGTAATAATTAAAATTACTTTTATAACCAGCCCTTCCTAAATGCTCAGGGTGGGTAACAAAAGATTGATTGTTATTATTATAACTAATTCACCATCTAGACCACCCTCCCGTGAGCTGGCAAATGGGGGTTTACATCATACAGTGAATAACAGAATGATTATAATAAATATTTTAAAAACAGCATCTATGGCCAGTAGCAGCATCGACTGCTATAAGAGCTGGTCTCTATCAGCAGATCTTTTCCAGACTACAGTGTTTCTGTGGAGGGTGTTTTATCAGGGGGGACCATTAGATGTTATAAGGTCATTGGTCCCTACCCAGAACTTGGTGGGAAAGTTCCATTTGGTAGGTCTGCAAACAGTAGGTCTGCAAATATTATCCCAGTTCTAGACCTGAACATAACTTAAAAGGGACTTGTAACTTGTAGTTAGCTACATAGATGTTCAAAAATTTGAGGACTGAAGCTATATCTAGCCTGTTATGTGAAAGGGAACCATAACTGTCTAGCAAAAGGATTCACAGCTCATTGGCATTGAACATTAGATTTGTATATATAGGATCCATGGATCAGCCTTTTGGTCAAAGTTGCAGTTAGACCATGCTAACTTGGCAATAAATAGTCATAACCTTTATTAAATACAATTGCAGAAGCAATGACATAGTGTGGAGCAGGATCCATAATCTGGCTACCTGCTCTCGGTCACTGATACCACCAATCACCCCAACCTGCCTGCTAGGGGTACATCACAGGATAACTCCCACTGCAGCCCAATGAACAAAGGAGGGACATGCCACAGCAAACCACTCTGGCTTCCAGGCTCTCCCAGAGTCCTTGACCCTCTCTTGCAAGTGCAAGCTCTTGACTGGCCACAAAGGCTGCAATGAAGCTGATGCTGTGGTCCCCTGCCTCCAAGGATCTGAAGAGATAATCACTTTCCTCCTCTTGCTTCCCAGCCCCATGGCAGCAGAATTCCCTGCAACCCTGAAACATGGGTTCTTAGCCAGAGGTCACAGTACAAGGCTAAGAGGACTATTGTCATCCTTCAGCATGATGCAACTTCATCTGGTCAGGTTTTCAGGCACAGCTCACTGATGAGGCACATTCTTTGCATACAGAGGTACTTGGTTCAAGTCATGGAATCTCTGTTAAAGAAGTAGCTGAGGTAGAAAAGCTGGATTTCTGCCTGAAGCCTTAGAGAATGGTTACTAGTCAAAGCAAACAACAATACTGTGCTAGACTGAAACAATCCTTAAAACCTATTCTGCACTGGCGGCACTGCACCAGGCTGCCGCCAGTTCTTTGCAAAGGGGCAGTTTGCCCCACTTCTTCCCAGGTACAGTTGGGGGAGCATTTTCCCCACTGGACCCAGTCTGCCCTGGATTACTGCCTCCAGATGAGGCAGGCAAGGCAGAGAGGTTCTGCTGTGGTTGCGGTGGAAGCAGAGGTGGGTATATTTTCAAGAAGGTGGGATTGTGTAACAACACAATCCCACCTTCTTGAAAAAAATTTAAAATGTGCCACGGAGCTAATTTGGGCATTTTTTCCCCTTCTGGGATGCCGTAGGCAGGGGAGGAGTGTAGCCTTCCACATGTGCCTGCCCCGAGATAGGCCCTGTTGCCGCCCAGTGTGAAAAAGGGAATGCAGAGATATCCATGTTCCCATGCTGTGGGGCAATGGAGGGCCTGAATTGTGCCATATGTAGGCTGGTGCCAACAACATCTGGAAGCAGGGATTAGCTTCACTACCAGATAATCGCTAGTCCGACCTTTAGTCATTGTATGGAAGTGGTCTAAAAGAGGTATAAGGCAGCCTCAGATATTCAATATCCTGTGTCACCTTGAAAGCTAATGAATATATAGGGACACAATCTTCTAAGGCCAGAACTTTAGCTCATTTGATGTATAATAATATAGGTATCTGTGGCCTTGTGTGTACAATTATAACTGTCGTAATGGTATAATAGCATTGCAGATAGGATTTGTTGTCTATTAGCAGTTCTATAACCTCATCTTTTTAGCAAAGGCAGCATTCTTTATGATCCAGATCATCTTAATGCAAGTTCAGTTAGACAGAAATGTAGAGGTTCTACAACATAGCATTCCAGTTATGTAGAAGGGGTCTCTTGTCCTGGTGCTGCCATATTGCATTCTTTCCTTTCCCTACACTGTTTGTAACAAACAAGAAGACAAGAAAGTAGGGGTATCTTTAGCTGTAGTGCTACAGCACTGCCATCTTATTCCAACCTCTCCTGCTGATTGTGCAAAAGAACCAGGGTCTTCCTTCTTATACCTGTTTCACCCTCTAAACAGGATATCAAAATTTCTGTTAGTGGAGAAAAAGTAAATCCTCACTGCTAAGGAATAAGAAAGTGCTGTTACTCATCCCTGGACTACTGAAGTTTTACAGAGTTATCCTAAACAGTTACATCCTTCTAAACTCTTTGAGTTTAATGGACTTAATAGGATCTAACACTACTTAGGACTGCATGGCTAGGGGCTGACAAGACAGTCAGTGTCAATAATTACGTTCACAGATGCTACAATTAAAAATACATTTCAGTTTCTCCAAAATTATCCACATTTATTACTGGGAGCTATATGACCATCATCCATTGGTCCTCTTAATATTTGTGAAACAGCCTGGGGGGTGGAGAGTTTCCGGGGTGTCCGAGTTGGAATAGGGCCAAAAGCTGGCCGCACCCTGATTAGCCCTGCCCCTACAGCCCCCACCCTCCATCCCTGACCGCTACCCACTTTGCTCTCAGACACACCGGAGCCAGCGTATCTCCCACAGTCCATGCCTCCACCCTGCTGCCAGCCTGCTCTCTCTCGGAACAATGGCTCCTGATGGCCCACCCCAGCACTACTGGGACCTTGCTGTGGTAAAACAGCAGAATGGGTTGCGGGGAGGAGCGCTCAATGCTTCCTTGGGAGTGGTTGGGCTCACACAGTCCTTGCCCTGCTCTCAATCTTTCGCCTCTTCTACTTTCTGCCCACTTTCAACGTTAGAGGCAGCGGACCGGGCCATCTTCTGAGGGACTTTGACCCAAAGCTCTCCGTGCCCCACGTGCTGAGCCCCCATCCAGCTTTCCCCGTGTCCAGCCTCCCCTCTTCCATGTTTCCACCCCTCCCTGTCTCCTTTGTTCGCTCCAGCTTCCTGCCGCGCAGCAGATACCGTTCCCAGCTGCCCCTGGCACTTTGCCATGACAGCAACACAAGATGATGCTCGCCCACTCCCTCACTCTGGTGGATATGCCTCCCCACCGGCAGCTGCTGCGGGAGCGGGGGGGGGGGCAGGAAGAGCGGCAGGCACCTGTGACACTGGTAAAGGCTCTGCCTTTCCTCAGAACCTACTGCCCGCAGCCAAGCTGCTAACCGCTCTCTCTCCCACAGCCCTCGCACTCTGGACAAGCTACGAGTCCATGGAGTGCCACACACCGCTGCCTCACCCCAGCCAGCGAGTGGAGCGGGGGCCACGGAGACATCCTGACTCTCTCTCACTCCCGCCTACAAACCCCACACACACATGTGCGCACGCACCACACTAGAGCCCGTTTTATCGCCGAAAACGGGCTCTAGTCTTACAATATTTCCCTTACTCTCTTTTCTTGAATGGCAGTTTAAGAAACCCATGACATAAATCCCAACAATATATGACTTGTGCAGCAGCTGGCCAAAAGCCTGTTTTCTGTTATCTCTTTGTTTATATGAACAGTCCACAGACACAGATCTTGAATTTTTTCTAGAGATTTCTCTACTTTCTATAATGGAGAAACTATACATGAAATTAGCATGTAGATAGCATGAATGGCTAATAAGTGTTCTGTTTGAAAACTCTTTGCTGAATCTCACAATTGTAAAAGAAAACACTTTACAATTCTGTTGTAAATCTCAGCCACAGCAGTGGCTGAAATACAGATCTGGTGCTTACTTGGGAGAATAGTTTTGTAGCGATTCTTTCGCACCAAACCTGGAATATCATATTCCTTTGGGTCAACAAAGTTCATTGGGATTTCCTGTTGGAAATATACAACAGATCTCATTAATATATGCATAAGGGGGCAGAAGGAAACAAAATCCTGTTATATCCTGAATGAAGTGTAATGCATAATGAGGCATTAAGGGTCTTTTTGTTTTGGGAGTCTTTTTACTTTTATTTATTTTTATTTATTTATGATTCAACTTCTATACAACCACTCCTGTGACCGGCTCATGGCGGCTAACAATCAGAATAAAACCTCATTAAAACCCATAATAAAACCATTCACAAATAACAGCATAATCAAAAAACCAACCCAAACTTTGTAAGTGTGATTTCTTATTTTAAATTGGTACTATTGTTTCTGAAGTTATAAATATAAAAATGCTTTTGAAAAATAATTTTTCAGCGAATACATGGAAATGTTTAAATTTAACTTATAGTATTATAGTATTATAAGTAGCACTCCTGCTGGCTAAGTCTCCTGCAAAGTTAGGTTGCTTAAGAAGTCAATGTGATTTTATTAGTCTCTGTATCTAGGATTGCATCTGTTGCATTTGGGGACAGCAGGTAAATGGAACACTAGGACAAATAGTGAGAACTCTCATGAATAATTCTAAGCACTGGGATATGTATGCAATTACTGTGTAGTTTCTGGGCTACAAGCCTTGGCCCAATGAACTGAAATCTCTGTTGTCAAAGATGAATCAAGAGGCAACCTGTCAAACTGCAAGACACATTGTTTATAGTTACTCCTGCTTTATTCATTTCATGTCCATGTGGGCAGTCTGATCACATAGTTCCTATACATTCACTGCTACAAGTTATATGTTCAGGGAAGAAGATTAATTCATGTAATGCCTTACATATCCCCTAGATATAGACCACATGCATGGTTGGTAAAGAAGATTACATCTGACTGCAGTTGCTGCCCAGTCCATGTGTCCTAGCTCATATCTTGCAACTTCAGGGTTCCCAAATATGTGTAATATAATTTATAGTGCAGTCCTACGAACAATTTCCTTGGAGGAAAGGCCATTAAATAGATTTGAGTAGAATTCTGAGCAGACTGTTTAGCACTGCTGTCAAAATCTAACGGTATGGCATCTTATATAATGGAATAAGTCATTAAAATCCTCTTGGAGGAGAACTATTATTTTTAAAAATGATATCTAGACCTTTAAAGAAAAGGATATAATCAGACAACTACAATACAGTCTTAAAGTGGATCATACTCTCCAGGGAATCTTCTCTAAACCTCCTTGTGACAGACAGTGCCAAGTCTGTCTTCTTTTTCATATCTGCAGAACCCCTTTGAACTCGGATGGTCTGAAGCAAAAGCCAGCAACAGCCAATCATAACTCTCAGAGGGAGGGGGAGAGTCATTTCAGGTAGTAGACTGGTTAGTGTGGTAATCTACTGTGGCAAACACTAGTTTTTAGATCTCATCCATACTCTTTCAGGGTTATTTGAAAGCTACTGGGCAGACAGAGACCTGTGGTTTATAAAGGCTCCAGTGAAGATTTGCAAATGTTAGGAAACCTGAGAAAAAGTGACACCTTTGAAAGCCTAAAGTAGTATGGAAGTTACTGGCATTCTCTCCACTCTGACACAATATATTTATTTAATTTATAAAGAAACTCCATATTTCTATAGCTCAAGTTATATTTGTATTAAGTTGGTCCTGAACATCCATAGTTTACTCCCACTACACTGTAAAATAAATATTTTTCTTTTGGCATTAAATCTCTGCTTTTCTCCTTGGTATCAAGGGAAGAAAAAGTTATTACCAGGTTTTCCCAAGGCAAGGGAAAGGTTACCTCAGAAACCCCATCACAATTGATCTCAAGGAAGGCTATAATAAATAGTGCCAAGCACAGTCAGGCCAGTAAATAAATATTTCTCTGGCCTTTTTCACCACTGTGCTGTGGTGTGATGTGATGTGTTAGGATGGTGCAGGGAGTAATCCTCAGATAATTCCAGAATCAAGACATCTTATCATCATGAGGAGAGAGGTATTGGGCTATGGAGGTTTTCTAGTTAAAAATATTATAATGCCTGCTCCTGCCACCCCAACCTGTCATATTCTTCCTTTTAGCTCTCCAGCCATCTTTTCAGATTATCAGAACCTGAGAGAACCTGAGAAAAATCATCATTTCATTGTTGTTGAATGACTTCAGACATTCATTGTGAGGTATAGAAAATGATATATGTTTCTGTCATCTGTCAGAACAGATTCACACCATTGCCAGGACCTTTGCGCCCTGATTTTTCCCACAGCAGCTTCCTGCTTATGTTGACGGTATTATCTGACTCATTCATCACAAGCAGAAACTGCTTTTTCTGCATGCTAACACAAGTGACTTCACTACTGTGTGTCAGTAATGGTACAAATCACTGGAAGGATCTTTTAACTGGTAATTACTCAGAAAATCCAATTGCTATAAGCAGGAACAGAACACTAATGCCACTTTTCATTCATGCAAGGTAAATGCTCTGCAAAACACAGTAGCCAAGGCTGTGACCAAGAAGTGAAGTAATGCTGTAAGTTTTTGTCTTCAAAACTATAAGGTCAAAATACTCACAAAAAACTCTGTTTGAAGTACAAAAGAATCTAATGCTTTTGTGTGCAGTTCCTCTGCAGTGAGAACATTTGATGCTGTCTGGAGGTATTCTCGAGCTGATTCTTCCCTTGGAGACATGATATAGCCAAATCCTTGTTCAGAACAGCCTGGAGTACACATGTCCAGTGTAAGTGAAACATTTGAACCCCTCCTGCATAAGACAGAGACATACAGAAGCATCTATTAATTACTGGGATATAACCCAACATTTAATAATTCCTGTTCTATTTTACTTGAGGTAACACATACAAAAAAGTTGTAAATATAAAAATGCTTCTGAAGAAAATATTTTCAACTAATACATGCAAATTAAATACATGTAAATTAAACTTCTAATATCAAACTATACTTTTAGTATTATACCATATACTATGGTAGCCAGTTTGGTGTAGTGGTTAGGAGTGCAGACTTCTAATTCTGCGCTCCCCCACATGCAACCAGCTGGGTGACCTTGGGCTCGCCACAGCACTGATAAAGCTGTTCTGACCGAGCAGTGATATCAGGGCTCTCTCAGCCTCACCCACCTCACAGGATATCTGTTGTGGGGAGAGGAAAGGGAAGGCGACTGTAAGCCGCTTTGAGCCTCCTTCAGGTAGATAAAAGCGGCATATAAGAACCAACTCTTCTTCTTCTTCTTCTTCTTCTTCTTCTTCTTCTTCTTCTTCTTCTTCTTCTTCTTCTTCTTCTTCTTCTTCTTCTTCTTCTATATCTTATGTCCCACTAATAATTTAGGTTAGTTTTGCACAAAATAATTTCACAACACATCAATACAAAAATTACCATAAAATATATATCACTGAAAGCTGAAATGGTGTTTTGATAGCATACTCTGTATCAGTTCAGTTGCCAGCGTTATAGCAGTTATTGTTGTTTATCTCGAAAGCTTGCTTGGCTTTGCTACAACCAACATGTGAAAGTATCCAAGGTATCAAATTGAGGACTGTATCCAGTAGAATTTATTTTTAAAAGGCAAGCAGGGATTTATCCCAAATGGGGTTCCTCGGCAGGAAATTAAAAGAACAGGAAAGGAGGTCTAATTCGGAAACTGAGACTGATTTCAACGTATAAAACAATCAGATTAGGTAGTAAATTAAACAAAATACCCATCAAAATAGTATCATCATTAAAATAATTGAAAGGACTACAGAGATTATGAGCAGAAATCACACAAAGCAAGAAGACTGAAGATGCTATCAATATGGGCGGATAGACCAGCAAAACCATCCATCATCAATCAGTATAGTAACAGTATATATATACTATATATATATATATATAAAGGCAAGTAACCTGGGAACAAAAATGATCCAGTTCTTATCAAGTTGATTTCCACAGAATTCCTAAACCTCAACATTGCTGTTTGAAGTTACTTGCCTTTCTTTAACTTCCATCCTACCTTTCTTGCAGTCCTACAGATTTAACTGTCAGTGTTGCTGGATCAGTCTCTGCTTTCATGTCCATGACGCAGTCAAAAACCGGTGTCTCTGGCACTGGATCCAGATCAAGGAAGTCATCTTCATTTTTGTCCTCTGTCCATTCAGAGTAGGTAAATGAAGGCTGGCGGCTTACAGACTGTCTTCTGTCTTCTTGGAGGGGGAATGGGTCATCTGGAGGCGTCTTCACAAGATACCAAACCTACAAGGAGATACATGGAATTTAGAGCTAAAAATTACTATGCTTTTTTGAAAGAGGATTTGCCCTTTTGATGATCAATGACTTCACTATATCTCTGCACAATAAAACAGCTCTAAAGAGAACAGGAAAATGCTATGCAATCAACTCTTTCTTCTGACTGTCATATTCAGGCAGGTGACTTTATGGAACCTACTAGGCTTAAACACAGTGGAGGCAAATGTGAATTCACTTGCTTTGCTCAGTAGTCAGCTGAAGTGAGCTCACAAAAATCACATGTTAGGTTACAGGTTGTGAATTTTATTGAATTCAACTTACACAAAGATTGGAGACCAAGAGTCATGTTTTTATGGATCTGAGTTCTGAAAGAGAACCTGGTGGCTTAAGTTGTAGATATTTATTCAACTCTCACCTCAGATAAATTGTATTGTTTAAAATGTATTGTTTAAAAAACATGCAAAGCCTGTTTGATCATATGTGAAAGTGGGACCAAAACAAATGTGTATGAATACTAAGGAAAACAAATGCTTTTCTCAAACCACCTTCAATGCTCTTTAAAATGTTTGTCTCCGGCATATGATGCCTGATAAGTTACTTACACACACACACACACACACACACACACACAAACACACACACACACAGGCACACAGGCACACAGAGTTTTCCAGCCACGAGGTCTCTTTTGATAACCTTATTCTAAGGTGAGCAGATTTTAACATTGGTAAAGGGGGACACCATTGACCGGGGGGGGGGGGTTCTTGATTAAAAATTTGGTCTATATGGAGCAATTTAAAGTTTCATAGAACGCATAGAACGCAAAAATAGTATTGTAATATATATATTTTTTAATTTCAACGTAAATATAATTTGCCAGGTGCCCCCAGATGTCCCTCCAAAAGTGGAACAATCTGGTCACCTTACCTTATTCCCACAGTAATATGAAAACAAAATAGGGATATGAAAACCAAATGGAAAGAGGCTCTTAGTGATCTTACTGTAATATGAAAAGTTTCGTTAATCCTTATGATAACTAAAATATTTTCTTAACAAGTTTACCACATTCAGTTCCAAATGGATAAAGTACCCTTTTGATAAGATTTATATTGGCCAAACTTCAAGGAACATGCATCTCTGAACATGAAGCGCTAGTGACCATAAAGGAACAAGTGTCCCTTTACTATAATGTTTTATAGAATACAATTATGGTCCCACAGCGTTCATGTTTTGTACTATACACAAATCTTATCACTACAGTCATTGCATGTTAATTTCTAAAAAGAGCTGAGTGTGACTCAAGGCACTGATCTTGGGTGAAATGAAATCCTGGAGCTTTTATTGATGTTTTGAGATTTGAGATAAAAAGGACCCAAACACCACAATTCTTCTCAAACACTGTTGCTGTATTTTAAAGGTCAATTATAATAAAGCAATAAAGGTAAAGGCAAGCACCGAGTCATGTCTGACCCTTGGGGTGACGCCCTCTAGCATTTTCTCGGCAGACTCAATACAGGGTGGTCTTGCCAGTGCCTTCCCCAGTCATTACCGTTTTACCCCCCCCCCCCAGCAAGCTGGGTACTCATTTTACTGACCTTGGAAGGATGGAAGGCTGAGATCAAACTCCCAGCCTTGTGGTCAGAGCTTCAGACAGCATGTCGGCTGCCTTACCACCCTGTGCCACAAGAGGCTCATAATAAAGCAATATGTTTTATAAAACCTTAATTATGTCTTAAAATACAAGCTGCCCCTGTTGTATATTTGTGAAAGAATTTCCTAAACCCAGTATTATTTGCTTTGATATTTGACTTTTGAAATTACTTTGAAACAACTGCTTTTAAATTATAGTGAGGTAGACTGAGGTTAAAATAAACATTGCAGCTCACAGCAATTCAATAATAAAAAAACTAATTAGAAGGAGAGGCACAGTCTGCTTCTTTGAAAGTTTTAAAGAACATTTAGAGAAGCCTCTGTCAAGGCTGGTTTAGAGATGGGATTTACTGTAATAAGAAAAGGAAGGAGTTGGACTAAATGGTCAAATGGGTCTCTACATACTACATTTCCAAAATACTGCATTAAAACTCATGTAGATTTAAGCTACTAAGCATACACACCAGCTCAATTTAATAACCTAGAGGGATAAACTCAAGTCTGCTTTGATTCGAACAAGCACAATTTTCCCCGTGGGAACTGATCTCTGTCATTTGGACAGCACTTGTAATTCCAGGTAAGCTCCAGTCATTGCCTGGAGGTTGGCGGCTCTAGCTCCCCTGGAGAAAATGAGTGGAGGGTGGAATGTCTGACATTATATCCTGCTGAGGTTGCTTCCCACCCCAAACTTCCCTCTCCCCAGGCCCCACTCCCAAATATCTAGGAATTTCCTAACTTTGAGTTGGCAACCCTATCTCCCTCCCATCCAGCAGCCAACCTACCTTTATCTGCCTCTCTGTCAATCTTTTCTTCTTTCCCCTGTCCCCAACAGCCTCTACCTAGGAAAATGGGGCCTAGTTCTCTGCCCCATTCTTTCAAACTCATTCATTCACTCACCTACATGTTATTTGCCCCTTCCAACTTTAGTAACGTTATATCCCACCTTTCTCCACACTGGAGAATAAAGCACCATACATTATTCTCCTCTACTCTATGCCCCCCGCAGAGTCCTATGTTCTGTGGGTGACAACTTACTGGTCGTTCCCAGCCCCAGGGAAGCACGCCTGGCCTCAACTAGGGCCAGGCGTGCTTCTCAGTCCTGGCCCCGACCTAGTAGAATGAGCTTCTGGGTGAGCTGCGGGCCCTGCGGGAGCTTTTGACATTCCACAGGGCTACAAAATGGAGCTCTTCCACCAGGTCTATGGTTGAGGCTGGGATAGTGAGGAAGGTAGGTGCCCCCCCTGGTATTAGGCAGCAGTTAGTCTGTGTCATCTTGACCCCTCTTTCCATCCCTCCAGAGGGAGGGATGGGAGGTTGGGGTTTGGAGGTATTACTGCCATGTTGTTCTGTTTTTACAGTGATTTCGTTGTCCATTTTAATGGGGTTTTATTGGGGTATTTATTGGACGGTCTCAGGAGTGGTGGGAAATAAATTGAAATAATGAAATAAATAATACTTATTTTAATCCACACAACAACACTTTGAGGTAGATTAAGCTGAAAGTGTGTGACAAGTTAAAAACCACCCAGCATGCTTCTCCAACAAGATAGGAAGTGAACCTAAGTCTCTCAGACTCTAACTCTTAACACCCTAATTGTGATAACACACTGGGTGACTGCCATTGAACAGTAACACATCAGACAAGGAAAACTAGAGATAACTCAGTATGGGCACTTAACACATGGACAGTACCAGTTCAAAGATATACAGCTGGCATTGTCGACTGGAAACAAGTAGAATTAAAAGCAATAGATTACAAAATTCACAAGATAATGACAATGTATCAATCATGGCACTATAGAAGTTATGTTGATTGTCTTTACTTAGCAAGAAAATTAGGTGGAAGAGGTCTGCTGAAAGTTAAATAAGCAGTTGAAGAAGAAAAATGAGCAGTGAATGACTACACCAAGAAAACCAAACTTCTAGTTGAAGTGTACAAGACAGACTTATTCAAGGTTATAGGGGGGGAAGTATATTACAAAAAGATTGCAATAAAAAAATCACTGACAACTGGGGAAAAAAGCACATGCATAGGCATTATGTGAAAAACATAGAGAACAAAGTTCTTAGTGAAAATACCTGGAAGGGGTTCCAAAATGGGCATTTGACAAAGGAAACAGGGCTCATACTAGCTGTACAACAGCAGGTGCTTGAAACTAATAGTATGAAAGCCAAGATTCAGAACACCAATGATAATCGCAAATGTTGAATTTGCAAGACAAAGGATAAAACAGCTAACCACACAAAAAATCCAAATAAACATAGGAGTGAAACAGGGTTGCATCCTTGCCCCTCAGTTATTTAACCTTTTCTTAAGTGACTTACACTTCTATTTTGACAAAGTTAATGGTCATCCCCCCATTCTTGGCAAAAGACCCACTCCACTTCTTTTATACGCGGATTACACAGTTATCTTATCTAGAACTCAAGTTGGCCTTATACACTATCTCTAGTCATTCAGAGATTACTGTAGTGACAATCAACCAATAATAAACTTTGAAAAAATGAAGATCATGGTATTTGCAAAGACCCAATATAAGTTTCCCTGGATAATAAATGGTAAACATATAGAACAGGTCAATCACTACAAGTATTTAGGCATAAACTTTACTTATAATAACAGTTGGCCCAACCATAGAGAAAAAACAATCAAATCTGCAAAAGGCCAGTTGTCCCTTTTAGCCAAGTTTTATAATCAAAAAGGCAACAAAAACCTTCAAGCAGCCATTAAAATCTACAATGCCAAAATAATTCCTCAGATTCTTTATGGAATCCCAATATGGATGGATGCATTTAATGATAAATTAGAGAACATCCAATCTTTCTTTTTCAGAAATTTACTAGGAGTCCCAAACTGTATGGCAAATCATACACTTGTCGCAGAACTTGGCCAACAGAGTCTAGAAGCCCGGGCTTGCTTTCAGTCCTTTAAATACTGGTTAAAAATTCGTTTCCTTGCTCAAACGGGTAGTTTGTTAATTAACCTTTTGAGTGACCCTTATTCTTTTAGCTGGCTGGGCAAAATGTCAAGGAAACTTCAAATTATGGGTCTGGATATCTCATCCCTTAGCATGCAAGATGAAAGGACGATACTAAAGCTAATATCACAGAGACTAGAAGATCAGGATACCCAGATTCTGGACTCCTCTAACAACAGTGTATGTTCTCCCCGCTTCTGGGATATTCCCTTAACATACAAATCCATGCCCATATATATCCAAATTTTGGAGACAAACCAGTTAAGAAGAGCATTTCTAGTAGCTCGCTTAAACATCTTTCCCTCAAATGTCACCCGAGGTAGATTTTTGAAGATCCCTCCTCAGGAGAGATACTGTTTACATGGATGTAGTGTCCCTGACACATTGTACTATATACTTCTGGTGTGTCCTAAGTTAGAAGTATATCGTTGCCTGTTAGGTAATTATCTGAAGAAATTGAAATTCAGCTGTGTTAACGAGAAACACTGGATTAAAATGATACTAAATGTGAGGGACTCAGCAACTATTATAAAAGTAGCAAAGTTTTTACTGGCAATTTTAAATGAAAATCTTTTACGATAGATTTTACATCTGGAACTGTTTGAAATTTTCGTTTTATGCTTTGCAATTTTATGCCAATAAAGGTACTCTGAACCACATGATCAGTGTCTGCAGTAAAATGGTTCAAACTTACAATAAAGAAAGTCACAACTGGGTTGCAGCTAAGTTGTGCTGGAATCTTTGCAAGATGTGTGGCTTACCATCAGCTAGAAATTCATGGGAGCACAAACCAGGCATTGTTGTGCATGTGGAACTGCTGAAGACTGAGACTGAGGTCTGAGGTAGGATCATAATTTCAAGCCTCTGATTCGCTCATGCCAGCTGGTCTTCTCCACAGGAGCCACTAGATTCAAAAGGTGTTTTCTGTAGCCTGACTGGGCAGCTCGCATCCAGATAAACTGGGCATCCAATCGCTTTAAATCAAGCTGTTAACCAGTAGCCTGCAATTGCGGGAAGATCCTTTGTGTCCGACATGTATATATTAGGGGGCTGTTAAGGTGTTTTCTCAGTACAGTTGGTACCATGAGCTGCAAGATTCCAGTACCTCTGTGTTCCTTGACCCACAGATCTTACAAGCACTATCATGAAGAATGATGAAACAAAGATACTTTAGGACTTCTGATTATAAACAGATAAACATCTGGACCATAACACCCATCATAGCACAACTGTAGATGACACCCAGCTCTTCCTCCTGATGGATGGCCGCCCTGACTCTCCCCCAGAAGCATTAGCCAGCTGCCTGGAAGCAGTGACGAGTTGGATCAAGCAGAGTCGTCTGAAGCTTAATCCTTCAAAGATGGAGGTCCTGTGGCTGGGTAGGAAGGGCCTATGCGAGGAAGCGTGTCTGCCTGCCCTGGTTGGTGTGCAGCTCTCTACGGCTCACTTTGCCAGGAATCTAGGCGTGATTCTAGACGCTTCCCTCACAATGGAAGCCCAGATCACAAAGGTAGCGCGGCTGGCATTCTACCATCTCCGCCAAGCCAAACTACTAGTGCCCTACCTGGCCCCGGAACACCTAGCCACAGTGATCCATACGACGGTCACCTCTAGACTGGACTTTTGTAACTCACTCTATGCAGGCCTGCCCTTAGCCTTGACCTGGAAACTACAGCTGGTTCAAAATGCAGCGGCCAGGATCCTCACAGCAACACCATGGAGGTCTCGCATCCGGCCTATTCTCCAACAGCTGCAATTGTTGCCAGTTGAATTCCGGATCAGCCTAAAGGTTCTGGTAATTACATTCAAGGCCATATGCGGTCAGGGCCCAGTGTACCTGAGGGATTGCCTCCCTGCCTATGCCCCCAAAAGAGCTCTGCGCTCCACCGCCACCAACCAGCTAAGGATCCCTGGCCCTAAAGAAGTCTGTCTGGTTTCGACCAGGGCCAGAGCATTCTCTGTTCTGGCCCCCACCTGGTGGAACAAGTTCCCGGAGGAGATCAGGGCCCTGACGGAGCTTAAACAGTTCTGCAGGGCCTGCAAAAAGGAATTCTTCCGCCAGGTATTTGGCTGAGACCAGACGTAATCAACAGCGACCGAAGAGCCCCTGTTTCCCCCCCCATCCCCCCTCAGAATTCCACCAATATGCTCTGGACCTTGTATTGTTGCGTTGTTGTATTGTTACATTGTTTATACTGTTACATTGTTATATGGTTACAACTATTAGTTATTATTATTATAAGGTTATTCACATGTTTTTATAGACCGGTTTATGTATTGTTCCTTGTTCTTATGTAAACCGCCCTGAGCCTCCAGGGAGGCCGGTAAACAAATAAACAAATAAACAAATAAACAAATAAACAAATAAACAAATAAACAAATAAACAAATAAACAAATAAACAAATAAACAAATAAACAAATAAACAAATAAACAAATAAACAAATAAACAAATAAACAAATAAACAAATAAACAAATAAACAAATAAACAAATAAACAAATAAACAAATAAACAAATAAACAAATAAACAAATAAACAAATAAACAAATAAACAAATAAACAAATAAACAAATAAACAAATAAAAGCCATCCAGTCCAACCCACCACCACCACCTTCTCGGGGACTTAAACATCACACACTCCTGACAGATTCTCATCCAATCAGTTCCTAATTACTTTCAATGAAGGAGACTCCACCACCCTCCAAGGCAGCATATTCCATCTGTGAACAGCCCTCACTATCAGAAAATACTTTCTAATATTGAAGTGGAACCCCCTTCCCTGTAATTTGAAACCACTACTCCTAGTTGTCTCTAGGATGGCAGTAATCAAGTTGGCCCCCTCTTCCACATATCTACCTTTTACAGAATTAAACAGAGCTATCATATCACCCCTTGCTCTCCTATTATCCAAGCTACATACCCCCAACTCTCTCAACCTCTCCTTGTAAGGTATTGAGCAAAGAATACCGCATCAGCTCCAGAAGACAGTATTGCTTAGAACAGCTAAAATCCTGTAAAGATACATCAGCAAACACTTGGCTAGATCTCGAACTGCAGAACATCTACCACTCAACTGGCTGATTATAATAATTCATAATAATAATAATGATACAGGAGGTACAAGAGGAATTTGGGGCAAGGGAAGCATAGTATGTGATTGCTGGCCTACTCCTTAAGCCCTTGTTTATTCCTATAGCTAACTTTTGTTTTTCCAATATAACATATACCTTAAGTTTGCTTATCACATGAAATGTAATGGTTTTACACAGTGCAGTTCTGAGTAGAGTTACAGTCTTCCAATTTATTGGGGCCAAGGAGGTTAGAAGGGAATAACTGCAGTATAGCACTGTTAATAAATGCAACGTATTTAGATTACTACAAATAAGAGTGATTTCGATCAGAATGGTTTTCATAGAAACAACTGGCCTCTTCTTGTTTTTGCCAGTGAGCATTCTGATATCTTTAAGTGGATTTGTATTAAAAAAATGGATTCACAAGAAAAAGTTACTAGTATACTGCACCTACAACCACAACAGGGAAACACTTTCCTCTACTCTTTGCCTTCTCTGTTGCTGTTCTTAATTAAATCTGAAGTGGAGGGGGAGAAACGGCTAGAGAACGCATAACAACAAGAAAACCATACTGTGCTCATTCAGATTTGATTTGTTCTAAAGTTTGGAGTGGCTCATTGTATAAGAGCCTTGGATTGTATACAGTTCGCTGGCAAGTTATAAATCCACTCATTGCACTATAATATTCACAACTGCACCACTTTCTAGAAGTTTATTATTTGATCACATAATATAGCTTTTAAAGAAAAGTTTGCACAAAGAACAAGGCAATTGCAGAGCAAAGCTAATCTCACAACCCACACCAGCACGGTTATTCACAGAGGTGTTAATGCTAATTACTATCCTTAGTGAATGATTTTTAAATACACTTAATGCCAAGATACAGAGAAAACCTTGCAATTGGCAATGTCCTATAATGTACCTAATCACAATATGTAAATAACAATGTATACATGATTTGCTAGTCCCAAACAAAATGTTAGAAAGCATTTCTCATCAAAAGCACTGGCAGAACACTGTGGGGACTTTGTAGGTATCAATTTAGTTAGCAAATTTAAAAATCATAGTTGAATATACAGTTCAACTTACCAATGTTCCCACGAGCAGCAAGCCAAATGAAAACAAAGACAGCAAGACGTATGACATTGTGATGCCCCCAATTCTGATCAAATCCTAAGGAGCAAAAGAAACCTATAGTTAAACTTATAAAGTATTTAAAAAGGGCATAGCTTACATTCTGTAACTGAAACTCAGATCCCTATACAAATCTTACAGATCTTCAATCTCACTTCAAACCCCCTAAAGACTATATTTTCAAATTAAATTCATTCTAAGAACTAGAGTATTGAAGGTTGTTTCCTTCAGCTATTACAAAGCACAGAAATCTAGTTTCAGTCCTCACCTTGTGTCACATAGGGTTGCCAACAGAACTGAAGAAAAATGTCCTGTCACTTTAACATATGGTTAATATGTGGAAATGGGCAGCTGAAGCTTCTCATGGGATGAAGGTAAATAATATCCACTAAGCCTCTATGAATGGGACAGGGCTCTTTCCCCCCCAAGCAGTTTGGGATCTTATCTGCACATGTGGTGCCTGATTAGGATTGTGGTGCTCCTGAGAAGGGGGGGCTAGCCTTTATCCCACATCATTTTCTCAGTGTAAAACAGTCCTGAGTGGGGCATAACTGAGCCTGTAGCAGAAACACAGGTGTATCCCAGGAAAGATGTGTGCTTCCCCAAGGATTGTTTCAGGCTGGGGAAACGATGTAGAGAGAAAGCCTGACACAACTTGCCCATGTGCACTACAGTGTTGAGCTGAACTAGACACCATTTACACAAGAACTATTTATGTGTGATTGTTTTATGTCTGACACAGTTGTAGACTGAGATCCAATCTGTATGCTACATGACCGTTTCCATACCAGGAATCTGGCCCGACTCATCACTCATCCGTTCATGGGGCTAATTCCTGCTTTTGCATGACATTGGTGCCAATCCAGTGCTGTCCCAGGCCTGGCTTGACTCAGGCCCTTATTTGCCCCAAGGCAATAGGGCTCATCCTGGCCCAGCTCCTCCCCACCCACACCCAAGTGTGGCATCCCAGAAGGACAAAATAAATGCCTCAGGTGGCTCCGCCACGCTAAGCTGCCTGTGGCATTTTTTGTTTTGTTTTAAGAGCATGGTATTCCATTATTATGCAATATGCAAATGCAATTCTGCAATATGCAATGCAAAAAATTTTAAGGTCTACACCAACCCAACTGCCATGTGGGAGCACATATCCAGGGTGGACAGGGTGCAGCGGGCCAAATGTTCCCCTGTGCAGAGCCTTGAAGAGACAGGGCAACCTGCTCTGAGCCAAAAACTGGGCGGGGGCAGGGCACAACAACTTCTGTGCGGTAAAGGTTCATGATGAGTCAAGAAATGTTAGTATTTGCCAGGTCGAGTCTGAGGCACCACCAAACTTTAGGTTGCCATCTTTACCTAGACCAGCCTTTCTCAGGTTTTTTTTTTACCTTTGCAAAATCCCTGACCCAAAAAGTGATGCAATTGTGCAGAAAATGGTTGGGAAGAATAGCTGTGTACACATCCTCCTGGGGAACCTCCCCTTGCCACCCCCTCCGGTCCCATCGCTGGTCATGGGGGGTTCAACATGACCATATATAGTCATATCACCAGATAAACATTTAATTATATATATATTATGTGATCAAACATTTTAAGTACAGCAGGCAGTAAGAGGTAGTGAAGGAAGAAAATGGGGGTCTTCAAAGGCAGCCATGCTTAAAACTAAAAGATGGGCTTCATTAATTTTTGAAGTGTTGCAGAATACAATCCTAAACAGAGCTGTACTCTTCTAAGCCTATTAACTTCACTGGAGTTAGAAGGGTATAACTTATAATGCTTATAATGGCACACACAATCTCTTTGTGGGAATCTGTTCAATTGCTCGTTTACCAGAACTTGCAAAAGTCATTAGCAGATTTTATAAGATTTAAAAAAAAATGTTTCCAGGCTGCTGCTGTTCAGTTGTTAGTGTTTATTCTTGCCAGAATGGTAAATTGGGAGCTGAGCCTGTACAGATCTGCACTTCGTTCCATTTCTCTACAAACTATCATGCCCTCTACTAAATCCACAGAACAGATTTATTTCTAATCAAATTCATGTAGAATAAGAACTGAGGGGTGGGAGGAATCTGAACTGGACTGACTCACTGCAAACAACGTGTAGATGGTCTGAATGTCTCCAGCTGCACAAGAAGCTTTTGATTATGTATAATAAATCTAATTTAAAAGATCACAGAAAAATCCCGCTTGTCTAAAGCAAATATAAGGATGTGTAATATTTGTGTTTCATAATTATTGTTCAAAGAACAAAGGAAGCAGTTTTTGCTTTATTTTAAGTAGGTGACGCACAACAAAAAACAGAACAGAAAGGCCAAAAAGGCAAAGTAGAAGTTAGAGGATCTGGGCTCATTAATTTCCTGACTGAGCTGCACTATGTACCAAAAAGTATTAGCAAGCTTAAATCAACAGGGCTCACAGTTCTATTCTAAGCAGAGTTACATCCTTTTAAGTCCACTGAAGCCTTACAACTATACTTAAGTCCACTGAAGCCTTAGGACTATATTGCTAAATTGTGTTGCATACAAATGTACAGCTTGATCATAACACGTTTACTCAGGTGAAAATCCTACTAATTTTAATGATATTTACTCCCAAGTCAGTATAGGGTTGCAGCCTTAAAGTGTAAGTGAATAAATAATTTTGGTAGTAGAAACCCATTAAATTCTGTAATCTGCACTTAATTTTGACCAATGGTTCCTTTTCAAATTATCTCTATTCATCTGGAGTCCCAGAAAAAAGTGCTTTGCCTACACTGCAGAAGGTCAGAGACTAGCCCCCACCCCCATTTTTTCACTCTCCATTTCAATTTAAAGAATTCTTAGGAAAGGAAACATGATCTCAGATGGTGACATATGGCTGAAGGTACAAACCCACTTATTCCAGTCCTTTCAATTTAGGTAAGTGTTTTTCCTTATTTCTCCTTCCTCAGGGAGGGGGGAACCTGGGGGCTCCCTCTCACTTCTCTGACCCTTCACTGTACTGCTCCTTGGCCTGCTGCCTCTTTTCACCACAGTGATAAAAAGGGCAAAGGAAACTGCTGCTCAACACATACACCACCTTTGCCAAGACACTTTTTACAGCATGGAGACACAAGAACATTTCTCTGTGATTGCGATTGCACTAGGCATAGCAATAGCAAATTGGCGGTAAGCATGAATTTCCCAGGCCTGGGCAGTGTCAGAGGAAGAGAGTGGAAGGGAAGAGGTACCCAGGTACTGTGGGGAAAGGGATGAAAAGGCAAGGGCTGGAGTAAGCAATGATAAGGCAATGGCCCTAACTTCACTCCCACCCATGAAATCTCATAAGCCTTTAACTTTTAAATAGTGAAAAACACATTGTAAACAGTTATAGTTAACACAGTTCATATATCCTGACAATTTGGTATGTTTCTTGGTGGCTGGAAATATAAAACATACATAATATATCAGAACAGGATGGGAAGATTATTTTGGGGAGCATGAAAGTGTCAGCATTTGTTCCAGTATATTAATGGAAATAATTTTATTATGTGGAATGACAATAATCCACTTGTGCTTGGTTAACCTAAGGATACTTACTTGGAAGTCAATATTACACACCATTTAAACTTTTTCCAGCTAGTTAAATAGAAATTTCACATTCAGAGGCAGTAACAGGGGCTATTACATTTATGCCCCGCTTATGTGCTTCCTGGAAACATCTGTCTAGCCACTGAAGAAAACAGGATGCTTGCTCTGATTCAGAAAGTATTTTAAATGGAGACTGTTCTGCTCTGCAAACTGCTTACTAAATTACTCATTAATACAGTATTTCTTAGAAGCTGTACAGTAATGTAAGGCCTATGCTACATGTTTCAAGAAGAATCAGCATTGCCGTTAAAGCACAGAGGGGTCAATGAACATACCTTGCTAGAATCTGCAACCAGTTGTCCAAATGGAGTAAGCACCTTGGACAATACATCAAAAGCATTCTGAACTGCCGGGAGTATCTCACAACCATCATTCCAAAACATAAAGGAGAAAACCTGTGCAGTCAATTAATAATGAGGATTTTTGTCATTATATTGCTTTTCACTTTATTTTCAAGCCTGCATAGCCCATTGAAAGTTTTTATTTTTAAAACATTTATCATTGTGTTTTAAAGAGTCAGGTATTTTGCACGCTGCAGATATTAACTAGAATAAAAAGACAAACAGATTGTTACCTGGTTGTAAAATGTCACAGCTTTTGACTTAATTTCAGATATATCAGCATATATGACGTGGGAAATCTGGCCCCTAAAATGTATGAATCTAAAAAAAACAAAAGCATTGTTGTCCTTTCTTTTTTAAAAAAAGAACTATCTCCATCCGAGTTAAGCCTGAATCCTTACCAATATCTGTGAGAGGGCAAACAGGTAAATGACTCCTCCTGTAGTCAGTCCATTCCACCAGGCCACCCAGATACGCTGAGTTTCCTGAGACTCCTTCTTGGATTGTTTCATCTGGCTTTGTGGTTCATGTTGTCTATCAGCTTCATTCAGTGGTTCCATTACTGCTGACTTGGAGAGACCTTCAAATATGCAGGAATTACATAGGTAAATTAACAGAAAAAATAATTGTATGTCTGTAATAGTATGTCTGTCAGCAACTACATCAATAAATGCAATGGGAGATACAAATATCACATTTTAATACTGCATTCCTTTCTGCCTTCTACTGAAGAAATATGTGGGGGTGGATATATTATTACCCCCTTTTCATGTATGAACAGAATAAACTGCTGTCCATATCTTGAGAAACAGAAAATGATTTCACTCTCAGTTCTGCCCTTGCATTGCTTGGTGACTGAGGTTGATTTCATTCTATGCTCTTCAAATTTCTATACTCTCTATTTGGCTGTAGAATTAAATAATGTGCCTTGCTTTTGAATCTTCACCAGCATTTGAGTGCATCCCTTATTTTATGGGTACAAGGACATTTCCAGGATTCCTTTACGTGTTCTAGATCACCTCCAGCTACTTCAGGGTGCAATTTGAGTGGTGCCCTTCTACCTCCAGGAAATTTGATTTATATAGATTCATAACATAGTTGATATAAGAGGCAGGACGAGTGATTTCACCCCATTTCCCCTCCACACTGCATCCTTGTGTTCCATATGTCCATATAGCTCTCATGGTTCCAGAAAATCAATTTTCCTGAAATTGGAGGGGATCCTTTAGCTGATTAATACAAACTTACATGATATAGTGGCAAAATGAGCTAAAAATTTCAATCTGCTATTTCAATTTCACCTACTACTAAAATATCATGCAAAAGTTGTCTAGCTCATTTGTGCTCTTGTAATTATGCACATACTGAGCAGCATCCATAAACAAACAGGTATGGTTCTTCATATATATTAATAATAATTAGAGAATTCGACTAGGATCTGGGAGACCTTCAAATCCCTATTCTGTCATGGAAGCTTGCTGAGTAACTTTGGGCCAGATACACATTCTCAGCTTAACCTACTTCAGAAGATTGAGGTAAAGATAAAATAGAGGATAGAAGAACAATGTAAACTGCTTTTGGTTCCCATTGGGGAGGTGGAATATAAATGTAGGAAATAATAATAAATAATAATAAGTACCTCAAAATGTAATAACTGAAATATTTAGGGTACATACAATGTTACACCCCCCAAGAAAGTGGCCATTTTAAACCAATTAACAGCCAGATTACAAGTGTGTTTAATCTCAAGTGCATCCTATTGCAGGATTTCTTTCCAGGTAGGTATGAAATGCTGCAGACCAGTGTTCTGTGTATAATACCTCTTGGAGGTTAAACCCCATTAAATTCAGCAGAACCTACTCTGAGTAAGCATGTACAGGATCTGGCTGCAAGGCCACTCTCTAAAAAACTAACACACTCACAAAAATCCTAGATTTCTACCAAGCATACAGTTAATAATAATAAACAACAGATCTAGGCCTTAACTTTAGCTGCATCAGTATGTTAGGAATATATGAAGGCACACAGAGCCCTAATATTATTCAGTGATGCCAACAGTAACTAATGGCAACTTTGCAGGATCGGGAGTGGAAGGTCTTTCCCAGAACCTGCCACCAGTTTTCCTTTAAATAATGTCAGGACTTGAATCACTGACATGCAAGGCATGTGTTCTACCACCAAGCTATGCTTCCTCTGCTGCTTAATAATGTAGTGAAAATAGACTTCCAGAACTTAAGTATGTGTGAACTGTTATATGGAAAATTGGACAGTAAAAGTCAAAATAGTCATTTATTATATAAATGGTTTTAAAATTAACCATAATCCTTTTTTGGCACAAACACAACTTCTCTCCTCTGCTGTTAGTTTCGGAATACATTCATAAATTAACCTGTACAAGAACTCTCTTCTGTGGCAGTGAAGAACAACTTCTTTCTCGTGCCCTCTCTCCTACCCAGGCCCACCCACAATGGCCTACTGCAATCTCTGGGCAAACAGAAAAAGGAGCTGTGTGCCAAAATGTTTGAGGAAACTGTTTGACTTCACAGTCATTGCTGAGTCACCAATCCTTGCCATGTTAATTTTCACACTGCACCCACTCAGTCCACCTGCCAGTTCATATGGAAAGGGAGATGGAAAGACTGAAGTTATGTTCTCCTCCCATTCTATTTTTCTGTGATGGGCAGTTTTTACCAATGGGTTGTTCCTCTACTTGTGGAACTATGCCGTTGAATTTAGATGGGAGAATTGTTACCTGATGGCTTAACACCATTTCCCATGTACATGTATGGAATCAAGACTTGTCGGCAAAGAGTTTATTGGCTTCAAATTGCCCCTTCCTGAAGGAGGTTGGGTACTTGTCACACACACATGCATATATATTAGATAACCATTTTGCTTCTGAAAATGAGACAAAAATCTGCTAGCAATCCCTTTAGCACTGAGAGCGACTGGGCTAGAAGAACTCCTTTTCTTCCCACAGGAACTGTTTAGCACACAGGATATTTAAATAGTGGTTTGTGAAAATCTTGGCCTCTCTAATGTGTAATCACTTTAATTTCAATGAGAAGGGCCCTCTAAAAGGAGGAATTTCATTTTCTAAAAATAACGCAGAATAATGTAAAATAGGGTTTCAATCCTTAATTCTGGCATAACTTGGTGCTTTTCACAGATACATGGCAAGTAAAAATTAATGTGGTAAATTTCACTTCTAAAAGCATATAGGACAATAGACTTCTATATTGAAGTAAAATTGCACTCATTTCTCATGCTAGCAAAGTTATACTCAAAATCCTACAAGCTAGGCTCCAGCAATATGTGGACTGAGAACTTCCAGAAGAACAGGCAGGATTTTGAAGAGGCAGAGGAACTAGAGATCAAATTGCCAACATATGCTGGATCATGGAGAAAGCTAGGAGAAGATCCAGAAGAACATTTACTTCTGCTTCATTGACTATGCTAAAGCCTTTGATTGTGTGGAGCACATCAAATTGTGGCAAGTTCTTAAAGAGATGGGAATACCAGAGCATTTTATCTGTCTCTTGAGAAACCTATATGCAGGTCAAGAAGCAACAGTGAGAACCGGGCATGGAATCACTGATTGGTTCAAAATTGAGAAAGGAGTTTGGCAAGGTTGTATACTGTCACCTTGCCTATTTAACGTGTATGCGGAGAAAGACAGGGTTAGAGGAGTCACAAATTGGGATCAAGATTGCAGGGAGAAATATCAACAACCTCAGATATGCAGATGATATCACTCTAATGGCAGAAAGTGAAGAGGAACTAAAGAGCCTGTTGATGCGGGTGAAGTTGAAACTCAACATCAAGAAAATGAAGATCATGGCATCCGGCCCTCTCAATTCCTGGCAAATAGATGGGGAAGAAATGGAAATAGTGATAGGTTTTATTTTCCTGGGCTCCAAGATCACTGCTGATGGGGACTGCAGCAAAGAAATTAAAAGACGCTTGCTCCTGGGAAGGAAAGCTATGGCAAATCTAGACAGCATCCTAAAAAGCAGAGACATCACCCTGCCAACAAAAGTGCGTCTAGTCAAGGCTATGGTCTTCCCAGTTGCAATGTATGGCTGTGAAAGTTGGACCATAAGGAAGGCTGAGCGTCAAAGAACTGAGGCTTTTGAACTCTGGTGCTGGAGAAAACTCTTGCAAGTCCCTTGGACTGCAAGGTGAACAATCCGGTCAGTCCTAGAGGAGATCAGCCCTGCCTGCTCCTTAGAAGGCCAGATCCTGAAGATGAAACTCAAATACTTTGGCCACCTCATGAGAAGGAAGGACTCCCTGGAGAAGAGCCTAATGCTGGGAGCGATTGAGGGCAAAAGAAGAAGGGGACGACAGAGAATGAGGTGGCTGGATGGAGTCACTGAAGCAGTCGGTGTGAACTTAAATGGACTCCGGGGAATGGTAGAACATAGGAAGGCCTGGAGGATCATTGTCCATGGGGTTGCGATGGGTCGGACACGACTTCGCACCTAACAACAACAATTGAGCTAAAAGTAGCCACTGAGGGCAGTTACTTGCCCTGGCTCTGCATTGAAGTTACAAGTAGAATTATATATCTTCAGATTACCTCCATTTGGTTTTCCACCTCAATCCCATTTATTTATTTGTTTGTCTATTCTGTACAGTCAAGCCCTATAGGTTGACTGGGTAGCTGTCTGAATTGTTCACCCTAAGCATAGCTCATCAAGAAATAAGGGAACAAAGAAAAAATGAAGATATTCAGAGTACCACTACTTAAACAACTGAGGAATTTTGTTCATATATAGTATCTAGTTTTAAAGGTAAATGACTATCCTTTCTTATCTGCTCCAGCACACAACCTCTGTATATATAAGTCATACCTCCCAAACCAATTTCTCTACTCTTTATTTTGAATGCAGGCAAATACTGAGGGGAAACATGCTTCCACTATAATAATACAGCCTTCTGAGAAACAAAATGGACCTTGAAGAACAAAATGCACTCTTAAAGAGTTAGATTGGGTCTTACACATTACATTTACTTCCATCTTCACTATTCAGGTGAAACACATACATGGATCTTATATTTAAATCTTAACATTTCACAGTATATGGACTCAGATGTCTTATGATTGTGACTTCAACAGCTAAATGCTTGCAGAACTAATGCTGCTTCATTTGTAATTATGAAATTTATTAATAATTCATAATTCACTACTTGTTAGCCTGTAAATAGTGTTGTGCAACCTGTTCATAATATAACTTATGGCTGATTGCTTGTGTTTATTACATAAAAGCAAAAGAATTAAATGGAGCCATTATTTTCAACACAGTTCTCAAGGATAATTGTAATTCAAACACTTGCCTAAACAGAATGGCCTATTAATTCCAATGCAAGTTAGTGTAATTTAGAGGAAGGATGCCAGATTTCCAGTCCTAAATGGCTATAAAAACTTTAATCCTAAAATGCTTTATAGAGTTAGATACTCCATTGTTGTGTGATGATGTCAGATTGCATTCTGCATAATGTTAGGGCACAGGAAGCCCTGGAATTTCCCCAGGACCAGTAGGTACTTTTTGCTGCTCAAGGAGCATCTTTAACATTTTTTGCTCCCTTTTATAAAATGGAAAGAGCCTCCTAGGAGGAGACTGTCCGGGGCCCTCTCCATCCAGAGCATCCAGCCCTGTCCGTCCAGTGCATCCCTCCTGATTGGCCAGCGACCATACGGCCTGCCCTCCACAAAGCCCGCAAGGCCAGAAGCTGCCATTTGGCCACTGGACATCACCAGAGACAGAGTCAGGGGCACTGGTCTGGAGAGTGGGTGACTGAGGGGCCTGTCTGCTGTTGCCCTCACTGCCAGAAAACCTCTGCTGCTCAGGACTGGGTGCTGAGGCACTGACTGCTGCTCTGGGTTGGGGGCCAAGTGACTGCTTGCTGCCCTTCAGAGCTCTCAGCCCCACTTCTCTCATAGGGTGTCTGTTATGGGGAGAGGAAGAAAAGGTGATTTTAAACTTCTTAAGCGCCTGAGGCTTGCTGGGTGACTGTGGGCTATTCCAGTCCTCTCAGAGCTCTCAGACCCATTTCCCTCACAGGGTGTCTGTTATGGGAGAGGAAGGGAAGGCAATTTTAAACTGCTTACAGACACCTGAGGCCGGCTGGGTGACTGTGAGCCATTCCAGTTCTCTCAGACCTCTCAGCCCCACTTCTCTCATAGGGTGTCTGTTATGGGGAGAGGAAGAAACGGTGAATTTAAACTGCTTAGAGACAACTGAGGCCTGCTGGGTGACTGTGGTCTATTACTGGTTCTCTCAGAGTTCTCAGCTCCACTTCACTCACAGGGTGTCTGTTATGGGAAGAGGAAGAAAAGGTGATTTTAAACCGTTTAGAGACATCTGAGGCCTTGTGGGTGACTCAGGGCTATTCCCAGTTCTCTCAGAGCTCTCACAGCCCCACATCTCTCATAGATTGTCCATTGTGGGGAGATGAAGGGAAAATATGTTTGTAAACTGTTTTGTGATTCCATTTGGCAGTAAACAGCAGTGTACAAAAATCCATCTTCTAAGGCAGTGGTCCCCAACCCCCGGTCCGGGGACTTGGACCGGTCCGTGGATCAGTTGGTACCGGGCCGCAGCTCCTCTTCGTCCTCCTCCCTGGCTCCTGCCTCAGGGGCTGCCCTGCCACTCTGCTGCCGGCTCGCCCTTGATGCTCTCCAAAAGCCGCCATGGCTGGGGCTCCCCCTCAGTGTGGCATTGCGTAGCTGCTGCTGGCAGCGTCCCCAGCAGGCGGCGGGAAGTCAGGGGCGCCAGTGGAAAAGCAAGTGGAGCAGAGGCTCAGGCGGTGGTGGTGACGTCCCTCAGCAAAAGACTACTCCCCCCTCCTGGGCCTCAGTAAAATTGTCAAGAATTGACTGGTCCCCGGTGATAAAAAGGTTGGGGACCACTGTTCTAAGGGGCAACAGTGAAAGAAGCATGTGGCCACATAACATTAACTCAACAGTAAAAAAAAATGGAGTAGGGCCACAGAACTGGGAGGAACTGGTTGCCATGTAATCTCCCCCTAAGAATAGTCTTCAGTCTGATTTTCCCTTCACATGTCTGAAGACATGGCTCTGGAAAGCTCATCTTTAACCACTATGCCACAATTCCCAAAGGACAGTCCTCTCCCACACTCAACTAACATTCCATACCACAGGTTCTTGACACCCATATCTCCACACCCACGCCCTCATTTGCCACCATGCCACCACAACCTCCCACACAACACACACATTCAACCCCATGCCCTTACAGACTGGACAACTCCCTCTTCCCAATACCAAGCTCTCTCTGTCTTAATCACTCTCTTCCTTTCTACCTCCCTCTCTCTTTGCTACCCCCTCCTGCTAGCACCCGTTGTATCAGCTACAACGGGCTTTAATTCTAGTCACTATATAATTCAAAAGTTATTGCCCAGCAACTGCTTCAATAAGACTCTTGATTGGGAGGCAGGGGGTTCAAACATTTGCTACATTTCATTTGGCAAAGGTTGTATGTGAAATGAAAACTGGCATTCTCATTGTAGACACATTGTTAAACTCAAAACTGTCAACTCAAAAGGTTTTGGAACAGTTTTAAAAGAGCTTGAAATGTTTGCAGTGTGCTGATGAATCCAAAACAAACCAATGAGACAAATAACCCATTCCATAGATGGCCTGCACATTTTCTAGGTATTCCATAGAGAACTGGACTGTAACAAACACAAGGAAATGCCAGACCAATCTGAAAGGGGAGGAATACTTTGGGAGTAACCGTCATAGGCAATTGCAGCAGGGCAAATAATTCTGATGTGGGTGGGACTGGGAAGATGAAGACTTTCCCTTTCCATATAGATGCCACCATGGTCTTGCTAAAATCTTTACAAGACCATCAGAACAAAGCACAAAGCAAAATTGAGACCGGTGACATGGAAGATGAGGAAACTGTAGACAGGACACAGAAGCACTCTGAAATACGGCCCTGGGGATATGTGGGGGGGGGGGGGAAGAGAACTTTTCCTCAGTAGCACCTTCCCAGTAGAAGAGTTGGTTTTTATACCTTGGTTTTCACTGCCCAAAAGAGTCTCAGAGTGGCACTCACGTAGCACCTGATCATATCACTGCTAATAGAATCCAAGTTGGTATGGATACAGGAGATCTTTTATCTATAGTGTGTCAAGCACAAAGGTCACAACAGACCACCAAGCAATCTACCTCTTCCTGCAGGCCAGATACCAACAGGCCTCTGACAATCCAGAAGAGCTCCACTGGCCTACACTGTGCAGACTCAATTGTGGTGAAAAGTATTGTCCCTTTGCTACCATCACCAGCACGGAGTGAAATATAAAATGAACTGAAGACCATGTCCTGTTAGTTTTGTCCTGAGCCTTATTCCACTGTCACTCTATACTGGCTTTCATCACCCAGAACCTCTCCATAAAAGGCTGCCTAGGCTCTAACATATGAGAGTGGGTGTGTCAACTTGCATGTAATATTTCTTGTTTTTTCTGTAAAGTTCTTGCATAGTTTTCCATAGTAGCTATTTATTTAACTTATGCACTATATGTAAAAAGGCAGGTGCACAGTTTATTCCAACACAACTGCCTACTGACTCTTAAACAATTCAGTTTTCTCCTACGGAGCTCTCTGGCTCATGCAGGTGGGAGACCTTATTGTTCCAAATAGAATAATGGCATTCAGAGAAAAACACTGAACAAATGTAGGAAGAACAGTGGACTAAAGCTTGATGGTCATGCTGTGTTTACATTGTTCAAGCAAGCACCTAAATGATCTTGGATAACTCATTTAACTTAATTATGTTCTCCTCTCTAGAACCATATCTCTTCTCTATATTTGAAAAGAAAAAATAATTAAAAATGTGATTCTGTTTTTAAATGAAAAAAGCTTTTCTGTTTGAAAAAGCGGTTTACATTTTAAGAAGAACAAACCTAGAGCAGAACTTCTAAACCCACGAACCTTGAACTCTGCAGTAATCAGAGTGATTTGTCTACCTTTTTTCTAAACTGCCTTCCAATGTGGATAGACCACTGACATAATTGTGCTACACATATCCACATACATAAACAGCCTTGAATATTGTTTGCTGCCTGGACTAGGAATTACATTCTAGTGAAGATGCAGCCCATCCACAGTCTTGTTTTGAATGCAGTTCACATTGAAAAAAAATGTCAACTTGTTTGGGTTCTTTATTTCTTTAAAACTGTCAAGATATGGGGAGTGTTTAACAGTTTGGGTGGATTCCACTGTGATTTTAAAAGTGCGTACATGTATTCATATTACTTATTTCATTATATTACTTGTTCACTCTGTAAAACGGTGAACTATTTATGCTTGATTTGTTTTCTTCTTTAATTTCTCTGAAGCACTCCATCATAATTTCTTAGGAAGACCCAAATTCCATTGTCTGGACAGAAGAAGCTATATTTCAATTGTGCATGCATGTTTAGTTGTATTGTGCTATTTTTAGATCAGTGCAAATTATGACTGCAACTGTGAAATCATATTCAAAACTGAAAATGAAATTGACTTCAATTAGACTTAAGGTGTGTCCACACCATCTGCTTTGGGTTTTTACAACTGTCTCTGACATTCTACAATACTTCTGAACTGGTAAATGCTCTCAACATTCTGGAGCAAGTTCAGAGGAGCACTACAAGAGTTCTGTTTCGTGGGATGAAAGTGCATGAGGAGTGAATAGTGTCTACTTAGGAAAATGATCTGGCCATGCTGATCCTTGATTCTAAAATCGCCTTTATTTTATTGCCGTGTGGTCTACCCTTGAAAACCCTACATGGTCTACCCTTGAAAACAATCTGCACATTTCAATTAGTGCAAAATGCAGCTGCTTGCCTTTTGACTGGGCTGCACAAGTTTGATCATATTTTGTCCCTTTTAGAACATTTTTACTGGCTGTTTCAATTCAAAGCACGGATTCTTACTTTTAAGGTAGTGGTTCTCAACCTTCCTAATGCTGTGACCCTTTAATACAGTTCTTTATGTTGTGGTGACCCCCAGCCATAAAATTATGTAAGTGTTCCTTCACAGAAATTAAATCAAAACTTACCAATGTTGTGAAACTCCATTGTTTGCTGAGAATCGCTGAGGGATGGACACAATTGAACGGATAACATCATCAACATCTAACAGACTTGACAGATTTTATTCCTTTTTTCACCTGAGTATTTTAAACCTGTACCTAGTTTAATTGTTTTGATAGAATGTTATATCACTGTGGTGTTCTTATAGTAGGTTATCATTCTGTTGGCTCTACCTTCAATATAAGCAGATAAGGTGAGATATAAATATTTTCAATAAGTAAATGCACTTCCAATAACCTTTATAGCCTCTTGTGAATGACTAAAAAAATTAGTCTTTAAAATTAGTCATTAGTTTTGTTCAAGACTAATACATTGTGGCATACGTTTTTGTGAGCCGGAGTCCATTTTGCCAAAAATTCACGTTTTTCAGGAGCAGTGTTGTGTTCTTTCCTATAGTATTTATTTCCTTTGCAAACGTATAAAATTAATTGTATTTAGGCTTTGTGTAAACTGTGCCAGCAAGATCTCATGCTCTTTGTTCCTTTACAACATTCACTTAATATGAACTCAGCAAGGAGACGCAGCACACAGGACAAGAAATGAAAGGAGGGTGTTCTCTTTCTCCTGCCTCCCTGAATACCTGAAAACCCATATCTACTGGTGTCCTCCATTCCAGGGGAGAAGTGGCTAACTGCACTTGTGTTTCCACAAGTTAGCTGAAGTGATTCTATACTTGCTTGATATTTTTTGGTAATCAACTTTATGGCCATATGCTGTCTGGGTCCAGTGTACCTGAGAGAACACCTCACTGTCTACACTTCTCAAAGAGCTCTGCGGCACTCTACCACTTCCAACTGGTTGGTGACCTCTGGCCCCAACGAAGCTCATTTAACCTCATCCAGGGCCAAGCTTCCTCTGCCTGGCCTCTACCTGGTTGAATGAGCTCCCAGAGGATATCAGGCCCCTGCTGAAGTTAGAACAGTTCCACAGGGCCTACAAAAGGGAGCTTTTCCACCAGGCATTTGGTTGAGGTTGACTGAACCAACATCTACTGGGCCCCTCAGAACCCCTCTCCATAAAGTAAACATCCTGAACTGTGACCAACCATGGGATTAACATGTTAATGTTGTTCAACCGGTTACTGAACATATTAGAATCACTGTTATTCTGTTATTAGTATTATTTATTTGACATTATTACTGAGTTATACCGTATTGTTCCATGTAAACTGCCCTGAGCCACAGGGGAGAGCGGCATATAGATAAATACATAAATAAAAATATTTTGAGTGAACTGCATATCCAGGAGTTTACCCCAATGAATACATAACATTGTCAGATCATTTCTGAGGAAGTGGCTAAATGCAGGCATTATTGGACTTCAGACAGATGCAGATCCAAACTAAAGTGTGCATCAGGATTACTGGATGATGAAAGAGAACAGCCCTTCCTCTAGGAACAGCATAATAATAAACCAATTTCGCAAACGGTAAGATTGTATTCTGCCGATAATGCCTACTCACAGGGCCATTGTTATGACATGGTAACCATAATCCCATCAGAAATAAATGTCTTGGTTGAATTTTACCATGTCATACTGATTTTATATGGTCATTACATAACACAGATAAAGCAATAAAAATAAGTATCACATTTTTGCACTGCCTGTGAATTCTCACATTATAATATTATTTTTCAAGCTGTGGCAAGCACATTGATTATTACATCACTTGACAAAAGTATTTTAACCTAAAACAGGGCATTTAAGCCAAAGTTAAAAAAAAATCTTCCCAGTAAACATGTTGATAACAAATATTGTTCAAGACTTCCTACTGATAATATGAACAGCATTGTTTTTGCCATTCATTCTTTTCAGGTAAAGTGAAAGATGTGAAGAATGGACACATGGACCATCATGTTCATGAAAAAGAAAGTAAGTAGTGAGCAGGCTTCCATGGCAGAGGGGGGACATAAAACTGGATCTCCAACAGACTATACCACAATGACTCTGTTTTCCCTCTTTATCTTTCACTCATAGTCTCTACCTGGGAAAAGGCTGGCCCAGTTGAAAAGGTGAGTTGTGTGGTGGCACAGGCAAATTGTGTGCTGTTACATCATTGCCACTACCATAACTGAGTGAATTGTACAAATCGCATGGAGGCAAGTTGCTCTGTAGTGGCTGCTGGGCCTGGCCCAAATTAGTCTCCCCTCCATGGCTAGAAGTTGGGGGAGCAGAGAGAGAGAGGGGAAGGCAAAATAACTTTGGAAAAGACTATGCTCCACTTCCCCTCTCTTTTACCATTGTTTTTCCATTGTTTGGAAGCTCGTAATATAGTTGTGATTGCCAACCCTCACAACCGTCATTCCGTTTCATAAGGCATTAATTTTGTAAAGGTACAGGCACTTCTGTTATCTGTCTGGGTTAACTTCCCAATTTCCCTTTAGATTTCAGATTTTTCTGCAAATCTGAATCTATTCTTTAGTTTACAGAAAGAACTGTTTTATTTGTTCATGGTTCTAATATCCCAATTAAATATCTGCAGATGGGTCTTGTTGATAATTAGTTACATTGATTGATGATGCTCCACCATTAAAAATCTTTTTTTTTCAATGCCACAATAAACTAATGCACTACACTTTTTATTATTATTCAAAACTCATTGGCTAGATTCCATCACTGACATAATATAGTATACACGAACCTTACAAGTTAAATATGGGAATGCACGCTACATGCAATCTTCCCAATTTGTGCACAAATGGGGCAATGCACATATTTTCCATGTGCAGGCAGCATTGGCATACACAAATGCATTCTCTCAAAATTCTGGAGTTTCATTCAATGAATACCAATACTGTACATGCATGGAAAACATGTGAAGTGCTTCATCCACACAAAAACAGCAACCATGTATAATAGAAGGATAATGTAATGCAGTGGTCCTCAACCTTTTTATCACCAGGGACCACTCAACGCCAGGGACCACTCACTGGGGACCACTCAACGCCTTTTACTGAGGCCCGGTGGTGGGGGGGGTAGTTTACTCTTCTACTCTCAACCACTGCCCTAACGCTCTCTGATCGCTATGGTAATGTTTAAACATCCCTTCAAAATAAGATACAGACACGCCACATCAATGAAGTGTGTTGTAAAGGGCTGGGGGGGATGAAGTAAAGGGCCGGGGGGGGGGGAGAAGGCGTCCTTCGGGGCCCACCTCCAATTAGTCGAAGGACCACATGTGGTCCACGGCCCACAGATTGGGGATCGCTAGTGTAATGTACAACTATTCGTGACTGAAACACCAAAAACAAAACCCTGAAAACACCTACATTGAATTTGCAGCACTGAGCATATTAGCAAGGGTTAACCACTTTGTGATGATTATGCAATTATTGTAAGTGGCATAATATAAATTAAGACATTTTTGCTGTGAAAATGTACAGACGTTATTGCATATTCCTGTTCCTTGGGAAATGGCATCTACAACATTAATTACACAGAATTAACATAGGGATGTGCACTCAAAAGAGAGCCACACTGACTATATACCTAAAAACCCTTACTGATATTTTCCAGGAATATTTAGGTATAATACTTGTGATTGCTGGGAATGTCTGGAAATATTCAGGAATAATATTCAGGGCCAATATTTTAAAGATCCCAGGTTTATTTCCCCTGCCCAATTTAACAAGTTTCCCAGACAATAGAAGGAAACCAGCAAAAGTATAATGTCTCCCTGGCAAAAGGGATCACATACTAGGGAGAGCTATGTGTATCCAATGACAATGAATCTCTCATTCTGATCGTTGACAAAGAGGGGGGAAAGCCTGCCCAGCTGCAGGATGAAATTTTTTTGGAATACTCTCCCTTTGGCTGAGCTGGTCTATCTGTTCCTTGGATTAATTCTGCTATCTGCTGCTGTCTGCATGGGCACACCCTGTTATTCTTTTCTGTCAAGAATAGTTATTTTTTTCTTTTGTAGGGTGGGCTATAGCTGGGCAGGCAAGGAGCCTTTATTTTTTTTTTGGCTGGTTCTTTTTAGAAATAATTTTATGTGGCTTTGTTTTGAGCTGATTTGGGTTTTAAACTCAGTTTTGTTGGGGGGATTTTCTTTTAGTTAGTGTTATAATTTAACTGCTTTGCATTTTGATTTTTAAAGAATTTATGCTTTTGGAGGGGGGACTCAAATGGCTTTATCTTTTGAGATTCTTTTGTTTCTTGTTTTAACTTGTTCTTCTATAACTGTTTTAACGATCTTACTGTAGTTAGTTTTTTAGGGAAGTGGTTCTGTAGTTTTGGTGAGTTCCTGTTGGTTTTGAAAAATTGTTCTGAAGGAAATTCTTGGTTATGTTTTATTAACAGTTAACTGTAACTATAGGTGATAGGCTAAGCATGTTGTAAGCTAAGGTTAGTCAGTGCTATCCAGACAATAAAAATACGCTTTAAAGTTACAAAAATAATAAGAAGCCAGGTAGATTTTAAAATGTAATTGAAGCATAGGGTTTAATTTTTTTTAATTATTAGGCAGGAAACCAAAGGGGTTAAAAAAAAAGTTAGGCAGACCTTTTCAAAAAGTTCAAGTCAACTTAATTTGGTATGTATGGGCATTAGGCTTTTCTTGTAGGCTGGGCCCCTCTTCAGAGACACTGTTTCTGGGTCTATTCTACATTCTACCGAGTAAATGTGGCCTGGGTGTTGTTGGCTGAAATTTAAGATTCTTAGTGCACAGAAAGAAGAGGGCTTTCCTAATTTCTTCTCTCAGCTAATAGTTAACTTTTTGTTCATAAGATCATACTCTATCTACCCAAACAATGCTTGGTTATATTACTGGTTTTACTACCCAGATATAACATTGGGGGTTTTTTTGGTCCTTGCATAGGATGCTCCATCCTCTTTTCCATATCTGCCAACCGTCTCTGTATCCTGGTGCTCTAGAAGAGAAAGCCAGCAATGATCAATTGCAACCTTCAGAGAAGAAAGAGTGGAACAAAGATTTTTTTAAAAATTAACTCATTTTTGTTTCAGTCGGCTTTAGAGATTGCTTAGACGGGATTTGATTCAATCTCCAGTGTCTCTGGGGGAAGATTACTGTTTCATTTCTTAACATTGTGTGGGCCACACTGATTTAAGCTTGTCTTACATAGTCTTTCTGATATATTTGAAAGCTGCAGGGCAGACCAAGGTCTGCTGAATATAAAGGGCTCTAAAAGGTTAGAAAACCTGTAACAGCGACAGTCAAAAATAGTTTTGCAGTTACTAATGTTCTCGCCATTCAAAAACAATATTTTTATAATCTGGAAACAAACTATGTGTGTATCTCTCTTTCTCCACAACATACATTTGTATAAAGTTTATCTTATACACTCACAGTTTACTTTCCATTGCCAGTGCAATAAAGCTATTTCTTGTTTTAAAATTCTTTTTTTTTTCTCTTCATGATAAATCCAGGGCACACAAGAGTATCACCAAGGGAGGGAAGAGTATGTGCCTCAGAAGTTTCCTCACAATTTACGTCAGGGGTGGTTAGGTGTAAATGTTACAAAATACTGGCAAGCCAATTAATATGTCTTTGGCCTCCTTTACAACAGTGCTTTTTTGCTCTGAAGGTGGAAGTATGGGGTGGGCACCAGTACTCTTTAAAATCTTAGAGCCCTCTCATGCTATTCCAACCTGCCACAGAAGTTTATAATAAAATATTTTGATGACTGAGGAGGGGGCCGTGGATAAAAGGTACAGCTTCTGTTTTGCATGCAGAAAGTCCCTGTTTTAATGTCTGGCATCTCCAGCTGAAAGGATTGGGTTGGAGGTAATACTGACTTTAATACGCCAAAGGCAGCCTCATGCGTTCATGTTAGGACAAAGTTTGGAAAGGTAGCAAGAGGTTACTGTGTCTCTCCCCAAAAAGTACGCTGCATGATCTCAAGTACCTATCCTCTCTATTTTAGTAAATCAAGAACAACTGTATTATCTCCATTGCTGTGAATAGTTTCTACACAAAGATCAAACGACTGGAAGGATAAATACAATAACTATTTACAACAGCAGTGTGTGTTAAGTGCCTCCAACTTGCAGCTGACTTATGGTGACCCAACAGGGTTTTAAAGGCAAGCGATAAAGAGAGATGGTTTGTCATTGCCTGCCTCTGTACAGAGACCCTGAATTTTCCCATCCACATACTAACTATCGCTGACCCTGCTCCTCTAACCAACCTGGCCTATCTAGGTTAGGTCACAACTGCAGTAAGGATGATAACAATCTTGCTTATACCATAACAAACCTATTCATCTTTAAAAGGCTCCTTTGTTTTCATTGACTTGGGCAATTTCATAAGTACATAATGCCCGATAGTGATCTTATAGGCTCCTAAGGTTTAATGGAAATTTCAGTACAATTTCAGCTGTGTTCATGGTTTAGGTTAGAAATATATATTTTTTACTTTAAATTGCTTATAGCTTTTATAAATATAGGGTCTGTCCTCAAGACCACCTTATCTTTGTGGAATACATAGAGATCCTTCCTAATGGACAATGCCCCTAATTCTGAAATTTACCTAGCAGACAGAACTGCTATTAAGAAAATATCCTTAAGTCTTAGATGCCTCAAGGAAATGTCCTGTAGAGGCTCAAAGGGATGTTTCAATAATGCTGACAGTACCACACTCAAGACTCTAAGTCAGGAATTGATGAACGGTTGAAGGAGAAACCATAGCAGCTCCTCTCAGAAACCTAGTCACATGAGGATGTTTTCCTAATGGAAAGCCTTGCACCTTTGGGACCACTGTTGCCAAAGCTATCATCTGTCTACGTAACATTGAAGGCTTTAAGCCCTTATCCAAACCTTCTTGTAAAAATTCAAACACGACCCGTACCCCTGGTTATAAAGGGTCCTGTTTTTTCTGTCTGCACCACCTGACAAATACCTTCCAAGTATAATTATATATCCTAACAGTGGATGGTTTTCTGGCTGCTAGTATGGAGGTGGTCACTTTTTCACTAAGTCTGCACTTTAACAGTTCAGTCTCCACACAGTCAGCTGTAGGCAGCCTAGCTCATAATGCCAGATCGGCTCCTGAGTTAAGAGGTCCAGTATTAAGGTAATGTCAGGTGTTTTCCTACCGCCAGACGGAGAATTTATGCAAACCACGGTCTGAGTGGCCAATAAGGAGTCTGTAAGATTGCCTGTGCTCTTGGTTGCCAGACTTTCCTGAGTACCTGGTGAATGACTGGGAATGGAGGGAACGCATAAACAGACCCTGCGGCCATCACGCCCTCAATGCATCTATCTGTTCTGCTCTGGGATGAGCAAACCTGGTTTCTGTCTTTGGCTTGCTTCTTGACTCCTCCTTCAGCTCTCCCTTGGACTTTGGCCTGCCACAGCTAGTGCTAAGACCTGGACTGGACTCTGACTCTGCTACTCAGTTTGCTATTTGGGCTTGGCTTACTGGCCAAGAGCGTAGTTACCCAGACTGTCCCTGGGTGCACCCGACTAGGGCAGCACAAACAACTTGTATCCCAGAGGAAGGATAACTCCCCTTCACAGGGACCTCTCTGGGAATCACCAGCAGTCTTAGCTGAGAACTCCTTGGGCTGCTACCAGTGGGAAAGGTGGCCATGCTGCTAGCAGCTCCACAAGTCAGCTGTGAAATGCATGGTGCGCCCTTTGGCTTTGGATAGCTCAGCCTTTACCAGGTTTGCAATGGACCAGTATATGGAGGGGACTACCTGGTGATTTACAGTCCTACAGGATGAGATGGAATACCACAGTGAAAAGTGATGCAGCAGCCTGTGAAACGCTCTGCCCTCCACCAAAGAGAGGGGATGATCAATAATTCCAACACGATCAATAATGGTTACCATCTTCCCAATAAGCCTAGTTATAGCAGCCTGTCTCTGGACCTCTTGTTCGCTGTGATCACAGTTCCCATAGAAAAAACCTCTATCATCATTGCCTGCCTTGCAGTCCCATCTGCACATCCCATTGGGACCTGACTCCCCCATTGGGAGGAACAACCCACCATCTGGGTAGATCCCGATAAGGTCTGGCCATCAACATCCATCAGTTCAACCATGCAAGCAACCTTGTGTGGTGGGAAGAGCTCCTTGTGGCCTCCACAAGGAGAAGTGGTCTGTCATTTGCTCCCCCAGGGATTGCCCTCTGCTGCATGGGCACACCAGTAGGGTAGATTTGCTGCAGGTGCTGGTGGAGAGAGGAGGAGGAAAAGTGGTTTGAGTCTGTCCCATGATGCATGTGGGCCTTGTAAATCCTTCACTCCACAACAAAGGGGTCACCGGGAATTGTTCGGAAGTGGTCTCACAGCTCTGGCTAAAACCTAAGACCCAATCTCGTACTGCAGTCTGGTCTAAGTCGCTGTGAATGAAGTCCTCCAGTAGTCCTCAAGGATGGTCCCTTGCATCTGCATCGCAGATGCAGAAACAGTGTCTTTTGATAGGGAGGGGCTAGAGGTTCTCCAATACCCATCCCCTACCTCTGCAGAGACAGTTTCCTCCTCTAGAAACAGCATGATCAACTGCTGCTATTTAAAAAAATGGGGCACCATTTATGCAAAAAAAAAATTAGAACTATGCTCCCACAGATTTTTTCTTTCTAGACAGATCACACAGCCATAATGGTAGGTCCCTCCTTAGAAAGGAAACTGAGTGGATATTTCAACAGAAATTATGACACTGCATGGGTTAAATGAGAGCATTGTTGCCTGACCATACTTAGACAAAGAGGTACAAGGATAGTAGACTTTTGTTCACAGACTTGGAATAACTTTTCTATTTGTAGTAACTTTTCTATTAGTCAGTTTTACTGTACTCAGTCAAATATACTTTGTGCCATCAGCCCCCCCCCCCCCCTTTTTAAATTTTCTTCCTTTTAGTGGGGTTATGGAAATTGGGTTACCTGCATGAACCTGGCCGCCATTCTTGTCTTGCCTTGTTATGATTGGTGTACTGTGTTTTATTGTTCTTGTTACTGTTTTTAGGGGATTGATTTTATGTGACCCGCCTCGAGCCTCCGGGGGGAGGCAGGATATAAGTTAAACAACAACAACAACAACAACAACAACATGATATCATATTGTTCATATAATTTTTCTGTTTTCCATGATGTTTATTTTACTGTGGTAAAACAACTATTTTGATACATCATAATGCACTTTGTACATGCTCAAAGGTTTTAATGTTTGTACATTTAAACAAGTTCTTGCACATATAAGCTTTTAACATGTCTTAAAAGGTAAAGGTATCCCCTGTGCAAGCACCGAGTCATGTCTGACCCTTGGGATGATGCCCTCTAGCATTTTCATGGCAGACTCAATATGGGGTGGTTTGCCAGTGCCTTCCCCACTCATTACCATTTACCCCCCAGCAAGCAAGCTGGGTACTCATTTTACCGACCTCGGGAGGATGGAAGGCTGAGTCAACCTTGAGCCGGCTGCTGGGATTGAACTCCCAGCCTCATGGGCAAAGCTTTCAGACGGCTGCCTTACCACTCTGTGCCACAAGAGGCTCTTTAACATGTCTTAGTACTGAGAAATATAAACTCTTATGTTTTCTGTTTATTTTTAATATTTATACAGATACCTTTGAGGAAATACAGCGCAAAATGCACTGGGGTATATAGAGTGAATGAAATTTATTCACACAGCACTACTGTGTAAATTAGTCATACAGAAGCACACATTTGTAGAAAACTACAAAATCATATATTAAGGAAGTAGAGCAACAGGATTTTTCTCCAAAAGTTATGGCTTCAAGAATGTTTCTATTTAGGTACAGAATATCTAGGAATTGTTGTGAGTGAGCCCTCTAAAATATTATGGCAAAGCTAAAACCATTTTTTTTAATTACTCACCATCTGACAAGCAGATCAGATTCTTCTCAGTCACATGGTTGATTCTCCCAAAGCTTCCCCCAGTACTCTTTAGATTGGGATGTTATCTTCACAGACAAATACCGTTTGTCTGCAAAAGTCTTACACATTAAAAACCTTACAAAAGAAACAAAAGAAGAGAATATCAGTATTTAATACTGCCAGTTCTCAAACCATTTTGGCACCGTGACCTTGACTTAGCTTACTTTGAATAACAACTGCTGGTAATTATGTTTAAGATCAGAGTGCGCATGTTTACTGGCATACCAAGGGCATCCCTCCCTCTCCCCTCTTGGATGTACACCTTAAAGTGGTGAGACGGATTGTGTGTGTCAGCTGAACAATACCAATAAGGACCATAAGGACTTTAGACTCTGTCAAGAGGCTAAACTACTAGCAGAGTCACTCAGTATGGAATGATCATAGATGAGACAGGTGACTAAGATGCATCCATCCATTTCAGAAATCAACAGCCACACCAGAAGACAATGGATAGTGATGGTGGCAAAGGAATCCTTATGCGGTAGCTGTAGTATAAAGTGGCACAGGCAGAAGTTCTATCCTAGACAACTGCGGTGCTGCTTTGTATAACCCTGGTCAGTACTGTGTAGAAGGCAATGGTAAATGTCTCCTGATCATCTCATACCTTAAAAACCCTATGATGACACAATCCAGAATGGAAAAAAATAGCTACTGGGGAAGAGCAATGGATGAGTAGCACTATTCTTAATGCCACAACTGGATTAAAGCTGAAAATATATTCAGTTGTTGATGTGAATGCGGGAAAAGGAAAGTCCAAAGCTCTTTGCCACATATAATAGGAACATGGAATATGAGAAGTATGAATTGAGCTAAACTCAGAATCATAAAATGAGAAATTGAATATTTAAATACTGTAATCCTGGGTGTGAGGGAACTAAAGTGGACTGGATTAGGAGATTTTCGGTCAGAAAATTGCAAGGGTTTACTCGGGGAATGACAAACAGCGTAAAGAAGTTGCTCTAGTACTCAGGCAAGATATATTACGGCAGAGAAACTCAGTGACTTTCTTGCATCTGTGTTCAGTGTGGGGCACATATCCATGCCACAGCCAATATTTTCAGGAAGGGAGCCTGAAGAACTCAGATAAATTTAGGTGACCAAAGAAATACTGGGGAAATTAAAAACCACTAAGTCTCCAGGTCCTGATGTAATACATCTGAAAGTTCTTAAACATGGGATAGTTGATCTATTAACTTTCATTTCCTTTTTAGCCCAGTTGCTAATTCCATGGACTTTGAGCCATCAGTAAAAATGGAATGTTGGAATAAGATGTTTTATTATCTTGACTGTTTGATCTTAGAAGTTTAACTGTATCATGGATGTTTTAATTTGATGATTTTTGTGAACTGCCCAGAGCCGGTCTGTCAGGAAGGGTAGTATATAAGCTTAATGAATAAAGCTCACACCCTGAATAAATCTTTGTTGGTCTTAAAGGTGCTACTGGACTCTGATTTTATTAAATAACATATATGTAACCTATCACCAAATTCAGCCACCATACCAACAGACTCAAAAGTAGCAAATGGTACCCCATTTTTTAAAAAGGGATCCAGGAGGGAACCAGGAAATTAAAGGTCAGTCTGCCTAACATCTGTCCTAAGCAAATGAGTAGAAACTATAATCAAAGAATTGGTGTGGCCATATTGGCTGCTGAAATAGGCCTCCTCCCAGCACAGATCATGACCATTGGGGATGTGACTCCTCCTCTTATAAATCTTACATTTGCTCACAGGCCAGGCAAATTGCTAACGTCTCTCCTTTTCAGTCCCTGTAGAACAAACAGGGATCATCAGGTACAGAATTGTGTTCTGGTGGGTGCTCATTAAGCATCCCCTGGATGCGGAACTGTGTTGGGACTTGGAAATCTCCTCCAGATCACCTAGATGGGTCACAGAGCAATGCGCTGGGCCTCACTTTTATTGATCACCTCTCAACATCTTTCTCCTGGGACCCCCTGATGCCATCATCCTCCAGCTCAGCAACAATAATCTCTCAGGTACGAAAGGAATTGATCTCACCTTCTCAATGTGTACCGACCTTCATTTTCATCTCCAGAGTGGACTTGGCCAGAAGCAAGGTCAGCAGAGAGACAGGTTACCTCAAAGGGTGCTGGTGTCTTTGTTATTTGGCACCCAGACATTACTTTCAAACGTGCTGCACTTTTCAGGGCAGACCATGTCCACTCTTGGAATGAGGCAATATGGCTTCATGGCATTTGGGACAGGCTGCTTTGCTGGGGGTAGCATTAGGAGCTTTAGCGGGTGCTGGGCTAGGACCCTGCTCTTGTAGGGGTTTGGGAATAGGGATGAATTCATTTGGAGCTGTGTATGCATGCCTGCTTTCCCCAGGCTGGGGACTCCCTTAGAGGGGTGGAGCCACTCAGCAGCATGCCCTGCTCAGAGATGTCATCTGGCTCACACCATCAGTTGGCAAGGGAAGAATGCAGCTTCTGCCCACATGGGATCCTGTGGCTTGTGACTCCATGGTTTCTCCCCCCTAGCAGGCAGGCTAGAGATGGGGAAATATTGGATGGCAGGTGGGTTGCCCAATCCAGGATCCATCCCCATGTGGCACCAATGCTCTTGCAGTTGTATTCATTACAGCAGTGACCTCCAGCCTGGTCTGTGTGGGGTTCTTCTTGCCCTCACCCCCTTGCCCCTGGGTCTACAAACAACTCACCAGGAGTAGAGGGCCATAAACATTTTAACAATAATATACCAACAAATATAAAAAACAAAAGAATGGCCCACAGGCTGTAACCACTCAATCTATATTTCAATTCTTAAAAAAAAATCAGATACCAAAGACTGCAGCAACTCTCAGACCCCACATTAATTTCTCAGAGTAAAGTGATGCTCAAAATCTTATAGCAGAGACTGCTGCCTTATATCAACAAGGAATGCCATGAGTTCAAACTGGATTCAGAAAAGAGGTACTAGAGATCATATTGCAAGTTTACATTGGTTACTGCAGCATACAAGAGATTATGTTTCATAGATTACAGCAAAGCTTTTCACTGTGTAGATCATGAAAGGCTATGTTTGGTTTTAAAAGAAATGGGTGTACCACAGCATCTGATTGTATTGATGAACAACCTGTATGCAGGACAGAATATGGAGAAACAGAATAATTTCCAATTTGCAAAGGGATCAGACAAGGATATATTTTATCTCCCTTTCAAATCAATCTATATGCGGTACATATCATAAGGAAAGCTGGATTAGATTCAGAGGAAGGTAGAGTAATAACTGGTGAAAGGAACATTAACAAACTGAGATATCCAGATGGCACCACATTACTGACAGGACAAAGTGAAGAATTTACTACTGATGAAGATAGAAGTAGAAAGTGCCAGAGCAAGATTACAGCTGAATATCAAGAAGACGTAAGTAATAACAACTGAAGAATTCCACAACTTTAAGGTTGACAATGAAAACTGAAATTTTTCAAGATTTTCTATTCCTTGGCTCCATTATCAACCAAAAGGAAAACTGCAACCTAGAAATCAGAAAGAGACTGAGACTGGAAAGGATAGCCAGGAGGGATTTAGCAAAGGTCCTGAAGTGTAAGGATGTGTTGCTCGCAATCAAGATCAACATAATTCATATTATGGTATTCTCCATTACTATGTATGGGTATGAACGTTGGACAATGAAGAAAGTAGGAAGAAAGTTGATTCATTTGAAATATGTTATGTGGTGGAGAGTTTTATTAGTATCATGGTCCATCAAAAAGACAAATGAGTTCTAGATCAAATCCAGCCTGAGCCCGCTCTAGAATCTAAAATTACTAAATTAAAGCTATCATCCTTTGGTTACATTATGAGAAGACAAGACTCAAAGGAAACAGCAATAAAGTTAGGAAAAGTTGAAAGCAGCAGGAAAAGAGGAAAACCCAATATGAAACAGCTTGATTCTATAACTGAGGCCACAGCCCTCAGTTAGCAAGTCCTGAGCAAGCCTTAATGATCCTCAAAACAGCCTATTAACAACAGGATGTTTGAAGGTCATTAATTCAAAGGGTTGCCATGTCAGAAGTGCCTTAACACCACTTAACACACACACAGTTGTCACCACCAATACCTGAAAGTGTCTCAGAGTAGAAAATGAAAGATAGTAGTCAAGCTTCTAGTACATTTACAGGGTGATACTTGTAGTTCCTTATTCATTTCTGTCTTACTTGACTGAATTTATGGTATACAAATAAGAAATTACTTTCAGTTCTTGCAAACAATTCCTCTGAATGTTCCGTGAAAACATAGGTCTTGCTCTGATAGGAGAAACCTGTCCACCTCAGCTCTAAAAAACCTCTTGAGTAGACATGCTTCAAAATAGCCTGCAAGAAGCCAGAGTTCTCCAAGGCTCCACTCTTCACAACTTCTCAGTATCACTGCCTTTTTATGGTGACAAGTAGCAGATTCAAAGAAGCATATTTACTTTCTTTTCTTGTTATCCAGGAAGATTACTGTCACTATATCTGAAGAAGTGAGCAGTGACTCATGAAAGCTCATACTTTGCCACAAATTCAGATAATCTTTAAGGTGCTACTGGACTCTTGCTCTTTTCTCCTGTCACTATATGTTCATTTTGCTTTCCATTAGTTTTTTTTTATTTATTTTATTTATTAAGATTTATATACCACTGTCCCTTGCGGCTCAGAGCTGTTTACAAAGAACATAAATTGCATGATACAATGCAACATAGTACAATAACAATGTTATTAATGTGGTATTGTCAACCTAGTCATAACACAGGAAATTTTTATTCACAGAACTTTTAATCACAGTAATGTTACAGTTGCACCCCCATAAAATAAGTGTATCTGGATGGGAGGGGGGGTTCTGTGAGCAAAATAGGTATTATTGGCCTCAACCAAATGCCTGGTGGAAGAGGTCCATTTTGCAGTCCCTGCGGAACTGTGGTAGCTCTTACAGGGCCCGGGTCTCTTCTGGGAGCTCATTCCAACAGGTGGAAGCCAGGGCAGAGATAACTTTGCCCTGGTTGAGCCCAAACTTCTTTGGGGCCAGGGATCATTAGCCAGTTGGTGTTAGCTAAGCATAATGCTCTTTGGGGGACATGGAATAGTGTTTCTTTTGGAAGCAGCACCTTCTAAGATATGTAATATCTAGGAACACCACTCTGTAAAGATAATCTAAATATAAGACTACGATTCAAAATTTAAAGTTAAAAATGCTCATATTTCAGGATATCTCCATATATACATCAGCTATTGTTTTACTCTGCATAGAGAGTGCACCTCATGTATGTCAGGGAAAAAAAAGCTTTAGGATTGCAGTGGGGAGGAAACTATTTATGCCAACCTGTAAGGCTGATGCAATCCAGCTGTTGTTGCATCAGCAAGTTTGTGTACAATAGCCTTGGAGTTCAGCAAAAAAATGTGTGTGTGTGTGTGGGGGGGGGGAACTATGATAAAGATAAACCACCATACCAAGCCTAGTGATATGCAGTTTGAAATACAATTTTACAGACATTAAAATGGCAACATCCAATCCATCTCTTCATTCAGGCCATGTGTGAAAGAGTCCAGTTGGTATATCCAAAACAGCTCTCTTTTTCTCAAAAGTTTGGATAACATGTTCCTTGTTGCAGGCACCTGTTTGATGGCTCAGAATCTAAGCTGCGTCTCTGTGTGACCAGCTTTCATAAAGCGCTCTGCCATGGGAGCCATTAGTGTTTTGCATCTTATATTGCTCCTCTGTTCACAAATCCGTGTTCTTATGGCCCTAGCTGTACACCCCAGAAGGGCATTCAATTACATTGGACTGGATTGCATCAGCCTCACAGGTTGGTCTGTTCATGTGCAGTTAGATCTGTATAGTTGTTTTATATAGTTTTTACTTTGTTTTTAAGCTAATATTGGTGCACTTTAATAAATAATTGTTAACATTTTATATTGTTTTATAGCTCAACTTTTGTTCCTGACGTTGTTAAGGTTGGGTTTTCGTTCCCTTTTTGGTTTTGCATTGTGTTTTATATGACGTCATCAGCATCTAGCATTCTAGCAGTAAACCGGCAACTACATCCTCCATTTTAAAGCCGTAGTTGGAGAATTACATAAAGTGGATTCCCCCAACTATATTGTGCGAGTGGGAGAAGAACAACCAGCAACCACTAGCGAAATAACTGCATAACCAAACTGGCCAGAAGCAGCGTGTTCTCCATCTCCAGGGCCCACCCTCATGCCCACCTCCTTTTCCTTCTCCCTGGAATGGGGCTTTTTTTTTTTTTTTTTGGTAGCAAGCAGCCTGGAGCAACAAAAATATGCGTTGCTCGATCCGGGCGGGGGGGGGGGGAATCCACCCACCAGTTTGCGCACAAAGCATGCTTCTCAACCCACCCACCCCAAATTGGGAAAATAATTACTTATGTTGATCTTCAAGTATCATAATTCCAAAACGGGGTGGTATTAAACCATGCACTATTCATCTATGATTATATGCATAGGCATAGCAACGAAGTTTTACTTTTTAAAAAAAGATTGCTTGCCCTTTAAAGCTGGGAAAAGGTGATTGGCTGGCTGCCATGATTGACTTGTTGGTATATTGAGTCCCTCTCCTCTGCCATTTTAATCAGCTGTGCAGAGTGCCAGGAAGTGTGAGAAATCAGGAGAAGAAAGCAAGAGCACGGGGAGGTGAGAAATGGAGGGGACGCATGATTTTTAATAACATTAAGCAATTGCGCTGGCTTAATGCTATATTCTTAGATTTGTGGAATGGCCCTTAGTGATCATAGCCTTCTGCTCTAGCTGCTCAAGGACCAACCAGTGAATTGTTCTAAATGTTTGCCAGCTATAGACACCAAGCTAACAGGTTGGTAGTTACCTGGATCCTCCTTTTCCCCCTTCTTGAAGATGGGAACAACATTTGTCCGCCTCCAATCTTCTGGCATTTCACCTGTTCAAGAAATGTCAAAAATAATGGATAGAGGTTCAACAATTACATCCACAAGTTCTTTTAGTACCCTTGGATGCAATTCTTCTGGCCCAGAGGACTTAGTTTCATTTCATTTAAAGAAAGTAGGTGTTTATGCACTACCCCAACAGTGATCCTAGGATTCAACTCCCATCCCATATCACATGATATGATTTTGACACATTGAGCATGAGAAGACTGAGAAGTAGGAATTGAGCAATTCAGCCCTCTCTTCATCACCTGTTGCAATTTCACTTTCTTGTTCCTGCTATGGTCCTACCATGTCCTCTTTTTTACTTTGAATATATCTAAAGAATGCTTTTTTGTTGTGTTTAGCATTTCTTACTAGCCTAAACTCATACTAAGCTTTAGCTTTTCTAACACTATCCCTACAAGCATTGTTTTGTTGTTGTTGTTGTTTGTATTCATCCTTTGGTTATAAGGCCCTCCTTCCATTTCCTAAATGAGTCTTATTATCACTCAAATCTTTTGAAAGCTGTTTATGGAGCCACACTGGCTTCCTTAGGCGCCTCCCACTTTTCCTTTTCAAGAGAATTGTTTGTGAGTGTGCCTTCAATATTTCATTTTTACGAAACTCCCATCCCTTCTGAGCTCCCATCTCCTTAAGTTTTTCTGACCATTCTACCCAGCATAACTTTAAGTTTGTTAACCTGGTGCGAGGCAGATCAATGCCCACTCTCGGGTATGAGTAGTACATCATTTGACCTCCTTCCTCACCCCTCTAGTAGTGGGGGGGGGGGGGTTTCCCGCCATGTTGGGTTTTTGTGTCTTTTAATGGGGGTTTTAGTGGGGATTTTATAAGAAATTGTAACCCACCACAAGCCGGTTTCAGAAGTGGCAGTGAATAAATCATAATAATACTGATGATGATGATGATGATTTGCTTTCCTGAAGTCCAAATGACATGGTCACTACTACCAAGTGTGCCCACTATGTTCACCTTATCAACCAGTTCCTCCCAAATGGTGAGAATTAAGTCAAAAATTGCAGACCCCCTAGCTGCCCATTCTACCTTCTGGGAAATAAAGTCGTCAGCAAGACAAGACAAGAACTTATTGGACTTTTCATTTTTAGCTGAGTTAGTCTTCCAACAGATATCTGAGTAATTGAAAGCACCCATGACCACTGTGCTCCACCTCTTTGAGAACTTTATAATATGGTCTAGGCGCATTACATCCAAGTTCTCTGCTTAGCCTGGTGCTCACAATAATACCACTATTATTTCCAACTCCTATCTTTACCCTAAGGCACTAAACTGTATTTATATGCTCAGATACATGTACTTCCTTACAAGTATACAGATTCTTAACACATACTGCTACTCCTCTCCTCTTCTTTGTCTGACCCTTTTAAATAAGTTATAACCCTCAATCCTAATATTCCAATAATAAGTGTTATCCCACCAAGTTTCTGTAATGCCTATTAGGTCATAGTTTCCTTCTTCTGTTAGGACTTCCAGTTCTTCCTGCTTGTTCCTCATACTCTGAGCATAACTGTAGAGAAATAATCCTTCATTTGTGTGTCCCAGAATTCTACCTAGCCATAGGACCTCCATTGTTGAAGGGTTGAGCTTCAGACAACTCTGCTTGAGCCATCCCCTCACAGCTTCCAGACATCTGGCTAAAGCTTCTGGGGGGAGAATCAGGGTGGCCATTCATCAGGAGGAAAAGCTGGGTGTCATCTGCATATTGCTGGCACCCAAGCCCAAACCTCCATAACAGCTGGGCGAAAGGGTACATAAAGATATTAAATAAAATTGGAGAAAGAACTACCCTCTGTGGAACTCCATATGATTTGACAATGGTTTGAATGTCTCTCTCCAATTGCTACCCTCTGTTTGCAATCATAGAAAAGGGAGATCAGCCATTAAAGGGCTGTCCCCCATAAGCCAGCATCAGTCAGTTATAAAGTAACCCAAAAACTCCAAGAACTAAGTCCAAAGGCAGAGTGTTTTAATGTCCAGTTATGTTGATAGACCTTGGGTGGGAATAAGACTGAGGCTCCACAGATATCCCACTCAATTCTACGTGTACCTGGCACATGCTTAAGTCTGGCTCCTCAACCTTCTCATGTATACTGGAGTGAAGGAAGAGTGGTTTAAGACTGAGTTCCAGACATATGGTTTTAAGAGGAGTTAAGATCAGGTTCTTAACTAGAGAACCCAAAAATGAGGTTCTTAACTAGAGGTTAAGCCTAGTTTAGGATACCAGATTGTGGAAGGGAAGCTACCTAGTAGCAGTTTGCAAGCAGGCCAATGAGTAGAGGTGGCTTTACTTCTTGGTGCCTCTCCTCCTTTTCCCATTTTATTCAGTGCTTTAGACTAGTGGTCCCCAACCTTTTTATCACCGGGGACCGCTCAACGCTTGACAATTTTACTGAGGCCTGCTGGGGGGGGTAGTTTACTCCTCTACTCTCAACCACTGCCCTAACGCTCTCTGACTCTGGTCACTATGGTAATGTTTAAACATCCCTTCAGCTGTCTGCAATCAAGTGAGCACTCCTAAGTGCTGGGACTCCGGGGGTGGCGGGGAAGCCGAGGCGGCGCTTCTGCTCAGGGAGGCGGGGTGGCTGGTGCCGGGGAGGGAGGCACAGCCATCGGCATGCCAGCGAGCGCAGGCGCGGAGCTCTGAGCCTGCACATGTGCGCCTGCCGGATTGGATTGTTGATGAAGTAAAGAGTCGGGGCAGGGGGCCCACCTTCGCGGCCCACCTCCAATTAGTCAACGGATCACATATGGTCCACGGCCCACAGGTTGGGGATCGCTACTTTAGACAGAAGAATGGCTCTTTGTCAGCTAGCTGGCTTGCCCTTTTCACACCAGCCTAGTACAGAAGCATTCATAGTGGGATTCAGATGGAAAAACCAAAGAAGAATTCAGGCATGTAACACTCACCCTCACACTGAAGGAAGGCATTAAGGCAGTCAGATTTTACTACCTATGTGACATTGTCATTAAGTCATATCAGAGGAGGGGAGGAAAAACTATCACAGCTGATAAAAAGAACAAACATTTAGCATGTTTCTCAAACAAATCACTAAAATGGGCGCCCAATTTTGCAGTCTGCTCGATTTTGACTCTTCAGTAGTTCTCATCCTTTCTCACAGCACTGAATATTGTACTTTCCTATTCCTTTATATCTAGAGAGCCAGTTTGGTGTAGTGGTTAGGAATGCTGACTTCTAATCTGGCGAGCCAGGTTCGATTCCGCCCTCTCCCACATGCAGCCAGCTGGGTGGCCTTGGGCTCGCCACAGCACTGATAAAGCTGTTCTGACCGAGAAGCCATAAGCAGTCACATGTCTATGAATCGGGATTGCGCTTGGCCCAGACCACTGCACCCGTGACATGAGCAGCCTGCCATTCATTGTTTGGATTTTGAATTTGCATTAGTTCTGCATCCATTTCGTATGAGGCACCTAATGGGAACCACACAATCTGAGCATGCATATGTGACCACACTGTCCTCTGCACAAGAAGATCTGGTTTTGTATACCCTGCTTCTTACTACCTGAAGGAGTCTCAAAGTGGCTTACAATCACCTACCCTTCCCCTACTCACAACAAACAGCCTATGAGGTAGGTGGGGTCAAGAGAGCTCTGAGAGAACTGTGACTAGCCCAAGTTCGCCCAGCTGGCTGCGTGTGGAGAAGTAGGGAATCAAATCCAGGTCTCGAGGAGTTCACTGCTCTTAACCACTACACCAAGCTAGCTCTCTCTAGCTTTTCACCTTCAACAGAGCATGTACTTTGAGTTTTACACAAAGCCTGTCCTGTACCCAGGAGAAACAAAATCCCACAATAATTTTGAATAAGTATCTTTCTATGGTTGTCTCCTGTTTGCTAAGTACTGTAGACCAGTGGTCCCCAACCTTTTTATCACCGGGGACCGGTCAACGTTTGACAATTTTACTGAAGCCCAGGGGGGGGGTAATCTTTTGCCGAGGGATGTTGCCACTGCCACCTGAGCCCCTGCTCCACTTGCTTTCCCACCGGTGCCCCTGACTTCCTGCTGCCCACTGGGGGGCGCTGCCAGCAGCAGCTGCGCAGTGCCACTCCGAGGGGGAGTCCCAGCTATGGTGACCGCTGGAGAGCACCAAAGGTGAGCTGGCGGCAAAGTGGCAGGGCAGCCCCTGAGGCAGCAGCCGGGGAAGAGCTGCGAACCAGTATCAGTCTCCGGACCAGGGGTTGGGGACTACTGCAGTAGACCATTATAAATGTAACTACAACAGAGCAAACCGTACTCTGTAATATAGCATATTTTTATATTTCATATATTTATCCTGCTTGGCTGTATTTGCTTCTTATTGTTTTACGCCAATAAAGGTTTTATTATTATTATTATTATTATTATTATTATTATTATTATTATTATTATTATTATTATTATATTTCATATTTTAACAATGAAAGAAAATAGCAAACAAACAGATAGTTATTATGGCAGAATGTTCTCCAGCTTGATTTAAACTAAAATATGTGATATGACAGATTATTCCACTTTCAGAGATATTTATCTTGACAATTCAGGGCTATGGATATCATCAACAAAACTGAGCATAATATGCATTAACCTCCTTTTAAGATAATCTAAATCTTTTTAAAGTAAAATACTAAAGGAATAAAACATTTAGTAAGAACCTGTGGCACCCCATGTGGCAGCAAAGCACATTCCCTGCCTACACAGATTGTGTGGGAGCCTTGTTAGTCATCTAATGTGAGTAATTTATTGGCACCATGCCCTTGCTGTATTGTATGATAAGAAGGATGATCGATTATTTTATTTTTACTTTTCCTTTACACAAAAGTCAGACATTGATCTTCTCATCACCCTCTATTATAACTTAGCTGTTGTACTAGTGGAAATAGTATGGTAGCTGGACGGTCAGAAGTATAGAAGCCTTTCAGGAGCACATTGAGAGCCTACTCTATGGAAGGCCACTAGGGCTATTTAATACCTTTAAAAAATCTCAAATAGAATTCACTTCAGTGTAAAACAAATCACATAAATCCTGTGCAGAGATCACAGTGTGCAATGAACAATGTAATCAATGTACTCAGTAGTACATTGGATTTCATTTGAAACAACCAGCACAAACCTTGAATCCCTATTGGATTTTCTCCAGATTTTATATAGCAGAATTAAGGCTTCTCTCCAAAAATGAGGGGCTGGAGTCGGTGAGCTTCTTCACTCAATTTCAGAGCTCCTGCTCCACCTGGCCTTTTTTCTTGCAGGCCCTATAATCCCCCAGCATAGCCCTTTTCATGTTGAAAGCAGTCTCTCACATCATTCCCTACCAGCTGAAAAGTTGACTTGATTCCAGCTAATGAGCTACAAGAGGAGGGGAATCACCTCTTCATCCCTGGCACAGGTAGAGATGCCATTCTCCTGGTGGGACCTGGGGATCCCCCAGACTTACAGCTCATCACCAGACTATAGCAATCCCTTCCCCTAGAAAAAAATGGATGCTTTGGAGAGTAGACTCAATTTTTAGTTTTTAAATTTTTGTGACAAGCAGCAGACAAGGCAAAGGCAGGGAAAGATCCACTTCCCCAACTCCCTCTATGAGCTTTTCCCTTGGATCCAACTCAATATCTTGCTCGGTTTCTACACTGTTGGCAGATACTGTACACTTATCAAGCATATCCCAGAGGTCTCTTAATTCATACTAAGCACAATCCTTGAGGGAGGGGCAAAATCATTTGGAGATCCATGTATCTGCTATGCCAAGATACTTCAGAAATATGTCACCATAAACAGGAGAGACACCAGAGGCCCAGCTCAGGCTGAAAGTACGACTGTTGCTGAATGGAGAGAGGTTAACACCCCTGCTCACTTTGGCAAGGTCCTACTCCCATAGAAGCCATGGGCTGTGACTGTACTTGTGGAGCCACAGGAGACAGCTCTAGGGCAAGCAACACAATCCAGAGCTATCAGTAGGCTACCACCAACCATGATACCTCAAGACCCACCTTGCTGAGGAAAGCTGCAACAAAGCCCAGGGACGCCCACACAGCTGATTACCAATGTATATACCAATGTACCAACGAGAAAATTGCTGTGTCTCCTATCCAGGGGCCCACTTGCCGCCCATAGGCAACCAACCTCCTGATGGGTTTGGATGCCTGAAAATGAAAACCAACACCCCTCTCCACAAGCGGACTCAGAGAGGCTCACAACATATAGTACATTAAGAACATTTTAAAATATAAAATACTTTATAATTCTTGACAACCAATTACCACCTCTACTGCCTCTGTGCAGTTCTAATTGTGTTGTCTGCATGCATAATAAAATTTCACAGGCATGGGGAAACTGATGTGAGAATAGGGGGATAGAGGAGGAACATGGAAAAAGGGGGGAGTCTAGGCGAGAGGCCAGGAGTTGTTCTCAATTCACCCTCGCCTCAACTGTAGGCCTAGTAGAAGAGTGCCATTTTACAGGCCCTGCAGAATTTTGTTAGTTCTGTCAGAGCCCGGGTCTCTCCTGGCAACTCATTCCACCAGACTGGTTGAGGCCAGTAAATTTCTCTGGGTATCTCTAACAAGTTAATATTGGCAGAGCATATCTGTGCTAGCGGTGGGGTCTGGTGTGCTGCTTCCACAGCACAGTGCTGGGTCAGAAGGGAGGCCTTGATCTGGAACAGCTGTTGAGTACAAATTATGACTGGAACTGGAGTTCCTGCAGCCACAGGGCTGCACTGAAAGGAATGTCCAATAGCAGGGTCATTAACAAGCCATGAGTCAAAAGCCAGAGGGTTACCAGGGCCAGGAGAGTCCAGAAAGCAAGCCAAGAATCAGAGCTGTGTAATCAATATGTCAGCAAAGAGGAACTGAAGTCAGGGTTATGATTACTAGTCCATCTCAGATAAGATGCAAGTTGTCCTATGCTGCATTCTTTCCAGCCTGCCATCCGCATGGGAATGTTTCTGGAACTATTCACTGTCAGAGTCTTACACAGTGTTGGTTTTGTAGGCATACTAATTTATGTCTTTTTTGTGAAGCTACTCTAAGCTTCTGTCGACAGTGTTGGACTGTAGGAGGAGGCTCCGAAGAACTCTCTGTTTCAGAGGCTTTAAGTTTATCACAAGCCTTGCCCCTCTGATCCTGGGGCGCAAACGCTCATGCGCGGCAAGTTTGCACATGCGCGTTTGCGCTGGGGCTGCCGTGCGTGTGCGGGGCCCCAGGCCGCCCTCTCCCCTTACTTCGCAGCAGCGGGCCACAGCAGCCAGAAGGTTGCCGACCGCTGTTCTAAGGCAAAACATACAGTAGAACAGGGGTGGCTAAACTGTGGCTCTCCAGATGTTCATGGAGTACAATTACCATGAGCCATGTTGGCAGGGGCTCATAGTAATTGTAGTCCATGATAATTGTAGTTTGGAGAGCCACAGTTTGGCCACCCCTGCAGTAGAACATACAATTTTACTTCCCAAAAACTAGTGCAAGGCTCATTAGTATTCCATACTGAAAGAGCAAACGTTTCCAAAGCACATATGTGACTCAGGAGGTGACAAATAAGTCACACTTTCAAAAGTGACTCATACAATTAAGGGCAGAAGCTTTGTTCAAAATAACAGGATATGTTTGATTTTGTATGAAGAAAGTCTACAGGCGGTTTACTAATACCATATCTGAATATACCAAAGCCATTTTATATACCAAAATAATTTTATTAGGAATCATGGAGTAATTCCTCACTGCCTAAGTCTTAACAAATAAATAGCTACTTATGTGTTGTTGTAGTTTAAAAAAAATTCTCAGGGAAGTTAGGGTGGATATACAAAGCTAACTGCATTTAGAAATCCACCATAAATGCACTGGATTAGAACGGCTAAGACCTAAAAGAATCTGATGGGGAATTATATATGCAAACCAATTCATGTGCTATAAACACTGTTGGAAAGAGACTGCTGGATTAAATGGAGTCCAGCTCTGATCCAGATGGGGTATTGTTATGAGTTTAAGTAATTTACCAAAAATAATAAAAATTGAGCCTCTTGTGGCGCAGAGTGGTAAGGCAGCCGTCTGAAAGCTTTGCCCATGAGGCTGGGAGTTCGATCCCAGCAGCCGGCTCAAGGTTGACTCAGCCTTCCATCCTTCCGAGGTCGGTAAAATGAGTACCCAGCTTGCTGGGGGGTAAACAGTCATGACTGGGGAAGGCACTGGCAAACCACCCCGTATTGAGTCTGCCATGAAAACGCTAGAGGGCGACACCCCAAGGGTCAGACATGACTCAGTGCTTGCACAGGGGATACCTTTACCTTTACCTTACCAAAAATAATAGACTAAAATGAGCCAATCTTCCTTTCAAACTACAATGCAAAACGTGCTTGCACTATTCATAGTGTAGGTAAGTTCCTAGGAAGGTTATTCATGTGTCATTTTACAACTCAAGCCATGAACCAAATTAATGGTAATTTAAGTGACATGCATCAAGGTCCAAGATAAAATGGGCTCATTCAGAAGTTTTCAGAATTCTCACCATGTAACTGATCTGGGGTACAGATCTGCTCAGATAGCCTAAGTGTGACCTGGCTGTCTCCATAGATACAACCATTCTCCTGGAAGAGATTTCCAAGAACATGTCACCATAACAGAAATTCTGGAAGGCTGCAGCTTTAGCATGAAACGGCCAAGACATGCATGAGCTTCCCCACAAAGGTCTGCTCTGACACACGTTGAAATGTCTCAGGCATAGGGCTGCCATGATCAACAGGATTACTTACTGCAGTACCTAGGGATTTGCCAAACCATATTGCATCTTCTGGGGCAGCTATTCTCACCCTTTTTTGGCCACAGCCCATTTAGGAGCTCTTCTTGGGTTCCACCCTTGCAATAGGGTAGCTGCTAGCGCTGGGCTAAAAAAAAGCCTACCCTAAGAGAAAATTAACTAGATGTACCTTGTCTTATCTTATATGTAAGTGAGAAAGACTTCTATAATATTTTATCAAGAGAAGCATGAGAGTTCATTTTTTTCTTGAATGCATTAATTCAACCACACACACATTAGTGGATTTTGTGATTCCTTTTTCTTTCCCTTGACGAAGTTTGAACTTTCTAGCAATTCATAATGACATATGTGACAAAAAGGACACTTCATTGGTTCAGTTACCAGGGCTCCCCATAAACCCTTTGGGATCGCCTTCTCACATTTTTCAGTCTGTGGCCCCCTTCAAATGTGCCTGGGTTCCCCAGGGGGCCATGTGGCCTCAGCTGAGAATGGCTGTTCTGGGGTATTAAAGGAATGGCCTCAACTGGCTTGAGCTTAATCATGTAGAAGAGCATTAGAACTTGCCATGAAAATGATGCTGCAAGCTTCACAATTTGGGGAGAATTGCTCTAGCTCCTTATTTAACTAAGGGGGGGGGACTGCTGGATAAATACATTCATTTATTTAATTTATTTCTTAACAAAGTTCTGCTAATCAAATATAAAAATGCATTATAAGTAAAATCAGTTCTCTATCACTCTAGCTTACAGAATGATCTCCTATCCATTTACTATCTACCATAATTATCTTAAACCTCGCCGCGGACTAAATAGGGGGAGGAGTTAGGGCGGGCTCTGTCTGGGATGAGGAAGTGTACCGATTGGCCCCTTCCTCTGGACAGACCATCGGCGGGGCCAATTGCCGCCCCACAGCCAAGGGAGCAATTGCGAGCCACACACAGTGCGGCTCGCAGTTGCTCCCTTGCCGGTGGCCTGATGCGTCGGGAGGCGCAAAGCGCCTCCGACGCGTCAGGCCGCCGGCAAGGGAGCATCCGCCAGCCTCGCTGAGAGCGGCTGGCGGAGCTCCCTGGCCCTCCCTGGCCCGCGGCCTGATGCCTCAGCTCCACCCGCGCCACAACAAACCGCTTCCGCCTCCTGAGTTGCCGCTGGATGCGCTGCCGCCACGGGACATCGCCCCCTCGGCCCGCCCAGCCAGTGCCAGCCACCGGAGGACACCTCGGGACCGCCGCCGCCACCGCCCACGCCCACGCGCTGCGCCACCCTTCAGGAGCCCCCAGTGGCGGTGCCGCCGCCCTCCACCACGGCCCGCCAATCACCCCAAACCAAGCCGCTCCCGCCTTCCGATCACTGCCGGACACCCGGAGCCACGCCGAGACGCCAAAGACTCTCAACTTCCTCCTGCCCTACAGCTCGCAAGCACTCCAGGTAGGCTGCGAGCCCCCGGCCCCACAGGACAAACCCGGCCTTGCAAAGCCAGCCCGCAGAGCCCTGCCACCCTCATGGCGTGCCCTCCTAGCGACCACTGCATTTTGACTGCAGTAGGCTTTTTTACTAGTCTACTATATTGTTAAACTATAATCTGTATTTAAATATTGATTCTCTGGCCAGAAGAAACTCAGATTCAGAACAAAATACTAAAATATTTGTATCTTAAATGTAACAATATCTGAAAAACTGACAATTCACATATGTGGTTCCCATATCATTAAATGTTTTTTTCAAGGTCATAACCAAGAATTGAACATGGAAACACAGATTGGCAACCAATATAGCTATTTCAAACTGGGTAACATATGTCCCTGGCAACCAGCCCCTGACAACAGTCAGACTGGAATGTTCTAGACCAGGGGTAGTCAACCTGTGGTCCTCCAGATGTTCATGGACTACAGTTCGCATGAGCCCCCTGCCAGTAAACGCTGGCAGGGTTCATGGGAATTGTAGTCCATGGACATCTGGTGGACCACAGGTTGACTACTCTTGTTCTAGACCACTAGTAGTGTAGGTCATTTTCAAGAGTAGCCTGACACAGATGATGCTGAAGTAATCCAACCATGAGATTACAGAATCATGGAACAGCATGGCAAAATCAGCTGAGTTTAGGTAATGTGCTTGTCACTTTCTAATCAAACAGAAGAAAATGGTGTGTCTTGCCTCTTCCGAACCCAGCAGATCATTCAAAAGCAGAAAACACCGGTGAGGAGTTTGCTATCAGCCCACCAACCTACCTATTTTATATTTGTTGTTGTTGTTGTTGTTATGTGCGAAGTCGTGTCCGACCCATCGCGACCCCATGGACAATGATCCTCCAGGCCTTCCTGTCCTCTACCATTCCCCGGAGTCCATTTAAGTTTGCACCTACTGCTTCAGTGACTCCATCCATCCACTTCATTCTCTGTCGTCCCCTTCTTCTTTTGCCCTCGATCTCTCCCAGCATTAGGCTCTTCTCCAGGGAGTCCTTCCTTCTCATGAGGTGGCCAAAATATTTGAGTTTCATCTTCAGGATCTGGCCTTCTAAAGAGCAGTCAGGGCTGATCTCCTCTAGGACGGACTGGTTTGTTCGCCTTGCAGTCCAAGGGACTCGCAAGAGTCTTCTCCAGCACCAGAGTTCAAAAGCCTCAATTCTTTGACGCTCGGCCTTCCTTATGGTCCAACTTTCGCAGCCATACATTGCAACTGGGAAGACCATAGCCTTGACTAAACGCACTTTTGTTGGCAGGGTGATGTCTCTGCTTTTTAGGATGCTGTCTAGATTTGCCATAGCTTTCCTCCCCAGGAGCAAGCGTCTTTTAATTTCTTTGCTGCAGTCCCCATCTGCAGTGATCTTGGAGCCCAGGAAAATAAAATCTGTCACTATCTCCATTTCTTCCCCTTCTATTTGCCAGGAATTGAGAGGGCCGGATGCCATGATCTTTGTTTTCTTGATGTTGAGTTTCAAGCCAACTTTCGCACTCTCCTCCTTCACCCGCATCAACAGGCTCTTTAGTTCCTCTTCACTTTCTGCCATTAGAGTGGTATCATCTGCATATCTGAGGTTGTTGATATTTCTCCCTGCAATCTTGATCCCAATTTGTGACTCCTCTAATCCCGCATTTCTCATGATGTGCTCTGCATACAAGTTAAATAGGCAAGGCGACAGTATACAGCCTTGCCGAACTCCTTTCTCAATTTTGAACCAGTCAGTGATTCCATGTTCAGTTCTCACTGTTGCTTCTTGACCTGCATATAAATTTCTCAAGAGACAAATAAGATGCTCTGGTATTCCCATCTCTTTAAGAACTTGCCACAGTTTGTTGTGCTCCACACAATCAAAGGCTTTAGCATAGTCAATGAAGCAGAAGTAGACATTCTTCTGGTACTCCCTAGCTTTCTCCATGATCCAGCGTATGTTGGCAATTTGATCTCTAGTTCCTCTGCCTCTTCGAAATCCTGCCTGTACTTCTGGAAGTTCTCGGTCCACATATTGCTGGAGCCTAGCTTGTAGGATTTTGAGCATAACTTTGCTAGCATGAGAAATTAGTGCGATGGTGCGGTAGTTTGAACATTCTTTGGCATTGCCCTTCTTTGGGATTGGAATGTAAACTGACCTTTTCCAATCCTGTGGCCATTGTTGAGTTTTCCAAATTTGCTGGCATATTGAGTGTAGCACTTTTACTGCATCGTCCTTTAAGATTTTGAATAGTTCAACTGGAATGCTGTCACTACCACTAGCTTTATTGTTGCTCAGACTTCCTAAGGCCCATTTGACTTCACATTCCAGGATGTCTGGCTCCAGGTCAGTAACTACCCCATTGTGGTCATCAGGGATGTTAAGCTCGCTCTTGTATAGTTCTTCTGTATAATTTTGCCACCTTTGTTTGATCTCTTCTGCTTCTGTGAGGTCCCTACCATTTTGGTCCCTTATCATACCCAACTTTGCATGAAACGTTCTCTTCATATCTCCAATTTTCTTGAAAAGATCTCTGGTCCTCCCCATTCTATTGTTTTCTTCTATTTGTTTGCACTGTTCATTTAAGAAGGCATTCTTATCTCTTCTAGCTTTTCTCTGGAATTCTGTATTCAATTGGGTGTATCTTTCTCTTTCTCCCTTGCCTTTCACTTCCCTTCTCTCCTTAGCTATTTGTAAAGCTTCCTCAGACAGCCATTTTGATTTCTTGCATTTCTTTTTCTTTGGGATGGTTTTAGTTGCTACCTCTTGTACAATGTTGCGAACCTCCGTCGATAGTTCTTCAGGCACTCTGTCTATCAGATCTAATTCCTTAAATCTATTTGTCACCTCCACTGTGTATTAGTCAGGGATATGATTTAGTTCATACCTGAGTGGCCTAGTGCTTTTCCCTACTTTCTTCAATTTAAGCCTAAATTTTGCAACAAGAAGCTCATGATCTGAACCACAATCAGCTCCTGGTCTTGTTTTTATTGACTGGATAGAACTTTTCCATCTTTGGCTGCAGAGCACATAGTCAATCTGATTTCTGTGTTGACCGTCTGGTGATGTCCATGTGTAGAGTCGTCTCTTGGGTTGCTGGAAAAGAGTGTTTGCTATGACCATTGTATTCTCTTGACAAAATTCTACCAGCCTGTGCCCTGCTTCATTTTGTACTCCAAGGCCAAACTTGCCTGTTATCCCGGTTATCTTTTGGCTTCCTACTTTAGCATTCCAATCCCCCATGATGATAAGCACATCATTTTTGGGCGTTGCTTCTAGAAGGTGTTGTAGGGCTTCATAGAACTGATCAACTTCATCCTCTTCAGCAGCAGTGGTTGGGGCGTAGACCTGGATCACTGTGATGTTGAATGGTTTGCCTTGGATTCGAACTGAGATCATTCTGTCATTTTGGGGATTGTATCCCAAGACTGCTTTTCCTACTCTCTTATTGATTATGAAGGCTACTCCATTTCTTCTGCGAGATTCTTGTCCACAGTAGTATACCTGATGGTCATCTGAATTAAATTCACCCATTCCTGTCCATTTTAGTTCACTGATTCCTAAAATGTCGATGTTCAGTCTTCTCACTTCTTGTTTAACCACGTCCAGCTTGCCTTGATTCATGGATCTGACGTTCCAGATAATATTTTATATTACAGTATGTAATAGGACTGTGTTGTTGTTGTTGTTAGGTGCGAATTCATGTCCGACCCATCGCAACCCCATGGACAATGATCCTCCAGGCCTTCCTGTGTTCTACCGTTCCTGGAGTCCATTTAAGTTTGCACCTACTGCTTCAGTGACTCCATCCAGCCACCTCATTCTCTGTTGTCCCCTTCTTCTTTTGTCCTCAATCGCTCCCAGCATTAGGCTCTTCTCCAGGAAGTCCTTCCTTCTCATGAGGTGGCCAAAGTATTTGAGTTTCATCTTCAGGATCTGGCCTTCTAAGGAGCAGTCTGGGCTGATCTCCTCTAGGACTGACCAGTTTGTTCACCTTGCAGTCCAAGGAACTCGCAAGAGTCTTCTCCAGCATCAGAGTTCAAAAGCCTGCATTCTTTGACGCTCGGCCTTCCTTATGGTCCAACTTTCACAGCCATATATTGCAACTGGAAATACCATAGCCTTGACTAAACGCACTTTTGTTGGCAGGGTGATGTCTCTGCTTTTTAGGATGCTGTCTAGATTTCCCATAGCTTTCTTCCCCAGGAGCAAGCATCTTTTAATTTCTTTGCTGCAATCCCCATCTGCAGTGATCTTGGAGGCCAGGAAAATAAAATCTGTCACTATCTCCATTTCTTCCCCATCTATTTGCCAGGAATTGAGAGGGCCGGATGCCATGATCTTTGTTTTCTTGATGTTGAGTTTCAAGCCAACTTTTGCACTCTCCTCCTTCACCCGCATCAACAGGCTCTTTAGTTCCTCTTCGCTTTCTGCCATTAGAGTCGTATCATCTGCATATCTGAGGTTGTTGATATTCCTCCCTGCAATTTTGATCCCAATTTGTGACTCCTCTAACTCCGCCTTTCTCATGATGTGCTCCGCATACAAGTTAAATAGGCAAGGCAACAGTATACAGCCTTGCCGAACTCCTTTCTCAATTTTGAACCAATCAGTGATTTCATGCTCAGGTCTCGCTGTTGCTTCTTGACCTCCATATAGGTTTCTCAGGAGACAAATAAGATGCTCTGGTATTCCCATCTCTTTAAGAACTTGCCACAATATGTTGTGCTCCACACAATCAAAGGCTTTAACATAATGAAGCAGAAGTAGATGTTCTTCTGGAACTCCCTAGCTTTCTCCATAATCCAGCGTATGTTGGCAATTTGATCTCTAGTTCCTCTGCCTCTTCGAAATCCTGCCTGTGCTTCTGGAAGTTCTCGGTCCACATATTGCTGGAGCCTAGCTTGTAGGATTCTGAGCATAACTTTGCTAGCATGAGAAATTAGTGCAATGGTGCGGTAGTTTGAACATTCTTTGGCATTTCCCTTCTTTGGGATTGGAATGTAAACTGACCTTTTCTAATCCTGTGGCTATTGTTGAGTTTTCCAAATTTGCTGGAATATTGAGTGTAGCACTTTTACTGCATCGTCTTTTAAGATATTGAATAGTTCAACTGGAATGCTGTCACCGCCACTAACTTTATTGTTGTTCAGACTTCCTAAGGCCCATTTGACTTCACATTCCAGGATGTCTGGCTCCAGGTCAGTAACTACCCCATCGTGGTTATCAGGGATGTTAAACTCGCTCTTGTATAGTTCCTCTGTATAATTTTGCTACCTTTTCTTAATCTATTTCTGCTTCTGTGAGGTCCCTGCCATTTTTGTCCCTTAACATACCCATCTTTGCATGAAACGTTCTCTTCATATCTCCAATTTTCTTGAAAAGATCTCTGGTCCTCCCCATTCTATTGTTTTCTTCTATTTGTTTGCACTGTTCATTTAAGAAGGCATTCTTATATCTTCTAGCTTTTCTCTGGAATTCTGCATTCAATTGGGTGTATCTGTCTCTTTCTCCCGTGCCTTTCACTTCCCTTCTCTCTTTAGCTATTTGTAAAGCTTCCCCGGACAGCCATTTTGCTTTCTAGCATTTCTTTTTCTTTGGGATGCTTTTAGTTGCTATCTCTTGTACAATGTTGCGAACCTCCGTCCATAGTTCTTCAGGCACTCTGTCTATCAGATCTAATTTCTTAAATCTGTTTGTCACCTCTACTGTATATTCGCCAGGGATATGATTTAGTTCATACCTGACTGGCCTAGTGCTTTCCCCTACTTTCTTCAATTTAAGCCTAAATTTTGCAACAAGAAGCTGATGATCTGAACCACAATTAGCTCCTGGTCTTGTTTTTACTGACTGTATAGAACTTCTCCATCTTTGGCTGCAAAGCACATAGTAATCTGATTTCTGTGTTGACCATCTGGTGTTGTCCATGTGTAGAGTCGTCTCTTGGGTTGTTGGAAAAGAGTGTTTGCTATGACCATTGACTCTTGACAAGATTCTACCAGCCTGTGCCCTGCTTCATTTTGTACTCCAAGGCCAAACTTGACTGTTATCCCAGTTGTCTTTTGGCTTCCTACTTTAGCTTTCCAATCCCCCATGATGATAAGCACATCATTTTTTGGCGTTACTTCTAGAAATAGGACTGTAGCAGTGTAAAATGTTGGTGCTTCTCTGTTCAAAACTTTGAATGCTAGGGGGAAATTATTGGCTAAAATACCCACATTTCTTATCACCTGTATCACTTCAGAGAATTCACATTCAAAGATAGCTTGCTATTTAGCAGAGGTGTTTTTACCAACCATGTTGTGACTGTACTGTCTTTACAAAAACTAATGTTTCCCAGTTCACATGCATATGTTTTTACTTCATTAATATACATTTAACAATACTACGTTTATAGTTATTTAACAAAGAAGATGAAAAGGCCCTACTTTGCCTTAGTATTCTGAACCAGTGTTTTTCCAGCCCAGTCCAGAGGCCCATGGTACATGCTATTCATTGCAAGTACAGCATTCCATAATTCCTGGATATCTTCATTTATTTCTCTAAAGAGACTGAACCCATTCCGCACACATGGGATAATGCTCTTTAGAAGTAGATTTTCCTATTTCGTACAGGAAAATCCAGCTGCAAAAGCACATTGAAAGTGCATTGTTTAAAATGTTGGAAATGGGTTCAAATCAGCATGTACAGAAGAATGGGCACAGCTTGGCTCTCTCAGCTGAAATTGGTAGGAAAACACTTTTATGAGCATTTATGGACAGGGTGGGAAACTTCATATGCCTTATAAAAATATTAAAACATGGCTCCTGAACTCAACTGAACTCTCATGTTTCAAGATTAAACTTATCTACTGGGGCATGTTAACAAGGTCAATAGTTTCACATAAAAGATGGAATCCAGTAAAATTTAGTTGCAAGCCAGTTTAGAGACAGTTGTAAGCTAGTTCAATTAAAGACAGTTCAATTAGTCACAGTGATGAGAAGCCCTCCCAAGGAAAAATTTGGACAAGTTCCCACAATGGCCAAAATGGCAAGATGAGCCCCGCCTATAATAATGTGATAGTGAATTACGCCATAAATCCCTCCATATCGTAAAACCTCCCTTCTGCGTCTTCACCTCCCCACATGCTGCGCAAACGCGAAACCAAATCCAGGGCCAGCCAGCAGAGGGCACGGCGAAGGCAGCAGATCCCCCTCCCTGCCATTGCAAACAGCATAATTCTCTTTCTAGGGTTTCCTACCTAAGTGCATCCTTCCTGTACTCTGCAGTCCATGCCTTCAGCTACTTCCCCCCCCCCAGCCTATTGTTCCATCAGTCCATGCCAGTGCACAGTCGCCCTGGACGCCTTCCCTCCCTCTCTGAGCCCCTCATATGTTGGGCACTGCCTTCACACTGCCCGTGTAGCACCCAGCATATGATGTGCTGGGGAGGGAGAGAAGGTGTTCAGGGTGACTGTGCACTGGCATGGACTGGCAGAGCAGTGGGCTGGGGGGGGGAGAGAGCAGCAGAAGGAATGGGGCCTGTGGACTGAAGAGGTGGGGGGGATCTGCCGCCTACACTGAGCAGGGAACGGAGGAAGGTGGGTAGGAGTTAGGGTGGGACATAGGCTATAGTGCTGCCCCCTCCAAACCTTCTTTCCGCTGTTTGCAGGCAGGTTGTTTGCTGGGGGATTGCACATTGCCGGGAGGCTTTCGGTGATTTGTATTCATTCTCTACACATATGCATACATACCAGGTTTATGGTGCTTTATAAATGAGACAAGTAGAGTATGTGAGTTTTTTGAGAAGGAGATGAAGAAACAAACCACTTAGCCTCTATTAATCCACCTTTCTTGTTTGCTAGGCAATATTTTGTCACACATGCAAAGGTACATCAACAGCACGAGACAGAAGCTACCTAACCCAATGCACCCCAGATGGGACACGAACCCACAATCCCTGGTTTAGGATTGTGGGTTCGAGTCCTAACCCAATGCTAACAGAAAGTACTTTCTAACACAATCAGATATTTAACTATGTGCGTGATAAAATGTTCCCTACTACTTGAGAAGATGATATTACATGTGGCCAAACTACTTGGGATAATTGGATTTTTGGTAAGGGCTAAGAGATAGAATGGCTATTGTGTTAGCACTGAACAGATATCTTCTTCCCTCTATGTTTCATTGGGTTTAAAAACAAAGGATATCTGCTGATATCACAAGCAAAAATGGAGTAAGTGTATATGAAGTGAGCAATGAGCCCTCTTTCAGGCCAACTTCAACTGCTCTTGGGAGGGAGTAATAAGTAAAATAAGTCAAATTTTAATTTCCTTTAAGGTTAAATAAGGTTTGGTAGTTTCTAGCCTTGGCAATCATTAGTTTGACTTAAGCCTAATGCTCCTGTTTTAAAGCTAACTTTAGCTAGTTCTGGCAGCAGACAAGCACAAGATGGATTGATTCTAAATTACAACTAACATTGTTAGACACAGCAAGCAAAAAATAAAAGAAATTAATTCCAGAAACTCTAGAAGTTTGCTAGGTATGCAAACCTTGATCTAGAAAGTGTCTGGTAGCTATTTAAAATATCAGAAAATCTAAAGCTCTTTCTCTAAGAAATTATCTCTGGACATACTCTCAGATGGTCAAATTAGGCAAGACATGTCCTTCCCAGGTGTCTTCATAGAAAAAATCCTGAATTAAAAACCTCTTTGCTGTTACATGTGTCCATTTTGGCCTCCTTTCCTCCCCACCAGTGTCGAGTCTGCACAGGGCTTGTTACCTTCTCTCAGCCCAAATAAACCCTGCCCCTCTGCATCTTAATCAATTTCCATTTTTATTTTTGGCGCTTTAAATTTTCCCTCTACAACATCCAGGATCAAGTCCACGGTGACACTACCTTTTCTTTGTGATATCAAGGAGTGGATATACCTCGCTACTTCCTCCCCTTCCTTCATGCCTCCAACACTGACATAGCGAAACAGTCTGTCACTGATTGGTCAGGGCATTAGTTCAAAGACTTCTTGGTTCCCGGTTGTCATTCGCTTGCAAGAAGACTTATTTTTGCCCTCATTTTGGGATCTGTTTTAAAGTGACTGCACTCCAAAAGCCCACACTTCTCACAGCAGAGATTGGTCTCTTGGATTTATTTTCCCCTCCTCATTCTCTGTGAAGCTGCTGCTGCCTCCCCTCCCACCACCACCACTCCTTCAGGAAAACAAAAACAAGCAGCCTCGTGCTCCACTTGCTCCTCCCCAGCTTGTTCTGGCTGAGTCAAAAGGCAGGAAATGAAGCACTCTCGAGCCATGTGCTCCTTCAATGCTGGCTAGATCCGACCCTCCACCCAATCAAGACCAAAAATTGGGACAATGCAAATGCAGAAGGACAACGTATTTAAAATTGGCAAAAAGGAAGGCTGTAGATATGGGTTCAAATCGATCAGAATCCGGCAAACTTTACAGAGGGGGGAAAAAAGTAAGTGCATAACCAGTCCAGGTGAAAGTACCTTTACCAGTTACATGATAAACTGATGAGGACTTTGCCATCGCTTCATGTTCATGCTGGAAAAGGATCCAACCATGTAGCTTTTAAAGGTAAAGAAATCCTGTCAGAAAGAGTGGCTGTCCTGTTTGTTTCACCCGGGCGAATTCCGCATGAGGGGAAAAGATCGGACGAGCACTCATATGGCAGTGGGGCTAATCCCTGTCTCCCAGGCTTGGCTCAATTTAGAGCTCCAGTGCCCTGCATTAAGGATATTTTCCGTGTTCCCTTTGTCACCGCAGGCACCATCGTAAGCCATGCCATGCCAGGCCCATGTGGACGCACTTCTCCACCTACAGCATGTCGGCAAGGGGGGGGGATGCCCCAGTTGGCTCCATTTCGGTACAAATTTAGCTTTATCATCCAGCTCTGTGCCTGTTTTCCTACCTATGGTTTACTACAAGTAAATTTCATACTAATAAATTTCATCTATTAGTTACACATCTACTAGTTGATCAATATCCTTTTCTTACAGCATTGCTCCCTTGCAGCTCAGAACAGTTTATAGAGAATGTAAATTGTGTAATACAGTGCAACATAGTTCGATAATTGTGTCATTAACAATGAGGCATCATCAACAATAATCATAACATAGGTAACAATAGAACATTTATTCACATAAAAGTAACATCACAATTACACTCCTATAGAGTGAATGTATCAGGATGGCAGGGGGATCTGGGGGCCGAATCGGTGTTGTCATTGGCCTCAATCAAATACCTGGTGGAAGAGCTCCACTCTGTAGGCCCTGTGGAACTGTGGTAGTTCTGACAGGCCCTGGATCTCTTTGTTCCGCTCCTCTTTGCTCATAGCCCTTTTACTCAGGTTGTTTTTCCCGACATGTGTCCTTGCACTTTTGTGTGTGGTTTTTTTTTTCAGTAACAGAAGATAGACACTCCAGGTGCTGCATTTTAAGGCAATCATAGTAGTTTCCCGGTGAGAAAACCCATTTGGTATACAGCCTTGCCCCTTTTAAACATCAATGGTGACATACTATAATAGTCTGCCAATGTACTGTCTTGGATTTTTTTTGACTAAAAAGCTTTCAAAGTGGGTTTCTAAAATTACATTTATATTATACAGTAAATGAAAAAGAATCATCTTGAAATGTACAATAATTGCAAAAACATATGTACTAAAACTATAGTAAGGACTTTTCTATCTTAACTACTTCTGAAAATTCCAATATGAACATAAACTTTCCTTGTTTTTTTCTGTGGAACAAAAGTTACCCAGAAACATTAAACCATTTTATAACATCTTTTTAATGAACAGAAACAGCATGGCAAGTAACAGTTAAAGCTTCAGGCATTTCACTCTCTCTGAAGACATTCAGTATGAATTTGTTGCGGTCACCACCATAGGTAACTCTTTAGAAAATGTTGAGTGCTCATTTTTACATAAGGCTTTTATATATCAACTGGTAATCAAAATTACTATGAAAAACAGCATTCTGGAGACTGGCCTGTAAAATCTTTGAAATGTACTGGCCCTGGAAGCTTTAACACTGTATTTACTGAAATGCAGGACTAGTTCCAACCCCATCCCCCAGGTATGCTATACAAAAAAGAAAGGGGCTGTCTTACACTCAAGTGCAAGTTAGTTATGTCCAATAAGATTAAAGTTTCTCTGTACAACGATTTTGAAGTGCATAATCATACATTTGGGATCTTTATTTTGTGTAAATGGATTAAATATAACATCCCTGTCCTTAGGTAATTAATTCACTGTAACTTGTCCCCATTATAGTCCTTAAATCCGAGACTTGCAATGCTTCATACATAATATAAATAAGATAATAATTAGCTGTTAGCTGTACAATTCTGAAAAGTATCAAATTCTAGTTCCATGTTCATAACCTATCAGGAGTGTGGTGACTGCAGATTACGCTTCACAGCATTCAGTACTATAAACATTAAAGAATCACCCTTTCCTTATATAGGTAAAGGTAAAGGTATCCCCTGTGCAAGCACCGGGTCATGTCTGACCCTTGGGGTGACGCCCTCCAGCGTTTTCATGGCAGACTCAGTACGGGGTGGTTTGCCAGTGCCTTCCCCAGTCATTACCGTTTACCCCCCAGCAAGCTGGGTACTCATTTTACCGACCTCGGAAGGATGGAAGGCTGAGTCAACCTTGAGCCGGCTGCTGGGATAGAACTCCCAGCCTCATGGGCAAAGCTTTCAGACAGCTGCCTTACCACTCTGCGCCACAAGAGGCTCTTTTTCCTTATAAGGCTGCTTGTCTGCGCTGTGCCACACACCATTCCCTGCCCTCCTTGCTTCCGGGAGGGCGACAGCACCCGGCTGGGCATGCCCTGTTGTTCTGGCCTGCATTGCTAGTTGGCATGGCCTGCCTTTCTTCGGTTGCGTTCCTAATATAGGTATAAATATATATTTATATATACTCTGACTCTGATCAACTCTGACACCTTTGTCTGTCTGCTGGGCATGTGCAATCAGAACACTGATCATTCATGTTGACAATAACTCATCAGGACTGACCCAGGATTTTATAGCTTCTTTGATTGCCTTGGGTTAGTTTTAGTGGCCCAACATAGAAAACAGGTGACACCTTGGACATAATATTCTACTGAACCTAAAGGAAAGCTTGGTTTCAAGGCTAGAGGTTCACCCTGAACCATGGTCACACCACTGTTTACTTAAAGTCAAGGTAAATACTAGTAGGGGCCCAACTGAAATGATCCATCCATGGAGACTCATGAATCCTTCTGGATTCCAGAATACCCTGAGAAATTTTAGGATTCCAAACATTTCTTCTATTGAGGTTGGAGTAGAATCACAGAACATAAAGCTCCTTGAAACTTGTTCACCTCTCCCGCCTATGGGACAAAACCCAGCCCAATGGTTTACCACTGAGCTGGGTGATCTCAAAATGGTTGGGAGGCAACTAGAACACTCTGGTGGAGAACCTGTACAGAATCTGACAGATATTGCTATAGAGCCTTATTCTAAGCCTTATGAAGTAGCAGTGACAGCAGCAAAGAAAGTCATCTAATATCTTAATGCATTAGTTATTGAATGTTCCATTTTGTTGTTTGTACTAACTCATTATGTGTAATCCACCTTGAGTTCATTTGAGAAAGGTGGACTATATGAAACATAAAATAAATAAATTTGCAGTGTGGTCTATGCTTCTGTTCTGTTTAGTTTTCCCTTCGTTTAAGGTTTACTAAATGTTATTACCAATTAAGACAAGCTGTCCAAGAACTAAGGAGGCTAGATCCAACATAAAAACACTGCAAGGCAGCTTTTTGGCACATATTTAAGATACCATCTGAACAAATGCAAGTGTTAAAATAACTTGTTCTAGTTTTCTAAGCCATTCCCACTCATTTCAGTGGGGTGTGCACAGAAATAGATGATACCCATACTCTCGTACCTTTATAGCAACACTTCAGTTGATATTACAAAGATAAAAGATGATGTCACACCTGTGCTCAGGGTTCCTCAGAGGGCAAGGGCACATGGTGTTCCCTTTTTTGTCCACCCTCATCATCAGCTGCCATTCACCCTTTAGTTATTCTCTTTTACACACAGCTAAGAAATAATGTCCCTTTTAATCTTCAGTCCCTTCCCTACATTTGGAATCTCATGTAAGGAGCGGCTCACCTAATCTTCTCTAGGAAGCTGTCTCTGCTTCTCCCATGAGCAAGCTGCCTGCAAGTCAATCTGCCTTTGGTCTGCCCTCAGAGGCCTCTTTTCCTTGCAGTCCTTTCTCCCAGCTGGGCCTATCTTTGTATCACATTCAAGCCTGTGGGAAGGGAAGCCACCCCACCCCAGGCTGTTTTTAAACTTAGCCAGGCCAGCAGCAGGGCATAGGGCCATGAATGGCCCTTGTGGTCCTCCTACCACAGGTGGTTTGAGATTTTTAAACTAAATTATAAGGTGGTCTTGAATATTTACCATGCAGCCAATTTTGTTAACTTTATTGGATCAAATTCTACTGAATTCAATGGGACTTAATCTCATGTAAGAGTGAACAGAACTTTTACATCGCAATCCTAAACAGAATTTCACCCTCCTAAATCCAGCGAAGTCAACGCACTTTAAAGGTGCAACTCTGCTCAAGACAGCACTGCCAGTGTTTATGAATCCTGCTCTAATAGTCTTGTGTTAGTGAAATCTAGGTAATTTAAAGATTGCTATTCTACACAAAAACAAGTTTGGTAAAACTGATTAGTCCATAGGTCCTCCTTTTTTTCTAAATGAACAGTAGAGCAAGTATGTGATGTTAAAAGCAAACAAAGAAAATGTTTGTTGAATGCAGCCTTCAAAATTCAGCCATGACTTTAACCTTCTACACTTAATGTCTTTCCTGTTGTGATGGCATGGACGTTTTTCAAAAAAGGAATATAAAAACATTCCTCCAAAATAGACAAGGAGTTCTGTAGCATTCTAAAGACTAATACATTCATTGTACTATAAGCTTTTTTGAATGTGGTGCTTACTTTGTCAGATACAAATCCATACTTTATCTGCCAAATCAAGCTCTGACTCATGAAAGCTTGTGCCACAATATAGTTTTCAAGGTGCTACAAGACATTTTGTACTTTTGCTGCAACTGCCTGATTTGGCTATAGTTCTGGAATTTCCCCCGAAAGTATGTTTGTGTCAATATTTATTAGGCATTTTAAAAAAATGTTTACACTTAACAATGTTTTAAGTGAAGAATATTAACCCTAACGAAGTTCACTTCGCTTTCTCACTTTTATGTTGAGAAATCTCTCAGAAAGTGATATCAAAGCCAAGGGACGAGCCAAATTTTTGTGAACTTTACAGGCAGCAGCAAATATACTTGGCATGATATAACAATATCAAGAAAGTTCAGGTTCTCACACTGTACTCAATGGATCTTAAAAGTGCTCAGCTATGGCTGGGTCATTCCTATCATCCAATACTGTACTGATGAAAGAATAATCCTTTGCACTTCTAAAGCTAGTCATTACTTTCTCCAAATTCAGATATGGTGCTTGCTTTTTAGATGTTACCATTAATGGGCATATTCACACTGGGAACTGCTACTATGTGAAAGCAGCTTTTTTATTTTATAAAAATAATTTACAAACACTTCTTGCCAAACAGTTTTAAAATGTAACAATGCAGATATATAAATAATGGATTTATGCAATACTCAGCCCACTTGTTGGTAAATTTCATCTGTTTATTTCAATGGAACTTGCAATTAGGACTGACCCAAAAGGAAGACACCCTTCTCTCAGGGGAAGGGAGAGCTGTTGCTCAGTAGGAGAGCATCTGCTTGGTATGCAGAAGATCCCAGGTTCAATCCCCAGCACCTCCAATTCAAAGGATCGGATAGCAGATGATGTGAAAGATCTCTGCCTGAGACCCTGGAGAGCTGCAGCCAGCTTGAGTAGCCAATATTGACCTTGATGGGTCCATCGTCTGATTCAGTCTAAGGCAGCTTCAATTGCTCATCACCCACATTCTCAGAGGCAATGAAAAGCCCTCTACATTTTTTCTGAGATTGTGTTGAAATTGAGCAAAGAAGTTCACCCCCCCACCAAACGGGCAATCTTACATTGCAAGAAATGACTGTCTAGGAATAGGCTCCACGGAGGAGGACTGCTTCTACAATGGGCAGAGCATAGCACAAATGGAGGCAAAGCTCCAGACCTAAGAGGTAGGTTCAAACGATTCATCACTTTTATGGGAAGATGGTTTTGACTGACATCTTTGGGCAAAAAACACTGGCACACTTACAACTACTTGTCCAAATCAGGAGCAAAATTATCTTCAAGTAAAGAATAATTGTTCTCCCCAACCCATTAATATACATCAATTGCTAACAAATGTGTTTGAGTGGCTAAGCAAGCAAAAACCTAAGGACTGCACATATGGTACTCTGCTACCACACATCAGCAATCAAATCTTCTTTACAGCAGAGAGAAAGAGGCTATCTTAATTCACTCCTTAGACAAAGACCCCTCTGGCTGCAAGCTATGACACATTGACCTAGTTTCATGCTAGTTAAGATCAAATATCATGAACAGTTTTAAGATCTAGGAGTAACATTACAACTGGATATTGTAACTGTAGTTAGGTAACTGCTGTAAAATACTATGGATTTGGCTTCTATTAACTGTGCTAACAGCATGCATACATATTCTCCAGAGTTCAGAACTGCCAGTGTGCAAACAGCAGCTGTTTAAATCAATGAATCAAGATCTGGTATTGCCTGGGATTCCCCTTGTGCGTGTTTTTTTAAAAGACTATTCATGCTTGTGCTCTGTTAGCATGTCTGTGGAGGTTACAAGAAGTCAACAGGCACTGAGAATAATTTTGTGGTACTGTATAAAAGACTTTGCTATGATTCAGAATCCAGACTCTAACCTGACTCTGATTTACTACAGGTTTACAATGTGGTTATCAGTATCACCTGAATTCTCCATTCTTCCCTTCCTCACGCTCATACTCCAATACCTGAAGCACATATTGGCTGCCCTCATGTTATAGTTTGCCATATTGTGACAGTTCCATAATCTCTGTCTTTTACACAAAAGTAAAAGGGAAAGGAAACACCTTAATATGACAAACAAATTGGAAACTGACAACCTGTGGATTGCAGCTACATGGTATCCTGGAACTGTACCCCATTACTTTCATATCTGGGAAATACTCATAAAGTACTGCACGTAAAACTGTTTCTTGTTACCTGGTTGTAAAGCAAAGACAGCCTTGACACCAGCCCCTTGAAATACATACTAATTTTTTTCTACATGGTGTCTTGCTTATATTATATTATAGGCTTTTTCTTACATAGTTACCAATGGAAAAATGTTTGGACATCTGCTTCACTATTTCAGTTTTACCGTGTTGAAATGTTAATCCCCAAATCCCAAGATTTGCATGTGGTTTGGACCTAGCATTTTCAGTTACCTATTCTAGTCACAGAGGGTATTGAGGGACACAGAGAGTAAAGATACAATCCCCTCAGATTGGCAATTATGGAAGGGGAACAAGTTTTTGGCATCTCATCTGAATCATTCATGTGCCGTTGGACCACCAAATAATGGGCATTCATTTCCCTTGTGCTCTTGCAGACTGAAAGCTGTCTGAAAGTCTTGCAGACTGAAACCATGAGCCATAAATCTTTTGATCACTGTCAGATGTGAAACCTAGATTTTTGTCACCTGCCCTGCTTGGCCCTAAGGTGTCTTCAAGCCCTATAAAGTTTTCTTTACCCTTTATGCATACCTCATATTCCTCTCTTTGTAGCAGTTATCAGTCCCTTTTCTTGGACACCTGGGCAGAGTCTGCACTTACTTCCTTTATTCCACTGTCAATCCTGTTGAATTCAGATCGCTTTGAACTCGGGTCTTCCTCTCCCCCCTCCTCCCCATTAAAACAGGAAAGTCTTTTGCACGTGGTTAGGGAGGCTCAGAAGGTGGGGGGAGCCTCTTTCTTTTCTTGAAGGGGGGGGGGAGAGGACCCAGGCAGGGAGCCTCTTTCTTTTCTTGGAGGGGAGGGGGAGAGGATTGAAAAAGGCAGAGGAGGGAGGAAAAATCCAGGACCGACAGAAGTTGAGAGAAGTTAGGGGCTTCTCCTTTAAGGCAAGTGTGTCACATGACCAGGTGTAGCCTATCAGATGTTCTCTACCATGGAGCTTTCTTTATTCAGGATAAACAGCAGTCTCAGATATCGCACAATAAAGGTAGGGTCACTCCGGATCAATCCTTCTTGCTGCAGAAGGAAAATTTAAATCGGCCAAAATCCAAACTGAAATCGAATTCTGGGTAGAGGGCAGGGACTGAATCGATCTGGGGTTGGAATAAAAGCTCCGTGCAGTTTACACCCTCGACTACTAGCTCAGGCTACAAGGTTGAGGCTGTAATACCACCAAGACCTCATAACCATCTTCTTTCTTGTAACAGCTCTTATGCTTCTTTCACCTGATTGGTCTTTCATAGTACAGCCTCTTATTGTTATTACTTTTGTACAACACCCTACAACACTTGAGGCAGCTTAAAATATAATATATATCATTAAAAACATGAAGTATATGTAGAGCTAGTATCTTTAAACAGCCCGTGGCGCCACGGGCGCCATGGACTAAATAATTCGTTAAGCCCCCTAGAGGTGGGCTTTGTCCGTGATGAGGAAGGGTCCGGGTTGGACCCTTCCTCACGACAGACAATCGGAGGGACCAATCGGCAGGCGCAAAGCGCCTGCCGATTGGTCCCTCTGATTCCCAGCCTGAGCAACTGCGAGCCGCGCACAGCGCGGCTCGCAGTTGCTCCCGGACTGACGTGGTGAGAGGCGCAAAGCGCCTCTCGCAGCGTCAGACCGCCGCCCGAGGGAACCCCCAGCAGTCGCGCGAAGCGCGGCTGCTGGGGGTTCCCTCCCTGCTGGACTCCCCTTTCAAAACCCCTTTCAAAACCCCTTCTCCCCTTTCAAAACCCCTTTTTATAAAGGGGCTTTGAAACTAGTAAAACTATAATTCACTCAGTTCACTGTATCAAACAGCCTACTAAACCATATCAGAGAGTCAAAGTCACTCCACAAGGGGCTTCCTAAAAAAAAAAAAAAAACCTTTTCTAATCACTGAGAAGAAACTTGCTTAGCGAGCTTCTTTAGGGAGGGAGTTCCACAATACAGGTGCCACCATGGAAAAGACTTGCCTTCATTTGCTGCTCTTTAAGAGCAAAAGCCTATAAACCAACAAATCACTGAAGAAAAAAAAGCAGTACGATCTGAGAAATGTTTTAGAGACAGTATGTTCAGTACAACATAATTCTTAAAACAGATGAGTATCTTCATTGTTACAATAAAATCAGAGTCCAGTAGCACCTTTAAGACCAACAAAGATTTATTCAGGGCGTGAGCTTTTGAGTGAAAGCACTCTTCCTCAGTCTAAGAACTCCTTACATGACCATGGGAATATATAGCAAAAATGAATTCTGTTACATTAGTAAACTCCAAATCTCATCCCCTGAATAAATCTTCGTTGGTCTTAAAGGTGCTACTGGACTTTGATTTTATTGTGCTACTTCAGACCAACACGGCTACTTATCAGAATCTTTATTGTTACAGTAGTACAAATACCAATCACAAACATGAATACAAAGAAAGATGGCATTACCTACAGCAGGCTTTCTCAACTAGGGTTTTATGAAACCTTGGGTATTCCGGATGGCCCTGGAAGGGCTTCCCAAATGGTTGCAAGTTAATCATTTTTAAATATATTTTCTAAATTTGTTTAGCACTTTATTTATTTATTTGTTTGTTTGTTTGTTGTATTTATATATTGCCCTCCCTTGCAGCTCTGGTGATATGACTATATAATAGTCATGTTGACCTGCCCCCTCTCCCAGAATGGCCAATGATGGGCCCGAAAGGAGGTAAAAAGAAGAGGGATCCCGGGTAGGCATGTACACAGCTATGCTTTTGCACGAATATGGTTTCTCTAAACTTCTGGGGTTTCTCGCAGCCTGAAGAAGGTTTCAGGGGTTTCTCAGTGGTAAAAAAGTTAAGAAAGTCTGACATACAGGGAAACTAGAGATCTCACATAGTTCTCCTTCTGTGATTTTTCTGTTCCTTTCCAGTAACCAAGAATGAAGAAATGCAGCTCAGTAGTAGGACACATCTTTGTACATGTACAATTGTAGGCTGTATCCTGGGCATCTCCAGATAAAATATTTCAGGTAGCAAGATTAGGGAAAAGGTCCGTGCTTGACCCTCTGTGGTCAGTTATTGCCAGTCAACGTAGACTCTACTGGGCTAGGGCTAAGCAGAACAATGATTTCACTTGGTGCAGTATATAGCAGATTTAGATGTCCAAACAGCCTACTTGTGGTTCTCACCCCTCACCAGACTGTAGCCTACACCTAATACTGCTAAATGAGGTGGCTGGATGGAGTCACTGAAGCAGTCGGTGTGAACTTAAATGGACTCCGGGGAATGGTAGAGAACAGGAAGGCCTGGAGGATCATTGTCCATGGGGTCACGATGGGTCGGACATAACTTTGCAACTAACAACAACAACAACAACAACAATACTGCTAAGCCACATTTTTTCCACCACCTCTAGAAGAGGCCACCTTACCATGGAAACTTCCTTCACCACGTTATAGTGGTCCATGTTAGGCTGAGGCAGATGTATCACCATAGCAAAGATTATTTATGTAAGAGGATATCTGTAACATTCGGCAACTAACTTGTGATAAGGAATACAGCCCATGAGTGACCCTACATTACCCTTAGCATTTACATTTTTAAAAAATCTGCCAGTTCAAGTATAGATTCTTTTCTATTTGAAATGTTCAGTATATGACGCTGTATACATAAATTAGCTCATGCCATTAAAGTAGAAAATACACTTCTGTTTAAATTGGATTTTAAACAAATGGCCTAATTTTAGTCTGTCACAAGAACATATGTGATTGCTATACAAAATAAAAAAACTACCAGACTTTTCTGCTTCATCAAGTACTATGTCCAGATTGCAGCTCCTATTGCTAAACCATAATGGATGAGGCTTAAGTATGTTAATGATGGGAAACAATTCCACATTTATTTTTAATATCAGTAATCAAGAATAACTTGGTAAAAAAAAAAAAAGAGCAGACACCCTTCTCTTCCTTCTCCCTCTCTGAAATGAATATCTCAGGATGCAGGGATACACAAAAGTATATCAGACAGGGAGGTAATTAATACACAACAGACTGCCCAAAGAGTAGCTAGATCTGGGAAACCAGGCAATAGGAAATAGTTTCCCTGCAACCAGTTTTAGATGGGTCATGCTCCAAGACATAATCCATCAACACAGAGGGCAACATTCACTTGAATGGGACCGAATACAGATTTAACAGCTTTAAGCATACAATTAAGTAGACATGTTGCCCAAGAATGGTAAACTCAATGCCTCACTAAGGTCCCGGATTCAAATTTGCTGTCATATGTGAATTCTATCCTGCGTCAACAGGAAACATTTTAGACCTACACCTAATACTGTAGACTCATCTTTCATAACAATTCTAGTTACTGTATTGGGTAATACAGTGGAAGGGAACAACACACCTTCCGTGAATATAATGTTATTTAGCCTCACCCTTTTGAGATATGCTGTTCTAAACTCCAATCTATTTTATACTGCAATGAGAAAATGATCTTTTCTGCTCATATTTAATAGCAAAGTGCGATTCTGTGGAGTTACAGCATGCATCCCGCTCTCACAGAGATCAGAAGAAGAAAAGCTGGTTTTTTAATACCCCAATTTCTACTACCTAAAGGATTCCCAAAGTAGCTTGCAAACACTTCTTAGAGCTCTTCCTTTCCTCACAACAGACACACAGGGAGGGAGGTGGGCTGGAGAGAGCTCTAATAGAACTGCTGTGTGAGAACAGCTCTAAGAGAACTGTAACTAGCCCAAGATCACCTAGACTGCTGCATGTGGAGGAGTGGGGAGAACCAAGTTCTCTAGAGCAGAGTCCACCATTCTTTAACTGCTATACCACACTGGTTCTGAAATCAGGCCCTGGCATTAAGCACACAGACCCCATTTCACACAGTAAAGTTTGATTTGAACAGCAAAAATCCCAAAGTGCAAAAAATCAAGTCAAACCAATGGCTGGAGACAATATCTAAACTTTGAACATAGACTTTCAATATTTAAACCTATGCCAAACAGTTCTTTGACTACAAGTCGTTGAACTTTACCTCAGAACATATTTTAATTTGTACAGGGGAGAAATAAAGTTATACTCATACTGTTTATACTTTGTGAGTGTCTGAGGAAGAGTGCTTGCACTCAAAAGCTCACACCTTGAATAAATCTATGTTGGTCTTAAAGGTGCTACTGGACTCTGATTTTTTTAGGAGTGTCCAGTCATTCTGTTTTTCTGGGAAGAAGCTGTTCTATCAATTTTCTATTAAAATATTCATTGTTTTTTAAGGATTCTTGCAATTTTTTTAACTGTCTGCCCATCTCTAGAAGATGAAATTATGGTCAACGGAAATGGACCCTTTGTGTCCTTACTGCATCTAATCTAAAAGACTCATATTACAACAGTGGAAAGATAAAAGCCCACCACCAGCAGATCAAGTGATTGAGGACCTTAGAACACAAACAGCATTTGAATGCATGGCATATAGATGGCAATTAGTCCCTACTTCACTAAAACAATTCTAATACATCCAATTATATGAGACCCAGGTTTGATTCCCCACTCCTCCATGTGAAGCCTGCTGGGTGACCTTGGGCCACCCATAGTCTCCCCTGCCAGTTCTCCCAGCCTCACCTACCTCACAGGTTGAGAGGAAGGGTGGGAAATTATAAGGTGCTTTGAGGCTCCCTCAGGTAGTAAGGAGGGGTACAAAAACCAATTCTTCTTATGCTGCCAGAAAAAGCCAATAAATTTTCCTAAGACAGTCTTGTGACCAAAGAAAGCTTACATTCAAGCGAAGAACCAGGTATATGGCTCTACACAGACACAGGTATTGTGGTTGACTGGTTGATTTAGAACAAGTTTTCCTTTGCACCAAGGGCTGGTGCCTCCAGCCACTTCCAGACAACTCAGATTTTTCAGAGATCAAGGGTGCAACACCCATAAGCAGCAGGGCCGCAGACAAGGGTGTTCTCAGCAGTGCTATCTAGTCTAGCTGGTGATGGGGTACCATGGCGACTTTTGATTGTTTTATCATCAGCACAGATTTAGTCAGGCAATGTTATTCTGGGAGATCACTGCCAAAAAAAAAAAAAAAGGTTGTCACGCTATTCGACTGCAATCAGAAAGCAATCAGGTTAGCAACCCAATGGAGTGATTTATAACACACTCACACAGATAAACCTGATCACGCTTTGGCTATTTCCTTCCCAGGCGTCTCTGCCTCCATTGCCCAGCGAATCTGCGCCCGGGCTTTCAAACACATTTCATTAGGAAGGAGAAAAATTACCCGGGCAGCGTTTCCTCCTCCATCAAAAGCACGTCGACTGTGTCCGGAAGAACTGTACGATAGACTCCGCTAGGTGTCTGCGCTAACGGGGAGGTGAACCGCCGGGGAGGGGGGGATGCAAAAACTGACCACTTGGGGAATCGTTCGGGGCTCTCTTCTATGCATTCGAAATGTGCACACGTCGCACGACAAAATCTGAACCGGACTCGCGCATGCCTGCCAACATCAGCCGCACCAGATCCACCCGCGTTGATATTCTCCGGGCCGAGGACGGCGCTTTCGCTCCCGCTGGCCAAGCTCAAGTCATCCCCGCCGCCCCCAGCCCAGCTCGCCCTCCCTCGGGCGGCTGTTTATGGGAAGCCACCGCAGAGGAAAGACGCTGAGCGGTTGCACACGCCGGCGACCCGGCCGCAAAGCATCCCGTGCCCCAAGCAGCTGCAGGAGTGTGGGCTCACCTGGGTCCCGCGAGCCGCGCGAGCCTGGCCCCAGGGGCTTCCTGCCCACCTCTGAGGCCAGCTGCCCGCCGCGCCCCTACCTGCTCAATCCCGCCGTGCTGCTACTACGGAACGAAGGAGCCAGAGGCGAGGGGGCGGCCCTCAGGGGGCGGAAGAGACCACCGCCAGTAGAGCGCCAGCCAAGGCGGCAGAGGCTGGAAGGAGGTGTGCGCGCTCTTCTTACCCACTGCAAAGCCCCCCCCCCAACTCCGTGGTGCAAAGCTTCACAGCCCCCAAACGCTGCAGAACTCCGCCCCGCGGCACATTGCGAAGCCCACCCCCACCCGCGGTGTTGTACGGCGCCGAGCGGGAATCAACGCAAATGCCATTCCCCTTTCTGTCGGAAGAAGCTTTCTGGAAACGCTGCCGGCACCTTTGAGAGCGCCCAGCGGCGCGAGCAGCCGCACCATGCAGAGCTCCAAACCGAGCTCACTTGGCAGGAAGGGCGCGCGCACACAAACAGTTGGAGTTAGCCCTAGTTGTGCAGCGGTAAGCCAGAAGGGACTCTGCACATAGTGCACATACAGAGTGCAGACTCGACCTGTGGCCCTGAAGAACTGTCTAGAACTGAGCTCCTCCTTCTCAAGGATACCAACAGCCTCCTGTTCCATTCTGCGAAGCTTTCTGGACACTCTGCAGAACTCCCATTCACTGAAAAGCTGTATTTGCCCCTCCACAAGCTATATATCTCATACATTCATGCCTAAAACCTACTGGTGTGAAGATACTATGCCATCTCTACAGGATCTCTCCAGCCTTGAGATAAATTCCCCTGCCTATTGAGACTCAGTCTCTCCCACACCAACACAATTCTAACCCCTCAGCTAACCCCAAGGCACAGATGAATTTTTGAATCATGGAGTAAGCAACCATAGCGGATGTCAAAAGGCAAATTCTATTCAGGGCCCCCCTCCCCCCTCTCTCACACACACACATATTTTATATTGCTTGTGCTGATGCTTTTGTTGCAGATGAAAAGATGTTTCTGTGTGTGGGGGGGGAGGTCATTTTAAGTGGGGAAAGTCCCATTCTCCCTGTTTGTGAAGATGCCCCTGGGAAGAACTGCATGGTTGGCTGGCGGCAGCAGTAACAACAGCTGCCCACATCTCCCATTAAAACTGTTCTCCCCCATATCTCTGTCTCTTTTCAGCTCAGTGGGTTGATTGACAGAAAGCCTTTCAAGGCCGCCCACGCACACGCGCACACTTACACACAGACATCTTTCTCTAAAAGAGCCAGAGGAATGATAAAGGGGAGGGGGGACATGAATGAAATATTCAGGCTGCAGAAATGCCCAGAAACAAGAAGAAGCCAGAGAGCTTGCGGTGGGGGTGGGGGTGGGAGATGCCAGCTTTCCAGGGAACAACAGTATCTAGAGTCCTCAAAAACAGTATATTTTGCATGTGTGTGCATCATGTAGAGAGGTATATGTATACACAAACACAAATTCCCACAGCAAAGATCAGGTGCCAACGGGGGAATTGTGGCTGCTATATAGAAAATGCTTGATGACTCTGCCCATGATGTTCTCCAGGCGGCCAGTGCTCAGCATTCAGCTTTTGGCATGCTGCCTCAAGACAAATTTTCAGTGGCATGTCTAAAGCTGATCTTCTGTAGGGAAGAGTATTAACACAAATGGCAAGTCATGGGATTGGGGGTTCTTGAGGGAGCCATCCTGCACAGGAGAACTTGTAGCCCGCTTCCCTGAAGAATCAGGGAGCCTACCATGTGACCCACAGGCCCTGCTGGGGGGGGGCTTACCATTCAGCAGATGTGGACAGTGAAGGGAAGAATCCAAACTTTATGGCAGCAGTGCCAGTTCTGTGGAATGGTTCACCTGCGGTACCATCACTGATGAATGTTGGTTATCTAGAACATGGACGACTAGATACTGCACCATTATGTTTGCTTGGATTCTGACTATATTGTATTGTTATTGTATATCAGCTTGAACATTAATAAAGCATTTTATAATATACATTGTGAAATTAAAGTTGCTCTGTATTAAAATAAATTAATGTGGATAAGCAAGCACACATCCTTTCATGTACTCACATTCAAATCAAAATATTTTATTATCCTGTATTTTATTACTTTTTGCTACTTCCCACATTGGTTCCGGAACAGTACAAAATGGATTCATGAGAAATGACCCAGTTTCTTTTACTGCAGTCATTCAGAAGAAGTTATTTCTGGGAATAGGACTGGGTTAAATTTTTTCCAGACATACAGGCTAAACCCACAGTCCTTTCCTTGGGGGGGGGGAATCCCCATTTTCAGTGCAACCTTAAGCAGAGTTAAACCTTTCTGAACTCATTGAAATCAATAGGTGTCTAGAAGGATTTAAAGAACTGTACTGTACCACTTCTCTACCTTCAACCACTTTTTGCCAACCACTTAGAAAACAAAGACAGATTTTTAAAAATTAGCCATAATAGTAGAGAAAACAATTTCATTTTAAAATGTTGGTTGTGATGTGTTATCATGAATGAAAGTGTACACAGAAAGCTGAAGTAAGGCATTTCTTACTTATAGTTTTTGTATTAATCTGCAACCCCTAGAACAGGGGTAGTCCAACTGCGGTCCTCCAGATGTCCATGGACTACAATTCGCATGAGCCCCTACCAGCAAATGCTGGCAGGGGCTCATGGGAATTGTAGTCCATGGACATCTGGAGGGCCACAGTTGGATTACCTCTGCCCTAGAATCTCCCGCTATAGCCCTTGCTGGTTTCTTCAGTAGTAGTGGGCTGGAAATAGAAGTAAACAATAGTAAATTAATCTAACATGAATTTAACTTTAATGTTACTGGGGAGAAAGTTCTGAGGGTGGAGAATCAGAAAATAAATTTCAAATGATGTATTTTATGCTACTTGCTTTGCATATCTCAGTGACTGACATAGTTATATGATCAACAGTTAAAAACTCAAGCAGGGATGGTGTGGTGTTGCTATAACCTGTAAGTCTTCAAATATTAGAGGTAACTTATACAACTTGGAAAGCAGAAATGTGTTTTTTTTGTGGGGGGGGGGAATGAGGCTTGCTTTGGGCTTCAGCTTTAGTTGCCATAGATACCCATATAGCAAAAAAAGACAATCATGGAGGGTTTCAGATATTTAGAGGATAAGCATAGAATTGACTTTCAGAGCTTGCCAGACTGGCAATTTCCAATTGGAAGAAAAAGAACATTCAGTCTAACTCAGTTCAGGTTGTGCCTTTCTTGTTATAGTACTTCTGGATTGTACAAAGAATCAGCCTGACATAACCTGGAGATTTTTTTTAAAGAACAACCTTTTAAAGCAGTTCCAAAAACCATGTCTGCATTCTTATCATAGAAGGAAAATATTGTCATGTCCACAAATGTCAAGCCAAAATTTCATAGTTCTGATCAGTCTCTGTAGAGCTAGTTTCATCTTTTCACTGGCACTGCTTTGAACACTTGCAGAAATCTGTAAAACCAGTTCACCTATAGTGGGGTTCAGGTTAGAAAAAGTAAATGTATGGGAAATGTCAACTCTAGAAAAACCTCCACATTTCTGTATAGCTGTTGCCTGTACACAGTTCAAGGTTGCTGAAACCAGAGCACTTAGTTTGACAAATGTATTGACAAAAAAAAAGCATTTACCAAAACCCCTTATTTTTTCAAACATTGAAAATTGCAGGTGCTTAGTTCCATACGGAGTCTGGCAATCCTGGAAGACATCAGTAATTCTCTGATATGCAGTCTCTTGCTAAGCAAGAACCACAGCCAGGTTTCTATAACTGTATAGTATGCTTCTTTGATTGTTCAAAACTGTGGGAGGCATATATGACCATTGTTCCACTAATACATCAAAGGTACAGTATAAATTTAAGCTGGTGTAGCCATACCTCTTTAAATTAGCAGCTAACTATGAAATGTTGCACTAAAATCTCGTATTTAAATATTTTTGAATAGTAGTAATATTTTAACCTAAATTGTCATTATTTTTTACTCCTTAGTACTTCTGTAGGAGAGTATAATTTGCATCCTAGAGGGTTTAATGAATGTTTAACAGAAGAAAATGGCAAAATTCTAATTGATTTTAATTAGGGTTGTGAACATTTGTGTGATTGATCAAACAAACCTTTAGTCACAGATTAAAATTTAGTGCTAGTTAATCAGCTGAGGTGGCTATAAAGACGAGTCTTAAGCCATTTTGCTACATATGCTGCTACTTCCTCTCTGTTCTGTATGAGACCTAACTGAAAACATTTAGTATGGAACTACATACATTACACCATAGGATATCTACTTCAAACAGCAATTCCATGTTGAGCCCTTGACATCCTAGCACAGCTTTTCTCAGCTTGTTTTCCATTGAGAATCCCTGAAACATTCTTCAGGCTTTGAGAAACCCCAGAAGTGCAGCAACTGTGCAGAATATGTTTGGGAAGTATCACTGTGTACACACCCACCAGGGGCCCCTCCCTTCCCCATCCCCTCCAGGCCCATCACTGGCCATTTGGGCGGAGTGTCGACAGGATGTTTTTAAATTTTAAAAATATATTATAATTAACTCCCACCCCTTCATGAAACCCTTCCAGGGCTATCAAGAAACCCCAGGTTAATCTGCCTTAAGTGAGTTTTGACTAGCAAAAGCTTAGAATATTTTGTTGGTCTTAAAAGTGCTACTGGACTTGAATCTTGTTCTGATAGTCTCTTTGCAATTGTTCAAAAATTATTTATTTGTATTTATTTATTTCGAATTTAATTTCTATCCTGCCTCTCCTGACAAAGTCAGCTTGAGACAGTTTACAGCAAGATAAAACAGAATAAAATATAACAATCCACTCCAATAAAATCACTTTCAAATTAAAAACATCAGTAATCACAAGTTAACAATCCCACCAATGGTGGATAAAACATCTTTCCTCATCCCAGTCAAACATTTCACATTTCCAGCTACATCCACCCACCAATGTCACTCCAGCCATGATCTGCCTCACCAGCAATACTGCTTAGCAATAGGCGGGACCTATTGTAAACAGGCAGGACCTATTATAAAGGTAACCTTATACTGCTACATTTAGGCAGGCACAGGGAATTTTAGCTTCCCCCCCTCATTCTAATCACTCTCTGTATAAAGTAATATTTCCTTTTGTACTGTCCATCAGTTCTATTGGATGTCCTTGAATTCTAGTATTTTGGGAGAAGGAAAAAAATATCTTTATCAGTTCTCTCTACCTTATTCATAATTTATAAACCTCTATCAGATCCCCCTTAGTTGTTCCTTTTCCAAACTGAAAAGTCCCAACCCCCTAATAACCTTTTATCTAGCTCTGCACTTTTTTAGATACAGTGATCAGAAATGTATTACTATATTCCAAATGAGGCCACACCATAGATCCATACAGGGGTGTTACAATATTCTCAGTCCCTTTCCTAATAATCTCTACCACAGAAGAAGAAGAAGAAGAAGAAGAAGAAGAAGAAGAAGAAGAAGAAGAAGAAGAAGAAGAAGAAGAAGAAGAAGAAGAGTTGGTTCTTTATTGCCGCTTTTCTCTACCCACAGGTTTACAGTCGCCTTCCCTTTTCTCTCCCCACAACAGACACCCTGTGAGGTGGGTGAGGCTGAGAGAACCTTGATAACACTGCTCGATATCAAGTGCTGTGGCAAGCCAAAGGTCACCCAGCTGGCTGCATGTGGGGGAGTGCAAAATTGAACCTCGCCAGATTAGAATCATAGAATCATAGAATCATAGAGTTGGAAGGGGCCATACAGGCCATCTAGTCCAACCCACTGCTCAACGCAGGATCAGCCCTAAGCATCCTAAAGCTTTCAAGAAAAGTGTGTATCCAACCTTTGCTTGAAGACTGCCAGTGAGGAGGAGCTCACCACCTCCTTAGGCAGCCTATTCCACTGCTGAACTACTCTGACTGTGAAATTTTTTCCCTGATATCTAGCCTATATCATTGTACTTGTAGTTTAAACCCATTACTGCGTGTCCTTTCCTCTGCAGCCAATAGGAACAGCATCCTGCCCTCCTCCAAATGACAACCTTTCAAATACTTAAAGAGGGCTATCATGTCCCCTCTCAACCTCCTTTTCTCCAGGCTGAACATTCCCAAGTCCCTCAACCTATCTTCATAGGGCTTGGCCCCTTGGCCCCAGATCATCTTCGTCGCTCTCCTCTGTACCCTTTCAATTTTATCTACGTCCTTCTTGAAGTGAGGCCTCCAGAACTGCACACAGTACTCCAGGTGTGGAGTCCACAACTCCTAACCACTACACCAAATTGGCTCTCTAGCGTTTGTCTTTTTCATTATTGCAGAACACTGTCATTGAGCTATTTTTTTTTGTCTCAGTGCGTATCACCTTAAATTTATCAACACTAAAATTCATTTGCCACATTATCACCTACTCATCCAGTTTGAAGAATTCTTGGGGTTCTTCATAGTCATGCTTTGTTTTTTAACATCCTGAGTAATTTTGTGGCCTCTGAAAACTTGGCCAATACACTACTCACTCCTAGTTCGAAATCATTCATGATAAATACTTATTTACTTGTGGGTCCCCGCTGCTTATTTACCTCCATTGCAACAATTGCCTATTTATGTCTATTTTTTCTTCATGTCATTTAAACACTTTTGAATCCTTAAGAGAACCTGTCCTCTTATCCCATGACTTCATGTTTAGTCAGGAGTCTTTGTTGAGAAGTACCTTGCCAAAAACCCATTGAAAGTCCAGGTATATAAGGTCTACTGGATCACCACTGTCTACATGTTTGTTCACTTTCTGAAAGAACTCCAAACAGTTGGTGAGAAAGAATTTTCTTTTGCAGAAGCCATGCTAAATTTTCTCTCAGCAGGCTTTGCCCGTCTATGTGATTAAAACTTCTATCTTTGATTACAGTTTCTAATAATTTGCCCAGGACAGATGTTAGGTAGACTGGACTGTAATTTCCTGGATCCTCTCTGGACCCCTTTTTAAAAATTGATGTTAATTTGCTACTCTTCAGTGGCTGAATTTAATGATAGGTTACATACATGGGCTAATAGATCAACTATCTCACAGATTTTTAAGAACTCTCGGTGTATGCCATCAGGACATGGTGACTTTGCATTGACCTGAATGCCTAATAGCATTGTGGTCACTGTTCCCAATTGATGTAACAACCTCTACATCACTCACCAGATATTGTGACCCACTCAGAACCAAATCCAAGCTCACTACCCCTCTGGTTGGCTCTGTAACCAGTTGTTCCAGTACATAGTCATTTATGATGGAATTTCATTTCTACAGCATAAGTTGAGCACATGTTTATCCAAACAATTTGAGGATAGTTGAAGTCTCCCAGTATAATATTTGATTTACTTACTTCCCTTATTTCCATCTCAAAATCAGCCTCAAGGATGAACCCAAAATTTCCATTCACATTGCTCCTGTTGGAGAGTTCATTCCCCTAATGTTTTCTAACTTATCTGATTCTATGCCCTCTATTCACACCAACAACAACAACTCATCCCTCCCTGTCCCGCCTATACCCAGGAGTAGCTATATCTCATTATTCAGAGAGCCAGTTTGGTGTAGTGGTTAGGAGTGCAGACTTCTAATCTGGCATGCCTGGTTCGATTCTGCACTCCCCCACATGCAACCAGCTGGGTGACCTTGGGCTCACCACCTCTCTGATAAAGCTGTTCTGACTGAGTAGTAATATCAGGGCTCTCTCAGCCTCACCCACCTCACAGGGTGTGTGTTGTGGGGAAAGGAAGGGGCAGGTGAGACTCCTTCGTGTAGAGACTCCGTTGAGTCTCTATTTTGAGACTCCTTTGGGTAGAGAAAAAGCAGCATATATGAACCAACTCTTCTATTCCTATTGCACTATGTTTCTGAGACACCTACTATATCTAAATTGTCACTGAACACCAAGCACTCCAACTCTTGGCTCAGAGACTAATTGCATTAGCATATAGAAATCTATAATTTTTCTCTCTCATCAACTAAACTCCCTCAGCCCCTTAGTCATCACCCATGGCTCTCAGTTTCTTTTGTACTATTACTCCCAGATTCTATTATACTCTATCTATACCACTCTATCTATATCACTGAGGCAAAGCACCCCTGATTCATCCCAAGGGTCAATGTGAATAGTAATGGGCTCATTCCACCTAGCAAATATTGCTAATTGGGCCTCTCTGCCCATATTTATTTTATTTTATAAATTAGTTAACCATTACTCTCGGGCCAGCTGGCTTACAGTAGTTTACAACAAGTTATTGATAAAATATAATAAAATGATAAAATAACCCCCTCTAATCTCAGACTAATCCCCTATAAAATCTCTCCTGGCTCCACAGACCCCCATTCCAATCCCCAGTCTCAGGGTAGGCGTTTGGATAGTTAGATTAATGGATGGCTAGAGGAGTAACCCCCATATATCTTCCCTATTCTGGCCTCAACCAAACACCATGTGGAACAGCTCCATCTTGCAGGCCCTGCAGAACTGTGTTAGCTCTGTCAGGGCTCTTAGCTCTTCTGGGAGTTCACTCCACCAGGTAGGGGCCAGGACCAAAAAGGCCCCAGCCCTGGTCAAGACTAGGGTTGTATGCAGCGGCGTCTGAATCGGCCGTTCCAGGCCGACGTGAAGCTCCATGCCTGCGTACGTGCACTGAGTTACGCACCAGTGTCCATGCCTCCCCTCCCCCCATGGCATGGTGCTGGCTGCGTCGGTCCGGAACAGCCAATTTGGATGCCGCCATGCACAACCCTAGTCGAGATCAGATGTATATCACATGGGTCAAGGATCACCAACCTATTCAGACTCACAGAGCAAAGAGCCCTGTGAAGGGCATAGAGAGTTAGACTATCCCTCAAGTACACTAGACCCAGATCATGGATAGCCTTGAAGGTCAAAACCAGAACCTTGAATTTGATCTGGAATACAAACAGCAATACGGCCCTAATTATCGTCAAGACCAGAATTAGAAATGTGATAATCAGCTTTTCAAGAAAACCTGTGGCCAGAAGATGGGAAGGGGGAATCAGGAATGATGAGGTCATGTCTTAGAGGGTTCCAGTAAGAATGTGTCCTGATTGGATTGTCATGATCATCTGATGCCGACTTTGCTGGGTGCACCCGGATTGGCCCATGTGGGCGGATGCGCAGGCCGGACTCCAGACATGTTCACGGGCAACGCTCTACCTACAGGGGCTTTTCACAAATTTTAATTGGAAAAATTGTAAGGATAATCCAACATGATTGGTTGATATGTTCTCGGTAACAATCATTAATTGGGGATATTTACCTTAGTGTAAAGAAAAAAAGTGGTTAGCATTTTGGGACAGAGAGGGATCCAATACAAATGAGCTTATCATGCGACAGGATTTTCTATCATGTGACAGCTTTGTTTCATTGTCTGTTTCACTGAAAACATCATATTCCCTCCCTCCCTCTGCCCCATACCATACATGGTTTTGCATGATAAAGGTTGATCAAATGGATATTCTTCCATATATTTCCCATATTGTTTGATGGCTTCCTGTATATTATTAACATATGCTGATGACATTGATCATGGAAGATATTCCCTGAGCTGTAGAGCTTCATGGCTAGTGTTGATTGTGGGAGGAGGGAAACCCCACATTTTTTTTCCCTGCCTATACCTGATAGGGTGTATCTATGCATAAAGATAATTTCCAGCTATAAAGTGAATGCTTGGGGGAATTATGTCCATGCTTCAGACTTATTGTTGACAAGGCTCTATGAAGAAGCAGCAAAGAAACAAACAAATACATTTCAAAAAGTTCTTCACAGATGGCAGAGCACCCTAGCAGCGGTACCATTTAAAAAAAAAAAGCCAAATGCACTTAACTACAGCCCACATACATGGAATACAATGGGAACTTGTTTAACCTCATACTCATCAATCTACATCAGTTAAAAAGAGCCAGAAAATACTGCAGCAAAGCATGGAGGGATAGATAGAACTAACATCTTCACTCCATAGCAACAGAAGAAGTCAGTAACTAGGGCTGGAGCAACTGCAACTCAAAAAAATATTACAAAGCTAGCTGTAATGGCCTATAGTTTAGCATTTTACACATCTCCACTAGGTAAACTGAATACCTGTATTCACCAATAGAGACAGACAGAACTCAATTTTCAGTCGGAGTTGACTTACTCTGAATGAGTCTTGGCATGCTGTAGTTCTTTGGGCACCTGATGAAAGATCCATGGTTGTACAGTCTGTGGTAGGAATCTGTTTGCATCCACTGTGTTATGTGTTTAATATTTGTAAATAAACAAATGCGCATAAGTTTCCAGTGCTCTGTGATTCAGGAAACAAATAGTGTAATTCTTCTAAACCCACTGGCTTTGAGTGAGTTAACATGGCTTTTCCCAGAAATTTTCTTTGCCCAAAGCATAAGAAGAGTTCTGCTAGTTCACAGCAGTGGTCCATCCAGTTCAGCAACCTGTTTGTGAAACAGACCTAGAGTGTCAATAAGCTGGTCATAAAGACCGAGATTAGGGACGAACCAGCTCACAAATTAAAGCTCGTGATGAATTTTGACCAGTTCCTGGTTCACAAACTGAAGTTCATGACAGGTCAACCAGAAAAATGAACTTTCAAGCAGTTCATGGTGTTTTGTGAATGGATACCTTTCCAGACAGTCCAATCTCTGCTCAATCAATGTTTACCAAACTTCAAAGCAATGGGGGGGGGGGGTTCTCCAGTGTGTACATTTGGTTGTGTAGCTTGCAGGGGATCCAAACTTTTTTGCATGTCTGAGTACTTTTTTGCATGGGATTTTCTCATAAGTGCTGGCCCCCATTCTGCTGTGGTTTATCACCTAATTTCCACACACAGACTTATGTCCTTAGTTTCACTTCTTTTTCTTCTCATTGTCCCATTCCTTTGAGACCAGTTTTACCCTAATGCTTTCCTGAAAGCTGATTTCAAGTCAGCTTTTCCTAGCGCACAATGTTTCTGTCTGTTATTTTTGGCCTGCCCACTCAGGAGACGACTGAGAGGGGATCTGATAACCATCTTCAAGTATTTAAAAGGGTGCCATATAGAGGATAGAGCAGAATTGTTCTCTTTTGCCCCAGAGGAACAGACCAGAACAAATGGGATGAAATCAATTCAACAGAAATTCCATCGAAACATCCAGAAGAAGTTCCTGACAGTTAGAGCGGTTTCTTAGTGGAACAGGCTTCCTCGGGAGGTGGTGGGTTCTCCATCTTTGGAAATTTTTAAACAGAGGCTAGATAGCCATCTGACAGAGAGGCTGATTCTGTGAAGGTTCAAAGGGGTGGCAGGTTACAGTAGATGAGCAATTGGGATGTGAGTGTCCTGCATAGTACAGGGGGTTGGACTAGATGACCCATGAGGTCCCTTCCAACTCTATTATTCTATGATTCTATGATTGAGAATGACTGCTCTAGTTGGTACCAGATGAGCTACTCTAAGTGGTGGGACAGCTAACAGGTGGCTAACAGGTGGCTACCTGAAGATCATAGTTGGCACACAGGAAAGATATGTGGGTCCCAAGTCATAAAGGGTACTCTAAAACACTATGATAACCCCTACCTGAGAAAACAAATGGAGGCTTTTAAAATAAATATTCTACTGGCTAGTATAGGTTTTACATTATGAATCAAATTGAGTCAAGACCCACTTTAAACCTTATTTATGAATATTTTAATACCCTTCTAGACATAAAAACATATTCATTTACAGATGAATCATTGTTGGACCAAATGCAGTCTGGGTGACATAGGAGAGTCCTTCAGATCTGCACAACACTTTATGTAACAGTGGAGATGGAGAAATGACTGTGTGACCAGAGTAGAAAGAACTGCCGGCATTTCCTCAGTAGTAAGTCCTGCCCTGCATCATACCTGCTTTCAAGATCTTCTTTCTCCACTTCCAGTTAGCACTAAAGCCACAAGCCATCCATTGGCCATGGTAGTTCTGTTTGTCTGCATTCTCTATGCATAGTTGTGAAGTCAGGATTTTTTTTTCTTATATGCAACAATGAGTCTTTTCAAGGCAGGATGCTGTTGTCATTAGTGGTGTCATTGGTCATGTACCAGCACCCCCCTTTAAAATAGTAACAAACTGACATATCACTGAAACATTGTAACAATCTGCTAAGGTCTCTGCATTCCTAGCTTGCTTTTTAAAAAGTAAGTCTGTATCTCCTTTCCTTGCAGACATTTGCCTTTTCCCTTTTATCTGTTAGAGCAGCGGTCCGCAACCTTTTGAAGGTTGAGGACCGCCTCCGGAGGTGAGGAAGAGCCGGCAGCCCGGGCGCCGCACATGCGCGATAGTGCCCCCCTGGTGGTGAAAACGTGCATGCGCGGAACTGCTGCGCATGCACGTTTTCACCACCAGGGGGCACTATCACGCATGCGCGGCCGCTCTGCACATGCGCGTTTGTGTCCGCCAGCATGCCGGTGGTCGCGCCTGCCTCTTACAGCAGCAAGAAGCTGGCCGGGCCACAAGCAAAGCTGATGCTTTGAGTCATGACAAAATCAATGGAATCATTCTCTTATCTCATTGGCTAGTATGTTAACATGACAACAACAAATTTCTTTAGGTTGATAAATATATCAGGTAGATCAGAGTAGAAATATAACAGACTATTTTCTTCATAAATGTCTCTGAGATGATTAATAGCTTGCAAATCCATATGTTCCATCTGGAAAAAGTTACTTGCATCTTCTGTGGCTACTTCAAATGGATTCTGAAACATACATATTTCCTTTCCATGCTTATGGCAATCAATGAATCTTTTCTAGAATTTCGCCTGCAATAGGTTCAGTGCCTTGATCTATATTTCAATACTGAGTTGTAAATTCCCATTCTTCTCAAATTTTAGTCCATTGCAGTATGAGAAATTTGAAAAGTCACCTTCACTACCTTTCTTCACCAAAGTTTTGCTTAGAAAACTTTCAATTTAGAATACATGTCACACACAAGCTCCCCTTTCCCCTGCAATCTATTCAAACAGGTGCTCTCTTTAATGAATCTAAATCAAAAAATCCATCTAGGGTCAGAAAGTGCCTCTTGACCTTTTCCTTTCTCCTTGAGAAAGACACCAACTTCATGATAAAGACTGGAAAAAAATGTTTGAGGGATTTGCCTCTGCTAAGCCACCTGATTTCTGCATGGTACAATACATCTATATTCTGCATCTATCGCTGAAAGAAAAATTTGAAATTGATAATGAGTAAGTCCATGATGCTTGATGTAATTAATGCTGGATACAACAGTATGCATCAAACTTTCCAACTGGAGGATCTTACTACACAAGGCTTGCTGATGGATGATGCAGTGAAATTGCATGGGAAGTGTACAGATTAATTTCAGTATCTTGTCATGGATTCTTTCAACTATACCAGTTTTACTTCCCACCATATTTCTTGCATCCATCAGTTGTGATGCTCTTCAATTTATCCCAACTCAGACCAGTATTTTCTACTCATTTACACCCTTCAAGAATACGTTTTCTGTTGTTGTAGTGCCTTTCAGACTCTGCAGTATACACAAATCTTCTGTTATTCTGAAACTGGACTCTATTTCCCCTGATAAAAATGAATAGTTGAGCAGTGTCTGTAATGTCATTGCTCTCATCTAATGCCAAAATAATTTTTTTAATTTGCTTTTATGATTTGATGGGGTGAGGGATGAGACAAGTCTCTTTAATTTTTTGCTTAGTAAGGAGAAACTTGGCTTCCAGAACTGTTTCCTTAATCAGAAGGCCCAGCTTATGGGGAAGTATGTACTTGGCTCTCTCTTGAAATATTGCCTATGTTGATATGTCAAACTGACCTATTCTCAAGGCCAGAAGAAGAAGCTGAAATTGTTTATGTAAACCATTGGAGGCTGGCAGGGAGGGGGGGAGGAACAGAAGTTGCCTTTTTGGGACCTTTGTGTGGAGCTGGCATGGTGACATCAGGGGTGGTCCTGTGGGATGCGCAAGAGGGTGGAGACCCCAGGTAATTGGTTTGACCTGAAAGGGCATCCATCACCTTTCTCACCTGCAATGGGAAGTTATATAATTTCATGTAACTGTATTGTTCTCTGCACAAGTAAATTTGGGACTATCCCACCTGTGTCATTTCTATTCTGCAGTAGAATAAAATCATAAAAGTGGTCTAGTGGTCATTCTATTTGGGCATTGCACACTAGGCAAACAATCCTAAAAGACCCAGAAAGGCCCTGGGCCATTATGATCACTGACATATGCAGCTCTTCTCCTAGTTGTTCAACATGTCTTGTGATTGTATATATAGATAAACTGACACAGCTAACACAAGATATCTTAAAATCAGAGTCCAGTAGGACCTTTAAGACCAACAAAAATTTATTCAAGGCGTGAGCTTTCGAGTGCAAGCACTCTTCGTCAGACTATGAACTGACTATCATAACAGTAGGAATATATAAGCAAAAGCTAATCTTGTTAGGGCACATTTCCTTCATTACTTTAACCATGCACTTTTTAACAAATTCACCCTCAGCCAATGATCTATCACACTCAGCAAAACATTTAGTGCCATGATGGCTGGCCCTCACAGTATACAAATTAACAGTATACAATTTTTTAACAAATTCACCCTCAGTGAATGATCTATCACACTCAGCAAAACATTTAGTGGCACTATAGCTGGCCCTCACAGTATACAAGTTCTCCTCAACGTGCTTTTCTAAAACTACTTTGCTGCAAAAAAACATTTATTTTAAGGAGACACTGAGTGTGCGGTTTCTACATGGAAGCACTCCTGACAATGGTAACTATATTGTATTACAACAAAAGTGCATCCACTTATATCAAGAAGATTTCTGTTGTTTGGTTCTGCATGTTCCACCTCTGCAGCATCACTTGACTACTTTGTGTACAGCACATTGGACTATTTTGCCTTTCTGACTATAGGAGACAAAAGATCCTGTGGTTCTGTATCACTGTGAAAGCCTGAATATCAAACTGCATTGACTTAAAGTGGCTTTCAACCAAGAGGTTGTATAGGAATACAGACATGATTCTTTTTAAACATTGGTTTGTGTGGTATCAAAAATGTTGGCATTAGCAATTTAAGAGCTCATCTGCATGATTTGTTTTTCTGTATAATAAATGAGCATTTGTTGTGCTCCCTACCACCCTAAGTGTATAGAAGATCATCTCACCTTTTCTGCACGGCCCAAAAATAACATAACTTGGGCACAGTGAAAATGACCTTATGTTTTGGGTAACTGTTCCAGTGTTGTTGTATCACTTCCCATTCTATTTCACCTGTCTTAGCCAAGGGATGAACTGTCAGTCTGATGGTTTGAGTAAACTATTGATTTACCTTAGAGGCTTATATCAAGCCTCTCCTGTCAAAAGGTCATACTCAGGACAATAATACTTTCTTGGGAATACCCCAATACCGTAGACCTGATTATGATGGGTGTATGTTAAAGCTTGCTGTACCCAGCTTGCTGGGGGGGTAAAACGGTAATGACTGGGGAAGGCACTGGCAAACCACCCTGTACTGAGTCTGCCATGAAAACGCTAGAGGATGTCATCCCAAGGGTCAGACCTGACCCAGTGCTTGCAAAGGGGATGCCTTTACCTTTACCTTTTTATGTTAAAGCCATTATGCATTCCTTGCTGGGAACTCCTTCCACAATTTGGAATCAACAGTATTTATGGGACAGAAATACATTAAAGAAAGTGGCTCCCTTTACAGTCAATATTGCATAATATATGATCTTCCAAAGATGACAAAATCTTTTAAAAACCTGTCTAGAAGAGCAAGAAATTATTATAGACCAGCATGTTAGATTAATCAGTCAGTGGTAATTTCTTTTGTGCACATGCTTCATGAATGAATAACATCAAAGTGGTTTTTAAAATTTTTTTAATCATTGTTTTATAGGAATAGCCTCAAACTTTGGACAAAGCCCTGTCCCCTTTTTCTCTAATAGTTGAAATAAATGAAGATCTGGTAACCATGGCATTTTGATTGCATCACAGTAACCATGACAACAAAACTGAAATGGTGCCATCAGAGCCCCTCTCTCTAGCAAGTGACATATATATTTAAGAGCTATGGCCAAATTCCATTTACAATATATGGAACAGTGTTCCACCCTTTCATGTTCCATATGTCAGAAATGTCATTTGTAGCTTTTGAAATCAAGGTGTTTTTTTTTCCTTGTCATTTTTAATGCTCTGGCTCTATAGCGAAAGCATCACAATTGATATGGATAGGGAACTGTTTTTTACTGTGCCTTCAGAAGTTTTATGGATTCAATAAATACAGAATTGCAAACATAATATACATTAGGACGTCACAATATAATGACGCTAGAGTGACAAAGCATATTATATTGATATACGTATATTATTGGCATAGGGAATGAGGAAGCAATCTGAGGGGCTCATATGCACCAACAGTATACAAGAGAGAGAACCAAAGACACTGAAGGTACTCTCTCTCTCTCTCTCTCTCTCTGACAAACAGACAGACAGACAGACAGACAGATGGTATATTGGCTTTCAGCTGAGAAGAGGTTTAGGAATTACTGTTTTCATAATGCCTCTGAGAATAATTTAGAGTAAATAGGAAACTGTAAGAAACCACTACATGGAATTTATGGGTAAATGCTGAATGGTTTAAACTGGTGGCTTGTGGGTTAAATAATAACCTAAACAATATTTTAGCATGGTGTAGTATTCAGACCATCACCAGACGGTCAACACAGAAATCAGATTGACTATGTGCTCTGCAGCCAAAGATGGGGAAGTTCTATACAGTCAGTAAAAACAAGACCAGGAGCTGATTATCAGATCATCAGCTTCTTGTTGCAAAATCTTGTTGCAAGGAAGTAGGGAAAAGCACTAGGCCACTCAGGTATGAACTAAATCATATCCCCGACGAATATACAGTACAGGTGACAAATAGATTTAAGGAATTAGATCTGATAGACAGAGTGCCTGAAGAACTATGGATGGAGGTTCACAATATTGTACAAGAGGTAGCAAGTAAAACCATCCCAAAGAAAAAAAATGCAAGAAATCAAAATGGCTGTCTGAGGAAGCTTTACAAATAGCTAAGGAGAGAAGGGAAGTGAAAGGCAAGGGAGAAAGAGAAAGATACACCCAATTGAATGCAGAATTCCAGAGAAAAGCTAGAAGAAATCCTGAACATCTGTGAGGTGGAAAAACAAACTTTTGGGCCGCAGATCTGAATACCAGGATGAGAAAATACTAAGGATTCTATGCCATCTTTAACCACTCCTATTAGATAAAAGGGTAAGGCCACCTGGGGAGGAGTTAGGGCAGCCCTGTCCAGGATAAAAACTCAGAGGGCCCAATCAGGAGCCGCTTCGTGGCTCCTGATTGGGCCCTCCGAGTGTCCATCCAGGGCCAAGCAGCCAATGGGGAGGCTCGCAAAGTGCCTTCCTATTCGCCCCTCACCAGGACAGACCAAAATTCTATTCACCTAGCCCAGTCTGGCTGCCAGTCTGCTCCTGACCACCGCGGGGAGAAGAGGTCAGTAGGGCTGCCAAGGGAGATGAGAACAGCGGCTGCGCCAGCCCTTTTCACCCCAAGGCTGTCCTAACTGTCATGTCCAACTGTAAACTGCCTTAGAACCCTGACAGAGCTGGCAGGAGGCTGCAGAGTGCTCCCCCTCCCTCCTTTCAGGCCTGTTGTGACAGCCCCTGACTGAGGGAAGGAGGCCTTTCCAAGAGCAACGCAGGGGAGTCTGAGGGCCTTCCTTTTGAGGAGGGGGGGGGAACTTTCCCCTTCTGCCAAACAGTTGCCTGACAGGGAGGCCACAGAAAAGCCCCTTCTCACTTAAAATACTGCTATGCCTGGAGGTTAGACGCAGCCAAGCCATGTGTCTTTCTTCTTTGCAACTCTCTGCAGATTTGAGGCCACTGCACAGTGTTATTCTGCAGAGGAAACTGGCTCTTTTATCTCCTGTTTCGTCTGCACAACAACCCTGTGCAGTAGGCCTCAAGTCTTTCAATTCAACAACAACCTGTGTGGGAAGCCTTAAATGTTTCTTCTCTACCACAACCCTGTCCAAATTATCCCTTTCTGCTTGGGGAGCTGATCTTTATACTCTGCAGGTGAGCTGTAATTCCAGGAGCTCTCCAGGCCACACCTGTAGGTTGGCTACCCCTGGGTTGGAAATATTCCTGGAGGTTTGGAGGTGGGACTTCAAAATCATACAATGCCTCAGAGTCCAGCCTTCAAATGAGCCATTTTTGCCTGCAGTTGGTAGGGAGTGATGCAGGAGTGTCCCTCCTGGCCTATGGGTTATGGCCAGCCCTTATCAGCAACTGTTTGTATTCTGGGGCGCAGACAGGCAGACCAGCATCAGTCCTGTGAGTCAGGAAAGTGCAGGAAGCTCTAAATAAATATTTACAGCCTGAAACTGTAAATAGAGAACAAGTAAATGTCTGGAGACACATAGTATCTGCCCCCATCTCAAGCAAGCCCCTTGGTAGACTGAGGAGCTTCGCAGCAAGGAATGGGAGCTGAGGTGACTACAGCGAGTCTGGAGGAAGACTCACAATGAAGCCTCAAGGGTCCTGTGGCTGGGTAGGAAGGGACCATGGTCAAAGGTAGTCCTAAGTAGAGTGAGTCGCAGTAATCCAGCCTTAAGCTGACTTCCAGGGCCAGGTAGGGTGGTAGTAGTTTCAACTTACGTAGATGGAAGAGTGCCTGGCAAGCTACCTTTGCTATCCATAGTGTACATCCTTCAGGAAGAAACAAAAGAGTTTTTTAACTTTTGATTTTAAAATAAAGTAGAAGCCGTTCTGTTGTACCATTTTCTACAGTTCCATTATGCAAACATAAATGCATTAGATTTTCTCAAATACATGTAGTGCATGATTGAACAATTTCAATTAGTCATACGAATTCTGAATTATACCCTCTTTTAATTAAGTGCAGAGGGAGAAGCTCTGCATGAATATTAAATAGATGCATATGGATAAGTTTCAGTATATGAATTCTCAGTGAAATATGACAAAACACTACAAAGAAAATCCCATAGTTCTAGGTCAGAGTTTTGCTCTTCCTACTTAAGAATCAGAGCCTCTTGTGGCGTGGAGTGGTAAGGCAGCAGACATGCAGTCTGAAAGCTCTGCCCATGAGGCTGGGAGTTCAATCCCAGCAGCCGGCTCAAGGTTGACCTTTACCTTTTTACTTAAGAATCAAAATTACTGGGGTTAAAACTATTAGAGAAATGTGTGGGAAACAAGGCCATTGGCAATAATGAGCCTGGATTTGGCCACTCACATTGTAAGAGGAACAGACAGAACATGGCATGTGAAAAATTAATTTAATGATCGACTGGGAGCCACAATAGCTCAATGAGGAAAATGTGGTCAAGGAATACTTATGTGTTCATCTGAAAAGGCCCATGGATGAAATACAAATAATTTAGAATGGATTCATTGCTTCTATTTGGCAGAAGAGCCAAGAGGGATTACAACAGCTCTGAAACCTCCTTTCTGAGTAGCAGAGAGAGAGAGTTGAGAAACAAGGCAGCTCTTCCCAGCCCTACATCATAAGGTGATGCAGTGCAGTGGTGAAAGTGTCAGACTAGAAACCAGGGATGATGATGATGATGATGATGTTAGCCATTCAATCATGTCTGGCTTTTGGCAATCCTATGGCTCAACTGTCACCACATTTTTTGATCTTGTACCACTTCTTTTAGTTGAATAATGCTGTGGCCAATTTCCTGTGTTTTCCCCCATTAAGAGAGAAGCTGTTTTGAGCAGATAAATAGCTGAAGGGAAAGGGTCATCTCCTCAAGTCTTGAGTTTCCTGAAACTTTACTGGGAAATACATAACATTTAGTTGGCGCCCTAGATGGCTATTATTGGGCTTTCATCATGAAATGCGACATTTCATCTACAATACCTTCAGGTAGAAATGAGAGTAATAAAGTTTTGAAACAATGAGAAGTATTCAGAGATAGGTAATTTTAGGTTCTGGGATTGATAGTCTCATAGAAGCTCGTCCTTAAACAGAAATTATATTTCAGTTCCTTGGTCCTCCCCCACACATTGGCAGCAATCTTTCTGGACTGTGATGATCACTGGAATACTGTGCCCCTTGCTTCATTGGTACCGCATTACAGTTCCTGGTCATGGCTTTTCCTCGTCTTCATTCTGCCACTGATTGCTCACCAACCGCCATTCACTTATCATGTGTCCAACAAAGATTGCTACGGCAAAATCCACCATCACTGTGCAGTTCAGCGAGGAGGTAGGGCTGCTCTGACTACTTTCTTGTTTGGAGGACTGAGCTAGCAAGTGGTAATGCAAGTGGCAGTTGATATCGAAGGCAGCAGTATATGCCTGTGTGGTCCAGAAGATGTTACTTAACAAGCTTTAAATCTGCTCTGGGGAAGCCAAGTGTTAGGGAAAAACCTCTCTTCCATCAATTCCTTCTTGCACCATGTCCCACTTGTAAGAAGGGAGTTTCATGTATAAGCATTCCCTCCCTGTGCACTTCTCTGACTTTCAACTGAGAATGTGTCTCAAGTGCATATTTGGAGCAATATTTAGGAAGCTTGTGATAAACAAAGGAAGCTTTCAATTATACACGTAGCAGCTCAAGACACTGTCAAGATCAAGGCCAATGATCAAGTGAGTGGGTATTTTGGTAGCTGAATTTTGCACGGCTGGTCACTCTTCCTCCCTCATCATGAAATAACTGGGGAGTGATAAATCATTTCCTGAGGCCGGATCACCACTCAGGGACAATATTACCCAAACAGACATGGAGGCTTGGAGTTCCCTGATGAGAACTTGCCAAGGCCACCAGGAGACCCAAGCAAGAGTTCCAGTCGGATTCAAAGGAGAAAGATCCAGGTAGGAATCTGGAGAGGGCATGTGGAAGTGGTCATACAGGAAATACTTAGCACAGCAAGAGAGCTAAAGCTTAGAATGTACAGGAAAATGCAAGCACAATAAGATTTTATTACTGACCAAATTTGGGGGAAAATAGCTCCCCTGGAAGCCATTTTGACTTGGGAAAATAACAATGGAGGCAGGAGCCCCTCCCCCCTACATACTACAGTCTGAAGCTAAATTGGGCCCCCGAAGACTTCTAAAATGGCCTTCCCTTGTGACTGCAAGGAAACCAAATCAAGTTCAGGGAACCCAAACCTGACTTGCTAAAAAAACTCTACTGTGTTGTTTGGCCCTATCAGCACTAACACTATTATCCCATGGAAGTATCCCATGATTTAAAACAGCAGGCAATTTCCCCGTGAGGGATAATGGGGAACACAGGCTACTGCACAAGTATTAGGACTGGCAAAACAGTAATCTTCACATCAATGAAGCTGAATGTGATAAAGTTGAATGAATAAAGTAACCTCTGCTTTTAAAGTGTCATTGAAAAATGTAGAGGGAATTTCTGTATTTTTTAAAAGAAATTGCATTTATGTTGCCATCTGGTGGCAGTGGAAACATACTGTTTCTAGCTCACTTTAGAACAACTTGCTAGCAAAATTGAAAATGAGGAAATTGTGCAAGCAGAAATTATGTTTTGGAGTGCTTAATTGTAGGCTAGGATAGTACAGCAATTTTGTTGGTATTTTTCTGGGGTTTATTTGGTTCATCTGATCCTTGCTGATTTGGCTAAGAACCTGAGGGCTAAAACAGACCAATCAGTACTGCTGCAGATGGAAAATGAAAACATTTTCTTCCAACTTTGTCTGACACAAAAGATGGCCAATATCTTGATTCAGACAATCTGGCCTTCTGGGTCTTTGCCACAGTAACAATGAGACTAGACCTTGCAATGAACTGTATATGTCCTTGAAGTCCACTTGGAGACTCCAAATGGTGCAGAATGCCACTGGCCAGTGGATCATGGATATTACACTCATTCTGTGGTCACTCCTTGGCTACCTATGAGACCCAGTGTGGTGTACTATTATTTATTATTATTATTTTTAGATTTATTTCCCGCCTCTCCCGACAGGCTCGAGGCGGGTCACAACAACTAACCCCATTAAAATTCCCATTAAAACATCAATCTACTACCATGACGGCTAAAAATTCCATCCCTCCCCCAATTATCAAAGAGATGAAGAGGAAAGGATAGGGGAGTAGCGTACACTCCAACTCCTGGGGGGGAGCGATGTCCCTGATTCACTGACCCCAGCCTCAACTGTAGACCTGGTGGAAGAGCTCCGTTTTACAGGCCCTGCGGAAAGCTGACAAATCCCGCAGGGCCCGCAGATCACCCAGGAGCTCATTCCACCATACCGAAAAGGCCCTGGCCCTGGTTGAGGCTAGACACGCTTCCTTCGGGCCGGGGATGACCAACAGGTTCTCACCCGCAGAATGTAAGGCCCTGCGGGGGGCATAGAGCGGTAGGCGGTCCCTCAGGTATGTGGGTCCCAACCCGTGTATGGCCTTAAAGGTTAAAGCCAAAACCTTGAACCAGATCTGGGCAGCAATTGGCAGCCAATGCAGCTGCCTCAGCACCGGCTGGATGTGGGCCCACCAAGATGTTCCAGTGAGGTTCCAGTGTAGTTGTTAAGAGCAGTGGCCTTGAATCTGAAGAGCTGGTCACAGTCCTGATAGAGCTGTTCTCACAGAGCAGTGTCTCTCAGAGTTCTCAGCCCCACCTACATCACAGGGGGGAGGAAGGTGATTGTAAGCTGCTTTGAGACTCCTCTGGGTAGTGAAACGCGGGTATAAAAACCAACTCTTTTTCCTCTATAGTGGACCTTGGGCTGAGAGGGAAGTGGCGATTCCTGGTTCGGGAGGCTTACTCCTACAGGGCACTCCCTGCATGACAGTCATGGCTCCTGCTTTGGAAATGTTTATTCATGAGTAAGTCATGTTCCTCAGCCAGGAATGGCAGGGCCTGGTAATTTAGTCCCAGTCAGGAGGAAGCTGGCCTCAGAGCATGCCCTGCTGTCAGTAAGTTGCCCTGGACTCCTAGCCCCTTTCAACTCAGTGGATGGGGGGGGGGGAGGCAGCCACCTCCTGGCGAAGCCCCTACATGCCTTGTGGAGGAGGAGGACTGTGGGGGGCCCAGATAGCCCCCTGCTGGCCCTCTGGGATCCATGGCAGTCAGGAAAGACTGCCCTGGAAATGTTTATACATGAGTGAGTCATGTAAGGTTTGTGATTTGCAATCTGAGAAGTGAGGAATGTTTTGGGGGTAACCATCACAGACAATTGCAGCAGGAAAAATAATGCTGATGTGGATGGGACTGGGAAGATGTAGACTCTCTTTTCCCATATGGATACCATGTTGGTCTTGCTGCAATATTTCCAAGACCATCACAACAAAGCAAATCTGAGACCAACGACATGGAAAATGGGAAACCGTAGATTGGGCAAAGAAGCACCATGGGGCCCTGGGGACATGTGGAGTGGGGAGACTTTCCCAGTAGAAAAAGTGTTGGTTTTTATACCCTGCTTTTCATTGCCCAAAGGAGTCTCAGAGTAGCTTATAATAGCCTTTCCTTCCTCTCCCCACAACAGACACCCTGTGATGTACTTAAGGCTGAGAGAGCTCTGAGAGAAACTGCTCTGTGAGAACAGTTTTTAACAGGACTGTGACTAGCTCAAGGTCACCCAGCATGTGGAGGAACAGGGAGTGAAATCCAGTTGCCACATCAGAAGTTTCTCATAACCACCACACCAAGCTGTACAATTGCAATTGCCCTAAAGAGTCGTAACTAGAGCATAGGCAGAAGCAGCTATTTCAGGAGGATGTTGTAAGTCTTTTTTGACTTGTTCATTGACTATTAAGGGATTATTTTCCTTTAAATTTGGACCTTCTGGCTAATGGCTTCTCAGGGAGGGAGAAGCTGTCATAGAGGCAGTGATTGAGAAACCCTCTGTAAGTTCTTTGGCAGCCAATGTTTTCATGTTTTATTGTAACATACAACTGTTTTTGATTTACTTTGATATTGAACTGAATTGAAGAATGTACAGACAGTAAGGTTTTCAGTTCTTCAAGGAAATTTTGCTATCAATTAAATATTTTCATTGAAGGAACAAACTGTGACAGGTTTATTTGATGTTTATTATTAGCAATTACTGCCACACAGCATTTTTCTTTGTTTCCCACATGGAGCCTGGCATCCTTGCACCTCCATGGGATCCAAAGCCGGAGAGTCCCCCCTCCCAAGTAGCCCTTTTCTCCAGGGAGACTAATCTTTGTTGCCTGGGAATGACCTGCCCTTTCAGCAAATCCCCAGGACCCAACTAAAGATTGGCATGCTGTAACCTCTCTGGGGCACAATGCCACAGAGTTTCCCCCTCCCAAGCAAGCCGTTTCACCTCCAAGATCCTGGAGATGCGTTGTCATGGCAGAGTTCCCCCTCCAAAACAGCCATTTGTCCCTGGGGAGCTGATCTCCATAGTCTGCAGACAACCTCCAATTCCAGGAGATTTCCAGGCCGCACCTGGAGGTCGGTGACCCCTAGGTCAGGAATGTGCCTTGAGGTTTGTAGGCAGGGCCTCAAGAGTCCAGCGGTGGGCAGGAGCTTTTGCCATGCATCCAGCCCCCAGGAAGGCCACAGCGCAGGTGTAAGTCCTCACACCTGTTGTTTCCTGGGTGCAACAGGCTTTGCCTCTAGCCTCTAATAAAGCTCTGTGAGCCTAAGGGGGTGTAACCCCACTTCCTGGATTCTGTCATGGCCACAGCTGGGGGACCCCATCACCAGGGGATGCCTCCCAGGCATCACACAGACTTTGAATCTGGCTATTTAGAGAAAGCCAAGATATAAAAAATTTAAATAACATTAATATAGAAAATGCTGTATCCTAAAATGAATTATCCTGGCAAATAGATGGGGAAGAAATGGAGATAGTGACAGATTTTATTTTCCTGGGCTCCAAGATCACTGCAGATGGGGACTGCAGCAAAGAAATTAAAAGACGCTTGCTCCTGGGGAGGAAAGCTATGGCAAATCTAGACAGCAGCCTAAAAAGCAGAGACATCACCCTGCCAACAAAAGTGCGTTTAGTCAAGGCTATGGTATTCCCAGCTGCAATGTATGGCTGCGAAAGTTGGACCATAAGGAAGGCTGAGCGTCAAAGAATTGAGGCTTTTGAACTCTGGTACTGCAGAAGACTCTTGCAAGTCCCTTGGACTGCAAGGCGAACAAACTGGTCAGTCCTAGAGATCAGCCCTGACAGCTCCTTAGAAGGCCAGATCCTGAAGATGAAACTCAAATACTTTGGCCACCTCTTGAGAAGGAAGGACTCCCTGGAGAAAAGCCTAATGCTGGGAGCGATCGAGGGCAAAAGAAGAAGGGGATGACAGAGAATGAGGTGGCTGGATGGAGTCACTGAAGCAGTTGGTGCAAACTTAAATGGACTCTGGGGAATGGTAGAGGACAGGAAGGACTGGAGGATCATTGTCCATGGGGTTGCGATGGGTCGGACACGACTTCGCACCTAACAACAACAAAAATGAATTGAATTTTTTCTATATTTCTATGAAATATATTGTAGTTTCCCTATACAAGGTGCATGATAAAATTACTTTATCTAGCTGTTTCTGAATATAACAATCATCCATGTAATTTCTTAAATGTTGTTTATCCTGCTGTTATGCTGAATTTCCAAGTGAGAACAAAAGCTGTAAAATTGGTTGTAGGTGTAGGTGTAACCAATATGCCAGCAGAAATCTGATATGTCAGAGTAGCTTAGTGAATAAGGTTTTACCTTCTTTTCCTGACAAAGGCTCTGTGCTACTAATAGTTGCACAATAGACAACTCTTCCTGCCATGCAGTGATGAAGGAAAGCTCGTTAAGGAATTTGCCAGCCAGGGAAACAAGCAATCCTGGGGAAGTAATATAAAACCTAAAGCAGTAAGATTATCTCCAGTAGTCATCGCTGTTGAATGTTACTGTGAATGGGAAATCATACTAAAATTTTCATAAATTTGGGATGAAGTGTTCATGTCTTTGTTTCGGGTGGGGGGAATCCTGCAAAATGTTCTAGGTCATCCATGCTTTCACAGAAATCATAGACAATAAATCCTTTGTAACATAGTGATTACAGAAATTGCCACTATAGTTTTATTGGTGGCTTCCTATGCATAGTGAGTCTCATGAGATCCACTGCTCTAGTACCTTTGCATGGCTGCTCTGATGCTTGTGTAAATACCTGCTAGAAGGAAAGTGCTTGATGTGCCTGTCAAGGGGGTATTAGCATTCCATATCATCCAGAATATGGATTAATTTTCATTGTTAGCCAGAAATTTACTCACTATTTTTGCTCTGCAGACATCTAAAATGTATTATTTTATTGTCAGAAAGATAATGTGCACGCTTTCCTTTTCTAGGTGGCCGCGAGAGAGGCAGCACCATGAAGGCGTCGGGCACCCTTAGGGAATACAAAGTTGTTGGCAGGTGCCTTCCCACTCCAAAATGTCCAACACCACCCCTTTATCGTATGCGAATCTTTGCTCCTAATCATGTTGTTGCAAAGTCCCGTTTCTGGTACTTTGTTTCTCAGTTGAAGAAAATAAAGAAATCTTCTGGGGAAATTGTGTACTGTGGACAGGTTTATGAGAAGTCTCCCCTGAAAGTAAAAAACTTTGGCATTTGGCTGTGGTATGATTCTCGTAGTGGAACTCACAACATGTATAGGGAATACAGGGATCTGACAACTGCTGGAGCAGTTACACAGTGCTATCTCGATATGGGTGCCCGTCATAGGGCCCGTGCTCATTCAATTCAGATTATGAAGGTTGAAGAGACTGCTGCTAGCAAATGTTGTAGACCAGCTGTCAAGCAATTCCATGATTCCAAAATTAAGTTCCCTCTGCCACACAGAGTCCTGCGTCGTCAGCATAAGCCGCGTTTCACCACAAAGAGACCAAACACATTCCTCTAAATGCAGGCTTAATTCATGCGCTCTGAATCTCAATAAAGTTCTTTTTGAACATTTAAAAAAAAAAGAAAGATAATGTGCACAGACGCTTGAAGGTATGAGAAGTTAAATGTTGTTTTGATTGTTTTCAAAGTGTGTTTGGATCTTCGAGTTCTTAAAGCACTCAGACAGAAGCTCTTGAGTCAACAGGTGGCGATGTTGCCTATAAATCAACACTCCAAGAAAAGTCAGGTTTCCTTTATCTGTTATTTTCATAGGGTGCCAATAAAGAGTACAGGGACAGGAGTGGCTACAGTTTACTATATAAAGATAATCATGACCAGGCATATCTGGAAGCCCAGCCCCCCATACCTATAATTTCAAGAGTGTCCATTCAAGAGTGAAGGGGGGATACAACTATTTTTTACAGGTGAGGAGAGAAGAAAACTTTCTCCTCTCCTCTCAGTACTGTCTTTTGAACCTCTTCCACATTCTGGCTTGAACATTAGTATTGAAGCAGAGCTGAAGAAACAATATTTTATGCAAAAAATTACAGTGAACTCCCCTCACCCTCATGCTCTATTTCACTATTTTATACATGAAACAGGCAACAACATGGCTACAGAATCCAAGCAGAATATGAAATCAGCCCTGGATTCCTCATTTCTGTTATGACCCTGAGGCTGCCACAGTTGAAGGTATAAGCACCTCTAGGAAGGAGTAAGGTGGAAGCCCTTGAACAGGCACCAGGGGGCTTCAATATGCTGCTAGGGGGTTGGTACAGAGCGCTCAAACATACACAGCAGGGAATCACATAGCTGGTTGTCATCCAGGGTGCTTTCTCAGCTAGGAAAGGCAGAGACCAAATTAACATGGTACTGACTGAATTCAGCCACTTTCATGTAAAACACTATTTAGCCAAATATTTATTTATTATATTACATAGTGATTTGATGTTGCCTAGCTACATTGCTGTACTCATAATCAGATTGGTGATTCAAAGTTGCATAACTGCTTTGTCATACCTGCAATCAAGGTGCTTAAATGGGTGGCATTTCCCCACCTTTTCAGCACAGTTGCATAAGTGAAGTGGGGATTTTAGTCTGAGATAGAGATTGTAGCTATGAAACCAAGACATAGTTATTTTGAATTGTTTAACTCGGAGAACAAACAGAAAAAGTAGGGTTGTTTTTTTGTACCCCACTATTCACTACTCAAAGGAGTCTCAAAGTGGCTTACAATCACCTTCCCTTCCTCTTCCCACAACAGACAACCTGTGAGGTAGGTGAGCCTGAGAGAGGTCTAGCATAATTGCTCCTGTTCTCTAGATTAGAGGCTGTCACTCTTAATCACTATACCATGCTGGCACAAGGAAGTAACCTTGGATTAGATTATTTGCCCCAGGTTCAATGCTTTGGGGAAACGTTTCCCCCCCCCCCCGCCTTCCACAGAATTGCTCTTCCCTGGCATGTCTAGTTTTATTTTTGCTTTCCAGTAATTCCAGTATGAGGCTTTACTTTTGAGAGGTAAAGCAAATTGAATCACTCATCTTTAATATGTCCATAATCACTCTGTGTATTCAGTGAACTTGCCCATCACAAAACTAGTACTTCAGAGCCACGACCACAGTTTTCCCAAACAGGGATGAAATAGTCCTAATTTTGAACTGTGTGAAAATATGGTTGTATTGGGCTGCACTGCGCTGCTACTTTAGCCACAGATTTGTCGATGGTATTAATGGTAGTAAGTGAAGGGAACATTGTGTGTGCCACTACTCTAGCCAGTAGCAGCTCTCCAAGGACCCCTTCAGATCTCTGCTACCTTATCCTTTAACTGGAGATATCAGGGATTGAACCAAAGATCTTCTTCATGTAACCTGGAATCTATCACTGATGAGTAGGGACAACCTATTTATCACACATTTGAATCAGCATCTATCCATCTATTATCTCCTTGGACCAGCAGAGCGCCTCCAAATCTTAGGCAAAGAAAAGACTTTCACACACCTGCTACCTAAGAGCCTTTAAAGAGATATGCCAAGGTCAGAACCTGTGACCTTGTGCATGCAGTCTACCATGGACCTGTTGTCCTTAAGAGAAAGGAATGCAGCATTAGTGGCAACAGTCCATGCAAATTGTTCTACGTCTGGTAGGAAAGAACAAACCGACCGTATTGCTGCCTCAAGGGACTGCATACCATAAATAAATAATAATTTATGCAGTAACCTGACAGATGTGAATCCTGATCTGCAAGTAGGGTTGCCAGCTCTGGTTTGGGAAATACCTGGAGATTTGGGGGCTGGAGCTGAGAGTGGGTAGGGAGGGACCTCAATGGAGTATAAATGCTATGGAATCTACTCTCCAAAGCAGCCATTCTCTCCAGGGGAACTGATCTCTGTCTCCTGAACACAAGCTGTAAAACTGAGCTGTAAAACCGCCTGGGGACTGGCATCCCTCTCTGCAAATATATGTGAATTTCCCAGAGATGCAAAGTCTGTGATGGAACAGGAAAGAACTGCTCCCACCCCAATAGTAGATATTTGTTTTCTTTTATATAACTGGAACTGTTCAGTTTCAGGGCGAACTGTACAGCAGAGATATTGTAAGTAATACTAAAATCAAGGAAATGGTTCTAAAGCATTTAGGGGCAGGGTAAGCACTGCCAAAGGAAGGGCAAAAAGTAAAAATAGAACAAAATTCCTAAGATAATGTCCTGAACAGCCCTCTAATTCATTACTGGTCTGTATACAATTCCATCCAAGAAAATAGTCACAATGTCTATGCAGAACAACCCAAATTGCCAACTGATGAATTGAAGGAAATTTGCACTAAAGAAAATAGATCACATGTAGTGAAAGCCACAGTATTCCACGAGCCAAGAATAACAGCATGTAACAGGAATCCCTTTCAGTTTAAACAATACCATAATCTGGAGTTCATTGAAGGCCAAACAGTAGCATTATCAACAGCACTATTAACAGTTTAACAGCCAAAATTCTGGTATCCCATGGACAAGCCAAAAATATTTCCATTTTTAAAGGCTTTTGTTCTTAGCTTTTTGGGGGAGGGTGTTATTTTCACTAGAATATTTTTGAAAATGGAGGCAGAGTATCTTTGCTTGTCACAAAAGTGTCAGTTAGTGGTGTCTGGTCTCCTCCTACTAGTCTGACTTTGAAGATTTTATAATGCAAAACAAATAAGAACACTTTCCTGGGAGTAAGCCCCATTTAACAGATATGGATAGGATTCTTGTAGACTGTTCTCAGGGCACAATGAGATGTTATGGCATTTCTGGATCCCATCCATTTTAGAGCTAAATGTGAGTCACTTTAAAATGCACTTGAAAAGGTACACGGGAGTGGGGGGAGAAGCACTTGGTCCCATCATGCTGTGGACTCGATTAAGACCAGGCCCTTGCAACATTTTAATTAATAATAATAGTCTTTATTCTTCGTGATAGCTCAGGGTGGGCTACAATACGTTAAAATGGCCTATGTTCAACTTTAAAATGGTGGTGTCCCCGGGTTTTCTCTGGAGATGCCATAATGTCTAGTTGTGCTTGTAGTCATTCTGTGTAAAATCTGTATATCATATTCCATTGCTTTGCCCACTTTTGCCATGCCTGAGCAAAACATGCCTGCATCAGTAAGTGCCGTTAAAGCCTTTACTTCTGTATTACTTACCAGTATGGAGCCAAGTTGATAACAGTTTGTCAGATCATAATAATGGTAATGCTGAAAATTATGAGAGACTTCTATTATTTCACAATATGAAAAAATATATAAATGAGAATATGTAGCGACACCACTTCCAGCAAGCAGCCAAAAGTGATGTCATGTTGCTATTGGGATTTCAGTAAAATGTTAGGATTTTACCAGTGTGGCATCTTTCCCCTACTGCATCCCATGCTCCTACCCTCCCACAGGTTGCCAGTCTTTGGCATGAGAACTTTTATGGCTGCTGTTTCAAAATATGCACCTTAAGAATTTAGAATGGAGTGACATAAGGAATAAATGAATGTTTGGCAACTTCAAGCAACGTGGAAGCCAGGTGAACTCAATAGTCCCTCTGCAGGACTGGGGCTTCCTGCTGTAAATTCACCAGAAATCAATAAAAAAAGCTAAGCAGATGTGTACTCCAGACGAGAGGCTACCGTTAGGACAGAATGTAAGAGAAAAAATGGTTTCCAATTGGCAAAGGTGTCAGACAAAGATGCATTTTGTCTCCCTGTCTGTTCCATCTATTTGCAGAACATATCATAAGTAAAACTATATTAGATATTGATGATGGAGTGAAAACTGATAGAAGGAACACTAACAATTTGAGATCTGCAGATTATATCATATCAATGCCAGAAAATAGTGAAGAAACAACTATTTCTGAAGCAGAAAGCAGAAAGTGCCAAAGCAGGATTACAGCTAAACAACAAGAAGACAAAAGTAATGACTACTTAGGAATTATACAATTATAAGTCTGATGATGAAAATGTTTAAAATTTTCTATCCTTTGGCTCCATCATCAACCAAAGGGAGACAACAACCAATATATCAGAAGGAAATTGAGACTGGGAAGGACCTAGGAAAAGATCCTTAAGTGGAAGTAGGGTTCACTGACATCCCCCATTACTATGTGGAGTGGCATCTCACCTCCCCCTGTATCCCCCTTCCCACACTATTGCCTATTTCTGCCCTCCTGGAAACCTTCATATCCTCTCCCCTTTCCCAGCCTCATTCTTGCCTTCTTAATCATTTACCAATGTATCTTTATCTGCCTCCCATCTTCAGCTATTTATTATTCATTTACATTATTAATACCCCACCATTGTCCGCAATGGGAACCAAAGCAGCTTATATTATTCTTTTTCCCTACTTTTTATCCATACAACAAAAATATGAGGTAGGTTAGGCTGAAAGAATGTGACTGGTTCATAATCACCAGTGAGATTCCACAGCAAAATGGGGATTTGAACCTGGGTTTCCCAGAATTTACTGAAGATCTGACCATGACACTACACTGGCTTTCATAGGTGGCTGTTGTTGAAGTGTAGGAAGTAGCCAGATTTAGCTGAGTTACGCAAGTCAGGTGGTAGCAAGTTACCCAAGGCTACTTCCAGGCAGACCTGGGTGCAATAAGTCCTCCCTCAAAGGCCAAAATAACCTGGAAAGGGCCATGCCTTCTATTGGCGGGGCCACTCCTGAAATACCATCGTTGCCTAACAACAACCACAGAGGAAATTCAGTGCTTAAAGCTGCAAGCATATTTGGATTTTTAAAAACTCTCCAATATATTTTTTGTTAGCTCTCACATTTTTCTGCAAACCTGGGGCCCTTTTCAGGTTTGTAGAAAGATTGGCCTTGTCTGTTTGCAGCTCCAATCACTGGATTTAAGTATCCAAAAATTTTCTTACTTCAATGTTAGAACATGTGAGTGTAATACTTCCATTGGCTAGAATTATTTTCTGCAATAAAAGTCTTTCCATGCAGAACAAATGGCACAAGAGAAGCTCAAAGGGATTTTAGTGTTTGAGAAAAATGACCATAATTAGTGCTTGAAGAGACATCAAAAGCGGAAGCTCGAGTTAGTGGTGTGTTTCCTCTTTCCCTGCCTCTTTGTGTTATGTGAAGAAGCATTTATATAATCAAGCACAAAGCATACTTGCCTTTTTTGTTGTTATACTTTGACTCTTTCAAAGTTGATTTAATTGCAAATTCCTGCCCTTCCCCCACAGGATGTCATCCAAACACTTCCACTTAAAAATGAGTTTCTGAATTAACTAGAGCTTCTACATTCAGAAACCTTCATTGTATTTTTATAAGCTCGTTTTAAGGTTAAAAAAAATTATAGGGAAATCCCTATCTGAAGACATTTATGTTTCAGGGCTGAAACTTATGACAACAGACTTGAGGTGATCAGTGTAACTCCGGAAACAGATGCATCCTCTTATTCTTACCATAAATTGCTGGCTTCCCTATACCAGTACTGCCGAGAAGAAGTCCAGAGGAAACAGATTATTAGTGTAGTATTAGCATTATTGTTTCCTGGCATGAACTACCTGTTGCTTTTTCATACTGCCCCCCCCCTCCAAGATTGACACTGCAGAGCAACATGCTGAAAGTCCTCCCCCCCCCCCCCGTGTTCATGTCCTCTGCAAAGCAGTTGGATAGGATTCCATCCTGCCTTTGGGTCTATCCATTCTTCTGGGCGAGCGGTCAGTGGCTGCAGGAAAAGAGTTCTTGGGATCTGGACTGTGGCAGGTCAGTCTTCTGCTTCTGCTGCTCAGTGCTGGGTTCAGTGTTGGTACATTACTGCAAAAGCTTTGTCAAGACATTTCAGTGGTATGTGGGAGCAGCACTGGCAGTCTCTTCTTGGGCCTATGACATGTTTCTCTCATCCAACTATCTGCTCTAAAGGAACAAGCTAGTCCTGGGGGGTTTCACCTGAAAAGCAGAGGAGTTTCTAGGGCACCTCTAATTATATTACCCCAAGACTCAGAAGTTTCGTTCACATATTGGAATGAATGCATGGACATGCAGGATGTTTGTAACAGAGAGCCAAATATCAGTTCACTTTTCAAATGAAACTGAGGACTGGAACCTGAGTAAATGTACTGTTTGATTCACACATTTGGCTGCCCATGCACTGAACACAGCATGAGAATTACCCAATGCATGATAAAGAAAAATGATAGTGTATCCTGTACACAGACTGTACATGTGTTCACTGTAATTTATGAACAGAGCTACAGATGCAAAAGGAATTCAGTGTAGCTTTCCAGAGAATTTGGATATACACTGCTTCAGAATGACAAGGCTAGTGCATGCTGCTAACATGCTCTCAGACAATATGATCCAGCTAAAGAGAGAGGGGGGGGGGGGGTGAGACTGGTTTAAAGATTACAGTTGCACTAGGACTGTCGAGATCTATGATTAGCCATGAGCCCTGTGCAGTGTCTACAAAGGGATTTTTCTTCTGCGTGGAATGTAAAATCCCCAAGATTAAAGGAGAAAATCAATATAATGTTCTGTGCAATCTGAGCATGACTCATGGCATTCCTTGGGCTTTCCCCTGAAACTGGTGTGTGTGTGTGTAAATTTATTTTCCTCCAGTTTTTAAAAGAAAAACTAGGGGATCCTGTGTGTCATCTCTCCAAGCTATTTAAACACTTTTGTTCATTTCTTTATCAACTTCAAAGTTACGTTCAATGTTATTGCCATGTAATTTCAGTGTTATATTCAGTTTTTGTGCGTGGGGGGGGGGGAGAATAGCCATGTAATTGGAAAAAGTTACTCAAATCAATCTTAATTAAAATCCTTTGGAAATATTAACTCATCTTTCTGCAGTCTGAGCATACCATTATTCTCTTTGCTAACTATATGTGCCTGCTTGTGTGCAGTAAGATTCTTAAAAGAATAAAAGTTATAGGAAGACACTGGCTTTCCATTTGTTTCTATACAAAATATGTGATGAAGTTTTCACCTCAGCATCATCAGTAAACCTTATAAAATCCAAACTTACTCACCCACTACCTGATTGGCCCTCCATGGGGGTGTGCCAACAATAGAGATGAAGCACTATGCCACAGAGGGCCAATCAGTTCAAATTACACTCTGCCAATCAGGGCCAATTAGCTCAAATTGCACTCTGCCACTGAAGGCCAATCAGTTCAAATTGCACTCTGCCAATCAGGGTCAATTAGTTCAAATTGCAATCTGCCAATGAGGGTCCTTCAGTTCAGATTGCACTCTGAGTCAGTGCTCTGTCTATATTGGTGGGACACCACCAGAGTGGGCCAATCAGGTAGTGGGTGTATAGTCAGTTTGAATTTTATAAGGTTTACTGACGATGATGGGAAATGCTCCATAAAGCAAAATCAGAATGGTAAGGCTTTGACTCTACAAATACTTTGACTCTACAAATATTGCACTTGGAAGCATTCATTGGCAGCATCAACTACTTAACAGTTAAGTAATTACAGATTGTTAAAGCAGATGGCTGCTTAATTGCATATGGCCATTTTGGTTCTCCCTTGTTTCGTTTTTCTTAAGGTTCTATTTTCACTTATAGCCTCATCTAAGCTCCTTAAAAATTCACAGGGCAATTTAACAAAACTTAATGAAAGAAGAGAGAACACCATGGTAGAGTAGATTCAGGTGGGTAGCCGTGAATAAATATGCACACACATGAAAGCTTATGCCTTGAATAAAACTTTGTTAGTTTTAAAGGTTCCCCTGATGTGGCACAGTCGAAAGTCGGAATCATCTGGGAAATGGGTTCTTATAGCAGAAACAGGCAGTTACAAAAACCCCTCAAAACGTACAAAACCACAAGAATGACATGTAGGGTGTCTGGCATTTGAGACCCCTAGAAATTCCATTAGAATGACCCATTCACTTCCATTTCACATTGGACCATTTTGGCAATCTTAATCCCTGTTGGACAAAGGGCCATCCAGTTTGAACCAGGCCACCTATTGGTTACGAAAGTTCAGAATCATTTCCAGGTGCTCAACTGAGATCGGACTGTAATGTATATGGCTCAGATTGGTAAAGCTATCCTCTGACATCAGAGATGGAGATTTGCATGGGACTGGAGAATTCAACTTGTCATTCTTAGAAAGGAGAATGGCTTAGTTACAATCCCATTTACCAGAAACATCTATATACATTTGGGATTTTCACTGGTCTTAAGTTTTCAATCTTCAGTGGAAACTGGGTCCATAGGAAGTTGGGAAGGAATTAACAATACTTTTAACATTCCTGTTGCCACAAGGAGTTCTGCACATGTTCTGAGGAGTTTGCTACAGCATGGGTAACGTATTTAGCTTAGTTAGTACAACATATTTTTCATTTTAATATCTCTGGGCTGTTGTTGCTGTGCAATTTAATCTGTAATTTGTTTTGCCCTTTCTGCACCCCTTTTTGAATCCAACCATGCTTTTCCCTCCCTCACCCAGATCATCTAGGCCTGTGGTGGTGGTGGGGTGTTATTCAAGTTCTCCACACAACCCTACTAACAGCTCATGCTGATCCTGTGGAGAGAAGCCTCTCCATGGGATCAGCTGTTTATTTGGTTGTGCAGGAGGGCACTTCGAATCACTCCTCTACAGCCCAACAAACAGCTAATCTGTGGAGAAAAGCTTCCTCATGGATCACTTGGGCTGTGGAAACCCCCTCACAGAGCCCACTAGCTGGAAGCGCCTGTCCACTGAAGGCTGGAATGGTTGCAAGCTGTTTCAGCAGTCCCTTTTGCTTCCCTCCTTCCCTTTGGATTGATCAACAGTTACAGCTACTTTCTGGGATTGTTTTTCAATCCAACACATTTTGGGAGTTATGTCTAGACATCCTTCTGTGTGATCTGCTGTGGATGATATTTACACAGAAGGGGTTGCCTTCAGCACTGCACTTAATGCCTTGGTTTGTTTGAGGGAGGGGGGAGGTTGCAAAAAACCCAGGGTTAAACACTTTACAAGGTTTTGCATTACTCATTTGGAGTGGAGGCTCATGTTGTCTCTTCTCATAGCTAGTTTCAATGACATGCTCCTTCATTATTAGAAATTTACTTTTTTCTCACAGTGAATTTGCACAATTGCCTTTTTACACCTGTTTATACAGATACCTAATTTATTCTCCCAGGCAAAAACATTAGTTTTTAAAATGTGCTATATCCCACTCCAGTTGATTTAATTGTTCAATTCACTCACTTCATAATACATCCACAAGGATCTCTTCCTTTTTCCCAGGAGTCTGCATCAAAACCATCAGGTATGCCCTGAAGTACATTGGTAACATATGGAAACTAGAATCACATTCGATCTCCGGATTATGTTAAGTATACACTTCCCAAAGCACTGTCACTCACCATACCAGGTGGTAGCACTAGTATGGGAAATGTTTTTGTTATCTTGCTGATCCTGTGTGGTTTTGTCCTATTTGACAACCAGGACATATAATTTTTAATAGCCTCTCCTTATTATTATTTTTTTTGCTGTCAAATCACAGCTGACTGATAGTTTATCATTGCCTGCCTCCATGTTGGCCCTGCTTGGCTTCTGAGACCTGGCAAGATTAAACTAGGCTGAGGCTATCCAGATTAGTGCCTCTTGTATGACAAAATTATCTTTAGGAAATATCATGAAATAAAATGAATACTAATAATGGTCAGAAAATAGATTCAGGTGGGTAGCCATGTTGGTCTGAAGCAGCAGAACACAGTTAAATGTTAGAGGTGCCACTGGACCCAAACTTTGTTTCAGGGGCCAGAAAAAGAAATATAGATAGTAAAAAAAATATTTTATTTACCTTTGTATATATAATCATGCCAGCAAAAACAATTCAAATTCTGACACGTTATTCTGTCACAAGAGCCAGTGCAGTGCAGTGGTTGAAGTGTCAAACTAGGATCTGGGAAATCCTGGTTCGACTCTCCCCTCATGCCGTAGAGGCCTAGCCCTGACCTGGGTAGTCCCAGGATAACTGGATCTTGTCAGACCTCGGAAGCTAAGCAGGGCCAACGTGGAGGCAGGCAATGGCAAACCACCTCCCAACATCTCTTGCCTTGAAAACTCCACAGGGTCACCATGTCAGCTGTGATTTGACAGCAATGTCTACGTACATACGTATGTACGTACATACATACATACATACATACATACATACATACATACATACATACATACACTCCATTCATGTTCTGAGCAGGCACTTGGGAGGATTTCTGTTCTCCATTTTGAAGCCCAAGAGTGGACCATCTTAAACATCTCTAAGCCACTGTTGTGAGCTAGCAGACTGTCTTTGTACTAGCTTTTGCTAATTAACAAAGCATCACAAAATAATAATTGCAAGCTTCACCAGACTGGATATTAAGAAACCTACTACTCCCCCACAGAACGTTCCCCTATCCTTCATTGTTTCCAAAGGACTAAACTCCAATCAAACAATCTCTGCAGTAAAAACTGGGGGGAGGAATTTTGCATGCCCAGTGTAATCACAGAGTGCCCAACAAACCCAGTGCCATTTTGGCAATGCCATCTGATGTCAAGCTCAGAGTCATAGTCCAAGTGGTGGGGCAGGAGGAGGTGGTTGGAAGCCTAGCTATGTACAGTGCAATATACAGTGCCAAGCAAGCCTTCTGTTCATATATTAATAAAAGTTTGCTAATATACTACTCTTAAATACATTCCATCACCAAGCCGGATAGGAGTCTGGAGGAGGTCTGGAAACCAAGAAGTTAAAATAAAGGCGAGGGACATGGATAAATTAAGTGATGGGAGCTGGGTGCAAGGAAAGGAAGAGAGAAAAGCTAGTCTGCTAGAGCAGTGGTCCCCAACCTCCGGTCAGGGAACCGTAGATCAGTCGGTACCGGGCCACGGCTCCTCCTCATCCTCCTACCTGGATGCTGCCTCGGGGGCTGCCCTGCCACTCTCTGCCACCAGCTCACCTTTGGTGCTCTCCAGTAGCCGCCATGGTTGGGGCTCCCCTCGGTGTGGCACTGCACAGCTGCTGCTGGCAGCACCCCCCAGCGTGCGGCGAGAAGTCAGGGGCACCAGCGGGAAAGCAAGTGGAGCAGGGGCTCAGGCGATGATGTCCCTCGGCAAAAGACTACCCCCCTCAGGCCTCAGTAAAATTGTCAATCGTTGACCGGTCCCCGGTGATAAAAAGGTTGGGGACCACTCTGTTAGAGCAAATGATCTGCAAGCTGGCTATCAGCATCCTGGCTCAATTGTTGATAAAGAAGTTTGTTTTAATCTTGGAGAAAGGGGGAAATGGCCGGTTCCAGTGTTTTTTACCATGTGCCTCAGACTTCCCTGTGTCCCTAATGGTTGCAGCCAGAACTGCATTAAAAAAATAATAAAAGGAAGCCCTTCAGCCTGTCATTGACTTCAAAGGCCCCCTTCAAGGGTTTTCCTCAATCAGTGCCTGGGGCAAACCACACCCCTGCCCCACCCTTGTTACGTCACTGATTTGAGCATTCAAATATTCAAATGAATTACTATGGGATAGAGCTCAGAATGAAATACCTATGGCGAGTAAAAGTGGAGTCGAATTTAAACAGAGCAGATGCAGTACCCAGAGTGAAGAAGTCTCTGAAAAACGACAAGGTAGTTTTCATGAGTTCTGAGATTAACCTAGAGGAGCCATGTGAAAGTGGGCAACTACTTTGTAACATTTTCTAGGGGGAGCAAGCAAAGGGAATAACACTTCCTCTTTGGAGGCTACATTCAAGCCATTGTTCAAAATATCAATTGCTTTTGTCAGGCAGAACATATAAGATCAAACCACTAGAAGGCCTTGAAATATAATTTAGTTTCTGTTGTCCAGTGTCCTAATATCAGATACCTTTCTTTCAGGATGACTGCCTTGTTGTATGCTTATTATTTGAAATACATGAGTGACGTCTCCATGCCTTGAGAGCAATGCTTTGTTCCTATACAGCATAAACAGCTCATTTTTAATTTTTCTTAGCCACTAAGGTTACAGACCTCTACTTCCTTGGGTATAAGGTCAATTAACACAGCAAGGCTAGCTTCTGAGCACATGTACAAAATTCTGAAGTAGTAACACGATTGGAGACAAAGGAAGAGGAGAGCTGTGTGTGTCAGCTCCTTTGCTAGATTGTAATGTTCCTTGTGGCCTGGTGAGTCAGTGCACAGACGCTGTGCTACAAACAAGTATGGAAGGAGAATGTAAAAAAAAAAAAAGAAAGAAAAGAAAAAAGTCTAGAAAACCTCCATTTGTAAAAGCTCCCTCCCCAGAGTGTATGCCTCTGTAGTAGCAGAGGCAATGAAAGCAACGTGGAGAATTCTGTCTGTGTGGAAGCGGCCAACAATTAATAACGTTCAGTGAAAATGAATAAATGACATTATTTTCTATTTTCATCACAAAATGCCATTGAGTTAGCAGCATTTTGTAGAAAGGGAATCAGGGATCTTTTTTTTCTTTTTGGTGGAAACTTACAGCTGCTTTTGTAGGCAAAATATAGAACACTGAGTCCCCCATATTATAATTTAGACACTCAATAGGCCTCTTTGTTTTGGGATGCTGTTTTAAAAAGAAAAAACCTCTTGTTTATGTGCTGCTTTGACCCACTAGCCTCTTCTGTTGTTAATAATAAAGTTCTTTCAGAGTCTTCTGTGCAGTTGAAGTCCCTGGTAACTTTCAGGAAGAAGATAGAAAGAGGAGGAAAAATGAAAAAGAAAAATTAGATATGTGCTTGGTGGTGTCTGCACAGAGTTTTTGGGAAAATGTTTTCATTCAATATGTATATCATATTAAAGAAGGCAGGGCTAGACAATTAAGCTTGGCAAAGCAAAGGATGCAGAATGGAAAGCCCTCCCCCCAATTTGCTTGGACAATTTTACAATTATTACAATCTATAACTGCCAAATGATGGGGGGGGGGGGCGGATGGACACATTGAGCAGAGCCAGCATAAAATCAGAGATTCTAGTGATTCCTACAGTGATATGATGACTCTCCTGTGTTTTCCCTGGAAGTGCTGTTGGCAAGTTTTAAACATTTCTCTCCCTCCAGCCCAAGCAATGCTGGTGGGAACTGCACGTTGCCAGAGGTTTCCTGCAATAAGGGAAGACCTTATTGATTTTAATTATTTTAGAAACGTATGATTCTTTTTAGGACTGTACTGTTACTTTAGGCACCAATCTCTTCCCGACAATCACTATGCAGCAAGCAAGAGGATGGTGGACACTCATTCCATTATTACAGATTCCTTTTTAGAGCTGTGAACAAGGCTGCCCAAAGAGCAAACTTTGCAATGGAAAAATTTCCTAAGCAATTTTCTTTGGACCAATCTTAGAATATGAATACATATCATGAGTAATAGTATCTTCTTCTTCGTTTTATAAATCAAAATCATGCCAATCCAGTTTAAGGTAACTAAAAAAGAGCCAATTCTCTTAATAGGAAACAAAACTGATTGGAATACAACAATAAGCTGATTTTTTAAAAGCATTTTTGGTTTAAGATGTGTTCCATAGAATAGACTCCTTCCAACAGAGAAGAACATGTTGCATTTTATCTGAAAACAATGTTAATGTAATTTAAACTGGTAGCAATTAAAAGCTCAGGTTTATAAATGACTCTTATTAGTGACTTTGTCAATCACAGTTTAACAACCAATATGCGGATGACACCCAGCTATTCCTCCTGATGGATGACTGCCCTGATTCTCCCCCAGAAGCAGTAGCCAGCTGCCTGGAAGCAGGGACGAGGTGGCTCAAGCAGAGTCATCTGAAGCTCACTCTTCAAAGACTGGTCTAAGTGAGGAAGTGCGTGTACCCAACCTGGATGGAGTGCAGCTATCAGTGGCTCACTTCACCAGGATCCTGGGCGTGATTCTCGATGCCTCCCTCTCAATGAAGAAGAAGAAGAAGAGTTGGTTCTTATATGCCGCTTTTCTCTACCCGAAGGAGGCTCAAAGCGGCATACAGTCACCTTCTCTTTCCTCTCCCCACAACAGACACCCTGTGGGGTGGGTGAGGCTAAGAGAGCCCTGATATCACAGCTTGGTCAGAACAGCTTTATTGGTGCCATGGCGAGCCCAAGGCCACCCAGCTGGCTGTATGTGGGGGAGCGCAGAATCAAACCCGGCATGCCAGATTAGAAGTCCGCAATCCTAACCACTACACCAAACTGGAGGCTCAGTTCATGAAAGTAGCATGGCTGGCATTCTACCACCTTCACCAAGCCAAACTATTAGCGCCCTACTTGGCTCCAGAACAAGTAGCCACAGTGATACACACAACGGTCGCCTCTAGGTAAAGGTAAAGATATCCCCTGTGCAAGCACCGAGTCATGTCTGACCCTTGGGGCGACGCCCTCTAGCGTTTTCTTGGCAGACTCAATACAGGGTGGTTTGCCAGTGCCTTCCCCAGTCATTACCGTTTACCCCCCAGCAAGCTGGGTACTCATTTTACCGACCTCGGAAGAATGGAAGGCTGAGTCGACCTTGAGCTGGCTGCTGGGATTGAACTCCCAGCCTCATGGGCAAAGCTTCAGACAGCATTTCTGCTGCCTTACCACTCTGCGCCACAAGAGGCTCTTTTCGCCTCCAGAATGGACTTCTGCAACTCACTATATGCAGGCCTGCCCTTAACCCAGAAACTACAGCTAGTCCAGAATGCAGTGGCCAGGGTCCTCACAGCAACACCAAGGAGGGCCCACATTCAGCCCATTCTCCAACAGCTGCACTGGCTTCCAGTCTAATTCCAGATCAGGCTTAAGGTTCTGGTAATCATCTTTAATGCCATATATGGTCTGGGCCAAGTGTACCTGAGGGATCGCCTTTCTGCCTACACCCTTCAAAGAGCTTTACGTTCTGCTACCTCCAACTGCCTGGTGATCCTCAGCCCCAAGGAAGCTCATTTGACCTCAACCAGGGCCAGAGCTTTCTCCATCCTGGTCCCCACCTGGTAGAATGAGCTCCCAAAGGAGATTAGGGCCCCAATGGAACTAAAACAGTTCCGCAGGGAGCTCCTCCACCAGGCATTTGGTTGAGGTCGACCTGAAGAAATCACCTTCCATTGGCTCCCAAGCCTTCTTCCCATAAAAACTACTGCTGACTTGTCCAACCCACAGGGCTGTCAGTATGCTGAAGTTAAATAACTCATTCTTTTACTGTTCTATCATACTGTTCTATTGCCATCAGTGTATTCTTACTTTTTATAACTCCTGAGTTATCTGTACTGTTCCCTATTCCACTAAGTTTTATGTATGCCCTGAGCATCGGGGTGGTGGTGGTATATAAATATAATAAATAACCACATGAGGGTGTTTCACTTTGCCTTTCCTAGGAAACATTTTCTTGCACATATGAGGCACAATCTAACACAATCTAACACAGAATTAGGCATCCTTAACTCTGGTTTAGTTTAGATTCAAATGGGTTTAGTTTGTTGCTCTGAGCAATGTGGTGAATAATCCCCACAGGTACTCCATTTTATTATGGCACATGTAGAATTTACAGTTCTTCAATCCTATGCAAAGTTTCTTCAATCTAAACCCACAACAAGTTTACACTGCAGTATCTGCATAAAACAGCACTGTTTTTTAGCTGGCTAAGATCCAAAGCCACTAGAGTTTATCTCACCAGTGTTATTATTTCCACTCAAACACAAATTTGCTACCATGCCAGAATATGTATCATAGATATGTCTTTCTAGAAATTTGGATCTGGACTCTCTATTTTTATCAATTAAAAGATTCCTCTCTAAAATTAAGAACATTAGCTTTTCATGGCCAAATGTGTTAGATCAGTGGTCCCCAACCTTTCTGAGGCTGGGGACCGGCAGGGCATCAGGCCACGCCCGTGCGGATCATTCCCTCTCCCCGCCCTCCCGCAGCAAGCTTGCGGCCTGGGAAGTTTTTTACTGTGGGGGGGCGGGGAGAGGGAGCCGCGGCCTGCGCCATGGCCCGCAGGTTGGGGACCACTGTGTTAGATAACATGGATGCAAAAGGAAGCCTTCAAAGTCTCACTTATTAGAGTAGGGTGCCTCTCAACCTTCTTTTTCTATGTTAGTATGCATAGGCTGTTAGGTCTTTATGTGGTTGCCAACAGACCTCTATTTGTAGAAAAGGAAAAAAAACTGTACATGTATTTGCAGTCATTGATTACAAAAAGGGAAAACATATAGTTGCAACTTGATGGAACTTTCCACTACCATATATAAAGATGACTCTATGATAATTAATTGAAAGGTAGGAAGAAGTGGCCAGGTTTCTGTTTCAGGCTATGATTAGGCCTCCTTTCTTCTAGACATTTCACAGGCTTTTTAATACAAGTCTTTCATTTCCCTCAAACATTCCTCTTCCAGAGTTGTTATCGTCCCATTTCTACACCAAAGTCTCTTCTCTTTCATCGAAAATAAAAACAAATCACCAGTCTCTGAAGCCACTAGACAAAGAAAGGAGTTATTTCTTTAAGCCCTATCAGATCTATCCTGTCCTATCTCATGGGAAATTACTAGTTAGATGAGACTTCGCTTTTTTGGTGCAGGTCCTGGTGCCACAGGGAAAAAGTCCCCCCCCCTTCTGTTGGCATTAACATATGGGCTGGCAACTTCCTAGCCTGGCAAAATAAATATTCAACAGGTAAAATAGTACTGCAACCCTTGGCCTACTTTTAACAGTGGTTTTCCATCACTCTTTGAGCATTAAGGAAATGTAGATTAAACATATATCTTACAAACTAATTTGTACACTGTCACCTCACCACAAGCCACATCTGGACCAAAACACTATACCTTTACCCACACTAGACATTAGAAAGGTTGTGATTTTCAACTGAACTCACAAGTATTGGTAAAATCAATGGACGTGGTAGGTACCTTGCTTCTTTGTAGCTAGTTTTATTAGGTATCTTTAAGTTACAAGTCATGCTGAGTGGAATAAATCCAGAGATGTTATTTTTGCAATAACTATGTAAATTTGTCTTGATTGAGAAACTTCTAATAATTTTTTTAAAAGCCTACAATGGTATCCTTTTGAATCTGCTAAAAACTTATTATCAAAATATGAGCCACCAAGGAAGCCTACTACTTGACATATTCTGACAAACCATCGTGCTTGAGCAACATTGTCTTGTCAACATCAATGTAGACAAAGTGTTATTAGGTGAGGTCAAAGATGACTCTATCTACCCACAATATTGGTTTCAAACCTTATGAGAAATATTTGCAGCTGCACAATGGCCATGCCTGTTAGTCATATATCTAAGAACAAGCTGACTCAGATCATACTACAGCAACTGCCAACTACCATTTTCCATGGCTCTGACAATGATGCACATGTAACTTTACATAGAACAAAAGTAATTTTTGCATTTGAAATCCTCCAGTGACATATTTGTTGCAACTACATTCCAAAATATGTTATGCATAATTAAGAATCAACAATAGGGTTTAAGCCATTAACTGGATATGTCAATCCCAATTATTTCAATTAGATTTAAGCATAGCTTTCTTAGGATTTTCTCCTTACAGTATTGCATTTAAATATGCACTGATACATCTCTATACTAGTGAGGTGGTTGGCTGTTGAATATTAAACACTTGAGATCGGACTTTGTTATTTTATATACTGTACTGAACATATTGTTCTTAGTGTTAGGTTTTATTGGCAGCTTATGTATATTTTGCAAAGGGCCATATGCATGGCTACTCAGAATTCAGTCTCTCGAAGTCTAAGGTCTGTTCACAAATAAGTATGTATAAAGAAAAGATTGTAGACAAAACCACTGAAAAGGCCAGCAGGGTATATCGTGGTATATACAGTATTTGCTGGTGTATAAGACTACTTTCCCCCCCCTGAAAAACATGCCTCCAAGTGGGGGGGGAGGATCGTCCTATACGCCGGGTGCACTTCAGTTGGGATAGACATAGCTGCCCATAGTGGCCCATAGTACTGTAATGTAATGTAACAAACTCTATATTTTGAGTGGAAATGTTGGGGGGTCGTCTTATACGCCCAGTCGTCTTATACGCCGGCAAATACGGTAGTCCTATTTGCTAATCTGGCATAATTGTCCTGCTTCATATAAATAAAATGCCTTGTGTTGAAGATTTAGCAGAACACAACAGGAAGAGAATAGTTTAATCTTTCAAAAGAGTTTTGTAATTATGCTAGCAAGTAGCCTGCATGGGGTGCAGAGGAAGCAAAATAATCTTGTAAATCCGTAGACAAAATCTAAATGTGGGTCATCTGCACAACTATTCTTTTAGTAGGTCCCCTAAATGAGTCGCAATGGGCCAATTAAAGGAATATAAACATCTGTAAAAGAGAGTACGGTTTGTTCACTTACGGATTCTCTCATAGTGTTGCATAAAAAGAGAAAAACAATGACAGGGAAATAAAAATACTTCAGGAAGCTATAATTGCCCCGTCTCGCAAGGGTCTGTAATCATATGATAGGATTTAAGAACAAGTGAAACTCCTCTCTGCCCTACCAGGTAAGGCAACACTCAGACTATTCCCTTACTACATACCTATTTACTTAATTACCTATCTGTTTTTCTTTCAGTCACAAATCTCTGTGTTAAACAGATACATGCAACTGTTTATTTTGTCAGAGGAGGCAGGTAAAGATTACATTTTAACCCTTGCTCAAGTCCTGCAGCATGATCAGCACATACAACCTGATGATCCAGAGTAATCTGATATTACAAAGGTTTCCCTGCTGCTTTAACAAAGACTTCTTCAGCTACTTTATTTCTGGAAATGTTTCAGACTTGTTTTTTTTAGGGTAATTTGTGACTCAGCTGTAGAAGTTAATTTCCAAATACAAATAACTAAAGGGCTATTGTAGATTTATTATATTTCAGATTCTTACTATATTGTATGCCTGTATGGGAGTCACTGTGCAATAGTGACTAACTAGTATGCCAGATTGTAATTGAGACATGGGTTCAAAGACCTGTTTAGCAGGATTGCCAGGTCCCCCCTGGTCTCCAGCAGGTGATGTGGAGTACAGTTGCAAAATCTAGGTTGGGAAACTCCTGGAGATATGGGGATGGAATATGGGGAGCTCCCACCCTCCGTCCTTGCCTGCTAGAAGCCTTGTGGCTGTGACCTCCATTGTTGCCAACGAGGAGAGAGGCAGCAACAGGGCTTTGCGGCCTGCAGGTACGCTCCTGCTGGGAGGGATCCGAGGGGGGAGTTTGCAGCCTCCCTGTGATCCGCAAAGCCCTGTAGCCAGCGGTGGGGGGGGGTTCCACTCCTCTCGCTCCCTTCTGCCAGACGCCCATTTCAAAGCCCATTTTAAAAATGGGCTTTGATACTAGTCTTTAAACATCCCGCGACGACTAAATAAAACATTAAGGGCTGGTGGGGAGGAGTTAGGGCGGGCTCTGTCCGGGATAAAAAGCGGCTCCTGATTCGCTCCTCTCAGTGGCACTCCAGGGCCAAGTGTCCAATTGGGAGGCACGCCTGTTGGACACTTGGCCCGTCTCCCGAACGCCATGCCACACACTCCAGTCCTCCTGAGCTGCCATCCTGCCCGGATGGCTGCCAGGGAGGAGGCTCGCCCCACGCCGCTGGGCTCCGGGAAAGCCTACCTCACCAAAGGAACCCGCCCCGCCATCCCCGTGTGCGTCCGCGGCCGACCCTGCCCGCCCCCTTCCCACCCCAACCCACACCCCCACCACACAACTTACCCATCACCGCTTCCCCGATCCCTGCCTGTCCCCAGCTGTCACCGCCAACAGCACGGCCAGGCCCCGGCCACCGCCTGCCTGCAGCCGCTGGCCCGAAGAGAGCTTGCCTGTCTGTCCTGCCCACGAGTGCCTCCTTTTCTAACTGGCTTGCCTGTCTCTCCAGCAGCCAGACAATTGCCTTCCATCCCCCACCCCTCACCACCCCTCCTCCTTCCACTTCCCACTAAGGCTTGGAGGCTGCAGATTCCTCCTGTGTGGGAACTGTTCCTGCTGCTGAGTTCCATAACAGCTGCCTGCAGCCTTTCCAGGTCCTGGGGAGGAGGGAGGAGGCCCACAGTGTTCTTTTATTCCACCCACCCCTAATATAGCGCCCATTGTATTCCTGAAAGTTCCTCTGCCTCTTCGAAATCCTGCCTGTTCTTCTGTAAGTTCTCGGTCCACATATTGCTGGAGCCTAACTTGTAGGATTTTGAGCATAAATTGGCTAGCATGAGAAATGAGTGCAATGGTGCGGTAGTATGAACATTCTTTGGCATTGCCCTTCTTGGGATGTAAACATTATTGGAATGTAAACTGACCTTTTCCAATCCTGTGGTCATTGTTGAGTTTTCCAAATTCGCTGGCATATTGACTGTAGCACGTTTACTGCATCGTCTTTTAAGATTTTGAATAGTTCAATTGGAATGCTGTCACCATCACTAGATTTATTGTTGCTCAGACTTCCTAAGGCTCATTTGACTTCACATTCCAGGAAGTCTGGCTCCAGGTCAGTAACTACCCCATTGTGGTTATCAGGGATGTTAAGCTCGCTCTTGTATAGTTCTTCTGTATAATTTTGCCACCTTTTTAAAATCTCTTCTGCTTCTGTGAGGTCCCTACCATTTTGGTCCCTTATCATACCCATCTTTGCATGAAACGTTCTCTTCATATCTCCAATTTTCTTGAAAAGATCTCTGGTCCTCCCCATTCTATTGTTTTCTTCTATTTGTTTGCACTGTTCATTTAAGAAGGTATTCTTATCTCTTCTAGCTTTTCTCTGGAATTCTGCATTCAATGGGTGTATCTTTCTCTTTCACCCTTGCCTTTCACTCCCCTTCTCTCCTTAGCTATTTGTAAAGCTTCCTCAGATAGCCATTTTGATTTCTTGTATTTCTTTTTCTTTGGGATGGTTTTAGTTGCTACCTCTTGTACAATGTTGCGAACCTCCGTCCATAGATCTTCAGGCACTCTGTCTATCAGATCTAATTCCTTAAATCTATTTGTCACCTCTACTGTATATTCGTCGGGGATATGATTTAGTTCATACCTGAGTGGGCTAGTGCTTTTCCCTACTTTCTTCAATTTAAGCCTAAATTTTGCTACAAGAGCTGGAAACATATGAATGCTAAATTACTAAATTACCTTAGAACAAAATTTGAGTACAATGGCACCTTTAAGACCAACAAAAGAGCCTCTTGTGGCGCAGAGTGGTAAGGCAGCCGTCTGAAAGCTTTACCCATGAGGCTGGGAGTTCAATCCCAGCAGCCGGCTCAAGGTTGACTCAGCCTTCCATCCTTCCGAGGTCGGTAAAATGAGTACCCAGCTTGCTGGGGGGTAAACGGTCATGACTGGGGAAGGCACTGGCAAACCACCCCGTATTGAGTCTGCCATGAAAACGCTGGAGGGCGTCACCCCAAGGGTCAGACATGACTCGGTGCTTGCACAGGGGATACCTTTACCTTTACCTTAAGACCAACAAGGATTTATTCAAGGCATGGGCTTTCATGTGCATGCACACTTCCTCAGACAATTACCTTATAGTTCATTATAGATTTACCTCGGACATTTTACGCTGCAAGTATGCTCCTGACCCCCACAGGGAGAGGAGGGCAGTAGGATTGCCAAGGGGTATGAGAACAGAGACTTGAACAGGCTGCGCCCCTTTTCACCCCAATGATGCCCTAACTGTCATGTCCAACTGTAACTTCCCTCCCTTTGTCTCAGAACCCTGACAGAGCTGGCAGTAGGCTGGTGAGTGCACTCCCTCCCCCTCCCCCTCCCTTCAGGCCTGCTGGGAAGAAGCCTCTGACAGCCCCTGACTGAGGGGAGGGAGGCATTTCCGAGAGCAACGCAGGGGAGTCTGAGGGCCTTCCTTTTGAGGGGGAGGGAATGTTCCCCTCCTGCCAAACAGTTGGCTGACAGGGAGGCCACAGAAAAGCCCCTTCTCACTTAAGATACTGCTCTGGCTGGGGGTTAGACACTGCCAAACCATGTATATTTCTTCTTCACAACTCTAGTCAGATTTGACGCCTACACAGCATTATTGTGCAGACGAAACTGGATGCTGTTGCAGAGGTTCTTTTGTCTCCTGTTTCATCTGCACAACAGCCCTGTGCAGTTTGCCTCAAGTTTTTCAATTCCACAACAACCTGTGTGGGTGGCCTTAAATGTTTCTTCTCCACTACAACCCTGTCCAAAGTAGCCCTTTCTGTCTAGGTAGCTGGTCTTTATACTCTGCAGATGAGCTGTAATTTCAGGAGCTCTCCAGGCCCCACCTGGAGGTTGGCTACCCATGGGTTGGAAATATTTCTGGAGTTTTGGAGGTGGGACTTCAAAATCGTACAATGCCTCAGAGTTAAGCCTTCAAAGGAGCCAATTTTGCCTGCAGAGCTGATCATTATACTCTAGATACTATAGTAGGGGCTTGCAGGCTGCAGCTGGGAGTGAGTGGTGCAGGTGTGTCTCTTCTGGGCTATGGGCTATGGCCAGTCCTTACCAGCAATTGTTTGTATTTTGGGGCACAGACAGAACAGCATCAGTCCTGTGAGTCTGGAAAATGCAGGAAGATCTAAATAAAGAATATTTACAGCCTGAAACTGTAAATAGTGAACAAGTAAATGGCTGGAGAAAGATGGGAACCGCAGTGACTTTTTTCAACCTTGGCCTGGCAAAAAAAAACAGTATAAAAAAACCTTACTAAGGTCAAGACTGCTGTGCACAGAGATACTTCCTCTTAGGGTTGCCAGCTTCCATGTGAGGCTCTCTATCCTACCTCCCTCATGGGGAGTCTGCTATGGGGAGAGGAAGACAAGATGATCGGAAACTGCTTTGAGACACCTGAGGCCTGCTAAGTCACTGCCCATTCCCAGTTCTCAGACCACTCACAGCACCACCTCCTTCACAGGTTGTTTATTGTGGGGAGACAAAGGGAAAAGATGTCTTTAAACCGCTTTAAGACTCCTTTGGGTAGTAAACAACAGGGCACAAAAATCCAGTTCTTTTTCTAAGGAGCAATGATGAAAGAAGCATGTGGGCACATAACATTTTATCAACAGTGAAAAAATGGAGACAAAAGGAGCAGGGTAGACACCTGTGTACAGTGACTACCCCATGGGTATGAGGGCAGGGGGACATTTCGGTGTCTGTGGCCTAATTCACACAAGAAGTGAAATGATGCAGAACTGGGAGGAATTGATTGCCATGTAATCTCCCCCTAAGAAGAGTCTCCAGTCTGATTTTCCCTTCACATATCTGAAGACATGGCTCTGGAAAGCTCATCTGTAACCACTAAGCCACAATTCCCAAAGGTCAGTCCTCTTCCATACTCAACCATTCCAAACCACAGGTTCTTGAAACCCATATCTCCAATCCCATGCCCTCATTTGCCACCACAACCTCCCACACAACACACACATTCAACCCCATGCCCTTACAGACTGGACAACTCCTCCCCTTCCTCTTCCCACCGCCAAGCTCTAGTACCCGTTGTATTCCTGGATACAATGGGCTTTGCCCCTAGTCTTGAAATAAGACAGAAAAACTGGAAATTTCAGTGGACACTGGAAATGTGGAAAACTTCAGGGGGGTATGATTGCCTGCTTTATTCGCACTGTGGCTCTATGTTTTTTAAACTGCTGTACTTAATAGAGAGATGTTTAACAGAGCAGCTTTCTCCCTAATAACTTTTTGACTAAGGGAAAAATGTACATGTTGAAATTTATCCTGTCACCCTGCTGTTAAGACATACCTTATGCCAGAATAAAACATGGCAATACCCTGGCCTGCACAGAGCAGATTAAACAGAAAGAATAATCCTGGTCAGTTTCAAAATTGATCCTTTTTTGTATGTGTGTGTTTTTAATTGATTTTGTAACAAATTGATTTTATCATTGTAATAATCCTTTATAAAGACAGAAACAGAGGAAATATAAATGAATAACAAAATGGTTTGCTGTATATATTTTTTCACAGACACTTGTGCATTAGATAGGTGTAGCAAAAAAGACACATTGGAAGAGCATAATGGAGCGCAAATGTGCGGTTATAAACCACATAGAGGTGAAATTTCGATTTCAGGACCTTGGTGCATAGAGGCTGCTAAAAATGTCTTCAATAAGGTACAAATGTCACTATGACATTTGAAAGCAACTCATTAAGTAGAAAGTCCTGCTAGTGCAGAGATTCTCGAGCATTGTGATCTATGGGTGGCAATTGCTCCCATGTCAAAGTGAATCTATGACATGAACACAATGTTTGAATTAGTCTTGGATAAAGATGAGGTCTGTCAGTTGAGCTGGCCTGTTATTACATCATCTCTGTCAACTTTTTGGGAGGTCCAGATTGAGACCCTTTGTTTGTGCGGCAGACTTAGGGAAGATCAGTACACTTCACAATTATTATTTGCAAAAGGTTCATCAGAGCGAATGACTATGAGAAGCAATTTTCTTGTTGCTCTTAAAATAAAAGGATGCACTTTATGAAGTTGCAGTAATGTTTCTGGTGTACTTCAGAGCTGACACAAAAGAATTAATCAACTCTGTATTAAGTTACTTGAAAGCTGGCAACAGGGAGAAAAATGCTAGTTTTAATGATGCTATTAACTTTGTCGGGGGAGCGTGGTTGTCATCTTCCCAACACGTTGTCCCAATTCAAGGAAAGATCCTCTGTTCAAAGAACTAAAAATATATGCTATAAATATGGATTTTATAAATTTGTCTTTCGGAATGTTAATCTTATATGCATGATAGGAGACAGAAAAGTTAATTTATCAGGATATCAACGGAAGGACTTGTTCTACGCTGATATTTATTTTGGGTACTGTCACTTCCCTTATAGATATAGGCATGTGCAAAGGAAAAAATTGATTCAGGCTGAATTCAAGCACTGTTCCCTGGCTTGGATTCGGCCCAATCAATTTGATGGCATTAAAGTCAATGGGAAATTTTCTCTTTCCCTCTATCATCTATTCTGTGGTCTGGGGTAGGGGTGGAGGGTTGAGGTAAAGGTACCAAATTTGCAGCATAGCTGCGGGAGCCTCTCCGCAAAAGAACCCCCCAAGTTTCAAAAAGAAACTTGGGGGTCCAATTCTCAGGGAAAACAAAGAGGGTGCTCCCATCTGACCTCGATTGTTTCCAATGGCAATACAAGAACAGAGAATTTTCCCCCTCACCACTGGACACAATGGAAGTTAGATGGGATGCCCTCTTTGGAAGTCCATAGAATTCAACCCCCTGGTCCAGTGTTTTTAAAATTTCGGGGTTCTTTTGTGGAGAGACTCCCACAGATATGCTGCATTTTTTAAAATCCCTCTATCTCAAACCTCTAGTCCCCTGGATCATGGAATAGACAGAAAAGGAAAATTTTGGTCCCTTTAAGCTTCCTGATCTCCGCTTGGCTGAATTGCAGCCAAATCATGGCTTGGTGATTCAACCAAGGCTGATTTGGGCAGTTTAACTACAGGAGAAGGTTGATTCAGACTGGATTAGACCAAAAGTGTCTGAATCAACATTGATTTAGGTATTTTGGGGACTATTTGAACTGAATTGCACATACCTAGAATTGGCCTCATTTAACTGACTAAAGTTTCCCATGTGAAGAATTTCCTACTCAGCCACCCAGGGATTAGGAGGGACAGTCTTAATTATAAACACAATGGGACATGAACTAATAATTTGTTATCTACCACTCTGAACATTCATAGATCGGAACAACTGAAATAACCACACCTCCTACATCAAGAAATGGAAGCTTATGTATAAACTGTGACTGTCCTGTGAGAGGAAAAGGAAGGAATGACCAGTCTGGTTCCTCCCAGGAGGGAAGTCTCCTTCCCACTTCTCTCAAACTTTGCCCATGGTATACTCTTACTAAACTGTAAAGCCTCATTAAAGAAATATGTAAGGAAAGCTCAGCACCTCAGACATTGAAACTCTCTCTGTACTGGATGAGTGTGGGATCAAATCCACAGGTGCCACTTAAATAACTTTTCAGTCCCTCTCCTGTAGTTGGGGTGTGTGCAAAAATATACACATTTAATGACAAATGTCAAGTTTCTGAATGGACTGATCATTGTGCAAGGTTGATTTACAAATGCATTTCAGCCTTCTTGATATTACAATTTATGTGTGATTTTGGGACAGAGAGAGCTTTCACACATGCTACTTAAAGAATCTTTGAGCCTTTCTTAAATTTCCCACCCATCTAAGAAACCCTTCCAGGGGTTTCACATGAAACCCTTCATGTGACTTGCCTGGCTGGCTAACAGTTGAGTCCAAGGGGCTGACAGTTTGCAGGGTGGGCTCCTGCAATACAGCAGCAAGGCTTGGACACGGCTTCGTGCCATTCTGGATATGTTGGCGAGCAGCCCTCCCAGCACTGCTGGGGGACACATGCCTGGGAGCCTGGCCCCTGTGGCCTAGAGGCTGAGGCTTGGTCGTCGGGATCCAGGGATGAGTCTGGGGTTCCTGGACAGTTTCCTGCTTTCAGATCAGCTGTTAGGCATGCGTTTTGTAGACAGGTTCTATCTAAAGTGTATTTTCATTATTCACCCTCCTGAATCTCCACTTATACCTACTGGGAGCAATTTTTTCTTACATTTTAAACTTTCTTACTTGAATAGAGTGTGAGTGAAAGCTTCATTCGCATTCATTAGTACAAGAAGTCAGAAGCAGCTTACAAGACTAACAACATTTGTGTCATGGTATGAGCTGTATCTGTAGAAGTGAGGAGTAACACTCAAAAGCTCATACCGTGACACAAATTGTTAGTCTTTAAGGTGCTACCAGACTCTTGCTCTTTTCGACACAGCAAATTTAGCGTCCAGTGGCACCTTTAAGGTAAAGGTAAAGGTATCCCCTGTGCAAGCACCGGGTCATGTCTGACCCTTGGGGTGATGCCCTCCAGCGTTTTCATGGCAGACTCAATACGGGGTGGTTTGCCAGTGCCTTCCCCAGTCATTACCGTTTACCCCCCAGCAAGCTGGGTACTCATTTTACCGACCTCGGAAGGATGGAAGGCTGAGTCAACCTTGAGCTGGCTGCTGGGATTGAACTCCCAGCCTCATGGGCAAAGCTTTCAGGCGGCTGCCTTACCACTCTGCGCCACAAGAGGCTCTAGTGGCACCTTTAAAACCAACAAATACCTTTTATTCAAGATATGAGCTTTTGTGTGCACATTGCAGAAATTTGTTCTGCTGCTTAAGACTAACACAGCTATGCAGTTAAAGCTGTTTTCTACAGTTACAAACAAACAGAGCTACCCATCTTGATTAATTAGTACAGGTAATCTTCACTACTTTCCCTCCTGCCTCCTGGGGAGAATAACAAAGTCAGGGAAAAGCCTTGCCAGTTCTAGCTATTTTAAGAAAACTTGATTCAACCCTTCCTGATAGAGGGAGAGTTTGCATATGTGAGAGGCGTCTTTGGAGAAAGTTGCACGTATTGGTGTTAGGATTGCAAATTCTGGGTTGGGAATTTCTTGGCAATTTGGGTGTGGAGCTTGGTGAGGGTGGGGTTTGGGGAGTGGGCTTAGCAGAGATCAGAGCTGCCAGTTTCTCAAGGGGAACTAATCTCTGTACTCTGGAGATCTGTTGTCATACTGGGATAATGTCAGCCCCCACCTTGAGGTTGGCAAGCACAACTGGTGTTCACAGTAACACTTGAAGCAACAAGGAATAGGTGAGCCTCATTTTTGTTTGTTTCACCAGAGAAGAGAAAAAGCTCAGTTGCAGGGCACTATGGGTAGGCAGGTGGACATTATAGTTCAACAGGCAGAAAGGGATCTGGTGACATCTACAGCAGTGGTCCCCAACCCGCGGGCCGCGGCCTGGTGCCGGGCCACGGCTCCTTCTTCCCTCCCCCCCTGAAGCGAGAAGCTCGCCAGGCCGCAAGCAAATCGGCCGCCAAAGCGGCCGATTAGCTCGCGGCCCGGCAAGCTTCTCGCTTCGGGAGGGAAGAGAAGCTTGCCGAGCCGCAGGCTAATTGGTCGCTTTAGCGGCCGATTTGCTCGCGGCCCGGAGGGGCTGGGAGGGGGAGCCGCGGCCCCCGCATGGCGGCGGCGCAAACACGCATGCGCGGACTGCTGCGCACACTCGTTTGCGCCCCTGCCGGGCGCCAACGCGTGTGTGTGTGGCAGTCTGCGCATGCGCGTTTGCGCTGGGGCTGCCGCGCGTGTGTGGGGCCCCGGGCCGCCCTCTCCACCCACTACGCCGCAGCGGTCCGCAGCAAGCGAAAGCTTGTGGACCGCTGATCTACAGTACATATTATCAGTTATAATAATTATACACTGAAATGGGGGGAAGATTCCTCAGTGAGAAAATGCTTTAAATGGACATGTAATTTCATCATCCTGAAATAAAATGAGTAGCAAAGCAAAACAAACTGGCTGGTTGGCCATATTCTGTGTTCATTGTCCAGGTGGAATGAACTGCAAATGCTTAAAAAAAATCAGAGCACCTTTAAGCACAACAAAGATTTATTCAAGGTGTGAGCTTTTGAGTGCATACTTCAGACCAACATGGCTACCCACTTGAATCTATGCAAATACTTGGTTAACCTTTAACAAATTAATGAGGCTGCAAAGCTGCTCCCATTTCAAGGAAACTAGCATTTTATAAAACATGACAAAAGTCACCAGAGGTTAAAGCCAGAAAATGCCTATGCATCTGGGTTACTAATATGTCCTTATAAAAGAGCCTTTAAAACAAAGTATGGTATATAAGATAAAGTTATGTTTTATAATTAGGCTTACAACCTAATAATTTAAATTCTATTATAATATGAAGAGCCTCTTGTGGCGCAGAGTGGTAAGGCAGCCGTCTGAAAGCTTTGCCCATGAGGCTGGGAGTTCAATCCCAGCAGCCGGCTCAAGGTTGACTCAGCCTTCCATCCTTCCGAGGTCGGTAAAATGAGTACCCAGCTTGCTGGGGGGTAAACGGTCATGACTGGGGAAGGCACTGGCAAACCACCTTGTATTGAGTCTGCCAAGAAAACGCTGGAGGGCATCACCCCAAGGGTCAGACATGACTCGGTGCTTGCACAGGGGATACCTTTACCTTTACCTTATTCTAATATGCTTATTATTGCCAAAATATTTAAGTACATCAGCGCTTTTGCATTTCCTTTTACAACAGCTCATGCCTGTTTCCCTTTATTTTACAAAAAGCAGAAATGAAATTGAAACAGTGCATGCCTGCTGCTGTAGGCATACTGTGGCCTTAGCAACAATGTTCCACTGCCCATTTTGCTAGAAATATTTTAAGATCCTCACGGGCCACTTCTGTTAAGAAGTGCGGATCAGGAAGGCGATACAACATACATATGCCTTCTGAATCCTACTGAGTTCAATAGGATCTGTTCCCAAGCAAGCTAGGGCTGATGTGTATACTGCCTGGGTCAGCATCTTCTGACAAGTAGCCCAGTAGTTTTCTTGGTGTAGTACATTTACTCCAAAGCAAATCCCACTGAGCATTATAACCCGACTGTAGGAATACTTACTTGCAAGTAAGCCCCACTGAATTCAGCCCGACTCACTTCCTAGCAAATACGTGTCGGATTGCCGCCCTGCAGTCGCAATCCCTGCAGCCAGCGTGTGTGTATACCCCAACAATAACCACCAAAACTCTAAACCGGAAGACCCCTTCGCTTTGGCGGCAGTCGCAATCCGCCGCAGAGAAGAATGCAAGGGGAGGAAAATCCCCTGGAGCCACTTCCTCGCCTAACCCCAGTCCGGACGGGGGTGGGGACAGAATGTCAGTTTGAACAACTTCCTACTAAGCTCCCAGCGGCCAGCAGTAAAAAGCGACCTTTTCAACTCCTGCCAACGTCGATCGGTTCCTGGCCCCTGGCAGCGTGGAGGAAGCGATGAATGGCCCGAAAGGGGAGGGGACTGACTGGCGCTCTGCACTCCCCAGCCGCCGCGCTGCGCGTCCTGCCCGTGCATCTCGCTCCACCCTGCCGGGCACTCCTCTCTCCCCGACGAGCTTTCACAGTCGCCGCAGGAAAGAGAGGACTAAAGCCAGGTCCCGCCTGGGCAGCGCGCGAGGGCTGAGCGGCGACTCTGTGTGTGTGTGTGGTGGACCCGCTCTCGCCCGCTTGTTTTTGGCGGGAGGGCGGACCGGAGTAAGTCCTTCTGCCATGACTCCGCGGAGCGGGGCTGAACGAACCTAACGGGAGAGGAGAGGGGAGGCGCCCCCCCCCAAAGACCATGAGGCAACTTGTGCTGCTGTCCCCCCTTCTCGTCTTGTGGCTTAGCCAGGTAAGGGGCTGGGAGGGTGGAAGGAGGAGGGGCTGCGAGTGGTGCGTGGAGGGGGCGTTCGCAGCCGACAAAGGGCTGCATTTAACCTGTCCTTGCACCCCAGCGCTTTGCTATGCTCACCTATGCCGTGTATGCAGCCCCTCCCCCAACATCGAGAAACCGGTTTCTTTTTTTCAGGTAAACACAGCCACTTAAAAGTTTCCTTCTTCCTTATCTCCCCCCCCCCCCCCCCTCGCTCGCTTACCGGTTTAAGGAAAGGGAAGTCAGTGATAAACTGCCCTGGTTCTTTGAAAAGGTGTGTGGAGCGACGTGGCTGAGAGTTCTTGAGACATATTCCCTGTGTCGTGAACATGTCTTTCCCCAGCTTTAGGCGTGCCTAACTCTGCCGAGGCTCTTGGGTGTATGGGAATTCTTTTCAACTCAGAACATTAGATACGCCTGTAGGGCATAGAATGTGGAATACATCTATTAGTATGTGAAATAACTTTTGTGAGTTTTACATCCGATTTAGAGATGACAGTGATGTTTTAAAGAAAGTATGATATAAGGTTATACATATTAGGAGCTGAGGCCTGGTCTCAATAGAAAGCATGATAAGGTGGTAGAGGGCTATGGTGGTAGATGATGTTGTACTAATTTGCAGTGTTGTAGGAAACCACTCTGTGTACCTTTTAAGATCTTCTTGCAAATAGAGAAGTAGCACAGAAAGTCAGCAGCTGAACCAAAATGTTTTCTCCTTGTACTCATTTTCTCTTTGCACAAAGTTCATGATTTTCTTTTGGGGTTTTTTAATATGGGGGCAACACTGACATCCACCTGAGTCTGTACAAATGTACACTGTTCTACCATCTCATTCTCATGCATGGGTAAATCGGGCCTAAGCCCTTCTCAAGTCAGTGGGATTCATACTCAAATTAAACTTTATTCTTCTAGCCCTCCTTGCCCTGTGCATCCTAGGGCTAGTAACAACATCTCATACAATCAAATGTAACATATTCAGATTAAAACAACATATAGGTTTTAGTGTGTGTAACTGGGCCTGCATATAAAAAACACTTTAATGCTGATAAATTAATGTTTAATGTGTTTTAACCAAGTACCTCTTCTCTGAAGTAAAAGAAGTAGCTAAGGGATAGGCTTCTCTGCTTTTTTGAAGTGTATTAGAGCTTATGCTTGGTCATATAACTTGCACTATTTACTGCGGTTAAACTATTTATTACAGTTGTATTGATAATCCAAGAAAATTCATCAGGAACTTGGGTGATTTTCAATGCTTCTCTGTAAATGGAGGCACACTTCACGAAGATAGCACATCAGGCATTTTTTCATCTTTGCCAGGCAAAGCGACCGGCACCCTATCTGACCTGGGGAAACCTAGCCACATGCCAGTCACCTCTAGATTAGATTATTGTAACTAGCTGTATGCGGTTCTGCCCCTAACTTTGACCCAGAAACTGCAACTGGTACAAAATGCAGCTGCATAGATCATTACCAGAACAGCAAGGAGGGCCCATGTATGACCTGTCCTCTAGCAGCTGTGTTGGTTGCCAGTTGAATTCTGGATCAAGTTTAAGGTCTTGGTTCTTACCTTCAAGGCGTTATGCAGTCTGAGCTCTGTGTATCTGAGGGACCATCTTTCCCAGTATGCCCCTAGAAGAACACTAGAATCTTCTAATACCAACATGTTGTGGTCCCTGGCCTGAGAGATGTACATCTGGCCTCGGCTAGAGTCAGGACTTTTTTTGCCTTGGCTCCAGCCTGGTGGAATCAGTTGCCAATGGAGACCCAGGTCCTGACAGAACTACTTAAGTTCCGCAGGGCCTGTAAAAGCATTTTTCCACCAAGGCCAGAACAATTAAATAAAACCATATGAGCCTCCCTCCCTCCCCTGAGTATCCCACCACTGAACATATAGCTGAGAAGCAGGACAACAGAGTAGTATGGGGTATCTATTTTTACTATTTTTATTGTATTCTAACTAGAATTTTAATGTAAACTGCCCCGAGCCTGTCAGCAGAGAGGGGTGGTTTATAACTTTAATAAATAAATAAAAATAAACAAACAGTGAGAGAGTTCCCCTTCCCTGCCTTAAAAGATTGGGAAAGAAAGAAGGATTGAGCAGAGAGCAAACATACATATTCTACGTATTAACAAGGAGTATATATATATATAATGAATAATGTGATACTGTTACATTTGCGTGGGACAGGGTGATGTATGTTAGTGTCTGTGAGTACAGAAATTGAAAGCGATATATATCCTGGGTGAACAAATCCAGATGAAGAACAAAACTAAGTGTGGATTTAAAAAGCAGCAAGTGATTATTTATTTATTTATTATTGTATTTCTGTACCAGCACTCCCAGAAAGTGGCTTGTGGTGGTTTACGACAATATCAATAAAATTACCCCAAAACCAGTAAAAATGATATAAATTACAAATATAAAACATATATAAGATGGCGGCATTTTAAAAATTGCTCCCCATATTCCGGGCATCGATTTTTATATGTATGTAGCGGCTGGGAGATGGAAACAGGCCCCCGGCAGGAAAGACCAAATCTAATATCCCAGAGTTCTCACCCAGCCTCAACCAAATGCCTGGCAGAAGAGCTCCATTTTGCAGGCCCTGCGGAATTCAAGAGAGTCCCGCCAGGGCCCGCAGCTCATCCAGGAGCTCATTCCACCAGGTAGGGGCCAGGACTGAAATGGCCCTGGCCCTGGTTGAGGCCATGCGCGCTTCCCAAGGCCCTGGGACCTTCAGCAGATTCATACCCACGGAGCAAAGAGGCCCTGAATTTTGTACCAATTGCAATAGTCAAGGACAAGGGTAGGCCTGTGTACCTGTAGCATGGCACTCTTAACTCTGGCACTGTACCTTTTTAAAGTGGTGAAACAGCTGGTTGCAGGAGTGCAGCCAATTTGGCACTTGGTAAAATGTGGGCAGTGGGGGGGAGAACAATAACACTTCACCCTCCTGCACTGCAGACCCGATCAGTCTCTCACAGCATTTTTGCATGACTTTAAAATGGTGTTAGCATAATCGTGGTGGCCATGAGAACGCCATCTTATTCCAGTTGGCCTTAAACGGCTGTACTGTTCTAATCCACTTGTTTAAAAGTAATTGTATAAAAACAATGGGAAAGAGAACCATGTTTGGGCCAGGGTTTTCCAATGCATGTTCAAGTGTTTACATATCTACAGACCTTATCCATGTACTGCATAAAATGCTGGCATAATACCATTCTTCCCCTCACTGTAACATGTATCACTGCTCTATTAGAACATTATGAAAGAGCACAGTAAGGAAAACTGCAGTAAAGAAGGTAGAAGTGCCATACAGTTTGTGATGTGTGTATGTAGAGCAATAATACTGGCACTAGTCACACAAGGGACAGTTTGTGTTTTACCACTACTGTTGTTGTTGCCATCTTTAACATGATATACATTGCCTACTCACTAGAAAATAATCTGCTTCTACATAGATCCAGATGGGTAGCTGTGATTGTCTGTAGTAGTAGAAAAGAGCAAGAGTCCAGTAGCGCCTTAAAGACTAATGAAATTTGTGGCAGGGTATGAGCTTTCGTGAGTCACTGCTCACTTCAGATATCTGAAGTGAGCAGTGACTCACAAAAGTTATATTGTGCGAAAAATTTTGTTAGTCTTTAAGGTTCTACAGGACTCTTGTTCTTTTCTACTGTTTCTTCATAGCACTTGAAAGGATGATCTCCTTCCTCTCACTTTTCTCATCCCCTCTTGTTTCTTTTCCAGTAAATGAAGTGTCTTATTTAGTAAAAGAAATTGCTAGATCAGATTTTAGTTCCTATATGGAAGTTTGCTTAAAGGTGATATTTTCCTGTCCAATTGCTTATTTTGATTTTCTGGTATATTCTAATTTTTTTTCTTATATTAACTGTCGGAGATCAGGTTTCAGATGCTCTTTTTTAATTAACTCTTCCGCATTATAAGGTCTGAGCAACTTTACTGCCTGAGAGGTCTTAAATAACAGAAGGAATTTGATATAACATATATATAATAATGAAAATGAACCACAGACTTGGCATCTTTGGGGTATTAGTACATCCTCTGTTGTGGCTTTCTGTGTTTTGAAAATACTTCCAGACATAAAATGAAAAACACTTGGGAAAACTCCCGAAGCCAGGTGGGAAATGTGCATTTTCCCCCAGGAAATGGATAAGTGGCAGGATATACTCGCAAATGTGACAATGTTAATATTTTCTGAGAATCTGAATTAAGACTGTAGCATTAAAATAATTATAATACTGTTTCTGAATATATAGCCCACAGTCCTCATTGTACTTTCCAAGACTGGCTCTAGCTCTGTATCTTTCTCTGCCTGTTACTGCTGACTACTTATAGCATAATCCCAGCTACCTTGTTTGTTTTTTTTTAATAAGATAGCTGTTAGTAATTTCATTAGTGGCTAGAGGAATGTTGGAGTAGCCTTTCATTCAGAAAGTGTGGACTGGTTAGTTAAAAAATTTAAAGCAGTGACCCTCTGTTAACTCTGGTGTCTTTACTTGCAGATTACCCTTGCTTCTGGCTACTGATATGGCTCGAATATTTGTTTCCTTCTGTGGGGAGATTGCCTAAAATTTCAAGAGAATGTGTGTGTATTTCTGGGTGAACTTGCATTCCTTTCCTAGAAGCTGTTTATACTTGTACTGTGACCTAAGCTTGAGGAAGACAGCAACAATGCCCTTGTAAAACAGTTAAGTTAGGTTGCTCTTGGTTAATTAATAACAAATAGCTCTTATCTCACCATCTTTAAATCTTTTACTTCCCTAATGCTTGGAGGGAGCATATTGCAAAGTTTGCTGTCTACATTGGAGTTAACAGAGAGGGATTGGAGTTCACAGTGTTAGGGTCTCAGAGCAACATCCTTTCCAATTACCACTGCCTGGTATTTGTCACAAGGCAATCTTCCAAGTTGCATTGTATGGTTATAAAATGTTAATTGCTGCAGTTTTAAGGACATTTTCCTGAGCATAAGCCTAATTGAATACTGTTGGACTTACTTCTGAGTAGACTTGCTTAGGATTGATTCAGGTGGATAGCTGAGTTGCTCTGAAGCAGCAGAACAAGGTTTGAGTCCAGTGGCACCTTTAAGACCAACAAAGTTTTATTCAAGCTATAAGCTACGCAAGTGCACTTCTTCAGGTTTCATAACCATTAGTGCCTTTAATATTTCTGAAAAGGCACTGAGGGCACAGCGCTGTCGAGGTCGGTGCCCAGGACACATTCGGTGTCCGGACACCGGTTCTAGCAGCATGGGCCAATCCGGGCACACCCAAGAAAGCTGGGCACACCCAGATCGGGCCAGTCTGTGCAGCACCCTCTCCTAGGAGCCAGCAGCGAGGCGCAATGGCTGCCTCGCCACCTGACACTCTCTGGCAGCAGAGCAATGCGAACCATGCCACCTTGCCCAGCCCGCTGGTCTACTTGGCTGGCAACGGCAGCGCCGAGCTACTGGTGCCCAGGCCATGGAGAAGAGGCCCAAGTGCTGCCAGCTGCCTGCCGGTGGCGGCCACACGGGGGACTGCCAGCCACAAGGCTGCCGCACTGCCCCACCTCACCTGCCATTCCATCACGCTGGCACTGGTGGCTGTGCTGAGCCAGCCACGCTGAGGCTGCAGTGACTGCAGGCGAGCCCCGGCAGCAGAACATGGTGAGGACTGGCAGTCGGGTTCTGTGTTGAGTGGGGGGGGGGGGCAATTCTAGGGACAACTTGTCTTCTTGTGGCTCGGTGGGTCATGATTCTTCCTTCCTGCTGCACCACCATTTCCTTCCCCCCCTTCCCCCCTTCCCCCATCTCCGAGGCTCTTGAAGAGACATGGCAGTTGCTGTGCTCATGGTGGCAGCAGTTCCTCCTGTCTCTGGTTTGAAGTGATAACCAGCCTCAGACTGATGAGGAGAAGCAGAGATGGTGGGCAACTTACAGGAGGGTTAATCCCATTCTACCTACCTTAGAGTCCTCCTCACTCTCCCCCCCCCCACGCACACTTCTTGCAGTGTTTCTTCCTCCCTCCCTTATTTTGTCTCATTCTCTCCCTAGTGCCTACAGTCACTCTTCTTTTTGTCTCCTTCACCCAATCACACTACTTCTCTCCCTCTATCTCCCTACCCAGTCACTCCCTTAGTGCTGTTGGCTCACCCTGCTCTTTGCTGCCACTGTGGCTCACTTGGCCCCCCAGCAGCTTTGGAGCCTGAGTCAGTGGCTTGCTTGAACTCTTACCTGCTTTGGCAGCTCAGTCTCTGTACTGTTGCAGTGGCAGCAGCTCCCCTGCCTAGCCTTTTCACTGTAGCTTGCTTGGCCTTTTTATCAGCTCAGTGGCTTGCCTGCCAGCTTACCCAGTTGCCCTGCATCTTCACTGTCATGAAGGTAGCATCTCTCTTCCCACTCCCCCAGCAACTTTGCTGCCTTGTTGGCATTGGCAGCTTTCTCACCTCCACCCTAAGCACAGTTGCCCCCTTCAGAGCAGCAACCACTGTCCCACCTGCCATGGCCAGGCCTAAAGTTCTTCTCAGACCCTGCTGCCACTAAGGGCAGGCCCAGAGCAGTTCCAGGACTCCTGTGCTGCCAAGCCTGCAGAACAATGAACATAGGCCTCGGTGTTACTGTGGTTACAGCTGAGGGTGCTGAGTAGAGATAGGACTTCCAAAAGCAGCGGCTATTGTACATATGTGCAGACAGGTTCATGAGGCCTCCACTGAGAAACACCCACCTGCAGACTGGCTCCCCTAGTGCCTGACCTCCTGCCGTCCCCAAACGAGGATGGCTGTAGAGGCTGGCAGGCACGAGCCATGAGTCTCTTGGCCTATTCCCACCATCATAAAGGTGGGATGAGGGATTGGCAGCCTTCAGGGGACAACCCACACTGATAGCTGTGCTAGAGGGAAGACTGGGGTGATTTGCATCAGGTGTCTATTGAGTGTTGTATCATTGCGAGTGGCCACTGGTCCACAGAATCCGGGAGCCACGCTGCCTTCATCTTGCACATGTCTTGCTGAGCTGTCCTCCATCCTTCAGGGTAGGTGTCAGGTGCGAGCCAGTTGAGGTGCGCAGCTCCCACCACCTGTGAGGGCTTGATGGGACCCAGTGTGCTCCCATTAATTACGGTACCCAGGGCATGAGCCCTGGCCACCACACTTTAGATTTGTCATTGCCATCATGATCTACTAATCAATAGGCATTCATTTGAAACTAAGAGAATACTGATAGCTGCCTCCTGTTGAAATTGCAGCAGAAAGACAGGTAGGTGATAGTAAATTGGCCCAAATTGCAATTTCCCCTTCTTTCCGAAAACCACAGAGAAAGAACGAGCAAGAATCTGATCTGATTCTATATAAAAAACAGATGCTTGGTAACAATCCTTGGTATGCTTGGTAACAATCCTTTTTGTGGTGTCAGAACTACCTGCAAAGTTTACTGTTGTGTCACAGATAATGTGTTGTTTGGCAATAATGTTCTGCTCTTGCTCATCTTTGCATATTACAATTTCCATTTCCTGATGGGCACTGACTATTTTTGGTGCTTAGGTGAATTATGGGTAAGTACTCTGCTTCTCAGAGTGGAGTCTTTGTTTATTATATATGTAGCTTATGTGGCTTGAAACTTCACAAGAGCTACATATATTCAGTTTAGGAGGTTAAAAGATAAATGGTCTGAAAACTTCATACCTAGTCTCTTACATCAAGATTGTCCTAACTATAATGCCACACTGATATTGAACATGTGCAAAGGTGATACTTGAAGTACTTAAACAAGATAGCTACAACTTTGAATTACTTGCCTTTGTTTTTGAATGAATAAATGGAAATCAACAAGAGACTCATTTATGTCCAGGCAAGGATTATTCCTGCTTTGAGCACTGGCCAGCGTTATCCTTTCTTCCACTGTCCCAGGCATAGAAATACCAACAGTTATCTGGTAGGTGGCAACTTGTTGGCATATGCTAAAGGATTATGTCAAGTACCTGCCGCAGAATGGCTGTTCAAAGGTAGACATTTTGAGGCAGGTGTTCAGAGCACTCCTCCAAGCATTTGTAGAGTCCCTTATTTCACTGCACTTTCTCTATCCGCCCACCAAACCTCATAATATTATCTGCATCTAACAGTCGTATATGCCCCCCCCCCAGATTAGAATTCTGCATAATTTGGCTATACTTGGGTAGGGTATGGAATTCTGCAAAAAAGGAAGCTCAGGTTAGTAGGAAAATATTAAAAGCTTTAAAAGGAGGAAGAGGTCTAAAAACCTGAACAGTGACACCTGTGCACGCACAGACATTCCAGGAATAAAGGAGTTCAGCTGGCATCTTGGGGTGCCATAGCAACTCCACCTAAACAGCACAAGATGTTGCATGAAAACACGGAGGCAACTTCAGGGTCGTGACATGGAACAGTTACAGCCTACCCCCCTTCATCGTGCTGGTCAAGACTGGAAAGGTGAGTGAATGGAATGTGTGGAAGGGAGGTCAGGAAGAGCAAACAGGCAGGTGACTGGGTGGAGTGAAGGCAATCCCAGCTAAATAGGGATGAGAAACCAGTACTGTATCCTAGCTGGATTATGTGATGAGCTAGATTTGAGTCCAGTAGTACCTTTGAGGCCAACAACATTTTTGGGTTTGAGCTATGAAAGCTTTTACTTCAGAAATCTTGTTGATAATAAGCATCTCCTTATGAAATCACCATCTCAGGTTCGTCTTTTCCCACCAATGCCATCTCTCTATTCCACTACTTCATTTCAACATTAATTATAGGACTACTCTCCCAGCCTAACCTCCTGTCACACCAATCCTCTGTCCCCATCTTTGAAACTGTTTCCCAGTCTCACTTTCTGACAGGCACCACCGCCACACCTTTTTTTCATGCCCATTTGTGATCATCTGCCTGGGGTAGGCTCACCAGTGGGGATAGAATTGGTAGTTGTCAGATAGCTGAGTTGATATTCAGCTCAAACTTTGCTTGGGAAGTGGGCACCCTGAAGGGGAAGGTACAGCCCAAGCTGGATAGGGTGGGAGGGAACGGGTAGAGTTCAACAGTGTCTGAGGATCTAGAAAAGAAAGAACTTGGCCCCAGTAAGGCCATTGTCATGATGTGAAATATTGAACGAAGTGGTAGAAGATCATGGACAACAGGCCACCGTTTATTGAGATATCTGAATGGGGGCCACTGCTTCTGGAAATTGGAAGGAATGAAGTACTATAACCGCTTGGGGTGCTAGAATAGTGGTCTCACAAATGGTTATCCTGGAATGTTTATCTGATTAAAATAACTTTGCTTCATTTGCTAACGTTAACTATTGTATGTAAAATAAAATATTAATTTCAGCACAGGAGTTTCACTTTCAGTGATTGCAGAAATAATTTGAAAATACTACCTCCTTTCATTTATCTTCTGCTTAGCCCCCTGTGTAACCTTTAACCCTTAAAGAAATATCAAATTTCAGCATGGGGTTAAGAGTATTGCCTAGTGTAGTTTGCGAGTCTTTGGCGCAAGGAATTCTATTCATGTTGTATAACAGTGCATCCTGCTCTGAGCCTTAAGAATGGACTCAGTACTTTATTCTTATCAGCTATATATGTAGCCAAAGAATGTGATAGGATATGTACTATATCACTTCAATTTTTATTTTTAATGCCACTTTCTCCTTTCAAACAGAGCACCGTCCCAACGGTCAAGAATTTAGGATATTAGTACTTTCCTAGCTATGCTTAGGGTTTCCCCTCTCATATAATTATTATAACTGATTTTAATGTCATTGAGTTTTTTAACCTATGTTGTTACCTATCCTGAGCTATCCAGGAAGGGTGGGATACAAAAATAAAGATGATTATGATTTGGAGAAGCAATGAAAGCTAGAAGTCCTCTCATCCAGTCCCAAGTGGTCCATTCATTCTATGATCTCCTTCTCCTGTATGTGGACCAGCTTTCAGTGAGTTTGAATATTAAATGCTATTTAAAAATTACCACAGCCACGGGAAAATTGAGTAATTATGTAGTACAATAACTAAGAATTGGAACTATGGACCTATTGTGTCATCAGCCATGAATTCATTACTGTGTGACCTTTGACAAGCCACTCTTCCTTTAGCCTTAAATAATAATGCTGATCAACATTGTGAAATTGTAGTAGACATTAGTGAGATAATATACCTGACATACTTTGAACTCCTAAAAATGCTTCATTTTTCAGACATTCTAATCCACTGTAAAGTTGCTTGTTTGCCTTGCATTCTACAATATGTGTGGTAGCAGGAGATGAAAAGGAAGTTATCTGCAAAAGTATATTCTTCTGCATGGTAATGTAAAGTCAATATTTAATGACCAAGCACACAAAATATTTGTAGCTTAATATAGTTTCTGGGACCGCCATAATGTGGCATGTGGTTTAACTGGTTGGTGTTTACCTTCATGCAGTTAATACACATTCTTCATGCACATTTGTGAAACAGTTTCCCGGTTTGGAGACAAATTCTTTGGGCCACTGCTGATGTTTTGGCTTTATCAGCAGTATGAAAAATGTTCTGGTCTTTTTCGGTTTCACCAATGGCTGCCTAACAACTGGTGAGAAACAGAACTTAATACACAAAATTTATAAATCAAAATTCATGACTTTGCAAGAGAATACTGGAATGCATTAACATTGTAATGACTGTTGTGGTTATTCTGACACCCTGAGAAGCAGTTAAATTGATTTAACTTGAACTTTTCTTCTAGATGAGCATAGTTAGGTTTGCAGGCTGCAGTTCCAGTCTGTATACAGCTGCTCAAAGGCTGACGAAAGTTGGCCATTGCTAGAGTTGTGAAATCTGTCTTGGTAAAATCCTAGAGCAGCCTCTTTCAACTTTTTGACTGTGGAGAAGCCCCTGAAATCTTTCAAGCTTTGAGGAGGTGATGTCAGCTGGTCATACCTCCCTGTCTCTCTCCCCCCCCCATACCCCCAGAAGTGCTATCACCACCTGTGTTAACAAACAGGCTTGTGGACAGAAGGGGGGAGAACCAGGAGGTAATTTAAGGTGGGAATAGTCATACCAAGTTCCATCCCCCCCCCCCAGGCACAGAAATTACGAGGGGTGGAAGGGGAGCAATGGAAGCTGCCAGCTCCCTACATTAGGGCCAAGTCCATTAAGGCAGATTACTTCTCTACACAGGATAGGTAACTTCTTTCACCATTCCCCTTAAAGTTCCTTCTCTTCACCCCTTCCTTCAATTGTCCATTCTGATGTACTGTGGATAAATATTGTGCCAGTTCAGGTTCTGATGATCCCTCTGGCCCAATGATTGTTGAAACATAAAATGAGCCTTGCTATATTAGATCAGAAGTCCACTTTGCTTCCCATGCAGTTTATCACAGTGGTCAACCAGATGTTCCCAGGAGGCTGCAAGCTGGGAATGATGGAAGTAGAAAACTAGTTTGGATACAGTCATTGACTGCACTCTTCGTGGTCTGCTCCCTTAGAGCTGTCTTATCTAGTAACCCATGTGTTGCAGGCTTTTTCTGCAGTTGGACCAGACCTCTGGAATAGGCAAGGTGTGCTGTTCATATCTTATGTGCTGTTTTTTATATTGCTGATTTACTTTTATGTTGTTTTGTTAGGGTCCTTGAGTCCAAGGAGATAATGTATGTATAAATTAAAAAAGGAAATTTAGGAAATATCTCTATTTCATTTACCATTTTTCCTAGAGTACAGGAGCAAGAGGAAGGGTACTCTGCCATTGATCAGGGCAATAAGAGCTGCAGGATAGCTATACTACTTCCAGTCATGTAAGAACACTAGCAAAGATCAACGTGGCCCATTTCTAACTGGTTTGACAATCTCCTACTTATTCAATCAGTTACCTTTTATGTTTCTCTCTTTAGAATCTGATTGTTAGGGTTTGGCCGGTCTCTTTCTATCAGTGTAAACCATTTGTGGAATGATTGTCATAAATCATAAAAGTAAAAGCATGGATTTATTTATCTGTTCCACTTGATATTTCTGTTAAGGCCTGGGAGGAGGCTAAACAAAAATGAGTGTGTATATGTATGCGAGGTGGAATGAGCTAGCTGTCTCAATCCCAAAACACCATTCTGGCCAATTACTGCAGCATCGTGATATCAAAACAAACCCAATTCCATTGTTCCTCAACCAGTTGGAATAATCACCTGGATTTCAGCCTGTGGAATGAGGGAAGAGGAAGGAGGCACCAGGCATGACCTGGCAACTGGTAGGAGATGGGAAGGCATACTGTCATCAACTGCATGCAATAATATCACTTCTGGAACAACACAGAAGCTCTGGCATTTTGCTAGGATGATACTCTAACACTCCCCTGAAAACTCTTAGGAAACCACAAAGTTTTCTGGGCAAGTGCTAGAATATTGCTTTGGTACAATGCTGACACTTCTGCCTTACACCAGAAGTGAAATTGTTGTGCAGGAATCATGACTGCAGCCCTGACATTTGTCTGGCCTGTTTCTGCCTGCTGACTGCTGAATGTAAGTAAATACTGGTCAAAATTGCCAGGAAATGGCCCATCACATGCAGGCAACCAGGAAGTGTACTTGAAGTTAGTATCAATACAAGCATTTTGATAGTTATAAAAGGTAAAGGTAAAGGTATCCCCTGTGCAAGCACCGAGTCATGTCTGACCTTTGGGGTGACGCCCTCCAGGGTTTTCATGGCAGACTCAATACAGGGTGGTTTGTCAGTGCCTTCCCCAGTCATTACCGTTTACCCCCCAGCAAGCTGGGTACTTATTTTACCGACCTCGGGTCGATGGAAGGCTGAGTCAACCTTGAACCGGCTGCTGGGACTGAACTCCCAGTCCCATGGGCAGAGCTTTCAGACTGCATGTCTGCTGCCTTACCACTCTGTGCCACAAGAGACTCTTTTGATAGTTATAGTCAGTATCAAATACACTAATGCAAACAACTTGTGGCAGGAATCCTCCACAAATCACTTGTTTTCTGTAATATACTGCCTGATGGTGCTGAGAAAGTTGGGATCTTCTGTTGTGTTTTAAGTGTCTTTCCTATATATGGACTCCATGACTAAATTGACTCCATTCTGGGAGGCTTTTCTGTATCATTTTTTAAACATGTTTTCTGCATTGTGGACATCAGCGTAGAAGAACTGTAGTCCTTTGTATGCCATGTATTTTGCTTCCAGGTTTTTCACTCTTGAAGTGCAACCTGAATTTTCCTTCCAATGAAAGTTCAATGCAAGTCATTTCTGTAATGGCTGTAAGACTCAACTTGCAGAGGTTTTCTAACAACAAATTAACCCCTGTTGTCTATAAAAGTTTGCCCAGCAATAGGATGATAATGAAATGTAGGAGCATATAGAATATTAATTCAAAAGCTGCCCCGAACAAAATCTTCTGGTGAATTTGTTGCTTAAATTGTGTTCTAATCTTGCAATGGCTTATATATGAGTTTTGTTCCTTGTAAACTGTTTTGAATTTTTAAAGACAATTTTAAAAGACAATTCTACAAACAAATCATAAGGTTTATTGAGAAATTTCAGCACAGCGTTTTCCATATGTTATATTAGTTGTTGCAGTGCAGGAAGTTATTTGGGCTAATTCAAGTAAGTGTTCCTTCTCATATCTAAAGTTTGTTGTGAAAACACCCATGAAAACTGTGGCCATTCCTGCACCCATTAAATGTAATGTAATGTTTGCCAAAAGAAGTCACTATATTCCAGCCCCTCCATTTGATGTTGCCAACATCCAGCATCTGGGCTGTAACCGGAACGCTACATCCTCCATTTTAAAGTGCTAGTTGGGGAATCACATAAAGTGGATTCCCCAACCTACTTAGCGCTAACTACCAGAGAGCAACCAGCACGGGGAAGGTATGGAGGCTCAAACGCACTAAAGTTGCCTGCTTTGTCTCGCCCTCGCACCTGCCTCCCTCTCCCTTGTTCCCGGGGAGGGGAATTTCCTTTTAAAAATGGGTAACTTTCTGGAACAACAAATAGGTGGACAAGCGTGCAGGTGATGCCAGAATTTTTTTTTCAAAGTTGTAACACAAAGCAAATCTCTCTAAAGTTTTCTGTCCCCCCCAATCAGGAACAAGATTAATTTTTAAAAGTATCAAAGGATTTGTGATCCCATAAGTAGTGGTGTTCAAAAAGCACTGTGTTTCTATGACTCTATGCATAGGCATTTTGACAGAGAAGTACGATTAAAAAAAAATTAGTGCGCATCACGAAGCCTTTAAAATATGGAGAAAGGGGATTGGTTGCCTGGATTGATTGACAGACGGAAGCGAGATGTGTATAAGGTGCATTGCTCTCTTCCGCCATTACCAGCAGCAGATGTGGAGAGTAAGGCATGTGAAAAGAAGGCAGACAAAGGCGAGACAGCAAAAAGGTGAGGAGGGGCTGGGAAGCACAATAAAATTTAGTGCTTTGCCATTCAGCTGGCGTAATGCCCTTCACACTTGTACTTACAATGAGATTATTATGCAAAATGCATGTGCATTTTATTTGGAAGGTTTGTGGACAAGCAGGTGATTCTTAGTGCCACACAAGAAAGCAAACTTTCTTAGGAGGGAAGATATTATGCCCCTTCACTGTTAAATTGTATGAAATATTCACACCTGAATATTCAGCTCCTTACATTGGAGAGCCAGTTTGGTGTAGTGGTTAGGAGTGCGGACTTCTAATCTGGCATGCCGGGTTCGATTCTGCACTCCCCCACATGCAACCATCTGGGTGACCTTGGGCTCGCCACAGCACTGATAAAACTGTTCTGACAGGGCAGTGATATCAGGGCTCTCTCAGCCTCACCCACCCCACAGGGTGTCTGTTGTGGGGAGAGGAATGGGAAGGCGACTGTAAGCCGCTTTGAGCCTCCTTTGGGTAGGGAAAAGCGGCATCTTCTTCTTCTTCTTCAAAAGAATATTTTGACCTGGATGTTGGGATGTCTTCTTAGCTGCATTACAGTATGTCGTGTTATAGCCAGAGGAAAAGAGCATGTATATGACTGGAGGTCCCAAATAAAAATGTATGGTAAAAAGTACAACAGCACACTGACATACACTGAAGGAGTTGCAGTTTCTGACTTCAGTTTATTAAGTTCAAACAAGCCTGATTTAAATCTCACAGTAGGCATCTGTTCACTGTGTGCTGATTTTGGGTAAGCTACTATTTTTCAGCCTTACTCTGTTATCTGTAGTATGGGACTAATAATACTGACCAACATCATACAGTCTGGAATGGTGATGTGGTGTTTATGAATTGATTCATTTATAATTTGATTTTTATACCGTTGCTCCCAGTGAACTGGCTTGCAGCCTTTTACAACATACATATCAAACCTTTTACAACATACATATCAAAACCTAGTTACATTGAAATCTGATAACAGTAAAATTCCCAAATCTTACCCCAATGAAATAAAACACAAATAAACAATAAAATACGATATTACAAGATGTCAGTACAACTAGAAGATCTCCCCAGCCTCCAGTGCAGTTGATTCTGTGGCTGGAGTGGCTAGGAATATGGAATATAGCAGGGTAGTTCTATATTGTCCTAATACCCAAGAATCGGGGGGAGGGGGTTGAATTCCTTTGGTACTCATCACGCCCAGCCTCAACCAAACACCTGGTGGAAGAGCTCCATTTTGCACTGTTCCTTTGAACTTTTGGGGAAGGCTCTGCATAAATACTGTTATAAAGACGACAGTTTGAATTTTCAGTGTTTGTAGTATTCTATCACTACTGGGCACATTTTCTAAAATAGGGGGGAAGGAACATGCAAAATACATTGAAAGAACATTATGTCAGCAGGTTTCATAAACATGGTGTAAGGAAATGAAATTTCATGGTTTAATAATAAATCCTCTAAGTCTTTTTATGTCTTTTTTTAAAATCAAATGAAAGTGAGTGGGACTCGTTCCCCACTCACGAGCAGGTGCAAATCACTCCTGCATAAGATCACGAGCAGGTGCAAATCACCTCTGTACCCCTTCAGTTATGGATTACGGATTTTAAAAAGGATTACATGAGAGTTCTTTGTCTGTTTGATTATAAACATTTGGGCCTTCCCTCCACCCCAACCATAAAGCATATATATAATGTATAATAAATGTAACTAATGGCTTCAGCTGCTGACATACCTGAACTTATTAGTAAAATTGCTTTTAAGTAGTCTGATACTTAGAAGATGTGAAGAGGACATTAATACAATGTAAGACTAGTGTACAATTTACAATACGGTTTTGTGACCTTTTTATTATACTGTTTTATACAGTGCTAGGCACTGTAGATCAATCATCAGAAAGGCCAAAGCTGAGAGTGAGCTAAGATTGGCCAGGAAAGCCCATTGTAACAAGATAAGATTTTTCAGTTATGTGAGGAGCAAACGAAAAGTAAAGGAGGCAATAGGTCCACTGTTGGGGGCGGATGGACAAACTCTAACGGAAGATGCAGAGAAAGCAGAAAGGCTTAATGCCTATTTTACAACTGTTTTTTCCCACAGGTTAAAGGGTTTAGGCACATCTAGAGATGGCAGTAGCCAAAGGATAGTGTCTGGGTGGCAGGTTGACATGGATAGAGAGGTTGTCGAGAGGCATTTAGCCGCACTGGATGAGTTCAAATCCCCTGGGCTGGATGAAATGCACCCGAGAGTGCTCAAAGAACTTTCAGGAGAACTTGCAGAACCCTTGTCCATCATCTTCGGGACCTCTTTAAGGACTGGAGATGTCCTGGAGGACTGGAAGAGAGCAAACATTATTCCAATCTTCAAAAAAGGGAGGAAGGATGACCCGGGAAACTACAGACCAGTGAGTCTGACCTCTGTTGTGGGGAAGATAATGGAGCATATATTAAAGGGAGCGATCTGCAAACATCTGGAATTTGGTGATCCAAGGAAGTCAGCATGGATTTGTTTCCAACAGGTCCTGTCAGACCAACCTGGTTTCCTTTTTTGACCAAGTAACAGGTTTGCTGGATCGTGGAAATTCGGTTGATGTCGTTTACTTGGATTTTAGTAAAGCTTTTGATAAGATTCCCCATGATGTTCTGGTGGATAAGTTGAAGGACTGCAATCTGGATTTTCAGATAGTTAGGTGGATAGGGAATTGGTTAGAGAACCGCACTCAAAGAGTTGTTGTCAGTGGTGTTTCATCAGACTGGAGAGAGGTGAGTAGCGGGGTACCTCAGGGCTCGGTGCTCGGCCCGGTACTTTTTAACATATTTATTAATGATCTAGATGAGGGGGTGAAGGGACTACTCATCAAGTTTGCAGATGACACCAAATTGGGAGGACTGGCAAATACTCCGGAAGATAGAGACAGAGTTCAACGAGATCTGAACACGATGGGAAAATGGGCAAATAAGAACAAGATGCAATTTAATAAAGATAAGTGTAAAGTTCTGCATCTGGGTCAGAAAAATGAAAAGCATGCCTACTGGATGGGGGTAACACTGTGTGTGAACGAGACCTTGGGGTACTTGTGGATTGTAAACTAAACATGAGCAGGCAGTGTGATGCAGTGGTAAAAAAGGCAAATGCCATTTTGGGCTGTATCAACAGGGGCATCACATTAAAATCACAAGATGTCATAGTCCCATTGTATACGGCACTGGTCAGACCACACCTGGAGTACTGTGTGCAGTTCTGGAGGCCTCACTTCAAGAAGGACGTAGATAACATTGAAAGGGTACAGAGAAGAGCGACAAAGATGATCTGGGGCCAAGGGACCGAGCCCTATGAAGATAGGTTGAGGGACTTGGGAATGTTCAGCCTGGAGAAAAGGAGGATGAGAGGGGACATGATAGCCCTCTTTAAGTATTTGAAAGGTTGTCACTTGGAGGAGGGCAGGATGCTGTTTCCGTTGACTGCAGAGGAGAGGACACGCAGTAATGGGTTTAAACTATAAGTACAACGATATAGGCTAGATATCAGGAAAAAATTTTTCACAGTCAGAGTAGTTCAGCAGTGGAATAGGCTGCCTAAGGAGGTGGTGAATTCCCCCTCACTGGCAGTCTTCAAGCTAAGGTTGGAAAAACACTTTTCTTGGATGCTTTAGAATGCTTAGGGCTGATCCAGCGTAGAGCAGGGGGTTGGACTAGATGGCCTGTATGGCCCCTCCCAACTCTATGATTCTGATTCTTTTAGCCTTAAAGGGCCTGTTAAGAGAAACTGTATGAATATAGTAGCAATACGCATTATCGAACACCAAATAATGAAAACAGGCAAATTCATAATACCCCATAGTCTGTCTTTCTCTCAGCCATAACAGGACTGGAATAGCGTTTTACATGCTGTTGTGCAGGAAACTGACGTAATAGAATCAATTTATACCCCTGGACAGTAAATTCATTCCTATATCTTCTATTTTGGAATACCATTGGTTGCTTTAAGGCATTTTGAGGTATGAAAATCGTGCCTTGATGATTCAATTAAGAAAACCTTCTGTGCTTCTGGATTAATGTTCTCGCCACAGCACTTGCTTCAGTTCAGAGTGTTCTTCTTACCTGTCCTCTTCCTTTTCATCTACTCTTATTGTGAATCTTGTGAACTCTAATGGCATTAGGCTTTCAGTATGGCTGTTCCATGAGGGGAAACCCCAAAAAAGAGAACTAGTCTGGAGTGGTATTTTGATGAAGCTTCAAACAGCTGACACATGGTCAGAGATGGAAACTTGTAGCCACTGAGCCATTGCTGATAGAATGGAAAGATCTAGGCAACTCCCTAGAAAAGAGGCTAAATGGAGGAAGGGAAGACTAAAGGACATGCAAGGAAATGTAATATGTGCTGTGTTTATAGTTGAACCATGTTGCAAAACTGTCCTGACCTGTGAGCAACGTTCTGCTTTGAGTCTTCTGAGATGTTAATTTCATTGCCATCCTGGGTCTCTACCCCATGGTGCATTGCTCTCCCAAGTTTATCTAACTCCTGGAGGGGAGTCTTTGCTTCTTTCTGGGTATTTATGCTCCCACCAGCTGGTCATTTAGAGCAGTTGTTCCCAACCTTTTTATCACCAGGGACCAGTCAATGCTTGACAATTTTACTGAGGCCCTGGGAGGTTAGTCTTTTGCCAAGGGACGTTGCAGCCACCTGAACCCCTGCTCTGCTTGCTTTCCTGTCGGTGCCCCTGACTTCCCACTGCCCACTGGTGGGTGTTGCCAGCAGCAGTTGCGCCGTGCCACGCCAAGGGGGGAGCCCCAGCCATGGTGACCACCGGAGAACACCAAAGGTGAGCCAGCGGCAGAGTGGCAGGGCAGCCCCCGAGGCAGCAGCCAGGGAGGACGAGGAGGAGCCGCGGCCCAGTACTGACTGATCCATGGACTGGGACCGGTCTCTGGACTGGGGGTTGCGGAACGTTGAAATCTACTGCCAAGAGGATTAGCACCTCTAGCACTCTGTTGCAGTTTAGAGGCTCCATTGGGGCTTGCAATTCCTGCTTATTCCAGTTAGCATCTGCAGGGACATGTTCCCCCACTCAACTGACCAATCACATCTTTCCCCAGCACCCTTTTAATAAAGTGCTCGAATGGCTTTAATATGGCTATAAAGAACAAGCTTCCAACATTTAAAGTAATAAGACATTTATTAAAAAGAATATCCACACATATACTCTGAACAAGCAAGGAGAAAAGATGAAGGAAACATAGGGTCATATGCCTCTCCAGTATGCATACCTGACAGTTGTGTTCTACAGTAGTCTATTTGCATTTTAAAATCACAGCATTCTATCAGTCATCCTTTGCTGTGGGGCTCAGACCTGACTGCCTGCCTTTTATTAGCTCCATGTTGTAATGGCAGCCATCAAGGTGGAGCCCAGGTGTGTGAGTTAATTTTTGCAAGTTATATGGATATATATAACTTCATGTGCATTTCATGTGCATGCACAGTTCAGAAAATGTCTTCGCCAATCATTACATATAGTTAGAGAAAGGGTCAAGTGATAGTTGCCAGAAAGGGATAATTGGAGTCAAGGTACATAAGTAATTGAATGATAAATATAGCCACGATTGAATTAAAGCAGTTGGTAAAATGTATGTATAGCAGCAAATTAGCATATAGGTAATACAGTTAACAAACGGATGTGAGAACTGAATTACTTAGCATGTATCATGAAACAAGAACTCAATATCTCTGTTAAACCATGGGATTACTACTGGCCTGATTGTTGTAATTCCTTGGAATTAAACAATCTCCTTTTCTAGTGTTTCTGAATTTTTTAAAATAATAAAATAGCTATTTTGAAGTCTTTTATTGAATGTCCTGGGTGGTAGAAATGTTATCCTACAGATTTTTTATTTTTTTTATTCTTGTGGCCAGATTTGTGTCCATTAATGTCATATGGTTTCAACAGTTTTCTTTATGCAGTGAACTGATGGGCATCGTTGGAATTTAATGGCATATACAAGGTTGGAAGATGAGTTATTGGATGAATTTGAGATGGCATAATTATTAGGTCCAGTGGCTGTGTAGTCTGGGTATATGAGGCAGCAAAGTTAGTATCTGGGTTTATTGCAAACTCTATGAGCAGTGTCCTTGTTCAAATTAGATGTTTTATTGTGGATGAAGAGTTATTTACGATTGGCAGGGTGGTGGTGGTGTCTGTCTGTAGGGAAGAAAAGGTTTACTCCCAGTACTTGTGAAAAAGAATTGTCATTGTTCAGTAGAGATTGTAAGTAGCTGTATTGAACTGGTTTGAGTTGAGCACTGTATGTGACCACTAGTGAAGTCAGACAAACAGGAGAGACACAATCTGTTATTTGGCTTCCCCATGTCTCTGTCCCTTCCTAGGTGTGACATTATTGCCAGGTTTTAAGATGGCCCTGCAGATTGTTCTCTGCTGGCTACAAATATTTGCATAACCAAATCTTAAGTACTGGGTGCTTGTGAGAGCTGTTGTGGGTGAGGCTTGAGAGCAATTAACCAGTCTCCTCTGTTTTGTTTTGTTTTTATAACTGACAGAAAAATGTCTTAGAATAAATGTGGGAGGAGGTTGTATCTCCCAGTGGGTTGTAGCCCAAACTGGAGGGTATTTCTCCACAAATATTTTCAAATGAAAATGAGGTATGATGTAAACCATTTCCTGCACTTGCTCTGAGGAAAGGAACTAGAGAACGTCTATGGAACTGTTGCCTAGAAACTGCCTTTCATAAAATCCCCTGTTCCAGTCTCACAGTGTACAGCTGTCTGTTAGATTGCATTCTCTCTCTCTCCACAGTTTCATAACTGCTATTAAGAAATGCATTTGAAACTCTCTTGATTTTGTTTCATATATGAATACTGTTAGTATAAGAGAATTCATAAGCAAAATGGAACATACAAATGGAGCCAATGCTGGCTTTATATTAAGAGAATTTTTTAAATCAAGCTGGTGTAAGCCTCACATGTGCAGTAAGTCCTGGATTGCCTTGCATCCTTACATCAAAACTAAAACAGGTAATTTTCATACTATAGGAAACATATTTTTTAAAAATTAAATGTATTACATTTTAATGGTTTTAGCACCCCCTCCTCATCCCTCTTTCTCTTGAACTTTAACTCAGGTTAATCGCTTCTGTGATAAACTATAATTTGTCATTTTATGAATAACAAATTTATGTTTATAGATTCAGTTGGGTAGCCATAATGGTCTAAAGCAATAGAACAAAGTTTGAGTCAAGTGGCACCTTTAAAACCAACAAAATTGTATTCAAGATGTAAGCTTTCATGTGTATAATACATGAACAAATAGAAAGAATTGTAATTGTATTATATTATTCAATTTCTATAACTGCCCCTTTTGGCATAGCCATCTTGGGGCAGTTTACAACTTTTCAGTAAAACAATTTAGTTAAATAAAACAGGAATTACAAGTTCATGTATATAATAGAGGGTGAGCCAGCCATAAATGAGTATATAGCATAATAAAGAAGTTTAACTGATTCTAAGGCCTAATAGGAAGAATATGCTAAGTTTATGAGGTTATCATTTGCTTGGGTCCAACTCTGAGGGAAAAACAGCATGAAGCTACTAAAGAGATTATGAGCTATTATTTATTTATTTGATTGATTGATTGATTTCTATGCCGCCCTTCCATATGGCTCAGGGCGGTTTACATACAATATCATAGGGGGATACATGGAACGAGTCAACATACAACATAGTCAATATACAACAATAACAATCCAACAGTGGTTCTAAACAACACAACTTCAGTGATCCCAACAATAACAACATAACAAGCTAAACCCCCTAGAGAGGTCAGACTGCTTCATGCCATGGAGGGGATGACTGAGGGGGGACCTGTGGTCTGTCTCAGCAAATGCCTGGTGGAGGAGCTCCTTTTTGCAGACCCTGTGGAACTGTGGGAGTTTGGGCAGGGCCCTGATCTCTTCAGGGAGCTCGTTCCACCAGGTGGGGGCCAGGATGGAAAAAGCTCTGGCCCTTGTTGAGGACCAACGAGCCAGTTTGGTGTAGTGGTTAGGAGTGCGGACTTGTAATCTGGCATGCCAGGTTCGATTCTGCGCTCCCCCACATGCAACCAGCTGGGTGACCTTGGGCTCGCCACGGCACTGATAAAACTGTTCTGACCGGGCAGTGATATCAGGGCTCTCTCAGCCTCACCCACCCCACAGGGTGTCTGTTGTGGGGAGATGAATGGGAAGGCGACTGTAAGCCGCTTTGAGCCTCCTTCGGGTAGGGAAAAGCGGCATATAAGAACCAACTCTTCTTCTTCTTCTTCTTCTTGTTTGGGGTCAGGGATCACCAGCCAGTTGACAGTGGCAGAGCGTAATGCTCCGTATTATGTTCAGTATTAGTTTTCTATTTCCAATTTATTCTATTTCTGTTATTATCGTTAACAGATAATAACATAATAAATTGTTAATAATAACAATTTATTCTATTTCTGTTATTATCGTTAACAGATAATGAGTAATCTTAATACAATACTCATAGGCAAAAGACATGGAGACAATTTCTGCATGTGTAAGAGAGTATTTCAAAAGTACAGGTGAACTGGCTCAGACAACCTTTAGATAAAGCTTTGTGGGAACTGCAGCTTGTTCTTGAGAGGCATTTTAGGAATATATGGCTTTTCAGAGGGCTTGCATGCTATAGTAAAAACACTGAAGACACTGAGTTGCCGTACACACTGGCATTTTCGTATTCTCTGCTGCTTGTAGGATTACAGACAAATTCTTTAACTTGCTTTCAGATTTGAGCTTGAAGGAAAGGCATTTGTCATATTCTTTCTTCTTCCCTTGAGAATAGGGCTACCAACTCTAGGTTGGGAGATTTCTAGAGATTTGGAGGTAGAGCCTACTGAAGTATGCTTAGTGATCTGTGGCATGGATATTTGCATGCCTTCTCACTCTGAGTGTTCTGGGGTATGCAAAGATAGAAGGGGAAATCATTTGAATGTGCTGCTCTACTGTAACAAGGAGCAGCCATCCCAGTTTTTATTTATTTATTTTATATACCCTCTCAGCACAACTGTTTGGGGACAGTTTACAACATAAAACAATAATAAAATAGCAGTTAAAACCAATTAAATGAACCAGTGCATTGTAATTGCCAGATTTGCTGAAAGTGTATTATGGGCAGTCTTTTGTATAATATGTCAAACTTAAATACATGTTTTCTAAAGCAGTACTTGATATTATAGGGCAAGACTTCCATCTCTTATGAGGGGTAACATACTCTGCATTTTAAGTTATTGGGTTGGGATAGATTAAGATGGTAAGTACTATGCTTCTACAAACTGAAGGCTTAATACTATCAGACTAAAATTATGTATGAGTTCAAAATGTAAACTTTTTATGAATTCATAATTTTGAGAATTGAATGTAGAAGCCCAATAGCTTGTAGGAGGGCAAACTGGTGCAAGCTGTGACAAAATATTGGAATGTAGAATGTGAGGCAGTGTTACCTACACAAACTGAGAGTGAACTACCTTCTAGCGCATTTCAAAGTATTTGTGGCACAGTTTGTGCAAGGTACCCAGTAAGTTAAAGTATGTATCGAGAATGGTATATTAGAATACTAGCTTCAAAGCCCGTTCATAAGAACAGGCTTTCAACGCCCCCCCCCCCGGTGAGACCATGGGCCGGGAGGAAGCCATCCTCGCCCCTCTCCCACCAACCGAATGGCATCCCCCCGGGCCACGAAGCGGACCCGTGGCCTCACATAGGCCGCAAGTGTGCTTCACGGCCCGGGGGGGAAGCCATCCTCGCCCCCTGCAACAGTGCAGCTTCTCCCCAGGCCACGAAGCTTCGCCCGGGGGGAAGCTGCCCAGTTGTGGGGGGGCAGGATAGCCGCAGGGGTGCTTTGCAAGGCTGTGGGTGTGCTTGGCAGCCCAGGGGGAAGCCATCCTTGCCCCCCTCCACCCCAACCGCAAAGCTGCGCGCAGCCTGGCAAGCACACCAGCGCCTCTGTGAGGTGCCGGGTGTGCTTGCCGGCTGGGGCAGGAGCTGTAGGGGCAGGGCCAACCAGGGTGCAGCTAGTTGCACCCTGATTGGCCCTATTTCCAACTTGGGCAGCTGGACCGTTCCACCCCCCAGGCTGTTTCATAAATTTATAAGGGATAACCATGGATAACAATGATTTAGGCTCACTGGTTACCAGTATCTGTAGCATCTATCATTCTGTGTGCTGGTCACTGCAGGTTTCTACATATCATCATGGTGTAGTTGTTCATGTAGATGTTACCGAGAACTGAGGTGGAATGGCAGGTGCCTGACAAGAAAGGTTAGCTAAGAGAATTAGTGCAATTGGGAGAATCGGAAAGGCTATTTACTCCATGTAAAAATGTACTAGGAATTGCTGGCTTATGGCTATAACTGCAACTTCCCTCATGTGTGGGAAGAGAATGAGGTTGGATGAAGAAGTGATCACAGTATGCTTTTCTTCAGCAGACACAAGGTCTTACAGCTGGGTTGCAGACTCTCATTTGGCTGAGTGACCAGTTGAACTCTGATGGTGTTAGAAGAGAGCAAATTCAATGCTTCTTCCAGTCTCCTCAAGCCACTCTGCTGCTTGTTTTGAAGGAAGAACTTGGCTGGGTGTTCTGCCAGTCACAGGGCAAACAGCAGGAATTTAGTTGGGTTATCAGGAGGTATATGTAGCTGTATTTCCCCTGGCCAGCTGACTCCCAGCTGCTTGCTTCAGAGACTGCCCTGCCTTTGAGGCACATGTTGTGAAAAAAAAGAGAGTGCTTACCAAGAACCAGAATCAAGAACTCCCCATAGCTGCCTCTCAAACCCTTCCAACTCACAGTCCTCACTCATCCAGGGAAGTCTCATAGTGCTTGAACGATCTTCATCCCAGCAAGAATACCGGCAAGGAAAATCAACCTGGCTCCAGCTGGATTTAAATACCAGTTGAGCTCACTTTTCTTTTCTGGCCCTTCCCCTGTTGAAGGAGCTTAGGGCCTGTGTCCTATTTTAATTAATGTACAGTCGATAGTTAATGTAAAGTGGAAAAATACATGACTTTTTGTATAGTTTTGTTTTGCCTTTGTTGACACTTGACATGACTTGGACGGTTTGTTTCCTTTCTTAGGGAGCCTCACTTTGTTGAACTTTGGGAATCACTGCTTTATTGTATTCTGGGATAAATGTTGAGGAAAAAATGGAAGAATAAGTCAATTTTTAACTCATGTAAACTTCTGGACAGATGCCTGTGGAAATTTTAGAGACATTTAGTGTAAGAAATTGAAACTTCTGTAGCTTGATGAAGAACAGATGCCAGGGAACTTTGTGGGGGGGCTGAGTGGGAATGTTTGTATTATCATTACAATCTCTTCTTCCCCTCCCTCAAGCATGCAAGAATGTATAGTAAAACTGGAGCTGTTTGTGTGACCAAACTTTTACCTGGAGGATATAACATTTTGCTGACAAAATTGATTGGGATTGGAATGCACTGGAGAGGTTGCAATCTAAAAACAGGACTCTCCTCTCAAAGAGATTTTTAAAAACTCATCAATTTAATGCAATTCATTAGATTCCTGCAAGCCTTGGTATACTAAAAGAACACTATTCTATTTATATGTGGGAAGTTGGATGCAAATGAGCACAGAGCAATTCTTTTTATTAAAAGAAAATTGTGTAAACCCACAAGTTTAACTATATAGCTTAACTAAAAAAAATCTGTACAGAGATTGGAGCCATATGCTTAATTCCATATTTAGAAGCCGCTTCAAGGGCTTCTTTTTCTGTCATTCCTTTTACCAGTTTGTCTATAGTTTTATAGATGATGGTGAACATAGTGCTAAGCACTATGCATCTTGCTTCCTAATAGTTCCTCAAATCCCTGCTGGATCAGACAAATGGTCCATCTAGTTCAGCATACTATCTCACACTGTAGCCATCCAGTACTTCTGGAGAGCCAGAGACTTTATCTTGATATTGCCTCCTGGCTCTGGGATTCTAATTTTTAGTGCCCCTGAATGCGGAGGTTCCCCCCGTCACCATAGCCACTGATAGCCCTATCCTCCATGAATCTGTCCAATTCCCTTTTAATGCTATTTATTCCTGTGGCTATCACAACACCCTCTGGCAGAGAATTTCACATTTTAATCACTCCCTGTATATTTCCTTTTGTCTGTCCTGAAACTACTGTGCATCACCTTAATTGAATTTCCTCAATTTCTAATATTTTGGGAGAGGGAGAAAAATTTCTCTGTCAACTCTTTGTCAACCACACAAAATGTTATAAACTTCTAGTACAGTGGTTCTCAACCTGGGGGGCGGGACCCCTTTGAGGGCTGAATGACCTTTTCCCAGGGGTCACGGCAGGACGAGCAATTTGGCCGGAAGGGGGGTGCTGCCACTGTTGCTGCTGTTCCTGAAGGCACCCGTGTTAGGCCACCAGCTTCTCCAGCAGTGCTTCCCCACGCAGCGCAGTCTCCCACCAGGCATTCCAGGTGGTGGTGCAGGTCAGCAGGACAAGAAGCAGAACTAAGAAAACCCCGGGTTTGGGTTAACACATTCATCTACTCTGACCCCAAGATCTTTTTTCCTCTCAATCTCAGCAAGTTCAGACTCATTCTCCTACACTTGAAATTGGGATTTTTTGTCCCAGGGTATATCACCTTACACTTCACAACTCTGAACTAGGATAACTGCATCCTTTGCTTGCTCCATTATTATAGAATCATAGAATAATAGAGTTGGAAGGGTCCTCATCCCATTGGTTTTGGTCCATCCCTCTGGGGCAAGAGAGAACAACTTTGCTCCATCGTCTATATGGCAGCCTTTTAAATACTGGAAGATGGTTTTCAGATCCCCTCTCAGTCATCTCCTCTCCAAGCTAAACATACCTAGCTCCCTCAACCTTTCTTCATACGTCTTGGTATCCAAACCCCTCACCATCTTTGTTGCCTTCCTCTGGACACGCTCCAGTTTGTCAACATCCCTCTTCAACTGGGGTGCCCAAAACAGGACACAGTACTCCCAAGTGAAACCGAACCAGAGCAGAGGACAGCGGTACGAACCAGAGCACAGGACACCTCCTGTGATCTGGACACGATACAGTCCAAAATCCCATCTGCCTTTTTACCCACTTGAGTCTCACTGCTGACTGGTTTGTATGGTTTACTGAATGTATCGTTTACTAAGAATCCTAGATCCTTTTTGCACATGCTACTGCCAAGACAAGTCTCCCCCAACCTATATTGGTGCATTTTGTTTTTCCTACCTAAATGCAGAACTTTACATTTATTGAACTTCATTTTATTCTGTTTAGCCCACTTCTCGAGCCTATCAAAATCATGCTGTGTTCTGTTTCTGTCTTCGGTTGTGTTTGCTACCCCTCCCAGTTTAGTATCGTTTGCAAATTTAATAAGTATCCCCTCTAATCCCTCATCCAAATCATTTATAAATATGTTGAACAACACAGGCCCCTGGGGTACTCCACTGATCACTCTTTTCCAAGAAGATGCTGAACCATTAACAAGTACCCTCTTGGTATGATCTGTCAACTAGTTATTGATCCACATGACAGAATTAGGATCCATACTGCATTTTATCAACTTGTGAACAAGAATATCATGTGGAACCTTATCAAAAGCTTTACTGAAATCCAGATAAACTATGTCCACGGCATTCCCCTGATCCAGCAAGGTAGTCACTTTCTCGAAGAAAGATATAAGGTAGGTCTTACATGACTTGTTCTTGTGAAACCTATGCTGAGTCTTAGAAATCACAGCTCTCAGTTCCAGCTGCTCAAGGACCAAGTGTTTGATGATTTGTTCCAAAATTTTGCCAGCTACAGATGTCAGGCTGATAGTTACCCAGATCCTCCTTTTCCCCTTTCTTGAAGATGGGGACAACATTTGCCCGCCTCCAATCATCTGTTACCTCATCTGTTCTCCAAGAAGTATCAAAAATCATGGACAGAGAGGAGACGACTGAAGATGGCGCCGTGCTAGTCCGATTTGCAATGGGCTCCCCAGCCAGGCAGAGGGCCAGGAGCAGAAGCACCTGGCCGACCTGAGCAAGATACGCAAATCTTGCTCACCGGTCACCCCAGGAACTGGGAACAGCATCCTGAGGGTCCTACAGATCTGCGGAGACTAAGTTCTCCGGATGACCGCTACCTGTGCTGGGGGTCATAATGGCGTCCTTGTCCTTGTAATAATCTTCTAAGCTTGGAACAACCAGCTGATCAAAGCCTGCACTTTTCCCAGACCATCTTTTTTTCTCCAGCTTGAAAAGAGCAGAAGTCTGAGGAACGCAAAGATTGTGAGTTTTCTGTTTGATCTTCTCTTCTTCAAAGCCAGGAATTAGCCCCCCTCCTTCCACCCTAACCAGTTTACAAGAGAATTCTTTCTTCAGACAGGAGGCAAGCCAGATAAATACACTAGTTAAAACTGACAACGAAAGAGTTTGAGAATTTGTTAATGAGAGCTCAGGGGAAGTTCCTGACAGAATACGGATATTTTTTTAACTGATAACGTCTGATCACCCGAACTCTCGCGAGACACTGTTACCGCATACTGCACACAGAAATGGAAAATCTAACAAATGCACAGATGTTTTATTTGTTAAACAAAAGCAACTTAGAGATACTGAAAGCAATCAAAAAGATTGAAAATGAAATTCAAGATACCAGAAAAGAGCTCTCAAACAGAATCGACGGTTTGAAGAAAACAGCTGATGAAAACACAAATCAGCTGGCAACACACCAAACGAGAATCCAATGTCCAGAAGTCAAACAATAGGAGTGGGAGAGAACTCTGGAAGCAGAATTCAAAGCTACGAGCATTAAAATTAAAGATGTCCCAGAAGAATTTGGGAAAACAGATCTAAGGAAGGAAATCACAAAAAGCCTGGAAGAGATTCGGATTGACAAAGTATACAGAGTCTATTCAAAGGCGACTGCACGCAAGAATCAACCAAGAGACATTTTTGGCCCGGACAGCTAGGCTGCCAGAAATACTCTATACAGAAACCATCAGGTGATACCGCTGAGTTGGGTGGATCAAGAAACACAAATACTTCAAGTCCTGCTAGCAGATACATCATGGAAAAGAGCACAATTTCATTTTCTGCGACCACCTGAAGAATGTGATGAACAGTGGAGCATTTACTTGGCTTTTTGTGGGAAAGACAGCAGTAATTCTTAGGTTAGGGTCAATATACGAAGGGAACTGTCTTTATATTACTTAAGATAATAATAGAATATACTCTCATAATAGATTATACTCTCATATGTATCAACAATTACTTTGCTAAGAAAGATGGTAATAACTTCTAGATTAGGACTAATATGTGATGGGAACTGAATATGTACGTTATAAGAGGATGGCAAACTATACTTTCACATGTATCAATAATTATTTGGTTAGCTGGTTGTCTCTTATTCTCTATAACTTAAGCGATGGGAACTGAGTACGTACTTTGAAAGATAAGAATGGATTGTGTTTTTACATGGGTCAATGATTATTCTGCCAGCTGGTTGTTTCCTTTTTTCCCTCTATTTCTCTGTAAATGCTTATACATATAATAAAAATAAAACATCCAAAAAAAAATCATGGACATGGGTTCAGAGATTACATCTACAAGTTCTTTTAGTACCCTTGGATGCCATTCATCTGGCCCAGAAGGCTTTGTTTCATTTAAAGAAACTAGGCGCTTGTGGACTGTTCCAACAGTGATCCTAGGGCACCATTCCCATCCCCCAATGTTGTGTTACGTGTTTGCCACATTGAGCCCTATTTTCCTCACAAGATAAAAGTGAGGAGAAATAGGGGTTAAGCAGTTCAGTTGCTTGCCATTTCACACTTGCAGAAACTTCTTATTGTTGGAATGGTTATTCATAATAATTGTATCATGAAGGTTGTTCTTTTATTAAATTAAGAGAACGGGAGTTGAAATGAAAAACAAGGGCAGTTCCTATATTCATTTTTGTCTATGTGATCCTTCTCATGGAGTACTGCACTTTTGGGCACCAGTATAAAATAGGAATTAAGAGCCTCTTGTGGCGCAGAGTGGTAAGGCAGCTGTCTGAAAGCTTTGCCCATAAGGCTGGGAGTTCAATCCCAGCAGCCGGCTCAAGGTTGACTCAGCCTTCCATCCTTCCGAGGTTGGTAAAATTTTACCTTTACCTTTACCTTTACCTATAAAATAGGTACATTTGGCTTGGTAGCTATTTCCATAATTACAGGCCAACATTGCCTGTGCAGGTTCATGTCAAGTAGAGCTTAATATAGTTGTGTTTGTATATGACTTGAATAAATAGACCTGGCTACCCTTTTTGCAAAAGCTTTTAAATCAATGTCTTGGATCAAACAGGATTTGTAGAGGCAGAAAGGGCAACAGTTTTCACTTGTTCCCACTGCAGACCTCCAACTCTCCATTTCCATGTTTCTAGGGTAGCAGTTCTCGACCTGGGGGTCATGGCTCCTGGGGGATTGATCGACCCTTTTCCCAGGGGTTGCCACCATTGTGTGGGCACTGCCACCACCTTCCTAACGGTGGGAGGGTTGCACGTGGCCGCTTTGGTGATCACGGAAGCCTGAGGCAGCCAGCGCTGGCTGCCTCAGGCTTCGGTGATCACCAGCGTGCCAGAGCATGCAACCCTACAACCCCCTTTGGGTCGCTGAGGCCATCGCCCCGCCTCCACTGCCATGCCATCACCGCGGTGATCATGGAGTATCAGTGTTCTAGGGGATCCACAGTCTTCCAGGAGTGTTATTGAGGGGAAGTTTGGATTGCACGGGGAAAGAGAAGGTGAGGAATCTCCACTGGCAAAAGTTTCTTCTGTCTGCTGGATATCCATTTTTGCAGAACAATGATAGTTTTAGTAGGATGAGCAGGCATTCTTCATCATAGACAAAATAAACAAAACTTTGTCATATGAATTTTTATCTTATAGGTTTTCTGAACCTAGCAGTCCAGCACTCAACTACTTTGTCTTGTGAAAAACTGTTGAGAGAAAGTATGAATGATGTTCTGAGCTTTGTCCTTTGTGGCCTGTAAGATGTAATGACTTTGGAAAGTCTTAGTGGGACAAATAGTTAAATTAATCTTAAAAGCACTGAGCCTCTAAATCTGACAGTTATGTAATCAGGTATCACTTCTGCATTTAAAAAACTCCTGATTAAAAAAAAATGTTTCCTAATACACAGGGTTCGTACAATACCCTTAGTCATCAGAAAATCTGAGTTTAAAAAGTTTTGCATTTCATTTCTCTTCATGAGAGATCATCACTTCTGTTCAGTGTTGGATTTTTTTTAAATGTCTATTGGAAATTAGAATATTGTCTGAATTGGGTCTTTGTGAGGTTTCATATAGTGAGCTATAGAAAAGAGTTCTATGTATATGACTATCTGCCCTGCAAAAAAATCTCAATGTAGCTCATTGTTTGTATTTGGGTATTATTGGAGATGGCTGGATACTGATTTTAACCACCAGGCTGAAAATGTCAGTGTAGTACATTCCTTCTTTGTGTAGTGAGATAATGATGCTTCTTTGAATTCAGATGCAGAATTTCATTAAGTGAAGTGAAAGGTCCTCTGGTCTGTCCATTTATGTCTGTCTGGGAGACAGCAGATCACTTTAGGGTTTGCAACAGAAACCCTGTTATCCAGTTAATCTTTTATTGCTGGTTTCAATAAAAGTAACATTGTGGGGTCAGTTAATGTGGCATCTATTACAATTCTTAAACACATTTGAGGAAACTAACCTCAAGATGGCCTTTCCTGCTGCTCCTCTTGTAAGAAGTGACATGTGGGGCTTTCTGTTACATTATTATTATTATTACTATTATTATTATTACTATTATTATTAGATTTATTTCCCACCACTATCAGCAAACCATCTCGTGTAAAAACTCCACATAAAATACAACTATTATAATACCCCATTAAAATTACATGGCAAAAATCCTATCCTCCCATCCTTGCACAACTCCCTCCCTCTTGGTACCACCACAGGTGAGTCCATAGATGCTAGCAATCTACCACAAGGTGATGGTCTGGCCCAGTGGTTATCTCTCCTGTAGGGGCCCATCTGATCTTACATACTCTGATCTCAATCCTATATCTGGCTGAAGAGCGCTGTTTTACAGGCCATAGGGAATGTAGACAGCTCCTTAGGGCCCTCAGCATTTTCAGGAGCTCATTCCACCAGGTTGGGGCCCGGACTGAAAAAGCCCTGGCCCTAGTTGAGGCCAGGTGAGCTTCCTGGGGGCTAGGAAACACTAGCAAGTTGGTACCCACAGAGTGTAAAGCCTTGCAGGGAGCATAGGGTGACTATAGATATCTTTCCTGCCTCCACTATTTAAGAGATTATATATTTGGTTCTCCTGCCTGACCACTTGATGTTTCTCAACAAGGTTTTTGTCCCTGAAAAACTTAAAAGGTGAATTGTCTTTTAAATATGAATATTAATTACATAGTCCATTATATTTATTCATTTAAGTTACTTATAGTCTGCCTTTCTTGCAGAGATTCAAGGTGGATTACACTTATAGAGTCAGTTCAATACAATAACATAATTAATGCACTGGGAGATCAGAAGTCTGGAACCACCAGAAAGAGACAGAAGCATAGTATATGTATTAACATGACATATTAAGCAGTACAGAAATTATATAATTGGATCCTACTTACAATATGTTATATATATAGCAGTATAGACCACAAGTCCCAATCATTTATCCAGGTAAGGTAATCATTTTGTCATGTTATGCTTTATTACCTACATAGGAAAGTCCTCTTGAATAGTGCAGTTATGTAAAGGTGTTGATTTTGCACATTTGCAGGTTAGCACCTGAAGAAGCCCTACTGATGTGAAAAGAGTTGTTTTTCTAGAACATAGGGAGACAGATGGTCCCCTGAATGATGTTGTTGTCTGCCATTCAGTCGTGTCCAACTCTTGGCAATCCCATGGCTGTCGCCACAATCCCCGATCCTGCACCTCCTCCCTCAGCTGTGCAGTGTTCTGGCCGGTGTCCAGTCCTATTGCATCCAGCCCTCTGTCATCTGGTTTTTTTCCCCCACTGACCAATCCTAGCATAACTGCTTTCTCCATTGAGTTGGATCACATGATATGGCCAAAGTAAGTGAGCTGGAGTTTTGTGATTTTGCCTACCAGTGATATCAGGCTTTATGCGCTGTGGCATTTCTTTTTGCTGTGACTTTTGACTTTTGTGACTTTTGCTGTCCATGGAACCTGCAGAAGCCTTCTCCAACACCAGAGCTCAAATGAATCGATTCTTGTCCAGTTTTTTCATCATCCAACTTTCACAGCCATAAGTGGTAATATGATAGATCTAACTAATCTACATTTGGTAGTTAGGTTTATATCCTTGCATTTCCATGTTCAGTTCAAGCTCATCATTGCTGGGCAACCTAGAACAATTTTATGTTTTATTTCCATAATGCAATTACTACTCACATCAATTTGTGATCCAAGAAAAATGAATTCTTGAACGCATTTTATCTCTTTATCAGTTGTTATTGTGAAATATTTTTGTTTTGTTTTTTGCAATGGTCATTATTTTTGTCTTTTTAGTGTTTAAGAAAAGGCCAAATTTCTTACTTACTTCATTGATCTTTTCAGTCAGCTGTTCTAGACCTCCCTTAGTTTCTGACAGGAGGGTACTGTCATCAGCATACCGAAGATTATTTATATTCCTTCCTCCAATCTTAATTCCAGCATTTGATTCTTTGAGTTCAGTCTCTCTTATAATGATCTCAGCATACAAGTTAAACAGAAAGGGAGAAAGAATACAACCTTGGTACACTCCGTTCTCTGTTTTGAACCAGTCAGTGTCACCAAATGATATATATACAATGACTTCTGGATTCGTGTAGAGTGACTGCATCGGTTTGATCAAGTGCACTGACACCCCAAATTTTGCAGAGCTTCCTACAATTTGTTGTGATCCACACAATCAAAAGCTTTCTTGTAGGCATTAAATAAGATGTAGACATCTTCTGAAATTCCTGTGACTTTTGCAAAATCCAGTACAGGTTTGCTATGTGATCACGAGTGCCACACCCCCATCGAGAGCCAGCTTGAACATGGTAATTCTCTTTCAATGGTTTTGCAATATATTGTAAGATTTTGAGCAGGATCTTACTAGCATTAGAAATAAGGGCTATTGTACAGTAATTGGAACAGTTTTTTGAGTCACCCTTATGAGTTTTTCCACCGCTCTGGCCAGTTATTAATCTACCAGATTTTCTGGCACAAAGCTATAATGGTTTTGATTGGTACGTATCTCAGCAATTCCATGGGTATGATGTCAGTGCCTGGGACCTTGTTGTTTGGCAATTGACTCAGGGTCCCCTAGATTAGCGATCCCCAACCTGTGGGCTGCCAACCACATGTGGTCCTTCGACTAATTGGAGGTAGGCCCCGAAGGACGCCTTCTCTCCCCCCCCCCGGCCCTTTACTTCATAGAATTATAGAATCATAGAGTTGGAAGGGGCCATACAGGCCATCTAGTCCAACCCCCTGCTCAATGCAGGATCAGCCCTAACCATCCTAAAGCATCCAAGAAAAGTGTGTATCCAGCCTTTGCTTGAAGACTGCCAGTGAGGGGGAGCTCACCACCTCCTTAGGCAGCCTATTCCACTGCTGAACTACTTCATCCCTCCTGGCCCTTTACAACACACTTCGGGTGTCATTGTCTCCCATCACTCCCAGATGGGACTAACTCGTTGCAGAGAAACAAGCTCAGGGTTCCCATTGATTTGTCATTGTCATGAGTTAAAATTTCCATGAAAATAAAATGTTCCTTATGTTCATTGTTGTGGCGTGTCTGTATCTTATTTTGAAGGGATATTTAAACATTACCATAGCGATCAGTGAGCGTTAGGGCAGTGGTTGAGAGTAGGGGAGTAAACTACCCCCCCCACTGGGCCTCAGTAAAAGGCGCTGAGTGGTCCCCGGCATTGAGTGGTCCCCGGTGATAAAAAGGTTGGGGACCACTGCCCTAGATAAGATGGGCCAAAAGGGCTTTATATGCCATAGCTAATGCCTTTAGCTGGGCTGGGTAACAAATAAGCAACCAATACAAAATGGAAGTAAAATGCATGTTCTGTCTAGGTGAGCCAACACAAATTCTATCGTATATCTGACACTTTAATTATGATTTGTTTGCTGGAGCCTGTTGGTTGTGCTTCCTGCAAGTGGCTCAGAAGTCTTTGGATTCTGGTCTTACACTGAAAAGGGATGATAGAAATTTATGGACAGATGTTAGGCTTGGTTCCTTCTCATACCAGAACTGATAGCATACCAGTTTGAAAGGGGGAGAATTTCATACTTCAGTTAGTTTTGGAGAGCAGATTCTATGACATCACATCCTTCCAGGTCTTCTTTAATTCCTCAATTACCATGGGATGTAATTGTGACTCTGACCATTTACGCACTGGAGGTTTCATGCCGAGCTGCAGGCTGGAGTTTTAGTCATGGCAGGTTGCCCCACCTCTTTCTGTATCCACATGGGGGAACATTTGGCCTGGTGCACCTCATCCACCCCCAATTTGTGTTCTTGCATGGAAGCTGGGGCAGTGAAGTTCCCAGTGCATAAATGGTCTCTGTGCTGCATGTTTTGTTGCTCTATTTTCTTTCTCTTGTGTGTGTTGTTGCTTTTTAATATCCCAGCATCATGTGCGTTTCATAATGGGGTGCAATTGGAGATCTTACCCTTGGCCAGGAATTTAGCAGTGACCTTTTATGCCTCCTTGTCTATGGAGGCTCAGGTCACAAAGGTGGCCAAGCTGGCATTTTTTCACCTGCACCAGGTGAGGCCACTCTTATCAGGTCCCGAAGCACCTAGCCACAGTGATCCATGTGACAGTTGCTTCCAGGCTAGACTTCTGTAACTCACTCTATTGTGGCCTGCGCTTATCCTTGACCCAGAAATTGCAGCTGGTGCAAAATGCAGCTGCAAGGGTTTTCACAGGAACACTGTGGAGAGCTAGTGCAGCAGCAGCTGCATTGCTTGCCAGTTGGGTTCTAAACCAAGTTTAAGTTTTTGGTTTTAACTGTTAAGACCATCCATGGTCAGAGTCCAGCATATCTGAAGGACCGTTTGACTCTCTATGCCCCCATGCAGAGCATTACGCTTTGTAAATCTGAACAGGTTGATGGTCCCTGGCTCATGAGAAGTATGCCTGGGCCTTTTTGGTTCTGGCCCTAACCTGGTTGAATGAGCTTCCCAGTTCCACAGGGCCTGTAAAATGGAGCTCTTCCACCAGGTGTTTAGTGGAGTGAAACATCAGTTGGGTCCCCCCTCTGAATCTCCCTCCATGGGAGGCTCATGGAGTCCATTGAGTATCAAGAGGGGAGATCGGTGGGGGGGTAGATGAGGTTGTGGGATTTTAATTATATTTTATCCAATTGATGTAAACAGCCTTGAGCCAGCTAGCTTGGAGTGGCAGAAAACAAATGAAATAAATAATGCCACAACTCTGAATAGAACGTTGAAATAAAGATTAATCTTAGAGATTTTAGGCAAGCAAATGTCTGCATTCACACCAAAGGGCAGTTTAGTTTAGCTTCAGCCTAGTGCATTGTTTGGTGGTATAGAAAACAAGAATATCTCTAAAATATTCCTGAGTTACAAACCATCCATATATAGTAAAAAGTTAAGGACTGGATTATATGATTGTATTGTACATAGTTCATACTTTTTATTGCTATAAGTAGGATCCTACTATGTGATGTTTGCTTCGTTTAATGTGCCATGTTTATGCTTTGTTTCGGTTCTGTTCAGATCCCTGCTTTGCTCCAGATTTCTGCAATCCAAATCCTATTACATTGTTTATTGGATGGCTCATCCTGTTAGTTGTACTATTACTTATCTAATGTTTCCTGTAATCCACTGTTTTCTGTAAACCACCTTGAGCCATAGGGGAGGGTGGTATATAAATACAAATAAACAAACAAACAAATAACATTGTATTGATTTACCCTGTGGATATCCAGTGAGATAGAGTAGCCGGTGAGTAGCTGGCGAGAAAGACAGACTATAAATAACTTATTTATTTATTTACATTTCCAAACACAGCAGAGAGAAGGAAGTGACTGATGCTTTGGAATTACTAGTGAGGAGGCGTGATGACTGATAGAGGATCTGTTGCACTATGAGAATAAAAATCACACAGGCAGAACTAGGATAACTTTGACTAAAAAGCTAGATGTGTCATGCCTTTCTGCACACAAATTACTTTCAGAAGGCTGTGTACAATGTGAACTTTAATTTCACTGAGGAATATTTTTGGGGCATCCAGTGAGGTTCTCTGTATTCTGCAGAAGTTCTTACTGGGAGATGCTAGTCTTTACCCTCTCTGTTTAGTAAATACTCAAAACGTACTGTTAATAACTAACTATGTGCTGATAATTGTTGCTTGCTTAATTTATTTTGAAATTTATTTTTAAAATGCATAATATTTCCAGAAATCAAATAACAAAAAAACATTAAGGTTGTTAACTTTATCTGTGGAACAGTTTAATAAAAAATCAGACTGAAAGTGTTATTTATCCCCTACTCAGAAGTGGTTGAAGTCCAGCAGTAATATATGTAATCATTAACTTGAAAATCAGCATTTTTGCATGGGCAGAAGAGAGCCCTGACATAGACAAGGGATACATCTTGCCCTATAAACCTTATTACTTAAGGTGACTGTTTCCTTTGCATGGTGTGATATTAGAAAAACAATGTATTTTCTTCTCTCAGACCTCACTGTTATGGATCTCTCTTCTTTATTAGCTCTGGTACTTTTCTAACTAGTTAAGTATTGTTTGATCTCTGTGGCTACTCACTTGAATCTAGTACAAGTACTGTTTACTATGTCAGGCATCAGGTTTCAGAATCTGAGGTGGAGGTCTTTTATATTACCACTATGTGCTTCTGCTAACTATAGGTGCGAGGGATTGAACTGCTTGCATAGAAAGCAGGTATTCTTCAACTGAGGCATAGCTCTTCACTATGCCGTTAATGAGGCAGGAGTGTCTTTGTGTAAGTTGATAATGAAATGTTAAGAATGTGGCAATAATTTCCACAAATCAGGGGTTTTCAACCTTTTTGAGCCTGTGTGCACCTTTGGAATTTTGACAGTGGGATGATAGATGCTTCCACAAAATAAGCTGTCGTAGGAGGTGGAGCCAACCACAACATTTCGAGGAGTGAGATCATACATAACTCTAATAGTAACTTTTCAACATTTCAGGCAGAAGCTCCATTAAATAGGATGTCTTCTACAATGAACATAATGTTTTAAAGTGCTTTCTTGCATGTACAAAATTTATCTTCAGTCATACAGTGAGGATCCTTAATCTGTGGTGGCAGCTGCTGCTCAAACTGCAGAAAATACATTTGGACTGATGGCTTATCATACCTAAAATAATGGGAAACAGTTTCTTATATTATGGGAAGGAGAAGAATTCTTCGGAGAGTTTAGGTGGAAAAGAAAACTTTTCTGTCTAGCAACTGATTTTCTAAAATAGTGATTCTCGGTGTGATGCCCATAGGGGCCATGGTATTAGTTTCCTGGTCCCTGCTTGCCTCTTGAGTCTTTTCAATAAAATCCAAAGATATACGGAGCAGGAGAAGACCTGGGAGTTTCAGGTTGCTCCCTCTAAGCTGCCTGATTAACTAAACTCTGAGTGCCATCCAAGTAGGCACACCATAATTGTGTTCCCATGACTTGGCCATAGACAACTTTTGTACAATTCTGGATGTCACATCCTCTCTTTGCGATTGTGCAGTTCTTTAGAAACTGAGGCCAAACAGCAATACCAAGCTAAGGAAAATAATTAATCCTGCTCCTTATGATAGCAATATTGTGATGGACTCTGCCCTGCTGAATTCATTTTGTAGTGGTGTGCACTGCTTTTTTCAAAGTTTCCAGAGTACCTGAAGGCTCAAAAAGTTTGAGGGCCATTGTGTTAGAATTTAAAGAAAACATACAGTGTATTTTATTAAGTTGCCAAAGAGATTTCTAAATAAATCTATCTCTTCCTGCGTAAATTTCTCTTTCCTTAAGCATGGAAAAAGAAATTGGTGCTGAATTGCTGGTGATGCCCCAATACTAGAAGAGTGTGTATATTTTTCTGTTTATTTGGAGAAATGCCACGTTTAATGCCTTGAAGAACTGCTTATGTCTTTTATTGTGGCTGCATAACATCAGTGATCTGTGGTTGTCTTGTGTCTTCCTTTTCTTCACCACCAAGGAACCCTCAGCTAGCTCATGACATTGTGTTATACAACATTTTATAATATTCACCTGTTGTCTAATTGATTTTCATTACATTGCTGTTACTTTTAATTAATGACGACTGATTCATCCACTGGGAATTCACAGTAGGTTAAATCCTGCTGCTGAGTTAATGACAGAACAGTCTTCCAATGCACAGAACCTCCATCTGATGCAAGAGGCCCTTCTGCCCCTTCAGAGGATGGCTTTTTGAACTCAAAGAATTTGCCACTGTTGGCTACGCAGATTAATAGGAGACAAGGAACTCCCAAAACTGGAAATAATTATCAGTTTTTTTAATGCACATGTTTTGTTCCCCAAGATTACTGGCAAAGCAGTGATCTGTCTACAAAACATGCAGTCAGTCTACAACTTGAATATTTTTCTAGAAGATATGCTGTTTTTATGCTGTTTCTGTAGCCTTTCGAAACTGCCATTTGTGTGAGCACTCCCCTGTATTCCCATCATTGAGGAAATCACACCTTTGATATCTTATACAGTCTTGATGTTCAGTTTAATACCATAGGGTTATAATTCAAATGAGAATTTGAGGTCTAAAAAATGCAGTGCTTATTGGAGAGTCTTCTGTATCTTTGTCGTGAAGTGCCTTTTTCTGGCTAGTAGTGGGAAGGCAGAGGAGTGGGTGTGACTCTTGTCCCAAGCATCCAGCTCCTTAGCCAGGAGAAGCACAACAACAGCTGTCTCACCTCTATAGAGCTTCAAGGGGTCAGACATTTGTTTTGGGACAGGAAGAAAAAGAGGTCCTGTGAGGAGTGGGCAGAAGGGGACATTATAAAATACCTAGACATGAGGAGCCCTGACCCAGATGACCCAGGCTAGCCTGATTTCAGCAAAGTTAAGAAGCTAAATGTTTGCAACTCCAAGCATTAAGTGCCTATTTTTTCATTTGCAAGGCTATGTCTAGTGCTAGGATTTAGGGGAAGGTCTGTGATGATTTATCCTTTTGAACCTTGTTCAGTCTGCCTTTAGAAATTTTTTAAATTACATTTTGAATGTGGTCAGTCTGTATGTGTGACCCATGTTAAAGCCCACACATACCAAAAAGAAGAGGGGAGGGGTCTGGAGTTACACTCCCAAGAAGTATTAGATATATGCTAATTTCCTGCCTTCAGAGGTTTTATATGCCTTAATAATCCTATCTCAGCTATAATCACCCAGTTTTTATACATGCCACTAGCCCTTCCTAGCAATTAAACCCCCTACCATCTCTCTGTGTAATGGTTGAAAAAATGATTTTATTGTATCTGAAGAAGTGTGTGCACACAAAAACTTATACCTTGAATAAAACTTTTTTTGGTCTTAAAGGTGCCACTAGATTCAAACTTTGTTCTGATGCTTCAGACCAACATGGACACCCACCTGAATCTAATATGGCAATACATGTTCTAGCTCATTGGTGCCTGCCGAAGTCTGGTTCCTAAATCACACAGCAAATTACTTCCTGGTTTGTAAAGCTTTCAGTGAAATTGCAGTTCACCATCCTGATCAAACTGGAGACCAAGATTCTAAAGTTAATCTCAGGATTATGGGGAAGAAACTAAATTTAGTTTACCCAGATGTCTACATTTGTCTGCCATGGTAAATAGAGGTCTAAATAACTTTCCCAGACAAGGAAACTGTCAATTGCACTCCTTAAGTGAGGGATGAGAACAGCAAGCATGCCATGTACTATGTGTCTGCATTAATGTGGCTCTAGTCTGTCAGTCATTAAACTAGTCATTCAGGACAGGCACTAGACTTTTCCATGTTAGTCACTTGATGTTTTTTGTTTTGATAAATATAATACCATGAATCTCATAATTGAACAGGCAGGCAGAAATGACTGTCCATGGGGCTGTAAGCAGTTGTTGGCCTGTGATTCATGAATTCACATCTTGCTTCCAAGATTTTGCACTGGGGAATTGGTCTCCCCAAAGTTCTGCATTTGTCACTTCCTTTCCCACAGTCCCTTTAGAATCCCTTTTTCAGCTTGAAAAGGAGATGGCAGTGGCAGTTTTTAGGCTACTGTGGTAGGGGGAAGGCCTGTTCTGACTTTTACTATCATATATCCGCTCTTCAAGATTTATTGTTGAAACTAATGTTGAATATTCAGAAGTTAGCTTTTTATTTTTAAATACTTAATCTCATTTGAGATCTCTTCACCCAGAGCCATGGACTACATAGCATGTGTGTGTATAAATGTCTATCTGAAGAAGTGTGCATGCACACAAAAAACTATAGTTAGAATATACTTGGTTAATCTTAAAGGTGCCACTGGACTCCAATTCTGCTGCTTCAGGCCTAAAACAACTACCCACCTAAATCTGTCTGTCTCTTTGTGGGACTGATTCAATGTAGTGTAATTTTTTTAAATGCTGTACATGCACTTTAAAAAACCTGTTCTCCTTTCTCTTATATTTGGCTGCCTAAGTCAGAGAGGCTAAGATTCTTTCACATTGTGCCACATGCTTTCCTTTCCAATCACTTGGTGAAATTATGAGCTGGTCAGAGTTCATGAAAAGGTCAGAAAATAAAATTCAGCCAGATGAAATTTAGTTTCCATTTAAGATTTTATTTTTCTCCCCATTTGCATGTTATGCTCAAAGGCTTTTAGAGTTCTCAGTTTCTGTTGGGGAGAGAGAGAATGCATAAATGTAATGATTGGATATTACACATAGCTTGCTGGAAATTCTCGATGTTGCATTTTAGCCATTGTATTTTGATTGCTGTGGGACTTATCTGATTAAAAAGCTGGTCAGTTTTATTGCTAACTCTTTCCTGAAAGTAATGAATAAGCATACCAAATGTGTCATTAATAGGAATGATAGGTATAGCTTTAATAGTCTGAGCCCATTGTCTTAATTTCAATAGAACTACTAAATATTAGAGTGGACAGAATGTTAAACTTTGACAAGGATATCTGGGTTCTAATCATTTTATAGCTATGAGCTTCTGCTGTTTATTAGCTCTTTGCCTAATCTACCTCACAGGCTTGTTTGAATTAAACACAGTAATCGCTGTCCACTCTGAATTTTTGCAGCAGAGACAGGGAAGCATTAGAAAGTTTAATTTAATTTCAATAAATCTTTCTATTTTTCTTTATATGCTAGCCACAAGACGTTTTCAATTGACATGTGTTTCTTAGATGGAAACATTCTGGAACTTCTTTAAATAACTGACTATGTCTGTCCTTGTCAAGAAGTGGGATATATCCTGTATTCCCACTGGAATAGAACTATGATTCAGATGAAGTTGCTGGGCAGCCTAGCCAGACACAGAGGCAGTCAACCAGCAAGATTCAAACATCTGATATTTTGTGGTGATATTACAGGAAATCAGTGCTGCCTCAATTCATTTTGCTGCCATAAGAGGCAGGAGCATAGGAGTGTAGAACTAGTAGAGGCATGTCCATTGATACTGCTGCTAGCTGGCATTTGGAGCTGGGTGGCAGCAGCAGCACAAGTAGGAGGCACTTCCTCTCCATGCCCTCATACAGGCTCCAGTGGGCAGTGCAAAGGAAATGTTTGACTGGGCAGGCTGGGGCAACAACAGGTGTACGCTTCTCCTGCAGCATTCGCTGCCGATTTCAAAGCCCAACTGCCAGCTCTTCGGGGTTTCAGGCTTGCATGCTATTACATTAATTTAAAGTTCATTCCAAAGAATAATTGGAAGGAATAGTAGATGAACAAGGACTGGGCATTGATTCTCCAGTAGGCCTGAGTCAGGTAGTGGGCAACTAAATTAAAAGTCCATGTAAATAATCTACATATGCATTAATCCTCACTAAAGTTTAGCATTGGGAAGAACCTGTCACCATGACTTTAATTTGTTGGGTATTTCAGACTTCTGTCTGCAAAATGCTACTACCTTATATTTTTCCTGATGAAGAACTTAATTATTTTCCTCATCTCTTACGTTTAATTCCTTATTGAGAAGAATATCAGGGATGGATTTTTTTTTTACTTAAGTGTATATATGTATCTGGCCTTGATTTTATGCCTGTTCATGTTTCCATGTAGCAATACACATTCTAAACTTAGGCTGAAGGCAAATAACCTGAAGTGTCATTGAAATGGTTTTAGCATATGTTTTCTTCCCTGAAAAAATATCTCTGAATAAAGCAAGCGTCTGCTGAAACAACTTCTACTATGATTCAGATTTTGCCCATATTTACACTTTGCTCCTAGAGCCTCTTGTGGCGCAGAGTGGTAAGGCAGCAGAAATGCTGTCTGAAGCTGTCTGCCCATGAGGCTGGGAGTTCAATCCCAGCAGCCGGCTCAAGGTTGACTCAGCGTTCCGAGGTCAGTAAAAGCTTGCTGGGGGGTAAACGGTAATGACTGGGGAAGGCACTGGGAAACCATCCCATATTGAGTCTGCCATGAAAACGCTAGAGGGCGTCACCCCAAGGGTCAGACATGTCCTGGTGCTTGCACAGGGGATTCCTTTACCTTTACACTTTGCTCCAGTTTTTTAAATGTTGATTGTAAAAAGAAAAAAAGGGGGGGATGCTAAAGTAAATTAATGTTAATTAATTAACTTGGTTCTCACTGTTTTAAAAAGAACTTTTTAAAATTAATGAGACCTTTTTGATTTATAAAGACACTAGGAATAAAGCCCATTGTAGTAAAAATACAATGGGCGCTAGCAGTGAGTAGAAAGAGAGAGGGGTGGTAGATTTGCCGCATCGGCAGCGCCGCGTTGTATGGGAGGGATCCCAGAGGCAGAGGGGGGAAGAGGCGAGGGCAGGGAGAGTCAAGGCAGCTTACTGGTGAGAGCGGCCATTGTGGAGTGCGGGCGGAGACTCTGTGGAGTCGTTGTAGTGGCCGCGGGCAGCAACAGGAGGTGAGATGGGAGGCCGTGGACTCCTGCGGCGGCTCGGCAGTGGCCTCCTAATGTCGCGGGCGAAGTTCAAGGGCAGGCGGGGGCTCGTCGTTGGGTATTTTGGGTTGGTGGCCATTTTGGAGGGCGGGCCACTCTGTTGGCGGCTCACCGGCGGGCTCCCCTTGTTGGCAGCGATGTTTGGCCACGCTCCACGGCTCGTCGGCGGGCTCCTCAGCTCCGGCTCCTCATGTCACCGACGAAGTGCCAGGGTGGGCGGTGGCTCGGCAGCGGCTTGTCCAAGTTGGTGGCCATTTTGGAGGGTGCGGCAGTCCTTTGGCGGCTCAGCGGTGGCCTCCCCGTGTTGGCAGCGACATGTGAGCGCAGCGGGTGGTTCGGCGGCGTGCTCTTCAGGTCCGCGCTGATGTTGGAGGTGGGCCCAGAGCGACGGCAAGTGCGGATTGAGGCAGCGAGGCAGGAGTGAGGAGCGTAGTCGGGGAAGGGCATTCGCTGGGCGGAGGGGAAGCGATTTTCCCTGAGCCCAGGGAAGTGGGGCGAGCCTCCTCCCTGGCGGCCATCCGGGCAGGATGGGGGCCGGGAGGACTGGAGTCTATGGCGCGGTGTTTGCGAGACGGGCCAAGTGTCCAATAGGGAGGCACACTTCACCCTGGAGTGCCACTCGGAGGAGCGAATCAGGAGCCGCTCCTGATTCGCTCCTCCGAGTTTTTATCCCGGACAGAGCCCGCCCTAACTCCTCCCCACCAGCCCCTACTCTTTTATTTAATCCGCAGGAGCGGATTAAAGACTAGGGGCCAAGCCCATTGCATTCAGGAATACAACGGGCACTAGATTAGAGAGGTGGGGTGGAAGAACTTCGTGGACAGTCTCCCTCCAGGACCTGGGAAAGTTGTAGGTAGCTGTTAGGGAACTCACTGGCAGGGGCAGCTCTCATGCATCTGCAGCTTCCAAGCCTCAGAGGGAAGTGGAAGGAGGAGGTGGTCAGGGGTGGGGGATGGAAGGCAATTGTCTGGCCGCTGGACAGACAGGCAAGCTGGTTGGAGCAGGATTCACTCAAGGGTGGGGTAGCTGCCCTGAGTGGGTGTTAAGCGCTGAGCCATGAGATACGCTCCTCCTTCAAGGCCTTACCAGAAATATTAAGTGATACAAAATTTTCTGCTTAAGCAAATTTTCACAGAAACAAAAAAGTGTGGAAGGAAAACAATGTAATGAGTTGATAGAGAGCCAGCTTGGTGGAAAGGTTAAGAGTGGCTGCTTCTAATTTGGCAAGCTAGGTTTGAATCATGCAACCAGCTGGGTGACCTTGGGCTCACCACAACCTAATGGAACTTTTCTGACCAAGCAGTAATATCAGGGCTCTCTTAGCCTCACCTGTCTCACAGGGTGTCTGTTGTGGGGAGAGGAAAGGGAAGGGGATTGTAAACCGCTTTGAGACTCCTGGTAGAGGAAAGCAGCATATAAAAATCAATTATTCTTCAAATTAGATGAAGTATGCATGCACAGAAAAGCTTATATCAAAAAGTAAAATTTGTTTTTCTTAAAAATGCCATTGGATTTTTTTGAGAATAGCTTCTAATTTTGCTGGAAGGAAACAATGAGTGTTTTTTCACACTTTACTCTTAGTGCTTTTGGATGACTAAACAGCAAAACAGAATAGCTTGCCTAGAGGAACTTTTAAAAAATAGTTCTGCCTTGTGATTCGATTTAAAACTAAATTTCTCCTGCCTCTTGAGCATCCCTTTTTTCTTCTCTCAGGCACATAATTTTCCCCCTGTTTTTTTGCTTCCATTCTGATTGAGCAGCCCCTTTTCTTCTTTCCTGAAGATCTATGGCTGTCCCATCCTATCATGTTGCTGTATTTTTATGCTGACTCATCCCAGGAACTTGATGGCAGGGACAAGATCACCCTCTTAAATTTCTGAAATAGCATGCGAAAGCCTACATAACATTCAAAATAAACAAAATTTTATTCAAGATGGATGGGGAAGGTCAGGTGAAATCAGGGCTAAAATATCTGAGGTAAATCAATAAGAACTCTTCAGGTAACAATACTTTCACAAACTACAGTTCATATGTCTCCAGCAATTCAGAGTTTTAAGCTTTTCACAGTCTTTAGAATCTTTAGAGGAAAGGCATTTGTTTCGGTGTTTTCTAAACAATCCAATATATTTTCGTGAGTTTGACTCTTCAGGTTTCTGAAGTCTACTAAGCGCTCTGATTCCTTTTCTGAGCACAGCAGGGATCATTTCACTCTTTAGAACTATTTCCCTTTCAGATGAGCAGGGAATATCATCTCTGACTAGTCACTAGAAGATGGGGATTTTCTAGTCTTCCCTGACCCTGATGGAGATCTTCACTTATCCAGCCACCTTGACAGTTTCTGCACTAGGAATTTGCCATGCCTTACCACTGGTCTGGTGGTGGGGAAAATTCCTGGTTCCACTAGACGTTGATGCCAGGCCAGGACTGTCCCAGACATGGCCTGATTCAGGCCCTCCGTTGCCCTGTGGCAAGAGAACACAGATATATCTACATTCCCTTTTTTCCCCAGAGGGGCTCTTGTTGGGAGCAGGTCCATGCGGTATGGGAAGAGTTGGGCCATCTTGGTCCAGCTCCTCCCCCAGCTGCAGCATCCCAGAAAGGACAACTAATGCCTCAGGTGACTCCATGGCACTGTGTGGCACTGCAAAGCAAGTGCTTGCCTTCCACCAGGCAAGTGCTGCCCTACAGTGCGGTGGAACCTTGCCACCCCGACTTCTGTGTGGGAGCACAAATCTAGGACGGACAAGGTTCACTGGGCCTAATGCTCCCCCGTGCGGGAGCAGGAAGAGGTGGGGCAGTGGGCCCTGCGGCAGTGGCCCAGCACAACAGCAACCATGTGGTAAATGTCCTTGGTGTGAAGAGCTGCTCAGAGCCCATCATGGGATGCAGCCATGCCACTCTGCTGCAGCTGTGGCCTGTGGACAGTACAGTACAATCAAGTTCCATACTTCTAAGCCTATGCTTTCTAGTCAGTTTAGAAGTGTGTAGCATTGCTTAGGATGGCACCATGATCCTCTTTTTCTAAGATCCAACTATAGTCAGTAACATCATAAAGGGCAGCTCATGAGGGACTGTACCATTTCTTCAAACTAAGTGTGCATCACTTTGAATGTTCACCTACACTTAAAAAACCTTTCATCTACACAGACAAGCATATCGTAGAGAGGGTGAAACTAAACAGTTGATATTTTCTTTGTTCAGTAATGTTTTTTATATAGGGAAACATTCAAACTTCCTTAATGATAGTTGACTGTGGGATAGTCCATCAAAAGTGACATCAAATTAGTAACAAATTAGTAGCCAGTTTGATGTAGTGGTTAGGAGTGCAGACTTCTAATCTGCCATGCCAGGTTCGATTCTGCACTCCCCCACATGCAGCCAGCTGGGTGACCTTGGGCTCGCCACAGCACTGATAAAACTGTTCTGACTGAGCAGTGATACCAGCGCTCTCTCAGCCTCACCCACCCCACAGGGTGTCTGTTGTGGGGCGAGGAATGGGAAGGCGACAGTAAGCTGCTTTGAGCCTCCTTCGGGTAGGGAAAAGCGGCATATAAGAACCAACTCTTCTTCTTCTTCTAAACAACATCACAACATCTTAAATATGCAAATAGGTAGCCGTGTTGGTCTGAATTAGCACAATAAAATCAGAGTCCAGTAGCACCTTTAAGACCAACAAAGATTTATTCAGGGTGTGAGTTTTTGAGTGCAAGCATTCTTCGTTAGACTATGATCTCCTTACATGACCTTACATGTAATGAGATCATAGTCTGACGAAGAGTGCTTGCACACAAAAACTCACACCCTGAATAAATCTTTGTTGGTCTTAAAGGTGTAACTGGACGCTGATCTTAAATATATAGTATAATAATTCCTTCCTAGAAAAGCAAATCAGCCCTTTGTGTTCAATTGTAATTCACAAAAGACATTTGGGGAATAAATCTGTTAAGGTTAGTGATTAATGGCAGATACTTTCCCAGTTGTGAAAAGAAGGAATTAAAAGAGACTTGTTGCTAGGCCCATGGTCTCCCCACAAGCATGGAGGCATCTCCACAAGTGATGAACCGTGCTGAGTTTGTTATCCTGTCCTGAGACCGAAGAGTTAGATTCTAAATTACATGTAATTATTTCTAATTACATTTAATTATTTAATTAATTAGGATGTTGTGGATGTTGTTTAATAATTCTCTACTAATTTACTTTCTCCTTATATATATACTCTTATGATCCCTGTTCCATAGTCTGCATGCACATGAAAGCTCATGCTTTAAATAAATCTTTATTGGTCTTAAAGATGCTGTTAGACTAAAATTTTGTTGTGCTAAACAGCTGCATTGAGTACATACCTGAAAATGACAATTAAATGAATGAGAATCAGTAAAATGATGCTCAATCTTGACAAACTGAGGTGCTCTTGGTCAAAGAAAAAGCTACTCAAGGACTGAGGAGGCTGTCTGTCCTGAGCAGTCTGCAGTTCCCAGAAAGAGCAAGTTCAGAGCTGGATTCTGCTGTGTAGTTGGAGGTTCATATCTTAGCACCTTTTGTCAGCTTCGGCTGCGATCATTTCTTGAAAAGCGTGACGTGTCCATGATAATCCTGATCACAGCCAGGTTATATTACTGTACTATGTTTTACATGGAGCTGCCTCTGAAAATTGTTTCTATGCCTGAGACAATAGGGTGTCCTGGGTTGCCAAGTTTGTATATTTTGGGTGGAAGATAAAGGATACCTGGTTGAGGTTCCTATGGTGTGTCTGAAACGATTTCTTCTTGAATGTGCAGTGGTATTTTGTAGTTGTGGTGGTGGTGGTGGTTGTTCCTCCTCTTGCTGTGTGGAGACCGAATCCATTTGTTTGTAAAAAGTAATAATTGAGAATTTGAGATCTTTAATAGTTATTTCAGCAATTGTGCTTGGATAACTCCATAAGCATAATATAATCTTTGCCAAATATTCACTTCAGTTGTAGAATTTGGACATGTTTCCATAAAACATTTCTAAATTAGAAAATACTTGATAGCAAATTGTATTGTCAAAAAGATCAAAGACTAAAATCATGACTGTAAAAAAAGTATAATAGATTATTAGGACTGTGGAGAAAGGTCATATATGTTGACAGCAGAGTTCCCTGATTTTCCTTCCTCTGACTGAAGTGGGTAGGAGCATGGGTACCTTTGCTGCTTTTGCAGCACGAAGAAAGTATTTCTTCATTCAAAGATTAATTTGTGCAGTTCACTGTCACCAAATGTGGTGACGGCCTTTGGCCACTAATTTAGTTGTCCTGAAAATAGCAATCCCCAACCTGTGGGCTGCAGACCACATGTGGTCCTTCGACTAATTGGAGGTGGGCCCCGAAGGACACCTTCCCCCCCCCCGGCCCTTTACTTCATCCCCCCCCCAGCCCTTTACAACACACTTCGGGTGTCATTGTCTCCCATCACTCCCAGATGGGACTATCTCGTTGCAAAGAAACAAGCTCAGGGTTTGATTTGTCATTGTCATGAGTTAAAATTTCCATGAAAATAAAATGTTCCTTATGTTCATTGTTGTGGCATGTCTGTATCTTATTTTGAAGGGATGTTTAAACATTACCATAGCGATCAGAGAACGCTAGGGCAGTGGTTGAGAGTAGAGGAGTAAACTACCCCCCCCCACCGGGCCTCAGCAAAAGGCGCTGAGTGGTCCCCGGTCAGTGGTCCCCGGTGAATGCTCCCCGGCGTTGAGTGGTCCCCGGTGATAAAAAGGTTGGGGACCACTGCTGAAAAGGGATTACATAAACCTAGGGAGGCTAAGTCCATCAATGGTTACTAGCCATTATGACTAAATGGAACTTCCCCATTCAACAGTAACAGGGCAATCTGTGCTTTTTGTTCTGCTTGTGTACCCTTTGAAGTTTGATATATAAAAATTAAATAATTGACATATGGCTGTTAATCAAATAGTGTAAAATATTAAGCCATTAATTATTGTGTGGTCCTGAATTAAAAGTAGTCCAAAAGAGATGTGAAACAAGATGCAAAGTTTTTGTGGATTTCTAATGTGGTTAGGATTGTGTTAATAATTGCTACATTTATTTCAGGTTTTTCTGGTTTCACATTATTCTGTATTGTTTAAGGCCACAACATATTTATGTATTAGAGGTAAAACTTCACACATACATATGCTTTCATCCATTATATTGAAGCACTTCTAAAAATGCACATATTGGCTTAATATAATGACAATAAAAAATTAATCAGAAGTACATTGCAATTGTACTTAACTTACAACTGTAGCAAGATTTGATGCTGCTTCACCATAGCAGAAGGGTAGCATTCTGGAACAGGTAATATGAAAATACAGGGTTAGGTATGTCCTATTGCCAAGCACACCATAAGCTACAGCTTCAAACCATGGGCTTTTTAACACACACTACTTCTGATTATCATGGCCATCAATTCACAAGCATTGGTTTGGGCACAGTTCTTCTGCACATCTATGTTCCTTCTGCATTTTCACAGTTGTGGAGCCAGTTTATTTTCTTCTGCATGTGCTTTAAATAAACAGGATTTTCAAGTGAGGCTGCTATCATCATCAGTGACATCACTGGTGGCATCACAACATCCTCCTTTTCTGTTTTTGTGGCATTAAGCTATGGATATTATCAATATACTATTGTAATGATAGGTCAAGCAGGTCCTCTCAATTCCCAGTTTTTCTTTGAAAAAAACAAGTCTCTTTCACCTTCCCTTGTGACAATATAAGGGAAAAATAGGTGTTTTTATTTTTTTAAAATAAAAACAGGAGATTCACAGAACCAGCTCAGACTTATTACAGCAGTATATCAATATGTCAGTATTTTAGTGCCTTAAAAAAATGAAACCATTTGTCTTCAGGTTGAGAGGGAGGATAGAGGTAGTTTGACTATGTTCAGTCATCAGAAAATGAGCTGGAGGTGTATAGGATTGGGCAGGATGAAGAAAACCAGGAGAACTATTAATAATAAAGAAAAAGGTGGCTCAAAATCAGCATCCATAAAAAGGGCAATAATGGTCTCAAAATAAGTGGGAAAACCCCATGGGCAGCTGTCCATGAGGTGATAGAGCTGGGTGTAATCAGCATACTGATAACAACCCAGCCCAAAGCTTCGGACCAGCTGGGTGGGAGGGGGCATAAAGATTTTAAAGAGTGTGGGGGAGAGGACTACTTCCTGAGGAACTCCACATGGGAGTTGAAAGGGATGTGACATCTTTTCCCCCACCACAACCCTCTGTTAAACATGGGAAGCGGAGGGGCTCTGGGCATGCACGTATACAGCTATGCTTCTCAACCATATTATCATAGAATCATAGAATCATAGAATCATGGAAGGGGCCATACAGGCCATCTAGTCCAACCCCCTGCTCAACGCAGGATTAGCCCTAAGCATCCTAAAGCATCCAAGAAAAGTGTGCATCCAACCTTTGCTTGAAGACTGCCAGTGAGGGGGAGCTCACCACCTCCTTAGGCAGCCTATTCCACTGCTGAACTACTCTGACTGTGAATTTTTTTCCTGATATCTAGCCTATATCGTTGTACTTGTAGTTTAAACCCATTACTGCATGTCCTTTCCTGTGCGGCCAATGGGAACAGCATCCTGCCCTCCTTTCAAATACTTAAAGAGAGCTATCATGTCCCCTCTCAGCCTCCTTTTCTCCAGGATGAACATTCCCAAGTCCCTCAACCTATCTTCATAGGGCTTGGTCCCTTGGCCCCAGATCATCCTCGTCGCTCTCCTCTGTACCCTTTCAATTTTATCTACGTCCTTCTTGAAGTGAGGCCTCCAGAACTGCACACAGTACTCCAAGTGTGGTCTGACCAGTGCCGTATACAATGGGACTATGACATCTTGTGATTTTGATATGATGCCCCTGTTGATACAGCCCAAAATGGCATTCACCTTTTTTACCGCTGCATCACACTGCCTGCTCATGTTTAGTTTACAATCCACAAGTACCCCAAGGTCTCGTTCATACACAGTGTTACCTAGAAGTGTATCCCCCATCCAGTAGGCATGCTTTTCATTTTTCTGACCCAGATGCAGAACTTTACACTTATCTTTATTAAATTGCATCTTGTTCTTATTTGCCCATTTTCCCATTGTGTTCAGATCTCGTTGAACTCTGTCTCTATCTTCCGGAGTATTTGCCAGTCCTCCCAATTTGGTGTCATCTGCAAACTTGATGAGTAGTCCTTTCACCCCCTCATCTAGATCATTAATAAATATGTTAAAAAGTACCGGGCCAAGCACCGAGCCCTGAGGTACCCCTACGTCCTTCTTGAAGTGAGGCCTCCAGAACTGCACACATTACTCCAGGTGTGGTCTGACCAGTGCCGTATTCTGCAGGATTGCACCACTTCTGGGGTTTCTCAATGCCTGAAAAATGTTCCAGGGGTTTCTCAAAGTTGAGAAAGGCTAGTGGGGTGATAGACACTGCACTGAGGTGGTTCTTCTCATTTCGTCAGAGTTCCTCATAGAGGGTCACCATCATTGGAGAGAGATCAGCTCTCCGGGCCCTAGCCAGTGGGGTCCCTCAGGGTCTGATTTTGTTTAATATCTATAGTAGCTAAGGGGTGTGGTTCGATTCTTCCAAAGACAAGAGTTTTATCATCTACGCCATCCTGCCAACTGACCTGCTATCTGGCCTACTCTGTTCTTGCCACTTATACTACAGTCACCTCTTGATTAAACTACTGTAACATGCTCTGTTTAGGGGTACCTTTGAAGATGCTTTAGGAGCTTCAGGCAATTCAGAATGTGGCTGCTAGGTTGCTGACTGGATATCCCTGGTTTGCAGGTATAACTATTACTTTAGAACCTGCACTAGCTTCTGATCAGCTTCCAGAGCCATTTCAAATGGTTTGTTTTGACTAATGACACCCTAAACGGTATGGGATAGTTTTACCTGTGTGACCTCATCTCCCAGTACGACCACCCTCGCCTCCTTAAGTCATCATCATGGGGTCTTCTACAGATACCTGGTTCATGAATTGCCTACCTGTCAACCACAAGGACAATGGCATTTTCCATGGCTGCCCCCTCTCTCTGAAACCCGCTCCCCTAAAAAGTTAATGCTCTGTAGGACCCTCCAACATTTTGTATCAGGCAGCCTTTAGGTAGCGTTAGGAACTGGGGAGCTTGCCAGTTTTAAGACTGGCTTGTCAAGTTGATGTTTTGTGCCAGAATCTCCTCAAATCACTATAAATCAGCACATTAAAATAGGACAATACTTGGGGAAAACAGAATGCAGTAGACTGGAAGAAACATTATTTCTTAAGATCTTCTTAAGAAATAAGATTCTTAAGATCAGAGGAATGAATTATGTCAGTGTTGCATTGGATAAAAAAGCCAGTAATGCAACCTGTGTTTTACAGCTCGTGTCCATTACCTGTTTTTTAAAAAGGGGGCCTGCAGTTGCCTTCTGTTCTATCAATAACTGATTGTGGGTAGCTCCATTTTGAGCTTCTTGAAGTAGTCAGATCTGATCACTAGAAAAGCATGTGTGATAGCCACACACCTCTGCTCACATAAGGCCACAGGCAGTAGTTCTAGTGAAGTTGTGAAAATGTACTTTGCACTCTTTGACCATTCAAATAGTTCTCTTGCTGACCAGCTACTTAGCAAAGTGTCTGATTAGAGCTAATGAAAGAATAGAGCTGGGAGTCATGAATATGCTAACATCTAATGTGCAGCAGAGTGTGGGTGGGATGGGATAAGAGTGAATGTTGTGCATTACACAATAAATCCTAGGAACAGGAGAAAAAATGTCCAATTAGAGGCTGAAAATGAAGAAAATTAGTCACCACAATACTTACTCCGTTGGCCATGCCAAATGTTGAAGGTGACCCAACAACATGTTACTTGTTGATCTAATATAAAAAATTAAACTTTTTAGCATAGAAACAAATTGTACCTTCTGTGGTTTCTTTGTGACCTCTAGTGGTGTACAATCAGTATTACAGAAAGTTACATACAGCTTTTAATTATTTCATTTTAAACTGTCCTAATTCTTCTCCCTCTGATTTGTGAAAACTGATTTGGATCACGGGTGCAAAGAACCCTTTTTTAAGAAGATTATTGTATTTCTAGATAGCTGTATTGTTAATATATTCAGCAGGAAATACTGCTAATGAATTAAGAATAAAGTACTGGGAAGAGATATTATCATTATTATTTGAATTTATTACCTGTCACTATCAGTGAAGCCGGCTCATGGAGGGTTACAAGATAAAGTTAAATACAAGTCCTCTAAAAACCCCACTAAAACAACAATTAATAGAATACAAAAACCAACAACAAACATGGCAGCAAACCAACCCCTCACCTACCCCCACTGGGGACTAGGGGAAAACTGCTGGCCACCCCTGTTAGATTTAGGTGGAATATCTTCCTTCCTTCGGGGGGGAGGGACAGGTCTGCTCTTCACACTGGCCTCATCCATAGACCTGGTGGAAGAGCTTCGTCCTATTTTTTCTTCAAAATTCAAATACACTATTTAGAAAAATACAGTACTGTTTGGACTATAAAGACAAATTAATATTAAAAAAAGAAAAACATTGAATTGGAATTATTTACCCGAGGCAGTGGTTATAGCAGGATTTGTGGTGTAGGGTTGCAAAGTTTAGCAGGTTTTGAATGCCCCTGTCATGCAAGGGTAGTAAAACATAATGGAATTACAGTTTAAGCGATAGCACATTTCCTTGGATGCACCAGATTTCACTGTTGATTGTTAGGTTTGGCTTGGAGTTATCATCCTCCAGGTAAGGCCTGGAGATCTGGGATTACATTTGATCTCCAGACTATCGAAGTCGCTTTCCTTGGAAAAAATATCTGCTTTGGAGAGTGGGCTTTATGGCATTATTCCTAGAGTTGGCAACCATAGGCTTTCCCTCAGGTTTGACTAAAGTCTTTGTGCAAGTTTTGGGATATGAATGTTTATTCTAGTATGGATGTCTTCTCACTTGCTTTTGGCCAATTCCTATCTTAGTAGAATTAGACAGACAGTTTTCATAAATTAGTCAATACTAGATTGAAACTGATAAGAAAAATGATATAATTAATTGATTTGGAAAAATAAATAGCACTAATAAGAACATTCCACAAGTAGGGCTGCACCAGAGGATAACAAACCCATCTTGTTAAACTATGGTCATTCCTAATTTCTAAAAAATATTTCTAGTCCTGGACACAGGGATGTGGTAACATGTGGTTTAGTTCTTTCCCCGCCTCTATATTTTGCATTTTTTCTTACAATTTTCATCTGCCTGAGGTAGTGAGGAAGACTCCTATGTTTTTATCATATCATATATGTAAAGCAGAATTGTTCACCAGGGCATTTTATAAAGGTAATAGGGCCATATTATAACAAAATAGTTGAGGAATCGAGGTATTCTCTGTTGTTTTGTATTATCTGCTCACTGCTTTGATTTTGTAGTCATATACACTATTTTCTGCATTGTTTAACATATCAACATACCGTTATTATTTTATTGTTTTTTTTAAGACTGCTGTTTCATTATATTGATCACAATAAATATCTTATATCTGACTGGATCCTATTTTGGGATAGGTTTCCAGATCAATGCATAATTTAATTTTCATAATCTGTTCAGGTTTCTTCATTCTTCCATTAAGCTGTTTGTTTCATTCCTTGGCTTTATAGGATATTTTGTCATTGTCTTAATGCTGATAAATTATTAGTTACTGATTCTTTGTGAATTGGCTTACTGCCTGGACTCACAGAGTTTTGATTTTTTTTTTTAAAAAACTCTCTGAATAAAGGTACTTTAAAAGTACAGTTTGTCACCTTGTCAGAGGTATAGTGTAACAGAATGGGTTTATGCCCCAATTCAGTTAGACAATTTGCAATTAAAGGTTATAATACGTTGTGTTCTTTGTTTTTCTTACAGATAAAAGTTTTGGCTGCATGTAAGTACTGTTCTTCTCTGCGTCCAACCTTCCATTTTCTACATAATAGTTACATGGCAACATAGGCAAGTCTTAACAAAGTAGTGGCAATGCTATTTGAAACCTTGTACTTCTGTGTCCTAATTATCCATTCAAGGACTACTTTGTAAATTTAACTTGCTTCTGGAAGTTTGCAAATATTGCAAGGTACACTAGCAGGCAGCTTACTTCTAAGATTTCACACATACTTCTCTAGATGTGCTTTATTTATTAAGAAAATTTCTCTACTACTGCTCCAGAGTAATTGCTTGAGGCAGCTTACAAAATGAAACATAAAAACCCATCTAGGTCATAAAAATAGCATAAAATAAGCACATAAATTAACAGCTTCTTCATAAATAAACTTTTAATATATTCCCTGTAGTAACAGAAAAGCTTTCTCAGCTCACAGCACTAATGTCATGTTGCTCATCCAAGAATTTGTTTATTTTCAACTTCTTTGGGCTGTCACAGTATTGTACTACATCAATTCTAGTTCAGATGCAATTTCTTTCTGCTTTCTGATCCTAAGGCCTTTCACACCAACGTTAAGCTATAGTAGCCTTTCTCAACCTTTTGACCGTGCAGGTACACCTGCAATTTTTTTCAAGCTTTGAGGCATACCTGAAGTGCTGCCAGCTGGGCACATCTCCCTGCCACACCCCCAGAAGTGACATGTCACCTGGAAGTGCCATGTTTTCTGCCACAGATGAGGCACAATGGAGTAGGACACCTGGGATCATGAGTCCATGTGAAACTCATCAATAAGTAGCTTTCACTATTTTTTAAAGCTGCAGAAGGCTCCTCTCCCTGCCACCCAAGACCCTGGAGCTCACCAGGGCAGGTACTAGGCCACAGCAGATGCTTCCCACAACCCAAGGCCTGGAGCCTGTGGAAGGCCCCTCTGCTTTCCCTTCAAACAACAGCAAGAGATATACCCAACCCCAAGGAAGGACTCATCTCGTTTGACTCCAGCTACCACCAATGTCACAGGTCAACAGAGTGGCACAAGCCTTGGCTGGCAGAGGTTTGTTATGCAGCAAAAGAGCTAGATTGCAGTCCAGTAGCACCTTAGAAAGCAAGAATATTTTGGGGATATAAACTTTCAAGAATCAATGCTCCCTTCAGTGCTATTGGACTCAAATGTAGCTTAACTATGCAATTATATTGTTTTGATTTCCCCCTTCTTTCATATAAACCATCACAGTTTCAGACTATCCTAAGCACATGCCAGGGATATGACTGTCCACCCATGCTAACCACTTGTAGCATTGTATGTAACAGTGAACAATCCAGGTTTTATTTATTATTGGATTTTCATCCCGCCACTCTCAGAAATGACTCATAGCGGGTAACAAAGGTTACATAAAACCCCTATTAAAGCCCCCTGTTAAAACATTTGGCTTCTTATTTTTTTCTGCATAGGTAATGATTGCAGTTCAGTGAATGTAACAGCAGGAAATACAGAAATACATATCCAGAAACCTCACAACTTCACAATAATTAATGTGACTTTTGCAAATGGGACAGTTGTAAATGGACCACTGAATGATTCAATATCTGGTCTTGAACCTGGAGTACAATACATTGTTTATCTACAGAATATTACTGAAATATGCTGCAAAATTATTACCACAGGTAGGTAGGGAGTGTTAAGTGGGGTACTGTTCTGGGATGTTGTTTTTTTTTGTAAGTTCTTGCCATCTTATAGGAAGTTTTACTATAGTGTTTCCAGTAGTTCCTAGAGTAACCCATTCTCACTTCCAGGTAGTTCTAGGAATTGCCGTGAACAGGGTACAGGGGATGTCCTTTTTTCATCAAGAGCTTGGCAGCCCTACAAGCAGCAATGTACTTAGGTGGTTCAATATATAGAATCTAGAATTGGAAGGTACCTCCAGGGTCATCTAGTCCAACCCCCACCAATTGCAGGAAACTCACAACTACCTGCACACTCACAGTGACCCCAATTCCATGCCCCGATGATCCCCCCCCCCAAAAAAACCCAGAATTCCTGGCCAGTCTGGCCTGGAGAAAATTCACCTCCTGACCCCAAAGTGGTGATCAGAATGTCTCTGGGCACGCAAGAAAGAGCATGACTTACTAAGACTCCTAGTTCTTTTTTGCACATACTACTGCCAAGACAGGTCTCCCCCATCCTATAATGATGCATTTGATTTTTACTACTTAAATGCAGAACTTTACGTTTATCACTATTGAAATTCATTTTATTCATTTTAGTCCAGTATTCCAGCCTGTCAAGATCATCCTGTATCCTGATTCTGTCTTCTTCTGTGTTTGCTACCCCTCACCATTTAGTATTTTGCAAATTTAATAAGCACCCCCTATATTGCTTCATCCAAATCCAATTCATTTATAAAAACATTGAACAACACAGGGCCCAGGATAGATTCCTGAGGATGATGGGCCATTAACGAGCACCCTTGGGGTGCAATCTGGTACAATATGTCAATCAGATATTGATCCATCTAACAGTGATAGGATCCATATCACATTTTACCTACTTGTCAACAAGAATATATGTATGACCTTATCAAAAGCTTTTCTGAAGTCAAGATAAACTATATCCACAGCATCCCCCTAATCCAGCAAGGTAGTAACTTTCTAAAAAAAAAAGTGATAAGGTTAGTCTGACATGACTTGTCCTTGAGAAAGTCATGCTGACTCTTAGTAATCACAGTCTAGCTGCTCAAGAACTGACAGTTTGATGAATTGTTCTACAATTTTGCCAGCTGTAGACATCAAGTTGATGGGTTGGTAATCACCCGGATCCTCCTGTTTCCCCTTCTCGAAGATGTCTTCTGGCACTTCACCTGTTTTTATGAATTACATGTTGCTTACTATGGTGGACTCATATCCACCATGCTATCTTGGATAATTTTTCAGCTACTGTTTCCATGTGTATAAAGTGCTGTCAAGTCACAGCTGACTTATGGTGATCCTAAAGGGTTTTCAGGGCAAGTGATTGAGCAGAGGTAGTTTGTCAGACAATATACTTAGAAGATTCAATATATGTATTCTGTAGAACAGTTTCTTATTCTTTAATAATACATTAGAAGAGCAACTCTCATGGTATTCAATGAGGTTTACTCTCAGAAAAGCACCCTTAGAATTGTAGCCAGGCAGTCCCATCCTAAGAATTTTCCAGCAGCAGTGCATCTAGATTAGGTGAGTGCCACCACAGCATAGATGCCGCTAGTCAGCATGCTGTAGCCCTTGGTCACAGGGGAAATACATGATAGACACCTCTCCACAAGGTTCTGAGTGCATACTGAGCACACCAGAATCCTTTCACTCATCAGTAAAGGCGCAATGGGCTGCTGACATCACAGGAATGGGGCCCACAGGCACAACCAGGAAACACCATGACCCCCTGCTGTTTTACTTCCTTTATTCCGAGGCAGAGCAGTAGAAGCAAAGTAAAAAATAACTGTTGGCCCTGCAACTCCTAAAGAGGCCAGTAGCATAATTGGCAGGAGCATTCTAGGGAGCTCTGCAGAAGAGTTCAAATCAGCATCTGCATCCAAGTTTCCTTTTGCAAATCAGGGAATGCAGGCACTGGAGCAGAAACAAATGGATTGACTGGTGGAAAACACAAGGCAGAGACTGGGCTCAAACTTGTACCTACTGGGCTTGGAACCAGATATCCCACCAGTAAACTGAATGGACACGCATAAATGAGACATCATGGGCATTAGGTATTCCCAAGTAGTCATGATGTCACCATCAAACAGTGTAATGGGGGAACAGCCAGCTGTGTTGATTCCCTGCTTTGCATGTCTAGCATTTTGGCTGTCATGTCCTGGATCACAATTTCTCTCCTGTATTCAGCTCCTGCTTGCTCCAGTGCCTCCCATCTGTAGGCAAGCTATATGGCTTATCAGATGCCCACAGTGAGGTGGAGGAATATGTGACCTGGAGACACCACCATATTTTCCTGTGCAAGAACAAACCTGTGTCTCAGTAGAACTACTTTCCAGTCTCCTCCTCATGAGACCCAAATGCAGCAGATAGATGAAGTTAAGAATAGGCAGGGGTGGGTACCAAGCTTTTTCTGTCATACAATAAGCACAAAGGGAGAGAAGGAGGGTGCTGTAGAGCAGTGGTCCCCATCCCCCGGTCTGCGGCCCGGTGCCAGGCCGCAAGAGCCTCTGCAACGGGCTGCGGCTCCCTCTCCCCGCCCCCCCCCCCGCAGCAAGAAGCTTGTCAGGCCGTGAGCAAATCAGCTGCCGAAGTGGCCGATTAGTCTGCAGCCCAGCAAGCTTCTTGCTGTGGGAGGGGGGAGAGGGAAGCGTGGCCACAGGCACGGCAGGAGCCCAAACATGCATGTGCGGCAGGTCCACACATGCACGAAACTGCCGCACGTGCACATTTGTGACCGGGCACAAACGCGCATGTGCGGGACCTGGGTCGCCCTCTCCCCCCACCCCTTGGCAGTGGTCTGCAACTGGAAAAAGGTTGTGGACTGCTGCTGTAGAGTACACAAGGTATTTATTGAACAGCAACAAGAAAGTTGTTGTACAGTCCAATTATTAGGTTTCCAACTCTCCTATTCCAGTAAGGAACCTGTGCCTTTGCAAGCTTCATTGACAGATTATAGAGAGACATGTAGAAGCATCCCAGTTGCTGCATGCCTGTGAGAGGGAAAGTTGGGCAAGCAAGAAGGCAGTCTGAGCAGCTCACAATGGTGCAAGAACTGGGCTGGGATACATTAGTTGGCAGCTACAGTAAGACCCCTTCTAGTCAGCTGTAGCCAGTGGTCATGCCATAGGCTCAGCAGGTGGAAACAGGGGGGTAAAAAGAGGAAGCTGACCAGGAAACAGCTATTAGTTGGCAAAGGACAGAGACACAGCAATTAACAGCTAGTGATGTGGTAGATCTGGCCTCCACCTATGGTCTCCTAAATTTTAAAAGGGGAAAATCAGAATGGCCTTGGGTTTATTATGCTGGCAATATCCCCACTGGAGCCTTCTTCCCACCACCAGGATTGGGAGCAGCAGAGCCTGTTTCTTACAACCAACAAAAGATGGGTGGGCTCCCAAACGTTCACAAATTTTAAAATTACATTGTGATGGTACCTGATAAATGGGTTAATATTTGAAAGCTAGGAATACTGCAGCATGGGTGCTGATTAGGTGGGTGGGGGGTTATGTATTTCTTTGGCAGAGTCCCATTATAGAACAGCTTTTGAAAGACATTTTGGTAGCAGTTAGGAATATGATATAACTAGAAATTAAGCCCGCTGTATGCAAAATACAGTGGGCGCTAGCTGCCCTCCTGCCAGGGCCCCGGGCCACCCAGCCTCCCCCGCTCCCCCAGGATCCCGGCCTCGTCACAGGGAAAGAAGCAGGACCAGTGTGCCTCTGCCCCCTCCCACCCAAGGCCGCCTCTTCACCGACCCCGAAGGCTTTCCCCCGCCCTGCTGCTACCTGATCTCCCGGCTTCGGAGCCAGGAAAGAAGCAAGGCCAGCGCATCTGCGATGTGCTGGGCCAGCACCTTCCCTGGCTGCGAAGCCCTCCCCCCCCTCCCAGGCCAGCTTCCCGGGGGCCCCTGGACCTACCCTTCCTCTCGGCGGCCAGCACAGGAATGGCCACCATGGGGCAAAGGTAGCCTAACGTTCGGAGGTGGGCGGATTGGGAGCAGTTTAAAGATCTACCATGTGAATCTAGAGTATATTTATGGGGATAAATCACAAACATGATCTTAGAAGAAGAGTTAGAATTCCTTTTGCTCACTATAGCTCCAATACATATTAGCTGAGGGATAGCATTCAGAGTGGAAATCACCTCAGACCTGTTTGCTGCCCCAGGCTAACGTCACAGGCCCATGGGACTAGCATGGAAGAAGAGAATGGCATAGAATCATAGAGCTGGAAGGGACCATACAGGCCATCTAGTCAACCCCCCTGTTCAATCCAGAATCAGCCTAAAGCATACAGCTTAAGTATGTGTCCTGCCACTGCTTAAAGACCACCAATGAGAGGGAGTTCACAACTTCTTTAGGCAGCTTATTTCACTGCTGAACTACTTTTGAAAAAATATTTTCCTGCTATCTAACCAGTATACATGTAGTTTAAAGCCACTATTGCAAGTCCTATCCTTTGTTGCCAACAGGAACCATACTCTGCCCTTCTTAAAGAGAGCAATCATGTCCCCTATCAACCTCCGGTTCTCCAGGCTGAACATTTCCAAGTCCCTCAACCATTCCTCATAGGGCTTGGTCCTCAGACCCTGGATCATCCTCATCGCTGTCTTCTGTGCCCTCTCAGTTTTTTCCATAAAATCATGGAAGGGGCCATACAGGCCATCTAGTCCAACCCTCTGCTCAATGCAGAATCAGCCCAAAGCACCCATGAGAAGTATCTGTCCAGCCACTATTTGAAGATTGCCAGTGAGGGGGAGCATTACCTCCTAGGGAAGCCGATTCCACTGCTGAAGTACTCTTGACTGTGAAATGTTTTCCCTGTATCTTGCTGTTGCCATTCCACATGTAGTTTAAACCCATTACTGCAGGTCCTATCCCCTGCATCCAACAGGAACCACTTCTTATCATCCTCCGGGTGACAACCTTTCAGATACTTAAAGACAACAATCATGTCCCCCCTCAGCCTTCTCTTCTCCACAATGAACATTCCCAAGTTCCTCAGCCTTTCCTCATAGGGCTTGGTCCCCAGGCCCCAATTCATTCTCATCACTCTCCTCTGAACTCTTTCAATTTTGTCCACATCCTATTTGAAGTGAGGCCTCCAGAACTGCACACAGTACTCCCAGTGGGCTCCGACCAATGCAGTATGTAGTGGGACTATGACATCTTGCAATTTTGATGTGATGCCTCTGTTGATATAGCCCAAGACTGCATTGACCTTCTTTACCACTGCATCACACTGTCTGCTCATATTTAGCTTACAGTCCACAAGTTCCCCAAGATCTCCCTCACGGACTATCTAGAAGTGTATCTCCTGTCCAGTGTGCATGCTTCTGATTTGTGTGAGGTTAGGGCTTGGTTGTCAAGAAATACTAGAAGAAAAGAGTGGCACTCCAGTTGAAAGTAACTAGGTGAAGATAAAGGATGGAAAAACAAGGAATATAGTGGTTGGCATCTGCTACAGACTGCCTGACCAGGATGAAAATGTGAGTGCTGCCCTTCTTGACCAGCTTGATAAGACCTTGTAATTATGGATGACTTCAATTTCCCTGATGTGTGCTAGGAAGCAAACTCTGCTAAGCATCCTGAGTTGTGCAACATTCTCAACAGCTTGGCAGACAATTTCACAAATGGTGGAAGAGCCTATGAAAGGCTTTGCTATAAACTTAATACTGGCCAACAGGCAAGAGTTGGTGGATGGGGTGAAGGAAGTAGGGACCTTGGAGGGGAGTGGCCATGTTCTCCTAGTATTCCCTCTGAGATGGGGTGGGGAGCTGAGTAAGTTTGTAAAGGTAAAGGTAAAGGTATCCCCTGTGCAAGCACTGAGTCATGTCTGACCCTTGGGGTGATGCCCTCTAGCGTTTTCATGGCAGACTCAATACGGGGTGGTTTGCCAGTGCCTTCCCCAGTCATTACCGTTTACCCCCCAGCAAGCTGGGTACTCATTTTACCAACCTCGGAAGGATGGAAGGCTGAGTCAACCTTGAGCCGGCTGCTGGGATTGAACTCCCAACCTCATGGGCAAAGCTGTCGGACGGCTGCCTTACCACTCTGCGCCACAAGAGGCTCTTGAGTAAGTTTGTAGTCAGACTTATATATTAGACTTTCATAGGGCAGACTTTTGTAACTCAGAGACATTATGAGAGGGCTTTTGATTGGGGCAAGTGAGTGAATAACATCAAATGGGACCCTCAGTGGAAACCCCACCCCACCCCACCCAGAGAACATAACAAAATGGACATTATGCCAGAAAGAGAGCAAGTTTGGTGTAGTGGTTAGGAGTGACAACTTCTAATCTGGCATGCCATGTTTATTCTGCACTCCCCCACATTCAGCCAGCTGGGTGACCTTGGGCTTGCCACAGCACTGATAAAACTGTTCGAGCAGTAATATCAGGGCTCTCTCAGCCTCACCCACATCACAGGGTGTCTGTTGTGGGAAGAGGAAAGGGAAAGCAAATGTAAGCTGCTTTGAGATTCCTTCAGGTAGAGAAAAGTGGCATATAAGGACCAACTCTTCTTCAACCTTGTCTGGGTTTCTTTTTTGAATGACTCATATCCATCGACCCAGTATATAATGTTACCGGTCATGGGAATCATTCCACCAAGTCTCTGGAATGCCTATGAAATCATACTTCTATGTCTGCATGAGAAGCTCAAGCTGCCTGCATCACTGTATGTCCCTTACTGGTGTTATAACTGCCATATTTTTGGACCTAGACCACAGCCTATGCAATTAGTTCCTAATTCCAACTCAAGTGCTCTCTTCTTAATATGCAAAGCCAGTAGGGATAAGTTTTTATGTTTAACTATACTGGAATTTTAAAGGATAAACAAGGACAAGACAATAACCATTTAATGCAGAATCAATAGGTTTATAAATCCTGAGAATCTAACGAACTCTTTATCTGTCACATTTTTTTTACTATCCAGAATGCAGTCAAGTTTTAAATATAACAAAGCACTAATCTGGTCTTGACATGAAAGAGTACCCAACAGCTTACAAAATGGGGGGGAGGGGATCTTTAAAGGATATTGGCTAATATTCAGGTTTGAAAGTGCAGTGCAGCATAAAATAGGTTTCCAGACTATAATAGTATTAAAACATCAATTCCCTTGGTTTTTGACCTGATGCCTAAAATAAAGCAACATAGGCACCAGTTAAGCCTCCAAGGGAAGAGCCTTCCACAAGTGAAGAATCACTACTGAAAAAGGTTTGACTCTGTTAACATCCACCTCTTCTCTGAAGGCAGAGAGGGCACAGAGAGCAGGGCTTGTGAGGCAGATCTTAACTGGCAAGCTGTACTATATGGGAGGAAGTCATTGTCAAGTACCCTGGGACTCAAGCCTATTCAGTCTTCAAAGGTAAGAACTAGTATTGTAAATTTTGCTCAGAAATAAATGGACAACAGTACAGCATAACAGAATACAAAACTAATAAACTGGATAGCTTGAATATAATCATAATGCTAAGAAGTGACTAGAAATAAATGTGATCTTGCCAATCATGTCTGCTTTTTTCCAGGCGGTGGTATGTATTTATTTATTGAAAGTTAGACAATCCCTCTTCTTTTAACAGTGCCCACTCGTGTCTTTGGCGTTCTTTTTACCAACATCAATGCCACAACCATAAATGTAACATGGAACAACGCAGATCAAAATGCTCATAACTACAGCTACATAATAATTATAATAGATGGAAATGGCCATAATAGGACGGAAAACACAACTAACATCACTACAGTGATTAGCAACCTGGAGCCTGGTACATTATATACATTCACAATATATCCAGAAGTTGGTGGAACAAGTGGAGATGCATATACTGACTCCACCTTTACAAGTAAGCATTAAGAGTTCTGTTCAATGCATGTTTATATAGGAGTATAAGTATTAATGAGTTAGTGAGACTTGTTTCTGACTATGTTTGCGTAGGATTGCATTGCATGTCACGAAGATGTTAGAAGAAACCATAATTAAACCAGCTTGATATTGGTTTGAAAGTATTATTATTATAAAATTTTGCAGTAAAGCACAATCTTAATAAATTCTGTTAAATTTGTGGCGTCTAAATCAATTTAGTTTATAGTTTATTCTATAGTAAAAGAGATCCTACCATAGTGGTTGAAGAGTTCACTCAGCTTTTACAATTTTTGAATAGCTCTACCTCAATCATTTCAACTGTTTTCTACTCCCTGACACACACATATCATAGAATCATAAAATCATAGAATCACAGAATATTAGAGTTGGAAAGGGACCTCAGGGGTCATCTAGTCCTACCCCCCCCCGCACTATGCAGGACACTCACATCCCAATCGCTCACCTACTGTAACTTGCCACCCCTTTGCCTTCACAGAATTAGCCTCTCCGTCAGATGGCTATCTAGCCTCTGTTTAAAAATTCCCGCCACCTCCCAAGGAAGCCTGTTCCACTGAGAAACCGCTCTAACTGTCAGGAACTTCTTTCGTATGTTTAGATGAAATTTCTGTTGAATTAAATTCATCCCATTCGTTCTGGTTTGTCCCTCTGGGGCAAGAGAGAACAATTCTGCTCCATCATCCATATGGCAGCCTTTTAAATACTTGATGATGGTTATCAGATCCCTTCTCAGTCGTCTCCTCTCTAGGCTAAACAGAACAAGCTCCCCCAACCTTTCTTCATATGTCTTGGTCTCCAAAGCCCTCACCATCTTTGTTGCCCTCCTCTGGACACGTTCCAGTTTGTCAACATCCCCCAAAACTGAACACAGTACTCCAAGTGAGGCCGAACCAGAGCAGAGTAAAGCAGTACCATGACCTCCTGTGATCTGGACACAATACTCTGTTTGATACAGCCCAAAATCCCATCTGCCTTTTTAGCCACTGAGTCACACTGCTGACTCATGTTCAATGTATGGTCTACTAAGACTCCTAGATCCAGTGCCAAATTTCTGCTTGCTGTAAAGTTCTTGTATAAACTGAAATGCAAGAAAAAGACTAGCTGCTGCTGACACCATCAGACTTGTTACATCCCCAATAGTATTTCTTCTTGCTCAAGATGTTCTGCAACTAATTTCAGAGTACTTACATAGTATAGAGAGAGGAAAGCACTTTGTGTTGCCCAAGAATTTGCATGAGTAGAAATGCATTATTTCACTTATGGTTTCCACTTGTACTTTGCTAGATCCAAGGCAGAGGGGTTTGTACTCATAGCCACCTTGAGTGTTCTTTTGAACAGAAAGTCAGGCTACAAATAAATGAGTAAAGTATTTCTAATCAGTTGTAATCCATATTAGTGTGTAGGTCCTTTGTCTCTTGCCCCAGGTTGTGCTATTCTGGGTTTCTTGATTCTCCATTTCATATGCCTCAGTGTTTAGTTGAGAGACAAGGCGAGACCAATTTCTGGCCAGCAGAAGTGTCGCCCATGATTTTTTTCATCTATTATTCCAACTATATTTCTGACCTTATTTATGACAATCAGATACCATAAGCACCTACACAAGTGCATTTTTGGATTAATCCTAGGCAAAGGGCAGCAACAAATGCCAATAGTGACAAAGGTCAACTGAACTAAAATTATCTTCTAAATGATAAAAATTTAAGAGGTTTTCTCAGTGTAAGCCTATCACCACAGAAAATACCTCGTCATTGATTGCCAACTGTGTCAGTAATGGGATGCAAGCACAACCTCAGAAAGTAACTACAGTGAATGGGCAGGAGTGTGTGGAAGCAGGTGTTCTCACACATGCCATATATGATTAAGAGCTTCACGGGCCTTGGCCAACACATGGATCAGTTCCTTCATCTGGACTACTCATTAACTGAAATTAAAAGGTCTATACTATAACAAAAAAAGTGGTATGTTAGGTAACCAAATTGCAGTACATGGTATGTCTTGCAAGAGACTTTGGACAGCATAATCTAAAAATGAAATTACACTTTATTTTACCTGTGCAAATAATTCCCTTTTTTAAAAAACAGTGCCCAATGCAGTATCTGGCTTCCACATCGAAAACATCAATTCCACAGCAGTCAATTTAAGATGGAACAACACCGACACAAATTCTGCTAACTACACTTACGAAATAGTCTTTGGAAAATATGGAACTGAAATGAGTGTATTAACTAATGACACCAGGACAACTATTGGAAACTTGGAACCTGGTACAATGTACACATTCACAATATTTCCAAAAGCAAATGAGACTAAAGGAGATTCCACAACTGCATCAATTTATACAAGTAAGTAACTAAAGCTACACGATGTTGTTGAGGCACTACGTATTTTTGTGTGTCAGAGGTACACTGCATACCTTTGCCATAGGTCAAACCAAGTACGATAGAATTGAGATAGAGTAAAAGAGCCTCTTGTGGCACAGAGTGGTAAGGCAGCAGAAACGGTAATGACTGGGGAAGGCACTGGCAAACCACCCCGTATTGAGTCTGCCATGAAAAGCTAGAGGGCGTCACCCCAAGGGTCAGACATGACCGGTGCTTGCACAGGGGATACCTTTACCTTTTAACTAGCAAAAGCTTCTTCCCTGTGGTGTCTGTTGGTTTCTATAGCTCTGCAGAAGAAGCATATGTGTGTGTTTGTGTGTGTATGTTCACAAACACCCCTCTTTCCCCAATATCTGGATAACCGTGGAGGACACATATCCAGCCTGTGCAGAGGCACCTGCATGGGTTGCCAGTTTTGGCCCAGATCAGGTTCAGGGTTTTGACTTTTAAGGCCATCCACGGCTTGGGCCCAACCACCTGAAGGACCGCTTATCTCCTTATGCTCCCCACAGAACTCTTTGCTCTGCGGGTTTTAATCTGTTGGTGGTTCCTGGCTCGAAGGAAGTACGCCTGGCCTCAACCAGGAACAGTGTTTTCTTAGTCCTGGCCTTGACACGGAAGAATGAGCTCCCGGGTGAGCTGAGGGCCCTGGTGGAGCTAACAGAGTTACATAGCGCCTGTAAATCAGACCTCTTCTGCCAGATCCTGGGTTGAGACCAGGGTTAAGATCAATTTGGCCCCAATTCAGGCTGCGGCACTTACATAATTGCATCCCACCCTATGTTAGTAGTCTGCTCAGAAGCTAGAGGGTATTCTTTTTAGCTGCCATTCTTGGAGGATTAGTTTGGGGGGATTTACTGAGTCTTTTTATTAAATTATGAATGTTTTATTGTAAGCTGCCTAAGTTCGTAGTCTGCTCAGAAAGTAAATGGTATCTTTTTTACCTGCCATTCATGGGGGCTATAGTAGGATCTCTAGAAATTAAATGTGGGGATTATAAATCTATTTAGTTTATAGGTTGTTCTATAGGAACGTGGATCTTACCACAAGAGATGTGGAGTTTCCTCTGCTAGCTCAATTTTTTAACAGCTGTGCCTCAATGAGGAGTTCACCTCTTCCAACTTTATTCTGCTCTACCACACACATATCTAGAATTCCTTTTGCTACCACTAGATTGTGGATTAGAGGATTAATGGTGTGGCAACCTTACATTATCTTATTTTAAATACTAGCTTCAAAGCCCATTCCTAAGAATGGGCTTTGAAAGGGCCCCCACCTGCCCACCCCCCGCCCATGCCATTTAAGGAGGCTTTGGGCCACTTGGACTCTGGAGAAGCTTGCAGCCGGATGAAGCAGCACAGGCAGGGGCTGACCAGCTCATCAGCAGGCCTGGGATGGAACTTGTTAGCAGGGCAGGACAGCACGGAGCTCGTTAGCAGGACGGGCTCTTAGCACAGGGTGGGAGGGAAGTCATTAACAGCCCCGGGATGGAGGTTGTCATCAGGGCAGGACTGGAGGGAGGTCGTTATCAGCCCTGGGAGGGAGGTTGTCAGAGGGCAGGACCACATACAGCTCGGCACAGAGCTCATTAGCAGCCCCGGGAGGGGGGTTGTTATCAGCCTGGAGTGCTCGCCCCCTCCACCACCACCCTTCACCCAGGGCCCTCTCCCCTGGCCTGCTGCTGGCTCTGCAGCAAGGCATGTCTGAGAGCAAAGAGGCTAGCATTCAGGAATGGAGGGCAGAAGCAGTATGGGCAGGGCCAGTCAGGGTGCGGCAAGCTTTGCTGGCTGCTCCCTGATTGGCCCTATTCTAATTCAGACACCCCAGACACGTTGCACCCCCAGGCTATTTCACATATATTAAGAGGAACAATGGATAAGTATTTTAAACACCATCCTCTAGCAATCCACCATGGAAGCAAGGAAAATCATATTTGCACCCATATAGTTACTATCTTCATTACCTTCTGTTGTATCTTGATGAGTATGAACTAAGTTAGGCTTTATATGTCAGCGCAAAGACCAAATAACACTAATTTGGGGGCGGGGGGGACAAACATTATAAGCAAAAGCTATCATTGGATACCAAAAGCAAAAACATATTTATTTTTTGTAACTACCCCTCTCAGCACAGCTGTCTCAGGGTGGTTTACAACAAAACATACAATAGTAACATCAATTAAGATTGGAACCATTAAAATATAACAGATGTGTCTAGCAAGACAGCATAATTTCCACGGACGGTGGCCTGGTCGATATGGACGTTACCCTTCAAATCTTCGTCCCATCCCCGGGTTCATGGGGGAGAGGGCTAGGGTGGAACCGGTGTTGATCCTATGCAATGCCAGGTCAATAAACAACCAGTCCTCAACCCTGCGGGATTACTTCGTAAGGCATGAGGCTGACCTGGCTTGCGTGATGGAAAGCTGGGTGCGCGAAGGCGAGACCGTCGCCTTGAAAGATCTGGCACCGCCTGGGTTTTCCGTCCTGCATCAACCCCGGCTCCATGGGAGGGGAGGTGGGGTGGCAATTCTGGTCAGAGACACCTTCTCCTTCAGGGCTCTCCCTGCGCCAACGATTCCGGGGATTGAGTGTGTCGGTCTTGGGTGGGAATCGGTCGAGAACGTGGCGATCTGGTTGGTGTATCGATCACCCACTGCCCCGCCCGATTCCCTGCCAGGCCTGCTGGAGGCGGTGGCTGCCTGGACGTTGCAGTACCCAAAACTTTTAGTTTGGGGGGACTTCAACGTTCATGCGGATGCGCCGTCTTCAGGACTTGGCCTGGATCTAGTGTCAGCCATGGAGACACTAGGGTTCTCGCAGATTGTTGCTGGTCCCACCCATCAGGCTGGTCACACCCTCGATTTGATCTTTGGTGCAGGTGTAGCGGTAGATCTGGTGGCGAATAACATCGTTCCATGGTCAGACCACCATGCCCTGAAGGCTCGACTGAGGATACCACCCCCTCTCCATTTGGGTGACGGACGTATTCTAGTCCGCCCGCGGAGACTCATGGAATCTGAGAGATTCCTGAATGCCCTGCGGGACCCGATACCCTCCAGCACCTCGTTGACGGCCTTGGTGGAGGACTTGCAGTCCCGCCTTACGACCGCCATTGACGAGATTGCTCCTAGGCGCCCTCTCCGCCTTCGCCTCAAACAGGCTCCATGGTATTCCCAGGAGCTTCGGGAGAGGAAGAAGGAAGTGAGATGGCTTGAGCGAGCGTGGAGGAAGACTCGTGATGAAGCTACAAGGACATCTCATCGCACGCTTATGAAGGCGTATGAGAATGCGGTGAAAGCGGCGAAACAAGACTTCTACGCCGCAGAAATCGCGTCCGCAAGCTCTCGCCCAGCACAATTATTTAAGGTAATTAGATCACTTACCGCCCTGGAAGAAGGGCGACAAACGATAAGGGAATTGGAATTGAGCTGTGTGGCATTATCGAGCTATTTTGCGGACAAAGTCCTGCCGCTCCGCCGTGACCTACCTGCCACGATTGATACAGTTAGTGAACTGGAAGCTCCGTGGCCGTCAAGGGGGTTAGTGTTTGATGGCTTCAGGCAGCTCTCTGTAACCGAAGTGGACAAGTTACTGGGTTCAGTGAGGGTGACCACTTGCCCCTTGGATCCCTGTCCGTCCTGGTTGCTCAAATCGGGCGACCAGCGGATAGGAGGCCCCTTGAGGGAGATTGTCAACCTCTCCTTAACATCTGGAGAGTTTCCCAAGGGGCTCAAGGAAGCAGTGATACACCCCTTACTGAAAAAGCCATCATTGGGCCCGCGGAACCCCGCCAGTTACCGCCCAGTTTCGCATTTGGCGTTTCTGGATAAGGTGATAGAGCGGGCCGCAGCGGACCATCTCCTAGGTTTCTTGGATGAAACTTCGGCCCTCGACCCATACCAGTCTGGCTTCTGCCCTGGCCACGGGGTGGAGACCGTGCTGGTCGCCCTCATGGATGATATCCGGCGCCAGCTGGATCGGGGCGGCTCCGCCATTCTCGTGCTTCTAGACCTGTCGGCCGCATTTGATGTGGTCGACCACGAGGTATTGGTACACCACCTCGCCGGAGCTGGAATAAGGGGGACTGCGCTTCAATGGCTGGTCTCCTTCCTCCAGAACCGGACGCAGAGGGTTGCGATGGGGGAGAGTATGTCGAGCCCTTGTGAGCTCCCTTGTAGGGTTCCGCAGGGGGCGATACTCTCTCCCACACTTTTTAACATCTATATGCGCCCTCTAGCCCAGCTGGTCCGGGGCTATGGACTGGGTTGCCACCAATATGCGGATGACACCCAGCTCTACTTCCTAATGGACGGCCGGCCTCCACCCCGGATACATTTGCCACCTGTTTGGAAGCGGTAGCTGGATGGCTCAAGCAGAGTCGCCTGAAACTCAACCCCTCCAAGACGGAGGTCCTGTGGCTGGGCAGAAGAGGGCAGGACCAGGAAGCGCTCTTCCCATGCCTGAACGGGGTGCAATTAACACCTGCACCAGTTGCCAGGAATTTGGGAGTGACATTTGATGCCTCCCTCTCTATGGAGGCTCAGGTCACCAATGTAGCTCGGATGGCATTTTTCCATCTTTGCCAAGCCCGGCTACTAGCGCCCTACCTGTCCTCGGAACACCTGGCCACAGTGATCCATGCAACGGTCATTTCCAGATTAGACTTCTGTAACTCGCTCTACGCGGGCCTTCCCTTGTCTTTGACTCGGAAGTTACAGCTGGTCCAAAATGTGGCTGCCAGGGTCCTCACTAGAACACCTTTGAGGGCCCACATTCAGCCGGTGCTTTGTCATCTGCACGGGTTACCAGTCTGTTTCCGAATCAGATTCAAGGTATTGGTATTTATCTTTAAGGCTATACGCGGCCTGGGTCCCGTCTACCTGCGGGACCGCTTGGTTGCTTATGCCCCCCGCAGGGCACTCCGCTCTGCGGGTATGAATTTACTGGTTGTCCCGGGCCCACGGGATGTTCGCCTGGCCTCGACCCGGGCCAGGGCCTTTTCAGTCCTGGCCCCAACCTGGTGGAACGAGCTCCCAGAAGAGCTAAGGGCCCTGCAGGATCTACCAGCTTTCCGCAGGGCCTGTAAGACGGAGCTCTTCCGCCAGGCATATGGTTGAGGCCAGGGGAGCTCTCCCACTAATCCATCAGAGGATCCCCTCCAATATTGAGATCTCTAACACCGAGATCATGGTTAGATGTATTGTATTGGTGCCACCCTCTTCTGAACATTATTCTCTCCACCAGGCTGAACTAAGATCAGAATTGTGACCACTGCCGCTATATGTTATATGTTATATGTAACGTTTAATTGGGGTTTTTATGGGGATTTTATTGTGTTTTAACTATTTATGTTGTAAACCGCCCTGAGACCTATTGAGAGAAGGGCGGTCTAAAAATTAAATAATAATAAAATAATAATAATAATAATAATTTAAAAATGAAATGCTATTTTGTTTTAGATGTGCAAATAATTCCCTTTTTTAAAAATAAAAACAAAAACAGAGCCCAATGCAGTATCTGGCTTCCACATCGAAAACATCAATTCCACAACAGTCAATTTAAGATGGAACAACACCGACACAAATTCTGCTAACTACACTTACGAAATAGTCTTTGGAAAATATGGAACTGGAATGAGTGTATTAACTAATGACACCAAGACAACTATTGGAAACTTGGAACCTGGTACAATGTACACATTCACAATATTTCCAAAAGCAAATGAGACTAAAGGAGATTCCACAACTGCATCAATTTATACAAGTAAGTAACTAAAGCTACACGATGTTGTCGAGGCACTACGTATTTTTGTGTGTCAGAGGTACACTGCATACCTTTGCCATAGGTCAAACCAAGTACGATAGAATTGAGATAGAGTAAAAGAGCCTCTTGTGGCACAGAGTGGTAAGGCAGCAGAAACGGTAATGACTGGGGAAGGCACTGGCAAACCACCCCGTATTGAGTCTGCCATGAAAAGCTAGAGGGTGTCACCCCAAGGGTCAGACATGACCGGTGCTTGCACAGGGGATACCTTTACCTTTTAACTAGCAAAAGCTTCTTCCCTGTGGTGTCTGTTGGTTTCTATAGCTCTGCAGAAGAAGCATATGTGTGTGTTTGTGTGATGTTCACAAACATCCCTCTTTCTCCAATATCTGGATAACCGTGGAGGACACATATCCAGCCTGTGCTGAGGCACCTGCATGGGTTGCCAGTTTTGGCCCAGATCAGGTTCAGGGTTTTGACTTTTAAGGCCATCCACGGCTTGGGCCCAACCACCTGAAGGACCGCTTATCTCCTTATGCTCCCCACAGAACTCTTTGCTCTGCGGGTTTTAATCTGTTGGTGGTTCCTGGCTCGAAGGAAGTACGCCTGGCCTCAACCAGGAACAGTGTTTTCTTAGTCCTGGCCTTGACACGGAAGTATGAGCTCCCGGGTGAGCTGAGGGCCCTGGTGGAGCTAACAGAGTTACATAGCGCCTGTAAATCAGACCTCTTCTGCCAGATCCTGGGTTGAGACCAGGGTTAAGATCAATTTGGCCCCAATTCAGGCTGCGGCACTTACATAATTGCATCCCACCCTATGTTAGTAGTCTGCTCAGAAGGTAGAGGGTATTCTTTTTAGCTGCCATTCTTGGAGGATTAGTTTGGGGGGATTTACTGAGTTTTTATTAAATTATGAATGTTTTATTGTAAGCTGCCTAAGTTCGTAGTCTGCTCAGAAAGTAAATGGTATCTTTTTTACCTGCCATTCATGGGGGGTATAGTAGGATCTCTAGAAATTAAATGTGGGGATTATAAATCTATTTAGTTTATAGGTTGTTCTATAGGAACGTGGATCTTACCACAAGAGATGTGGAGTTTCCTCTGCTAGCTCAATTTTTTAACAGCTGTGCCTCAATGAGGAGTTCACCTCTTCCAACTTTATTCTGCTCTACCACACACATATCTAGAATTCCTTTTGCTACCACTAGATTGTGGATTAGAGGATTAATGGTGTGGCAACCTTACATTATCTTATTTTAAATACTAGCTTCAAAGCCCATTCCTAAGAATGGGCTTTGAAAGGGCCCCCACCTGCCCACCCCCCGCCCATGCCATTTAAGGAGGCTTTGGGCCACTTGGACTCTGGAGAAGCTTGCAGCCGGATGAAGCAGCACAGGCAGGGGCTGACCAGCTCATCAGCAGGCCTGGGATGGAACTTGTTAGCAGGGCAGGACAGCACGGAGCTCGTTAGCAGGACGGGCTCTTAGCACAGGGTGGGAGGGAAGTCATTAACAGCCCCGGGATGGAGGTTGTCATCAGGGCAGGACTGGAGGGAGGTCGTTATCAGCCCTGGGAGGGAGGTTGTCAGAGGGCAGGACCACATACAGCTCGGCACAGAGCTCATTAGCAGCCCCGGGAGGGGGGTTGTTATCAGCCTGGAGTGCTCGCCCCCTCCACCACCACCCTTCACCCAGGGCCCTCTCCCCTGGCCTGCTGCTGGCTCTGCAGCAAGGCATGTCTGAGAGCAAAGAGGCTAGCATTCAGGAATGGAGGGCAGAAGCAGTATGGGCAGGGCCAGTCAGGGTGCGGCAAGCTTTGCTGGCTGCTCCCTGATTGGCCCTATTCTAATTCAGACACCCCAGACACGTTGCACCCCCAGGCTAATTCACATATATTAAGAGGAACAATGGATAAGTATTTTAAACACCATCCTCTAGCAATCCACCATGGAAGCAAGGAAAATCATATTTGCACCCATATAGTTACTATCTTCATTACCTTCTGTTGTATCTTGATGAGTATGAGTTAAGTTAGGCTTTATATGTCAGCGCAAAGACCAAATAACATTAATTTGGGGGCGGGGGGGACAAACATTATAAGCAAAAGCTATCATTGGATACCAAAAGCAAAAACATATTTATTTTTTGTAACTACCCCTCTCAGCACAGCTGTCTCAGGGTGGTTTACAACAAAACATACAATAGTAACATCAATTAAGATTGGAACCATTATAATATAACAGATGTGTCTAGCAAGACAGCATAATTTAAAAATGAAATGCTATTTTGTCTTAGATGTGCAAATAATTCCCTTTTTTAAAAATAAAAACAAAAACAGAGCCCAATGCAGTATCTGGCTTCCACATCGAAAACATCAATTCCACAGCAGTCAATTTAAGATGGAACAACACCGACACAAATTCTGCTAACTACACTTACGAAATAGTCTTTGGAAAATATGGAACTGGAATGAGTGTATTAACTAATGACACCAGGACAACTATTGGAGACTTGGAACCTGGTACAATGTACACATTCACAATATTTCCAAAAGCAGATGCAACTAAAGGAGATTCCACAACTGCATCAATTTATACAAGTAAGTAACTAAAGCTACACGATGTTGTCTAGGCACTACGTATTTTTGTGTGTCAGAGGTACACTGCATACCTTTGCCATAGGTCAAACCAAGTACGATAGAATTGAGATAGAGTAAAAGAGCCTCTTGTGGCACAGAGTGGTAAGGCAGCAGAAACGGTAATGACTGGGGAAGGCACTGGCAAACCACCCCGTATTGAGTCTGCCATGAAAAGCTAGAGGGTGTCACCCCAAGGGTCAGACATGACCGGTGCTTGCACAGGGGATACCTTTACCTTTTAACTAGCAAAAGCTTCTTCCCTGTGGTGTCTGTTGGTTTCTATAGCTCTGCAGAAGAAGCATATGTGTGTGTTTGTGTGATGTTCACAAACATCCCTCTTTCTCCAATATCTGGATAACCGTGGAGGACACATATCCAGCCTGTGCTGAGGCACCTGCATGGGTTGCCAGTTTTGGCCCAGATCAGGTTCAGGGTTTTGACTTTTAAGGCCATCCACGGCTTGGGCCCAACCACCTGAAGGACCGCTTATCTCCTTATGCTCCCCACAGAACTCTTTGCTCTGCGGGTTTTAATCTGTTGGTGGTTCCTGGCTCGAAGGAAGTACGCCTGGCCTCAACCAGGAACAGTGTTTTCTTAGTCCTGGCCTTGACACGGAAGTATGAGCTCCCGGGTGAGCTGAGGGCCCTGGTGGAGCTAACAGAGTTACATAGCGCCTGTAAATCAGACCTCTTCTGCCAGATCCTGGGTTGAGACCATGGTTAAGATCAATTTGGCCCCAATTCAGGCTGCGGCACTTACATAATTGCATCCCACCCTATGTTAGTAGTCTGCTCAGAAGGTAGAGGGTATTCTTTTTAGCTGCCATTCTTGGAGGATTAGTTTGGGGGGATTTACTGAGTCTTTTTATTAAATTATGAATGTTTTATTGTAAGCTGCCTAAGTTCGTAGTCTGCTCAGAAAGTAAATGGTATCTTTTTTACCTGCCATTCATGGGGGCTATAGTAGGATCTCTAGAAATTAAATGTGGGGATTATAAATCTATTTAGTTTATAGGTTGTTCTATAGGAACGTGGATCTTACCACAAGAGATGTGGAGTTTCCTCTGCTAGCTCAATTTTTTAACAGCTGTGCCTCAATGAGGAGTTCACCTCTTCCAACTTTATTCTGCTCTACCACACACATATCTAGAATTCCTTTTGCTACCACTAGATTGTGGATTAGAGGATTAATGGTGTGGCAACCTTACATTATCTTATTTTAAATACTAGCTTCAAAGCCCATTCCTAAGAATGGGCTTTGAAAGGGCCCCCACCTGCCCACCCCCCGCCCATGCCATTTAAGGAGGCTTTGGGCCACTTGGACTCTGGAGAAGCTTGCAGCCGGATGAAGCAGCACAGGCAGGGGCTGACCAGCTCATCAGCAGGCCTGGGATGGAACTTGTTAGCAGGGCAGGACAGCACGGAGCTCGTTAGCAGGACGGGCTCTTAGCACAGGGTGGGAGGGAAGTCATTAACAGCCCCGGGATGGAGGTTGTCATCAGGGCAGGACTGGAGGGAGGTCGTTATCAGCCCTGGGAGGGAGGTTGTCAGAGGGCAGGACCACATACAGCTCTTCACAGAGCTCATTAGCAGCCCCGGGAGGGGGGTTGTTATCAGCCTGGAGTGCTCGCCCCCTCCACCACCACCCTTCACCCAGGGCCCTCTCCCCTGGCCTGCTGCTGGCTCTGCAGCAAGGCATGTCTGAGAGCAAAGAGGCTAGCATTCAGGAATGGAGGGCAGAAGCAGTATGGGCAGGGCCAATCAGGGTGCGGCAAGCTTTGCTGGCTGCTCCCTGATTGGCCCTATTCTAATTCAGACACCCCAGACACGTTGCACCCCCAGGCTAATTCACATATATTAAGAGGAACAATGGATAAGTATTTTAAACACCATCCTCTAGCAATCCACCATGGAAGCAAGGAAAATCATATTTGCACCCATATAGTTACTATCTTCATTACCTTCTGTTGTATCTTGATGAGTATGAGTTAAGTTAGGCTTTATATGTCAGCGCAAAGACCAAATAACATTAATTTGGGGGCGGGGGGGACAAACATTATAAGCAAAAGCTATCATTGGATACCAAAAGCAAAAACATATTTATTTTTTGTAACTACCCCTCTCAGCACAGCTGTCTCAGGGTGGTTTACAACAAAACATACAATAGTAACATCAATTAAGATTGGAACCATTATAATATAACAGATGTGTCTAGCAAGACAGCATAATTTAAAAATGAAATGCTATTTTGTCTTAGATGTGCAAATAATTCCCTTTTTTAAAAATAAAAACAAAAACAGAGCCCAATGCAGTATCTGGCTTCCACATCGAAAACATCAATTCCACAGCAGTCAATTTAAGATGGAACAACACCGACACAAATTCTGCTAACTACACTTACGAAATAGTCTTTGGAAAATATGGAACTGGAATGAGTGTATTAACTAATGACACCAGGACAACTATTGGAGACTTGGAACCTGGTACAATGTACACATTCACAATATTTCCAAAAGCAGATGCAACTAAAGGAGATTCCACAACTGCATCAATTTATACAAGTAAGTAACTAAAGCTACACGATGTTGTCGAGGCACTACGTATTTTTGTGTGTCAGAGGTACACTGCATACCTTTGCCATAGGTCAAACCAAGTACGATAGAATTGAGATAGAGTAAAAGAACCTCTTGTGGCACAGAGTGGTAAGGCAGCAGAAACGGTAATGACTGGGGAAGGCACTGGCAAACCACCCCGTATTGAGTCTGCCATGAAAAGCTAGAGGGCGTCACCCCAAGGGTCAGACATGACCGGTGCTTGCACAGGGGATACCTTTACCTTTTAACTAGCAAAAGCTTCTTCCCTGTGGTGTCTGTTGGTTTCTATAGCTCTGCAGAAGAAGCATATGTGTGTGTTTGTGTGTGTATGTTCACAAACACCCCTCTTTCCCCAATATCTGGATAACCGTGGAGGACACATATCCAGCCTGTGCTGAGGCACCTGCATGGGTTGCCAGTTTTGGCCCAGATCAGGTTCAGGGTTTTGACTTTTAAGGCCATCCACGGCTTGGGCCCAACCACCTGAAGGACCGCTTATGCTCCCCACAGAACTCTTTGCTCTGCGGGTTTTAATCTGTTGGTGGTTCCTGGCTCGAAGGAAGTACGCCTGGCCTCAACCAGGAACAGTGTTTTCTTAGTCCTGGCCTTGACACGGAAGAATGAGCTCCCAGGTGAGCTGAGGGCCCTGGTGGAGCTAACAGAGTTACATAGCGCCTGTAAATCAGACCTCTTCTGCCAGATCCTGGGTTGAGACCAGGGTTAAGATCAATTTGGCCCCAATTCAGGCTGCGGCACTTACATAATTGCATCCCACCCTATGTTAGTAGTCTGCTCAGAAGGTAGAGGGTATTCTTTTTAGCTGCCATTCTTGGAGGATTAGTTTGGGGGGATTTACTGAGTTTTTATTAAATTATGAATGTTTTATTGTAAGCTGCCTAAGTTCGTAGTCTGCTCAGAAAGTAAATGGTATCTTTTTTACCTGCCATTCATGGGGGGTATAGTAGGATCTCTAGAAATTAAATGTGGGGATTATAAATCTATTTAGTTTATAGGTTGTTCTATAGGAACGTGGATCTTACCACAAGAGATGTGGAGTTTCCTCTGCTAGCTCAATTTTTTAACAGCTGTGCCTCAATGAGGAGTTCACCTCTTCCAACTTTATTCTGCTCTACCACACACATATCTAGAATTCCTTTTGCTACCACTAGATTGTGGATTAGAAGATTAATGGTGTGGCAACCTTACATTATCTTATTTTAAATACTAGCTTCAAAGCCCATTCCTAAGAATGGGCTTTGAAAGGGCCCCCACCTGCCCACCCCCCGCCCATGCCATTTAAGGAGGCTTTGGGCCACTTGGACTCTGGAGAAGCTTGCAGCCGGATGAAGCAGCACAGGCAGGGGCTGACCAGCTCATCAGCAGGCCTGGGATGGAACTTGTTAGCAGGGCAGGACAGCACGGAGCTCGTTAGCAGGACGGGCTCTTAGCACAGGGTGGGAGGGAAGTCATTAACAGCCCCGGGGTGGAGGTTGTCATCAGGGCAGGACTGGAGGGAGGTCGTTATCAGCCCTGGGAGGGAGGTTGTCAGAGGGCAGGACCACATACAGCTCCTCACAGAGCTCATTAGCAGCCCCGGGAGGGGGGTTGTTATCAGCCTGGAGTGCTCGCCCCCTCCACCACCACCCTTCACCCAGGGCCCTCTCCCCTGGCCTGCTGCTGGCTCTGCAGCAAGGCATGTCTGAGAGCAAAGAGGCTAGCATTCAGGAATGGAGGGCAGAAGCAGTATGGGCAGGGCCAGTCAGGGTGCGGCAAGCTTTGCTGGCTGCTCCCTGATTGGCCCTATTCTAATTCAGACACCCCAGACACGTTGCACCCCCAGGCTATTTCACATATATTAAGAGGAACAATGGATAAGTATTTTAAACACCATCCTCTAGCAATCCACCATGGAAGCAAGGAAAATCATATTTGCACCCATATAGTTACTATCTTCATTACCTTCTGTTGTATCTTGATGAGTATGAGCTAAGTTAGGCTTTATATGTCAGCGCAAAGACCAAATAACACTAATTTGGGGGCGGGGGGGGGACATACATTATAAGCAAAAGCTATCATTGGATACCAAAAGCAAAAACATATTTATTTTTTGTAACTACCCCTCTCAGCACAGCTGTCTCAGGGTGGTTTACAACAAAACATACAATAGTCAGTAACATCAATTAAGATTGGAACCATTAAAATATAACAGATGTGTCTGACAAAACAGCATAATTTAAAAATGAAATGATATTTTGTTTTGGATGTGCAAATAATTCCCTTTTTTGAAATAAAAACAAAAACAGAGCCCAATGCAGTATCTGGCTTCCACATCGGAAACATCAATTCCACAGCAGTCAATTTAAGATGGAACAACACCGACACAAATTCTGCTAACTACACTTACGAAATAGTCTTTGAAAAAGATGGAACTGGAATGAGTGTATTAACTAATGACACCAGGACAACTATTGGAGACTTGGAACCTGGTACAATGTACACATTCACAATATTTCCAAAAGCAGATGCAACTAAAGGAGATTCCACAACTGCATCAATTTATACAAGTAAGTAACTAAAGCTACACGATGTTGTCGAGGCACTACGTATTTTTGTGTGTCAGAGGTACACTGCATACCTTTGCCATAGGTCAAACCAAGTACGATAGAATTGAGATAGAGTAAAAGAGCCTCTTGTGGCACAGAGTGGTAAGGCAGCAGAAATGCTGACTGAAGCTGTCTGTCCACGAGGCTGGGAGGTCAATCCCAGCAGCCGGCTCAAGGTTGACTCAGCCTTCCATCCTTCCGAGGTCGGTAAAATGAGTACCCAGCTTGCTGGGGGGTAAACAGTAATGACTGGGGAAGACACTGGCAAACCACCCCGTATTGAGTCTGCCATGAAAACACTAGAGGACGTCACCCCAAGGGTCAGACATGACCCGGTGCTTGCACAGGGGATACCTACAATAGTAATGAGGTAGACTAACAACAGCTTCTTCCCTGTGATGTCTGTTGAATCCTATATATATATATATATATATATATGGTTTCCATACCTCTGCAGAAGAAACATATATATATTTGTTGTTGTTCTTAGGTGCGAAGTCGTGTCTGACCCATCGCGACCCCATGGACAATGATCCCCCAGGCCTTCGTCCTCTACCATTCCCCGGAGTCCATTTAAGTTCTCACCTACTGCTTCAGTGACTCCATCCAGTCACCTCATTCTCTTTTGTCCCCTTCTGCCCTCGATCGCTCCCAGTATTAGGCTCTTTTCCAGGGAGTCCTTCCTTCTCATGAGGTGGCCAAAGTATTTGAGTTTCACCTTCAGGATCTGGCCTTCTAAGGAGCAGTCAGGGCTGATCTCCTCTAGCACTGACCGGTTTGTTTGCCTTGCAGTCCAAGGGACTTGCAAGAGTCTTCTCCAGCACCTGAGTTCAAAAGCCTCAATTCTTTGACGGTCGGCCTTCCTTATGGTCCAGTTTTTGCAGCCATACATTGCCACTGGGAAGACCATAGACTTGACTAGACTCACTTTTGTTGGCAGGGTGATGTCTCTGCTTTTTAGGATGCTATCTAGATTTGCCAGACCTTTCCTCCCCAGGAGCAAGCATCTTTTAATTTCTTTTCTGCAGTCCCCATCTGCAGTGATCTTGGAACCCAGGAAAATAATATCTGTCACTGCTTCCATTTCTTTCCCATCTATTTGCCAGGAATTGAGAGGGCCGGATGCCATGATCTTTGTTTTCTTGATGTTGAGTTTCAAGCCAACTTTTGCACTCTCCTCCTTCACCTGCATCAACGGGCTCTTTAGTTCCTCTTCACTTTCTGCCATTAGAGTGGTATCATCTGCATATCTGAGGTTGTTGATATTTCTCCCTGCAATCTTAATCCCAATTCATCTAACTCATCTAACCCTGCCTTTCTCATGATGTGCATCGCATACAAGTTAAATAGGCAAGGCGACAGTATACAGCCTTGCTGAACTCCTTTCTCAATTTTGAACCAATCAGTGATTCCATGCCCGGTTCTCACTGTTGCTTCTTGACCTGCATATAGGTTTCTCAAGAGACAGATAAGATTCTCTGGTATTCCCATCTTTTTAAGAATTTGCCACAATTTGTTGTGTTCCACACAATCAAAAGCTTTAGCATAATGAAGCAGAAGTAGATGTTTTTCTGGAACTCCCTAGCTTTCTACATGATTCAGCGTATGTTGGCAATTTGAGCTCTAGTTCCTCTGCCTCTTCAAAATTCTGCCTGTACTTCTGGAAGTTCACGGTCCGCATATTGCTAGAGCCTAGCTTGTAGGATTTTGAGCATAACTTTGCTAGCATGAGAAATTAGTGCAATGGTGCGGTAGTTTGAACATTCTTTGGCATTGCCCTTCTTTGGGATTGGAATGTAAACTGACCTTTTCCAATCCTGTGGCCATTGTTGAGTTTTCCAAATTTGCTGGCATATTGAGTATAGCACTTTTACTGCATTGTCTTTTAAGATTTTGAATAGTTCAACTGGAATGCTGTTACCACCACTAGCTTTATTGTTGCTCAGACTTCTTAAGGCCCATTTGACTTCACATTCCAGGATGTCTGGCTCCAGGTCAGTAACTACCCCATTGTGGTTATCAGGGATGTTAAGCTCGCTCTTGTATAGTTCCTCTGTATAATTTTGCCACCTTTTTAAAATCTCTTCTGCTTCTGTGAGGTCCCTACCATTTTGGTCCTTTGTCACACCCATGTTTGCATGAAACGTTCTCTTCATATCTCCAATTTTCTTGAAAAGATCTCTGGTCCTCCCTATTCTGTTGCTTTCTTCTATTTGTCTGCACTGTTCATTTAAGAAGCCATTCTTATATCTTCTAGCTTTTCTCTGGAATTCTGCATTCAGTTGGGTGTATCTTTCTCTTTCTCCTTTGCCTTTCACTTCCCTTCTCTCCTTAGCTATTTGTAAAGCTTCCTCAGACAGCCATTTTGATTTCTTGCATTTCTTTTTCTTTGGGATGTTTTTAGTTGCTATCTCTTGTACAATGTTGCGAACCTCCGTCCATAGTTCTTCAGGCACTCTGTCTATCAGATCTAATTTCTTAAATCTGTTTGTCACCTCTACTGTATATTCACCAGGGATATGATTTAGTTCATACCTGACTGGCCTAGTGCTTTTCCCTACTTTCTTCAATTTAAGCCTAAATTTTGCAACAAGAAGCTGATGATCTGAACCACAATTAGCTCCTGGTCTTGTTTTTACTGACTGTATAGAACTTCTCCATCTTTGGCTGCAAAGCATATAGTAATCTGATTTCTGTGTTGACTGTCTGGTAATGTCCATGTGCAGAGTCACCTTTTGAGTTGTTGGAAGAGAGTATTTGCTATGACCATTGTATTTTCTTGACAAAATTCTACCATCCTGTGCCCTTCTTCATTTTGTACTCCAAGGCCAAACTTGACTGTAATCCGGGTTATCTTTTGGCTTCCTACTTTAGCATTCCAACCCCCCATGATAAGCATGTGTATATATATGCGCATGTTCACACACAGCCCTTTTCCCCCAATATCTGGATTACCATGGAGGACATATATCAGGCCAGAGAAGTGGCCTGATATAAATAAATAAATAAATAAATAAAAATAAAATAAAATATAAATAAATAAATTACAGCCCTATAAGAAGTAACAGATCGTTGAGAACATGTGGGCCATTAGTTAAAGAGGGCATTCAGGAGAAAGTAAACTGTGAGCCCAACATCATCTTCACCCTCTTCTCATTCAACAGTGCAATGCAGGAATCCTAGGTTTAACAACCCAGGAAGTAACAATGTTGGCATGAAGGTTAGCACTAATTTGTTACAGTGAGATCCTAAACTTGGTTACACTTTTCTAAGCCCATTTATTTCTGTGGGCTTAGGAAGATGTAGCTCCGTATAGATTTGTATTGTGAATGTAGTGACTGAAAGTAGAATATAAATAAAACTTTTTAGAATGTTTACGCTCAGAAGTCATATCTGTATCCTTTCACTATATTTTGATTATGGAAATGTCCATGCTTTGATAAATTTTCGCAGATTGGACTGAAACAACTCTGTGTCAATGTCAAAAGATTTTCTGGCCGAATTATCTAACAACGCATTGATACATTTTTTCAGTGGTATTTATTGAAAGTTAGACAATCCCTCTTCTTTTAACAGTGCCCACTTGTGTCTTTGGCGTTCTTTTTACCAACATCAATGCCACAACCATAAATGTAACATGGAACAACGCAGATCAAAATGCTCATAACTACAGCTACATAATAATTATAATAGATGGAAATGGACATAATAGGACAGAAAACACAACTAACATCACTGCAGTAATTAGCAACCTGGAGCCTGGTACATTATATACATTCACAATATATCCAGAAATTGGTGGAACAAGTGGAGATGCATATACTGACTCCACCTTTACAAGTAAGCATTAAGAGTTCTGTTCAATGCATGTTTATCTAGGAGTATAAGTATTAATGAGTTAGTGAGACTTGTTTCTGACTATGTTTGCGTAGGATTGCATTGCATGTCACGAAGATGTTACAAGAAACCATCATTAAGCCAAGACATATATGTGAAACCAGGTTTATGTTGGGCTTTTGTGCATGATTTATTTTTCTGCCCTTCCCTAAGGAAGACAGAATCCCACTTTTCTTGGATTTTCCATTAAGTGTCTGGGAAAACAGGCATGCAGGTGAAGCTCTTCCCAATTCTTCCCAATTCTGGCATTCTAAATTACAGTTAAATCCAGGTTTACAATGCAATTTTCAGCAGAGTTACACCCTTCTAAACCCATTGACCTCAATGGGTCCCAGAAGTATAAGGATTAGAATGTAACATTTCTGAGAATTCTGAAGACATGGGGGAATCCACAGCTTTGGCCCAACCTTTCTAAGGGTCCATTAATCTCCTTATGCTCCCCACAGAATATGTCCGACCCTCTTTGGTTGAGGCCAGGGCCAGGGCCAGGGCCTTCTCGGTCCTGGCCCCGACCTGGTGGAATTAGCTCCTGGAAGAGCTGAGGGTCCTGTTGGAACTTTCAACATTCCGCAGGGCCTGCAAGACGGAGCTCTTCCGCCAGGCTTTTGGTTGAGGCCGGGCAGCTATGAAGATCTGCCCCCCCCTCACGAAGCGGCAGTTGAGTATGTCAGCAGCCCCCCTCCACTTCCCTTTTAGTGGGGGTAGAGATCGGGTTAGTTATTGAACCTTGCCGCCACTCTTGGCCTGCTTTAACTATGTTATTAAGGATTAGTTATGGGTTCATGCTTTTATGATATTGTTTTAATGGGATTGTTTTATGTAACCCGCCTCGAGCCTCCGGAGGGAGGCGGAATATAATGATGATGATGATAGAGTCAATAGTAGTCTCCTCTCCAGGATAAACAGACCAAACTTCCCCAACCTTTCTTCATACATCTTGGTCTCCAAACCCCTAACCATCTTTGTTGCCCCCCTCTCCAGTTTGTCTACATCCCTCTTCAACTGGGGTGCCCAAAAGTACTGAACACAGAGCAGAGTACAGTGGTACCATCACCTCTCGTGATCTGGACACGATACTCCATTTGATACAGCCCCAAATCCCATTTTCCTTTTTATCTGCCGAGTCACACTGTTGACTCATGTTCAATGTATGATCTACTAAGACTCCTAGATCCTTTTTGTACATACTACTGCCAAGACAAGTCTCCCCCATCCTATATTACTATATTTGGTTTTTCCTACCTAAATGGAGAACTTTACATTTCTCCCTATTGAACTTCATTTTATTCAGTTTAGTCCACTTCTCGAGCCTATCAAGATAATCCTGTATTCTTTTGCTGTCTTCAGTTGTGTTAGCTACCCCTCCCAGTTTAGTATCATCTGCAAATTGTATCTGCAAACCCCTCTAATCCCTCAACCAAATCATTTATAAATATGTTGAACAACACAGGCCCCAGGACAGATCCTTGAGGTACTCCACCTGTCACTCTTTTCCAAGAGGATGCTGAATCATTAACAAGTACCCTCTTGTACGATCTGTCAACCAGCTATTGATCCACCTGACAGAATTAGGATCCATACCGCTTTTTACCAACTTGTCAACAAGAATATCATGTGGTTCAGAGTTTACATCTGCAAGTTCTTTTAGTACCCTTGGATGCAATTAATCTGGCCCAGAAGACTTTGTTTCATTTAAAGAAACTAAGTGTTTGTGGACTGCTCCAACAGTGAACCTAGGCCACCATTCCCATCCCCCATGTTGTGTTACGTTTTTGCCACATTGAGCACTATTTCCCTCACAAAAGAAGACTGAGGAGAAATAAGAGTTAAGCAGTTCAGCCTTCTCTTCATCAGCATCTGTTATAATTTCACTTTCTTGTCCTCGCAGTTGTCCTACGCTGTCCCTATTCTTTTTCTTACTTGAAAGAAGCCTTTTTTGCTCTGTTCAGCATTTCTTGCTAGCCTAAGCTCATATTGAGGTTTAGCTTTTCTAACACTCTCCGTACAATTATTGGTTATTTTTTCATACTCATCCTTGGTATAAGGCCTTCCTTACATTTCCTAAATGACTCTTTTTTATTCCTCAAATCATTTGACAAATTCTTATGGAGCCACCTTGGCTTCCTTAGGCTCCTTCCATCTTTTCTTCTCAAGGGAATTGTTTGTGATTTGAGTCTTCAGTATTTCACTTTTAAGAAACATATACAGTATGATATATTCTGCCACCCATTTGTCAATTATAGTTATAGCAGGCAGCAGAATTATTTGGAGCCCTCTTAATCTTGAAGTAATTAAATTTGTGAAGTTTGTCAAGACTAAACTGAACTTTGAAGTCAGATCAGGTAGGTAGCCATGTTGGTCTGAAGCTGCAAAACAAAGCAAGCATGTGCAAAAAAATCATTTAAAAATTTGGATTTATTCAACTGAATCAATCTGGGTATGCTCGAATCACCTGTATCCCTTTATCAGTATAGGGAGTTCAGGCAATTCAGCTTTGTTATAACCTATGGGATAACTAAAGTCAATGGGAAATGAAGTCTTTATTCTATTCTTTGGTTGGAGGTGGGGGTCGAGGTAGAGGCACCAAATTTGTAACATAGCTGCTGGAGCCTCTCCTCAAAAGAGCCCCCAAGTTTCAAAAAGATTGGTCCAGGAGTCCTATTCTGTGGGCACCCAAACAGGGTGCCCCATCTGACCTCTATTGTTTCCTATGACGGGAAAAAGGCCAAGACCAGAGAATCATAGTAGAGGTCAGATAGGGGTACCTTACTGCCCTTCCAGCAGCAGAACTGAACACAGTGCCCCATCATGGCAAATGCTAACTCAAATCAACACAGTGCTGCCGCACAGAATCACAATCCAAGAGACCTACACATACACACACACCCAACCACACAAATCTTTCAGGGCAAAATCAATGCAAAAAAAAATTGCAAACCAGAGAAACAGAATTCCAATAGGAAACTCCAAATCAAACCAGGCAACAGTAGGCCTGAAGTCTTTTGTTTTCCTCTTCACTTACCCTCAAAAACGCAACTACACAATATAAACCAAGAAAAACCAGCCACACACTCTCTCACACATGCATGTACAAAACAGATTAAAAACCTAAAAAAAGAAACTAGAAACTAGGGCCAAAAAAGGAAGGCTTGGTAAGTGCTTTTATTTACCCATCCATAGGTCCCACACAGACACAAGAAGCAGGCCCAAAAATAACAACAACAAAAACAATTTTAAAAGAACAAAGAATAAAACAAAGAGGTTGTAAGGCCATTGGCAACCCCCACCACCACCTAACCAGCACCTATTTTCAAAAAGAGGAAAACTTTTAAAAAAGATTTTCTTCAAACCAAACAATTTGAAATCTTCTCCAGAAAAGATCAGAAATAGTCCAGTTGATTCCTAAGTAGTCCACTCCACACAGACCAGATAGAAGTAGATAGAGCAGCAGTGAGCCGAAGCTACAACCACACATCTCTTCACCAGATTCAACAGCAAAGCAATAGAATTAGGTTTAGCCAGATTCTAGCTTTTATGCCCTCTGATCATGCACAAAAGGCTTTCAAAAAAGAACCACCTTCTGTGATTGGCCAAAAAGCAGTTTCCCCCCAAACCTGCTTTTCTTATTGGACAACCCCTCTCCCTCCCCACTACCTTGACTGAAGTCTGCAAAAACTTCACAAACCTCCAGATCTCATTGCAGGTGCATTTGCAAAATGCCTTGCAGTGATTGGCTCTAGCTCCCCCTAAGGGGCTGTTGCCATTAGTCTGTCAGGATACATCTTCTCCCTGCCCCTTGTTGTTCTGGAAACCAGGTCAAAACCCAGGAAAGACCAGCTGCAGGAGCAGGAAAAGTCAATACTTATATCCCTTTAAAGTTTAAGTTTCCCAAATCAGTCCTGATCGATTCAGACTGCTCTGATTTGGGCCATTTAAAACCAATGGGGGATGATGATTCACTTTGGAGAAATCCAAATCAAGCATGAATTGGCAGCAATTAGTTTTTTCAGAAAATCTGAGCCAAGTCACATTCTGAAAACAAAGTTCTAATCCAGTAGCACCTTTAAGGCATAAGTTTTTCTGTGCTTGCACAATCCTGCTCCAGCTACCATATATGAAATGAGAAATGCCAGAGGTTCAAGTTGGATTTGGAAAAGGAATCCCTTTCCCTATAAAAGACATATGTTAGGCTGATCCTGCATTGAGCAGGGGGTTGGGTTAGCCTGTATAGCCCCTTACAACTCTGATTCTAGTTTATAATTCTGTGACCTCCCATGGAAACATCACTGAACAGAGATTATGCTGGAAATATGTGGATTGCTGCTGCTAGTTATGGAATGTGTTTTAAATGGATTTATAATGTATATTAATTTTTAACTTATATTATTGTTACTGTTTATTGTTGCTCATCGCCCTGAGCCAGTCTGCTGGGAGGGCAATATACAAGTCAAATAAATAAAAGATTCTTAATTGTAAGGATGTGTCACTGTTGATCAAGATAATTCATACCATAGTATTCCCCATTAGAAGAAGAAGAAGAAGAGTTGGTTCTTATATACCACTTTTCCCTACCTGAAAGAGGCTCAAAGCGGCTTACAGTCGCCTTCCCATTCCTCTCCCCACAACAGACACCCTGTGGGGTGGGTGAGGCTGAGAGAGGGCTGATATCACTGCCCAGTCAGAACAGTTTTATCAGTGCCGTGGCGAGCCCAAGGTCACCCAGCTGGTTGCATGTGGGGGAGCACAGAATCAAACCTGGCATGCCAGATTAGAAGTCCGCACTCCTAACCACTACACCAAACTGGCTCTCATTACTATGTATGGGAATAAAAGTTGGACAAGAAAGAAAGCTGAGAGGAAGAACATTGATTCATTTGAAATATGTTAGTGGAGGAAAATTTTACAGATACCATGAACCACCAAAAAGACAAGTGAGTTCTGGGTCATTCAAGCCTGAAGTCTTCTAGAACAGTGGTCCCCAACCTTTCTGAGGTTGGGGACCGGCAGGGCATCGGGGCACGGCCCGCGCGGGCCATGCCCACGCATCGGGCCGCGCCCGTGTGCCGTGCCCACGCATCGGGCCGCGTGCCGCACCCGGGTGCCGCGCCCGCACATCGGGCCGCGCCCGGGTGCTGCGCCTGCGCATCGGGCCGCGCCCGGGTGCCGCGCCCGCGCATCGGGCCGCGCCCACACGGGCGCCGCCGGCCCTGATTCCCTCTCCCCGCCCTCCCGCAGTAAGAAGCTTCCCGGGCCGCAAGCTTGCGGCCCGGGAATTTTTTTACTGCGGGGGGGGCGGGGAGAGGGAGCCGCGGCCCGGCGCCATGGCCTTCGCGGCCCGGCACCAAGCCGCGGTCTGCAGGTTGGGGACCACTGTTCTAGAAGCTAAAATGACAAAACTGAGGCTGTTGTACTTTGGTGGCATAATGAGAACTCAACCCAGTGGCAAAGATAATAAAACTAGGAAACATTGAGGGTAGTTAGGGAAAGAGGAAGACCCAACATGAGATGGATTGACTCAATCAAGGAAGTCATGGCCCTTGTTTTGCAAGACTTGAACGATAATGTTAATGATAAGACATTTTGGAGGTCATTAATTCTTAGGATCACCATAGGTCAGAAGTAGCTTGGTGATTATAGAGGTAAACCAGGTAGTCAAGGAAGCTAATAAGTCTATCCAGTCTTCTTTCATGCTGGTCTGTCATATGCAGTGACGGTAGCTGTGTTCCTGAATTTCCTATCCATGCCTACTCTCACAAGATCTGAAATATGGCTTGCTCAGTGTTCTGGTTTCAGTGCAGTGGGGTGATGAAACTTTCCTGGCTTAGTAAAAATAAAGTCTAATAAGTGCAGGTGCAAAAGGAGTTTTCCACTTGCAGTGCCATCCTACAGTGTTCCACCTTTCTGACTTCATGGGACTCAGAAAGGTATAAGGCTACTTATTGTTGTCTGTCTCTCACATATCCGAGGGACAAGTATTTTTATGGCTTTCCTAATGGCTTTTGAGCATGTGAGATTTTTCTCTGTTCTTCCTCTCATTAGGGACATTACCTGGTGAGAGAGCATGACCCTAGAGCATGTCCTTGGAGAATGACTGAGTTATTGGTTTTTTGTGTGTTTTCAGGCCATCCCTCTCCAATATTCTTGTGTAAGCTAACAGAGGAATTAAAACCCTGGTACATAAAACCTCTATAACCTTTTACAGTTAAGAAACATGCTCTGACACTACCCAAAATGCCTGGGATCCAGTGGGTCTAAAATTTAGATTTATGTGCCCAGGTTTAGATGAAAGGGGGTAAAGGGGGATCGGCGACTTCAGGTGTCAATAGGTGCATACATTTGAATCAAACATTTGCCTGGTGGAGAGCGCTGTGGAACCTGGCAGTTCTGATAGGGCCTGGGTTTCTCCAGGATGGATTCAGGGCTGAAAAAGCCCTGGCTCTCATTGTGGCTAAGAACTTTTCCCTGGAGCCAGAGAGCATCAGCAGATTAGAATTGGCAGAGCAGAGCGCTCTTTGGGGCAGTGTCCTTGGAGAGGCAGTCCTCTGGTATGCAGGTCCCAAACCACCTAAGTCTTTGAAGGTTAGGACCAATACCTTGAACCTGATCCAGAACTCAGCCAGTGTAGCTGCTGGAGAGCAGGTTGAATGTGGGCTCTTCATAGGGCCCTTGTAAGAATCCAGGGAGTCACATTCTGGACCAATTATAATTTCCAGATCAGGGACAAGGATAGGCCTGCATAGAGCAAGTTACAGTAATCTAGCCTGGGGGTGACGTATCGCATCAAGCTAGGAGTGCCTTTTAATTTTGAATATGTCCTTTTTGTTTTTCTTCCTTCATTTCCAATGTATCACTGCCTTTCACTTTAAAGGAACTGCAACAGTACATTTTACTCTTTAAAGTCAGCTTGCTAATTACTACATATAATGTTGTGCACTGTATTGTACAAGATAAATTTTAACTGTTAATTGGGTTTTTCCCACAACAGTTCCTAGTTCTGTCTCCAACATCACAGCAATGGATATCAGTTCAGTAGAAGTCAATTTATCATGGGTAAACATGGATATAGCTTCTCACACGTACTCCTACAGAATGCACATTAGGAGAGAAAATGGTCCTTATGAGAACAAGACAACCCAAAGTACTAACGCTACCATTTCAAAGTTAACACCTGGTGTTAATTATACATTCAACATATACTCAGTTGCAGCAGATAACACAACTGAAGGAAAGCCAAAGAGCATAAGTCTCTTTACAAGTAAGTCAATAAAATGAATGTCTTTCTCTTAGAGTCCATCTCTGTCCCAGGAGTGCTTAGAATCATAGAATCATAGAATCATAGAGTTGGAAGGGGCCATACAGGCCATCTAGTCCAACCCCCTGCTCAACGCAGGATTAGCCCTAAGCATCCTAAAGCATCCAAGAAAAGTGTGTATCCAACCTTTGCTTGAAGACTGCCAGTGAGGGGGAGCTCACCACCTCCTTAGGCAGCCTATTCCACTGCTGAACTACTCTGACTGAGAAAAACTTTTTCCTGATATCTAGCCTATATCGTTGTACTTGAAGTTTAAACCCATTACTGCGTGTCCTTTCCTCTGCAGCCAGCAGAAACAGCATCCTGCCCTCCTCCAAGTGACAACCTTTCAAATACTTAAAGAGGGCTATCATGTCCCCTCTCAACCTCCTTTTCTCCAGGCTGAACATTCCCAAGTCCCTCAACCTATCTTCATAGGGCTTGGTCCCTTGGCCCCAGATCATCTTCGTCGCTCTCCTCTGTACCCTTTCAATTTTATCGATGTCCTTCTTGAAGTGAGGCCTCCAGAACTGCACACAGTACTCCAGGTGTGGTCTGACCAGTGCCGTATACAATGGGACTATGACATCTTGTGATTTTGATGTGATGGCTCTGTTGATACAGCCCAAAATGGCATTTGCCTTTTTTACCGCTGCATCACACTGCCTGCTCATGTTCAGTTTACAATCCACAAGTACCCCAAGGTCTCGTTCACACACAGTGCTACCTAGAAGCGTATCCCCCATCCAGCTTATTCTTTCTGGAGTTAAATTGTTGCTTTCCACAGCTAAATAAGCTGATTTGAAGGGCTTGAGTACAAATGTTCGCAGAAAGTAGGAATATTTTAGTTCTTATCAGTTTCTGGCTGTGCTGTGTTGGATGATAGAACTGAACTTAAGCTGGCACAAGGGTTTATATGGTGGTGGGTTGGTTTTGGATAGATACAGATGTGTTGTTCATTATGCCAATAAAGGCTTGTGTTGTTCATTATGCCAATAAAGGCTTCTGTAAGCCTTTATTGGCATAATGAACAACACACGTAGGGAGATACAAAGTAAAAATCTTTTTTAAATCTATGGTTTGGGATCTATGGTTTAGGTTTCAACAAAGTGAGAGTTGGCTAAGGCTTTTGACTGTACTTCCATTTCAGTTTTAGTATGTAAATTGGACAGAAATGCAGTGAGCTCCAAAATGAAGTTTTGAAGATGATCTTTTATTAATTGCAGGATACTGTAAACAGGACTAACATGCTTTTCCTCTTTTTGAGCAGAACCCAGTGCTGTTTCTAACATCATTGTTAAAAATATCAGCACAGACGGAATAACTTTAAGTTGGAGTATTGAAGATGAAGCTGCTTCAGGATACACTTACAGAATATACATAGAGAATGAAAATCTTCCTGGCGAGAACTTCACCTACCACTCCCCAACCAAAACTGTTTTCATCCAGAAGTTAAAGCCAGGAACCTCTTATCATTTCTCAATCTTTGCACAAGTTGATAGTGGCAGAACTGAAGGAGACTCTACCAGCGTGTCTAACTGTACAGGTAAACATCAAAGTTGAAGTCAATTTGTTTATAGTAGGGCAAACAGAATTATCTGATTATGTATTAATTCAGGAGTGAAAAAGGGGTGTGGTGGAATGCATGCCACTGATGGTCCTGTCAGCTCCTTGACAGGAGTGCACAACAGTAAACCCAACCCCTGAAATCAGGAGAATGTCAAAAAGCATTTTACAAGGACAACCCTGGTTGACAGTGATGCCTGTTCCCCATCAGCCAGCTAATCAAAGAATAAAGGGACCATGCTTATCCTGACATGAGATAGGAGGCCAGATAGCCATTAACTGACGAGTCCAGGTATAGCAGAAGCATCCCAAGGTGGGAGCAGACTGCCACAGAACATCACAGTGGGCCAAACTAAAATCAGAAAAAAGGCTGAGAACAGAATCGATATGGCATGATCCTATTGCAAGAGAAAATCCCAACACTCCTTTTTATGCCAGTGACATTTATAAAGAGGAAAGAGAGGGTAAACCTATGTCAAATCATGCAAAACCAACAGCAGGAATTATACAGCATAAGTTGATGAATACAAATAGTACATATGTGTATATATACAATTTTGACCTTTAAAGGCATATATAAATGATGTTTAAGAGGCTTCCATAGACAAGCAGTTTCAGATTTTGGTTCCCTTCAGCAAGATTCTGTCCAGTGCCCTCACCCTTAAGGGCAGGAGTAAGGCACCAATACCCAGGGGCTTTACGCACCGGGATCTTTGTTGCAAATTGGTCACTGAATGAAAAATCGCCATTTAAAATAGTGGAATTCGTCGTTATGCATACCTGCCGTTGTAGTGGTATCCAGTTGCGTTTTGTAGCGTTTCCCACAGGCTTCCGGTCTCGGCAGAAATCGCTAGAAAGGAAGCGCTATTGCCGAGCTCGTCCCGCCCCTGGCCGTCAAGCAGCCAATGGGCAGCCGTTAGCATGCTCCCAAACAGCCCCTTTCCCTTTAAGAAAGGTTTTTAAAAAAAAAAAACACACACCCATTGTAACGAATCTGTGTAGATTCGTTGCAGCGGAGAGACCCATCCAGCTGCCTAATGTGTTTGAGCTGTCGTTTGATCGTATGATCGTTGCCACGCTGCCTCGAGTGAAAAGAAAAAAATCCCCCTCCCCCCCCTCTCACGGGCCCGATTTTCAGCTGAATGACTGTGTTAAATGTGTGTGCTTAGTGACTGAAGGGGAAGGACTGAAGCCGGGGAAGCCTCTGTTTGAGCTGTCATTTGATCGTGGCCACGCTGCCTCGGAGTGGAAAAAAAAAATCCCCCCTCCCCCCCCCTCTCACGGGCCGATTTTCGGCTGAATGACTGTGTTAAATGTGTGTGCTTAGTGACTGAAGGGGAGGGACTGAAGCCGGGGAAGCCTCTAAACTGAAAGAGGCTCGCTGGTGCGTTTATCCCCGCTCGCTCGGAGAAAAAAAAATGGCGATCGCTTCGCCGGAAGTTTGGAGGACAGGCTCAGGAGGAGGGACTTTGAAGAAACCGCAACAATGTTAACGCACAGGTCTTTATCGCTAGTGTTACAGATTGTTTGCAAGAGTGTAGCGCTTTCCGGAGGGTGAATCCACTTTTTGGGATTCCCCTGAAAGCGCTACAACGAAGCGCTTTTTGCTGATCGGTTTCAGGAGTGTTGCAGATTGTCTACGACGTCGTGCGTTAAGGCAAATCAATAGCGTTTCCAATTAGCAACCATTGTGCGATTTTGAAGCCGTGCAAAAAGCCCCCCAGAGTTGGCAGCCAGTCACATTCTCTCATCCTAAAGTACCTCACAGGGTTGTTCTGAGGATGTAATGAAGAAAAAGATAATGATATATGCCACTAAAGGTAGGGTATTAATGAAATAAATTAGAGCAATTGTTACTGTGTCTGTATTGAACATGCACAATTTTGTCTTGGGTTCTAAAGTGTAGATCAAAAATCCATATAATGGAGACATGGGTAGGGGGAGCTTTTCTAAAACTTTGAAATCTTAAAAATTACAAGAGGGGGCGCTAATCCCAAATAATCTAAGCTATATAGACACCCTGTGAGGTAGATCAGGCTAAGAGAGCTCTGACAGGACTGCTCAGTCAGAACAGCACTATTAGGACTGTGATGAGCCCAAGGTCACCCAGCTGGCTGCATGTGGGGAAGTGTGGAATCATACCCAGCTGGTGCTGAGGCAGCTGCATTGGTTACCAGTTGAATATTGGATCAGGTTCAAGGTTCTGGTATTAACTCTTAAAGCCATCCACGGTCTGGGTCCAGTGTACCTGAAGGACTGTCTTTTTCTGTATGCGCCTGCAGAGCTCTTTGCTCTGTGGGTCTGAATAAACTGGTGATCCCAGGTCCATGGGAAGTTCATCTGGCCTCAACCAGGGCCAGGGTCTTTTTAGCCCTGGACCCCGACTGATGGAATGCGTTCCCAGAACAGCTATGGGCTCTGTTGGAGCTAACACAGTGCTGCAGGGCCTGTAAGATGGCGCTCTTCCACCAGGCTCTTTCGGAAGGTATGTTACAAGGCCGTAAAAGCACAGCAGGAGAAAATGAAGTGTCTTTCAATGTGACTATAAATCAGTTATTCAGACATTACATGTTATGCTGTCAATTTAATAGCTATTTTCCATTTTCATCTCTTTTTCTTGTTTCATTGTAGATGCAGCAACTGTGAAAGCACTGAACTGTGCACCAGTGCTTAAGCAACCAGAACTGAATCTAAGCTGGATTCCTCCTAATGGCAATTATAATAATTTCAGTATTGAGATCTCAGGCGGTACTTTAAACAAAACGGCATATTACAGCTCAAAAGATCAGGTTGCTATAATAAAAGATCTGAGTTATTTTGTCAGCTATAATGTTAAGATTGTAACCCACTCGTGTGGGGAAATGAGCTTTCCTCAAGAAAAAAAGTGTCTTACAAGTATCACTGGTAAGCATCAAGCCTCCTTGTCCAAGTTGGTTGTGGGGTGAGGAAATGTGCTTGGGATAACACATTTCCAAATGACAAGGTGAATGATGGACATAGATTGGAGCGGGTAATAGAGAAAGAAGATAGACATAGCTATGGCCACAACATTTAAGTGTTTGTAATGAAAAGTAAAGTATATGCCCTCTTGAAAATTGCTATGTATTTTCCAAGTATTGTCTGTGGCCCTCAGTATCAATGTCTGATATGTGGAAAACCACTCATCTAGTTTATTTCAAGTTGTACTCCTTCTAAAGAGAACAATTTTTTAAATGCTGCAAAATCAGGACATCACACTAAAAACATATTTTACACAAAAACTATTTTTATGCCTGCTTAACTATCCCATTGCTTAAATGCAGACTATATTAATAAATAGTGCCCCAGTTATGTCAGTTAAGTCTGACTTCTTTACTCCATGTTGACATATATAACAAAATGGTTTTATTCAGAAATACAAATGTAACCTTAAAAACTATTGTGCTCAATAGCACTCCATATTCTCTTCAATTCAGATGGTCCCCAGCATAATCTACCAGAACTATGCAGTAAGTGGAGTGCATAGAAACTGCAATTTGCTTAATGGATTCGGTCTAGCCATGTATATCATTGTGGGAAGTGTCTTTTGGGGAAAATATATTGAAGACATTTGAGAGGTATTAAATCCATGCAAGACCAATTCCGTTACCTGCAACTAAAACGGAGATTGATCTGCAGCTTCACATATTGAATAGCTAGTAATCATAGCAATCGGTGGGCTAGGGCAGTGGTCCCCAACCTGCGGGCCGCGGCCCGGTGCCGGGCCATGAAGGCCATGGCGCCGGGCCGTGGCTCCCTCTCCCCGCCCCCCCCCCCCCGCAGTAAAAAACTTCCCAGGCCGCAAGCTTGCGGCCCGGGATGCTTCTTACTGCGGGAGGGCGGGGAGAGGGAAGCAGAGCCGGCCGCGCCCGTGCGGGCGTGGCCTGATGCGCGGGCGCGGCCTGATGCGCGGGCGCGGCCGATGCGTGGGCGTGGCCCACACGCCCGCGCCCCGATGCCCTGCCGGTCCCCAACCTCAGAAAGGTTGGGGACCACTGGGCTAGGGCAAAGTGATCCCTTCAAACAAGAAATATTTTTTTCAACATAACTAGCATTACATTTTCATGTTATGTAAGGATTAGTTGTAAAAAGAGAGAGAGAGAGAGAGAAGACTAAATTAATTTGTGATTAGATAACTAAAATATTCTAGTAATATTTTGAGCAACATACAATGTACTTCTAATATTTTTGGGATCTCATGAAAACTGACAAAATTCTCCATTGTGTTTCTGATCAATTTAGCTTAGGTATAATACTTTCACTATACCAATGGCAGATTAATTGTACTCCAATATTTTCTCGTATTCACCGTATTTGTAAATTAATTGGCATGTAGCAATGTTGCACAACTGAAGAATACATGAAATATTCAATTATACAGGCTTGTGAAAATGGTTTTATGGTTTGATTATATGTCTGGAGTATCAATCAGTTCCATTCACAAAACAGGCTTTATTCTAGTATTTGAATAGCAGTCGACACAATTAATATACTAAGTTTGAATCATTAAGGGAAGGGTTTTTTATTACTGTGGAAGAGCTACATTCCCTGCTGTTGGCATTAGCAAATTGTTGCACCTGCTGCAGTTTTTAGTGCTAGTTTTGTTTAGTATGGTTATTACTATATCATAAACTAGTAAAAAAGCCCATTGTATGAAGAAGACAATGGGCGCTAGCAGGTGGGGACCAGAGCGAGCGGCAGGCGAGGGACAGGCTACCTGAAAGAGGAGGCGGGCGGCGGCTCCTCGGCGTCTCGTAGTTTTTGCCGGGGAGTCCCAGGTGTGGTGCGCTGGGCTGTGGCGGCTCCTCTGCATTTTTTTGTTCTTCTGCGGCTTTCCCGGCGGCTCCATTGTGTTCTGGGGCCATGAGGGCAGGGAGCACCCAGCAGCTGCGCTGTGGGCGGCTGCCGGGGCTCCCAGGGCGCCGGCTTGAAGCGGCGAAAGGCTCCTCCAGGGTTTTTTTTTTTCTGCTGCCTCTCGGCTTGGAGCTGCGAAAGGCTCCTACAGGGTTAATGCTTTTCTGCTGGCTCTCGTGGGCGTGGCGGCTTGGAGCTGCGAAAGGCTCCTACAGGGTTTTTCTTTCTGCTGGCTCTCGGCTTGGAGCTGGGAAAGGCTCCTACAGGGTTTTTTTTTCTGCTGGCTCTCGGCTTGGAGCTGCGAAAGGCTCCTACAGGGTTTTTCTTTCTGCTGGCTCTTGGCTTGGAGGTGCGAAAGGCTCCTACAGGGTTTTTCTTTCTGCTGGCTCTCGGCTTGGAGCTGGGAAAGGCTCCTACAGGGTTTTTTTTCTGCTGGCTCTCGGCTTGGAGCTGGGAAAAGCTCCTACAGGGTTTTTTTTTCTGCTGGCTCTCGGCTTGGAGCTGGGAAAGGCTCCTACAGGGTTTTTTTTCTGCTGGCTCTCGGCTTGGAGCTGGGAAAGGCTCCTACAGGGTTTTTTTTCTGCTGGCTCTCGGCTTGGAGCTGCGAAAGGCTCCTACAGGGTTTTTCTTTCTGCTGGCTCTCGGCTTGGAGCTGCGAAAGGCTCCTACAGGGTTTTTTTTTCTGCTGCCTCTCGGCTTGGAGCTGCGAAAGACTCCTACAGGGTTTTTTTTTCTGCTGGCTCTCGGCTTGGAGCAGCGAAAGACTCCTACAGGGTTTTTTTTTCTGCTGGCTCTCGGCTTGGAGCAGCGAAAGACTCCTACAGGGTTTTTTTTTCTGCTGGCTCTCGGCTTGGAGCTGCGAAAGGCTCCTACAGGGTTAATGCTTTTCTGCTGGCTCTCGTGGGCGTGCCGGCTTGGAGCTGCGAAAGGCTCCTACAGGGTTCTTTTTCTGCTGGCTCTCGGCTTGGAGCTGCGAAAGACTCCTACAGGGTTTTTTTTCTGCTGGCTCTCGGCTTGGAGCTGGGAAAGGCTCCTACAGGGTTTTTTTTCTGCTGGCTCTCGGCTTGGAGCTGGGAAAGGCTCCTACAGGGTTTTTCTTTCTGCTGGCTCTCGGCTTGGAGCTGGGAAAGGCTCCTACAGGGTTTTTTTTCTGCTGGCTCTCGGCTTGGAGCTGCGAAAGACTCCTACAGGGTTTTTTTTTCTGCTGGCTCTCGGCTTGGAGCTGGGAAAGGCTCCTACAGGGTTTTTCTTTCTGCTGCCTCTCGGCTTGGAGCTGGGAAAGGCTCCTACAGGGTTTTTCTTTCTGCTGGCTCTCGGCTTGGAGCTGCGAAAGACTCCTACAGGGTTTTTTTTTCTGCTGCCTCTCGGCTTGGAGCTGCGAAAGACTCCTACAGGGTTTTTTTTTTCTGCTGGCTCTCGGCTTGGAGCTGCGAAAGGCTCCTACAGGGTTTTTTTTTCTGCTGCCTCTCGGCTTGGAGCTGGGAAAGGCTCCTACAGGGTTTTTCTTTCTGCTGGCTCTCGGCTTGGAGCTGCGAAAGACTCCTACAGGGTTTTTTTTTCTGCTGCCTCTCGGCTTGGAGCTGCGAAAGACTCCTACAGGGTTTTTTTTTTCTGCTGGCTCTCGGCTTGGAGCTGCGAAAGGCTCCTACAGGGTTTTTTTTTCTGCTGCCTCTCGGCTTGGAGCTGCGAAAGGCTCCTACAGGGTTTTTTTTTCTGCTGCCTCTCGGCTTGGAGCTGCGAAAGGCTCCTACAGGGTTTTTTTTTTCTGCTGGCTCTCGGCTTGGAGCTGCGAAAGGCTCCTACAGGGTTTTTTTTTCTGCTGCCTCTCGGCTTGGAACTGCGAAAGACTCCTACAGGGTTTTTTTTCTGCTGCCTCTCGGCTTGGAGCTGCGAAAGGCTCCTACAGGGTTTTTTTTTCTGCTGGCTCTCGGCTTGGAGCTGCGAAAGGCTCCTACAGGGTTAATGTTTTTCTGCTGGCTCTCGTGGGCGTGCCGGCTTGGAGCTGCTCTCGTGGGCGTGCCGGCTTGGAGCTGCAGCTGCGGCGGCCATTTTCGGTGGCGGCCAGCTGGCGGCGGCGGAGGCAGCTGCTGGCTGTCGGGGGCGGCGGCCATTTTGAGAGGTCCGTCGGAAGAACGGACGGGAGTCCCCGGCAGCCGCGTCAGTCCGCCAGGCAGGGAGCACCCGCCAGCCGCGCTATGCGCGGCTGGCGGGTGCTCCCTTGCCAGTGAAGCAGGGAATGGGGAGCCGCGCTTTGCGCGGCTCCCCATTGCCTGCTTGGGCCGGGATGGACACTTGGAGGGGCCAATCAGGAGCCGCTTCGCGGCTCCTGATTGGACCCCTCCGAGTTTTTATCCCGGACCGGTCCCGCCCTAACTCCTCCCCACCACCCCTTACTCCTTTATACAGTCCGTGGCGCCCGTGGCGCCACGGGCTGTGTACAGATGTTATTAAAATGAGCATAAAGTACTACTTGTAGGTCACTGCAAACATGCAGTGGCTTCTCTGTGCTGCAGCTAAAATTCATAATGCCATTTAGGAGCCTGGATCGACCATATTACTGCCACTTATGGTTCCTGATGATGGCATTCAGATTCCTCAGATGGGGGTGTGGATCCTGTTGGTGACTATATTACGAGTGGCATGGCTGGTCGTGTCTACACAAGCATTGGAAGTTGTTTCTTTGTAGCTTTTCAAACGAGAGTTGAGGTGTTGACTTCACATTTCTTCCATATCTTGATAAACATGTTACCATTTCATTGTTCTTCTGTGTAGATCCTCCAGTTCCCTTGGAAAGTCCTGCTGTTAAGGCAACAGGCCACAATTCATTGAAAGTTCAGTTCAGCCCTTTTGATTCCACTCATGGACCCTTAAAAGCATATGCAGTAATAATTACATCAAAAGGTAAAACTATTGCAATATCACTTGTTTGGTCATTTTATTTTTAAAAAATCTGTCTTTATGCAAGAAATGGAGAGAGCTTCCCAGTGGACGCCTTGAATAAATCTTTGTTGGTCTTAAAGGTGCTACTGGACTCAAATTTCCAGTGGATGTTTGCATATCTTGTGTAAAGGAACAGCCATTCGCTTAGAATCCAGATCTCCAACTTCAAGGAAGTTCTAATTTTGTGGGGCTGTCATTTATCAACACGGAAACAGCAATGTTGGGTTGTGTGCCTATCCCATGCAGCAGGAATGTTCCCCTGCTGTAATTCTCTTCCTGTTATCCATTGTGTGGAAGCAGGGTATTTATGTTGCTAATGATGCATTATCAAATGAAGAGAAAATCAATGCATATTTCTTTAATCATTTGCTATGGAGGTGAGAATAGAGTTAAAACACCCGAGTGCTTTCATGAGTCTTTACCTAATTAGAACCCTTTCAATTGACCCTAACTACTGGCCCTGATTTGCATGGTCTGCACTCCCTCCCTTTTCCCCAAACTTAGTAGGAAAAACCCAAGTTCATATAATTGCCTCTCTTTAACTCCAACGCTACCATGACCTTGTGCAACAACATCCAGAGACGGTTGGAGCCATGGAAAATGTAATCTTGGTTTTCTAAATTATTTCCGGAGCAGACTGGGATAGGGGCTTGTTCATTACTGATAGAGATCCCAGACCTTCACTTAAGAAGCCTGAGTGCTAGATACTATTAGTTTTTGTTGTATCCTTTAAAAAATAAGAAAAACTTGGTTTAGGCTTTATGAACTCATGAAGCTGCCTTATACTGAAGCAGACCCTTGGTCCATCAAAGTCATCATTCTTTACTCAGACCAGCAGCAGCTCTCCAGGGTCTAAAGATGAGGTCTTTCACCCTACCTCCCACCTGAGCCTTTTAACTGGGGATGCTGGGGATTGAACCTCGGAATAACCTGCCAATGACCCACAACCCTTTCATGAGGTTTATTCCTCAAGGCTCTGTGCCATTGCTGTCTCAGTGTCCAGGTTACACAAACTTTGACACCTAAAGGGACTCTGTTCAGTTTCAAATAAAAGTTGGTGAGAAGCTGTTTGCTTTTTCAAACAGTTCTATACTAGAAGATACCACCAATTGGTGCTTTCGGGACTATTTTATACACACTGAAGAGCTAATGAATAAAACCATATTCTAAAAGTTGTTGTTCAGAAATGTTTGAGCATACATTCTTGGTTGTAGGACATATTCTAACCATCAGATAATTTCGCAAAGCTAATAACACTTAAAATACATGAGTCTAAATTTTATTGCCTTTTAATTTCAAATTAAATACTGTGAAAGACATAAAAGTTGAATATTTTATCTCTAATCTTCTGTTATTCTTGTGGTTGCAATTGTACTGCCTATTATTCAGCCTTTAAAATTATTTTATCATGTACTTTTTTCCATACAGAAATGAAATGCAACAATGAGTCCTTGACAGGCACCTATGAGGATTTTACCAATAAAAAATCAGATTCTTATATCGCATGTGTCAAAGATGTGCAACATTCCTCTAATGTTACTCATTACGATATTGAAATTGGGGATGGATCAACCAGTCATGGCTATCGCAATGGGAAGCTAGTTCCCCTTGGTTCCTATAGGTATTTTTTGAAGTTTTTTAACATATCGGCCTGAGTCTTTCAGATAAGAAATGATCAAATTCTGATGCTAGTGCAGCTTAATGACTGTTTTTCTTGTTACCTTTCATTAGGGCATGTGTTGCTGGTTTCACTCATATCACTTTTAAAGCTGACGCTATCAGTTCAAGGGAAAGTTATGTCTCATTTTCAGACTTCTCTGGATCTGTAGTCTTACCTCAAAATCCAGGTATATGCCATGTTGTTGTTAATATTTATGTGGTATTTCAGCTAGTGTACCCAGGCCTGTTCTCAGTGATGTAAAGATATGGGGGGAGGGGAGCTTTCTCACATATTTCTCTCCCCCCTCATTTTCCAACAGAAAAAGGAAAGTTGTAAAAACTTCCTATGAAATATTTTACAGTTTAGAATGAGTCAAATGCTTCTTAAAGCAATGTTTTTCTCACAGATTATGTGCCACATGGAAAAAGTCTGAAAACTTTTTAATTTTTTTGCAAAGGAAATGTGAGGCCTCCCCCAAACTTGAGACTGTTTCCCTGCCATCCACCATCCTACCACCAAGGAGGGCAACTGGCCCACCAGTCTCAGAATCAAGGAGGACCCAGGTCCAACTCTTTTCCTAGACTGGCTTGCCATATGCTTTCTTCCTGCTCTGAGCTCAGTCTGCTTCTTCCACCCTGGCCAGATGTGGATTCTAGGATTCCCTGGCCTTATCCCCACCTGGCCTGAGTCTAATCTCCTTCCATCTGCTTCATCTGGAAAACTACAAAAGGAAGTCTTTCCTGCCTTTTCTCCTGCTGCCTATCACCCTGATCTACTCTTTCCTCTTGCTAGCCAGGGCTGCCTCTTAAACTCTCCTATTCTAGCCTTCCCCAAGTCTAAGCTTGGCCCTGCTCTTCCTACCTCCGCCTGGGTTTCTGGCCTTCTTCAGGTGGATGAGTTCGGGCCACAGCTGCCCTCAGCTCTAGCAGCCAGGACAGGGTTGAGTTGGGACTGGGTGTTGGCTCCCAACAGGAATAATTGGCAAAGTACTGTTTACTTATCCATTTTTTCCAGAATTATTCATTTTTTCCTGCGCTCCTGGCGCTTCCGGCCCCCCATTGTCTGTGCAGGGCCGTTGCGCCCAGACAGCTGGCCGAACTCTGGTCGCATGCAGACACCGGGGACGGTGGGGCTTTTTGCCCCGCCACAACGTCACGGCGGCCATGTGGAGTAGCTGCCACCGTGCATAATGTGTCATAGACTCTTCAGGAAGAGAAAAGTGGCATATAAGAACCAACGCTTCTGCTTCTGCTTCTGCTGCTGCTTCCCTGCTTGCTTTCCAAGGCCTGTCTGCTGGTCACTATGTGTTTGGAGACCTAGAGTAACCATAAGCTTTTCAGGATGCTGAACAAGGTCCAGTGGAGAGTGCCTGCAGATTCCAGGCCATTGCTACAGCTGCAGGCACTCAGTTGTATAAACAGCATCAGTTTAGCTCTGGTTGTTGGATCAACAGCTTCAGTAGTGCTTGTGTCTCCTGTTGTGAACTTGATGTTTATTTCCATCCCATTCTTTTATCCTTTATTTTGGGCAACATGTAAAATTTTTGTCAGGGTAGGTGACCCTTGTAACTGACATTTAAATAGCCAGATAACATCTAAAAGAATGTGGAGAAGAGTATTAATTGTAAGTACACTGGAAGCAGGAAGTAAGTATTTGCACAAGAAACTTATTGCACACTACTAACAATAATTAGATCACTAATTTTTAAAAGGCTTTATACGTTTATTAGAGAGAGAGAGAGACTCCCTATGTTACACCCTCTCCCCTGTATCTGTCCCATGAGGTATCTTCAGGTTGTGAAATGGTCTGAGTTGGATGTGTGTCATACCTCTGTGACAAGTTCTGGCTCTCCAACAAGTGCTCCAATGAATGAGCAAAACGGGTCTCCTGTTTATGAGCCACATAGTGGCAAATGCTGGTGTGTTTAGAGCAAAAACGTCCACTTCCTACATGTGAACCAGACTGGAGTCTCAAGCAGTTGTGAGATTTGAGCTAGGTGCTCTTTTCCTTTGATACTTGCTAAGTTTGTACTTATGAGATTTCAGTCAGTAGTATTAATCTTTTAGATTATAGGAAGTTTTAAAATCTATATTACAAGATTCTTCCATATTTGAACTTGGTTAACCAAATACAGTATTAATGCTGAACCTGAAAAACAAAGCTGGGTGATTTTCAGCTTTGCATTGTATTGTAGCACTTATTTTTTCAGAACTCATTACTGTAGTTGTGATAGATGTTCATTGTAATAATTGTTCCTGTTTCTTTCCAAGATGTTATCACAGGAGCTGTTTCGGGATGTATTCTGGCTGCTGTTCTTGTTGCTGCAATAGCATTTTTCATCTTTTGGAAAAAGAGAAGGTGCAGTATAGTAGCAAGCAATGTAATGATGCTCCTGTGTTTTTAATGTTTCATAATGAAAGTTACTAAAGATTCTGTTTCATTTATTTGAAAAACTTGCATTGAAAATGTATAGCAGTTTCAAACCTGATATAAGTTACATATTTCAAAATAGAGGAAATCTATGAATTGTTGTTCTGTGAAAATGATAGGGATTGCTGATAAATAATTTCCACCATCACTGAGAAACCACAGTTTCCAGAGATCCTGGGAGAAGCCACATCAATTTAAACTGGTTTTAGCCCATTTTAAAAGTTAAATAAAACATTATTAGGGATTTGGTAACCCGAATTTTTAAAATTCTGTTCTATTCCATTGGATTAAACTTAACTCCATCCAGGCTTTCTTGAATGAGTCAAACCTAGATCCTTCCCAGATTTGTATTAAGCCTGGCTATGGTACTGAAACACCAGGAGCTAGGCAGAGAGAATGTGACTCTCATGGACTCTCTGTGGTTTTTAGTACTATTAATCATTGTACTCTTCTGGACGACCTCTTTGGGATTAGATGGAAAAACACCATTCTGTGGTGACTCCCATCCTACTTTGAGAGTAGATTTCAGATGATGGCACTGGGAACTACTGCTCATCACTTGGCCTTAGCTTATGGGATCCCACAAGATTTCTTCTTTGTCCTCAGGAAAGCTGTAGAAATCCTAAACCACATCTGGAGAGAGTTTTGGGCTACATACAGGCTAAAACTGAATTAATTCTGGCAAGATATAGCTATTATCAGTGACTGGAAGGTCTGTCCTAGGATATTAGATGTCACCCATTCTGGATGGTGTTGCCGTCTTATTGTAGGACACCAGAACTCTGAAACTCTGCCTTGGAAGACTCATCTCACTCTTTCCATTGCCCTTTTTGGCAAGCTAGTGATGACTTTTGTGTTTCGTTGCCATTCATTCAATGAGCTACCTTGCTGACAGGGCTGCATTATGACTTTTGTGCATCCTAGACACTTGCCTATGTATGACGCTCCCACCATAATAAGGTTGTTGTTGTTAGTTGCGAAGTCGTGTCCCCATGGACAATGATCCTCCAGGCCTTCCTGTCCTCTACCATTCCCTAGAGTCCATTTAAGCTTGCATCAACTGCTTCAGTGACTCCATCCAGCCACCTCATTCTCTGTCGTCCCCTTCTTCTTTTGCCCTCAATCGCTCCCAGCATTAGACTCTTCTCCAGGAAGTCCTTCATTCTCATGAAGTAGCCAAAGTATTTGAGTTTCATCACCATAATAATATCAGCATTTAAAATTATTTTTGATATAACTATGTCAACATTTTTATTCTGTTTTAAGCAGAAAATAATTGATTTTCATGGGTCCTGAAAGTTTCTGACTTTCAGACTTCAAGGAATATGTTCAGACCAAGGACAGCCAACCTCCAGGTGAGGCCTGGAATTGCTGCTCATCTCCAGACTATACAGACCAGTTCTGCAGGCAAAAATGGCTACTTTGGAGGGGTGACTGTGTAGCATTGTATCCCCCTGAGGTTTAGGGATGCCAGCCTCCAGGTGTATGCCAGCCTTCAGCCCCTGGAAGTACAGCTCATCTCTAGGCAGTTAGGCTGAAGGGAAAGCTCTATCCCCTCACATGCATACCTTCAAAAGGAATGCACATGGCCCCAGAATCCACTTGGTTGCTTGGCTGATGATGTCTGCCCTTCTGAAGCCGGAGACCTACTGATGGCAACTGCAATCCCTGTTGTCTGCAAGGCCAAGTCGTTGTCTTATAAAAGTGGATCACCTAGATTTCCTCAAAAAATCCCACTACTTTCCTGTAAAGCTAACTACACTTGAAATTCTGGGCCACTTATGTCTTTGGGTTTATAGGAGTTTTTATTTACCATGCCAAGCTTGAAAAAAAGTCACTTCAGTTCCCATGTCTCTCCAGCCATTTACTTGTTCACTATTTACAGTTTCAGGCTGTAAATATTCTTTATTTAGATCTTCCTGAACTTTCCAGACTCACAGGATTGATACTGGTCTGTCTGTCTGTCTCTCTGCACCCCAAAATACAAACAGTTGCTGGTAAGGGCTGGCCAAAGCCCATAACCCGTAAACCACTCCACCCCAACCACAATCTGTGAGCCTCTACTATCATCTCTAGATCGCTGCTCATCTTTAGATTATAATGATCAGCTCTGCAGGCAAAAATGGCTACTTTGGAGGCCAAACTCTGAGGCATTGTACGATTTTAAGGCCCTCCTCCAAACCTCCAGGAATATCTCCAGCCCAGGGGTAGCCAACCTCTAGGTGGAGCCTGGAAAACTCCTGGAATTACAGCTCATCTGCAGAGTATAAAGATCAGCTGCCCAGGCAGAAAGGGCTCCTATAGAGTTTGAACACGGTTGAGGAGAAAAAACATTTAAGGTCTCCCACGCAGGTTGTTGTGGAGTTGAAACACTTGAGACCCACTGCAGAGGGTTGTTGTGTGGATGAAACAGGAGGCAAAAGAACCTCTGCAACAGCTTCCAGTTTCACCCGCACAACAACCCTGTGTGGTAGGCCTCAAATCTGCAGAGAGTTGCTTGGCTGTTTCTTCCCTCCAGCAGTATGGCCGACCACAGCAGTATTTTAAGTGAGAAGGGCCTTTTTTGTGGCCTCCCTGTTAGCCAACTGTTTGGCAGAAGGGGAAAGCTCCCCCCCCAAAAGGAATGCCCACACCCATGCCTTCAGGCTCCCATGACCTCAGTCAGGGGCTGTTAAAGGCTCCTTTGCAGCAGGCCTGAATGGAGGGGGGAGGGAGCACATTCACCATCCTCCTGCCAGCTCTGTCAGGATTCTGAGGCAATTTACAGTTGGACATGACAGTCAGGACAGCCTTGGGGCGAAAAGGGCTGGCACAGCCTGTCCAAGCCTCTGTTCTCATCCCCCTTGGCAGCCCTACTGACCTCCTCTCCCTGCGGTGTTCAGGGGCAGACTGACAGCGATGTCTCCAGATTGCCTCTGGGTGGGCGGGCCCTGTCGAACTTTGGCCCAATGATTGGGCCTCCCGACTGGCTTCGCACCCCCTGACTGGCTAGAACTCTGTCCTGTCCTCACCCAAACTGGCCCCGCCCACTCTCCGGCCCACTTAGCCCTTAACCAAATATGTATACTGCTACTCAAGCGGTTTAAAGATTATGCATGTTTTAGTCTATTAGCCATCTTGGTGGCCCTGAAAAGCAGGATATGAATTTTGTAAAATGACAATCCTACATCCTTCTTTTTATGTTAGCTACTTGCTTCTCCTTGTAATACCCTTCCTTTTTTTAGAGACTATATTTCCTTTTGTATTATTCATGAAGAGGGACTGCCTTCTCATTTATGACCAATTGTATACTAATAACACTTTTACCCCTTGGGAAGGTTTTTTGAATGACGTTTGCTCATATTCAGAGTCTGTTTGATTGCTTTAATAATGGTTTGGAAGAAATTGTTTCAGCTCAGAGTGACCCAATAATCTACTGGTATAGCTAAACCCAATCAAAAGTAGCTTATGTTTGGGTCTATTCAGCTATACTAATAACAACCCAGTCCTACCTGAAGCAACTTTCAGCTTGTGCCACCTCAGCTGAAGCTGGTCTGACTCTGGGGGAAAAATGCCTTTTTAAACATTATTGCATACCTTTAATGTTGATGTATTCGCAAAATCTTGTAGGATTTAGTGAACAAGACATGTTTGTTTTTTTACTAATCTTTTTATAACTTTTCAATTTTACAGGAAAGATGGAAAAAATAATGACGTGCCATTTTCTCCAATTGCGTGAGTTGGCTGTTTCTCTCTACTACTGAGGAATAAATCCATATTTGGGCATCTGTTAGCATTCATTGCCTTGTTTTATCAACCCAGTTTTAGATCATTAGGTCATTCAGAGACTCAAAAATGTTTATACTTTTTAAAAAATCTGTTATGATGCTGTAGAGCAGTGGTCCCCAACCCCCAGTACTGGGACCGGTACGGGTCCGTAGATCAGTCGGTACGGGGCTGCGGCTCCTCCTCATCCTCCACCCTGGCTGCTGCCTTGGGGGCTGCCCTGCTACTCTACCACTGGCTCACCTTTGGTGCTTTCCAGCGGCCACCATAGCTGGGGCTCCCCCTCGGCGTGGCACTGCTCAACTGCTGCTGGCAGCGCTCCCCAGCGGACGGCAGGAAGTCAGGGGCGCCGTCGGGAAAGCAATTGGAGCAGGGGCTCAGGCGGCAGTGGTGATGTCCCTTGGCAAAACACTACCCCCCTGGGCCTTAGTAAAATTGTCAAGCATTGACCGGTCCCCGGTGATAAACAGGTTGGGGACCACTGCTGTAGAGTACCTATACATTATAGTCTAAGGCAGAGGTAATCAAACTGCTGCCCTCCAGATGTCCATGGACTACAATTCCCATGAGCCCCTGTCAGCATTCGCTTCAAAAGGAATGTACGTGGGCATTCACTGGCAGGGGCTCATGGTAATTGTAGTCCATGGACATCTGGAGGGCCGCAGTTTGACTACCCCGGGTCTAAGGTCTCTTTGCTAAGACACCTATGCAAAGGGGAATGCTCACATTATATATTTTTAGCAGAAATATTTGGAAATCAGTGTATACAGCTTGTCCAGATGTAAACACTGTGCTCATGAGCAAGTGTGTTCACTCCCTTTTTATTTGTGTGTTGTCTGAATGCACAAATGGATATTGCTACTAATCTAATGGCTTTTGGTGTGCTTTTCCCACCATTTTATTGCTAAACAACAGATATACCCTTATTTTTTATAGGAATGGGCATACACTGGGGAAATGAAACAGTTCAGTCAAATGAAACAGTTCAGTTTGTGGCCATTCATTGTGGTAGAAGCACCAAAATCTCAGGCGACCTCCAGCTACTGGTCCTCTACCTGCCCACCAAGTTGGTGAGGATTGAGTGTATGAGATTTGAGTTATAGCCCCTCAATGAAGGTGCCTACAGAAAAGTCCTTTCTGGGGAAATGACAGGTGCAGGTTTAGGGGATTCTTTTTTTCTCTGTCTCCATGTTTCTCCACTGCTCTTGTCTGTTTCAAGTGCCCCCCCCCCCTTGTTGGCATTCCTTTGTGTTCCCATTTTCATGAACAGGGATTGCAAACCCTGGCTTGGACTTCTTCTGACACCATGCTTTGAGATCAATCATACCTTTAAACTTGCATTGCCATGATGGTATTAGATTCTGCTTGACATTCTGTACACTGAACTGGTTGTGCAGAATTCATTAAATTCCCTCCTCCCCAGCTTGGGTTTCTTGTGACAATGTGCATTTTAAAGCTTGCATTACCACAGTGGTACAGGATTCTGCTGGCTATTCTGTACATGGAACTGGTTGTGCTGGGCTTGAAAAAAATTCCCCCACCCCTTCATTTTGACTGCGGCGATTTTGTGGTCTGACATTATTCCTTTTTTCTTTCATTGTTGCAGTTACAGTCTATGGAATGGTTTAGGAACAAGTCAGGGAAACTCACAGGGAGGCTTCCACCCCCCTCCCTTTGCTTTGACGTTTGATAAATAACTTGATTGAATGGAGACAGTCTGTCTGGAAATGTATCCATTCATAAACCTCAACAAGCCTCCGTGAATAGTTTCAAAGGCTGTGGAAAATTCATGCCTGTCAGCCTGTCATGTACTTGACTTCAGAAAGCACAATCCAGTAAAAATTTGTCACAAACTTTAATTTGTGAACCAGTTCCTGGCCTTTCCTATTTAAGTATCCTGATTTGCAAAAATATTAAATAAGCTTTTGTTACTGCTGGACTACCCACCAATAGTTCTTCATGTACTAGGAATGAGCTGATGTAAAAGCAATGGAGTATAGAGTTTTTCAGTTGTATATTAACTGTTTTTATCCCTCTGGTGAAGCAGTTACTTTGAGGAGAGGAAGAAAAAGAGGCAAGAAACAGTACAATCATAAACAGAGCTATACCCCTTCCAAGACCATTAACTTTTAATGGAGTTAAAAAGGTATCATGTAAATGAGCAATCCCAAACTAGTCTACTCAGGATCCTATTTCTGTTCAGTAGGATTTACCTCCAGGAATGTGTTCTGCAAATATTAATAAATTTAATTTATTTATTGCTTTAAATTATGCAGCTGGTTTGTTGTATATTTTTTCTCCTAAGCTCTGTCAGTTGCATTCTTATAAGGTAAAGGTAAAGGTATCCCCTGTGCAAGCACCGAGTCATGTCTGACCCTTGGGGTGACGTCCTCTAGCGTTTTCATGGCAGACTCAATATGGGGTGGTTTGCCAGCGCCTTCCCCAGTCATTACCGTTTACCCCCCAGCAAGCTGGGTACTCATTTTACCGACCTCAGAAGGATGGAAGGCTGAGTCAAGCCTGAGCCGGCTGCTGGGATTGAACTCCCAGCCTCATGGGCAAAGCTTTCAGACTGCATGACTGCTGCCTTATCACTCTGCGCCACAAGAGGCTCTCATTCTTATAGCAGCAGGGAATTCCAAGATGCAGTTTGTATTTTATGCTCTATTATTATACTGCTACCTTTGGGCCCAAAATGTTTTAAAATTATTAGACTTTGTTAATAAAGACTGTAACTAATGTATGTAATTTTCTTTTTCTTTTCTTCTAATTCTCCAGAGCTAAAAAGTAAGTAAATAATAATTCTGGATGAGTTATATTTCTACACATTTGTTTGGTTGTTGTATATGGAATTTGATGTTTGTTTTGGGTTTTTTTTCTTGCAGATCAAAATTAATTAAAGTTGAAAACTTTGAGTCTTATTTTAAGAAACAAAAAGCTGATTCAAACTGCGGGTTTGCAGAAGAGTATGAGGTAGACATTTAGTATGTTCTTTTGTTATTGTTTGCCTATTTTGCATTTATAGAGATTTTTCCATAAACTATCTCTGTAAGTGCCATTTACCCCACTGATAAATTGTCAAGACCATCCCATTTCTGCTTAGTCAACAAACAAGCATGCGAAGGTCTTGCAGTTTGCATATATGAATATATTAGTTCAAAGAGGTAAAAATATTCTGCCAGGACTTAGAATCTGCTGGATGTCTCCCAAGGAAAATAATCCGTGCTGCTCAGTTTATTTTCTTTGGGATGCCATGATCAGGTAGAGACAGCCTCAAACATCAGCATCTGGATACAAGAGAGTCTGTCAGCTGCCAGTTTTCATCCTCTCAGTGTTCTACTGGGCCTTTACAGTTATGGGGTGCACTCTCAGGAAGAAGCCCATATTTGATAAATCTTTTCTTCTTGTGTAGAAAAATGAAATGAAACAAAAAATCTCAATTGATTTTTCACTAAAAATATATAGAAAGCTGGCAAGGTGGACAATGGCAACAGTGATTCAAAATGGAATGAAAGAAAAGCTAAGGTTAGAACACTGAGTAACAACCCCTTCCTCCTCTCCTAACAGTATTCACATTTGCGGATTTTAACTGTAAGCCACTTTTTTGAGCCAGTGTGTTTGAAAAGAGCAGTGTTAATACAAAAATAAATAAAAATACAAAAATACAAAAAAATTTAAAAATTAAAAAAATAAATTAAAAAGGTGCGACAGTGTCATGTATAATAAATAACTCATCTTAAAGCTTAGTCTTTCTGTCTTACTACCCTAAGTCCAGTAGTGTCCTGAAGACAGTTTCCAGGTACTGTTCGAGAGTATAGTGCTGTATTAATTCTTTTTTTTTAATTGTAGGACCTCAGGCCAGTTGGTGTTAATCAACCCAAATTTGCTGCAGAACTACCAGAGAACAAAGGAAAAAACAGATACAACAATGTATTGCCATGTAAGATCCTTAGCTTTGTTTTACGTTCATTTACTGCTAATTCTATGCTTAGATCTTCTGATCCAAAATTAAGCCTCAGCCCCGGACTTACCAGGGCTGGGTAACAAGCTGGGTAACTTTGAGCCAGTCACAGTTATCTCAGCTTCACCTACCTCACAGGGTGTCTGTTTTGGGGAGAGGAAGGGAAGGCAATTGTAAGCTGCTTTGAGACTCCTTTGAGTAGTAAAAAAGTTGGGATACTTTCTTCTTACTTGGAAGCAAGGGCTGAGGACAGCTGGTGGCTCACTAGCCAAGGCAGCTGGGAACCAAGTAGGCAATGCTGCTTGCACCTATCTCTGGCTTCCTTGTCTTAGGATGGGCAGGCAGTTGGGACTCTCCTTCAGGACCATCCATGCTGCCTATTTAAAGTCACATACTCATCGCTTTTGTTTTGCGCCCTTTCCAACTATGTTTTGCTCCCTTTCAGTTTTCCAACTATGTAACATAATAATTTTATTCTGTGTTTAATTGTCACAGCTTTAAGTGGTTCTAGGCATTGAGCTGGATCCATTTTGTTGGGGGGGGGGAGGCTGTGCCTGCATGCCTGCCCCTCCCAGTTGGGGATCCCTTTAAGGAGTTTTGAGGGTGGAGCCAGTTTGCAGCATGCCTATCTCAGGGGGTGTGGTTTGGCTTCACTCATAGGTGGCAAGGGATCCACTCAGAGGCATAGGCCCATATGGGTCCACTTCACTCACCATCCCAGGTTTACCCATCATACGGACTGCAGTGGGTTTTCACTGAACAGCAAGGTCATCCAATGACTAGGTCTGCACCCTATGCTGCACCAATATTCATGTTGCTGTAGCTTTGTTTAACGACGCCTGCCCTGCTGCTCATTACTTGCCATTAGGATTGGAAACACATTTTTGTGAACTGTCATTCATGCCTTTTAATTACTTTTGTGAAACTTTACAGGACACAGAATAGAAAACTTCACCCAGTTAATCCAGATTGCATGCTTGGATTCCTAATTTCACAATTGCAGAATATTTCTTAGAACGACATTCTTTATCAGATCTGGTTTTCATTAGGAATGTGCATTCGTTAAGCAATTTAAAATGAAACAAAAAGCCATTTTAATAGCAATATTATAATGCATCTGACTTCTAAAATAATGACGGTAATCTTCAGAAATACCATTTTATTCTGGCTGTTCTCTGCTTATTTATAATTGCATAAGATGAGAAATAGCAGGGGGAGAAATAAAATGGTTATTAGGTATTCCTACCAATGACATTTTTCCTAATAGAACTATTTTTTTGCCCAGTATTTTTGGTTTCCACTAGGGGTTTGCGAAGAACACGATATTTTTCAGGTTTAGCCATCTTGGTGTAGCGGTTAAGAGCAGTGACTTCTAATCTGGTGAGTTGGGTTTGATTCCCCACTCCCCTACATACAGTCAGCTTGGGTTTGTCACAGCACTGATAAAACTGTTCTGACTGAGCAGTAATGTCAGGGCACTCTCCTTCTCACCTACCTCACAGGGTGTCTGTTCTGGGGAGAGGAAAGGGAAGGTGATTGTAATCCTATTTGAGAGGCCTGGTAGACAAAAGTGGCATATAAAACCTGGGCTCTGAGGGGGCTGTTTTTGAGATAGAGACACCAAATTTGCTGGTGTCACTCCTAAAAAAAAAACATTTCAAAAAATATTGGATCAGGGGATCCAGTTCTATGGAGCCCCAAAGAAAGTGCTCCCATCCTTCATTGAGGAAAAAAGCAATTTAAAAGGGAAGTGGCCCCTTTAAATCCATTTTGCAAGCCATAGGTGAACTCTGAAGGTGTTTAAAGGGCTTGTCATCCCTTTAAATGCCTTCTGTAAGTGGCAAGTTCACTCTGAAGGCATTTAAAGGGATTGCTATCCCGTTAAATACTCTTTAAATTTGACTACCCAGCCATCCTGATTATTTTCAGGACAGCCATTTCAGATACTTGAAATTCAGCCCCAATTTATATCTGGCTGAAAGAGTAGTCAGAAAATATTAATAAGGTATTTTTCAGCTATTTTTTAACTCAGATATACCAAGTGCACACCCCTAGTTTTGATTCATTGTTACACTGTCTAATTGCCCTGGGGAGCATTTTCTTCTTATAATAAGCTATAGGAGATTCTGTTTGTTTAAGGATAAACATTTTGTTTGCTCTGATATGCAAGAAATGTGCAGATTGGGTGAAATAGAGGCTCAGAGCACAATCCCCATGCACATGATAGGCAGTTTTGCCTACAGTGGACAGAGGAAACATTTTTTGCTTGAACTGTCTTGGAAGACCTGCAAGTGAGAGGAACAAATTTTTACTTTTCTTTGAATGTAAAGCAATAACGCAAATATGCATACATACTCAAACTCATGAGTGACCCTACCCCATCTTTATATGGATGCTATGCCTACAGTGAACTGAATTAAACTCATTGAGTACTAGGTAAATAAATATCTTGTGTATAGTGCTATCCAGCATGGTTAATAGAATATTATCCTTTTTCTTTTTCCATAAGGGTTCCTAAAAATTCTATATTGTATACAAAACAGTAGCCCAAATTCAAGAAAATGAATTCTTTGGTGCGGCTGGTATTGTTTAACATTTTAATGAATTATTTGGATGAGGCAGTAGAATGCACATTGATCAAGTTTGCGGATGACACCCAGTAGGGTGGTGTGGCTAATAGCCCACAGGAAAGGGCTACTATTCAAGGAGATCTAAATAAATTGAAAAATTGGGCCAGAGCCAACAAAATTATTATTTTTATTTTATTATTGCTACTATTAGTATTAATTTGATTTCTTGGCCGCCCCTCCCTGCACATCAGGTCCAGGAAAGCTTACAACATTTATACAAAAATTAAACCCGTAAAATATTAGCTTAAAACAATACAATGACTGATGGTTATTATTTTTACCACATAGGAGTAGAGCTCCTGTAATTAAACTGGTAGGGTTATTCAATTATTCTAAATTCTCATTTCCCCCAATAGGGAAGGGAAGAGGAGAGGGGCCCATTTCGATGTTCTGTTGCCAATTTTGGAAGAGTGCCATGATCAAGGAGTTGGTTCTTATATGCCGCTTTTCTCTACCCGAAAGAGTCTCAGAGTAGTTTACCATCACCTTCCCATTCCTCACCCCACAACAGACACCCTGTGAGGTGGGTGAGGCCGAGAGAGCCCCGATATTACTGCTCGATCAGAACAGCTTTATCAGTGCTGTGATGAGCCCAAGGTCACCCAGCTGGCTGCATGTCAGGGAGTGCAGAATTGAACCTGGCTCGCCAGATTAGAAGTCCGCACTCCTAACCACTACACCAAACTGGCAGCCCTTCAAAACTTTGATAGTTCAGATAAGGCATGGATTTCTTATGGCAGTTAATTCTACCAGGCTGGAGCCAGGGCCATGGCTCTGGTCGAGGCCAAAGACACTTTTATGGGGCCAGGGATCACCAACAGATTGGAATTCGTGGACGGCAGCATTCTTTGGGGGACATATTTGAAGAGGTGGTCCCTTAGATAAGCATAAGGCCATAAAAGTCAAAACCAATACCTTGAACCTGACCTGGAACTCATCTGGCAGCCAAGGCAATTGCTAGAGGGCAGGCCAAATATGGGACCTCCATTCTGCGTGAGCTGTAACTTCCAGATCAGAGTCAGGCAAGGCCCATGTAGAGTGAGTTATAGTAATTCAGTCTAAAAATGACCATCACCTGGATTACTGTGGCCAGGTCACTAGTAGCTTCGCTTAGCATAGATGGACAAATACCTGCCAAGCTACTCTAGTGATCTGCACCTGCATTGTAAGTGAGGCATTGAGGATCACTCCCAGATTCCTGATGGTAGGTGCAGCTTTCAGCTCTACCCTGTCAATGCTGGGTAATTGCACTTCCTCTTCTGGGCCCTTCCTTCCCAGCCACAGAACCTATGTCTTCGTGTGATTCAGTTTCAGGCAGCTCTGCTGGAGCCATTCCAACACAGCTCCCAGACACCTGCCCAAAGACTTGGGTGGTTTATTTGGCAGGCCACTTATTAACAGCTGGGTGTCATCACTCTGGACCAGCTGTGCTAGAGGGTACATGAAGAGGTTGAATAATACCAAGGAGTGATCCTCAGTACTGGGGAGAGGATCTCATTGGCACAACTGCTTTTCCATTATGACAAGGGGAAAATGTTAAGTATTACATTTGGGTCAAAAATGCAATGTATAAATGTAAGATGGGGGATATCTGGCTTGACAGTTGTACATGTGAAAGGGACTTAGTTCTGATGGATAATAAGTTGAATATGAGCCAACAGTGCAATATGGCAGCTAAGGATTCTAATGCAATATTAGGCTGCATTGCTAGAAGCACAGACTCTAGAGCAGCCTTTTTAAATTTTTCCATCAAGAAACCCCTGAAACATTTTTCAAGCTTTAAAAACCCCCCGAAGTGGCATGATTCCCCGTATTATTGGGGGGTCGGACTGGATGGGCTTTTGTGGACTCTTCCAGCTTTGTGTGATTCTGAATTGAATTTAAATCCATTTTAAATTAATGGGCTTTAAATTGGTTTCAGTTGAACCCGGGAATTTCTGATTTTCTCCTCATTAAAGACAACACAATTAGATTTGTTTTAAAAATTTGCTTAGATAATTAAATCCTACCTGAATTCTTTCTCTGTCGTTTTCTCCCAGTAAGTACTCATTCTTTTGTATGATATATGTTGAGAAGAGTGTCTTGACAGCCTGATTTTTTTTATTTGCAGATGACATTTCTCGTGTTAAACTTTCAGGCCAATACCATCCAACCAGTGATTACATTAATGCAAACTATGTCCCTGTAAGTGTTTCTAAGATATTACAGAATTCATTGACTTAATGAGATATATGAAAAAATATTAAAAATGCTGCACTTCTGTTTCAGGGATACAATTCTAGGAAAGAGTTCATTGCCGCACAGGGCTGTTTGCCAAACACTGTCCAAGATTTTTGGCGCATGATCTGGGAGAAAAATATTCATACCATTGTTATGCTGACTAAATGCATTGAACAAGGCAGGGTGAGTGGAGTCTTTCTTCCTCTTTTTTCCCACCTGCTGCAACCCATTAATAAATTGTTATGGACTATACCAGAATACCCCATGACCAGAATATGTACAAGTGGGAACCCACTTGGGAGCGGGGAGTAATTTCTCTTCCCATCTTAATTACCTCCACATCATAGCTACTACCCTTGGGGCCACTGTGGCCCTCGCCACCCCATCAGCAGTACTTTCAGCTCACCAAAACTTAATCACTACCTTTCTCCCCCCATCATTGCCAGCACTCCCATACTTCCCATCTCTCCCTGTAAGTCTCCTTCCCTATACCATCAATGGTAGCAAGCTCCCCCACCCCAACTGCTGAGCCCACCAAGACTCCCCCCTCCGGTGGATGATGGCAGCAGCAGCGAGCTCTGTGTGGTTCCCTGCCATTGTTCCCACCAAGGTTTCTTACCCTTCCCTTATCCAGAATGGTGGCAGCAAGCCCATCCAGCTCTCAGCCACAGGCTTGCCAAGCTTCCACACCTCCACCAGCAGGGACCGTTAGTCCTGCACAGCTTCAAGCCCCCCGGCCCAGCAAGGCTTCTTTCCCCCCATCAAGTAACAATGGCAGTGAGCTGCAGGAGCTCCCAGCTACTGACTTCCAACACTTTCCCCCAAATGTTCAGAAAATCTCACTAACTTCCATGTGACCCTGATCCACAGATTTTGCTATCTGCAGATACAGGCCAGAGCTGGCCAATAGCATATAAATTTGTGCTATACTGTTTTTATTCGACTTTTCAGCCCTAAAAAAAATCTCCCAAACTGGCAGACAGCCATTAAAATGCAGTACATACTGTAAGCACTAAATTATAGCAGCGCTTTTGAGTCTGGGACTGTTTGATGATTTACTTAATGTTGGTTTAGTGTAGGACTAGCTAAGAAGAGACATCTAGCTAGCTACCTGTACCCAGTCCTGCTCAGTTTTCCAGCAAGGCATAGCCAGTTCAGTTCCTACACATGGAGACTTGGCTTCTATAAAGTAATATTGGTCTTGTCACACATTACAGAGTACACAGGCTGGGTTTGGGTTGGGTCTGGGTTCTGCCCTGTTCTAGATATGACACAATCACACATGAATTATGGATTCTTCTCACTACCTGTATGTGCAGTGCTTAATTAGGATCAGAACCATTGCACAGGGAGAAGTGGTTTCAGCTCTCCCCACTGTGCCATTTTAACAGACTGAAATGGTCCTGGGTGGTGCTGTTTTGGAAAACTCACATATTCCCTGGAAAATGTGAAGTTTTCCTCAACAGGCCCCATACCACCCTCATGGGGTTGTTTCTTCCTGGGAAAATAGTACTCTCAAACCACTAGCAAGCATCCAATGAGTCTATCCTGATTTATGGAGATGCTTTGATTTGAACTAGATGAGCCAGTAGTTTGTTGGTTGTGATAGGATTTCCTCATAAACAATGAATTTGGCAGGGACTAGTCTTGAAATCTTTGAGTGTCAAGTAGCTTTTGAGTTAAAAAACGGTGGTGCTGCTATTCTAGGACTTACTATAGTGCAGCAATTCAAACGTTCAGGCAAAAGACACATGTTTTGATGTATCTTTAAACGTATTTCTCTGTGTTCTTACATTTCCTTACATCTGTGACTAGCATTAATGTTTGGGAATATTTCACTGAATATCTTCTTCAGTTATCCTTATAAATCTCAACATATGACTTTTTCTAGACAAAATGTGAAGAGTATTGGCCAAATAAACAGTCCAAGAATTATGGGGACATAACTGTAGCCATGACCTCAGAAATTATCCTTCCAGAGTGGACAGTAAGAGATTTCTCCATGGAAAAAGTGAGTAACTAGTAGTGAGTGTGAATACATATTTGTGTGAAAGAGGAATGAATAAGTGTGTGTACATGTTAATGAAATAAAGTGAAAGCACAGACCGTAGTTATTGCATCCGTTCTAGAAAATGTCCTGAATGGAAGTCTTGGGTAGAAAATGCACAGCAAAGTGTGCTTGGCATTTAATGGGAAAACATTTTCCCTGAGCAACCTGTCATTATCTTTCCTCCTTCTGTAATTGCCTTTTTTCTTATCTCAATACCTTTGATTGCTGCTAGATTCAAATGGGTAGCCCTGTTGGTCTGAAGTAGCACAACAAAATTTGATTCCAGTGGCACCTTTAAGACCAACAAAGGTTGATTCAAGGCGTGAGCTTTTGTGTGCATGCACACTTCCTCAGACAATTACTGCTATTCATTTAGTTGTTGTTGGTTAGCTTGTCTTTGCCACCCTTGTCTATTCCCTTTCTTTTTTGCCAAAATATTCTCCTGGTTCACATTTCCTGTACTGGGCTCTGCCGGAACCAACCATGATAAACAGGAATGTCAGTAAAAACACTTGATTGTTGCCTGAAAAGATGTTTAAGACTGGACAGGAAACAGTTGTATATTGAATAGTTTGTACGATCAAGTCTTCTGGACCCTTACATCTTCTCTCCATCTTCTTCTGTAAGAGCGATGCATCTGTAAGTCAGCCTGTGCGACAGTTTCACTTCACTGCCTGGCCAGATCATGGCGTTCCAGAAACAACTGACCTCCTCATCAGCTTCAGGCACTTAGTACAGAACTATATGAAGCAGAATCCACCCACTCCTACTTTGGTACACTGCAGGTACAAGGGGAATTTAACTTTAAAAAAATGAACAAAGTCCTACAATTAATTGTCAAAAGGTTTTACGACTGGAATTAAGTGGTCGTTGTGTGTTTTCCAGGCAGTGTGGCTGTGGTCTTATAGTTTTAGTCCCTGATGTTTTGCCACTAACTGTAGCTGGCATCTTCAGAGGCAGGACACGGCTTGATGGGAATCTCTCCGTGTCAAAGTACGGAGTGTATGAACAGTAGCTGGGCATTTTATTTACCCCTGTGTGTGTGTGTGTGTGTAATGCATCACATTCCTGACTTATTTGGGAGTTCCCACAGGGGAAGGACTGGAACTAGGAAGCAATTTTCCTGTGACTGTGGAGTTCACTAGAAAGGCCATTAATCAAGGTCTTGCCTGTCTTATCTGATGAACTGTTGTGAGGCATTTTTAGAGTCCTATGTTTTTTTAGTCTGGTGTTTTTTAGGACTGGTAGCCAATTTTTTATTGTTTTTCAGACTTTCTTTTGTTGAAATTGTATTGGTGTTTGTGAATTTCAGAGGCTTCCCTGTATAGTCTTACACAGTAGCTGTTGGTGTTGTCCAGTATTTATGCGTCTAAATAGGCTAAAGTTAATCCTGCATGAAGGCACAAATATAATGTGTTGCTCTCACATCCCTGGGAAGTTAATAAATTGTTCACACACTCCATACTTTGGCACTGAGAGATTCCCATCTTGCCATGTTTGAAATGCCCACAACAATTTCTGGTAAAATGTCAGGAACTAAAAATACCTGACCACAGTCACACAGCCCAGAAAACTATAGCCACAGAGAGTGTTACACTTCAAAAATGTGATCCTATACAGTTCTGTGGGGAGGAGGGGGAAATCTTGTAAGGCAATTGACTGGTGGCCATAAACTATAAGAGATCAGACCTTTCCATGATTAGTTAGGGGCAATTGCTTGGTGGTAGAGAATCTGCCTTGCATGCAAAAATTTCCAAGTTGGACTAGATGACACTCTGAGATTCTATGAGTCTTGTTTTATCATAATTTGGGCATCCTCCAACCCCAATGCACATACACATTATCTTGCATTTCATTCTCTCAAACTGTAGAATATAAGAAGTAGCGTTATACCCAGAACAGTACTAAGGGATTTCTCTTCTGTCTTGGTCTGAGGAAGAAACTTCTCCTGAGTCCATTGCCAGCACTTCTTTTAATTGAAGACACTCAGGACTGACACTCAGATCTCTACATACCTACAAACCACGTCCCCTGCCACTGAGCCATGTCCCCTCCCAACAAATTAACCTGAGTTGAACATCTTTGACTAACTTTAAAAGCTCAGAGCTGTTTCCATACATACAGTTATCACATGAGTTTCCATGTATACATATATCATGCCCATTGAGCATCAGCTGCTTTTGGAATCCAGACATTTTTCTGGGCATAATTTATCCATAGCAGAATGCATATAGATGCTTGGTGCATCTTCATAGCTGTCGCATGTGCTGGCTCAAGCCAAAGGTCTAATTTATTTTACTTTAAGTTGTCAGAAGAGCAAGGAGAGGTAATTCCCCCTCCTCCTCAGACATATTTAAGAACCTGAGCACCAAAACTGCAAAGACAGCCTTTGTTGCTGGACTTACCTAGAGCTGTTAGGCATCCATCTGTGGCCAGCTCAACATTACAGAGCCCTAGCCCAGGCTTGTCAGAAGCCAATGAACCAAACTTTGCCCTTGGCAAAACCCAGTGGATTTTGCCCTGATTCTGTTCCTGGCTCTGTTCTTGGAATAGGCATTTTAACCCCAGTTCAGTTAGGATTAGAGCCCCAGGAGTTCCTGTGGCTGCTTTAAAGGTTGTTTTTTTCCCATCACGTGCTTGTCACTTTTTGTTGAAGAAAATAAATGTTCACCACTTGACCATGCATCACAATTAGGTATATCTTTTTCCTTAAACAGCTCGTATAGGTGGTCCTTAGGCTGGGTTATGAGGGGAAATGTAGTACTTAATTTTTGAAAGAAAGAACTGAAAGCAAGACGCCGCCCTTTACTGTGCCTTTGAAATTGCTTTTTTCTTATAGTGCTGGTGTTGGGAGGACTGGAACTTTCATTGCAATTGACCGTTTGATTCATCAGATGGAGATGGAGAACACGGTTGATGTGTATGGCGTTGTGTATGATCTCCGGATGCATCGACCTTTAATGGTGCAAACAGAGGTACAATTTCTGGCTCTAGACTGCATTTTTCTGGAAAGTAAATTATTATTTCAGCCACAAATTCTAACGTTTTTTTTACTTACATGGTCAATAAAATTAAAAAGTACTAATTAATCTGTTAATTTAGTTTTTTAATGGATTTGCAGATAGTTGAATGGAATCCAAAAGCCTCAAACATGGAAGATCTCTGGCTTAATTTTATTGTAGAATGAAGATGAGAGTGGTTTTAATCTGTCTTCAGAATTTTCACCAACTATGTCTTGGATTAGGGCTTGTGACCTATGAACTCAAAGACTAGAACATTTTAGTACAGCCCATCCTTTCTCACATATTCAGGATTGCATGTAAGCAGGAAGAAATCCCCATCTCAGACATAGTGTAATTTTAAATATTCTTGCTGGCTGTTTGTAGATCTAGGGAGGCATGAGGTAGCAAGATCATAACTTGTGAATTTCAGATTAGTAGATACATTATAGCAACAAGATAAAACAGGAGTCTAGTGGCACCTTAAAGACTAACAGACTCTATTCTAGTTTAATTTGGGAAATGTTGTTGAATGTACTATGTACATTCGTGGCCAAAAGCTAACAGGAAACAGGGGAATTTTAAAAGTTCCAGTGCACCCTTTGGGTTGTCTTTCTTGTACACATGGAAAGAGATGGGCACTCTTAAACAGAGAATTTATTTAATACAGTAAAATGACTTAATAAATTTAAAGTGCTGTAAAACATATCAATAAATTGCAATCGTTTTCTACATTTTTATCATTCTTCAAAATGATGTATCTTCTAAAGTTGGTGCTGTATCTTTCATCCCTTAGGATCAATATGTCTTCCTAAACCAATGTGTTATGGATATTATTAAATCCAGGAAAGAGAGGAAAGCAGACTTGATCTATCAAAATGCAAATGCCATGGCAATCTATGAGAACTTTAGACCATCACCACATCTTGGGAAGGCAAATGGCTACCACATGTAACTGTTAAGAAATGACACATTACCCAATTCTGCCGTGGATAGAAAAGGGAATATGCACTGAGGGGTTGTTTCTGTCTTTATGTAGAGACTTTAAAAATTACTGAAGATGCACATATGAAAACACCAATAAGAACTGTGGTTTAATGCATTTATCAGAGGGAAACTGCTTTGTTGCATTATTTTATGGAAGAAATTTACTCATACTGACTAAAACAGTGAGATCTCTTTTTAAACATAAAAATAATTACTGCAAAGACTTTAAAAATCAAGCCTGAATTCAGCCTTGGAAGAAATTTAATCTATTCTACACATTCCAGTAATGTTGATTTGTAGATAGTGGTTTCTTTACTAAATGAATGGTCATACAACAGTGACTGTTCAAGTTTATTTCTAAAGGAGGGCACAAATACCTTTTGTTAATTGGATTTTTACCTTTTTGTAATTGTACCTTTTTTCTACCTGTTTTGCTATTGGCAAATATGATCAGAGTCTTATATTTTTGTACGGAAATTTTCAGTTGGATTATAACATTTAAATAAGATTAATAAGTTCTGTGGAATAATGTTGCTGATTCTTCCCTCCTGGAAGTGGTTATGTGTGTCTCTTGAGTCTTTACAATACAGTGTGTTCAGTTGGTCACATGAAAACAGCAGTGATTATGTGATAGCTGTTTCATACAATCGAGGTATAACAGCTTTCTCAAAGAGTTAAATTGAAATGACTTCTCTAGTTTTGTCCATTTCTGTATTTTAAAAATGCCTCCCATTTCTATCAGTTGTCGGCCCTTGTCCAGACATTTGCATTATTTTAATGCTGTTAGGTGCCACCATGCTTCTTTTGATGAGATGATGTAACAGTGGTGGGGTGAATCACTAACATGATGGGGTGAATCACTAATCAGATCAAGAAGTTTACAAGTGCAAATGGGGCTAGAGTCAGTGAGGGTAAATGAAGGGAAATGATGCAGAGAAATAGTAGCAGCCAATATAACAGAAGCACATCAAAACAATGTGTATGTTTGGTAACATTAGTAGATTTTTCATTAATAAGCTTGACTATATTAGAATATATTCCTCTCAAGACAAGTGTCACTATTAGAGAATATTTGACTGAGCCCTTCTTTCTTACCAGGAAAACAAAAAAGGTTAGAAACAGGACTGTAAAACATTCACTAGCTGCTTGGAAAAGTGGCATGGGGGTCTCTAACTGCACAGAGAGATGCTCACCAGTTCTCTTGATTAAGCACCATGTTATCGCACACAACTTTCCTCAGGTTTAAGAGTGTTTCCAGAAGGGCTCACCATGTGCAAATTGGCTTTAGTCTGCCACTTTCCCACGTGATTAAGGCCATCACTACATGTTAAGCTTTTAAAGTGCCTACCATGTAGTTAGCAGTTTATTCAAGCTTATCATTTGATTACTGTAATAGTTGATCTCGGGAACTGAGCCTTAGTAGTGTCATTTAGGGAAGAGGAGGGTCATTCAATCTGGGCTTTAGCCCTGGTTTTTCTTGTGGGATGTGAGTGAGAGGGTATGTGTGCATATGTGTGTGTTGCTACGTATTGTTGGCAGGAGGAGATCCTCCCATATCTGGCATCTATGTCTTCTGTTTTATTGTGCATAATAAGGTTTTATTTAAAAGTGCAATATGTGGTTTACTGAATGAATGATTGTCTCTATTTCCATAGAGTTTTACTCAGGTTAAAGGTGTCCTCTTACTTGTTTCTGTGATTTGCTCTTAAACGTATAATTTTATGTAGTTTTATTTTTCTTTCCTATCAAAGATAAATTTACTTCTACTGATTCTGCTAACTGCAGAATGTGGCTTTAGCCAGTTAAAACTGAGGTGTACATATATTGTTAGTGTTTTTGTATATCAAAGATATATAATTTTTGTTTGCATTATGCTGCTGTAGTTGAAATGGCTACAATTAATGAAAATTGAAGGATTCTCTATACAAGTTTTTTGTAGGTACACTGCTTAAGATTATGAAGGCATTCCAAGTGAAGGACTTGTTTGAGAAATTTTAGTCAATGCGCTGGGAGCATTAAAAACTGGTATGATCTTTGCATGTATTATAAAGTTATCTATAAAGTATTTTATTATTGCAGACCCCAGTCCTCAGCTCAGCTTTCTTTGTTATAAAGCATTTTTTCAAAATTGAGCATATGCAGGCGGGATACTTGAGTAAAGCTTTCTAAAGCTATCATTTCTATAGTATTGCTAAGTCTGTATGGCCAAATCTGCTGTATCTTTTGGGAAATAAGATAGCTCCAAAATTCGAAAAGCAGTTGCCTTACTTGCACTGGTCCTATTGAAGTCAATGATCATGTTTTTTCTTTAGCTGTGGTCCTTATATAGAATGACATTGAATTTTGCATGTTTCAAATACATTCATTTCATTTTTTAAATGAAGTGATTAAATATGTTTTTATTTGCTCCGTGTTCCATTTTTTATCATAAAGTATCTGTATGCAAGACCCTTACAAGTTTAAATTGCATTGTGTGTTATATGTGAAATACTATATAATTTTGGAGGTAGTTTGGTAAGAACTAGCAAATGGTTATCCCGATAATATCTGTTGTTGATAGCAGGTGCAAATAATTTTGTTCAAGAAAATGTTGTTCCTTCTAGAACAGCAAAATAAATCTCCTGGCACCACAAAGCCCAACACATTTATCATAAATTGTTGCAGACCAAAGTTGGGTAATTGGCTGTGAGTTTCTACCAGCTTGAATCAAAGTTTGACTTTTTATCTAAGAAATAGTGAGCAGCAATAACCAAGCCTTAAATATCCAATAACACTTGTGATTATTTTTTTGCTCGTTTTGAACAACTAACTCCTAACTTTACTGATGAAATAACTTTGTGGAGGATGGGTCTCTATTAGCATACTGGTGTTTTATGAAGTGTCCGTCCATTAAAGCAGCAAGGACAGAAAAGTATATCTCAAAACTAGCCAGGGATGATGTTTTCCAAGGATATATAAGTGGCATTTTCCTTAGGTTGAACAAATATTCTTAAGAATTATCTGTCTCAAGTGAATATTGATGAAAACTTTGATTAAATCTTTCCTTGAAAACTTGTAGGTTCAATTAGTAAAAGTATCTAATTTCATTCCATCTTCAGTATCTGGACACAGGCAAAGGAAAATAGAAAGAAGAGAGGAGGATACTTAGGCTCTCTCAGGAAAAAGTCTCTCCTCCTTTAAGCTGGTTATTTCATTGCTGCCTACTCTGTAGAGTTGGACACTTCGGCATCCAAAGCGGGTGTTTGCGCCTGAAGCAGCCAGCGCCATGCCATGGGGGGGGGGGTGTGGGCATTAGCCCGCTGGTGTGCTGGTGCCTGCACCTTCCCTCCCACACACACAGCACTGGCTGCTTCGGGCACGAACGGCTGCTTTGGATGCCGAAGTGCCCAACCCTACGTATCATTATGATGCCGTTGGATGCAACCTGGTTGTAGGATGTACCCCTGATAGGAGTCATACAGTAAAAGGGGACTGTATTGGTGGCTGACCTAAGATTAGAATCTCCTAACCACTATTGTGAATTGCACATTACTGCTAAATGTCAAACATTTGTACCTCCATACATGTCTCTGCCAACAGTGTATGCAACGGTCCGGGGAGTTGCACTGTGCTATCCAAAGCACTTGTTTTGTTGGTAGTCCAGCTTTACCACTAGCCAGGCAAAGCAGCTCTCATCAGATGGTGGATTTTATGGTACTAATAAAGCATGGCAAATTGTCAGTTGTTAATTTATTATATGTTTACTACTAGTTGTTGTTTCAGCCTCAAACATGGTTTCAAAAGTGAATCAAATAGAGAAAGTGTGTTACTGGTATGCTAATTGTATAATTTGCTTTAGATCTGGGTTTAGGATGAATGAGAATATACCAGAGCACACTGAGATGTTTCTGGGAATATTCAAATTATCCTTTTCTAGATTTCAGTTTAAGAGTAATATCTGAGGGTCAGGGTGCCAAGAAAAAAAGAGAGGTGCATTCAGCTAAGAGTTTGCTTGCTGTGTTCATTGCAGCAGTTTCCATGGCTAGAGAGATGAACTGCTGTTAAGTTTCAAACCAGTTTGTCTTTTATGCTCTGGGAATTATTGGTGATGTCAACATCAAGCAGAACTCCAGCCGTTTTTATGGTTCTGCACTATGCATGCATTCGCCTTCTTCAGATGCCTGCCAGTATTTCCCACTGTATTTTTCCCCATATGAGGCCTACATTTAAAAGGGAGAGTTCATCTATGCTTACTGTTATAATGGTTATGTGTTGAAAATATGTACATTTTCCAGTGTTTCAACCTTTGTACCAATATTTGCAGCATACTGTCTTAATTTTAATGGTTTGATTTTTTTCAGTGACATAAGTGACTAAATAAAATATAGACAGTTGTCCATGTGTATTTTTCCTTTGCAGTTTGCTTCTCTTCTCATTCACCTCATGCTAGAGCAATTTTAAATCTTTAATCCACATTTATTAAACAGTCTTCAAAATTCATATATTTTGTTGTGCTTGTAGGGATGAGTGTACCAGCAAACAAGCACATACACACATGTTATTATCCTGTGAGAGAGTAGAGGTGCTGTGGTATAATCCCAAATCCTTGTGATCTAAGAAATCCCTAGTTTTAAACCCAATTCAGAAGAAGAAGAGTTGGTTCTTATATGCTGCTTTTCAATACCTGAAGGAGTCTCAAAGCGGCTTACAGTCGCCTTCCCTTTCCTCTCCCCACAACAGACACCCTTTGAGGTAGGTGAGGCTGACAAAGCCCTGATATTACTGCTCAGTCAGAACAGCTTTATCAGTGCTGTGGGGGAGCGGGGAATCAAACCCAGCTCACCAGATTAGAAGTCCATACTCCTAACCACTACACCAAGTTATTATTATTATTATTGGCTTGGGATCTACACCACCCAATTGCACAAGGTGCCTGTTCCAGGAGGGCACTTGCATTGTGCCCATCATTCCACAAAAGCCCAGGGTCACCCAGCTGCTTGCATGTGGGGGAGCAGGAAATCAAATCTGGATCACCAAATTAGAAGTCCGCACTCCTACAAGCTCTGCGGAACTGAGACAGTTGGAATGGAACTACTAGGAGTCCTTAGGCAAGTCGCACTCACCGGATGATATTACTCTTTTAGAGCCTAGGCAAGTTTGATCTTGTCAGCTCTTGGAACCTAAGCAGGGTTGACCCTGGTTAGCATTTGGATGGGAAACCTCCAAAGAACACTAGGGTCATGATCAGGGATGCTTTAGGCTGATTCTCCATTGAGCAGGGAGTTGGACTAGATACCCTGTATGACCCCTTCTAACTCTTATGATTCTGTGACATGGAGGCAGGTAATGGCAAACCACCTTTGAACATCTCTTACCTGGCTACCAAACAATTCTAGGGTCTCCTGGCTATACAACACACACATGTTCTACGATAAATGAACAATCCCAGCTGATTTGTTTTCAGGCCCCTTCCTAATAATCCCTATTTGCCCTTTTTATTGCAGTTATACACTGTCAACATCTTTCCCATGTGCATATGAACCAGAGGGAGAGAGTGCTGAAGGGATTTAAGTGCCACCCATAATATCTGTCTTTTTATACGGCAGTTTCAGTATGCAAATTACAAAGCCAAGATACCTGCAATCAATTTTGATTGGTGTGTCTCACTTCCTATTCATTTTCTAAAAAACAATATTACACTGAAGAGCTCAAAAGGGCGATTTAAAGAAGTTCTATATCTTGTTACCCAGTAGGAATGTACTGCAATGGAGGAGAAATGTATTATAGTTTAATACAAACAGAAGATAAGATATTACATCTGCTACAATCTGAGCAGCCTGGACCTCTGTACCCTTTGCCTTTTAAACTTTATACACTCTTATACCTGATTCCAAATAGATCAGTTTGGGCTGCAGGTACTTGGCCAGGACCAGCTCTGCTATATAATCCAATGAGGTAGCCATCTATACGTGTGCAGTTCTAGGCTCAGTGCACTGAATTAGGCACTTACAGTGCTTCCAGCATGACAGTTACCTACTGCAAATACTGAGTAAATCTCAGACTCCTTTGTGGCACCACAATAAATTATGGGATGCATTCTGAAGCTGGTTGTATAGTGGCAGCTTTTTTCATCCTCCCTATTTCTTTGTCCCTGAGGAACTGCAAACATTCTGTATTTTTCAATTGCTTTATAAATGCTCAAATCAATGTGGCTTCATCTCCATGTAAAGAAGGATGCAGGTGCTTACATTATCTCAGGCACCAGTGTGTTGATTTCAGAACGCACCATGAGCATATTCTGACGTCAGGCACTGGAACGTCAAATACATCTGAATTCCCTGACCCAGTAAACAAGTGTTCTCATTTCAAAGACCATCAAACTTCTCCTGTGCCAGCCCGCACCGCTGATTTCACTCCAAACTCCTTCCCATCTCAGTCTTGCATCCCACAATGTTCTGTTATATAATAAACTGGAGACACCTCCTTTCTGTAGGCACAAACCCTTCCAGTCAGCATGGGATGAATGAGGCAGCCTGGGTGCTGGTTTGAGCAGAAACACACTTGGGGCAGCTTTCTGCAGACACAAACCTTGCTGCCCAGCCATATTGTACAAAATCTCATGGCCTAGCAGCTTAGAGAACTGTTTTCAGACCCCCCCCCCAATACACCGATATTGTTATCTCTGACATTCACACTGTTTCGCAATGACTTGTCACCTTCCTTTTTCACATTCCACATCCCCAGAAACCAAGAATGTATTCAAGGTAGGCATGGATCACGAGGCTGAAGTTGCTTTCCCATCCAGGCCTGCTGTGAACAGCAATGCAGGTGGGTGGGGCAGGGGGCACGCACACACCCTCGCACCGCAAACAGCCGGCATGCCATATACCTTCCTTCTCTTTCCAGTGCTGATTTCCCTTATTGGCTGAAGCTGGTGTCCGCAGCCAGAACAGGAGAGAGGAATGGTCTCCTGTGGAATGGCAGCTTAAGGCTATTTTATTGGCTGATGAATCAGTTCTTCTCTGGCCGCCTTCCAGTAATGCTGGATTGTCTGTGAGGAGACCGAGAAGCAGGTTGCTTTGCCTAAGGCTGGGAAAGGATTTGTTGGGAGTCTGACGCTGCACTCATGCCTTGCTGCACGGTGAGTATATTAAGAGAATGTCGCTGCATGCACCTGGGGTGTTATATCAAAACCCTTAATTAAACATGCTGTTTCCGCAGCCGCTGCTTAACTGTGCCAGGCTTGCAGTCAAGCGGGTGTCTTTGGATCTTCTTTGGGTGATTTCCTTTCTGCAAGACTGTTGATGTTCAGCCTTTTGTCCTTAAGGGGGAACAAAGACATTTATCTGCAAGATTTCATCTTTGACTGCAGCCTTCTCCTGTCTTCCATGAGTTAAATTAACTCCCAGTATTAAATGAAAAAAGAACGCTGGCTTCATTGAAGGATAACTTTTTTTTGAAGTCCCCTTCCCCCTCCTGTGGGTTATTTTGCAAGGACTTGATTTCTGGATAAGTAAAAATAGGGCAGTGTAAAAATGGGAAAAAGGGAGAGTGTGTTCACTTTTCCCAGCTGGAAAGTATGCCATACTTAAAGAGACAGGGTACTGCATTGCACCTAAATCACTTGCAAACCGCTCCCTGCTCCCAATGAAGACTTATGGAAGTAAAATCCAGTTCTACTGCTACCTAAGGAATGGCTGGGGTCTCCCAAATCCCTGGGTGAGCTTTAAGGAAGAAATGCAGCTGCCTCAGCCTGCAGAATAGTAACTGGAAAGCTGCAGCTGAGCTGGAGGGCCTGCCTGCTTTCCCATGGGCTGTTGAATATTTTAAGTTTTGATCAGAGCTTGCTTCAGTGCTCAGCCCAGCAGTACGAGATTCTGGAGCTTTGGGGTAGCATTTTAAAACATGCATATTTTATCACCCGATAGAGAGATTTTAAAATGCCCTTTCAAATGGCAAGAGCATTTGATAAGGTGACCAGGTTGTCCCACTTTTGGAGGGACATCTGGGGTACCTGGCAAATTGTACTTATGTTGAAATTTAAAAATATATATTACAATACTTTTTTGCATTTTATGAAACTTTTTGTTGCTCTATATAGACCAAATTTTTAATCAAGAACCCCCCCGGTCAATGGTGTCCCGCTTTACGAATGTTAAAATCTGGTCACCTTACAACCAGTTGTGAGAAGCAGTATGAGTACTGGGAATCCTAGGTAGTTACTGCCCACTAGGCACTTCTGTGCCCAACAACCCTTCCTATATACTCCAGACCTCTGAGAGGATTCTCCTGTTGTAGGCTATGATACCACTTGTTTGATTTGTGGTGCCATTCTCTCATTTTCTGACCTGAAATGGCTAGCTGTATCAGCGCCCTAAGAACTTGCTACTTTGGGTCCCAAGTTGAAGATCTAGCTGTTATCCCTGGCCTCTTCCCCCCCTTCAAATCCCACAGTACAGCAAAGTGGTTGTTCTGTGGAAACAAACATGGTACTTTAATTTGCAAGGAAAAGCAGCCCAGTTTCTGCCATGCTTCTTTTTCTATTAATATACTGTGTGGCCCAGAAGGGCATAAGTACAACTAAACTAAAATTATGTTACTGGAGTGGACTGCTTATATGCAAAGAGCATGTAAACAAACCAGGAGATCTGAGGCTTCATGTGGGGTGGAGATGATTGAAGATGACACAAGATTGAAGCTCATTCCCACATACTACCATAGAATGGCTGTGCTCTCTTCTGTCGCAAGTCTCCATGTGTATGAGAAGATTTCTAACCAGATTGTGGTTAACATAGCAAGGAGTGACACAGATATCTCCTCTCAATAAGGCTATGATGCTATTAATAGCAGCCTCCAACTCAACTTCATGTTTAATCTGGAGATGCCGCAAGGGAAGCAAAAAATACACACAATAGTCAATGGGAATTGTGCTATGGGCTTGAAAACACAGCTAGACGAACATTTTGATCCACATCAGTGAGATGCATAGTAAATCTGCTTCCACGCATGGATTTTACATGCTAAATGGAGGCCTCTAATCTGGAGAGCTGGGTTCAATTGCCCCCTCCTACATATGCAGCCAGCTGGGTTACCTTGGGCTAGTCACAGTTCTCTTAGGGTTGTTTTCACAGTGCAGTTCTGTTAGAGCTCTCTCAACACCTCCTATCTCACAGGGTATCTGTTTGGGGACAGGAAGGGAAAGTTACTGTAAGCTGCTCTGAGTCATCTTCAAATAGTGAAAAGTGGGGTATAAAACCAGGTCTTCTGCTTCTACTAAATAATCAGCTTGAGGTGCAATGGAACCAAGATGTGCTCTATGATATTCAGCATTTTTGCTTCTGGTAGAAATTGACTCCACAATATGCCCCCCTCCCATCTATTGAAGTCGAGCTAGGGTGTGTATTTCACTTGCCCAATGAATCGCTAGTCGATTTATTATACTGACTGTAGTTCTCAAGCAGCAGCATATTCTGCGTGAGAAAACTAAGACCTAGTTTATGATAGATCACAAGATCACATCCAGAAGGGTGTCCTGCTTTTCACCACCACAGGACTAAATGCAAGCAAACAACAGCAGGGATCTGTCCAGTATGGAGAAGAAGAGTTCTGTAAAGTCCAAGATTGTTCATTATCATCTGTGAGAGAAGCAGAGATTTTGAACTAGGCAGCTTAGAGGTTGCATCAGCTTAGAGCTTCCAGGCAGTAACTGAGGGAGTTTACATAGTAGTCCTGGTACTTTCATCCACCCTAGTGCTTCAGTGCAGGCCAAGACTCTGGAAGTATTTCTGTGAACAATTTGCCTTCTCAGAAAGGGAAGCATTCTGCTTCCAAGCAAGTACAGTTCCTCCTCAGATGTCTTCTGTCTGGTTTTACTGTTGCTGCTGTTCTTGGGGATCTGGAATCATGGAAGGAGATCCTGGGATCTCCATGCTCAACAGCATATGAGAGTAGAGGGTCCTCCAAAGCCATGGTGTCCCTTCCTGCTTGAGTCTGCAGGATGTAGCAAGATAAAAGTGAGCACTGTTTCTTCTTCTGAGGAGGTTTCCTAGAACTTAGGGAGCTAGCAGGCCGTAACATGGGTAGGAGGAAGATGCCTATAGAGGTTTTATAGCTGTTGTACAGGTGCTCTTCTGTTTTCCAATTTCTGCCATGCTTCTTTTTCTATTAATATACTGTGTGACCCAGAAGGGCATAAGTACAACCAAACTAAAATTATGTTACTGGAGTGGACTGCTTATACGCAAAGAGCGTGTAAACAAACCAGGGGATCTTAGGAAATGAAGGGCAAATGCAGATAACAGGAGATGTTATAACATTGCCTGTGCAATAGAATATATAATTTGTTGCAATAAATTTAATCTATTTAATAAGAACAAACATAGCTTCCAATTTCTTACATCTGAACATGCAAATCACGTGCATGCACCCAAGCATCATAACATTTCTTGTAAAGGGCATTCTTCCCATCTGTCAGCGCTGACTTCATGGTTCCCAGAATTACCTCCTCACTCCCTATGATAGCTATCCACAGCTTATAAAACAGTTGCACGTGCCACTCTCAAGCATTGTGTGGACTGGTAAGACCCAAATGCAGATGCTTACCTGGCCAGTGGTAGAGGACCAAGAAGCCATCTCCTTCACATAAAACAAGCTGGATATTTCCTCATACAATTGGCCGGATCTTGTGATTCTGCCCTTTAAGAGCAAATAACTGTGCAAAATGAGGCTATGATATATGGTGGCCTCTGGACAGGACTTGTCTCACATGATGGGGAGTAAAAGCATGAATCTGCTTTTCTACCATGGAAATGGCATAGCTTCTTGGGTAAATGTCTGATATGGGTCGGACATCCAAGATGGCGACAACCTTCAAATATAATAAAAGCCTATGGGTATTGGACCAGTTGGTGTAGCGTTGTCACAGGACTAAAGTACCTGCATTCCACAAATGAAATGAAAAATGACAGAAATAGTGTGTTATTTATTTATTTATTTATTTATTTTTATTTGGAATTATTCACTGGCACTCTTGAACCCAGCTGGCTCGTGACAGTTTACAATAAAAACAGCAACAACAGTACTCCTCGATGGAGGATCAAACTAATCTGTTTCCCTCCCCCTACACTGTCCACCGTCGATAACACCTAATCACACTGGTCTCCAGGAGTCCACCATCATCCTTGGGAGATGCTCCTGTTTCCAGCTGATCCAGAGCAATGCCTCTACAGGGAGGGACCAGATCTTCCTGACTCTGCCTCAACCAAATACCTGGTGGAAGAGCTCCGTCTTACAGGCCCTGCAGAACATTGACAGCTCTGTCAGTGCCCTCAACTCTTCCAGGAGCTCATTCTACCAGGTTGGGGCCAGGACTGAAAAAGTCCTGGCCCTGGCTGAGGCTAGGCATGCATCCTAAGGTGCGGAGATAACCAGCAAATTCATACCCGCAGAGCATAGAGCCCTGTGGGTGGGGGGGCATAGGAAGACAAGCAGTCCCTCAGATATGCAGGGCTCAGGCCACAGATGGCCTTAAAGGTAAGAACCAAAACCTTGAAACTGATCCAGAAGATCTTGTGAGGACTCTAGCAGCCGCATTTTGTACTGACTGCAATTTCCAGATCAGAGACAAGGGAAGGCCCTTGTCATGTTGAATTTAAATAATATTGATCAGTCATGAATATGCAAAATAATTCCTCCTCTGTATATTCCAAAATTGCTGCTTCATTTCAAGCTATTTGACTGGCATTTTGAGCAATTCGATTCATGGGACAGAGCTAATGTATGATCTGCTGCTCTATTCACTAGCAGTGGAAAGTCCAGAACTGTGTTACATGAGCCTGTTATACAGAAGGGGGGGGGGGGAATAATACCAAACATATATTGCTAGAACTTCTAACTGAAGTCTGAATGTAATATCCTACTTGTGTGACTTCGTCAGCAAATATTATCTCCAGAGAATTAATGCAATTAATTAATTTTAAGATAGAAGGAAATAAAATTGATTTGGAATAGCACTTCATGTTCTAATTCTTCACGTGGAAACTGTACCTTGATTGGAATACTTGTTTTCGCACATAGTTAATCAGATGTTCTGATTGGTTGCTGTGATACAGCTGATTGCTCCACTAGATCAAACAGTTTGTGTTATTAATTGCTGTAGGATGCTATTATGTATGCAATAAACAGATAATGAATGCACCCTTATTGCTGGGATGTATGTATGTGGATTAATGCATAGTTTTATCTGAAGCTGTTCACACTGACTTATTCACAAAGTTAGTCATCGTCAGTCTGTTCCTAGCCTCTACTGGAGAACTTCATTTTAACTCTATCCACATGGTAAGTATTTCCCAATATTAATGATGGAGTTAGAAAGTGATCATTAGAGAGAACCTATTTTGGGTAGCATCCCATTGCAAATGTTTTAGCCTTCATTGGCTTGCAATGGCATGCCATGTTGTACCTGGCAGACGAGAAAGAATTTTATGCCAAAGTTAAAGGAAACAAATAAATATTGGTCACCCACTCATTCACATAAAATTGCAAACAAAAATGTAAGGCCCCCCAAAGAACTCGACACCAAGTCACAAATCATCTGAGTGGCTGGTGAAAAGAAATCTTCAAATTTGCCAGCATGGTATTCTGAAACATTTCTGGATCAAGGCCAATTTTTTAAAAATCCCGGTTTGAAAATCTGATTCAGCCTTCCCTCGTCTCAGTCACCCCTCCACAGGGCCAGTGTTTATAAGTTGTTTTGTATTGCTGTTGTTTTAATGATGTGTTTTATGAATATTTATGTACTTGGGGTGGTCTAGAAACTCCAAAATAAATAAATAAAACAATAAAGTAGTAAATGTCTAATTGTTCCAAATATGTCACGAGTTTCAAGGCGTCAAAGCTACCCAAATATTGAATTTTCTGAAAAAAATATTCCAGTGTCCTTTTACCCTCTACAAATGAAGAGTGCGTACACAGACCCATAAGAATTCTGGCAAAATTGTAACACCTTGATCTTGCTAACTCATCAAACATAGAAAGTGAATTGAATATGGAGTACTGAGAACATTTGAATACTCTGCAAAATTATGCTTCCCCTTCCAAGAGAAGAGGTGGCAAAGCAGCATGCTTAGTGATCCAGACATGATCATAGTGACCTAGTGTCAGTCATCAATATGCTAACCAGGGAATAAAGAGTTGTTTCCTTTTTCATGAGTTCGTACTCCTCCAAAAAGATCAGGTTCACTGTTTGGGGGACTATTGAATGCCCATTGCCTTGCAGGGGGATATTGACCACCTAATGAGGACACTGACAACCATAATTTTGGCATAAAATATTTGGCCACAGCCTTTATTCAACATTGAGCGTGGCAAGCATGGGAAGAGAATCATGCCATCTTGTGGTTACCCTACCACAAGGAAGCCCACCACAGCCTGCCCCTCAACGGGTTGCCTTGGCTATCCAGCCCCAAAACCCGGACATAATGGCAGGCTGAAACGGGGGGAGGCACCATGGAGTGACCCCTCTGGGCACCAGCCTCTGTTGGGTTCTCCTGCCCCCCGGAAATGCTAGCCTTCAATCAGGCTCTGCATCCACACAGCCCTTTAAAGGGCCCCCCAAATCTAGGGGAGGACAGCGCGCAAGCTTGGCCTCCCCAAAATTGATCCTTCCCATGCTCCCCTTCCGCAGGCTGTGACAATTAATCAATAATCTAACCCAACATCTAACAAAAAGTCAAACAATTCAAAAACAGGGAGGGAGGGTGGGTTTTGCGTCTTTGGGCGCCCTGAAGGGGGGAAAGAGGCCAAAGAATATCAGGCCATCCGTTTAACTGACGCCCAGTTCAGCAACACCCCCTGTTGCCATGCCAACACACACCCTGCCCAGAGAATGCCAGGGCTGGGCAATCTCTCCAACCAGCCAGGTCCCTGTCGGTGTTCCTCCCCCGCAGCAACAATGGCCCCCTTAGATAAGTCTTGGGGGCTTTTTAGCAGCAATGGATTTGAGTAGTATTTGTTTCTGTTTGCAATTTTTGCATCCCTTCCAAGAAAAAAGCAGTGTGCTTATATTCATCATAGCCAGATTTTGTTACTGCAAGGTTTTCTTTGAAGATTGTTCAGAAAATTCAGTTAGTGCCAAATGTATCATTTAGATTTCTGGTTGATACTTCTGCACTGTTCTATTTGCCAATTTGTTGCTGAACCCAGTTCTAAGCACTGGTGCTTCTCTTGAAAGCCATAAATGGATTGGGCAATGGGTTCTTCTCATATGTATCTGCCCAAACACTAAGATCAGTATCAGTGTTGCCCCATTACTGAAATGAGGTGGGTGATTGTAAGAGATGGAGTCTTTTTGATGGTGGCATCCCTTATTCTCCTGTGCTTTGGGGCAAAACACGGTTTCTGTGTATAGATTAGTTTAAGATGAACAAGTGAGAGAAGGGAAGTCAGCTATTGGCACTGAGCAACTGAGTGCTGAAGAAGGAAGTCTGTGAAGATGACCAAACTTTTCATACAGGCATGCCTCATCACAAATAGGCAGAGTTTCAAGACCTTAGTCACATCTTATTTTACTTCTTCATTTACTTTGGACACATCATGTGATCAAACGCGTTAGAAAAATCATTAATGCTCGGCATGGTCAGCGGCAAAAGGAAACGTGGTTGCCAAAGGGTCCATGGGTTTGACACGATCAAAGCTGATACAGGGATGACCATGAACCAACCAAAAGAAGCAGTCATTGACAGAAAAGTATGACGAAAACTTTCCTATAGAATTGCCGAGGATCAGGCACGACTGTACGGATCACATCACATCACATCACCATCATCTTTCTTCTGTGAGTGCTAGCATTTTTTCATAGCTATCGGTGCTGCTGGGACTGTCACAGTGTGTCAATAAGCAGACCTTGCTCATCTTGGCCATTATTGCTAAGTTTACTTGTTAGCTTTCAAATCCATTTTAGATCCAATGACTGCCAAAGGAATAGAAAACTTTAGAAACATCCCTGAAATCATGAGACTGAAATCTAAAGAATAATACTGTAGTATTCCTTAAGGCTAATGATTTCAATGATGTACTAAGCAATTATGATAAGCATGAGCACAAATGATCATGACTTGTTGCACACTTTTGTTGCCAGCACAATGCTGGTGATTTCAGCAAAGAATATATACTTTTCTGTCACTGTTCTGTCTGTGGAAAGTTGTCCAGCTGAGCTGTCCGAGATGGAAGGGGAGTTTTCTCCTTTTGGCTTACATGGAGCCACTTGTTTTGCAAAGCATTTCACAGGCAGTTTGGTTCAGATTTCTTCAGGGCAATCACAGGTTGTTAGCAGAGCTTATTCTTAAACAATTGCTTGAATCAGCTTCCATTGTTGTGGCATGAGGAAGTGGGGGGGGGGGGTTGATGTACCATTTCTGTGTTAATAGTCATTGCCCACTGTTGTTTATTACAGTTTGTTGAGATGATGCGCCTGCCCTGATTCAGCAACTTGTTAATGATGTTACAACTTACAAGGGACAATCTTGTCATTTCCTGGTGCAAAGTCCCTAAACTAAAAGAACGCAAATAACGTATTCGCTCTCATCTCAGGTGATTTAGGCCTTTATAGGAGTCTTAAAACACTCACTGCTCCCACATGAAGCTGTCTGACAGCATGTCCCTAGTGGAGGCCTCATGCTTTTGTGCACCCACCTATGGAAGTGAGATGGGTGTATGGCTAACAGAGATAGGAAATGTTTGTCATGTTGCCTGTGGAAATTCTTTCCTGCATCTTTTCAGCTTAGGAGAAGATTGAATCAACAATAATTTATTTTTTTCTTTTTGCCTTTTTGCTAATTTTTCTGCTGCTTAGTTTATGTTATGAATATGTTAATTTATTTATTTACTTATTATAGCGGTAGTCTGTTTTTTTCACTGAGACTGGCACAGCGCAAGTCAATACAATCGACAAGAAGAGACATCCAACAAGCAATGGAATAGGACCCCAGAAATCTGAATAAGCATAATACACTAGGCATGACACAAAGAGAAGATATAATGCAGAAAAATAGTATTAGATCAATATGAATGTTTGCTTTTTGTGAATTTCAGTATATTTTTAAGGACTGTTAAGCAAGTTCCCTTGAAAATATCTATGATGTAGAATAACTGTTTACAGTTTTACTTAATCATTTTAAATTTTATAAGAAAAATAGTACACAAACATATAATAATCCTACGTGCATTAATATTCCATGGAAAATAAGCACAATACAGACTGTACAGTCCTGTAGTCATTTCCCTCCTTCTCTCCCAAAGTACACCAAAGTTGTCAATTTCTTAACAGTAAGCAGAAAAAATAAGCAAATGTGCCATGTCTCAAAAAACAAAAGCACACTATTGCACTACAATGTAAAATGCATTGTGACAATTTTGTGTTGTATTGTCAGGATACCATCTTTATTCTCTTGTATCAGTTTGTGTTTATTATCATCATCACTCACTAATAAAATAATATGAGTAACACTAAAGTTTTTATCCAGCACCTTAAAACATGGGACTCGTCATATCTGCCCACAGTTCAGAGGTCCCTGTTCTGTTCATCAAAGGGATAACAGGTTACATTGGGATGAGCGATTGGGATGTGAGTGTCCTGCATAGTGCAGGGGGTTGGACTAGATGACCCATGAGGTCCCTTCCAACTCTGATTCTATGATCTTTCCCCCATCTTAATTCTTTTTGCAGAATTGTAAGTGGTAGAACTGTGGCTTTCTTGCTGGTAGCACAAGCGCATGTGTGTGCACACGCACGTTTCTTGTCCTGGTGTTACTTTTGTTTTGGATCTGGGATAAAATTGTTGGGTCAGTCTACATGGAGCCGTACCTTCAGGTCTCTAGGGGAGAATTGCATGGTCTGATTCTAATCACTTTCCAGTACTGACCATGTGCCATAATCTTAATGAAGAATCAACTGCAAACACTGATATCAAGTTGATTAAAATCAAGGAGCCATAACAGGACATGGGTGAGTATAAACTTGGGAGTTTGCATTAGGGTGACAGGTCATCTTTTTAATGTACATCACTGCTTTGGCAGAAGTGGTAAGAGATGCCTTTCAGAAACTAGCATGAATCATAGAGTTGGAAGGGACCTCATGGGTCATCTAGTCCAACCCCCTGCACTATGCAGGACACTCACATCCTTATCATTCATCTACTGTAACCTGCCACCCCTTCGCCTTAACAGAATCAGCCTCTCTGTCAGATGGCTATCCAGCCTCTGTTTAAAAATTTCCAAAGATGATGTGATAGCACTGATTTTAATTATGCTGTTCCTGAACCAAAGCAGTCAGGGAAGGTATTTGAATGTCAACATACCTGAACCTATCTATACCTTGGAGAAAGAAGTATCTTGGATGTTGGCAGAAGCACATGAAACAAGATCTAACTTCTTAGCATTGTTGTTACTTAAAAGGTTATGGAAAAGACTGTTTCTCAGATTCAAGCTTATTTATGTATTGTACACATGACATTTTCTGTGACTGAAAAGATAACTTCCTACACATAAGTTTATATACTTCTTGATATGTTCATTATGGCTGCATTCATACATCATAAAGCATGCTCATATTCTTCCTCACTCCTCTGTCTTCCACTCAGATGCTATATGAAAGATGGAGATTTACTGCTTTAGGAAGTCATCAATAGAACCATAATTTCCTGTGGTTCTGACTAGCTACTGTAATATTAATGGACATGTTGTTTGGCAAAACCAAAGACCTTGCTGTGGCAAGGAATATAAATTCAATAAGATCCCAGTTTGCAGTCTGAAAAGTTGAACTATGGTTGAGCAAATAGGACAAAAGGGTATTCATTTATTCCTGCGCCTCCTTCCCAGTTTCAGGGTGACATCTTACAATATATAACAAAATTGAGCTTGCACAACAACTCTCAACAGACAATAGCAAAGACATCTGCCTGCATATATATAATTAACTCCCTACTTCTCAGTAAAAATTATCTTAAAGAATATAGACAAAAAGCTGGAAGACATTGAGCCTTTCCCCACACACACCTCTATGAGCCAATTCGGTGAGATGAGGATGGCTTTGGAGAAGGTTCTCGACTGATTACCCTGAGTCAGCTGTAATAGAATTGGTGCGCCAATCACAGCTAGTCCACTGGTGCCCACAGAAAGACGAAACAAGTTTCCAATATGGTGAGAAGAAAAGGCAGAGCATTTCTACATTCTGGGTTCTTCATGGGTTAATTCACTGTGCATGATTTGAACACAGCATCTATATACAGACTGTACCAATTCTCTACTAAGGAACGCTTGCTGTATTTGTGGACTTTGAAGAGGTATGAAAGGTAAGGGAAGCTGGCAGGTCCCTTTCCTTTGCATTCCAAATTGGGAGGGAGGAAATTTCTAGTAAAAGGTACAATATATTATGCTTCCCATCCCACTCTATTGAGCTTGGTTATGATGAATACCATTTGGACTGAAGGGAGAGTTCTTTGCTGTGTTCAAGCAGACTATTGCTAATCACTGCTGATATTTCTTGTGCAAAATCCAGCCAGATTCAGGTATTTTGAAGTTGTGTTGGTTGCAGTGGAAGAATTAAGCAAACTAAATCCAATTAAAATTAACAGGGCAACTAGTATTGGAATGCTCATTAGAGGGAGACTAGAATTCAATGCTCATCAGTTGACTATCCTAAAACTTTTGTTGGACTGCCTATTATTTGACCATGGCTAAATGTTGTCAAATATTCCATGAATTCAAACAATATCTTTATAGCAATGGTGATTGCATATTTTCACAGAATCATAGAGTTAGAAGGGGCCATACAGGCCATCTAGTCCAACCCCTTGCTCAACGCTCAACATATTTTATGTTAAAGCAATTTGTTTCTCAATTCATGGATACATTTAGAAGTACCTTTGATGTGCAATTTCTGGCTAACCTGCTGGTTTAGGATATCTCTTAGTTTGTACCACCAAATGAAAACTACCACTAGTTTGTAGGCTAATGAAATGTGGTATAGGAGACATAGCCTATAAAGTGGTGGTGGTGATCAATGCTACTTTGAAGAAGGGAAACCTGGAAACCATGGTATGGTGATCTTGTCCTCTTCCTTCCCTCACTTCTTTCATGCTGAGCAGCATCCATATCTATTTTCTTCATTTTTTCTACCTGTGGCTGTTCCGTCCAGTCATGTTGCTATAGATTTTAGATAGATGCTGGCCCAATCCAGGGAACTGACGCACAAGACAGAATAATCTTTTTAATTTATGAAATGACATGTAAGAGGGGGAAAGGTCAGGAGAAATCAGGAGTGGGATAATAACTGAGATAACATTGTAATCACACTAATTTAAAGACAATTTAAATTGTTGCCAACAAGTGTGTTTTGGGGAGCGGGTTGTTTGTTTGTTTTTCAACAAGGTCTTTGAAACGTTGAGGAGAGAAGCTTTCTTTTCAGTATCTACTTAAACATGCAAACCTAGATACTTGAGTTTCACTGATCTTAAGGATTTGAAGGCAGGAACACAGAACTAAGTCCAAAAAATTATTCTCTATACACCAAACAAGTGATCTCTCTTCTCTAAAGAGATTTCTTCCTTTTCATTGATCAGGCATAACTTCTCTAGAATAGAAGCTGTGAAACTTCTTTGGCTTGAATGGGGATCATCTGTGATCTTCCCAATCTACTTTTATCCTCCTTCCAAGTCCTCAGTGAGTGTTAAAACTGCCTCTTCTTCAACTGATGATTCCCAATTGTCATTTCTTAACTGAAACTCTCCACAAAATTCTGTTTGAACAACCTATCACTCAAAGGATCTCAGACTCTGTGAAGCAGTCTTACCACCACACATGATAAGCCACTTCTACAGAAGTCTTCATGGGACCTCATAGACAACGTCCAGCTAACCTCCAAACTTCCTTCCTTCAGCAAGGTGCTGAAATGGACAGGGTGTCATCTCAATTCCGGGGGAAGAGAGGCGTGTTGTGGATAATTCTGATTTATGTAGATCCTTTACATTCTGGCTTCTGACCCAATTTGGAGACCCAAATTGATCACCCTAGGGGGATGACCAATAATTTAAAATAAATAGAGAAAGTAGGAGGTACTTCTTTTTACTGGTTTTAGATGTTCCAGGAAGACAAATTGCTGTAGTAATATTGGAACAGTTGAGTTTTCCCGTCACATTTGACTTGTCCAAGAACACTGTCCATCTTGTTTCACATACTATTTAACATCTACATGAAACCTTGGGTGATGTCAATCATCAGAAAGGCCAAAGCTGAGAGTGAGCTAAGATTGGCCAGGGAAGCCCACTGTAACAAGAAAATATTTTTCAGTTATGTGAGGAGCAAACATAATAGGCCCACTGTTGGGAGCGGATGGACAAACTCTAACGGAGGATGCAGAGAAAGCAGAAAGGCTCAGCGCCTATTTTACATCTGTTTTTCCCCACAGGTCAAAGGGTTTAGGCACATCTAGAGATGGCAGTAGCCAAGAGATAGTATCTGGGTGGCAGGTTGACATGGACAGAGAGGTTGGTGAGAGGCATTTAGCTGCACTGGATGAGTTCAAATCCCCTGGGCCGGATGAAATGTACCCGAGAGTGCTCAAAGAACTTTCCAGAGAACTTACAGAACCCTTGTCCATCATCTTCAGGACCTCTTTAAGGACTGGAGATGTCCCGGAGGACTGGAAGAGAGCAAACGTTATACCGATCTTCAAAAAAGGGAGGAAGGATGACCCAGGAAACTATAGACCAGTGAGTCTGACCTCTGTTGTGGATAAGATAATGGAGCAGATATTAAAGGGAGTGATCTGCAAACATCTGGAGGACAATTTGGTGATCCAAGGAAGTCAACATGGATTTGTCTCCAACAGGTCCTGTCAGACCAACCTGGTTTCCTTTTTTGACCAAGTGACAGGTTTGCTGGATCGTGGAAATTCAGTTGATGTCGTTTACTTGGATTTTAGTAAAGCTTTTGACAAGGTTCCCCATGATGTTCTGATGGATAAATTCAAGGACTGCAATCTGGATTTTCAGATAGTTAGGTGGATAGGAAATTGGTTAGAGAACCACACTCAAAGAGTTGTTGTCAATGGTGTTTCATCAGACTGGAGGGAGGTGAGTAGCGGGGTACCTCAGGGCTCGGTGCTCGGCCCGGTACTTTTTAACATATTTATTAATGATCTAGATGAGGGGGTGGAAGGACTACTCATCAAGTTTGCAGATGACACCAAATTGGGAGGACTGGCAAATACTCCGGAAGATAGACACAGAGTTCAACAAGATCTGAACACAATGGAAAAATGGGCAAATGAGAACAAGATGCAATTTAATAAAGATAAGTGTAAAGTTCTGCATCTGGGTCAGAAAAATGAAAAGCATGCCTACTGGATGGGGGATATGCTTCTAGGTAACACTGTGTGTGAACGAGACCTTGGGGTACTTGTGGATTGTAAACTAAACATGAGCAGGCAGTGTGATGCAGCGATAAAAAAGCCGAATGCCATTTTGGGCTGTATCAACAGGGGCATCACATCAAAATCACAAGATGTCATAGTCCCATTGTATACGGCACTGGTCAGACCACACCTGGAGTACTGTGTGCAGTTCTGGAGGCCTCACTTCAAGAAGGATGTAGATAAAATTGAAAGGGTACAGAGGAGAGCGACGAGGATGATCTGGGGCCAAGAGACCAAGCCCTATGAAGATAGGTGAGGGACTTGGGAATGTTCAGCCTGGAGAAAAGGAGGTTGAGAGGGGACATGATAGCCCTCTTTAAGTATTTGAACGGTTGTCACTTGGAGGAGGGCAGGATGCTGTTCCCATTGGCTGCAGAGGAAAGGACATGCAGTAATGGGTTTAAACTACAAGTACAACGATATAGGCTAGATATCAGGAAAAAAAATTTCACAGTCAGAGTAATTCAGCAGTGGAATAGGCTGCCTAAGGAGGTGGTGAGCTCCCCCTCACTGGCAGTCTTCAAGCAAAGGTTGGATACACACTTTTCTTGGATGCTTTAGGATGCTTAGGGCTGATCCTGCATTGAGCAGGGTGTTGGACTATTGGAACAGCCTGTATGGCCCCCTCCAACAGCCTGTATGGCCCCCTCCAACTCTATGATTCTATGATTCTATGTCATCTGAAGATCCTGGTGTGGTGATATCTGAATACTGATAACACTTTTCTATCAAATTCTGGGGAAACAATGAAAAATCTGAACTTATCTGAGGTCTGTAATGGACCAAATGGAGATTAATAAACTTGAAATTCAGTCCTGGTAATGAATAAACTGATGGTTAGTTGTTTTAGCTGGTCCTGGACTAGAAATATAACTCATATATTGGATGTGGCTGCACTCTTTAAGAATTGGGTTCAAAGCTTGTGTGCGTGTGTGTGTTTGCTTTAATCAGGCGCTATTCCTGGAAGAATATTAGTGACAATGCCAAAGACAATGTCATCTTACAAACTTTAGCTGGATCATAATTTTTTACCAATTTTACTTGGTACTCTTTCTTGGACGTCAATAAATGGATAGGGATTTGCTGGAAAAGTACATCTTATTCAAATCTAAACTAGGCTATTGTAATGTGATCTATACAGAACTAACTTAGAAAAGTGTTCCAAAACTACAGTTGATACAAAATGTGACTTGCCATAGTATCAGCAAGAGTAGACTACACAATAATAATGCTAGTTTTGCAGCTAGTTTTCAGTATCTTCACTGGCTTCCAGGTGGTTTCTGGCAACACTGTGACTTCCACAGTTTTTTTTAAAGCCTTTTAAACAACTGAATGGGCTTTGGAAACAACAATGACAGCCTTTGCCTCCATGGACCTATTCAACTGGATTGGATTGACTATATTGTATGATAATGGACAGCAATACCATGTCACCCAGCCATCTTAACTCATAGTCTGACAGACTCACCTCAAACCTGAGTTGATTCAATTCACCATGCATTATCTATACACTCCAAAGACAATGTTTTAATCTGGATGATCTGAGAATCTGTTTTGCTCCTGATATTAGGTTGTACTTAGCAACACTAAATCTAATTTTAGCAGTTGAAAATCAGGTTTGTGAGGAACAAGAAAGGAGAAATACATGAAAGGCATTTCCCCCTAAACTAGTTTGAGAGGTGATTCAAATATACATGTACATCACTCTGTGATGCATCATTGGTGACATTACTCACTGTCTTGCAACAGAACAAACTACCCCACCGAAGAGTACTGTGCTTGAATTAGCATTCTGAAGAGGCAGAGAAGGATGACTGTTCTCTCTGTTGTGATTATGAACATGGTTGTGGCTGATTCACACATGCAAGTTACCCCTTAAGGTGGGAGTCATTGAATGTGGAGCATGTGCCAAGCAAACCCAGTTCATCCCACGGATTCTAAATCATAGATATGGCAACAAGATGCCTCTGGAAATAACTCTGGAAAGTCCAGGACTGTTTCAGATCTCATCTTGGCCCTGAAATCAAACAAGGGCCTTTTGCAAGCCACTATATGTGCACATGAAAAAGTAGGCTTATACTCAAGTATATATGGTATGTACATGAGGGGACAATTCTCCATTCTTGAATATTACAGATGCTATTTGTTTATGAAATGCTTTGAATACTTGAGATGTGCTGAATAGGAACCATTTTTGTCATTTATAACTACCAGGACACCTATTAAAACAAACAGGCCTCAACCTCAGTGTTAACTGAAATACAAGTTTTAAATTTGTATTCCTATTAATGAATTTAGCATAAAGAAATATGCAGAGATGGCATTCCCCCTTCTGGGATGGATGGAAACTATCATCTGCCCATGTCACCTAAATATATTCTTTTACCTAGTTTGTTAATGGGAGTGTAAAACAGCTCTCTTGTGGTGCTTTTGTGAAATAATACAGTCTCACTGTTCCTTTTATCTTTCCTCTTCATGCAGTTATTAAATGTTAATCTTCTATTTGGCTTTCTGCCTAAAAATATTTCAAATAATGGATTAGTCAGACCATTATCACTAGTGCTGATGATGCATCACTTATTCTTATTTTTGTAGAATTCACATTTCCTAAAATTAGATGATGTACTGTGGGTGTAACTTTCCAAGTTTAGTCTAGTAACTCTCAATAACAAGAAGATTGAGAAAAACTTGGGTTTGTCATCTCCAGACTTGAACAATTGTTGCTTAAATAGTTGTTGTGTGTTTTCTATAAGTCCAGTGAATCTCTGACAAGCAGAACTTCAGTAAATAGCTTAACGGGAGGGTAAACTGTTTCTAAAGGCAATTCTAGACTTAAATGGGTATAATATTCATTACCTATGGGGAATTTTAGGATCTATAGTTGCGTGAAGGGAACAGAAATCCCTAACAAAATTCTCAATGTCCCAGTCATCTACAGTTTCTATGAAGCTCTGAGAAAGACCAGGAAAAGTTAAAGTGGTGTAAAACCAATATATCTGCATCATATATAAAAAAACTAAGAGCCAGCTTGATGTAGTGGTTAAGAATGACAGCCACTCATCTACAGAGCTAGGTTTGATTCCTCGCTCCTCCTCATGCAGCCAGCTGGGTGACCTTGAGTTAGTCATAGTCCTGTTAGAACTGTTCTCACAAGAACAGTTCTGTCAGAGCTCTCTCAGCCTCACCTATTCACAATGTGTCTGTTGTGGGGAGAGGAAGGGAAGCTAACTGTAAGTTGCTTTGAGACTCCTTCAGGTAATGAAAGGCGGTGTCTAAAAAGCAATTCTTCTAAACAATTTAACAAGCAGCAAATTAGGAATAGCTATTAACTTTTGGATAATGACATTATGGTCTGAAAATAACATTTCTTTAGAATCAGCACATTTACAAGTTTGTGTTTGTCACATGTCCCCAGATTAACAACCAAGAAGTTTTGCTCATTTACCAATGTATGTCTTTTTTTTTAAAGAGAGAGCAGCTTATTGAGGTTTTCCTCGTTCAGAGTATACTGCTGCTTTATCCCCATCTATATTTCAACAGTTATTCTACTATTTTTGATTAGCTTTTTTTTAAGCTGCTGAAATTCTCTGGAATAATGCAAAAGTATATTTAAATTTTGAGTGCATTTACAGGCAGCTGCTTTCAGTCCTCAAAGGGATAAATCTATTATTTGAATGCTATCGTTTCTATTCTAAATGGTGAATATTTACATAATTTTCTCCTTGTAGAAAATTATTGGTCAAAGCAATTAATCACAAGTTGGCTTTTGTGAAAGGAAACTGAACAAACTTGTCCAGTGGAATTTAGGAAAATGCATCCCCTAAAGCTTGGTGTAGTGGTTAAGAGTGGCAACCTCAAATATGGAAAATCAGGTTTGCTTCCACACTATTCCATATGCAGCTTGCTGGGTGATCTTGGGCCAGTCACAGTCCTCTCAGAACATCCTCAGCCTCACCTGCCTCATGAAGTGCCTGTTATAGGGAGAAGAAGGCTTTGAGACGCCTTTGACTAGTGAAATGTGGGGTACAAAACGCCCACTCTTCTTCTCTTCTAAATAGTTGACTTTGAGAGGAGACCTATTATAGAATGCACTAGTGGTCTAGTTTGATGAAGGTGTGGAGTGGATCCAGGTGACCACATTGGCTGAATCAAGGTAGGGGACCATCTTCCATGCTAGACTGAGTTGGAAGATGCTTTTTTGCAGCTCAATGAACTTGCTTCTCCAGAGTAACATTGGATCCAGTACCTAAGTCTCTTAGCTCAGTCAGTAAGAGTCAACTGAACCCAACTGCAAGTGGGAAGCACAATGTCCAAAATATTTGCCTTCCTCTGTTTAGTGTCAATTTATTCACTATTATTTAACCACAAAAGCCAGGCAGGGATTCAGGTGATTTGGATAAGAATATATACAGTTGGCTATTGTCAGCATTTTGATGACAGCCAATCCCAAAATTAGAAAAAATTCCCCCTAAAGGTTTTACATAGAAGTTGAAAAACATAGGTGACAGGGTTGCATCCTGTGGAACCTCCACAGGATAGATCCTACACTGATTAACTGGTATCTGATGGCAACCCTGTCTGTGAGAAAAGATATGAACCAGTCCAATGAACATACCCTGATAACTACTTCTGCCTCTAAGTGCTTCAACAAGATAGTATGGTATGTTTTATCAAAGGCTACAGATACATCCAGTAGGAGCAACAAAAAAGCATGGCTTTATCTACATTTAGACAGAAGTCATTGCCTAAAGCCAGCAGGACCTTCTCTGCCCTATAGCCAGGCCTGACACCAGGCTGAAAGAAATCCAGAACAGATGAGTTATCCAAGAAGAGCTGGTCTTGGTCTTCTTTGGCATGCTCAATCATTTTGCCTAAAAAGGGTGGATTAGACACTGGGTGATTATTGACTACATAGTTATTCTGTTGGGATGGGGGAGCGAGGTTGGTAATGGATGGTTTCTTCCCCCTTTAAGTGACTGGGGAAAGGTGCCTTGAGGTAGTGATAGAGTTATAATAGATAATAAGGACTCACTGATGTAGTCCTTAAATGACTTTAGCAATCAGGAAGGATGGCAAGGATCCAGGATACAAGTAGAGGCCTTCACAGATCCCAGGATCTTTTCAACATTCATCATGGGAACTGGGTCAAAATGGTCTATAAACAGACCAAATGGTGTATTTGGAATTTCTTCTAGCAGATTTATGTTACAACCAGCATCCAGATTAGAGTGTATTCTCAATATTTTATCTGCAAAGTTTGCAGATTAAAAAAACCTTGCAAAAGTATCACAGCTATGTTGTGAAATGTTCTAAAAAATTGTGTGTTGTCTATAATACAAAAGAGTTTTTGTGAAAGGAATTCCATAGGATTCCATACTAGGAAACCTACAGGAAATGTATGTGCTAGAAAAATCAGAGTGGGAAGATATGGGAAGTAGCCTGGCTGGAGGGGAGAGGCAGCTGAGCTAGTGGCTGCTTCCTCTTTAAAATATAGTACTCTGTAGTTTAGCTTATTATTTACAGTTTCAGACATTAAAATAATATTTCTGGGGGAGTTCTGCCTGCACTGAGAGCTTACCTTTCATTCAGTAAATAAAACAAAGTGGACAACGTGAAGTAGACAAGACAAGATGGTTATGCTCTTTTGTGATATCACATGGCCATTTGTGTAAACAGCTTCTTGACATTTGTGCAGAAATGGTCCATATGGCAGCTACAAAGAAACAATGATGCCATCTGCTGAGAATACCCTTTTCTCAGTAACAAAATATTTGATTGCTGGGAAAAAATGCAATATCTTTAAATGAAAATGCCTGTATCTCACTCAATCATTAAAATCTCTCACAAAAACTATTTCTTGTTCCATGAGACAACATCTCTGCAGAGAAATGTATCTAATATTGTCTTGCACAAGGGAGCTACACAGCAGGAGGAAGAAGAAAGATGGAGATAGCTCTTCTCAAAGGCCTGCATAGTTTTGAGAAGCATTACTGAATCAAGAGGGTCCAGCACCAAGCCCTGAACTGACCCTCAGTCTTGAATACTTGCTAAATAAAATGTTACTAATGATGGTTTAATTTTGCTTTATGGGCTTTTTTATGTTTGAGGGGCCCTGTTTGTGTTAAAACAGATAGACAAATGCCTAGCAGGTTATTTTACTTTTATTTTCATTTCCTAATGAGTTTCTGGAAGTCCACTGAAATTCAAGTAATTTGTTTACCATGGTTACCCAGACTCTTGTCATTGTTCTAAGGAGCAAAAGACTTTCAGCATAGCTGCCAAGAAACTGAAGAGCAATATGTTAAAAATTACATTAAAAAAACTGTTGCTTGGTGTGCACATGCTTAACCAAGTCTGTGTATCTCAAAGACATGAATACTTTATTGACAGGTTATCCCACCGGGTGTAGGTTTCTCCTTTCATAAAACAGGATTGTTTCAGAATAGATTGTTGATTATATGGATGGAACCAGTTAGTTAAAAAAAAATTATCTCACCTAATACCCATCCTTGAAATGTAGAATAATATGATATAGCCTGATCTTGTTAGAGCCTGGAAACTCAGCAGGTTCAATACTGGGAGGAGGGTCCACCCAGTGAGACTGTAGAGGGGAAGGAAATGGAAATACACTTAACTTGCCTTGAAAGCTCCTTGGCTCAGTAGTGACTTGATAACTCTTATGTACATAATACACATCCTTCCCACAGCCCTTGTCCCACAAGGCTTTTGCCCATGCTGTGCTCACAATTCCCATCATAGCTTTTCTGTGTGGTCAAGTGGAATCCCTCTTTCTTTTTTCACCAGCAGAAATGTTCCTTAGATATGCTAGAATCTGAGCAACCACACAATTAGTTCCACACATCCAGGAGGATTTCAGCTTGTGTTTCTCAGACAGCAGCCTACCACACCGCATCACTAACCACTTGGAAAACCAGGAGACTGAGGTCTGCTGCCTTGAGGCCAGATAAATAAGGTCGGGATATAAATATTGTACATAAATAAATACACCCCCTACCTGAGCATTACTGAAATAGCTTTTCCTTTGTTTGTTTCCAAAATTTTTACCTGCCTTTCTGCCCCCAGAGGTCTACCAAACTGAAATATCATCTTAAAAGCTGTAAAAAAAAATTAAACGATAGAAAAATACAAAAAAATAAATACAGTTAAAACACTGGGGAGGAAGGTGGAATTACTGAGGAAGTGCCACAGTAAAAAAGTTTCCACCCACTGACTGGATTTCAACCACAGAATCAAACTTTATACTTACTTTAGATAAGCTGTGAGGCGCATAAAGCAACTCGCTGCTGATAGCCCTGCCATAAATGGGAGAGTTTTTTTCTGAGTTTGCCTGTTGGCATGTTGCCATTTAATCTTTATTCTGACGGATTACACAGAGCTCCATTCATTGTTATCTACTAAACTAAAACCCGTAGCAACTTGTCCACTCATTTTATTTATCCGTGTTTTGACTTCAGCCACTAATCTGCTGCAGACTTCAGCCTTTGGCGCAGGGTTAGCAAGATGGCATTGTAGCTAGCTAACATCTGTTTCAGCTTTCATCCCCAAGAATGCAAGCATTAAGCATTACAAATGGAGTGTGAAATGGAGAAGGGGGGTCGGGAAGAAGGGCTTGAATGCACATTTTATTCTGAGCATTGTGAGATAAACATCTTTCTGGGAACTGTCCAAATAGAAGCTGGCTATATGTTACTATGGGTTTAGCAGCCAACCTTCTGGCTTCAAACTAATGAAAAGTTCCATCAGAAGGAAATCCCATTTTGTGATTTATTATGAAGTTGAAGAACATCAGTAGCCCTAATGGTTCTGTGCTTTTAAAAGCAAACTTCAAACCAATTGGTTTGCTGTTTTTGAACAAGCTGAATGCAGTACAAAAAGCAGTTTCCTTGTTCTGCTCTTTGTGTGTCCTTTAGCACATCCTGTGCTCCTGTTTTAAAAAGCTTCTCTTGTATAAATAAAATAATAATACGTAGTCCATTAGCATGTTGGAAAAACTTTTTCAAGCCCAATGCAAAGGAAGTTGTGCAGTGCCCCATCAGTTCTTTCCTAGCCCATAACTGCTGCCCTCCCCATTTTGTTCCAGTTTTCATCCTGACAGTTCTTTGACTTCTGGCTGCCGGGTGACAGAGTAGCAGGCTCAGAGGGCATGCTCCAGCCAGCTGGCAGACTTACAAAACAGGGAGAGCCTGGGATTTCCAACTGAAATGCAGATGAAGGGGGGAGGGGTCAGAGGAATGGGATAGAGAAGAGATGATCTGAGAAACAGAAAAGCAGGCAGCCTGTCAGTAACTGTTTTTGTTGGTCACCTTGTGTGGAGTCATTTTGCTACTTTATGGTACACAACTAGATTTCATATTAATATATTGGAGGAGAGGCTCAGTAGTAGAGTATTTGCTTTGTATGTAAAAGGTCCTAGGTTCAATTTCTGGCTTCTACAGTTACACAGGATCATGTAGTGATGTTCAAAAACCTCTTCCTGAGATCCCGGAGAACTCCTGTCAGTCAGAGTAGATTATACTGACCTTGATGGGTCAAAGATCTGATTTAGCATTTTCATGAGTACATTGATACCTAGATTATTAAGTGTTGGAGGATTAGTTCCAGGAATAGTCAATCACAAGCAGAAACGCATGGGGAAGTTTTTCACTGTCTTCTGATTGTGACTCCTCCCTCCCTCCAACTTTCTAAATACTTTTGTCCTGTCACTATCTCTTCCCATTTTTAATTCCATATCTTACATCTTAATCATAGAGTTGGAAGGGACCTCCATGGTAATCTAGTCCAACCCCCTGCACAATGAAGGAACTCACAACTACCTGCCCACCCACAGTGATCCCAAATTCATGCTCAAGTGATCCCCCCACCAAAAACCTCCAGAATCTAGCCTGGCTTGGAAGAAATTCACCTACCATCCCACAGCGGTAAGCAGCAATTCCCTCGGTCTGCAAGGAAGGGCCAACTGACACATCCCTTCCTGCCCACCCACTCACAATCCGCCTAATAAAATCAGCATTTCTGTCAGGTGGCTATCTAGCGTCTGCTTAAAAACATCCAAAGAGGAAGAACCCACCACCTCCTGAGGAAGCCTGTTCCACTGAGGAACCACTCTGCCAGGAATGTCTTCCAGATGTTTAGCCAAAAATTCTTTTGAATTACTTTCAACCCATTGTTTCTGGTCTGATCCTCTGGGGCAATAGAAACAACTCTGCTCCATCTTCTATATGACAGCCCTTCAAGTATTTGAAGATGGTTATCATATCACCTCTTAGACCCATTATGCACGGGGGTTTTAGCGCACATTCGGGGTGGAATGGCGGCGACTAAAATCACCGATAAGGACGGTGCCGGCTGCAACCGGCTGCAGCTTCGGTGCATGCCGCCGAAAAAGCCGCGTCAGTGAAACGCGGAAGAAAGCGCAGCTTCCGGGTGACCTGGGCGCAACCAGAAGCGGCGCCCGGATCACCGCGTGCATAATCGGTTACTCTGGGTTTTGCCGCCGTCACACCCCACCCCGTGTATAACCGGTGTGCGTCGCGTCTTCCCCCTCCGCGTTTTCCATGTGACTTGAAATCGCCATTTCGGCGGCCGTGCATAATGGGCCTTAGTTGTCTTCTCTCGAGGCTAAACAGACTAAGTTCCCTCAGCCTTTCCTCATACAACTTGGTCTCCAAACCTCTCACCATCTTTGTAGCCCTCCTCTGGACACACTCCAGGTTCTCTATATCTTTTTTTCTGTTGCGGTGCCCAAAACTGAACACAGTACTCCACATGAGGTCTTACCAGGGTGGAGTAAAGCGGTAATATCATCTTGCATGATCTGGACATTATACTTCTTTTAATACAGCCCAAAATCCTATTTGCCTTTTTAGCCACCGAATCGCACTGCTGACTCATGTTCAGTGTATGGTTTTCTGAGAGCCCCTGATCCTTTTCACATGTACAACTGCCAAGACAAGTCTCAGCCATCCTATAGTGATGCAAACGATTTTTCCTACCTAAATGAAGAACTTTACATTTACCATGATTGGAATTCATTTTAGCCCAGTTTTCTAGCCTGTTTTTGCTTTCAACCTGTACCCCCAATACTGTACCCACCTCCTTGCCCTGTTTCCTCAGTTTGTGCTCTTGCCTCTTCCTCACCACTCTGTCTCACCATCCAGGCTTCTCCTAACTTCTCAGCTCACATTTCAACCCCCACTCACTGCTTTGCCTGCTAATCTATCCCCCCTCTTTACTTCTCTCATTGTCTCCCATTCTCTTCCTTATTGGCCAGCCCGTCATTCCACTAGCTCAGTTATTGTACTTAATGGAATTTTGTAGTGCCTGTAAATGAGATGAAAATTTTTCCACAAAGAGAGATTGTTCTGTTTTTGAGTTATTGGAAGTGTTAGGCAGTGCTTGCCTTTATGTTTCTAGGGAGATCTTCAATTCTGATATAGATCCATTGGAATCAATATAATTCATTATCCAGGGAGCTGGTATTCACAGTGACAGAAATAAGTATGAACAAGTGGGGACCTGCAAAAAATTATGAGGATCACTTCATTGTCCCCTGTATACCCTTCCCCCTCATATTCAATCTTTCTCTTATCCTGTTATCCCTGATATTCGCTCCCCAGTCCTTGTTTTCTTCTCTCCTTCCTACTCATCAGCCACTTTTTCTTTTATCGGCTGCCTCCAGACTTCAGCTTTATTAATTATTTAATTCATTTATATCTCCCTTTCTTCCCAATGAGGATCCAAAGTAGTTTATTTGATTCTCCTCTACCCCATTTTAGCCTCCCATGAACCCTTTGAGGTAGATGAGGCTGAAAGACTGGTCCAAGGTCTGCCAGAAAGATGCTGTATGGGGATATGAATCTGGGTCTCCCAGATTCTAGTCTGATAGTCTAACCACCATACCTGTGTTACCCTCCTTACTCCCTCTTGGGAAAAGTCTGGCCCATTTACAAGAGTAGCAAATTGCTCATGCGAGTTGTGTGGTGGCCACTGCTGGCCCTGGCTAAATCAGACAAGTTGTTTGGAGTCTGCCACTGAGTCCAGGCAAGTTCTGTGGAATCTAGTCATAGCAACTGCCACACCTCAGCAAGTTATGCAGTCTGCTTGGTAGCAAGCTGCCAGGTGGGTCTGATCATGAAGTGATACCCCTCCCTGCCCTTTAATGATAGAAACCAAGGGCAGTTCCACACATTGAAAAAGATAGCATTACACCAGCAAAATGGCATAACGCTAAAAAATAACGCGCCTCCAGCCATTCCTCACCTTCTGGTTCTCTCGCTTTTGTCTGCCGCCGTCTCATGCTTCTTAGCACTCCGCATGCCTGCTTGAAATGGCGGAAGAGAGCAATGCACTTTACACGCGACTCTCCTCTGACTGTAATTCAAGCCAGGCAGCCAATCACCTTTCTTCATGTTTTAAAGGGCCCACGATGGCAGCTAATGTTGTTTTTTTTAAGTAAAACTTCTCCATTGAAATAATTATGCATCTAATCATAGGTGCATAGTGCTTTTTATAGTGCCACCCTTATGGAATCATAAGACTTGAATCTTTTAAAAATTAATCTCAATCCCAGTTTTTTTTGGGGGGGGGACTTTAGAGAGGCATGCTTTGTGTTTTAACTGCGGGGGGAAATGTAACGCCTATTAATTGCTCTAGGCAGTTTACTTTAAAAAAACACCCCCGAGAGAAACACAGAGGGAGGTGGGTGCAAGGGCAGGCAATGGAGGCAGAGATAGCACTACTTCAGCTCCACACATTTCCTTAGCATGTGGCTTGCTGGTTACTCTCCTCTAGCTTGGGCTTTTTAGTTGGGGGAATCCACTTTATGCGATTCCCCAGCTAGTGATTAGAAATGGAGGATGTAGCTACTGGTTTGCTGCTTGGAAGCTGGATGTTGGTAACATTGTGCAAAACACCAAAAATATGGTGACTGCATAAGGTGAGTATTCCACTATATTTATCCGGTCTGGAATGGCCCTAAGGTTTGAAGGCTGGTAATATTATTGTGGTTGCCTAGCAAACTCCACAATAGCCATTAGAGCCATTATTTTCTTAAGATATGAGCAATGCTTCTCTTATTTGGTGAATTTTAATTTTTTATTTTTGTTAAGATTTTAGATTTTTCTGCAAACCTGAGACTTAGCTAATAAAGATCTGTCTTGTCTGTTTACAATTCCAGTCTTTGGGTTTAAGAATCCACAGGTGGAGCCATATTGCAAATAAGATACATTGATTAGATGGCTTTCTTTGAACACAAAATATATTTTGTTTATTTGTTCTGGCCTTTAGGAATTACAATTTAGATAAATATTCACCACACAAACTTTTGCCTCCTATATGCTATCATGGACTTGAGCAGGCTGATTTTAATGCCACCTCCTCAGTTGGTCTCAGTGTTAATTGCTTCTCTGGCGCATATTCAATTTGCATTGGGTATGCGGGAATTTGAGGACTTGAAAAAGGCAGTGTCTCAGAAACAGAACTGCTACCTTAAATATACCAGTAACAAAGTCTGTCTGTCTTTCTGTCTCACACACACAGACTTTTTCAGCCATCCCCTGCCATATTTCTATTACATATGTGGTATCCACAAGACAAATCCTTCTCATTCCATGAGGTAGCATGGGAGTGGATTTGTTTTCCTTTAGGTTAAGTCACAAAAATCTCACATTTTTCTGAGTCCCCAGGTTAGGTAGAACCCCCTGCCTCGTCTATGGCCTGGATTTGCCTTTTTAAAAATCATATTTGGGGCTGGTTCCTTTGCCGTTAGATAAAGTGAATTGTTTCTGAGGAGAAGCCAGGGGGCAGTACAACTGACCTACTGGAGCAGATTAATGTTTGCCACATATCATTGTCAATTCAAAACCACACAGAAATCGAGATGTGATGAGATGTAAAATTAAATACAAATAAATGATGTTTTAGGAGATTTGGTTGTCTGATAAAGTTTACATTTGTTCAGACTAAAGTATCATTCAGGAAGGCCAAAGCAGATGCCTGACAGCCCATTTTCCTAGCATCTAGGAAACATTAAGAGACCTGTTTTATTGGCAGATATCCATGTATTGAAGGGTTAATATGTATTTAGCTGGTAGCACTTGTTTTTTTTTTTCTGATCACATGCTGTTGCCATTTGTTGAGTGAATATGACAAACAAAAAACTTGGTGCTTATTCTTTTATGCCTCTTTGTACAGAGAGAAGAACAGACACTCTAGCCGAGCAAAATCCCTCTATTAATATTCATTGGAGGCACAGTCTGTCTGTGATATCAGTGGCTATGAAAGAGAAGCAAAGTGGCAGCGAGGAAAAATAATATAATCAGGTGGTCACAATATATATACATTTCCTCTTTGACACTTGCCTTCTGGGATCCTAAGAAAGCTATTAATGGAATTAGTTCACTCATGCTGTACTTCAGTCTACTTTTCTGTAGATTTTACTTTGAAATAAATACATCACTACCATAAATCTATCCAGGACCTGGGAAAGTGTGTGTCCCCCAATCCACTTTATTGTTTTCACACTGTGCTTTCCAAATCTTTTATTTGGTTCTAGGGATGGGCATGAACCTAAACATTCCAGTTCAGTTCAGGGCAGCCTCTGAACCCAACCCCCAACCAAACCAAAAATTCTCCAAAGCACTGGCCAATTTGGGTCTCCTTTTCTCCTGGCCCCGGGAGGGGGGATTGCTTGAAACAGGTTAAGTGGCTGGTATCCATTTCATCTCTCTATGGGCCAGAGTATTGTATTTTAAATTTTTGGTCATCAAGTTACAACTGACAGATAGGGTTTTCAAGGGTTTTCAAGGCAAGAGATATTCAGAGGTGTTTGTCATTGCCTGTCTCTGGATACCAACCTTGGTATTCCTTGAAAGTCTCCCATCCAACCCTGTTCACCTTGTGAGGTCAGGGTGAAGCATTGTGTAGTTGCTGTAAAATAGTTTTGCTATACTCGGTTTGCACAAAATTATCCATTTACAGCTTTTAATTATCCGTATGGTGTGTATAGGGAGTTTATGGTTTATGGTGTGTATATGGTGTTTATGTTTATGGTGTGTATCGGGAATTAAATGTGTTTTTAGATATTATTTTAGATTCCTGATGATGAAGCATGCAAACACATGTGAAACATTTTTTAAATTGTATTATGCACCATGTTTTCTTCTCTGCTTTGAACATGTGAAGCAGGCATTATTTTTGTTTGTTTGTAACATTTTACTACACTGTCCTGTATGTGAGAAGGGGAAAAGCTTTTTCTCATATTGTACTTTCTATTTGCACAAGTGCTGTAAGTAAGGCATGATAGAGAGGCTTGATGGAAGCTTGTCTCAGACTACCCACCAAGCTCATGACTGTGCTGAGATTTGAAGTATCACAACTGCTCAGTTATTATAAAATTAAATAATGTTTTATGTTGTTGTTATGTGCGAAGTCGTGTCCGACCCATCGCGACCCCATGGACAATGATCCTCCAGGCCTTCCTGTCCTCCACCATTCCCCGGAGTCCATTTAAGTTTGCACCTACTGCTTCAGTGACTCCATCCAGCCACCTCATTCTCTGTCGTCCCCTTCTTCTTTTGCCCTCGATTGCTCCCAGCATTAGGCTCTTCTCCAGGGAGTCCTTCCTTCTCATGAGGTGGCCAAAGTATTTGAGTTTCATCTTCAGGATCTGGCCTTCTAAAGAGCAGTCAGGGTTGATCTCCTCTAGGACTGACCGGTTTGTTCGCCTTGCAGTCCAAGGGACTCGCAAGAGTCTTCTCCAGCACCAGAGTTCAAAAGCCTCAATTCTTTGACGCTCGGCCTTCCTTATGGTCCAACTTTCGCAGCCATACATTGCGACTGGGAATACCATAGCCTTGACTAAACGCACTTTTGTTGGCAGGGTGATGTCTCTGCTTTTTAGGATGCTGTCTAGATTTGCCATAGCTTTCCTCCCCAGGAGCAAGCGTCTTTTAATTTCTTTGCTGCAGTCCCCATCTGCAGTGATCTTGGAGCCCAGGAAAATAAAATCTGTCACTATCTCCATTTCTTCCCCATCTATTTGCCATGAATTGAGAGGGCCGGATGCCATGATCTTTGTTTTCCTGATGTTGAGTTTCAAGCCAACTTTTGCACTCTCCTCCTTCACCCGCATCAACAGGCTCTTTAGTTCCTCTTCACTTTCTGCCATTAGAGTGGTATCATCTGCATATCTGAGGTTGTTGATATTTCTCCCTGCAATCTTGATCCCAATTTGTGACTCCTCTAATCCCGCATTTCTCATGATGTGCTCTGCATACAAGTTAAATAGGCAAGGCGACAGTATACAGCCTTGCCGAACTCCTTTCTCAATTTTGAACCAGTCAGTGATTCCATGTTCAGTTCTCACTGTTGCTTCTTGACCTGCATATAAATTTCTCAAGAGACAAATAAGATGCTCTGGTATTCCCATCTCTTTAAGAACTTGCCACAATTTGTTGTGCTCCACACAATCAAAGGCTTTAGCATAGTCAATGAAGCAGAAGTAGACATTCTTCTGGTACTCCCTAGCTTTCTCCATGATCCAGCGTATGTTGGCAATTTGATCTCTAGTTCCTCTGCCTCTTCGAAATCCTGCCTGTACTTCTGGAAGTTCTCGGTCCACATATTGCTGGAGCCTAGCTTGTAGGATTTTGAGCATAACTTTGCTAGCATGAGAAATTAGTGCAATGGTGCGGTAGTTTGAACATTCTTTGGCATTGCCCTTCTTTGGGATTGGAATGTAAACTGACCTTTTCCAATCCTGTGGCCATTGTTGAGTTTTCCAAATTTGCTGGCATATTGAGTGTAGCACTTTTACTGCATCGTCTTTTAAGATTTTGAATAGTTCAACTGGAATGCTGTCACCACCACTAGCTTTATTGTTGCTCAGACTTCCTAAGGCCCATTTGACTTCACATTCCAGGATGTCTGGCTCCAGGTCAGTAACTACCCCACTGTGGTCATCAGGGATGTTAAGCTCGCTCTTGTATAGTTGTTCTGTATAATTTTGCCACCTTTGTTTAATCTCTTCTGCTTCTGTGAGGTCCCTACCATTTTGGTCCCTTATCATACCCAACTTTGCATGAAACGTTCTCTTCATATCTCCAATTTTCTTGAAAAGATCTCTGGTCCTCCCCATTCTATTGTTTTCTTCTATTTGTTTGCACTGTTCATTTAAGAAGGCATTCTTATCTCTTCTAGCTTTTCTCTGAAATTCTGCATTCAATTGGGTGTATCTTTCTCTTTCTCCCTTGCCTTTCACTTCCCTTCTCTCCTTAGCTATTTGTAAAGCTTCCTCAGACAGCCATTTTGATTTCTTGCATTTCTTTTTCTTTGGGATGGTTTTAGTTGCTACCTCTTGTACAATGTTGCGAACCTCCGTCCATAGTTCTTCAGGCACTCTGTCTATCAGATCTAATTCCTTAAATCTATTTGTCACCTCTACTGTGTATTCGTCGGGGATATGATTTAGTTCATACCTGAGTGGCCTAGTGCTTTTCCCTACTTTCTTCAATTTAAGCCTAAATTTTGCAACAAGAAGCTCATGATCTGAACCACAATCAGCTCCTGGTCTTGTTTTTATTGACTGGATAGATCTTTTCCATCTTTGGCTGCAGAGCACATAGTCAATCTGATTTCTGTGTTGACCGTCTGGTGATGTCCATGTGTAGAGTCGTCTCTTGGGTTGTTGGAAAAGAGTGTTTGCTATGACCATTGTATTCTCTTGACAAAATTCTACCAGCCTGTGCCCTGCTTCATTTTGTACTCCAAGGCCAAACTTGCCTGTTATCCCGGTTATCTTTTGGCTTCCTACTTTAGCATTCCAATCCCCCATGATGATAAGCACATCATTTTTTGGTGTTGCTTCTAGAAGGTGTTGTAGGGCTTCATAGAACTGATCAACTTCATCCTCTTCAGCAGCAGTGGTTGGGGCATAGACCTGGATCACTGTGATGTTGAATGGTTTGCCTTGGATTCGAACTGAGATCATTCTGTCATTTTGGGGATTGTATCCCAAGACTGCTTTTCCTACTCTCTTATTGATTATGAAGGCTACTCCATTTCTTCTGCGAGATTCTTGTCCACAGTAGTATACCTGATGGTCATCTGAATTAAATTCACCCATTCCTGTCCATTTTAGTTCACTGATTCCTAAAATGTCGATGTTCAGTCTTGACATTTCTTGTTTGACCACGTCCAGCTTACCTTGATTCATGGATCTGACGTTCCAGGTTCCTATGGAATAAAAATCTTTACAGCATCGGACTGTCTTTTCGCCACCAGTTACTTCCACAACTGAGCGTCCTTTCGGCTTTGGCCCAGTCGCTTCATTCATTCTGGCGCTACTCGTACTAGCCGTCTGCTCATCCCCAGTAGCATATTGGACACCTTCCGACCTGAGGGGCTCATCTTCCAGCGTCATATCGTTATGCCTATTAGAACTGTCCATAGAGTTTTCATGGCAAAGATACTGGAGTGGTTTGCCATTTCCTTCTCCAGTGGATCACCTTTTGTCAGAGCTCTCAGCTATGACCTGTCCGTCTTGGGTGGCCCTGCACGGTATAGCTCATAGCTTCACTGAACTACGCAAGCCCCCTTGCCACAACAAGGCAGCGATCCTTGAAGGGGGAATGTTTTATACCCCCCCTCAAAATGCTTACATGGGAGGAGAATGTGAGCTAGGTAGTGTGGCATGATGGCAGAGAGTTTGTCTAGGGCTGGGGAGACCCAGTTTCAAATTCCCACTCTGTTATACCAGTCATTGAGTGATCCAGGGCCAGTCATTCTCTCAGCCTAAAATATCTCAAAGGGTTGTTGAGTAGCATTTCCCATTCTGGGTCCTGACTCAAAAGGGAGTCACAAAACCAGTTAGCATTGTTTGTGTAGTTCTCTTGATTTCCGCTGTTTCTTAAAGTGAGTCAATTGAAAGTGGGTTTGGAAGATATGATGGCAGAGGAAAGCCACTTATGCTACCCTCAGCTTGGAGAAATGCAGTAGAGGTTATATTCATTTCAGGATGTTGCTGGGATCTCTTCTGGTTGCTGGTAGTAGATGGTGACGTAGATGAAGAGAGAAATGTTAATTTCTCATTTTCATTTTTCTCCATATGAACAGGGCAGAAGGTTTGCTTGGTCACATACCTAACAATTTATTGTAAAAATACAAGTAAACAGTAAATTAGCATTCCCTTTCTCCTTGCCTCTCAGCCATTTTCCTAGGCACCACAGTTGCCTCTCAGCCATTTTCCTAGGCAGCAATAAGTTATACTGAAAGTTTTATCTCCTTGAGTTCATCTCAATCCCAGTAGCAACAGTAATTCTTATGTTAGGACTGGTAACTGGCTTAAATTGAAGAAAGTAGGGAAAAGCACTAGGCCACTCAGGTATGAACTAAATTATATCCCCGATGAATATACAGTAGAGGTGACAAATAGATTTAAGGAATTAGATCTGATAGACAGAGTGCCTGAAGAACTATGGACAGAGGTTCGCAACATTGTACAAGAGGTAGCAACTAAAACCATCCCAAAGAAAAAGAAATGCAAGAAATTAAAATGGCTGTCTAGGGAAGCTTTACAAATAACTAAGGAGAGAAGGGAAGTGAAAGGCAAGGGAGAAAGAGAAAGATACACCCAAATGAATGCAGAATTCCAGAGAAAAGCTAGAAGAGATAAGAATGCCTTTTTAAATGAACAGTGCAAACAAATAGAAGAAAACAATAGAATGGGGAGAACCAGAGATCTTTTCAAGAAAATTGGAGATATGAAGAGAATGTTTCATGCAAAGATGGGTATGATAAGGGACCAAAATGGTAGGGACCTCACAGAAGCAGAAGAGATTTTTAAAAGGTGGCAAAATTATACAGAAGAACTATACAAGAGCGAGCTTAACATCCCTGATGACCACAATGGGGTAGTTACTGACCTGGAGCCAGACATCCTGGAATGTGAAGTCAAATGGGCCTTAGGAAGTCTGAGCAACAATAAAGCTAGTGGTGGTGACAGCATTCCAGTTGAACTATTCAATATCTTAAAAGATGATGCAGTAAAAGTCCTACACTCAATATGCCAGCAAATTTGGAAAACTCAACAATGGCCACAGGATTGGAAAAGGTCAATTTACATTCCAATCCCAAAGAAGGGCAATGCCAAAGAATGTTCAAACTACCGCACCGTTGCACTTATTTCTCATGCTAGCAAAGTTATGCTCAACATTTTACAAGCTAGGCTCCAGCAATATGTAGACCGAGAACTTCTAGAAGTACAGGCAGGATTTCCAAGAGGCAGAGGAACTAGAGATCAAATTGCCAACATATGCTGGATCATGGAGAAAGCTAGGGAGTTCCAGAAGAACATCTACTTCTGCTTCATTGACTATGCTAAAGCCTTTGATTGTGTGGAGCACAACAAATTGTGGCAAATTCTTAAAGAGATGGGAATACCAGAGCATCATATTTGTCTCTTGAGAAATTTATATGCAGGTTAAGAAGCAACAGTGAGAACTGAACATGGAATCACTGATTGGTTCAAAACTGAGAAAGGAGTTTGGCAAGGCTGTATACTGTCGCCTTGCCTATTTAACTTGTATGCGGAGCACATCATGAGAAAGGCGAGATTAGAGGAGTCACAAATTGGGATCAAGATTGCAGGGAGATATATCAACAACCTCAGATATGCAGATGATACCACTCTAATGGCAGAAAGTGAAGAGGAACTAAAGAGCCTGTTGATACGGGTGAAGGAGGAGAGTGCAAAAGTTGGCTTGAAACTCAATATCAAGAAAACAAAGATCATGGCATCCGGCCCTCTCAATTCCTGGCAAATAGATGGGGAAGAAATGGAGATAGTGACAGATTTTATTTTCCTGGGCTCCAAGATCACTGCAGATGGGGACTGCAGCAAAGAAATTACAAGACACTTGCTCCTAGGGAGGAAAGCGATGGCAAATCTAGACAGCATCCTAAAAAGCAGAGACATCACCCTGCCAACAAAAGTGTGTCTAGTCAAGGCTACGTTGCAGTTGCAATGTATGGCTGCGAAAGTTGGACCATAAGGAAGGCCAAGCATCAAAGAATTGAGGCTTTTGAACTCTGGTGCTGGAGAAGACTCTTGTGAGTCCCTTGGACTGCAAGGCATACAAACTGGTCAGTCCTAGAGGAGATCAGCCCTGCCTGCTCCTTAGAAGGCCAGATCCTGAAGATGAAACTCAAATACTTTGGCCACCTCATGAGAAGGAAGGACTCCCTGGAGAAGAGCCTAATGCTGGGAGTGGTTGAGGGCAAAAGAAGAAGGGGACGACAGAGAATGAGGTGGCTGGATGGAGTCACTGAAGCAGTAGATGCAAACTTAAATGGACTCCGGGGAATGGTAGAGGATAGGAAGGCCTGGAGGATCATTGTCCATGGGGTCACGATGGGTCGGACACGACTTCGCACCTAACAACAACAACAACACGGCCTGGGAACAGAAGCAATATGGCAGCCTGCAGATTAATTATAGCAGTCAAGCAATTACTTAGCTTGTTCCCAGAAAGAGATGGAAAATTTATGATTTGAGAAGAAAAGATATGACAGGTGCCATAAGTTAGTACATATGATATGGCTATGTGTCTAAAGATGGATTAAGGAAATTGTAACACTTATGAACAAACATATCTAATAAGGAAGAAGAGTTGCTTTTTATACTCCGCTTTTCACTGCCCGAAGGAGTCTCAAAGCAGTTTACAATTGCCTTCCCTTTCTCTCTGCACAACAGACACCCTGTGAGGTACATAAAGCTGAGAGAACTTCTGACAGGACTGCTTGGTATAGAACAGCACTATCAGGGCTGTGATGAGGCCAAGGTCACCCAGGTGGTTGCATGTGTAGGAGTGGGGATTCAAATCCAGCGTGCCAGATTAGAAGCCACCGCTTTTAACCGCTATACCACGCTGGCTCTGGGATCACTTCCAGACACAGTGGTGTCATTCCTAGCCATTACAGTGCTACCGACATGTCTTTTTCCTCAATCTCTGACTTCAGTTATAGATCAGTCACATCTCCTGTGTGAAAATTCATAAAGCAAAGGATCATAAAGTTAAAATGTCATAAGTTCTTGACAGATCAGAATTAGTGTGCATGTTTCTGTCTAGTACATTTTTATCCCACCCTTTCTTTCATAGAATTATAGAATCATAGAATCATAGAGTTGGAAGGGGCCATACAGGCCATCTAGTCTAACCCCCTGCTCAATGCAGGATCAGCCCAAAGCCTTAAGGAGTTTAGGGCAATGTGTATAGTTCTTACTTGAATCAGTTTGTGCTGATCAAGAGATTTAAAATTGGAAAAGAAAAACATGGCTTCCTTTGATGAATTTAGTAATTTAAGCTACCCTTGGTTGCAACTTAACATGGCACATAATGCTAGGAAGGAAAAGATGTGTATACAGCACATCTTAAGTGTACCATGCCACCCTTTCTATTTACTTCTTATTCATCACAGTAGGACAAACTGCAGGACAGGATTTCATTCAGTGAGTTCCCTGTCAGTAAAATGAGTACCCAGCTTGCTGTGGGGTAAACGGTAATGACTGGGGAAGGCACTGGCAAACCACCCCGTATTGAGTCTGCCATGAAAACGCTAGGGGGCGTCACCCCAAGGGTCAGACATGCTTGCACAGGGGATACCTTTACCTTTTACCTTTAAAATTGAAGCTAAAAATTAATTTAAAATTTTTGTTGACACAAACAGGTTGAAAACAGCAGTGGCACTTCATCCCTCAGAGCAGGCAAGAGTCTGGCAATAATCTGAAGCTTCTTCCACTAATAGGTGGATGGGTGGGGCCATGGAATAGGTACAGTATTTGCTGGCGTATAAGACTACTTCCCCCCCCCCTGAAAAACATGCCTCCAAGTGGGGGGGGGGTCGTCCTATATGCCGGATGCACTTCATTTGGGATAGACATAGCTGCCCATAGTGGCCCATAGTACTGTATTTTGAGTGGAAATGTTGGGTCGTCTTATACACCCAGTTGTCTTATACGCCAGCAAATACGGTAGATGTTATTTAGCTTTGGCGGAAGAGCTCAGTTTTTCAAGCCCTGTGGAACTGTGCTAATTCTGACAGGGCTCTGATGTGTTCCGGGAGCTCATTCTGCCAGGTTTAGGCCAGGACAGAAAATGCTACCAGACACCTGGAGTCACTGTTGTCATTTAATTATTCTGGCATTTTATGCATTTGGGATGGGGGAGGATTGGACTGTGATTTCTACGTAGGCCAAATATCTGAGATGGAGTAGTGATGATATAGGTGAGCAAATAGACTTTTTCAGCCATCCCCTGCCATATTTCAATTACATATGTCGTATCCACAAGACAAATTCTGAGAATGTTTGTGTGGGGGGGTGGGGGTGGTAAACGCTGCCTTTTTCAGTCTAAGTAGGTATCTTATTCCTGTGCCCTTTAGATCTTCAAAAAGGCAGAACTGGAACTTGCTGCAGGATACCGTATTCTGCAGCTCAGAATGCCTTTCGGCAGGCAAACACTGGGTCTCTTTTGTGCACCTTACCCAATGAAAACTGCATTCTGCAGGCATAGATTCTTAGTTTCTATAGGAAATCCCTCCAGGGCTGATTACCACTTTTATTTTTACAAGTTCCCAAGGGGACTTCCACAGCTTAATTTTCCACCTTCCTTGAACTGTTTGTGAAATCTAAAAAAAGATTCATTTAATGGCTAGCTTCTTCTGTCTTGAAAATTTTACGTTGAACAGTTTTCTTAATTTAAACAAAGCCAAATGAGAGCTATATTTCTTGACTCCTAAAATAAAATGTTACTCTAAACTAAGATTTTGGATTAATTAAAAAAATAATGAAAATACTATTTAGGCAAATTGATATAGCAGAAGCTATTTTCCTTTGACAAACACATACCTCTAATGAGACACTGTAGAATCATTCAGACAGAGAAGATTGTAACTAGAAGCACCACAACTATTTTTGAGTTCGAGTTTCATATCCTATAGTTTATTTTCCAACTGGAGACTGGCAGCTTTGATGGAGTCATATGCCAGATAATTCAAATGTTAGATTTAGTATTAAATTTTGTATAATTTACTATATGAAGCCTATGTTATAGCACCTTGGAGAACAGATTTTGTCTTGTCTCGGGGGATTGCTGGTCTCTTTGGGAACGGTGAATGTTGTTTGTGGGTTTTCTTCCATCCAGTAACTACACCAGAGAGCTGTGGCCACTTGGTAATTAGGAGACCAATTTAATGGTACCTTTGTTTTCTAGACTGCAAAATAAAGCAACAAGATAGATAGGATTTCATTTGGCTTGTAAGCTAAGGAGAGGCACACTTCTATATTTTTTGCTAAATCCTGCTGTTGAATTATGGCTTTAAGTATCTTAGCTAATAAGTTCATCCGAAAACACTTAAAGGTAAGAAAATGATGTTTCATTAAATTAATTACGACATTGTAGGGAGTTTTATATTTGCAAGACATTTGTTTGATGACATTATTTTTCTTGGTGCATGAACAGGTGTGACACCTATTGCAACTTATTTTAATTTTCTAAGACCAATGCATTGTTTTATGAGTATAATGCTTGCAGAGGTGCCTTCATGTAAGTAATGCTGATACAAGAATTGCACTGAGTGCTTCTTAGATTCATTTGCCTCATAGTTCAGTTTCATGATTTGGTGGCATTTATGTTTGTCTCATCATAAGAGAATGGAGAATGTCTAGAGCATATTGCTGCAGTCACTGTAGTCTTTTTTTTTGGGGGGGGGGTTAACCAAGAAGGAGGGAACATTGTAATCCATTTATAAAAATAGGTCAATTTGAATCTTTTAAAATGTGCCCATTGCCTAAACCTTTGTAGAGTTATAATTAAAGATACAGGTGGCAAAACAATCCAGGCAATATAGATATGAGCTATGCAGGTGGCTATTTTTATAAGATGATACATAGTGCATGGGATCAAGATTGCAGGGAGAAATATCAACAACCTCAGATATGCAGATGATACCACTCTAATGGCAGAAAGTGAAGAGGAACTAAAGAGCCTGTTGATGCGGGTGAAGGAGGAGAGTGCCAAAGTTGGCTTGAAACTCAACATCAAGAAAACAAAGATCATGGCATCCGGCCCTCTCAATTCCTGGCAAATAGAAGGGGAAGAAATGGAGATAGTGACAGATTTTATTTTCCTGGGCTCCAAGATCACTGCAGATGGGGACTGCAGCAAAGAAATTAAAAGACGCTTGCTCCTGGGGAGAAAAGCTATGGCAAATCTAGACAGCATCCTAAAAAGCAGAGACATCACCCTGCCAACAAAAGTGCGTTTAGTCAAGGCTATGGTCTTCCCAGTTGCAATGTATGGCTGTGAAAGTTGGACCATAAGGAAGGCCGAGGGTCAAAGAATTGAGGCTTTTGAACTCTGGTGCTGGAGAAGACTCTTGCGAGTCCCTTGGACTGCAAGGCGAACAAACCAGTCAGTCCTAGAGGAGATCAGCCCTGACTGCTCTTTAGAAGGCCAGATCCTGAAGATGAAACTCAAATATTTTGGCCACCTCATGAGAAGGAAGGACTCCCTGGAGAAGAGCCTAATGCTGGGAGAGATCGAGGGCAAAAGAAGAAGGGGATGACAGAGAATGAGGTGGATGGATGGAGTCACTGAAGCAGTAGGTGCAAACTTAAATGGACTCCGGGGAATGGTAGAGGACAGGAAGGCCTGGAGGATCATTGTCCATGGGGTCGCGATGGGTCGGACACGACTTCGCACATAACAACAACAACAACATAGTGCATGGAAATTAATTGAGTTTCCAGAAGTATGATTACCTTTTCTGGGAACCAGACTGAAAAAGAAATCAAAACCATGGAGTTGCTCTTCATCACTTGTAAATAAGGTTGCCAACATTTTTCCCCAACATACCTTTTACAGCTCCTTGTTCTGGAGAAATCATCAGACAAAGCATTTCATGGTAGGGAGACCCCAATGGCTGCAGCTCAAAATTGGTGTGAAGGGCACAGGCGGAGGAACCTCTGGGGGGAAAGGTGGTCATTCTATTCACAAATGAATAGAGACAAATCATAGTTTGAAAACAGAGTTTTCAAACAGCTTCCCAGAAAATGTAATTCTGCGACTGTGTATTTATAAGGTTATTTTAATGCTGTCAACAACAAAGGAATTGGCAGTATTGATTTCTGGTGAGAAACCTAAAGGTTGAGCTACAAGGAAAGTTTAAAAAAAATATATTTATTACCATAAAGTACATGTATTAAAAATTAAAAACATTGATAAATCATGATTGTATACTGTATATACAGTATTGATTTCTGGTAATGGCTACCTGCTGCAAATGAAGGAATGGTTTATTGGGTTGATAATTTGTGTAGCCAGCTCACATAAGAAACCATGTTATAGATACTGCCTTGGACTTCAGTGAACCAAACTGCGTATGGAGAGAGTCAGTGCAGTTTAGCAGTAAAAGTGTTCAACCAGGTGTAGGGAGTCCTCCATTCCAATCTGGAGTCATGAAATTCATGGGATTGTCTTTCATCTTTCTGCCTCCCTTAGCATAGCCAACCACACTGAATTATTAGGAGAAAGATGTAGTTGAGAAGTGTGTTTGACAATGGCAGCACTTGGGCTCCATTCCTTTTGCTGTTCCTGGTTTTACAGCCTCTCTCAACTTTTTTACCATTGAGAAACCACTGAAACGTTCCTGAAACTTCGAGAAACCCCAGAAGTGGCACAATCATGCAGAATATGATTGAGAAGCATAGCTGTATACTTGCCACCTAGAGCTCCTCCCCTTCCTACTATTCCTGCCACCCCCCAAAAAAAATCAGGAATAAGATTAATTTTTAAAACTATCAAAAGACTCGTGGTGTTCAAAAAGCACCATGCATCTGTGCTTTTTGCATTATGCACATATGCATAGGCATTTAAATGGAGAAGTACGATTTTAAAAATTAGTGGGTATTGCAAGACCTTTAAAACATGGAGAAAAGGGATTGGTTGCCTGGATTGATTGACAGGTGGAAGCGCGACAAGTATAAGGCACGTTGGTCTCTTCTCCCATTTCCAGTAGCAGATATGGAGGGTGAGAAGTGTGAAAAGAAGGCAGACAAAGGCGAGTCAGCAAATAGGTGAGGAGGGGTGATATGATATAGCGCTACACCGTTCAGCTGGCATAACGCTATTTTTACTGATGTGTGGAAATTGCCAATGTTTTGTCTGCAGTACTGCCGAGAACCAAGCTTGAGGTCCAGGCAGGATCTTAACCCTGCAACCTAACTGACCAATGCAGGGCTAGATAAAATCTGCTGGATCTAGTTAGTTTAAAGTGAAACTGACCAATAGACAGGAAGATCTATTGGGTGGCTTTTGTATGCAAATTGGGTTTGGTTGTGGGGTTTTGGTCCAGTTTTGACTCTTACACCATCATGCTGGGGTCCCAATAAAGAGCTGATTGAACGCCTAGTGTCCTGGCTTCCTCGAGATCCCATGGATTTAACATTTACCCCATTTGAAAAGGCTTCTAAAACAAACAGGTCAGTCTGGCATAGTGTTGGGTGTCAAGATTAGTCCTGTGGAGATCAGGGGTCAGTGAACTTGGGTGTCTCTCTGTTCCTGCTGACCTAGGCAGCTCCACCTGATTATGGTGAAGGGAGAAAGGTGCTCAGATCTCTTTTTGAGATAAATCGGGATAGATCTCTGTACAGCTCATAACGAGCTGTACTCTGTTGAACAAGAGCAGAGCTTTCAAAACTCCATTCGAGACTGCTGGTTTGGGCGACTGCCGTTTCTGTCTCCGGTATCCATCTTTCTGTCTGCCTCCCAATTTTTGGTTTCTCACTAAACCTTCCAGCCTTTGGGGGACACCGGGCGACCAGTAGGGGGTGGCAAGTCCTTGCCTCGCCTGTTTCTGCTCTGCGGGCTTGGAGACATTTGAAAGCGAAAGAGAGTCCCAAATTCTGGGGGAGGGCAGTGAGGCAGAGGAAAGCTCCTGTGGCGCTGGTTAAAATATCGCTTCCCGGTCGGGAGGCAGCACCAGCAGCGGCGCCAGGCCGGACTCAGTTCCGCAGTCAGCCCCCCTTTCTAGCAATCTGTTCCGCCAGGCAGCCGGCTCGAGGTAAAAAAATCCAATCCCGTCTGCAATGATCCCGCCCGGATTTTATGGCCGGCCCACTCCCTCCTTTTCCTTCTCTCGCTCTCGCTCTCTCATTGCCTGATGTGGCTGGAGAAGTCTGGTGGCATTTCCTGCTGCAGAGGCTCTCTGGAGCAGCTGTCCTGCTTCCTAGGGGCTGCAGCGGCCGCGGAGGCGCGGGCGGGGGCGGCGGAGAGGCTCCCGGGCGGGCAGCGCATGGCTGCGATTTGGAGCGAGTGACACTCGGCGGGGAGGAGCTCGCGCGTGCCTGTCCCCCCTCCTCCAGCGAGGCTCTCGCTCTCCCGCGGACGGGCGGGCAGGCAGGCAGGCAGGCAGGCAGGCAGGCAGGGGGGGCCGCAGCTCGGCGAACATCATGACTGAGGCGCCGGGGAGCTGCCTCCCCAGGAACTTTTGACGATGGTGCGGAGGAGCCGCACAGCCAGATGGGGAACGTGCTCTTCTGAGAGGCGGCAGGAATTGGGGCCGGGGGGATCTCGGGCTGTCGCTGCCTGCGCGCTGGGGAGGTAAGGAGGAGAAGACATCTTTTCGGCTGGCACAACGACATGCGTGCGCGGGTGCATGTGTGAAAGGGGCGGCGGGGAGGGCGACTGGGTGGCGGAGGAGCCTGTTCTCCATTGAGGAAATCATTTGGGACGCCAGAGGGCGGGGAGGGCGAGGGGCCTGACGCTTGCTGCGGAGCCACCGAGATGCGTCGCTGGGGGGAATCTTTCTGGAGCTGCGGTGCTTTGATAGCGAGAGAACCCTCGCGGGCCGCAAGTCGAAATGCACCTTCAGGATCAATACACAGGAAGCCCCTTTCGAAGGGCGAGAGACGCCCCCTCCCAAGCGGAGCGTTCTGCGGTGCTTAGCGTTACCTTCTGCATTCCTCATCCACGCCACTGAATGGAACGCAGATGGGACTTTATTTTGAAATGCTGTCGCTCTTTAGCGAGGCTGTTTGTAACAAAAGACATTTCAGTTCATAAAAACCCCGTTGAAGACAGCCGCTGCTATATTAAGAGAAACCAGCCAGCTGTGGAGCAGCAGCCCCCTCTCCCCTCCGTGTTCAGTCCTGGGTGAATTCAATAAATGCCCCAGTGATTGATGGGGGGGGGGGGGAATCTCTGTCTCTCTCTCTCTTTTGTTAGTTGCACCATGTCCTGCAGTAACACGTGGCAGTATTTGATATCTGTAATTTAAGAGAATGATGCCCTTTCCTTACAAAAGAAAAGGAACATTCTGCAGCATCATACTTGCAACAGGCTAGCCATGCCTCTGAGGTCTTGCTCCTTGGCATGCCTTGACAATAAACAGGCTGGCGATTGCCATGGACAGTTTGTAAAATGCTGCATTTTAAACCCCTAACTAGTAGATGCAGAGAGTTCAAATAAATGAGAAGTGTGTTGTTAAGACATCATTCTGTAACAAAAGTCAAGTTGGTCTTTTATTTATTTACATATTTACATGATGGTAATGACTGTATGCTGCTCCCACTTTCTTTTGTTTTGTGTGCTGTACCAAATAATGTGATTTTCTTTGACTTAGTATCCAAGAAGGCAGGCCTGTTTACTTGTAATGTTATGGTGAGACACCCTGGCATTTAAAATGAAATTGCTGTATGTATTGTAAAGAATGAGGAATGAGTTAATCCTATGGATTATTAGGAAAGAAGTTCCTTTACTCCTAAAGTCATGGTGCCATAAAGACACATCCCAAAAATAAAGTGGAAGATGTTGAAATGCAAACCCAGGTTAACAGAGAAAATGGCTTTCAGATTTCAGGCCAAATTTTGAATACAGGTTGGAGCCAGCAAGGCAGAGCATGTTGCTATTTTAAAGTGTGTTTTGTTAGTTTGTGATTTGCCAGTGGGAGTGATGGAATGTCAGAAGAAGTCAGCTTTTCACCTAGCAACCAAGCAATTAAGATTCCTAATCAAGCCAAAGGTAGACTTAATCAGACCTAATTGCTTTTGGCAAACAGGGCAAATAGGATCTTTTGTAGGGCATGATTTTTCCAGTTTGGCAAGCAAACCCAGTTTTAATAGATTTGCAGATTTTGTGAAAGTATGAGGTGAGGGGGGGATTGATATGTTCTATGAACCCAATGATCCAGAAGTGCTTATCTTGTTTTGTTGATACTGTGATATGGAATTATCTTACTTTATAACCTGTCTTGGGTCCTTGTCAAAGTAGAGGTGATATAATTTTTAAATACATACATATAATAATAGAATGTAGGAGCATTAAGAATAAAATTAGGGGCCAAGAAAAGGTTTGTACCAGATCTGAGACATAACAGTCTTGGGTTTGCTATTAATCACTGCCTTGGTCATTTCAATAGAGTTTAAAGGCACAATGTACTGGGGAAGTGAGAGTTCAGCTATGCTGCTAATTGACAGCTGAAATAACTAGGAAGATTTTTGCATTTCGAGTCCAAGAGCCAGATTCCATTGTCCCTGTCTTTAACATCCTACATATTGTTTAAAAAGATGGAGATTCATAGTCCATATTGTTTAAACATGACTCCTTTCCCAGGGAGAACAAACTGTTAATATACCTCAGTACTAGAATTTATTTATATGTCTAAAATGTAACATCGGGGAAAAAGAAACAAAGGATAAAAAAAGAAAGCAAGGAAAATGTAATTAGCTGGGTTTCTTCCTTAGGCTTCCTTTCTCCTTAACTATTAGAAGTGGTATAAATAAAATGAATACATTTATTTATTGAAGTGTTTCAATTCTCTTTTCAGTACAATATGTAGAAAAACTATTTCCACTAAAAACAATCACAAAACAAAGTAATAGAAGATAGGCTTGATTATTTTGAGCATGTTCTATCTGCCAAAGAACAAAAAGAAAATGTTGCTTGATACAAAGTACAACAAAGATGGCAGTAAAGTAAATTACATACATACGGTAGCATATAAAACCAGAGAAAGGTAATCCCACAGTAGCATCTTTCTGCACAGTAGAGTCAAAACTGGGGAGAGGTCATGAGCAAAGGGGCTGGGTGGCAAGCAGAAGGCCCCAGGGATTCTTAACTGATGTGCCATTGGTGCACCCCAGGTGCACTGCAGCATGTTAGGTTGTTATTATATTTAAATACCTCCCTTATATGGTAAGGTCAACCCACCCCCTCCAAGGCGGCCAGTGATGGGCTCTAGAGTGGCTGGGGAAGGGCCCTGACCATTCAGACTTTTGCCGACTGAGGCTCCTGCCATTTGGCCATCCTGTATTGTTGAAGGCGGTTGGAGTCGAGCAAGGTGAGTCCTTCCTTTGGGTTGGGGTGTCTTTTTGGTGTGTTTGTTTGTTTTAACCCAGAGTAGCAGAGGGGCCTTCTGTGAGCTCTAGGTCTTGGGTGGTGGGGAGAAGAGCCTTCTGCAGCCTTGCTCTCTCCCATGGCCAGGCATTACGCTGCAGTAAGCCTTGAGACTTGGATAGGAGGGCGTTTGGATTTCCCTAGGATGTGTTTATTTATTTATTTTATTTATATACCACCATCCCTTGAGGCTCAGGGCAGTTTACATAAAACAGGGGAAAAACAATACAGATAACATGGTAGATTGAACAGCAACAATGCAATCATAACAATAAAACAACATAATGGAACAAAACAACTTGGTGAGAACATCCATTCAGCTATGACATATTGACGGCCTTGTTGGTTGGATGCGTCAGCAGTGGTTTTCGTGGGAGGGACGGTTCAGATCAACCTCAACCATATGCCTGGTGGAGGAGCTCCCTTTTGCAGTTCCTGTGGAACTGTTCAAGCTCCGCTTGGGCTCTGATCTCCTCCAGAAGCTCATTCCACCAGGTGGAGGCCAGAATGGAGATAGCTGTGGCCCTGGTTGAGGTCAAGCAAGCTTCCTTTGAGCCAGGGATCATCAGGCAGTTGGAAGTGGCAGAGAGTAAGGCTCTTTGAGGGGTGTAGGCAGAAAGGAGATCCCTCAAAGTATACTGGGCCCAGACTGCAAATGGTTTTTAAAGGTGATTTCCAGAACCTTAAGCCTGATCTGGAATTCGACTGAGAGCCAGCACAGTTGTTAAAGGATGGACTGACTGTGCGACCACCATGGTGCTACTGTGAGGACCCTGGCTGCTGTATTCTGGACCAGCTGTAGTTTCCAGATCAAGGTTAAGGGGAGGCCTGTGTAGAGAAAGTTGCAGAAGTCCAGTCTAGAGGTGACTATCATGTGGCTTGGTGATGGCTTGATGAGCTCTCTCCTATTGCTACCCTCTGTCTGTGATCCCGAAGAAAGGAAATCAGCCACTGAAGGGCAGTCCCTCTGATCCCAGCATCAGTGAGGTGGTGAGCTAGAAGCTCATGGTCGACTATGTTGAATGTTGCTGAGACGTCAAATAACAGGAACAGTGCCAACCCACTCTGGTACAACTGGTGATTGAGGTCATCTGTCAGGACTAGCTCTGTCTCTACCCCATAGCCAGGCCGGGAACCTGAATGAGATGGGTCTAAGACTGAAGCTTCTTCCAAGAATGTTGACAGTTGGACCGCGACAGTCCTCTCAAGTATCATCTCCAGAAATGCTAAGTGCGAGAGGGGATGATAGTTGATAGGTTGTTGCAGTTCCAGGGATGTTTTTTTGAGCAGCAGATAAACCAGTGCCTCTTTTAGCCCTTCCGGGAATTCTCCTGTTGAGAGGGAGAGGTTTATTATCTCCTGGGGGGGGGGGCACTATTCTTATATTGGTTGTCTTTAGCAGCCATGATAGGAATGGGTCTAGAGGGCATGTGGTTGGCTTTGCCACCCTAGCATCTTGTTCACTTCTGTCAGCATGAGTTGTCTGAAGTTACTCAGTGTTCTCGCCAAAGACAGCCAAGGGGCCTCTAGTTCGCTTTCTGTGTCTAAGGTTGGAGGGATGTCATGGCAGAGTATCAAGATTTTGTCTGCAAAATGACTCGCAAATGCCTCACAGCTGATGTTCAGTTCGTTATTAGTTTGGCGCCCTTCCTCCAGAGTGGTAAGAGATTGAACTATCCTAAATAATTCAGTTTAGTAAAATTTGTGTTTTACCGACTTCACCGCCGTCTCATAGACTCTTAACTCTTAACATTGTGTTGTGTGTATGTTTGAATTCTGAGTGACATGTCATTTCTGGGCGATGTGGCAGGGAGGTGTGGTCAGCTGACCTCATTTCTGGCATGCCCTGAAGCCTGAAAAAAAATTCAGATGTGCTGCTGCAGTTAATAGGATGAGAAAAAGCCCACAAGACTTATCTAAGGGGGCCATTGCTGCTGCGGGGGAGGAACACCGACAGGGACCTGGCTGGTTGGAGAGATTGCCCAGCCCTGGCATTCTCTGAGCAGTATGTGTGTTGGCATGGCAACAGGGTGTGTGGCTGAACTGGGCGTCAGTTAAACGGATGGCCTGATATTCTTTGGCCTCTTTCCCCCCTTCAGGGCGCCCAAAGACGCATCGCTTGGTGGAAGGAGCCTTTTTCCTGGCCCAACCGCCTCGCAATGTCAGGGAAGCCCAGCAATTTTATTTCATTTTACTTTTTGAGGGAAAAGGGATGCTAGACATGCTGCAGGGCATTGTTTGTTTATTTGTTTTTTAAACTAACAAACAACTAAGCCTCTCACAGGCCGTTTTGGCAGGAGCGTTCGCCCCTTCAGAAAAGGAAGGTGAGGGAGAGAGGAACAAGTGACCATGGCACCGAAAAAGGATGCCAGTGGGGGGAAGCCCCAACTGCCCATGAACTGTACTGTACTGGTGGCAGCTGCTTGTTCCAGGGCCTTGGGAGCAAGTGATGGGACAGGCACATTTCATGATGCAGCGGCAGCAGGTTCCTCTGAAATTCATGGGATGCTGGGGGCATTAAGATGCCTGGCAGTGGGATCATCCACCTTGATAGAGGAAGGGGGGGTCTAGGTGGGAGAGGTGAGGCTTCTGCCCCCCATCCCCTTCTAACAATTGTGCAGGGGGTGTTTTTACTCTGCAACATGCGGGCCCATCATTTGGGGGTGTGGTAGATCCTGGCTGCAGTTGTACAATTGGGGCAGGACTGGGGCAGGTTGCTGTGGGCCCATCTTGGTGGCAGGAATCATCTGGACCACCAGCCATGGGGAAGGGAACATCCATGGTTTTCCTCTAAGAGGATTTGCACAACCAAGCCCGTCAGAGGTGGTTTAGGTTCTCGTGCGTCTAACCACTGTGGAATTGGCAGTTTCTCTTCTTGCTCACCTGTGGCTCCATGGGGTTCAGGATACCAACAACCCCCTTTGTGGCCAGGGGGCCATCAGGATTTGTCTGCTGGGCCTGTGGGCCAACACTTGGCTGACTATCAAGCTTGAGGTTATGCTGTAGGACTGCAGACATGGATGGGCCAGGAGGCAATGCCTGGGTGAAACTGGCAGCAACCTGGCCCTACGATGACTGGGTGGTATGGACAGGGCTGGCCAGCTCCACATCAAGGTATGCAGACTATACACATGGGCATTGACCCTACAGCAATTGCTATAGCAGCACATCAGGGACAGGCCAGTGTAGGTGCGGTTAGTATTCCTAGCTCCTCCAGGAATGTTCAACAGGGAGGAACAGAGCAACAAGAGACAACTGGGCATAAGAGTATAATGTATGGAGGAAAGTACTCCAGGGCCTGGCAGGCTGCCGGTACCTCGGGTGAGTCCTTTTCTCTGAAGGCCAACAGGATGGGACCTATTGGCATCAGGATTCTTTGGTTTTGTGTATCTGATCTGGATGATGAATCAGCTGCATTCTTTGCATATTTATTATAAAGATAAGGCGGGGATGGGTTAGTCCACGAAATCCCCTTTGGGTTATGCATCTGGGGAAAACCCACCTGGTACTCACCTTACTAGGAAATCAAGAGGGCCCATGATGGGTATTATGTTGACATATTTAACAGGTTGTGACCAGACAGAGATGTCCCAAAAATAGGGTTCAAAGGGGATTTAAAAACAAAAAAACAACAACTTTACAGTGGGATATAACAATCACTCCTTCACTAACTGGTTAAGGGGGTAAACAGATTTTCTACGCTTTGTGGCTGATGCTCTCCCAGAAGGGAGTTAGCACTTGGAGAATTTATCAAATGTTTTGGAGGCCAAAGCACTTTTTGGGGATGCAGAGGCCATGGTGCATAATGATTAGGCTCACAAGTGATCTTCAAACAACACCCAGACAAGGTGGGACTTAAAGGACCATGACACCGAGAATATGAAAGTGAGCCCATATGTCAGGAGGACAGAACAAGACAAATGTAAGCCCATGTATAGGAATGATGGGTGGGGCACCTGTTGGGAATTCAATATAAGCATGTGCCAATACTTTGAGCACTGCTGAGAGGCTTAAGGTGGAGCCCACTTGAAGAAGAGACGTGACAAGCCAGTGGTTACAAAAATGCCTTTTTGTGGTGATCAGCCCTCTTCCAAAAAAAAAAAAAAGGGGGGGGAAGGTTGGGATCCAACAGTGGAGCTACAACCAACTACAGTTTTTGTAAGGGCACGTAGCTGGCAGAGACCTCATTGGGTCATCTAGTCCAACCCCATGCTGTACGCCATGGGCACTGTTCGCATAAGCAGAGTTGGCAGGGACCTCCAGGGTCATTTAGTCTAACCCCCTGCTTCTGTAGCAGTCTCGGTTTGTATGAGCAGTCAGTCAGTAACCTTTTATTTGCATAAAGGTTGGTATGAGCAAAGAGCTGCAGGTACCTTTCAAGGTCATCTAGTCCAACCCCATGCTTCTGACAGCAGTCTTGGTTTGTATGAGCGAGGAGTTGGCAAGTACCTCTCAGGGTTGTCTAGTCCAGCCCCCTGCTTCAGGCAACGGTCTTGGTTTGCAGGAGCGCAGAGTTGGCGGGGAACTCTGGGGGTCATCCAGTCCAACCCCTTGCCTCATGCTGAGGCAGGCTGCTGTGCACCAGCTCGGAAGGTCTCCAGGGAAATCTGAGGGGACTTACAGCCATGGGGAACAATGGCATCTTCGACAGCAGATGGTGAGCACTGTCCACTGGCCTGGCTGCTGGTCCCTGGCTCAGGTGGGTAGGAAGGCACCCACCCCATGGGTGGGGAATGGAGCACCCAGTGGCCCTCAGCTGGCCACTGGTGTCTGGTGGCCACTGGCCAGGGCTACACCGTTGTCTTCACCAGGCAATACATGCCCATCAGACAGGCAGTGGGTGCCAGCATTGGGGGAACGGGGGTGCCATGTACTCTGGGTCTTGGGGCATCATTGGATGCCACTGGTGGGCCTCAGCCAGTGGCATTGTGATGCATGATGGGCCCTACAAGGGCCAGTTTACAGGGGGCACCAACCCAAAGGCTACTCCAGGGGAGAATATCATTGCAAAAGGGGAGGTGGCTCCCTGGTGGCCGGGTCAACCTGCAGCAGTGGCCGGACATCACCTGTTGGCTTCAAGCAAGACACGCCTTCTGCAAATGGTGTCAGAGTCATCACCTGGTCTTGTTTTGCAGGGCGGCCAATCCAAGGTTATTTGAAGTTAATGGGCCAGCCTGGCTTGGAGGGGTGTGTGTCTCATTACAGGTCCAGTATGGAAGTGCTGTTGGTGTGGATGGGCGAGCAATGCCAAGAGCTTCCCAGGGCTTGAGCTGGAATGTGCTTGGCACAGGAAGTGGCTGCTTAGGACCACACAAGGTATGCAAGGTGCTGCACCCTAGAAGCCGGTGGAGATCTTTGGCCAAGGAAATGAAGTTAAGGCACCCACATAGTAAGGTACAATGCTCTAAGGGAGCATTCATCTGGTTATATAGTCTCAGTTATGATAGACTGCAGGTGTGTCAACAACTGGTAGATCACTCTGATGCAGGTGCCTCTTCATCCCATTCAGGAATTCCCTAGCTTCATATTTATGCCAGCGTTATTTGGCTCCCCATCACGTGATGCCAATGCTGTTTCCAGCTGGAGGGAGCAGGGGCAGACTACATATTAAGTTCTGCAGGTCAATCCCTCATACCTCTTCACTTCTATGCATCTGATCTGTTTGGATGGCCTCATTGATCATCTGAGCTTTGCGTTGCAGCCCAGGTCTGCAGATATATGAGATACTGTCTGACCAGGCCAGCCTTGTGGGAGGAGGTGGCTGCAAACCTGTCACCTGTCCTCACCAACTCCCCACATAGCGTGGGGGCCTGGGGTTGCTCAGATTCCAGTTCTAGGAGTGATGGGGCCTCTTTTGACTAGAGAGACCAATTTTGTCCTTCAGGGAGGTTGCTTAAATTATGTCTGGGGCTGGGACAAACAAGTGGTTTAGGGAGAAGTGTCACATGGCCAGCATGAGTTCAGGGAGCTGTCTTGGGACTGCATAGACTCCAACCTGGGAAAGTGGCATGGGCCCCATCTGCCTGTGCATTGTAGACTAAGCATATTGCAGGTTCAGGAGGATGTTTCATGGCTGGGCTACTAGCAGATCCAGTCAGGTCTCAATATGCTGGCATATGGGGTTACCCCGGTATGACATCCGTGGATCAGAAGGTGTATGTACATTAGTGGTGGTTCACAATGTCACCACGGACTGCAACCTGTAGGACTTAGGGAACCAAAGGTGGGCTGGGCTTCAGTGCTCAAGAGGAACATGTGCAGGGCTTTGGCAAGGTATGCAGTAGATGCAGAGCAGGGCATTGGCCAAGGGAGGTCTGCCCAGGTTGGGTGGCACAGTACTAAGGGCTTTGCCAGGGCATGCAGTACAATGTTTTCCCACAGATCACAACCTGTAGGGCCTAGAGCCCAATAGGGTTCTGGTACTTGGTGCTCAGGGGAAACATCTCTAGGGCTCCTGCAGGATATGCAGTATGCAGAGCGGGGTATTGGCTGAGAGCGGCTGGCCCAGGGTGAGCATGGGGCGAGGGTGCTCATGTAACTCTTTTCCAGTAACAACCTTTTGGTTTCCTTCAGAGCGGCAGTCAACGGGGGTGCCTGATGCTGGTTACAGAGAATGGCACCATGCGGCAGATGGAATGGCATGCTATAAGACCTGGAAGTGATCCACTTGGGGGTCTGAAGGCATCACCTGGCTCGGACATTGTTTGGATGCAGCTGCCTTCCTGGACATTGCTGCGATGGCAGACTTCCTGTTCAAGCGTGACAGTGGGAGTCCGTATTCCTCAAAGCATTGGCTGACCATCATGGGACGTTGGCTTAGCTATAGTTGTGAACGTTGAGCTGAGCACCAGGAAACATTGTTGCAGTAATTGCCATATGACACTTTGCCAGCATTGGCAGGGGCAATGGTGTTGGGCCCTGGTAACTTCAAGGGACAGTTATGGTCTGGTCTGAGTGGCTAGGATGCCATGTTGCTAAAAGCTATGTCTCACAAGAAGCCCCACTGGACACAGTGGACAATCACCAAGGAATGGTCCCTGGTGGCGAATGACCCTTTCACCTGTCGCGCAGAGTTCTGTGATCTCAGGTGGAGCTAAAGCCTGGGTATCTAGCTGTATTGGGATGTGTATTACTCATTGGGGGCCCCATGGTATGGCATTTGCAGTTCTGGGCCCTTTATAAGAGTGATGGGGTGCACTTGGGGTGCACTTGTTGGAGTGGGGCATGGACATCTGGCTCCATGGGATCCAACATGTTATTTTGAATTGGCTGCAAAATTGAGCGGTGGCGGGAGCTCGAAGAGGTATATACCTATTCGGGCTCAGTGGCGGAAGTGGAGCATGGGAAGGATCAGTTTTGGGGAGGCCAAGCTTGCGCGCTGTCCTCCCCTAGATTTGGGGGGCCCTTTAAAGGGCTGTGTGGATGCAGAGCCTGATTGAAGGCTAGCATTTCCGGGGGGCAGGAGAACCCAACAGAGGCTGGTGCCCAGAGGGGTCACTCCATGGTGCCTCCCCCCCTGTTTCAGCCTGCCATTATGTCCGGGTTTTGGGGCTGGATAGCCAAGGCAACCCGTTGAGGGGCAGGCTGTGGTGGGCTTCCTTGTGGTAGGGTAACCACAAGATGGCATGATTCTCCTCCCATGCTTGCCACGCTCAATGTTGAATAAAGGCTGTGGCCAAATATTTTATGCCAAAATTATGGTTGTCAGTGTCCTCATTAGGTGGTCAATATCCCCCTGCAAGGCAAAAAGCCCACAAGACTTATCTAAGGGGGCCATTGCTGCTGCGGGGGAGGAACACCGACAGGGACCTGGCTGGTTGGAGAGATTGCCCAGCCCTGGCATTCTCTGAGCAGTATGTGTGTTGGCATGGCAACAGGGTGTGTGGCTGAACTGGGCGTCAGTTAAACGGATGGCCTGATATTCTTTGGCCTCTTTCCCCCCTTCAGGGCGCCCAAAGACGCAAAACCCACCCTCCCTCCCTGTTTATGAATTGTTTGACTTTTTGTTAGAAGTTGGGTTATATTATTGATTAATTGTCACAGCCTGCGGAAGTGGAGCATGGGAAGGATCAGTTTTGGGGAGGCCAAGCTTGCGCGCTGTCCTCCCCTAGATTTGGGGGGCCCTTTAAAGGGCTGTGTGGATGCAGAGCCTGATTGAAGGCTAGCATTTCCGGGGGGCAGGAGAACCCAACAGAGGCTGGTGCCCAGAGGGGTCACTCCATGGTGCCTCCCCCCCTGTTTCAGCCTGCCATTATGTCCGGGTTTTGGGGCTGGATAGCCAAGGCAACCCGTTGAGGGGCAGGCTGTGGTGGGCTTCCTTGTGGTAGGGTAACCACAAGATGGCATGATTCTCCTCCCATGCTTGCCACGCTCAATGTTGAATAAAGGCTGTGGCCAAATATTTTATGCCAAAATTATGGTTGTCAGTGTCCTCATTAGGTGGTCAATATCCCCCTGCAAGGCAATGGCTGACTTGGAGAGTGACTGTTCTGATTCAGTATAAGGCAGCTTCACATGTGCAAACCTTTCAGTCTAGCGATGCCAACCCATCCCATTATTATCCTCGAAGCTCTACTGAAAATAATGTTTTTCCACTATCATTCTTGAGATTGGAGAAGGTCCATATTAGATTAACTGCAATTGAGATCATATTGTATGTAGTCAGCTATTAAACCTCAGTTTAGTAGCACATTAATTGGGGTATCTCTGGGGTTGCCAGGTCCCTAGCATCCCAAACCCTAAGAGTCTAAGAGTGCATTATACTTCCCCTGTGGGTATCTCCCAACCCCATGCTTTCAAGGCAATGCCAGGGCCCGGTTCTGATTGGGACCATGATGTTTAGGGAAAGGGGCCTTAGATGTTCTCCCATGCCATTTTTTCAACCTGAAACAGTGTCAGAAAACTTTTGTGTCCCTCTTGTGATGCTTACTGTGTTCTTATAGGGTGGGCAAAACAGTGCCTCTCCAGACTGTTTCAGGTTAGGAAAATGATGATGTCCCTGCATGCTGTGATCCCAGTTTGAATCAGCCCCATGCATACCTAGGAATTCCAGAACACATTTCTCAGTCTCAGTCCAAACTGAGGATGTTCCCAGGCAAAGTGCAGTATGGGAGAGTGCAGTATTAATGGACTTGAGCATGAAATTGGGGTCACTGTGGGTAGGCAGGTAGTTATGAGTTCTTTAATTGTGCAGGGGATTGGACTAGATGACCCTGGAGGTTCCTTCCAACTCTATGATTCTTCTATGATTTTAACAACATATTATTAGATATCAGCCTAAATAAAAATATTCATCACCATCACCATTAGTTAGATATCCAGATCTGAACTCAGATTTGTAAGTCCACCCAAACAGTGAGTCTTAAGTCTTTAGGGAGGAATGTGCAGCCTCATCCGGAGCCAGTTGAATATCACCATCAAATCAGTTGAATCCTCCCACCCAACAATATGTGCACTTTTCCTGGGCTACATTTGCTTGCTTGCTTGCTTGTATGGAACATGCTTGAGGCAGTTCACAGCTACAAGAAGGCAATAAAACTGATCAATGAAAGTGACAGTCCACTCAAAACTGGTCATGCCAGGACATAAAAACAGCATGAAACAAACTGTTTAAAATGATACTGATAAAACAGTTGGGTTCAGGCCAGACCATGAAACAGCTAAAAAAGATAAAATCACTTAGTTAAAAGCCTGGCACCTAAAGGAAAGTATTGTAGGTGCTGGGTCAACCTCCAAGGGAAAGGCATTCCAAAGGCGAGGTGCTACGTGTAGAAAAAGCCTTATTTCTAGTTGCCACCTGCTCTATCTCTGAAGACCCAGGGCACAGAGAGCAGGGCTGGGAGGGCAGTTCTTGACCGGCAGGCTAAAAAGTACAGGACACACTGCCTTCAGTCTGAAAACACTGTGGATAAGGGACACTTTGGGAGTAACTAATGGTATAAAGTATCGTGGAGTCAATAATTGGGGGAGATAGGTGGATACTGCAGTTGGCAGCCAACTTTGTTGTAACTTGGAAATTGATAAACAGCAAAAGGTACAGACACACTACAAATAGAAAACCTAAAGGGAGGCCATTGATACAAAACAATTGAGAATGATCAGTTTCCTGCAAAATTCATTTTCTCAATTTGCTGTTTTAAAAAATGATCAAGAATTCTTTTTGGGCAGCGGACTCTAGATTTACTGTGCAGCCAACCAAAGAAACTCAGACATCGTAACCTCAAGAGTCAAGGAACACTCAAACACAAGGGAGGGGGTGTTTTGTTAGTCCAACATCAGTGACAGTTGGAATCTACACATTTCTTTTATGTTGGCCCAACAATATGAAAGCTCTTTATTTCATGTCTGATTAGTTTTCTAGAACAAATATTGCCACAGCCTTTCAGACTATCATCTACTACATTCATGGGGCTAGAAATTAAAGTGGAAATGTTTGGCAACACTGAATCCCTAATTTTTGCTCCCAATGAGATTTTCCACTTCCTTTCTTCCAGGAACTGTGTACCCAAAACATACAAATGCAGAGTATGAAAGAGGGAGCAGAAACTGGTTATCTATGGGGCTTTTCCCCTGAAATCTGAACCTCTTTTTCTAGTGGACTTGATTCTCCTTGGTGTGTGTGTGTGTGTTTGCATTCATACCAGCTGCCTAACACATTTGATATTTTGCTAATCTGGAGGTTTAGGGGGAAATAAGAGGATTTTTTACCATACTGGGTTGGTTACTCACAGAGTTACTTCAGTATATACCTATTACTCTGATTTAGACTGGAATAACTCTAATTAGTAGAATTGCTAACAAATAAACACTAAAACTCCGTTAGCTGTTGTGGCAAGAGAGAGTTTTCTTTGTATACTGAAACCTCAGATTACTTGTGTCATGTTTGCATAGCTGAACTTGTGTCAACATTGCCACTGAACTCTTTCAGTCTGAGGAATTTGTAACTTGGAAACAAATTTTGCACTTGATTGAAAGCTGCCGTACACAATGGTTGTTGCTTGAGACTACATTTTATTTTATTATTGGAGTTGTTAGATGCAGCAAAGGGTGTGGCAACTGGTATAACTCCACTGAGACTCTGAATGTTTTGCAGCCCTGTTATCTTTTCTGAAATTAGAGAATCTTCCAAAAACAAGCACCCAGATAGAGGACAAGGCCAGCATGGATGATTTCTCACAATTTATGTTAGTATAAACGGTAATCTCAATCTCACGTTTTGACAGTCTGATGAAACCTTTGCAGGTGTCTTGCATCTCTATGAATTTGTGCCATAGTTGCTGGCAGTCCTCCCAAGAGTGATTCTTTCCATCTGTTTTCTTGATTCCTGCACTGTGAGCTGTTTTGTAGCATAATCTTATTGCTTCAGATAAACCTGTATTGGAAATATGTATACATTCTACTGTGGGATGTATGAATTAGGATAAAGTTAGATTAGTGTCAAATTTATGTTCAGCAGTCTTAATTTTAAAAGACTGAACATGTCAAACTATTCCCAAGGGCAGAATTATTGTGTGTAACCACCATGAATGGACTAAAATTTTCACTGTACTGTGATTCATATGATCTGTGTTTGCCCCTTGTAGGAAGGGGGTGCAATCCAGATTGTGGGTAGGTACAAATGCTCTTGTGCAATCATGTACTGGGTTCCAGGGGATTTTCTTTTAATCATTTTAATAATAATGAGTTTTGTATTAGCTGAGAGATAACACAGTAGCTGAAAGTGAAGGACCATCTTTTCAAAAATTGCATACATGTCCCTTCCTACTCATGGGAAACAAAAATTTCCTGTCTGTACATGTCTTACCTTGTAACATCTATGTTATTTCAAAGTTAATGCTAACAGCCATGTAACATGTGCACCTTCACTGCCATTATAAAATTATAGCCTTGCTTGTTTGATACCTTTAGAAATCACGAAGAAGGAACAGTGATTCATGGCTGCACTATCATGCATGGAGTTGGTTTGCTTTATTCTGTCCAAATATGATGCTACTCCTCTGGGCACTGAGGAAACATGACAAACAGTTTACATATTTCATACACTAGAGATTAGAAACTGCTTGGAGCTGGAGCCTGTTAGTCACTGTGGACAGTTAGGCAGAAGAAAATCAACGAAATTGCCTGGTTGGCTACCCTGAACCTTGTTTCCTGTCTGGTTACTTTGCTTTGTTCTTAATCTCAGGGGAGGAAGTGGGATATGGTCAGAAAGGAGACTTTTAGCATCTTATCAGCCATGTGTGAATCACTTAGGTGGAAAAAGCTGCTTGGTGATGCACCAGATCCCTGAAGTATGATGTGAAAAGGTTTCTGGAATTAATAATAAGACCAGGCAAACAGAATAGGTTTTCCTTTTATGAGACAAATTCCTTCAGGATCTCTGCCAAGTTACTCTTATTTCAGTTCTGACTTCACACTTATACATGATAAGCCGTGTTGTGTAGTCTGACAATGTCTCTAAGCCTTTTTGCATCTTTTCTTTTGTGCAAGTCAAATGTGAAAGGTGGGAGACAATGTGAAAGGTGGGAGACAGAAGGGTTTTTGCTTTCTCCCTTCTCCTCTCTGGTACTCCCTGTCTCTTTATCAGTGCAGCTGATCCTGGCATTTTCACTATGCAGCAACTCTAAAGAATTTGGGCTCACCTTTGCCGCATGGCTGCTGCGCTGTGTCATCAAACATAATTCAGTGGTGTAGTGGGTAAGAGTGGTGGATTCTTAAAAATAACATCAGAATAATCTTAATGCTGGGCTTATCCTCGGTACAATAGCCAACAGATATCACCTTAATAGTAGCATGTGATAACAAACTAACACTAAAAAAGGACAGGATAGTATTAAAACAAGCAATCAGTATCATTACTGCAGCCCAGAAGCTAATTTTCAAGAATGCTGACCTACTACCACTTCCATATGCAATTGGAAATCTACTCCCCACCCCCCATCCAGTTAAAAGGAACTCAGGTAACAGGGAAGGAAAATTCCTCCCTGTTAGGGCCTTATTACACATTATACCTTTCATGGGTGTGTCGGGGGGGGGGGGTTTGACACGTGCGGCCTGAGAATTCTGTGCTTGTCTGGCATGCCTGACTGTGATTCTGATCAGTACTGTGATGTGAGGAGAGAGCTTTAACACTCCCCAGCCTTCCAAACCTTCTATTTACCCTTTTGGGGAAACTTAATGAGTACAGGTTGGGGCTTCATAGTTTCCCTAGTTGGGTCACTAGCAGCATCCTGTAGTGCTGTCCCAATCTGCATTGGTCCCATCTGTGCTTAGCATAGAATTCTTAGACCACATTTGTTGACCATGGAGATTTCTGAATTGTGGGTTGTATTCACCTTTGAGATGGGCCATAGCTAAGTGGTATTTAGGTTATGTAGTTGGCATCTCCTATCAAAATGTTGTCAGGTTAATCCATATGTAGCGTGAAGCTGGTAGTTTTAAAAAGCACACTATTCCTATTCGATAACATGGGGGTGGTGCAGAAACTAGGCTTATCTGACTGCATAAGCAATCCATTAATTTTTATGGATCCCAGTGAAGCAATTAATGATTAGTTGCCCTCTTTTGGTTTAAAGAGTGGCTCCTTGGTTAAGCCAGGAATGTTAGGGACTGAGACAGGACAACACCTTTAGCATTAGGGTTTGAGGCAGGCAGAACTTGGAAGCTCTTGGGCAGTTCAGTTAAAAACAACAACACAACTATAACAGTTTCCATATCTCAGTACTAACTATGTGTTAGCATGCCATTTTAATAACTGTATCAGTAGAATAATGGCTGAACAGTATTCTGTTTGGCTCCCCTTTCCTGTCTCAAAGCCCACTTCCCAAGGATAGTTGCAAAACAATATTATGCCAGTTGCATCCCAAAGCAATTCCTACTCAGGAATTGTGTGTGTGTGTGTGAGTGAGGATCCCAGCCAATAGGTAATTGTCCATGCCATTTGTAGGATGCTTTTTGACTTGACTGAAATGGCAGCAGAAGTCAATTAATTGGATAAATTGCCATTTCAATCGAGAGCTGATAGCAGGTATTTTGATTCTTTATTGTCAATTTGGCCTTCTGTGGAAGTTGTTTTCCTACTATTGTACCTTCCATTCAGTTTAGTGGGTTTTATATTCTCACATTAAATATCCAGACATGATGCTTTAAAACAATTCTGAATCTTCTTTTCTTTCTCACTCCTGACTCCCATTTTCCAATTAATATTATCTTTCAAAATGTAGACTCTAGTGGAAAGCAAAGGTGCAGTATGTGGTAGCCAAAATTTCACTGCTAGTATTTACACAGAAAATAATAAGATTTGATGGTTTCCTACCACTGACTTCTTCTTACCAATAATCTCAGCATTTGCCAAGATACCAAATACTTTAAACTCATTTCCTGAAGTGGAGCTTTTGCCTAGTTTCTGGCATGCCTACCTTGTTCCTCACTCTTGGCAGAGTAGAACTATTTACAGTTTGGACAATCATCTGATTATTGTTTTGCACCTGACCAGGTAAGTGCTGCCAAAAGTTTGATAAGTGATTTATTAATTATTATTATTTTCCTGCTACAAAGTCTAATGTGTTTTGTTTGTGAGTGAGCACTGCAAAAAAAAAAAGAGCTACAGAGCACTTGTCTGATAGTGGCTTGCTGCAACATTAACTTGTAGACACAGCCATTTCAGTTCATTGAAAATGGGCTTAGAAGTTTAAAATGGCAGCTTAAAGGGATGAAAAATGTTGGCTTCTGAAGATATAACATATTACTGTGATTAGTGGGAAAATTGGGAAGAGCCTTTTTCATGGGAACATCTAATAAACCCTGTATCAGTAAGGTTATCTTTTGCACTACCTCAAGAAAAAGTAAAAAGCAGACAGCAAGATACCAGAATAGTGGTTGTTTCCCACTTTAAAAAATTCATTCTCTCTGACTGCTTTCCTAACTGATAGTGAAGAAGAGTTTCTAGTTTTTCTCTGTTTAAGGACTTAAATGCTGGCAGGCAACAACATAAAACTGAATCTACAGTGATTTTGTGGGGTTCTTTTGGTTGGGTCATATGGCTTTTAATAAGATATAAACTATCATTTTGTCATTGGACATATTATTGTGGGTTAGTTACAGTTCTGACTATGTTAGCCGTGCTGTAAATGGTCATAAATGAACTTACTAAGCTAACTGATTGCTATGAGTCAGAGGAAGGCATTTGATTGAGCAAACAGCTGAAAATCCAAGCCAAGAACTGCAGAGATAAGTTGCTCAGGAAAAAACTCCTCCTTCAGGTTCATCAAACAGGAATTGGGATTTAAAAAACAAAACAAGATGTTATGATTTTTTAAACAAGATCTCATGATTTGTGCTTGGATCACATGCTTATTTCCAAACATCCCCCAATCAACTTAAACTTGATAAAACACAATAAAAAGCACAATAAAAATATTTACAAATATTTTATATATTTGTTTTAAATAACACCCAAGGTAGTTCAGTTCTTGACAGTTAAAACAATAAAGCTGTTATATTACTGTGAATGGGCAAGAGGGCATGAAAAATTATCTTAAAATGTATAATTTTCCCTTAGAGATTCCTTGGGTCATTGTAGTACCTTCATGAGAAAATTCAACAGGAAGAAGATCCATATCAACTATGAGAAGTTAATGTTATGGTCCTAATTGGTTTTGAAGTCAAGCCAGATATACTTAAAACAGATTTGTCTCTGAAACGTGTTATATTGTTTTTTGTTTTTGTGTTTGAAGCACTCCTGGGCTGATCCATGGTGTCTTCTATTTTTGGACAGTGGCATTGTTTTGACTTTGTTGATTTGTTTATTTACTACATCAGATGGGTGTTGTAATTCCAAAAACGTCTGTTGTAGATCCTGCAAGTGTGAATCTCACCCAGAGAGATTGGAACAGATGTAGCTGTAGCATAGAGTTTGGCTGTAGTCAGTGGATGTTTGGGTGTTTTCAGGATGATATGTGCATATACTGGGCTGTCACCAAACATATCTGCATGCCTCCGATCATCAGGACCTTTCTTTGCATGAGAACCAAGATTCATACCAGCCAGTGAGAAATGAACTAAGAAGAGTCCATGTCTTGATTCGGGAAGCTCCCTGTGTTCATATATTCAGACTTGCTTTGTATGAGTATATTGCATTTTTGTTCTTTTAAAAATGTATTTGAGATTTCACAGCTTGCAAATTATGATAAGTAATGAACAGCAAAATGATTTAAAGGCAAAATGTTCACAAATCATAAACTAGATTAAAATTGAGGTCCTCTAGTTGCTACTTTTTGGTTGCTCTGCTGGTTAAGGTAGTCCACTTGGCATCTACCTTAAGCAGGGGGACAACCAAGAGGTGGCAACCAGGGAACTCTCATCTTAGTCGGTTGTGATATTTTGTGATATGCATTTGGCACCTACCTGAGCCATATCCTTTTCAGCAGTAGTTTGCACCTTGTGAAATGAGCAGGTGAGAGAATCAGCATGCTTAGATATTTTTAGAAATGCTATAAGAGTGTTTTATATGCTAGGGTTTTTAATGGGGTTTGAGCTGCAAGGGTTTTCTTAGGGGCTGGTCTAGGATTTTATTATGCTTGTTTTTTAATTTGGAACTGTAAGCTGCTTTGGAACACTCGAGAAAGGAGGAGTATAACTATTTTAATAATAAACAAAATAGATAAAATAAGCAAATGACAATCCTGACTACTTTTGACAACATTGAACTTTGTTCAGCTAAATGGAAGGGTACTAGCTGCTGTGACCAGAGGAAACTGATCCTCATTGCTGATAGGGATGAGAGAGATGTCTGTTGTTTTATTCTTTCTAGTTATAGTGCTTCTGGTGTCACTTCCTACTCTAAACTGCATCAATATTCAGTGGTGCTTATGACGAGAGTTTTTAAATGTTTTTATGTGTCTGTTGTGCAATAGTATAACTGACTTGGCTGCGGTTTCCTCAAAGACTATATATCAACCTCTTACTTGGATTGCCAGGATGAAGAGCAGCACAGAGACTTTAAAATTCCATAGCCTTTGTGAAGAAAAAGAATGACATTTGCCTGTAGGGTTGCAAGATCCAGATTGGGAAACACCTTGAGACTTAGGGGTATGGAGCTGATAAGGACAAGGATCTCAGTGGGGTACAATGCCATAAAATCTACCCCCCCCAAAACCTTCATTGTCTTTGTTGTCTGGAAAGGAGCTTTCAGAAGTCCTACCTAGAGGCTGGCAGCCCTATTTGTCTGTCAAATAATTATAAATGAACCACACTGTGGTAATTTTGGATTATCACTAGGATAATGTGCTGTAATTCTCAATCAACTGAGAGTATTGGATTTAGAAATGCTGTAGGAAAAATCCTGTAGAAGTCCTAGTTAAAGAAATGAGAACTAGAAATTACTGTAGAGCCACAACTACTGTTTTGTAGATTCCATTGCCCTTAGAGGAAATCTTCCTGATTACTTCTGTTCTCTGGAATAAGAAACTGCTAATTTATTTATCTGTCTAGCAAACGGTGGACTTTAGAGAAATAACACAGCTGTTTGTTAGTTATACATACATTTTCAAAGCATTGTGTAGGGTACTTATTGAAACAATTAGTCTTTACAATGGCCAAATGAAGCAGGAGAATCAGTATTATTAGTTCCATTTTGGAGCTGCTAATCTTTTGGAGAAGAGCCTGAAACTAGTTGAGCTGATCAATTTTCTCTTCTATATTTGTTAGAAAAAGTCTATGAATTCAATGCTGAACTAATTCACCTCTGTTTTCTACTATGCTGAAAATCCCACTGAAGCCATTGGAAATGTAAGATATGAGATGAGACTAAGTAGGAGATCAAACTTTAGCACCAGAGATATCTGGTACAATCCACTGCACCATGACATTATGCTGTGACCATGTGCAGAATTAGTTCTCCTGCTTCAGGAGACAAGTCCCTCTCAAGATTGCTACCTAACCAGTTTTAAAACCAGCTTGATGTTGTACACTTGGTTCCTGTCCTATTATTTATCTTGCTCTTGGTGTTATTAATAGGTGGTTTTCAAATGTACAGCCATTTCTACATAGAATATACAAATGCTCACTTGTTTGTCTCTCATTCACTCCAGACTGAGGTTCAGCTACTGGAGCACCTTCTCTGTAACTTTAATTTAGCTATTGATCCTGGGTCCTCTCCGGATCCAAGTTAATTAAGTCAGCTTATCTGAAGTTGAGGAGTATACTGTCTTTTGGGTCTGCAGAGGAATACTTTTCTAAAGCAGTTTTTCCTGTCTAGTGCACTACTGAATGGCCAGAAGTTTCACTCCGTGCTGAGATGTTCCCAAAACAAATGGCTGAAGAGTTCCACAGCAGTACATTGTTCTGAAGAACACCCACTCACCACTCCTATCTGCACCTTGTGCTATTTAGGGCAGAGCCATCCTGACTAGGATGCTTGCTAGGATTCATCCTATATGAAGTCATTAGAGAAGAACATCTATGTTCAGTCTGATAAGACAGGCACCCCTAGTATTTCTCCCAGATGTGCTGGGGGTGGGGTGAGGGTCTTTTCTGCCACTAGGTAAATTTTAGTAATTGTCTCATCCAAGGAAGGTGCTGAGATCATTTGTGTTGTGCTGAATCACATATTTGTCTAGAATAAGTAACCTTAAAAGGACCAGTCCCATAGCACACATGACTGTTTCACAAGGCATGAGTTGGCTGCCATACTCAAAGGTACCTAACCAATGGGTACAGGTCATCTGGTCTTTACCAGGCCCAAAGTAAATGTTATATAGGAGATCTGTGTTCACATTCCCTGGCATTTGTTTAGCAAACCAGGGCCCCCGATTCAGATCAGAGTTGCAGTGTTGTGGGAGGGATGCTTTAATCATTTTGTTTATACTGTGTCCCTAATAAAAATAAGTCCCTCTTCTGGGTTGATACCATCCATGCCAGTGAAAAAAGACAGCCCTGATCCTTCATGCCTGAAGACAGTGGAGTTTCCTAACTGATTAGCTTCTGCACCATACAGTTTGTGAATATAGAACACCTAAGTTCGGTTCATATTATAGTGAAAAAAGTTGTTCACGAAGAATGAAGGAATGATCCTTGCAAAATGTTCTTTGGGTCAAATCAGTTAAATTAGGATTTGGCTTACTCTCCACCGTGTCATTGGAATTGTTTTACCCTGGGTGAACAATCAATTTAATGTTCCTTTATTACAAGTTCAGTACCTGTGGTAACACAGAACTGCATCTATAGTGAGGGGCTTTCCGCACAAGGACCAATTTTGCTGAATGTTTTCAGTATGCAGAAACGCTATATTTAATAGTGAAATTTCATTATTCCATATACCTTTAATTCTAGCGGAATATTGATGTCCCAGTAGCGATCTATTCATTCCCCCCGTTTCCGGTCTCGCTGGAATCGCAACAAAGGAAGCTATATTTTTCCATGCTTCTTCCCGCCCCTGGCCATCAATCCAACAGAACAGCCAATGAACTGTTGTGTTCGTGCTCCCGAAAAGCCCCTTTCCCTTTCAGAACTGTTTTTTAAAACCTGAAAACACCAGTAGCAACAAATATTCGCTCATTCATTGTCTCAGAATGACCTTTTTTACTGGCGTAGGAACTGGTGCTTAATCGTTTACACGCTCTTCAATTAAAAAAATAGTCCCCCCCATGGGCGCGATTTGTGGCTGAAATTATGGGCAGTGTCGAACAGAGGACTGTATTGTGCTCAGAAACTTTAAAGACACTTGCAGTAGGGAGCTTTGTTTACTGTTAAGCACTTCTGTGGAGGGACTTTAGTCGGAGAAGCCTCGCTCATTCGTTGCTTTCACCGGTCTAAGGGGAAAAAATGGCGATCGTGTCTCTGGAAGCTCGGGGGTGAGAGCGAGGGAGGGACATTCTTTCTACCGCTACATTGAGAACGCACATGTGTTTTTCTGATGTGTTGCAGTCTAGCGGGGTTTATTTAGGGGGAATCCACTTTTCTGGATTTCCCGAAAAGCGCTACAATGAAGCGATTTTTCTGGGAGTGTTGCAGGAGTATTGCAGATTGTGTACGACATCATGCGGAACGTTGAATTAATAGCATTTACCAAAGGTAAGACTTCTGCTACATTTAAGACGTGCAGAATAGCCCTGATTCTTTCCTGTCTAGGCTGTAATTCTTGAGAATCTGGACATTTTGCTCTGAGCACCCGCCTTCCCTAGATCCATCCCATCACCGTTTCCCCTCTGGCATTTCATTCAATTTCTGTAAAATCATTCTCAGTTCACTTCATATTTAGGTTATATGTTTGTTCCATTCTTTGTCTGTCAGATGTATAGAAAATCAATTTCCCGTTTTTACACTCCCCAAATAACTGTGATGTTTCTTTTGCTGCCTGCTGTACTAGTGTTATTGATTTCAGATTCAGTGAAATGTGGTTTTGGTATATTATCAGCATCTTTATAAATGTCAGTAGCCAGAAAATCCTATAATATGGTAGTCATTGGTACTCCTGTACTAACAAATGTATCCAAGAAGAAGAGTTAGTTTTTTGTAGTCTGTTTTTTAGTACCCAAAGGAGTCTTAAAGTAGCTTACAATTCCCTACCCTTCCTCTCTCCACAACAGATACCCTGTGAGGTAGGTGGGGTTGAAAGAGTTCTAAGATAACTGTAACTGGTTCAAGGTCACCCAGTGGCTGCATGTGGAGGAGTGGGGAATCTAACCCAGCTCTCCTGAATAGAGGCCACAGCTCTTAACCACTACACCATACTGGCTAAATTGTTCCGTCGTAAAGTCCAAAAACAGAAGACATGTAATAGGCTTTATTTAGACCACCAAAATAACACAACACATTTAAACAGTTTTAAAGTTATCAAGAACTTTTTATTAGGCCGGATATTAAAAAGTGAGAAAGGAATAAGCATAGGAACCTGAACTTAAGATAGTAAGCCAAAAACCATTTATAACCTTCTACCAATTGCTTGGAAAAGAGGAAGGTTTGACAGCATTCCCTATGCTGAATGACTCTGCTCTTGCCAACTCAGTTGAGTCAACAGCTCACAAGCTACTTCACTGTTCTAAACATTCATCAGAGCGCAAATTATAACTTACTCCATTACTGGGAACGAGACCTTTTTACTCGGATGTGCTGCTGATTCGTTTTCTTCTTGAAGATGAAGTCCCACAGATCTCTGTTGCTGGTGCTTTTTTTTTTTTTTTTGCAAAGTTTTTTAGCCTTAAAATGTTTTAAATATTTTTTTTACTTTTTAAATTCTCTGTTGGAAACACTTTTCCCTTTTGTTCTGACACTTATTATGCCATTAAAGGTATTTGAATTTGAATAGGTTTTATTTAGATCACCAAAATAACACAACAACAGTTTAAAAGTTATCCAGAAGTCTTTATTAAGCTGGATATTAAAAATAAGAAAGGAATAAGCATAGGAACCTGAACTTAAGCTATACTTATTAATGCTTAAGCCTGTTGTGTTGTCTTAAAGTGAATGGATAGAAATGGGAGAGGTAGGTACAGGATCTTTGCCATACTTTTAATCCCAATAATATTTCTTTCCATCTGTCTGCTCTCAGCAGATCAGCATAGCTATAGGATAACTATGGGAGCAGTGTAACAGAATCTTTCTTCATCCTCTGCATTCTTAGACACTATGGATGTGGAATCCCTGTATACCAACATCCCACACAAGGATGGATTACAAGCCATAAAGAATACAATTTCTAACATTACCACAGCTGGCTGAGCCACCAACTCTGCCATTTTGTTCTCATCCATACCCACTTCATATTTAGTGACAACTTGTTCCTTCTGATCAATGGTACAGCCATGAGCACCTCAGGATGCTAACATCTTCATGGCAGACTTGGAACAATGCTTCCTAAACTTCCACCCGCTCACATCTCTTTTATACTTGCAATTTTTCATCATATGAATAAATGGTAAAGAAGCACTGGACACTTTCCACCAGGCATACAATGACTTTCACCTCACCATCAACCTGTCAATAAACAGATCTATTCAGCTTGGAGAAAAGGAGGTTGAGAGGGGACATGATAGCCCTCTTTAAGTATTGGAAAGGTTGTCACTTGGAGGAGGGCAGGATGCTGTTTCCGTTGGCTGCAGAGGAGAGTAATGGGTTTAAACTACAAGTACAACGATATAGGCTAGATATCAGGAAAAAGTTTTTCACAGTCAGAGTAGTTCAGCAGTGGAATAGGCTGCCTAAGGAGGTGGTGAGCTCCCCCTCACTGGCAGTCTTCAAGCAAAGGTTGGATACACACTTTTCTTGGATGCTTTGGGCTGATCCTGTGTTGAGCAGGGGGTTGGACTAGATGGCCTGTATGGCCCCTTCCAACTCTATGATTCTAAGAAATACATTTTCTGAATACTACTGTAAAAATAAACAATGGATGTCTAGAAGCCACCTTATACCAAAAACCTATTGACAAACATACCTGCATGCCTCTAGCCACCATCCTAAACATACCAAGTAATCCATTGTACACAGCCAGGCTCTATGCTACAACCGCATGTGTTCCAATCCCACAGACAGAAATTCTCACCTGAGGGATTTACAAAACACCTTCTTGGAACTAAAGTACCCACCCAGTAAAGTCAAGAAACAGCTCTACAGAGCCAGAAGGATACAGAGAGAAAATGTAATGTAATTTAGAATCTAAATCTCTGGTCTTTGAACTGGAGAACAAACACAGCAGTCACTTTTGGGGATGCTTCCATACTGGGGTGGGACTAGCAATAAGTCTCTTTTAATTACTTCTTTTCACAACTGGGAAAATATCTGCCATTAATCACTAACTTTAACATTGTTATGCCCCCTATGTGTTTGTGAACAATAATTGAACCTAAAGGGTTGGTTTTGTTATTCTAGCAAGGAACTATCCAGTCTTCATTATCATGCTGCAAATTTGTTGTGACAGTGTTTACTAATTTACTACTAATTTATACTCTCCTTATATCTGTACTCTTATGATTCCTGTTCCATTGCCTGAGGAAGTGTGCATGCACATGAAAGCTAATGCCTTGAATACAACTTTGTTGGACTTAAAGGTCCCTTTGGACTCAAATTTTGTTCAGCGTTATGGACAGTTTTCATTGTTGCACTTAATATATCACTGTTGATAGAACTGAGATCATTCTTCTGCCTGCCATCTATTGGATTTGGTGAGATCAAATTTACAATACTTTCCTTGGTAAAGTTCAGTATGCTGTATGCAATAAGAATTACATAATATTTCCAAAGCAAATTACATGTTCGGGCTTTATATAATTAAAAGCAGAAAAGCAGATGTTCCATAAAATTCTAGTGTTTTTTAAATACACACACAAAGGAAGGTAAGTTAAAAAGTATTGCTACAAAATCATAGAAACCTTTATTAAACAAGAGTATCAAAATATAAAGCTATGGTTTCTCGACATATCCTCCATCAAGGTTTATGTGGTTCTGAAGGCAATATTTCCAGCTCTCTAACCTTTTCCTGAAGAATTCTGTTCTCTTCAATTTATACCATGTCAAAATGACAGTTTTAGCATCCTCAAGGGACTCAAACTATTCTTACCTTTAAAAGTTCTTTGAGTTTGGAGAACAAAAAGAAGTCTGAAGGGATAAGATCAAGGCAGTAAGGTGGGTGGGGTAAGGTTTCCCAACAAAATTCTCATAGTGTGTATGCAAGAAAATATTTTGCAAGCCATATGTTCATTTAAAAAGGCATCCTGTTAAGCAGAGATTCTGGCTGAAATGTGGAAGAGTTACTGTTGATGTTATGCATAATGTCCCTCCTTGCCCCTGTGGCAGCCATTTTTGTGTTGGTGCCCATCACTCTGTGTCAGAATTCCAGAGATGCTTGCAGTCTGAAAAAGGTCATTGATGTCTGCCATAGACCCATTATGCACGGGGGTTTTAGCGCACATTCGGGGTGGAATGGCGGCGACTAAAATCACGGATAACGCACGGAGCCGGCTGCAACCGGCTGCAGCTTTGGTGCATGCCGCCGAAAAAGCCGCGTCAGTGAAACGCGGAAGAAAGCGCAGCTTCCGGGTGAGCGGGGCGCAACCAGAAGCGGCGCCCGGATCGGCGCGTGCATAATCGGTTACTCTGGGTTTTGCCGCCGTCGCGCCCCGCCCCGTGCATAACCGGTATGCGTTGCGTCTTCCCCCTCCGCGTTTTCCACGTGACCCGAAATCGCCGTTTCGGCAGCCGTGCATAATGGGCCATACTGGCATTTTCCTTAAGGGTATGAATACAGGTAGTTATATAGCCTGGTTTGAGTTTAACAAAGCATATTGCATATACAGTTGAAGAATAATGGCACTGCTCCCGATTAAGGAGGGTAGTTTATTGCCAAGTAATGTGTGTGTAGAAATAGTTCTTAGAATTACAAGTCTTTTGAGCAAAATCCAAAGTATTGTGAATCTGTATCCCTCTAGGGTAGTAGCTTTTAGATCAAAATGTCTTTATATATGTAAAATAAAGTGATTTCTTTGTTAACATATTTAGTAACATTCATAGTTCTGATTCTCTCTTGAAAGGATTTAGGGCAGCATATGTGAGATTTTTGTTCCCATGTTTTTCAAACAGTTTTTCTGCCTAAGTGAAGTTTTTGTGTTCAATCTTTAAGCTATACACAGGGGATGAGCATTGCTGGAGCTGAATTTAAATCAACCAAAACAATCACAGCGCCATCCTAATCCTAGGGACTTCATGGACATAGAAAGGTGCAACTGTGTACAGGACTGATCAGGAATAAATGTTTTGTGAATCTTAGTCTTATAGCTTTAGGAGATTTACATAATACAAGAAAAGGGAGATTTTGTGAAGGAAAAATCAGTCCATCAGCTTTAGGGGATTTACATAATGTAAGAAGAAGGAGATCTGTGAACGAAAAAAATCAGTCCATAACTTTGTGATATTCAAATACCTGAAAATCTTGGGGATATATATGTTCTCTCTGGTCATATATATTTGCTCTCTGATCATTCGATCCAAAATGCAAGAAAGGAGAAAGCAAATTGAATGAGCCTGTCTTCAGACAAATGAACCTTTGTCTTAACAGGCAAAAGCATTGTGGAAATGTCAAATTCTTTATAAATGCCAAGCATTGGTTTACAGACATGTACAGTGGATGTATTTAGATGAGGAAAAGAGACTTTCAAAAGCCTTAAACGAGTATTAATGTAGTATCAATATACAGGCAAAATTAAAATGGTGTATACCACTTAATTTTGCTTGTATGTACACCATATAATAAGAGCCTCTTGTGGCGCAGAGTGGTAAGGCAGCCGCCTGAAAGCTTTGCCCATGAGGTTGGGAGTTCGATCCCAGCAGCCGGCTCAAGGTTGACTCAGCCTTCCATCCTTCCGAGGTCGGTAAAATGAGTACCCAGCTTGCTGCTGGGGGGTAAACGGTCATGACTGGGGAAGGCACTGGCAAACCACCCCGTATTGAGTCTGCCATGAAAACGCTGGAGGGCGTCACCCCAAGGGTCAGACATGACTCAGTGCTTGCACAGGGGATACCTTTACCTTTACCTTACACCATATAATAAATGTTTTATTTATTGTTATTTTGTTTGATGTAGCTTGACTGTCTTATCAGATGTTGGGTTGAGTTTTCCTCCATTTTTTGTTTGCTTTCATTCTTTCCACCAAGAACTGTTCCCATTGAGGCTAACAGAAATTGATTCAGTTTCGACGTTATTCTACTCACTCTCATTTTTTATCTGACCCTACCTCTAAGGAGCCTCTAACAATGAATATTTTTGTTTCCTCCATGTATCCTTCCTGTGATTCAGCTGAAGATCTTTCTGATAAAGGAACATCTTTCATCATGCTGAGAAATAATGACTGGGTCATGGTCCCCCCCTGCGGGCCTTGCGGAGTAACAATTTGAGCCTGGGTCTCCCCAGTCCTAGTATGAGATCATAACTACTACACCACATTAGCTATCATTTGTGGTGTTGCATGCAGCTACTAGCTAAAAGGCACTTTTTTCCTGATAATTCTCTTTCCTTTTAAACTTCAGAGTTTAACAGGAATATCTCCCTCTTCATGTGTAAAGAAAGCAAAAAGTAGGAGTATACAGGCGAGGGGAGTTGAATGCTACTGCCTTAGTTTGCTGCACAGTTGACCTCAGCATTTTTCTCCCAGCCAGCTAACTTACAGTTTTGAAACAAGGTTGGAAGAAAAATATTAAAATCAGCTGAGTGGAGTTTGCTAAAGTAGGGTACAGAGTTAAGCTTCTCCCATCTAAGTGCTCTAATTTTATTTAACCTCTTCCATATATACATAGTGCTTAGGGGTCCTGAGAAAGGGAGAAGCAGACATCCATGGCAATGTTGCTCTCTGTGTGGAAATATTATTGGCATAAAAAATAATGGTGCTTTCTCCTGCCAGTTAAAACTTGCTAATTTCCCATGCTGCTGAGGAATCTGCCATATTCCTAAGTGGTAGGGAAATAAATGATAGCAGAAAAGGGTGGGATAGGTAAGTAGTTAATTAATCAAATTATCTGAGAGTTTGTTGTCCTTAGTGTTAATTTTTAGAATTTTAATATGTAATTAATAAAATATCTATGTATTTTTAATATGTTGTAAACCACCTTGAGCCCAATGGGAGAGGGGCAGTCTATGGAAAGTGACGGGATAAAAATTGAATAAATAAATAATAGCGGAGTTGCAATAATTATCATTTTAATGAAGTTGTTTTAACTTACCTTAACCTCTATGAAAAGATGGAATATAAATGGAATTACAGACACATATACAAACACACTAGAATTAAAGCCTGTTGTAACTGAACGGTGTAAAAAATAGGAGAAACAGAGAGGTAGAAAGAACAGAGATAGAGAGAAAGAAAAAGAAAAATAGTGATAGAAATAAAGAGATAAAGGAGAGAGAGGGATTGAAAGAGAAAGACAGAGAGAGATAGGAGAGATGTAGAAAAAGATAGGAAAGAAAGAGAGAGAGGAGAGAGACTTGGCGGGCACCGAAAGCACCTGGCAAGCTTTGGAGATGCCGCAGTAGGCAGCCCCACCACCCGCACTCACTGGGCTGGGAGGGCTGCCTGTCGTGGCATCTTCCAGGCTCGGTGGGCCTTTTCAGGGCAGGTCCCTGAAAAGCCCAACAAGGCGTGCAGAGGCCATGGCAGACCTTTATGGCCCACTGTACACCTTCCAAACATCACAGCTTCCTCGAGAATGTGTCCAGTCAGCTCTGCAAAAAATCTGGAACAATTCATAACTGTCAAGCATGCGGAATACTCAGCTTAGAGAATCTGAATGAATAACTTCATATTTTGTATAATGTGGGATGAAAATTTCCTGCATAAAAGACCATAGATTTGAAATGTCATGACTTTTTTCATAAAATTGCCTTTTTGTCCTTGTTCTCTTATATGCTGTAGAATAGCGATCCCCAACCTGTGGGCTGCAGACCACATGTGGTCCGTCGACTAATTGGAGGTGGGCCGCAAAGGACGCCTTCTCCTCCCCCCCCCTGGCCCTTTACTTCATCCCCCCCGGCCCTTTACAACACACTTCGGGTGTCATTGTCTCCCATCACTCCCAGATGGGACTATCTCATTGCAGAGAAACAAACTCAGGGTTCCCATTGATTTGTCATTGTCACGAGTTAAAATTTCCATGAAAATAAAATGTTCCATATGTTCATTGTTGTGGCGTGTCTGTATCTTATTTTGAAGGGATGTTTAAACATTATCATAGCAATCAGAGAGCGTTAGGGCAGTGGTTGAGAGTAGGGGAGTAAACTACCCCCCCCACCTGGCCTCAGTAAAATTGTCAAGCGTTGAGTGGTCCCCGGTGATGAAAAGGTTGGGGACTACTGCTGTAGAAGATCCTCCCACACACACACACACACACACTTCAGGACATTATTTATAAATGGTATCACAAAGAAAAGGCTGGAGAGTTAAGGAAATAGTTCCTGTTGAAGTATTTAATGAAGGCTAAGCATGTCTTCCCACTGATACGCAGAAAGGGTAGATATAGTAGAAGAGTTATTAAGGGTAACTTGGAGGTACTGCTCAAAGGCTAGACCTGTGATTTCCACACTGTATATGGTGCCAGACCGATTCTATGAAAGAAGAAAATTAAATAATAAAGCAATATTATGAGCCTTAGTATCTTTATTATTATTTATTTATTTGGAATTTTATACTGTCCATTCTTTACGGCTCTGGGCGGTTTACATGGGATATTGCATAAATTTACATGGAATGTTATAACAATGTATAACATTATACTACCTACAGCAGTGGTCCGCAACCTTTCTTAGGCTGCGGACCGCTGTGCCGGGGTGCAGGGAGAGGGTGACCCGGGGCCCCGCGCGTGCACGGCAGCCCGGCGCAAACGCGCATGCGCGGACTTGCCGTGCATACGTGTTTGCGCCCCTGGACTCAAACGTGCACGTGAGGCAAGTCTGCACATGCGCGTTTGTGCCGACGGCATGCTGGCGGCTGCGGCTCCCTCTCCCCGCCCCTCCAGGCCACAAGGAAATCAGCCACCAAAGCGGCCGATTAGCTTGCGGCCCGGCAAGCTTCTCTTCCCGCCCCCTCCCAAAGCAAGAAGCTTGCCGGGCCGCAAGCTGATCGGCCGATTCGGCGGCCGATTTGCTCGCAGCCTGACGAGCTTCTCACTGTGTGGGGGGGGCGGGAAGAGGGAGCTGCGGCCCAGCGCCGAGGCCTTCGTGGCCCGGCACTGGGCCGTGGACCGGGGGTTGGGGACCACTGATCTACAGTAATTGCTGGCTACTTCCCCCCTGAAAAATATGCCTCCAAGTGGGGGGATCATCCTATACGCCAGGTGCACTTCAGTTGGGATAGACATAGCTTCCCATAGTGGCCTCCTCATGCCTGCCCTGTGCCCGTAGTGGCCTCCTGATGCCCGCCCACCTCATTCTACATACCATTCAGTATCGCGCGGTATCCAGCGTGGCCGCAGTGGGTCATCAGCGTGGCTGCGGCGAGCATCAGCAGCGAGACAGGGGTGCCAGCCTTTTTGGCATGACTGGCCCGTTCTGCTCAGTGGGAAGCAGCGGTGCTCCGGCCCAACCCTTGTCTACACAGAGCTCGCACATGCGCACTTGCGCACTAGTGCCGGTCATAGGGAGATGCAGGGGCAGGCAGGAGGTGCTGTGGTCACGCTGCATCCGTACAATGGTGACAGTGACAGGTACTGTAATGTAACAAACTCTATATTTTGAGTGGAAATGTTGGGGAGTCGTCTTACACGTGCAGTCGTCTTATACGCCGGCAAATACGGTATATAACATTTAATATATATTATATATATATATATATATATATATATATATATATATATATATATATAACATATATTATATACCATTATGCTATCAGAGGAGGGTGACCATTGTTCTGTGCATGATTCACCTCATACAAATCAGCTTCTGCAGGCACAGGTAATACTCCTGTGGACACCCCCCCCTCCAAGTTCTCAGAGATGTAACATAATAACTCCCTCCTCAAGAGTTTCCTTTTATGTCCTTGCAGTTGGATTGTGCTTTTCTAAGCACAATGTTTCTGTTTTACATACTTACAAACTGGGCCTGTTTGGATGCAAGAATGAGCTATATATAACTTTACCCTTAGTTCAAGAAAAGAAGTGGGACTTATCTATGAGACATGCAAATAACCTATGACTGTCCATTAATGGGGCATTTTGTATACTAATCAGAAAGAAAAAAGAAAACCCTTAACCCCAAAAAACTTGAATAAAAAAACCAGATATTTATAGATATCACAAGGTTGATCTATATGTACCAGAAGACGAAAGAAATCAAATTGAAGGGCCTAATAAATATGTGTATGCCCCCCTCTTTGTCTTGTGTGATCCACATGTATCACCATCATCCTGTGTTTACGTATTCCTCCATAGACTTTATGGATACTATTGGAATATTGGAAGTTAGAAACTTTGCCAAGTGGCTGGTTCACACAACTGCTTTGGGGAGATGCTATAACATCCTTCTTGACTTTGTTTATTTTTGGCTGTATCTAGTATGTAAATGTGTTCATGGAATAGGAATTGTTTTTTCGGTTTAGCCTGCAAAGAGCACCAGTGGCTACTTTCACTGTCACTCACTGCCACACACAGATTTAAAAAATGTGTTGGCTTGTAAATTAGGGTCTGCTGAAATGGATGAAGCACTTAGGTAGGCATTTGATTATGAGAAAAAACATAGTTGTCTAAAACTGTGGTTTTCATGTGCTGGTTACTGGAGGGAAAATCTTGGCTGTTGCCCGAGGTATCTTGTATAAGAATGATTAGACTACCTTGTGAAATGTCCTGTAGAACAGTGGTCCCCAACCTTTTTATCACCAGGGACCACTCACCGGGGACCACTCAACGCCTTTTACTGAGGCCTGGTGGGGGGGGTAGTTTACTCCTCTACTCTCAACCACTGCCCTAACGCTCTCTGATCGCTATGGTAATGTTTAAACATCCCTTCAAAATAAGATACAGACACGCCACAACAATGAAGTGTGTTGTAAAGGGCTGGGGGGGGGGATGAAGTAAAGGGCCGGGGGGGGGGGAAGAAGGTGTCCTTCGGGGCCCACCTCCAATTAATCGAAGGACCACATGTGGTCCGCACCCCACAGGTTGGGGATCACTACTGTAGAAGATGGGGACATTAAATCTCTACATTTCAGGTCATAGCCCTCCTGATATTCCAGAGTGGTTAAAGACCTTCTGGAGTGGCAGCCTGCCCATGAGGCATGAGGCGCTAGAAAGAAAATAGGCAGTGTGTGCATTGAAATGCTTCATGTGTATGTGTGTGCATCTTATATTCATACAGCCAAAAGCCTTCTCTCTGCGGCCAGCACATATGCAGAGCCATGACTTTGGCACGAGTTCATTAGCAGCTATTCCAGTCATAGTATCAGCAACTGTAGCTCCCATAAGAGGATATACCTGACCTGAATCCCTGTATGGTCATAAAATACATGCCCTGTAAAAATCAATGTCCTGAAGAGTACCTGAAAAGCTCGCTGCATGCTAAGCTGGATAGTAATATGAGATGAGATGTCTGTGTCACCAGGATTCTCTGATGGGAATTTTCAAAGAACCGAGCCACCATTACCTCTCCCACACCGGCCTGTCTGCTCTGACAAGAAATGCAGCTGCCATCAGAGCATACTGGCAAGAAAAGAGGTTGCAACTGCTTGGACCAGCCTAGATGAGATGCTGGCCGATACGTGAATAGACTTTCCATGGATTTCTTGTCAGTTAATAGCCTCAGACAGCTAAGTTCATTATATGACACTGTTAATTCTACTTCCCACATCATTTCCCCAACTTCATGCAGGAGAAATATACAGGTTGGCTGCATATTTCCTCACTATTAATGAACCACAATTCTGTTCAGAGAAAAGTCTGGTGAAGGGCCCTACCCCTTCTCATGACACACCCCTAAAGAATTCTCAGGATAAACCAGGTGAAGCAGGACTATCAGTACCCTCGTTACAGGGATAGTTCTTTTTGCCCATTTCCTAAGTATTATGTATAGTACATGAGTAGTAGATGTTGAGGGAACTACAACTTTCCTGCTCCCCAGCCAGCAGCATCATCACATCTCCCTCAGTTCCTCCCACACAAAGTTCTTCTGACCTTCTTTGCTAACAGAAGCAGAGATCTCCTTAAACGACCTATCAGTGACCTCCTTTAGGGAACAAGCCTAAGTGATCTACTCAGGAGTGTTCCATTTTCTTCAGGGGGGCTTGTTCTCAGAAAAGTACTCTTCAGATTATATTGCAAATTACCTTAGGTTGTACCTCCATGTTTAGAGGCAGTTGATTTTCTGACCCCAGATACTGGATGTTACCCAAAATGGATCCCTCAGAGGGAATTATGAACATGATTCTAAGAGGCTGAGTAACTGCAAATTCTTATCTATGTTTTATGGGGTCCTTTCCCTGAGAGAAACACTTCTTAAAAATGATGACAATTTAGCTTACACTCAAGGAGTATTTTGAGGGGAAAATACTGGGGTACATTCAAAACTCACACACACCAGCAAAAACATATAGGTTCCTAAGCAATAAAAGGCAAACTTGTTATTGTTAGGTGCGAAGTCGTGTCCGACCCATCGCGACCCCATGGACAATGATCCTCCAGGCCTTCTAGACTCTGATAAATAAAGGCAAACTAGACTCTGATAAATAAACTCTAATGGTCCATTAAGAGTACCTCTAGAACTACTGAAAGACTCTGGGCAAGTTCTTGGGAATGGACATCATCTGCGTTCAGATGATGGGAAGGGGAGTCCAGATGTGGAGGACCCTCTGTCAATGGGATTGTGATGTGCCAGTTATTAAAGACAGAAGGGAGCTGCCGGAAGTATGACCTCACTGGGCAGAGACGTTAAGGTAAAACAACATAGGATAGTTAATTAGATCTGCCACTGGCCTTCATCCTTTGTTCCAGGTGTGCTCAGATGGGAACAAATATCATGCCCAACCCTTCCGTGTGAATAACTGCACTACCACTGTGACAGCCAGATATCTTGCTGAGGATCTGACTTCACATAGAGTCTGCCAGTTGACCTGTTCATGTCACACAAAGTGGCATGGGTATCCATGTGTTGGTCTGACCTGTGCTGTTTGTAGTGAACCAGAAATAAAAATGGAGGATTGCAGCTACTTTCCTCTTTGCATAGTGAAGCACCTACCTGGGGCATATCACTGGGGAGATGTTGTCCTCATTGCCCCACTTGTCAGTTTCTCGAGAGATTTGTCTCCTACATTCCTTTCCATCCTCATTTCTTTATTCAACCTGTGCTGTTTACAAAACACAGAGATAAGGTTTGCAATGCATTTTGAATGTAAAGCAAAGCCAAATATTGCTCTTGTCTGTAAACATGCCTCAAGGACAGTGTTCAGGTTATTGGAGCTGGAATTCATAAGCCTATCTTGATTTTCTATACTGGGATTCACAGTTGCTTTTTAACATGATAAAAAACATTAGTCAATCCACTCATGGACCTCCCACCAAAAAATGTGTAATTTTGGCCCAAGAAAGTAAACAATGCCATATTGATCCAGTTGCAGATTCAACTTTTCCTTTCTGCTCACATGTACCAGCTGCATTAATAATTTGGATCACCCTTGGAATTCAGGTTTTTCATTTTTCTTTCTGCTTCTAAGCGATAGAGGAAAGGAAGCTCTTGGCAGAAGCCTGATATATAATCATCTGTCTCTCTTGCTAAAGGCGGCAACACAGTTTATCCATTCCCACATTCTCTGTTTGTGCTCAGAGCAGCATATCTGTGTGCCGTTGTGGACTGGATATAAAATGAAAATAACATGGACTATGTTAGGGATAAAACGAGGTGTTTAAACTAGCATTTAGCTCATGAGATATAGCCTATGCTGCTGCTGCATTGCAATGTCTCTTCTCAGAAGATGACAAAAATTTACATTTTCTTTAAAGAAAACATTAATATGTTTTCTTTTAAGAAAATGTACATTTGTGTCCTCTTCTGAGGAATACTTTCTGGATACTGCACGTAGGAGGATAAAGATGGTAAGGACAAAATGCTTAAATTCAAAACACGGAGTGAAACTTGAGTAACATTTTCTGAAAATCTCAGCCCTGGCACTGAGATTTAAGGGGAAGATGTATATACATACATGAGGTTAGTCCAGGCTTTATGGCACCTTCTCCATCAGGCCTAAGTCCTGGCCTAGGATTGCCTATCTTTTATTCAGCTGGTACTCCTGACTTTATCATTACCAAAGCTGTTGAGCTTTGATTTCTGAGAGCATGTCGGACTTACAAGACAGAGCCAAATATCAGCTTCTGTTGATCAAGCAGAGCACACATCCTTCTAGACTGTAGCCTTTTAGATACCCAGAGAGAAACATTTGTAAATGTCAGGACATATTGGCTAGTAAATGCATCATTCTTGCTTCCACAAGCTAGAGCCCTTTTATTTTTAGTGTGATCAATATAGTTCAACCTCATGCCTTAGGAAATGTTCTTTGAAAAATGTCATATCCAATCAGAAACAGAGAGCAGAGAGTGGCGGCTGGTGGCTGGCGATCCCAAATACAAAGTGAAGTGCTTCACTCTGCTCCTGCCCTGTATTATTTGGCCCATCTGTTGGTTATTTTAATAATAATTTTTATATAGCACTTTCCCTAAGTATTCAAAACACTTCAGGAAAGATTACAACATTCCTGGAAGCAAAGCACCCACAGGATTACTGTCCAGGCAAGCCAGGCAGCCGCTCAAGGGCCAAATGGTCAGGTGGCACCTCACAAAAGAGGCATCAGTTATTGTTTGCACCTGTCATTGCTTCTGGTCCATCTGACTCTGGTTGCAAAGACTTTCTTCAGCCCTTAGTGTTGGATACAGCACACTCTCCTCCCCACTCCCTTGTGCCTCAAATATCTGGATCTTAGTCATGCCATCTTGGAGACAGTGGCCCGAGTAGGAAGAATCATGACTCCTTCCATGCTGTGATCCCACCACTTGGGGCAGCAAATGAGTGGATCTGGTTCTGTCTTGGTGGCAGCCCAGTCTTGATGCTAGAACTGCTATTGGAGGAAGGGAAATGAGACTGGAAGACTAGTGATTTGTGGCTGAGGTGTTATTGAAACTGGGCAGGGGGCTTTCTCGCAGTAAGCCACAGGATCACCACTTTTCATGTTCCCATAGTTGTAAGTTAAAGAGGCTCTTGACACAGTATGTAGGAAAGTGAAATTCCAACAGATTTCCAGGGTTGAAAATACCAAATTCACATTAGAGTCCTTGTTTTTAAAAGTTTTGTTAGGGGTTTTTAATGCAAAAAAAAAAAAAGAAAAAAGAATGAAAAGCAAATAATAGACAAGGTAAAACCAATACAATATATATTTTCTTGCATTTTCAGGGAATCAATACATAAACAATGACCAAATATCTGGTAATCCTTGTTTATCATATGGAACTTGATCTGTGTGGCATAACACATTTCTAAGGGTAGAACTTGGCAAAGAAACCCAACTTACAAAAACTACGGATCAATTCCTAGCAGGGGCATGTAAGCAAGTCTCAATTAATAAAGTACATAATATGAAATTATTATGCTTTTATTTATCTTTGCCTTCTTTTTACAGATTCAGTGCAAATGTACTTCCTTAATTCATAATATTGGACAAAACAGAAAGATTTTATTCTGGTTGTACACTCATCAGCTTACATTTTAAAAATGTGTCCCGGGAAGCACCTACAAAAAGACTGCAGGCAGATATCTTTGTAATGTTAAAATGGTGAGATGAGAGTATGGCATTTCATGGGACCACAAGACTAATCTAGTAGATGGAAATTTGGACACAAGCTGCCCACATGTCCCTAGTGAAAGTCCATAGTGACAATTGACATGCCTCTAGAACTACAGCCTTCAGCTGTAACAGCTTGGAGGATGGAGATGGGAGCAGAAGGCTGGATTTTGTGTTCCCTCCTCTGTTCTTAATGCAAGCAGTGAAGATAATTTGATGGATTTCAAGGTTTATTTTCAGGCTAGTCAAATGTGCATCACAACTGTTTTCAGCTGGCATTTTCTACAGTTGGATTGGGTATCTCCATGATGTTTACCACACCACCAGTGCTGTCATTAGATGTTTGCAACTAGACAGTTTGCCCTCCTTCTTCTTGCGTCCCCATTTTCGATGACGCTGCCTATCCGCCACACATTTCTGCCTCCAGATGAGCCAGGCAGGGCAGAAAGGTTCCACTTCATGGGGGGTGGGGGTGGCTTTTTTTCCTGTTGGAAAAAATGCCCCAGGTGGCTTGGCGGCACTGCACAGCACTGCGGAGCTTGCCAGGGCATTTTTTGCCCCTTCTGGCACACCGTTGTCAAGGAGGAGCCGGGCCTGGACAGCCTGACTCTTCCTCTGTCGCATGGGCCTGCCCCAACTGAGGCCCTATTGCCACCTGGGTTGCTGGTTAGCTTCTAGATGATGTTCAAGGTTCAGTTTTTGACCTTTAAGGCTATACGCAGCCTGGGTCCAACCTATCTGAGGGACCGCTTTTCTTCTTATGCCCCCCGTAGGGTTCTTCGCTCTGCGGGTATGAATCTGCTGGTTGTTGTGGGCCCCTGGGAAGTTTGCATGGCCTCAACCAGGGCTAGGTCGTTTTCGGCCCTGGCCCTGACCTGGTGGAATGAGCTCCTGGAAGAGCTGAGGGCCCTGAGGGCGCTCTCTGTGTTCCACAGGGCCTGTAAGACAGAGCTCTTCTGCCAAGCATTTGGTTGAGGCCAGGGCAGAGACCAGGGTTACTAGATCTTTGGTCCCTCGCTGCTCTTCTTCAATCTCTGCTCCCCCCAGGCTAACATTTCCTAGGGTCATCTAGTGGAGCAACAATGACTATGAGCAGCAGAGGTGAGGGTCCTCAAGAGAGCTAAGTTGCTGATTATGCCACTTTCGATTGCGATGGAGGTTTTATATGTATTTTATATTTTTATGTAAACCATCACAAGCTGGCTGGGCCGAGAGTGGCAGTCTATAAGTCTAATAAATAAATAAGGAAATGTGGATATATCTCTGTTCCATTGTTGCAGGAAACGGAGGGCCTGAGTCGGGCCACACTGGGGATAGGCCTAACTCACTGTGACATCATATGGAGCCAGGAACCCCCCACTGGACCAGCAGTAAGGCAGGGCTAACTCCCTGAGTGGTAACGGTCCCTGAATAACCAGCAACAAAATTCTGTTAGCTTAATGATCTGAACTGGTAAAAAAAGGATTCTCTAACAAATTCCACATACACTTAAACATTTAGCCTTCAGATTTAAATTTCTCTGTGCATTTTGTGCACTCATGAATAGTAACAGTTAAAAAATTCTCACAGCATATCTCTGACAACAGGATGGGATGCCTCAGAAGCTTGAGTCCATAAATGCCTAACCTTTGGATTCAGATCTCAAGGAGCGCCTGAGCAGTTTCTCTCCTTGTGTTCTTTGGATGCTGTTAATAGAGTTAATCTCTATTGTTGGGAGTGTGTTCTGGTTCTTGTTGGAATTCAACTTCATTCTTAAAGGGATCTGATTATGTTGTACATACATTGGTTGCATAACTAAGATTGTAGGTGTTAAGTGATCAATATTACAACTGGTGCATAGCTTAGGTAGAAAAGTAGAGACACTCAGCCACACCCAGCTTATCAGCACATTGTGAAACTTAAGCCTTAGTAGTGCATATTCTAATTTAGTAAACAATCCAGGTTGACTGTTTGAGTCAGTCAGTTAGAGCCTTTATTAAGGATTAATAAAATAATAGGTTTGTTTGAATCTAAAGACTAGCCTGGAGGTCTCCTTATATTCAAGTTTTCCCTTCTTCTAGAAATTAACTTTAAAACTATGTATATAGTGGGAAAGACAATAGCAAAGAAGTAAGATATGTTGCAGTAATAGCAGGGTGCTAGTCCTTGCCTGAGTTGTTAAACCACCTCTTTCCCTTTCACTGGGAAAAACAATTTTTTGGATTGAATACTTGGTCAGAGTACTTTTGCTCAACAGCTGTGGAGTGGTGGAGGTTAGACATGTGCATTACTTTACGCACTGAAGCTTTAAAAATGTGTCAGCTTTCTTTCAGCAGTATTGAACTATGAGCCCATTGAAGTTAGTAAGGCTTTTGCATTGAGTGAATTACAATCTTGAGTTAATCCATTACACTGCTACCATGAGGATTAACAGATAGAGCTCCCCCCACCTTGAGGCCACAGTTAGGCCCAAATTAAGGGTGTAAACAGAATGGTTCCAGTGCTCACGACATTTGCTCCAACCAGCCTTGGCTGATTACATCTGGACAGTAGGTCCAAGATGTGGTAAATCTTTTACTAACAAAGTTGTCTTAAAACAGACGCGTTGGGAGGGGTTCAAATGAGTGGTAGCAGATCAACCCCAGTCCATTTTGGATTATACTGATTTTCTAGAGAAATGTCTTGTTGTCCTGATTGATGGCCTTTGCAGGAGGAAGATAGAAGGAATGCATCCCTGTTGATTCTGCTGCACATTTCAACTGTGTTTAAATAGCATTGGCCTTGGCATCCTGCTTGGAATGCCTAGTTAGTAAGGCCGGGAGAGTAATTCTGTGCCACAGGTTCAATGTCTCCCTGTCAGGTAATTTCCAGAAAGTAATGCCGGACTGTTGCTATACACTGTAGAATTTATGATGCATGTTCTTCAAGGACAAGGATCCCATGGGCTTTGTGTAATTAATGTGGAATGATATGTCACCAGTATGCACATGGTGCTAGCTCGGCTCCTCTCTTTTTTGCAAACCAGATGTACAGCAGAAGTCCTGAATAAAAATATCCAGATAAGATGGAGTTACTGATCTGGATGGTTCTTCCAACTATATGGGTATTATTCAGCCAGTTATGTTCCCCCCTCAAAGATCAAGGTCACAGATAATTAGGTCCACATTTGCATATAGATTCCCAAATGGCATCACAAGAATCACTTTCCAACAATATTGGCTGTTGAATCAACAATGTCATTTTCTTAGAAAAGATTTATTTCATTTATTTTATTTATTATTTATATTTATTGATTTTATTTTTCAAATTTGTATGCTGCCCTTCCCCAAGGGCTCAGGGTGGCTTACAATAAATCATCTAAAGGAGTGGTGCTCAACCTTCCTAATGCCGTTACCCTTTAATTCGGTTCCTCATATTGTGGTGAACCCCAACCATAAAATTATGCAAGTATTCTTTCACAGAAATTAAATCCAAACTGACCAAAGGTGTAAAGTTCCATTGTTCATGATATACAAATTGTTTCCCCCCCCCCCCCCGGGTTTCTCAGTTCAGTTCTGCCTCTTGTTCCCATGCAGATCTCGCTCTTTTCTGCTGCTCCAGACAGATGAATGCTCTATCACAATCTACTCTGCAAGGCTGTTGTGTAGATGGCGCCTCCCTGGCCAAGCTGCTTGCCCTGCTGCAAGCCCTGTGAAAGGGTCATTTGACCCCCCAAAGAGTCCCCCAGGTTGAGAACGACTGATCTAAGCAGTGATTAAAACATTTTAAAATAGCCAAATTTACATTTTAAACTCAAAAGGAACTCCTTGCCTTTGTTTCCAATAGGAGGGAGTGGTAAAGTGTTTCAGATGTTAATAGACTCAATGGGCATGCAGATGTTTATTATTTGTATTTATGTTTATGTTTGTGTAGGAAGGCTAGCTTATTGATTGTATTGTAGGCCTTGACCATAGGTCCCAGTTATTTTTATTTTGATCATGTCAGACTTGGCCACTACAGTGTGTGGTATAAAGGGATACCCTAAAATAGTGATCCCCAACCTGTGGGCTGCGGACCACATGTGGTCCTTCCACTAATTGGAGGTGGGCCACGAAGGACGCCTCCCCCCCCCGGCCCTTTACTTCATCCCCCCCGGCCCTTTACAACACACTTCAGGTGTCATTGTCTCCCATCACTCCCAGATGGGACTATCTCGTTGCAGAGAAACAAGCTCAGGGTTCCCATTGATTTGTTATTGTCATGAGTTAAAATTTCCATTTTAACTCATAAAGTTAAAATAAAGTGTTCCTTATGTTCATTGTTGTGGCGTGTCTGTATCTTATTTTGAAGGGATGTTTAAACATTACCATAGCGATCAGAGAGCGTTAGGGCAGTGGTTGAGAGTAGGGGAGTAAACTACCCTCCCCCACCGGGCCTCAGTAAAAGGCGTTGAGTGGTCCCCGGTGATAAAAAGGTTGGGGACCACTGTCCTAAAAAACACTTTGTAAACTTCAGTTGTTTCAGACTGTGGTGACTAGCTTGTTGACTGGAGTATGATTGTATTGTAGGCCTTGACCATAAGTCCCAGTTATTTTTATTTTGAATATTTTATTCTGAATATATGTCAGAATAATAAAATCATACCAATACTGAAACATTTTCACTGGTAATTTTTTTTGGCAGGGGGTGATTCAAGGTGCTGGGTTTGACCTATGAATCTTTGCAGTTAGGAACCACAATACTTGCAGACTCCCCTCTTCCAGGATGTCCTTTTCCAGGTGCTTCCATCTTCTGAGGTTGAACAGATTGCCCCCAGTAATGGCAGTATATTGACTTTTGTCACCATCATTATCACCTAGGTGCCAGGCTTAGTCCATCCTATTTTCTGTGCTTTTAATCAATATTTAGTTTGATTTTTAATGCTGGAATTGGATTTCCCCGCAGGTTTTGTGTTCTTTTATTGATATTTTTGGACTTTTCATAAATAAATATATTTAAAGAATAGTGTGAATGGCCTGGGAAAGTAAGTGGGATGTGCATTTTGAGCAATGCCCTTGCTAGAAGCTAAAAACTTAGAGTAGCAGCTACTTGGTGTTTGCAACTTCGTGTATGACTCTATTGAAAAAGCTGTTTCTGAGCACATTTTATCAGCAATGCTGGAAAGGGATGAAGCTCCTGGGGTTCTTAGAGGACATTCATGTCTCCCTTTATGTTGGTTTACAATATCTCTATTGCACATAAACAGCTACTACATTTCAGGAAGGTCTTCTAAGGGCAAAACTTCCCTAAAGAAAGGTGATTGAGGGTGTCCAGTGAAGTATTTCTTAAAAGTGGTGAAGTGTAGAAATGGTTTGAGACTTCGGACTTAAAAGGAAAACAAATCCTCACTCTTGGGGGGTCAGAGAGAGTAGCAGGTCAAGGTCTGTATATGTGTTTTGAACTACTTTTCTCTTATGAAAAATAGTAATGTCTGCTCAGCTTATTCCAGTGCTCTAAAAAGTTATTTTGTTCCTGTAAGGGTTCAGGTGTGACTACAGCATAAATAAGATCTGTTTACTTGTTGTATTAAGATTAGTATTTTTAAATTATTTTTCCACTGGAGTGCCAACTATCTTTTAATTGCAGATCAGAGGTTAAAGCCCTGCTCAGTTTAGCATAGAACACAGAGTACTCTCTTTTATAAACAGTTTCTGGGCTAATTTTTATGCCTGTTCTAAATTATTCTTTCCTTCCTCGATCTTTCAAGAGGCTTAGCTTTAGAAACTGTGTAACATCTGGAGCATTAAATGTTATAGTTCCAAAATCCATCATTTCAGTTCTGTGGTGAGAGACTGAGGCTCCTTAGTGCATGCGTAAACTTGTCTCTGAACCTTTCCACTATGCCAACATGTTGCTCAGCTGCATTGCAGAGAGGACGGGGAGGGGAGCTCAAGTGCCTTAGCAAAATACAAATGGATGAAATTTGAGACAAAAAGATATGTGTTTTTTTTTACATCTCCTGCACAAATTGTCAGTAACAACTGGCGATTTTTAGTCATCAACCTTGGAGGTACAGATGGTTCACTTTCTATTTAAATCTGATGTACCCCTTTTTCTTGGTTTTGGTAAACAAATGTATCCTTTAAAACAAATTATGCTTAGCACTTCCAGATTAGTGGTGAGTCTGTAGGAGTGGCAGAGGCAAATTAAACAGGCATATTAAAAAGCTATTTCCAAAAATATGACCTACAAGTAGCACCACATGATTTATTTATTCATTTGTATTCCCTCTCATAATGGTGCCATTCACAATTTGCCCTGTATCCACAACTAATCTTGACTAATCAGTCAAGCAGGCCTCTCCCTGTGAACTTGATTCCCAGGCAGAAATATATGGGAGAACACAGTCCTTCATATACATCAGTCCCGAGCCCTATAGGGCTTTAAAGGATAAAGACCAAACACCTTGAATTGGGATTGGGAGCAGACTGGGAGGCAATGTAATTGCTGTAGTATCAGGATCACATGCAGCTGTTAACTGGCCCTGACCAACAGCCTAGATGCAGCTTCTGTACTTGCTGCAGCTCCTGAACACTCTTCAAGGACAGTTCCAAGTATAATGCATTGTAGTAGTCCAGTCTGCTTATAACTAAGGCATGGATCACTGTGGCTGGATTTGACTGAACCAGAAACAGATGCAACTGACACACCAGTTTAAACTGGGCAAAAGCACTCAAAGCCATTGCAGCCACCTGATTTTTTAAGGTGACTGCTGTGTTGGGTAGCACTCCCAAGCTGAAAACTGGCTTTTCAAGTGTAACATAACTCCATCATCCAAAATGGGAAAGATCTCAAGTTACTGGTTTTCCTTTCCATTTACCCATAGAACCTCTTTCATGTCAGGATTAAGTTTCAGTTTGTTCTAGGCTTGTGTGCCTGCATGCGGGCACCGGGTCACGCGCCGCCACCTGCGCTGCCCTCCCTCCCACACTGTGGCGCTGGCTCCTCGGGCTTGAATGGCCGCCAAAGTGGCCGAAGGGTGCCGAAGCGCACACGCCTAGTTTGTTCATCCTCATCTGCCCCATTACTACTCCAAGCACTGGAATTAGGTGGGAGAGATAGAGCCCGGTATCATAACCATGTTAGTGACACCACAGCCCAACTCTCCTAATGACCTCTCCCAATGAGTTAATGTAAGTATTAAATAGCAGGGGAGATGACTGAACCCTGCTCAACTCCAAAGGCCAGTGGCCATGAGCAGAAATCTCCCAATACTAAATCTCCCAATACTACCCCAGAGAAAGTACTCTGACTACCACAATAGCGTCCTTTAGTCTCAGTGCTCAGGAGAGGCTCAATAGGATACTATGGTCAATAGTAATGAAGGCTGCTGAGAGATCCAGCAGGGTCACATCCCCCCTATCTAGTTCTTGATAGAGTTCATCAACCAAGGTGACCAGAGCAGTTTAAATTCCAAATCCCTGCCTGAAGCCAGACTGAAATAGATCTAGAGAATCAGTCTCTACCAAAACCCCTGGGGCAGAGAAGCAACCAACCTCCTTTAGCATCTTGTCCAAGAATGGAAGCTTGGAGATGGCCCAAAAGTTCTCCAACAAAGGAGACATTTTTTCAGGACAAGGGTACTCACTGCCTCCTTGAACATAGGCAGCGTAATGCCAGATAACTCACCTTACCCACAGCCAGTCCCCCTCTTGTGGCTTTTATCAGCAAGGCAGGACAAAACACAGATTTTCTTTGCAATTATTTTAGGTGGATAATTTTTTGTGGATCTTTGGAGTCTAGCCAACTGCTATATTTTGGGTTGAGAAAGCATTCAACAACATTCCTGATTGCATGCTATGTGAATGGAGCTTCTGGAACTATTGTGTTGTCTCCACAGTGTTTCTGGACCTCCACAGTGTTTCTGGTGGGAAGCCTAGCTAAGGGTGTATGCCGTGGGTTCCCTCCAGAGTTGGAAATCTCACTATACCCTCTCAAATGAATGAATAATGTGCTCCATTGGAAGAAGATGCAATTAATAATATGCCAATATAAAGAACAGCCCAATTGAGAAGTCAATTCAGAGTTATGAAATATAGGATTATAAAGACATTCTGTAATTTTTAAAAACACTTTCTTAGTTAATGCTGCCTCCACAATATCACTCAAACATTTCTGTTGATTTCACAGGATTCTGGAATTGACCCTGAAGCAATTTCCCATTGATAGCTTGAATAAGTAGTACATTAAGAAATTATATATAAATTTCCTAGAGCTCAATGGCTTTTAGAAGTAATTTACTATGATGCTCTAGGGGTCAGAAATGTGGTTTAGCAGCTGTATTATGATTTATGTTACTTCTTGGATTGGATAAAGTGGCTTCCTGGTCTGAGCTTGTATTTGTCAATATATATATTAGAAGCTGAAGCAAGGGAAGGAAGAAAAAGTCTCAATGCTGGCAGTCGGCAAGCCAAAGCTACGAGGCATCACAATAGATTAAAACTTCTCAGTACAGCTTAGTGAATGCCCTAAATCTACAGTAGTGTCACAGGAAATGAGATGTGTCAGCATATGAGTTTTTGAAAAATAGGAATAGAAGCTGAGGAAGGGTTAAGAATATAAACATATTTAGGATGAAGCCTTATGCAAAGAGACCAGGGGCACAGGATGTTCTGGGAAGGAAACATCTCAAGAGCATAGGGACACTAGGGCCACGTGCTGTTCATCCAGACAAGTCATAGGGACTGAATTTCACAAATGCCCTCTCTTTTCTTGAGGGCATTTGTTGGCTGGCCTCATTAGGAAGAGAGTGCTCAGTGCATTTGATGCTGAGATAGAGATGAAATTAGGAAGGCTAAAATTTGAAACAAGATTTCCACAAAGATATGCAGATTTCTGACCATTTATTAAATGATAATGGTGGTGGAATCAAGTTGTAGTTACTGTGAGCTAAATAAACAAATGTTCTGTTCCATGATAGCTAAATGGTGTCTTGAATGTGCCTCTGTTTTGAGGAAGAAAAGCTTGTTTCTTTATGGGTATCTTAGTTGAAATAATATGCTGCTCTTGAGAGGGCAAGTCATATGTTCATCCAGGATGTGATTAACAAAACGATTAGTTTCTTATTCAGCTTAAAACAGTTAAACACCGATTTACCCCACTTTTTCACACTGCAATCTCCTTCTACCCTTTCTCACAGCCTTCCTTCCTCCTGAAGCCCCACTAAGAAAAAGAAAAAAGAGATGGAAAAGGACTTGTTTACGTATAGTAGAATGGCAACAAGGAGGAACTACAACAGCAAGGAAATGCAAGAAGAGTTTAGTCTCATTTCAGTATTCCTCCACATTGGAGCCATATTGCTAGACAGCAGATTGTGAGTGGTCAGTCCTCTGCTAAAGCACCAGGAGGACCACCATTCCTAGGCTTAGCCTACCAGTCTCTTTCTTGCAGATGGTGGACTGAGAAATACAGTCGTTCCAAATACAGCTGGAGTAGAGAGGAGCCCTCTCTATACCTCAGTGTAATATCCTGAGTTCTCAACTTTTGAACCACTTATTTTGAACTGTTACCATTTCTTGTATTCAGGGCAGTGATACTAGTTTAGTGGCTTCAGGGGCCTTTTGTGGCTCTTCTGAGTACTGTGCCCCAATATGGCACCTGACCCATGTTCCAGGAAAGGAAGAGGTTTATGGTTAAAAGATGGTTCCTACCTTGAAATGACCACTGCCAGAGGAATGGGTAACCTACAAGCCTCCTTGAGGTGCAGACTTCATGCTAGGAAAGGAAGTAAATGTGGCTCGTTTAGTAGGTGATAATTGCAAACATGGCTGTGTAGGAACTATGGTGTGACTGTTACTAATTTATGGTTCAATTCAAGTTCAAATAAATAGGGTATGGTTTGCCTCCTTGGTTGGGTGTATGTTTTCTTAATTCTGTTAAGGACTTTAAGTAATTATTTTTGACTACTTGCTTCTTTCGTCTTTTAGGTACAAAATGTTTTGGAGTAGTTTAGAATGATACAGGCTCAAAAAAGAGTAATATATTATGAAATGTGTTCACAGTGCAGTCCTATGCACACCTAATCAAAATTCAAAATCAGAGTTAACCTTAAAACATGTTAGAAATTAATAATCTATTAGATTAAGCCATTTAAAGTTTTATTTTAGTCTAAAATTAAAATAAACAAGAAACTAGAAGCAATCCTCTCATCTTTCATATGGAATAAATTGTAGCTACTCTGTTGGATTGGCTTATGAGGGACACAGAATAGATAAGGGAGTAAAGAAATGTACATCATTGACAAAGAAACTGCAGAGTTTGACTTTCAGATAGTTATTTGTTAAACAGAACAGAGAAAGTGTGACTTCCCCATTATATATGGAACAAAGTTACTTGCTCATAATTATATATTAACAAAGAGTTACTAAGTGCTGCAGTTGCCGATGAAGAGAATATTGTTAAGTTCACTGTAAATTTGTCCATAGTAATGCTTAAAATTGTAATTTCTAGGCACTTGTTTAAAGGCATTGTGAAAGTTTCCTATTAGTATAAGGCTGTGATGTAACTGAAGGAGCAGCTTGCGGTTTAGAAGGTCTATACTGAAAGCTAAATTGCTCTCTTGAGTAAGTAATCCGTTTCCATATAAAAATAATGCATTGGGGAAGTAATTCAAAATGCTTCTGAATCTTTTAAAATGTGATATTGAATCATATGGATTATGGGATAAAGCAAGGCTAAAATATTGATACTATCTTGCCTAAAGAGAGAGCCTTTTTTGTGATACAGATAATACGATGATGCTTGTAGTGTCTCTACAGTTCTTTGTGATTTCCAAGGACTTGCAAATAAGTTCCTAGGTTTCCCATTGCCATGGGATAATTTGTTACTTAGGCAGGAGTTGATCCATCAGAAAAAAAGTTAACAATTTCCAAGCAAAGAGGATTTATAAAGGGTAGCTATGTTTTATGATGGGTAGTTATGTTTTATAATGGGTAAGCTACTTTTTAGTGGGAAGAAATGATGTCTAAAACAATAACTCCACTGGCCATAACACTGATATTAAGTTATTAATTATATTCACAGTTATCATGTTCACAAGGAAACATTATGGCTCTAAATACTCTAGTTTGGTTCAGATAATATGTTTTCTAATGGCTTGGAGATTGATAGTGTCTAGGGTTGCCAGCTCTGGGTTGGGACTTTGGGGTTGATTTTGGGGGTGGAGACTTTAGGGGTGGAGCTGGAAGAAGGTGGGATTTGGGGTGGGGAGGAACCTCAGTGGAGTATAATGCTATGGAATCTACCCTCCAAAGCATTCATTTTCTCCAGAGAAACTGACCTCTGTCATCTGGCAATGAGCTACAATTCCAGGGGATCCTCGGGTCCCACCTGGGGACTGGTAGCCTTAAGAGTGTTTCATGGATTCACTTGTGACCTCCAGTTTTCTGTAGATTTCCTCAGAGGTTGCCATAACCATAGTTTGTCTTTATTTCTGAATCTGAGCTAATCCAAACTGACTTCAGACAATGATCTCAAGTCATGGCTTGGGTTCAATGGTAAGGCAAGTTTGCCAAAGAACAGTTGTTTTTTATACCCCGCTTTTCACTACCTGAGGACTCTCAAAGCTGTTTACAGTCACCTTCCTTTCCCTACAACAGAAACCCTGTGAGATAGGTGGGACTGAGAGAGCTATGATAGAACTGCCCTGTGAGAACATCCCTAACAGAACTGTGATTAGCCCCTGGTCACCCAGCTGGCTGCATGTGAAGGAATGGGGAATCAAACCCAGCTCCAGTTTAGAGGCTGCCGTTCTTAACCATGACACCAAGCTGGCTCTCAACCTCTATTGGGGGGGGGGGGGCTGGAAATCCTCTGGAATTGCAAGGTGACAGAGATGTCTTCCCTTGAAGAAAATTTTGTAGGGTGGACTCTGCTGAAGTCCCTCTCCAAGGCTCCACCCCCAAATTACCAGAGATTTTCGCAATCCTGAACCTATGATAAATCTTGGTTCCACTTGGTAGTGGAACAAGACTTTCTTGCTTCCCCTCTCCAACGGCAGCACCATATGTCCCCTCAGTGCAGCTCCTAAGGAATAGTGGACCCCCAGGAACAGCATGCAGAGAAAGTTAGAGGTCTGACCTGGGTGGGAGAATTCGGTTAGTGGAAAATTTCTGCCAGATCCATTCTAATCCATTTCTTGAAAGAAGCTTGCATATTGATTTGGAATGCTCTTGGTTTGTGGTAGATCTAACTGGGACATAATAGCTAAAGTCACAGCATTTTATATGGGGATGGTGAAGTGGCAGTCTTGATTTGAAGATGAGGAAGCATGACACCCCACTTGAGTTCTGTAGAGCCCTGAGGTGGATTTACAGAAGGTTTCAAAATAGTCAGCTGTATATCGTGTTATCTTAATAGCCGTATTTTCCTACATTGATTAGGTTTTTTTTTTTGTTTACTATACATTACCCTGGTTATCCCAGGAAAAATAAAAGGATGGAGATAAATAAGCAGCTATTAGTCATGAATACCAGTAACATACTAGATTCTGGATCATACCACTTAGGATCATATGCTCTATTTGTAGTAATTCTGTGGGTTAGGCTGATGTGGCAGAATAAAGCCTATGTCATAAACTGAATTTAATTGCTAGTTCACATCTTAAACACGGTTATTAATGAGTCAGTTCTGTTGAATGCAGCGAGATTTACTTTTGAGTGAAAAGGTCTGTTTGGGTGGTATTGTAATTTTACTATCACATTCATTGCCCAGTGTAAAATCATAATAGACTGTAGCAAATACTGGTAATATTTTTGTTATGCTTTATAAAGTAACATTCATTTATTTTACTGCTTATGGTGATAAGTGCTTGCATTTAGAATTAGGGTTTTAATCTTTCTATGTATAATATATCACGGCACACTTGACTGAATGGGGAGTTCTACTCTTAATGTTCTTAATGTTTGTGTATATTTTGAAGACTGCAGAATCGTGGAATGGGAAAGGTAGAAAAGACCCACCATGCTGAAACAGGACCATCCGTTCACAGTCATGCAGCTAAGGAGGGGAGTGCAAAGAGTTATCAGAGAACTTACAAAAAAATATACATGCCCACCTGTCTGAATAGCTATTAACATTAACAAGTTATTTGTCCTGGATAAACCGGTAAATGGGTAGCTAGATTAATGTTTTAACAAATTAAATATTATATAAAAATGTAATTAGCTCCCACCCATTTGGGAAACACTTCAAGGCTGTCAAGAAATCCCAGGGTTTCACAAATCCCTGATTGAGAAAGCATGGGATAGAGGGAGAACCCTCATGTAAATTTAATCTGAGACATTTGAGGATTGTTTATGTTACTTAGTTATTAGCATCTTCCATAGGCTGTTTCAGAGCACTGATTATACTAGACCTCCCGCAGTTCCACTTGGGAGATGATGAGTCTGAGATCAACCAGCCTTGCATGACTTCCCCCACTGGAGTAGAAGTAAGAATGACATAGGCCTGGCCATGCCCACCCACCGGGCAGTTCTGACTAGGTTAATGCCACCAGGGCTTTCTTTATTCTGTGGGTCAAGTCTTGTGCTGCCTGCATGCCTGCCTTTCATGTGCTATATAAAGTATGATGATGCAGCCCTGGCTTTGCTCATGCTTTCTCGCTGCAGTGTAAACTATGTTTTCATGCACAGGACTTTTAAAGCAGCTCCTGCTTCAGGCCTACTCTGGTTGGAATACGACATGCCCATTTTTTACTTTCTCTTCCAAAATAGAAATGACCAAGAAATCAGATAAACAGCCAGAGAGAAGTTTAAAATCAGTTTATGTTAACATAACACAATAGAAAAGAGTAAGAGTCCATTAGCGCCTTGGGAGTAAGAGTCCATTAGCGCCTTAAGGACTCACAACATTTGTTGTAGAGTATGAACTTTCGTGCTTTTGAGCTTTCTGAAGAAGCGAGTGGTGACACATGAAAGCTCATACCATGCCACAATTTTTGTGAGCCTCTAAGGTGCTACTGGACTCTGTATTGTTTTCTGTTGCCACAGGCAGACTAATATGGCTACCCATCTTGATCTATGTAAATACAATTTAATTTAATGCATTATACGGGTTTTAAAAGGATGAGATTGAACTGTGTTGCATTCAGGGCCAAATATCCCTCAGAGTACATTCCTTGAGAAATAGCTAGGTTCATGGTGTGTGTGTGCATGCATGTATTGCTTATTTTGGCCACACTGAACAAGAAAATGGGTGGCTTTTACTCAAAATGGGTTTATTGGGCAACTTTGGTAGATTGCTGTAGTAATCCTGCAGTGCCTTTTTCTGTCAATTTCAGCATACTTGCATTTTACCCTCTTGTGCCCTTCCCCTTATTGTTGCCCATGCAGTGAGTTCCCAGGATCTCTCTCTCTTGACTGCAGTGTGTATGACCTGTTGCAGGTTTCATTCTAACCTTACATAACCAACCTGCTTTGCTCTTTTTTCCTGTGACTGCTGGTTCAAATACATTAATCGCTCCTGTACTTGAATGGTCTTTTTATACTAGGAACAAATTGTTTTATAAAGGTTTTTTCCCCTCATCCTTTTGAAACCAGTGATTTTGAAGTAATTAACAGTGATAAAAGCCCTTGAGGACAAAATAAGTAAAATAAACAGTCTGCTGCCTTTTGAGAATAATGCTTTCCCTTAACATCTAATTCTCAGCATGGTCCCATATGTGGATATTTAAATCTAGAGACTAGGGCCATGGATAGACAAGGCAGCTCTTGCTACAAAACTGAGATGATCTGCAAGTTGGAGAAAAATCTGAAACTATAAATAAACAACAACAAAACATTAGGTGTTAAAATCCTTAAAATAATAGAAGCAGTGCCTGTAGCTTTAAGAAATTAATATGCTCAGTGGCTGTTGTTGGGCAACCAGAACAGTATTCAAGTCTTGGTTTTTTCAGGAAAAGGCAGGGGGGCAGGGAGGGATTCTTTCCAGGGCTGTTTTGGTCTTTGAAAGAGGGCTAACTGGGGCCAGTTCTGGCAGCAGCCACCAGGTAACTTGCCATCATATGATTTGCATGATTCACCCAGGCCTGGCTGTTTGTTACTGTTGAACAAGAGTCACCTCACTAAACCCATAGTAAGTAGGTCCAGACTAGGATCTGAGTCAGCCAGGTTTAAATCCCCACTCTGCTGTGGAAGCTCCCTGACTGATTCTCAGTCTAACCTACCTCAAGGATTATTGGATGACTGCTTTGGGTCCTCATTGTAAAGTAGGATATACATAAGGTAAATAAATAATGAAAATAGCTTAAAATGGGGGAGAAGGAGAAAGGAGGAAGGTGTGTAGGAAGGAGAAAAAGAAATAGAGACAAGAGAGGATATGGGGGCTGCCAGGAGGAGGGAAAGAAGAAATCACGTGGGGAAGGAATACTGTGGAAAGTGAGGTATCCCACACAAGTCCTTGCCAATTTCCCACTGTGGAATTGTTCCAGGCTTAGTCAGCACTGAAGACAGTAAATCTGAAGACAGGCTTGTAGATAAAGGTGAGATAGGCTTGTGAGCTTTGGTGCGCTTCGGCCACTTCCGTAGCCATTCAAGCCCGAGGCGAATGGCCGCCAAAGTGCGCCCAAGCGCACAAGCCTAAGGTGAGATAACTGGTGGCTGGGAAGGAGACAAGGAAGCAGGAAAGTGAGAAAGGCTATAAAGGTTTTCAAGAGAAAGAAAAAACAGTGGGGGAGGGAAGTACCCCTTGTAAATTCTTGTGGGTCACCTACTTGTTACATCTAAGCAGGATTTACTGTATAACTGAACAAATGCTAAAATTCCAATGTAACATGTTCAGTGACAATGGGTATGCTAGAAATGTGTGTTTTACAAAGGCAGGCAAAACAGGAGTTTGTACTGACATATCGACTTTCAAGCACTGTCTGAGTGGCCTATGGATTCCAATTTGAATATAAAATATTCCAGTTTTTTATTTTTAACATGAGTGTGTAGACCTCAGGGTTGAAGAAATATTTGATGATAATATGATAAAAATCAGAAGGTGGGGGAATGCTCAGTCCTGGCACATGCCTGAAATAGTAACTGATTTAAAATGAATAATAGCATGAGATGAATCATAAACCAACAGTATGATTGTACTCCTCGCATCAGAGTCTCCTAGCAGTCCCTTTTATCAAGCATATGATATACTATGAGTTAGTCCAAGGTATTTTCTTTTGCCAGCCCTCTGGTGAAACAGCCCCCCTCATTAGGGCATTTACGTGATGTTGTAAAACAGAGCTACTTAATAGAGTTTTGGGGAATCTTAAAGAGTGTAGGTATGTGATCTCTGACTTATCTCTATTAAGATTTTTAATAGATGCTACTTTTTTGTTTTTGTTTTTTTACAAAAAATCATTTCTGCACAAGGAATATTTTGCGTCACAGCCTTCTAATAGTGTCGGCTTATTTGGCCCCCTCCAAGTGATGTCGACAACATTCGTAGGTCATGTCGCAATTCAGCCACTATTAAACTGTGAGCAACCAGGGCAAAGAATGTACAGAAGGGGAAAGGTGCCATAAAATCAGCAGCCCTCGCTCCCTTGCTCCCTCCCCCCTCCATTTCCTGCCTAGCGAGGGAGGTAGATTCCCCCCTGTCAGTTCAACCTCCATTAAGTCTCAATGTAGTTTTTTTAAACTAAGTGCCTCCTTCCCTTCCTCCTCTTGGTTGTCAGACCCCCATCCCTTATTCTCCTCTCTTCCCCCCCCCCACACCCTGCTGGTCCGCCTGCCTGCTGCTCAGCCATTCCTTCCACAATCACTTAGGACTCCTGCCCTCCATCTCCCTCCCCAAGCACTTCTTAAGTGGGGCGCTGCCTCCACACTGCTCATGCCGCCATCGCACTGCCTGTGCCACCACCGGGCCCTCTGCCATGAGCATCTCCCATTAGCATTGTGGCTGGATTTGCACGAGCAAGCCTCGCCTTCCTGGTCTGGCTCCGACAGCAGGGCAGGCAGTGCTGCCGCTTTAAGGAGGGGGGGGAAGTTGCCTTCTTGCCAGCCAGCTAGGTAGGTGGTGGGTGGCTGTTTTGCGCTTTCCCTTCTCTTCCAGCTTGGTGTAGTGGTTAGGAGTGTGGACTTCTAATCTGGCTAGCCGGGTTTGAATCTGTGCTCCCCCACATGCAGCCAGCTGGGTGACCTTGGGCTCGCCACAGCACTGAGAAAACTGCTCTGACCAAGCCCTGCTTAATAAGTGCTTGGGGAGGGAGAGGAAGGGCGGGAGTCCTAGATTACTGTGGTAGGGAATGGCTGAGCGGCAGGTGGGGGGCCAGTGGGTTGGGGTGGGGGTAAGAGAGGGGAAGAAGGGATGGGGGTCTGACAATGGAGATTGAACTGACGGGGGGAACTGCCTCCCTCGCTGTGCCCTCTGCTGGCTGCCCGGCTTTACCTTATGTGGCAATGCATAAGAATGAATATGCGTTGTCACGTGTAAGCTTCAATTTTTAAAAAAGGTAGTCCGATTGGTTGCTTCCATTGATTGACAGGCCGAGGAGCGGTGAATGCTTTCTCTTGCTTTTTGTGCTTCAGCAGGGAAGGCTTTAAAGTGTGGAGGGGAGAAATAGCGTGATTTAATATCCTGCTATTTCTGGTAGAAGGCATCGCACAATTTGACCCGCTGTGCGGAAATGGTAACATATTTACAACTCTGCCTGCCCACAGTTCAAGTTCTTTGACTCTATTAGCATGAGTGGTGGTTATATTCATCTGTCTCACAACTTACAGATCTTCTCTACACATACACATGGAAACAGTGAATTGATTTTGTGCATTGAAGCCTTAAGATAGAATACTTTTTAGGAACGACATTCTCGCTTGCATTCATGCGTCTTAACCTGCTTTACAGATGCAGTCCAAAACCCACTTAAATATTCAAGTGTTTCTGCCTTTTTAACAAGTTCTGACAGCATTTCAGAATAATAGAACTGAACTTGGAAGAAGAGAATGTGTGGGTAATTAAGACCAAGGGATGATTAAGACCATATGAGTTTTTACACAGTGAAGATAAGTTCATATACACATGTTCATCATGACGATGCAAGTGGTAAACTTGCATTGCGTGAAACGGTGCTCGCATGTCAAACACTGCAGAGAGAGCTTTTTGTAAAGTGGTCCTGTTGGAGGACCACTTCAATTTCAGTCAGGCTCCACAAGCTGATTCATCTTGAGTTTAGCATATGTTGTTGGAAGTCACACAACAGCCTTTGCCTGTGGAAGTTTTGCTGAATATTGGCATGTGCTGTCAAATAAGCAGTTGCCACAGGCTCAGGGAGGGGCATTGGTCATCTGTTGTTGCCCCCACCTTGTGAAATGGGCTATCAGAGGAGGTAAGAAGGGCTACCTACTGCAAATGTTTTGGTGTACAAGTGCTTTCAATTAAATTTTAGGGTTTTTAATGTTGTTAGGTGAGTTATCTCCTCTGGCAATATTGTTTTTTTTAATATTGTTCATTTTGGGAGAAAAGGCAGAATAATAATATATTAATTGTTATATTACATTATTAATAATATTTGTTTTATAACTAAAGAAATAAACACTCCCTCAGTTCCAGTGGGTATGTGGAGCTAAATTGTGGACAGACCTTGACAGTGCCCAAGATGCAGCTTCAGGTATTGCAAGCCCCTGGAGGCCGAGTAGGCAAGGCCTGAGTCCTCCAATTATTAGTGCCCTCTAGGGTTCAATGTACATAGTAGGCTGTGATGCAGAGCCCTCTTTATGCTTTCTAGAATTAAGTATAAATTCACTGATGAATATTTTTCATGCCAATAGTCTCAAAAATAATGTTGCTTCAGGAATAGCTCTGAGGGGATGGTTGTGCATTTCTTTGGGTGGACCATTGTAACTGGCAAGAGTTAGTGCTGCTTAAATTCTAATTTAGCTTGCGTTGTAGCTGAAATGAACTGCTTATTTTTAGAGAAAACGATGCCATTCTTTTAGTTACCGCAGGCTGGTAGAACCAGTTAAGTATAGTAACGGGGAGGGGAAGGAAGAAACAGGCATTAATTATTGTGTTGAGGTGGAGAATGGTACAAATACGGGAACAAAATCGGCTTGTGCCCAGAAGAATAACCCTGTATATTTGTCACTTGCTAGTCGACATCTGTTTGTCTGGCTGTGGCAGCTGCTGAATGGAGCTCTGATTGCAGGGTTTCAGGGGACTGCTGGAGCACAAAAACATATTGCTTGATGGCCGAGGCCCGCTTGCTTTGCTTTTCTCAGCTGGGACTTTGCAGTGTGCATCAAGTCTGTAGAATAAATGGCCTCAGGTTGTGCATCACCTTAGAAAAACATGTTCGTGTGGAGTCAGGAGCACCAAAGACTGTATGCTCAGCTTTCCAATGTTTTCTCCAATTGTACTTTTCATTTAGGTTCCATGCATGCATGGAATGAATCTCTCTTGGCTACAGGGGAAATTATCCATTACTTAGCCTCAGTTCAAGGCTTAATGTCATTAAAAGCTTGTCTGGCTTTAGTGTGACTCGGTTGAAAATAATGGCATTTTATCTCATGCAAAGGAGATAAAGGTGATGATGGGAATCCTGGCGTACTTAAAGTACTGGAAATTCAATTAAAAAACAAACAAACTGCAACACTCCCAGTATATGACACAAGTGAAAGTAGTTCAGTTCTTGTTTTTTATGCCTATTTGACATTTTGCTTCATTATTGGACATTACAGTTTTCTTGTTTTGAAAACATTATCTTTGGGACTGAGATTTGAATCACCTGTATTTTTTCATAGAACGAGAGAAATACTCAGCATTATTTGGTTCAACTGTTGAAGGTCCTGTAAATAGAACATGAGACTGTCTGGGAACCAAATATGAGCCACTCTGTACAGAACAGGTGGGCAATTTTTTCAGCTTGAGGGCCACATCCAGGACTCCTCAGAACTCCAAGCTGTTGTGGGATAGTGGTTAAGAGTGGTGGACTCTAATCTGGAGGACCAGGCTTGATTCCCTACACCTCCACATGCAGCAAGCTGGGTTAGCTTGGGCCAGTCACAGTTCTCGCAGAGTACTCTCAGCCTCACTTACCTCATTGAATGTCTATTGTGGGGAGAGGAAGAGTAGGTGATTGTAAGTCACTTTGATACTCCTTCATGTGGTAAAAAGTGGTTTACAGACCAGCTCTTAGCTGGATGCCACCTCTGCTATCCAGCTAGGGAGAGGGTGGGTGGGAAGAAACGTGCCCTATATATTTATTAATTCATTTAGGTACTTTTAGCCAACTTTTTTCCACTCAATGGCTTGATGACTGTAGGGCGGTCCCAGGAAATGGAAGGAAGGGTTGAGAATCCAGGTCATTGGCCCAGGTCACCCTCCCAGCCTCAGAAGGTATTCAACACTATGTAATTCTATTGTTCTTTGCTGAGGTGTTTGTGGACCCACCCTCAACCCCATCAACAAACTGATGCACGGGAGAGGATGGGGCAGAGCAGATAGTAACAGTTCTGCCCATGGTGGCAACAGACTGCCCTCAGGCCATCAAGCTGACTGTTGCCTGTCAGCATCCGTGATGCCAGGGTTTAAGACAGAGTTGTGGCAGGAAGGGTTATAAATGGCTCTTAATAGCATTTGCCTCTCAAACTCTTTTAACAGTTTTCGCAGCAGCAATCTGGTAGCTGGTGCTGCAGTCTAGCAGGCCAGCATTTCCCAAGACGTTGTTAGGTAACTTGAGGAGAAGGTCCAAAGCTTTCTTCTGGCTTTGTCCCTGGTTCCTCCTACTGCTGCTTTGAAGACCAGCAAAGTTTTTAATTTAAGGTATAAGCTTTCGTTTTCATGCACGCTTTATTCTGCTGCTTCAGACCAACACGGCTACCCACCGGAATCTATATACACAATATGTTGTACACAAATACAATATACCTTAACATAGAAAAAGAATTAATTAATTTATAATAGCTTAGAATTGTATATGACACAAACAAAATCCATCCCCCCTCCCAATCATCACAGGTTGTTGTTGTTGTTATGTGCGAAGTCGTGTCCGACCCATCGCGACCCCATGGACAATGATCCTCCAGGCCTTCCTGTCCTCTACCATTCCCTAGAGTCCTTTTAAGTTTGCACCTACTGCTTCAGTGACTCCATCCATCCACCTCATTCTCTGTCGTCCCCTTCTTCTTTTGCCCTCGATCACTCCCAGCATTAGGCTCTTCTCCAGGGAGTCCTTCCTTCTCATGAGGTGGCCAAAGTATTTGAGTTTCATCTTCAGGATCTGGCCTTCTAAAGAGCAGTCAGGGCTGATCTCCTCTAGGACTGACCGGTTTGTTCGCCTTGCAGTCCAAGGGACTCGCAAGAGTCTTCTCCAGCACCAGAGTTCAAAAGCCTCAATTCTTTGACGCTCGGCCTTCCTTATGGTCCAACTTTCGCAGCCATACATTGCAACTGGGAATACCATAGCCTTGACTAAACGCACTTTTGTTGGTAGGGTGATGTCTCTGCTTTTTAGGATGCTGTCTAGATTTGCCATAGCTTTCCTCCCTAGGAGCAAGCGTCTTTTAATTTCTTTGCTGCAGTCCCCATCTGCAGTGATCTTGGAGCCGAGGAAAATAAAATCTGTCACTATCTCCATTTCTTCCCCATCTATTTGCCAGGAATTGAGAAGGCCGGCTGCCATGATCTTTGTTTTCTTGATGTTGAGTTTCAAGCCAACTTTTGCACTCTCCTCCTTCACCCGCATCAACAGGCTCTTTAGTTCCTCTTCACTTTCTGCCATTAGAGTGGTATCATCTGCATATCTGAGGTTGTTGATATTTCTCCCTGCAATCTTGATCCCAATTTGTGACTCCTCTAATCCCGCCTTTCTCATGATGTGCTCCGCATACAAGTTAAATAGGCAAGGCGACAGTATACAGCCTTGCCGAACTCCTTTCTCAATTTTGAACCAATCCGTGATTCCATGTTCAGTTCTCACTGTTGCTTCTTGACCTGCATATAAATTTCTCAAGAGACAAATAAGATGCTCTGGTATTCCCATCTCTTTAAGAACTTGCCACAATTTGTTGTGCTCCACACAATCAAAGGCTTTAGCATAGTCAATGAAGCAGAAGTAGATGTTCTTCTGGAACTCCCTAGCTTTTTCCATGATCCAGCGTATGTTGGCAATTTGATCTCTAGTTCCTCTACCTCTTCGAAATCCTGCCTGTACTTCTGGAAGTTCTCGGTCCACATATTGCTGGAGCCTAGCTTGTAGGATTTTGAGCATAACTTTGCTAGCATGAGAAATGAGTGCAATGGTGCGGTAGTTTGAACATTCTTTGGCATTGCCCTTCTTTGGGATTGGAATGTAAACTGACCTTTTCCAATCCTGTGGCCATTGCTGAGTTTTCCAAATTTGCTGGCATATTGAGTGTAGCACTTTTACTGCATCATCCTTTAAGATTTTGAATAGTTCAACTGGAATGCTGTCACCACCACTAGCTTTATTGTTGCTCAGACTTCCTAAGGCCCATTTGACTTCACATTCCAGGATGTCTGGCTCCAGGTCAGTAACTACCCCACTGTGGTCATCAGGGATGTTAAGCTCGCTCTTGTATAGTTCTTCTGTATAATTTTGCCACCTTTGCTTAATCTCTTCTGCTTCTGTGAGGTCCCTACCATTTTGGTCCCTTATCATACCCATCTTTGCATGAAACATTCTCTTCATATCTCCAATTTTCTTGAAAAGATCTCTGGTCCTCCCCATTCTATTGTTTTCTTCTATTTGTTTGCACTGTTCATTTAAGAAGGCATTCTTATCTCTTCTAGCTTTTCTCTGGAATTCTGCATTCAATTGGGTGTATCTTTCTCTTTCTCCCTTGCCTTTCACTTCCCTTCTCTCCTTAGCTATTTGTAAAGCTTCCTCAGACAGCCATTTTGATTTCTTGCATTTCTTTTTCTTTGGGATGGTTTTAGTTGCTACCTCTTGTACAATGTCGCGAACCTCCGTCCATAGTTCTTCAGGCACTCTGTCTATCAGATCTAATTCCTTAAATCTATTTGTCACCTCTACTGTGTATTCGTCGGGGATATGATTTAGTTCGTACCTGAGTGGCCTAGTGCTTTTCCCTACTTTCTTCAATTTAAGCCTAAATTTTGCAACAAGAAGCTCATGATCTGAACCACAATCAGCTCCTGGTCTTGTTTTTATTGCCTGTATAGAACTTTTCCATCTTTGGCTGCAGAGTACATAGTCAATCTGATTTCTGTGTTGACCGTCTGGTGATGTCCATGTGTAGAGTCGTCTCTTGGGTTGTTGGAAAAGAGTGTTTGCTATGACCATTGTAGTCTCTTGACAAAATTCTACCAGCCTGTGCCCTGCTTCATTTTGTACTCCAAGGCCAAACTTGCCTGTTATCCCAGTTATCGTTTGGCTTCCTACTTTAGCATTCCAATCCCCCATGATGATAAGCACATCATTTTTCGGCGTTGCTTCTATAAGGTGTTGTAGGGCTTCATAGAACTGATCAACTTCATCCTCTTCAGCAACATCACTGTGATGTTGAATGGTTTGCCTTGGATTCGAACTGAGATCATTCTGTCATTTTGGGGATTGTATCCCAAGACTGCTTTTCCTACTCTCTTATTGATTATGAAGGCTACTCCATTTCTTCTGCGAGATTCTTGTCCACAGTAGTATACCTGATGGTCATCTGAATTAAATTCACCCATTCCTGTCCATTTTAGTTCACTGATTCCTAAAATGTCGATGTTCAGTCTTCTCATTTCTTGTTTAACCACGTCCAGCTTGCCTTGATTCATGGATCTGACGTTCCAGGTTCCTATGGAATAAAAATCTTTACAGCATCAGACTGTCTTTTCGCCACCAGTTACTTCCACAACTGAGCGTCCTTTCGGCTTTGGCCCAGCCGCTTCATTCATTCTGGCGCTACTCGTACTAGCCGTCTGCTCATCCCCAGTAGCATATTTGACACCTTCCGACCTGAGGGGCTCATCTTCCGGCGTCATATCGTTATGCCTATTGGAACTGTCCATAAAGTTTTCATGGCAAAGATACTGGAGTGGTTTGCCATTGCCTTCTCCAGTGGATCACCTTTTGTCAGAGCTCTCAGCTATGACCTGTCCGTCTTGGGTGGCCCTGCACGGCATAGCTCATAGCTTCACTGAGCTACGCAAGCCCCCTTGCCACAACAAGGCAGCGATCCTTGAAGGGGGCATCACAGGTTAGGGAACTTTAAAAATGTCTTCAGGAGAGAAAGAATGCAGATTTCTGCGGAAATACCCCTTTCATTCTTGTGTGCTTTGCTTATCTACATCTCATAATTTTAGTATTGAAGGGAAACCTATTTGAGACTGTTGCCAAAATAGTCTTTGTTGACAGTTGCTGAATTCTTTACAAATACTTGCCAAGAGTTGATGATCAGTTCAGCCTGCAGCCCTGTGTGTATTTGCATAGCAGTAAAACCTACCGAAACTGGTGGGATCAGCTTTTGAATAAGCATGCATGGCATTGGAGCTGACAGTCCTCTAGTGAGAACAGCTTAAGTCAAACCATGTAATCTTGACCTTTAAAAAACCCCTTAGAATTAATGATAGAAGGCTTGCTTTAATAAAAGATCTCAGATATCCACAAAGCTTAACTGAGTGGCAGATTTTAATCTGTTGGCTCAAGTAAAAAATTGCTCTTGTTGCTAAGACTTTTTACTCTATGCACTGACTCAGCCAAATGTCACCCAGGCAAATGACTTTGAAGATAGATAGCTGATCTGTGTGAATGTCATGTAAGGACAGAGATATCTGGAGAGAGGGGAATAAAACTCCTTTTCCTGACAGAAATTTTTGCCCATAATGAATGAATGCCCTTGGATATGAAACACAAGAAGCAGGAATTTACAGTTCAAGAGCTAGGGTTCAGAATTGCACACTACTGGTGCTTGCAGTGGTAAAAAACATAACATTACGCCTCTTCTCTTGGAAGAGTATACACCTCAAAGGAAATGCTGCTTTTTTAAATTCATTCTGCTCCCCCTCATGTTTGTTTTCATATTCCCAAGATGTGCTTTAAGAAAAAATCCACAGGAGACTAATTTGTAATTTAGGAGATTTTTAGGAAATTATATAGGAACACCTTAAAAAGGACACTTGAAGAAAAGTTGGGATATACACACAACTAGGCCATGTTGTTCAGTGTTCTAGATCAGTGATCCCCAACCCCCGGTCTGGAGACCGGTACCGGTCCATGGATCAGTCGGTACCGGGCCACGGCTCCTCCTCCTCCTCGGGGGCTTCCCTGCCACTCTGCCGCCAGCTTACCTTTGGTGCTCTCCAGAGGCTGCCATGGCTGGGGCTCCCCCTCGGCGTGGCACTGCACAGCTGCTGCTGGCAGTGCCCCCCAGCGAGCAGCGGAAAGTCAGGGGCACTGGTCGGAAAGCAAGTGGAGCGGCGACGCCCCTCAGCAAAAGACTACTCCCTCCCCCCGGGCCTCAGTAAGATTGTCATATGTTGACCGGTCCCCGGTGATAAAAAGGTTGGGGACCACTGTTCTAGATTATAGCCAGGATTGTTTTGCTTGTAAAGCAGGTTGATTCCATGTGTTGATTCCACATACCAGGTTTCTATAACTGCACCTATTTTTACATAGTCCAGGTTTCCAAGATGCTATGTGACTGGGGCTTTAAAAGCTGAGTATGGCACTTAAGAGTTTAACAGTTGCATTCACTTGTTTTACTAGTTGTCCATTGGAATAAGAGCAGTCAGTGGCACCAGTCAGGGCCTTCCTGCTCTTTGGATAAATGGTATACATGGTTGCTTGCCCTGTGGACAATGCCAAGTTGAAAAGCGGCAGCTGAGAGTTGGTCTGTCAATGGCCATTTCTTCCTGCATAGTGAGGTTTTTTGCCAATTCACTTTTTCTGTTGATGAAGCTGAGATTTTTTAGCAGAAACATGTCCTGATTATGGTGTGCATGCACACTAAGGCAGTTTAATTTAACAGAATTTCCTTAGGTTCTTTTACAAGCAAGTATGCTGCCAAATCTTTATCAAGTTATGAAGTTATGTTTAGGTATACCTTTACATTTTCCAAACATATACACCAACTGTGAAATCCAGAAGCTGTCAACCAGGCAAAACCAATTGCTTGTTAGAGCATTACTTTACTGTGTTGTGCCTGTCTGTGCAAGTTTTGCAAGTTTTGGTTCTTGACCCCAACAAGAGTGTTGAAATATTTGCCATAAAATGTTGGCAGTCATACTGATGAGACCTGACATAGCCATGCTTTTTGTCAACAGGGAAAGTTGTTTGTTATGTACCCATATTACTTCAAGAACAATGCTTGTTGTGTAATGCATTAGGAGAACACTGCTGGATCAGACCAAAATTCTTGCAGCATTCTGTTTCCTACAGTTTCCAAGTACCTTTAGTAGACTGTGAAGAAAAGCAATTCTGCCCTGATGTTTGCTCCTAAGCAGTGGAGACTCTTAGTATGTTTTTTGACTAAAAGGTATTTTCTGCACAACAGCTTTATTTTCAGTCCCTTGCTGAATAATTCTTATGGAAATTGCCTTTACTTTGCTGTCTGACATCAAGGTAAGGTTTTCCATCATGCCAAGATCTCTTTTCTGGGTACATGCAGACAGGCCAGACTCAGTCCAGGTTTATATGAAAATGGGATCCACCCACCCATGTACATAATCTTAATTCTGTTGCAATTTAGGATATTCCTGGTAGCTATTAACCCTGCTTCTTATTCCCTCACATTGTATGTCAAGACCTATAATGGAAATGTGGTGACATTCAAAGAAAGGCACTTGAATAAATTGAGATTATTTTCAAGTAATCAAGATCATTAGCCATCCATATAAGAATTACATTTTTTAGAGGGAAAACTGATCTCAATTTATTGTTGTCCACATTTAGGTGTCATTACTAGTTGGAGTTATTGTCTTAGTGCAGAAAGGGCAAGAAACCCTATAAAGACAATATCTTCTCTAATAATCTCCTTCCTTTTCCTCCTCCCCCCTCTTCTTTTTGAATAAATTCATGGGAAATGCCACCACACATGATCCCTGTGCATGCCACTTCTATCTCAAGAAGTAACTGAAGGCAGACTGAGCCGTAGACCTCTCCTTTGCCCTACACTAGAGGTATTCACAGTAGATAACTGGGAAGAGGCTGTAAGCAAAATGCGCTCAAAAAAGAAAGGTGGGAAGAGGAGAAGGGTGAAAAAATCTCCCATTTTATCTCTGAATTATTTCTAGAAATAACTGAGTAACTAGTTTAGTACAAAACAATGTTTAATCCCTTTCAAGCTCTGAAATGCCATTTTCATTGTCTGAGTCATGCTTGTCAGAATTTGAAATGGACAAGTTCTTTAAAACAAACAGAAGGAAACCAATTTTTAGCAAAACATTCTACTAATGCTGGGTGGTGCATCGTAGCTTGACATTCAGGATTGATGAAAGGTTGTGTAATGAAACATGGTCTCTATATACTGTAAACATTGTATGTCCTTTATCTCTCTGAACTGAAATTGAGTTAATAAGGGCACTTTCTATCAGCAGTGTATTTCCTGCTTTTTGTACCTTGTACCTTTCATCTCCATATAAAATTTGTCAGGAGGAAGGAACAACTTCTGCCTAATCAATACTCCATCCGTGGACCCCAGAGAAGCAATTTCCAGTTGCCTTTTTCTCACTGCATGTCAAAGAGGGTTTGACCTCTGTAACAATTAAAGCAAGGGAGATTTCATTTTGAGTTCTTGCTGAACTGTATGTTTTACATACGGCAAAGTCGGGATGTCTCTTCTTAGGTATTCATCTTGATCCTTGACACTAAAATAATCCAGACTTGGGGGAGAAGTCCTCGAAAAAAAAGGATGCAAAGTTGTTTGGGAAAGCCTTGTGCATCTTGGTTCAAGTGCTGGCTCTGTTATTGACCTTGTTAAGTTGAAGGTTCAGCTTTGTCTAGTGGTCTCATCTGTGTGGCAGACTGGGTCAGTAGTGGAGACATGTTATTGGGGCGACGCAGACTTACCTGGGTCGGCGTTTGCTGGGGGGAGGGCGGGGGAGAAGCGGCGATGCTGGCGGCCACGCTGCAGTGTCCCAGGGGCGCGCTGTCACGGCAGCGCGCATGGCGTGGAGGCGGGAAGGAGAGCATCCCCTTTAGGACGCTGCTGAGCCCTCTTCCCGCCTCGACGGTCTGTTTCTGAGGCTGCGGAAGTCAAAAACGGACCAGCTAGGGAAGGGAACTTCTATTTTTATGCCCCGCGCTGGTGGGTCTGACGTTTGTCCAGTTCGTTGGGTAACCAAGTTTTTGCGTTGCCGTCCTAAAGTTGGAGGGCCACCGTTCGTTCACAAGGAAGGGACATGTTTGTCCCGTTTTCAGTTTATTTCTATTTTGCGGGCCTGTTTACGAAAATTGGGCTTGAATGCGTCAGAGTATGGCACGCACTCTTTGTCGCCCCTTCTTTCCCAAATCTGACCTCCTACCTGCCAATATGCTTTGTTGTACTGGGGTGAAATGCAATAGATAATGCAAATTCAACAATAACACAAGAATCTTAGATGTTATTCAAGAAAAATATGTTAGGGGATTGGTGCCTTTCCTAACTGCTTTATTATACAGGACTTCCCATGTTTTTCAAACTTGCAACTTTGGGGGCAAATGGAAGTCTTGCACATCTGACAGTGGAACCGAGCTTTTTCTACAGATGTTTGGTTGGCAATCTAGGGCATCTCTCTGTTTATTAAGAGCTATGGCAAGAACAGCTGGGCCTGTGTGAATAGTAAACACAGGCTAGAAGGTATCCTTCTATACCTGCACTTCACAGGAAGCAGTCAGTAATGATGGACACACTTGTATTGCCATTCCAGATGAACTTCCAAGGAATCTTAAGATGACACAGCTTGAAAACAACTAAACTGAAATAACAGACACATCCCTAGAATGTTAGCACTGAAGGAAATATACAGAAAGGGGGGGGGGGGCAGGTAAAGGTGTGAGAAAGCAGAAAGGTAGGTTTCAGACATTTAAAATCTCCCTTTTCAAAGCACTCAGAACTCCTAATGTGTGCCCTACACCTACTTCCAGGATCTTCTGTGGAATGGCACACTATTTACCAAACCATATAGGAATCTGAAGTTCTGCACAAACTTTTTTATTTAGAAAACATATGTGTGACTTCTTTAGAGACCTGCTTGAAGTGGTCAATGACAAAAATGTTCCTAGCTCTATACATGCATTTAGCTCTAATTCTCTGCCATCTCTTGTAATTGAACATTTTCACATTACCATTCCAAATTGGATTTATTTGTTCTTGCCCTGATTTTGAGTAAAGGGACAGGGGTGTCATACAGCAAATTTCCTCACATTAACAGGCTCTCTCTGAAGCACTGTGGTCATTTCAAACAGTGCTGCTTTCCCCACACCTCATTCCCCACCCTTTCTCCATGCACAATCTTCTTCAATTTTTTTTTAATGTTCTAGCACTTAATATAGCACTGAAGGGTTATAGTGGCACTATTAAGATGCCTTGACTCCATTGAAGACTGTGCAGCAAAAAAGGGTATGTGTGGGGAGAAAGTGGCATTGTAGCATGCTCTATGGACATTTTAAACAGCTCACTACAGAGGGTGGAAAATGGAAGAAATCAATCTCAACAAAAGGGTAGAAGATGGAAGAAATCAATTCCCCTCAAAAGCAGCTCAACCACACTTTGCTAACTCAATGCAAGCAAATTTGTATGGACAGGTAAATAAATTCTGCTAGCAGCTGGATACTAAAATGAGTCTGTCTGAAATGGCAAGAAAAAATCCATTAGGAACCATTACTAAAACGGAATAGAAAGGCAGTTTGACGTTAGAGTGCTTTCGCAGAGGGATGCAAAAATAAGTCTCTGTTTCAGAGTAGTAGCCAGCAGTGTGAAAGCAGGTGGAACTGCTTTCTGCATTCTCCATCCCTGCACTGCTTGCTTCATCTGTCCACTCTCCTCCTTCCATCATGTCTACGCAGTTGTATAGACGTGACAGAAGTCATGCTGGGCCCACCTGTGGTCTGATCACCCTCCTTCCTGGCTGAGCGGAATGGTAAAGTTTTGTATCATGATTCAGCTTTGAAACTGTAAAAACAGGGAGAAGGATTCTCAACCATTGGTCCTTAAATTCACCACTTCCTCTTCTTGATTGATTGATTGTAATTTATTCACCACTCCTCCTGTCATAACCAACAGATTTGGTTTACAACAGATCAATAAAACAACCATCTTAACACCGTCCGTGGCGCCGCGGGCACCACAAACTAAATAAAAGGGTAAGGGGTTCTGGGGCGGAATGTGTCCGGGATGAGGAAGTGTCCGGATTGGACCCTTCCTCCGGACAGACAATCGGAGGGACCAATCGGCAGGCGCGCAACTGCGAGCTGCGCGCAGCGAAGCGCCTCCGATGCGTCAGGCCGCCCGCAAGGGAGCCCCCGGCAGCCGCGCAGAGTGCCTCTCACTGCATCAGGCCATCGGCCGAGGGAGCCCCCGGCAGCGGCGCTCCGCGCAACTGCCGGGGGCTCCCTTGCCTAGCGCCCGCTGTATTTATTTTACAGCGGGCTTGATCACTAGTTAGTTCATAAAACAATAAAACAACATTTCATATTTAATATAACATTAAAACCTATTAAACAATAACATCTGCTAATGATGTATATTATTATTGGGTGTTGTTGAGGTCACTCTGATTAATTCCATATCTAATTTCTGGATGTTGATTTCCAATAGCAGGTATCCTTGTGGACGGAAGCTCAATGATGTTCTGGATGTTATTATTGCAGGAATTCATTGGCCCAGCCAAATACCTGTCAGAAGAGCTGCATTTGCAGGCCCTGAGGAACTGGGTGTAAACTGCATGGAGTCAGTCCCTGCCCTCTACACAGAATGCGATTTCCGTTTGGATTTTGGCCGATTTAAATTTTCCTTCTGCAGCAAGAAGGATTGATCCGGAGTGACCCTATCTTATTGTGCAATATCTCAGAGTGCTTTTAATCCTCAATATCCATTTGGGAAAGAAAGCTCCATGTTAGAGAACCTCTGATAGGCTACACCTGGTCATGTGACACGCTTGCCATAAAGGAGAAGCCCCTAATTTCTCTCAACTTCTGTCGGTCCTGGATTTTTCCTCCCTCCTCTGCCTTTTTCGATCCTCTCCACCACCCCTCCAAGAAAAGAAAGAGGCTCCCTGCCTGGCTCCTCTCCCCCCCCCCTTCAAGAAAAGAAAGAAAGAGGCTTGGCTCCCCCCCACCTTCTGAACTACCTTAACCACTTGCAGAAGACTTTCCTGTTTCAATGGGGTGGGGGGGAGAAGAAGACCCGAGTTCAAAGCTATCTGAATTCAGCAGGATTGACAATGGAATAAAGAAAGTAAGTGCAGACTCTCCCCTGGTCTGCTCCAACAGGGTCCTCAGCTGTTCCATGAGCTCATTTCACCAAGTGAGGGCCAGGACCAAAAAGGCCCTGGCCGTGGTTGAGGCCAAATGTACCTGTCTTGTGCCAAGGATCAGCAGCCTGTTGGAAATGGTAGAGCGCAATGCTCTATTGACTGCCAGTGGACACTCATCCTCAGCCACCTGGCAGTTCCTACTTTAAACCAGACAAAAGGAAGTTTTTCTTTGATCCAGTTTAAAGTCCCTGGATGCCAAATGTTCAGAACTTTATGGGCAGGCTCCCATTTAAGTGAGGAGGTTTCTACTTTTCATGTGGGATAAAGTCCTCACCTGGAAGCAGCTTTAGATGGCACTCATAAAAAAGTCTTTACACTTTTTTCTTGTATAATGAGCCTGTTTAATTTCAGTTTTCATTTACTGATTTTAAAAAGTATACAAAGTTGCAATCCTGTTCATGCTTACTTGAATCTAAACGCCACTCTACACAGTTGGGGTTCTGAATAACCACTCTAAGAAGACTTGCACCCCTTCTAATCTGTTGAAGTGGATGAGCTTAGACAAATGTCACTCTGTTTAAGAAGCAACTATTAAACACTAATCCTTATCATAGAATCATAGAGTTGGAAGGGGCCATATAGGCCATCTAATCCAACTCCCTGCTCAACGCAGGATCAGCCCTAAGCATCCTAAAGCATCCAAGAAAAGTGTGTATCCAACCTTTGCTTGAAGACTGCCAGTGTCAGAATCACTTACTTAAGGCTCTAACATGGTTTGGATACCCATAGTAAGAGATGAAAATGCACTTTCTACTGGCAGAAGTCAGAGTGGAATTTGATGTCACACATCCATCAGACTCAAGGTCTATCCTACAGTGAAATGGGCATCTTCCCTGGCTCCCCATGCACAGGCTCCTCCAATACAGTGTGAAGGCTGACACTTGGAAAGTATTCTTTTTCAGAGGAAAAACCATTAGACAATGTATTTCAAATTGTAATATATGTTATTTTCCAAAGCACTATCAAAGCATACCAAAGCACTAGATTTGCTGGGTTTCCCCAGTCTGCTTATGTTTCAAGCCCCTTTGGAAAAAAAACAAACCTCCATTCTTTTGAATATGATTCATACATTCCACAACCTGCTGCCAAACTGGTAAGCCACAGAAGCAACATATAAAACAGGAAACTGAAATGAGTTCTCCCTTGGAGTCAGATGCTGCTTTAATATTTTAGAAGAATACAGCTGTAGTTAGAGTTGAATCAATGTTTTCCCTTTCAAGGGGAGGAAAGACTTTCAGTGTTGGCAGTCAGAGAACATAAAGGAAAAACTGAAAACAGCATGAAAATCTTTTATTCTAAGAAATAACCAAGTAGTTAGCTTTTAAAACAAGAAACTCCTGTTTTCAGCTGAGAATGTCACTATTTCTCTCTGAGACTACTTACTGATGAGGGCACAACATCATGTTCCCTGCCACTGCCTGAAGCAAACAGAGGCATGGGGTCTATCCCACCCACCATTCCCACATCACTAGCTGCTACTAAGAAATAACAGGATATTTACAGACACATCAGTTTCTGTAGCTTCTCACCTTGTTGGAAGTCCTGCAGTATTCCCGAAAGTGGGAATTTTCCGCATTCTGCAGGGCCTGAAAAACAGAGCTCTTCTGCCAGGTCTATGATTGAGGCCAGCGTGGCAAGGGTGATCAGGGCACCCCCCCCCCTCAGTGTTAAGAGCATGAACTCACTTGGTGATCTGCACTCCCTCCTCCCGCTCCTATATTAGTTTTCTTTGAGAGGTTAGTAGGGTACAGTCCACTATGGTTTTTAAATGTTTGGAGTCTGTTGTGTACATGGATATGTCCGGTATGGTTTTAAATGGGGTTTTAATAGGACAAGCTGTAACCTGCCATGAATCAGGCATGAGAGTGGCGGGCAATAAGTCTAATAATAATAATAATAATAATAATAATAATAATAATAATAATAATAATAATAATAATTTTGCCAGGTATTGGGACAAGAGATCCTTTTAGGTCATTATCTTGTTTTCTTGTGGTAAGGCATATCTGACATTGTTGGCTTGTTTTCATGGCCGGTATCTGTGGCACATGAGACTATGTCCATTCACTGTACATTTGGAACTGGAGCTTCATCTTGCAGAAAGTTGGCATTTAGTTGGTGTGCTGTTGTTTCCAAATAAGTGACCTTTAGGAAGCACATAGCTTACACTCTACCAATCCCCAAACGTGAGTAGCATTTTTAATTTGATTGTGGGTGGTTGAGATTTAAAGAATCTGGAGGAGATGCCAGAGTGGGAGACTGGGCTTTCTTCAGTGCAGAAGACAGTGGTTTCAGAGACTTCCTCTCTTTCTCTCACCATAGCCTACCAAATATTGTGTGTGAATCTTTCCACAACATTAATATAACTTTTTGATTTAGGCACACTTTTGTGCTGGCTGAGTTTTCTTACACTCCCCCCCCATAGATTATATTATTAAATATTGCAAACTCAGTCAAATAGCTTCAGGGGAGATGCCAAAGTTAAGGGACATTTTATATATATATGTTTTGTTTAGAAATAGGAGTGACTTAGCTTAATAATAATGAAACAATGTGCAGCCACAACAAGCTGGTTTGATATATGACTCCCTGCATCTATAGTTAAAACAGCACATCAAATCTTAGGTACTTCTGAGTTTCGTAACTTTATTTACTTACAAGAACTATGTGGAATTGCTAGGTCCATACTTGCAGTACAGTTAGTTGCTAGGCATGTCCTGTCAACCAGTGGGAGGAAGCAGCCATTGGTGATAGTGTGATGTCATATTTCTCTAAGAATCATTGGAAATCTAGCAGTTCCTAAAAATTTTAACATCGCTTCTGGGTTTTCCCTAGAAGTGACATCAATCCTCTTTAGGAATCTGTGCTTTTACTGTAGAGTTTTCATGATTCCTAGGGAGACATGATTCAAAAACTTTCTTCCACTGCTGCTCTACGTGGTGTTGTGCACAAAGGATCTCTCATTGGGGGATAGCAGCTCTTAAGGCCCATTCTGCACAAGGACCAATGTTGCCAATTGGTTCCTGAAAGTGGAAACGTTATTTTTAATAGTGCAATCTCGGCGTTACACATACCTGCCTTTGTAGTGGAATCCAGTAGCGTTTCAATAGTTTCCCACAGGTTTCCAGTCTCATAAAAATCGCTAGAAAGAAAGTGATTTTTTCTGTGCTTTGTCCCGCCCCTGGCCGTCAATTAAACAAACAGCTAATGGGCAGCTGTTATAATGCTCCTGAAAAGCCCCTTTCCCTTTAAGAACAGTTAAAAAAAAAAAAAAAAGAAAACACGCGTTGCAACGAATATGCCTTGATTCCTCCTAACATTGAGACCCATCTAGCTGGAGATTCCTCATTGCCATGCTCCCCCAAGTGAAAAGAAAAATCCCCCCCTGCACGGGCGCGATTTTCGGCCCAAAATAAAGTGAACTTGCAAACGGGGCTGTGTTGTGCTCGGTGACTTAGGGGAGCTTTAAAGCACTTCTGTAGAGGGACTGTAGCTGGATGAGCCTCGCTGGGTTAATGAAGGCTCGCCGGTTTGTTGCTTTCTGCTCGCTCCGAGAAAAAAAAATGGCGATCGCTTCGCTGGAAGTTCGGAGGAAAGAGCCAGGGGGAGGGACTTTGCTGGAACCGCAACAATAGGAACGCACAGGTCTTTTTTGCTAGTGTTGCAGATTGCTTGCAAGAGTGTAGCGCTTTTCAGAGGGTGAATCCACTTTTCTGGATTTCCCTTTAAGCGCTACAACGAATCGCTTTTTGCGGGATTGTTTCAGGAGTGTGGCAGATTGTGTGCGACGTCATGCGGAACTGCAATTTAGTAGCATTTACAATTTACAAGCCTTTTGCAACATTGAAGTTGTGCGGAATGGACCTAAGTGTGAACCTATGCAGAGTTATTCTAAACACTCAGATATCTATCAGATTTGATTGGGAAACTGTACATAGGATGGCATTGTATGGCTGATTCAATTAAACAGCAGTTAATGTATGCTAGCCTTGTCTTTGGGCATAGCTCACTCTGGAATCCTTGAAATGATAAATACTAACAACACAATCCTAAATAGAATTACATTTTTGTAAATCCATTGATGTCAATAGCCTTAAAAGAGGATAATTTTGTTTAGAATTGCGCTACTAGTGCTTGTCATTGAAAGCAGTACGTGTTGTATATTTGCACTACTGTAAAACTGCTATAAAGCACACTGCTGAAAACTACAGCAAGATAGAACAATAAATATTTATTTACTGGGATGAAGACCCTGTCTAAACCTAAAGAATATAGCAGGAAGCATACGGTACTACATAGGACAGCTAGCATACTTCTGCTTCATTCTGTAACCCCAGGGAACAAAGTTGGCAACTGTTATTCTTGATGCTGTTATTCTTGAAGGTATTCACACTTAACACACATATCAGGGTTAATGAACACAAAATAAATCCAACAGCCCGAAACAGCCAAAAGACCTTAAAAACACAGTTTGTTCCAGCAAGATCTGACTGAGCAAGATTAATTTCAGTCCTGAAGTTTATAGTGGAGGTTTCATGACCTGCCTGTGCCTTTTTCAGTAGAAGAAACATATTGATTTAATTATATGCCAGTGGACTCTCTTTTTTTTGTTTCAGAACTTGTCAGATTTCCAGGGATAGGAATTGTTATTAACTGATTTATGCAAAATCTGAAATTGTAGTTATGCTTCAATTGATGTAAATTAAGATGCTTTTCTCCAGTAAATTAACATTACTGTTTTGTTTATTTTGAGTTATTGAAAACATAAACCTTTTTGTCTCATTTTGCTGGATAACAACATTAGGTTAACTAATAACAGGGACTTGGTGTCTTTACATTAGAGTTAGGCAATGTAAATCAAAGTTGTCCTATATAAATAATATATATATATATATACGTTGACATGGTTGATGTGAACAATTCATTGCTTCTCTTGGTTCTCTGCTTTCAGCTCAGAAATAAATGTTGTCCGACTCACTTGATTATGAAGAAATCTGTCTGATGGGTGTTCATTATAAGAACAGCAATAAACAATGAACTAGGCAATAAGATTTATAGAGGTCTCGTAGTTGTGAGACAGCCTAGAGCACAGGTGTCAAACTCATTTGTTAAAAGGGCCAGATCTGACATAAATGTCACTTTGTCCGGCCGAGCCATGTGTACCATAAAATGTAATGCCAGGTACCGGAGATATAAACTTTTTAAAGGCAAACACAGTTAATATTTTTTTCTCAAAATACAAGCATGCTTTAAACATTAACACAATATTTCCTTAAAGCACCTCCTTGATCTCCCACTAGAGGTGTGCATTTGGCTAATCTGAGCCAACCCCCCCCACCACCACCACCACAAATACCTGCTCGATATTCATGTGCATCTCTGATTGGTATTCACTTTCACCTCTGCAGTTTGCAAAAGATATTTACATTTTAAAGGGACTGTGTTCTCTTTAAAGTTTAAATGCACCCCCCCCCCTCATTGGAAGTAATGACATATAGGGTCATCTTCTTTGGGGGCCCCTGGTCCAATTTTTTTCAAAGTGGGTGGTTTGTTGGAGGAGAGGCACTAGTTAGCTATGTTGTGAATTTGGTGTCTCTAGTCTACCTACAAAGGTAGTGCCCCTGAGCCCCAGATACATCCAGATCAATTCTCCATTATAGCCTCTGGTGACAATTGATTAAAATGGTTCCCACAGGAACCAAAACAAATTTGAATCCAAAACAACATAGAACCAAAACAAATTTGAATCCAAATGCCATACTAGTATTGAGATTCAGGAATATTTGGAAATAACGATTTTTCCAGGTTAAATATACCCATACCTGAAAAATACTTTTAATTTTTTTGCAAATACCTAATGGCCACTTAGTGGGGAAGGCACTGGCAAACCACCCCGTATTGAGTCTGCCAAGAAAACGCTAGAGGGCGTCACCCCAAGGGTCAGACATGACCCAGTGCTTGCACAGAGGATACCTTTACCTTTAATGGCCACTCTCCCACTTCCACCACCCATTACACATTAGCACTGGGACTGTGTACTATACAAGGTCATTATGCTCATCCCCTATCATCTGCAATAAAAGTAATGACCAGTTGCTCATGGGCCTGATAAAAGCCCTGGAGGAGCTGGCGAGCTCCCCCCCCCCTGTTCCCCCCCTGCATATCTCTGCTCTAGAGATATGGCCAAATTTTAACCTGATCAAGCATTTGTTTTCATTTTGTATGACATATTATAAAAACTTATATATTAAAAATATTGTCTCCAACTGAAAGAATAATCCTTTCTTGATCTTTATGAATGGTGAAACCTGTAAGTACAGTATGCTTTGGAAAATTGCTCTGCTGTGTCAGTTCCCACACCATAAAGGCAATTTGCCTTGGGGAAAAGCCTAGCAGTGAGACAACAACATATTATAGTAATTAGGTTCTTGTACTAGACCAGAAAATCTTGCCTTCAGTGCCAATAGAATGCTTGCAATCTCTCCTGTTCTGGCAACTATGCAGTTGTTACCTCAGGGATGTTTTTGCAACAGAATTATTATGGATTGTCTTTAAATACGTTGTGTCTCCAGAGAGCCATTCTGAACCGCTGATTGTTCATAGAGTCACAGAGCTGACACTTTTCACCACCACGTTTACATTAATCTCTCATGTGTTTTCCAAGGGAAGTGCAAACAACAAAACAAACATGTTGGTTAGCAGTCAGCCTGTATTAGGGCTGTTGTCAGTTTTTGTAACTATTCACTGCTGCATACGCTGTGCTATCCTTTTGGTCTCATGGATCCTTTTTTTTGCTCACTTGTGCTTCCTTTTACACTGATTGTTTAGTGTTCAGTAGCAGTTCTTTATTTCAGATGTTTGTGTGGGTCCTGTAAAGTGGCCATAGCTAGCCTGAGTGGTGTTTTGTATACCTTGTCATGTGACTAAACCCTCCCACAAAAAATTCAGTAGCTTCCTTCAGGCAAAAATATGACTGCTGAAATTTTGTGATCTAATTAGAGCACTTCATGTCCCAACAGGTGTTTATGGTTTCATCAGACTGATACAAGCATGTGTGATTCCATCTGGCCGGACCAATTCTTCTTTGCAAAGTTTTAAAGACAAAAGAGATTTATTAATGTTCCACTGTTGTGTTTACTTTTTAATTTTCTGAATTTATGGCTTGATTTTTCCTGTTAGTGTGTGGGAAGAGTGGGGAATGCAATAGAAGGCCCATGGCTCAGTGGCAAAGGTCATGCTCTGCACTTGTACACTGGACTGACATACATTAGACACAGTGCTAAGCAGCCCATAAAAACATTTTAATTTCTTTTAAAATCAGAAGAAAAAATAAATTTTAGAGTAGAAGAAAATGTTTAAATTTTTTCTCATTAAGCACCAATGAAATTAAAAAATTTTTTTTGCCTAAAATAGAAACAAATGTTGAAGTATTTGTTCAAGTAATATGAAAAATAATTTATAATATTGATATTTTTATGGTGGGAGGGGTCCAAGTAGGCAGAAGTGCCTAGGGTCTATGAAGGGTCCATGTATCCTTGCTGGTAAGGACTGTAGTCCAGGCCTTGGTGTCTCAATTAAAGGATTTCAGGTAGCTCGACTGGGAAAGATTTTTGCCTGGGGAACTGGAGGATTGTCAGTATAGGCAATATTGTGCTAAGAGGACCCAGCATAACTGTCCCTTTACTGCCTTAACTTTGGACCCCCAAAGGCCAGCCCAAACCGAAAGATCTTAAAACACTTCTAATGCCAACTGCCTGTAGAAAAATGTCATTCCATTATAACAGAGGCTTAATAGGATGCTTTCTAGCAGGTAATATTATTAATAGTCATGCCATCAAAAGCTTCAACTACCCATTTTCTTATATTGAGTTACTAATAAAGAGAGAGGACTTTTCTCCAGACCTGTTGGCAACTGTACTTCTACATGAAGCTTGATTTGAAATTGTAGAATCACTAAGGGGCTCACTGGTCAAGCCTAACACCTTAAAATATGGCAAGAAGATAATAGGGACACAATCTCCTGAGGCAACAGGTTGGTCACTGTATGGATACTACAGTAGCTAGAACCCTGATCTGCTCCAGCAGGGCTCTTCTTGTGTTTTATGTTTTCAGTCTGATCTGATAAAACGTCTTTTAACATTTTGAGCCTCATATAGTGCAATTTATGTATGTGTCTCACATAGCCCAGGGAGGAGCTGTCTCAAGTGTTTTCAAGCCATATTAATGTCCAGTTATATAACAGCTCAGTGTAAGCCTGATATAACTAGAAAACAATACCTTTGTGAACACAACCAGAAGAACAAGTTGCTGTGTGCAATCGTGGCAGAGGCAAACAAATGCTAAAATGTTTGGGTGGATTGCACTCAAGTTGTGACTGAGAGAAACTCAGAGGCAGTTTAATGAGCATTGAGCTTAGGCTGGAGGAACTCTGCATAGGATTGCTCAGTAAGTTTTCTTTGAATACTAGGATATATATGGTGATTATTAGTGACATATTCTGGCCATGAAGGTGAATGTGCTGCAAGATGTGTATAATTAATTATCCTGTTGGTAACAGTAGGAAGACTTTTAGCACGTATTTTCAGTTATTTGCAAGAAAGTACATTTATATAGCCTAATTGGGGTTTCACCTAAGAGTGACACCTCTATTTATTATAATTGTTGTTGTTATGTGCGAAGTCGTGTCCGACCCATCGCGACCCCATGGACAATGATCCTCCAGGCCTTCCTGTCCTCTACCATTCCCCGGAGTCCATTTAAGTTTGCACCTACTGCTTCAGTGTTATTATAATTAGTGTTTTTATTATTGGTATCAGCATTTTTGGAGTTGTCCGACTGAATTTTTCTAAAAGGCTAAAATCAAGTACTGTGTGCATTGCAAGGTCATTGCTAAGAGGTACATTTTCCGTATACAACCTTTTCTCCAGGTAGAAACATAGCTGTCTACTACCTTAGCAAGCACTTTTTCCTTTCAGTATCCCAGATTTTGAGAAACATCCTTTCTTTTTTGCTTGCTTCCATTGCTTTATACTTTGGCATTAGCATTTCCCATTCCCAATCTCAATGGTGGGCAAACATTGTGGTTCTTTTTTTACTGTTGATTTCAGATGGTCCTAATTAGAAATCCCATAGAATGATTACAGTCTTGCCAGCAGCTTGGTCAGACATAAAAGAACACGGAAAGTGAAAATTCCTATTATTTTGGGGGAAGAGATAATTTTAGCTCTCTTGTACTTATAACCTCAAATTTCAGCCTCAGTAGCAAGCAGCATTTAGTTATACGTTTCCCCAAATGGGAAAAATGAGAAGGGTGTTTTCAGGAGTGGTTCTCCAAGTACCTTTTAGTGTGGGATGCACTGCTTGTGGAAATTGTTATTGTGGGATAGAAAGGGAAAGGCAGCCCTCTTAAAACCAACTGTATATTCTACTAATCATAAGTCTTATTTTCAACCTAGAGATGCAGGAAAAGCAAAATCAGCATCTTTATTTATATCTTACTGTTCTCTCCAATTGGAGAACAAAGTGGTTTCTGCTATCATTTTAACAACAAGCCAGTGAAGTAAGTTAGACTGAAAGAGCCTGGCCATCCCATGATTCCCCCAGCTAGCTTCCTTGGAAGACTTTAGATCTGAATCTAAGTCTCCCACATCCTAGTCTAACCACTATACCAGGCTTCCTCAGCCAGGGTTTCTTGATGGCCCTGGAAGGGTTTCCTGAATGGGTGACTTAGTTAATTTTTAAAAACTGTTAAACATTTATTGGGTGATACGACCATGTATAGTCATGTCAATCCATCCACCCCTCCCAAAATGGCCATTGATGGGCCTGGAGTGAGTGGGAAGGGGAGAAGTCCCAGGTGGGTGTGTACAGAGCTAAGCTTCCCAGCCATATTCCACACAATCATACCACGTCTGGGGTTTCTCGAAGCCTGAAGAATGTTCCAGGGGGTTCTCAATGGTAAAAAGTTGAGAAAGGCTGCACTATACCGTGTTGGCTCTCATTTAGACATCATGTGTGAAAACAACCCTCTGGTATATATATGAGCACTGCTCTGAGCCAGTCTTGGAAAGGTGGCTTAAAAATAGAATTAATAATAATGTCAAATGTTATGTTATTCTCACATTAAGTCTGTATTACACTGAAATCCATTCTTGGATTTCCATTTTATTTTTCTTCAATGTGTTGTGCCACTAACTTATTGTAGGCCAAATGTTGGCATGGATAATACAGATGATACAATCATTAAAAATAACTAGCAGTTAATTATTAAAATTGATGTGCCATGTATTCATAGGGCTTTTATCCAATAACAACAAATATTGCTTCTATAGACATACTCCAGACTACTTATATTTCAACATGGACTTGTTTTTCCAAGACATTATCTTTGATATAGCATATTAGGCCCTTGTTTAAAATATGAGATCATGTTCTTCTTCCTGGAAGGTCTCTATTTTGAGCTGTAATTGTATATTTAAAAATCAGATTATCCCAAGACTTACTGATTGTTTTCTCTAAAGTCTACCTCTGGCTTTATGTAATTAAATTTGGGTGAGAACAGTACAGGAGGTTCAGTCTTCAATCACACAAGTGCTGGGATCTGAATGTCTAGTTACATTCTTATGTTACTTCCTAGCATTGATTGGCTTCCTTTAGGATTCCATTTTCAACACTACAGCTGAGTACAGGAAACCCATCACTGGGATACTCTTTCTGTCCTCCTTCACTTTCCCCTCCTTCTAATCACTTCACAGTGCTCCATTTTCAGAAAAGACCGAGTGGGTCTTATGATTTACTGGTGATTCCGATCTTGATACAGCAACTGCCAGAGCAATGAGTAAGTTGTAAGGGTCTTTGAGGCGCAAGCCTCTTGCAAGGAATGGAAATAAATGTGGCTGTTTGGGGCAATGGCAATTGCAAATGTGGCCCTCCATGAGCCTTGGAGTAAGTACCACTGCTTTAGATGCTAGCAGAGGCAGGGAAAGAAGCAGGCAAAGCTGTGAGATGGTTGAATCACTTTAGGGATCTGATGGGGAGGAGAGGGTTTGCTGCCCTATAGGAGTGCTTTTTTTTGCCTCCCTCTGTATTCTTCTAAACAGAGCAAATACTACCAAAAACCATAAATCTTCAGTGTCCTCCTCGTCCAACAGATTAATGCTGTCTCTGGCACATATTGATGCTTTAGGAAGTTGACCACACATAAAATATAAAGCCTCTTTTAAAAGATAAATGCACTCTGAATGGTCTTCTTCATAAAAACAGACATCCTAGTAGTTAAGAAGGCTTCTGGCTGTCAGGGGACTATTGAATGAGCCAATTCAAATCATTGTGCATATTGAATGCCATGAATTTGTTAGAAGGGTCAATGAAGCAAAAACTAATGTAGCTTATTAGCAGGGCACAATTAATTAATACTGCTAACCAGCACTGGAAACTTGCTAAATCGGTTGACTCCTAGAGAAGGACATGAACTCACTGATAACTATGGTCCGCCCTGCCAGCATAGAATGCTTTAACCAAACAACAAAGTATTTACCAAAAGCTCAACTGCCCAGAGGTGGTCTTAGCCACAGGGCAACCAGGAAAGCTGCTCTAGGCCCCATGGTGATGGGGAGGGGGGCCACAGAGAGCTCTCTGAGTGCTCACCTGCAACAGCACTGTACCGGTGACTTCTCTGGGCAGCAGCTGGGCCTATGCCTGATCAAGGGCAGACTGGGAAGCCAAAATGGCTCTGTTTCCTGTCTCACCCACAGCCCTATCCCCCCAATGGAAGAGGGAAAGGAGGAAGAGAGAATCATCCTCCCACCGGATTGGGGCAGGTGACTTGCTGGGCTGATGTTGAGCACCCTGGACATCTGCCTTGCTATGCCAGTGACTGTTCTCCTTGTTCATCACACTGATAGCAAGTGAAACTGGTCACCCATTTCAGCAAGGTCAGCAAGCACTTATTATTGTTTTTATTATAAATGATGATGATTGTAGTTACCGAATCTATATTGTATCTATTTTATTTTCACGTTCCTTGTAAACTGTCCTGAGCCGCAACCGGAGGTTCAGTATTACCTACTCAATAGTAAACGTTTACCTTTTTTGTTTCTTTTTTGTGCTAATAGTGCAGGATTTAAGAGTTAGAGGTCATCATTATAAACATGGAATTTTGCAAGTCAAAAGCAGATACATGATCTGACTAAAGATGTGATTGAAACACAATATCTGCAGGTTTTATGGGAGAGACCAATACAATTGCTATGTCAGACAAGAGTCCCTCAGTGCAAATGGAAAACGGAATGGGCCTTGTTAATATTAATAGCTTTGTGCTCAGCAGTCAGCTTGCATGTTAAAAGGTTAGTGAAAATGGGAAAAGCAAATGTAAAAGCCAGTTAATTTTTTTTTAACGTTCTTCCAATATTTTCTTGGAAAGCATATAAACTAATCTTTTCACACTAATATGCAGGTCTGTTGAAGTAGCAAGCATGAGGCAAAAGGGAAGGGGGGGAGATATTACCACAAAAGCAAGCTAAAAGTGATTAATAAAAAGATGACTTCTGTTTAGAATTAATTCTTTTAACATGATGTCTATTAATACTTTGGGTAGGTATTCCCGATTCCCAACAGTTAATTTTTACATTACTCTGTAGCACAATATTCCTAGGCCTGAAGAGTATTCACTCACTTTTTTTTCTAGCAACTTTGTGTGAATAATGATGTAACAGCTTTAGATTAGTGAACCTTTTTGCAAACTCTCCCACTATATTCAGGTCTGTTTCAGGTCTGGAATTTTTCAAAAAAATGAACCATGGTTCTGCATGTTTGAAGCTGCTTCATGGAGTACTAACGGCCCTTATCATCCTGTGATGTCACCAGAAAAAATCACTCTGAACCCGCAAAGCAATCTGCCTTTTAAAAATAAGTTTCCTTGTTGGGATGAGTGAGGGGCTCAATGCATTAATGTTCAGGTGATGTTTTAAAAAATTAAATACGGTAATCTGCTTGAAGCCATGAACTAGCATTGAATGCACCATTTCGATAGCAAACTACAAGGAAGCAGCAGTCGCAGGCTGTGAAGTAAGCTCTCTTTCTGTATTAGTTGGGCAAGTAGCTGTGTTTGACAGAAGCAATAAAACAAGGTTTGAGTCCAGGGGCACCTTTAAGGTTCCAGATATGGCCTCAGCATCTGTGCCTTATTTAAGTGCTGAACACTTGTCTTGGAAGATTCTGGCATTAGCATTTAGAGACTGATTCATCCTGTTATTTTTTAAACACTTTCACCATATATGGTTTTCCTTTTAATTCGTTATCTCCTCTATATTTGTTGCTGAACACTCATTCACAGTTCCTGCTGTGTCCTTAATATGATCATCTGGCAACTCCTAGCATTTTCTGTTAAAGTTATCTCAAGGTACCAAGTAGCAAATGTTAAAAAACAACCCCAAGCCCAGTCTTTGGCAGGAAACTCTGGATAGCTGATGTCAGTGGAAACATGCAGAACATAGTAGTATAAAACAGCTTCATATATTCAATCTGAGTTCTCGGGAAATGGGAGCACAAAATGAGTGTTCCCGTGAAATGAACATACCAAGTGTGGACGGGAATAGGGGATTTTTTTGTTTTTGCATTCTTCCTTCCTTTGAGATGCTGCGATAGCTCACAGACACACACACTGCGGTATTCTCTTCCCTCTCAGGATGATCTAGTGTCCTCCTTTTTAATGCTGCCTAGAGGAAAAAATGTCCTCCTGTCACTTTAACAGAGGATTAAAAGGGGATATTATTTACTTCTTTGCTATGAAAAGCTTCAGCTATCTATTTCCACACATTAAAGAGACAGGACATTTTTTCCTCCTTGGCAACCCTACTGTAGCCAACCTACCTCCATATGCATCTTATAGTATTAGACATTCTGGCTTTGGAAAATTCGGATTGAGAGCCAGTTCTGGCATTATAGGAGCAGTATGCTTACAGCTTCCCTTTAGTTCCACTTATGCCTCTCAGTTGCATAAAAATGTAGAAGCCACAGGGTCAAAGTTGTATAGGGTTGCTGTGAAGGTTCCAGATATAGGTTCCAGTTTTGTACACCATTTTAGAAAAGGCTGCATGACCTGTCGTTTGAACAGTGTGGTCTTGCCACCTCCTTAGGCAGCTGATTCCTCTGCTAAACTACTTTGACTGATATTCCCCCCCCCCCCGACCAGTATAATTCTACACATAGTTTATCTAGGTAACCTTTCAAATACTTAAAGACTGCAATCACAACTGAAGACAGCAACAGAATACAGGATGATCTTGAGAGGCTCGAGAAGTGGGCTAAACTGAATAAAATGAAGTTCAATAGGGATAAATGTAAAGTTCTGCATTTAGGTAGGAAAAACCAAATACACCAATACAGGATGGGGGAGAATTGTCTTGGCAGTAGCATGTACGAAAAGGATCTAGGAGTCTTAGTAGACCGTACATTGAACATGAGTCAGCAGTGTGACTCAGTGGCTAAAAAGGCAAATGAGATTTTGGGCTGTATCAAACGGAGTGTTGTGTCCAGATCACGGGAGGTGATGCTACCGCTTTACTCTGCTCTGGTTCGGCTTCACTTGGAGTACTGTGTTCAGTTTTGGGCACCCCAGTGGAAGAGGAATGTTGACAAACTGGAACGTGTCCAGAGGAGGGCAACAAAGATGGTGAGGGGTTTGGAGACCAAGACATATGAAGAAAGGTTGGGGGAGCTTGGTCTGTTTAGCCTAGAGAGGAGACAACTGAGAGGGGATCTGATAACCATCTTCAGGTATTTAAAAGGCTGCCATATGGAGGATGGAGCAGAATTGTTCTCTCTTGCCCCAGAGGGACAGACCAGAACAAATGGGATGAAATTAATTCAAAAGAAATTCCATCTAAACATCCAGAAGAAGTTCCTGACAGTTAGAGCGGTTTCTCAGTGGAACAGGCTTCCTCGGGTGGTGGTGGGTTCTCCATCTTTGTAAATTTTTAAATAGAGGCCACTTTTAAATAGAGGTTAGATAGCCATCTGATGGAGAGGCTGATTCTGTGAAGTCTCAAAGGGGTGGCAGGTTACAGTAGATGAGCGATTGGGATGTGAGTGTCCTGCATAGTGCAGGGGGTTGGACTAGATGATCTATGAGGTCCCTTTGTCAGGACGACACTTCTGGATTAATAGATAGCTTTATTCCTAGCAGCTCAGGACACCTAGACGTTAATAGTCGAATCTGATCAATACACAGAATACATTCCCTTTTACTGGTTCAATTTCCCACCCAAACCATTTACTTTCCCAGAGAGCAAGAAGTCCCCTCCCGCAGGTGCCAGCTTGGGCTCATATCCAAATGTGATAACCGGGTCTTCTTGGCCTCTGACAGAGAGGCTGATTTTGTGAAGGCTCAGGGGGGTGGCAGGTTACAGTGGATGAGCGATAGGGATGTGTCTTGCATAGTGCAGGGGGTTGGACTAGATGACCCATGACATCCCTTCCAACTCTATTATTCTGTGACTCTATGTCCCCTCTCAATCTCCTCTTCTCAAGGCTGAACGTTCCCAAGTACCTCAGACTTCCCTCAAAGGGCTTGGTACCCAAGCTCCAGATCATTCTCATTGCTCTCCTCTGACCCCTCTCAAATTTGGCCACATCCTTTTTCAAGTGAGGCCTTCAGAATTGCACACAGTACTCCTGGTGCAGTACACAATGGGATTATTACATCTTGTTATTTTGATGTGATGACTTTGTTGATACAACCCAAGATGGCATTTGCCTTCTTTACCACCACTTTATCACACAGCTCATCTTGAGCTTACAGTGCACAAGTACCCCAAGATCTCACACACACACTCCCATCCAGTAAACATGATTCTCATTTTTGTGGCCCAGTTATAGAATTCTGTATTCTCCATATTGTATTACATTGTATTCTCATTTGTCCACTTTTCCAGCATGTTCAGATCTCATTGAACTATGCTCTGGGGTGTTTGCTACTTTTCCCAATGTGGTGTCATTTGCAAATTTAATGAGGAGTCCTCCTACCCCTTCATCCAGATCACTGATAAAAATGTTGAAATGTTTGTTAATTCTCTTGGGTGGAATAAGGTTTTTCAATAAAGAGACCTGAAACTATATATGGATATTGTTGTTGTTAGGTGCGAAGTCGTGTCCAACCCATCGCGACCCCATGGACAATGATCCTCCAGGCCTTCCTGTCCTCTACCATTCCCCGGAGTCCATTTAAGTTTGTACTGACTGCTTCAGTGACTCCATCCAGCCACCTCATTCTCTGTCGTCCCCTTCTTCTTTTGCCCTCGATCACTCCCAGCATTAGGCTCTTCTCCAGGGAGTCTTTCCTTCTCATGAGGTGGCTAAAGTATTTGAGTTTCATCTTCAGGATCTGGTCTTCTAAAGCAGTGGTCCCCAACCTGCGGGCCGCGGCCCGGTGCCGGGCCGCAAAGGCCATGGCACCGGGCCGCAGCTCCCTCTCCCCGCCCCGCCCCCGCAGTAAAAAACTTCCCAGGCCACAAGCTTGCGGCCCGGGAAGCTTCTTACTGCGGGAGGCAGGGAGAGGGAATCAGGGCCGGGCCGCGCCTGTGCGGGCCACGCCCGCTCGGCCCGATCCGCGGGCGCGGCCCACGGGCGCGGCCCGATCCGTGAGTGCGGCCCGGGCGCGGCTCGCGGGCGCGGCTCGGGTGCGGCCCGATCCGTGGGCGCGGCGTGGGCGCGGCCCGCGGGCGCGGCCCGATCCGTGGGCGCGGCGTGGGCGCGGCCCGCGGGCGTGGCCCGATGCACGGGCGCGGTCCGCGGGGGCGCGGCCCGATGCCCTGCCGGTCCCCAGCCTCGGAAAGGTTGGGGACCACTGTTCTAAAGAACAGTCAGGGCTGATCTCCTCTAGGACTGACCGGTTTGTTCGCCTTGCAGTCCAAGGGACTCGTAAGAGTCTTCTCCAGGAATATATGGATATAACATACAGTATTTGCTGGCTCACACAGCTACAGTGTTAACGAAATAGGCATGTAGAGAGCAGTTATCAACCAAGCTTAGATTCTTGAGATGAATATTTGTCCTTCCCACAATTAATGAATTTTACAGTATAGTATGGTTGCTAGCTCCAGTTTGGGAAGAACCAGGAGACTTCAGGTGTGGAGTGTGCAGAGGGTGGAGTTTGATGAGGGAAGGGACTTCAGTGGGGTATAATGCTATACAATCCACCTTCTAAGTAGCCATTTTCTCCAGAGAAACTGATACCTGCTGCCTGAAGACGAGCTGTTATTCTGGGGGATCTCAGGTCCCAGCTAGAAGCTGGAATCCCTATGAGCTCCTTTTGGAAATTCCAACAACTTATCCAGCTACCCCTGAGAATCTTTAGGGGCTTTACGCACCGGGATCTTTGTTGCAAATTGGTCACTGAATGAAAAATCGCCATTTAAAATAGTGGAATTCGTCGTTATACATACCTGCCTTTGTAGTGGTATCCAGTTGCGTTTTGTAGCGTTTCCCACAGCTTCCGGTCTCGGCAGAAATCGCTAGAAAGGAAGCGCTATTGCCAAGCTCGTCCCGCCCCTGGCCGTCAAGCAGCCAATGGGCAGCCGTTAGCATGCTCCCAAACAGCCCCTTTCCCTTTAAGAAAGGTTTTTAAAAAAAAAAAACACACCCATTGTAACGAATCTGTGTAGATTCGTTGCAACGGAGAGACCCATCCAGCTGCCTGGGGTGTTTGAGCTGTCATTTGATCGTATGATCATTGCCACGCTGCCTCCGAGTGAAAAAAAAATTCCCCCCCTCCCCCCCTCTCACGGGCCCGATTTTCGGCTGAATGACTGTGTAAAAAATAAAGTGACTGCTTAGTAGTGTGCTTAGTGACTGAAGGGGAGGGACTGAAGCCAGGGAAGCCTCTAAACAGAAAGAGGCTCGCTGGTGCGTTTATCCCCGCTCGCTCGGAGAAAAAAAAATGGCGATCGCTTCGCCGGAAGTTTGGAGGACAGGCTCAGGAGGAGGGACTTTGTAGAAACCGCAACAATGTTAACGCACAGGTCTTTTTCGCTAGTGTTGCAGATTGGTTGCAAGAGTGTAGCGCTTTCCGGAGGGTGAATCCACTTTTTGGGATTCCCCTGAAAGCGCTACAAGGAAGCGCTTTTTGCAGATTGGTTTCAGGTGTGTGGCAGATTGTCTACGACGTCGTGCGTTAAGGCAAATCAATAGCGTTTCCAATTGGCAACCATTGTGCGATTTTGAAGGCGTGCAAAAAGCCTCTTAGTGTTCACTGAAACACGTAAGACCTACAAAATCTCTTTAGAAAGGATTTCTTCCCACCTCTTCTTCTAGATGCACACATTATACTTGAAAGGATTTGCTGTTGTAGTTTGCTTATTCTCAAAGTCAGGCTCTGAAACATAGCAAAGTCTCCTGAGAAAAGATCTCTCCAGCCTAACACTCTGAACATGCACACTACATCTGATGAGTATTGATGGTGTAACATATTTGTCTCTCTCACTCCCCCCTCCCATCTAGCTTTTTCAGCCATCCATAAGCAATGATTGAATGTTATCTGCTTTTTACACACACACACAAATCTAGGGGACTGGTGGGTGACAGAAAGTTGCAAGGTCTTTCCCTATTAATTAAAGTTGTCAAAAGGCCTGAAGAAAAATTTCTTGTCTCTGAAACAGAAATTTAGTGTGTGGAAATGGGTGATGGAAGGTTTCAGAGTATGGACGTACATAGTATCCTATTAAGTCCCTATGAAATGGACAGGAGTCTTCCTCCTGACAAACCTAAATTTCCATGGGAAGAATGCTGACAGAGTGCTGCTTCTCCATGACTCCCGCCTTCCCACAATGCCACTCTTTCTGAACACTTGTTTTAATTCCCCCTTACCAAAACACCATGTGATTCCAGTCACATAGGAAGCTACAACCAGGTAATTTCCATAATGCAAGAACTGGCTCTTAAGTGGCAAGTCAGAGTGTATTTACCTGACAATAGGATGATCTATTACTTTTGAAATGGAAAGTTGGCAGATGTTACCTCAACAGTTCCATTTTGAAAATCCGGGATACAATAGCAGAAGATCTACTGCTTATGGAATGTTTTGCATCAGTGTCAGTTTTTGCAGGAATCTGTTTTCTGGAATGGTCCAGCAGATAAGGCCTGATTTATCTGCTGCTTCCTGAATAGGAATTTGTCTTAAGAGGAAGTGGTGAGCTGCAGACTTTTAAAATGAATAAAATTACAAGTGCAAGAGTTTTAAGTTGTTTATTTGACTCATGTTATGTTATTTACCTTATTTTGCTCTTTGCCACTGGCAAAAGTGTTGGTGAGAACGACGGTTGTATCCGGATGTCATTCTGAGGATGGAATAAAAGAAAAAGAGCTGTGAAATAGTATTTTCATTAAGAATTGTTAGCTTGCCTTTGTTCAGGCTCTTTGTGTTAATTTCTGGAATAGCCCAGCAGATAAGGCTTTATTTATCTGCTGCTTCCTGTAAAGGGATTTGTTCTCTCTTTGTATCCAGGATCTCAAAAGGTTATGCTGCTTGAGTTCCTTTTCTCTTATGTTTCCCTTACTAAAAGGCCGTGCGTGCACTTGCCAGTTTCCACCTCAGAAGATAGATTTATTATAGGGCTGATTGTTCTCAGCAGAGCAAATGTTCCTGGACACCCTCCTTTTTGTTTGTAATCATATTGGATGTTTCTACAGTTTTCCTACCGTTTTATATCCTGACTATGGATCAGTATTTTTAAAGGCTTGGTTAAGGATAACTCAGCAGCGCGCCTTCTGTTGTCAGTGATATTTTCCTTGTAGAAAACATCATTCATTATTTTCTTACTTCATTATATTCTTACTTACGTTCAAAATCTTCCAGTGATAGGTTTTATTCCTCTTAGAGTACTGCTTATGAGCTAAAGGAAAAGGCATATTTAACATTTTCTTTTTTCTCTAATATACCCAAAGCAAACCAGTCTAGCAGATATGTTAATTCACAGATCCAGATAATTAACCTTGTTGTTGATAATAAACACTCCTAATCAAACAAAGCTTGCAGCCCTTGGCTCCTCACTGTCCCACATCGCCTAATTTCCTCTGACTAGTAGTGTACTCTGAAAGGACAGACACTTTGTTCACATCTCAGAGGAAACATATGTTAATATGGAACAAGGTGGCTGTTGGATACCTGGATGTGTCCATGTGAAGCTATAGTCTCTTGCTTACAGTATGTATTAATAGACTTCTCCTCAGATATGTAGTTTGTGCAAGCAGTGCTCTTGTTTATCACATGCTAGCATTGCAACAGTGGCATATGCTCTTGTTACTGCAGTGATTGAGTCTTGTAATACATCCTTGGCAGGCAACCCATCTTTGTTGCCTGCTGCTTGCATATGTAGGTCTGTTTATGAATTCAGGCATGCACAGGATCCTGCCAAAACCTCCTCCTTTTCCTCTACTGGCCTCCTTTAAGCTAGAAAACGTAGAATAGAACCAACTTGACGGTATAATAAAAGTCAATCTCTTGAAAAACTTCTTGGGTTGGTTTTTTGTTTAAACAAACTTTACACTCCAGATGCCAAAATGAAGTTCCAGACAAAGTCAACTGGTTTTCTGTTGTCTTCCTCAGAGGTGTATCTAATAATAAACATATATATAAGAACCAAATTCAAAATACGCTTCTAGATAAGCAGTCATCCCTCCATGTACATACCTCCAATATATATTTCAGTATCCCATTGGCAAACATCACATCACAGAAGTGGGGATTCAAATGGCAGAGTGTATCTGAACGGACCCCAATGACACAAATGGTTCATCTGTTACTGAAAAGATTTGTACCCTCCCCTTTCCCCCTTTCTGCTTCCCTCTGGGGGTCCCTATAAAATTATAATGGCCTGGGAGGCTTACATTTGAAAGTTCTGTTCTGATGACTCCACTGTACATTAGGACAAGGGTAGTCAACCTGTGATCCTCAAGATGTCCATGGACTACAGTTCTCATGAGCCCCTGGCAGCTTTTGCTGGCAGGGACTCATGGGAATTGTAGTTCATGAACATTTGGAGGACCACAGGTTGACTACCCCTGCATTAGGATATTGTTGCTCCCTCTTGAGGTCCTGATGACATCACCCAGGCTTCTGAGGCATTTTCTCATTCTTGGAGCAAGTGGATTAGCCAAGCATCTTGGGTCATTTTCTTTTCATAAAACAACCAGTGTTCTAAAAATAGTGAGTCTTGTGTTGTGATATCCCTAGTTAGCTGAACCTTCTGAGGTCTTGCACAAGACTAAAAGTCCCTAAATCCTTAGATGTATATAACACATGCTGACTAAGTTATTACATTCTTGGAGTATGCAAAACATGACTGTGTTATTATTACCTCACTGATCTGGACCTCAGATCCTGTCCAATCTAAGAAGCTAAGCAGGGCTGACTTTGTGTAATGTTTGGATGGGAGACCTCTAGGGGTCATGACGTGGAAGTAGGCAATGGCAAACCACCTCTGAATATCCCTTGGCAGGCAATCCTTGGATCTCCTGGCTACACTTCACACACTGTATGATAATAATAATAATAATAATGTGTTATTACTGGTTACATGTGATGGATAAGACCTTCTCTAATGTCATGCATTATTTATATGGGTGAGGTGGTTTGTGGCATCAATTTACAAGACAAATGGTGGTGATCCTGGAAAAGAAGGGAATCCCTGTCTGTACATATAATGCAGCAGGGAGATAGAAGTATAATTAGAGTGGGCAACTGTACAGCCTGTGCCTGTTGCTGTATCTTTAAGCGCTGGCAGATTTGCAGACATCAGCAGTAAAGTTTATTCCTGCTCATTTACCTGCTGATTTCTACAATTCAAATGGCTGTTGGAAGCACAAGGGCTGGATTTTTTTCTGATTTTTTGGTGATAATTTGGCAGTGATGCTCAAAAATCCAATTCCAAAAGGAAACCAATTTCCTTTTGCAGGGGAAAGATTATCTTGTAAGATTGAGAAAATGATACCAGTTTCCTTATGTGTACTGGAACAGTAGGAATAAAATATACTCTTGGTAGCCCCAGATGTAATTACCGGATAGTTACCAAATGTTCTATTTTCATTTAATTAGCCCAAGCATAAAGTGATCTCAGAACGTGTCATGAGGGAATATTATCCTGACTCAGTTTACAAACATTTCAAAATGGCTTTGACTTACAATTTGTAGCAGTAAGATATATAGCTTCATATTGACGCTGTGTATCCATAACTAGCTTTTTAAAATGAACATTCAGTTTAAGAATAATCCAGTCCAGTCCTGCAAAATGGGTGTAACATCTACATTTCCACTTACTAGATACAAGCTCTTATTTCTGTCCCTTTTTTTCTTAAAGAAAACCCCTACAGCTCATGCCATGAAGGAAGAGAATTTTCTTCGGCGCAGGTTCTCACTCTGCCCAGCCTCTTCTACTCCTCAGAAGATTGACCCTCGCAAGCTGACCCGAAACCTGTTTTTTGGGGCCGATAATGAGATCTACCCACTCAGCCCAGGTGAGTATTCCCTTTGATTTCAGAATATGCTGTACTAGTGGAAAAGCCCATTGTACAAAAAATACAATGGGCACTAGCTTCACCCCACTGACCCAGGCAGGCCTGCTGAGGCCTGGTGAGGCTGTAGTCGGGCTTCTCAGAGTGGGGGTGAGCACTGGTGGGGGCTTCCTGCCTCCCTCCCTCCCCCAACCTGGGTAGCTCCACTAAGGCTAGGTGAGGCCACAGTATGGCTGCTCATGGCAGGGGATCACAGCCTCCCTCCCCCCCTGATCTGCGCAGCTCCGCTGAGACCTGGCAAGGCCATGGTGGGGCTGCTCGGGGTGGGGGCAAGTGCTGGTGGGGGCTCCCTGCCTCCCTCCCCCTGACCCAGGCAGCCCTGCTGAGGCTTGGTGAGGCCGCGGTGGGGCTGCTTGGGGCAGGAGCAAGCACTTGGTCCCCCCTACCTGGGTCCCAGGCCCTCCTCCCCTCCCTCCCAGCTCCCACTCGCTGTCTGGCTTACCTTCTGCAGTCAGTCCAGTAGAGCGGGCTGGCAGTTCTTCCATGTGGAAGAAGTTGGAGAGGAATGTGGCCAGGGCCCTGACAGCCTTCTTGATTGGCCAGATTCATTGGACAGAAAGCCAATCAGGTAGGCGATGAGTGCCAACCCTTCCCACCACCTTAGTTATGTTTTATATATGTTATACTAGGGACCAAGTCCGTTGTACTTGTAAATACAACAGGCGCTAGGTGTCCTTTCGGGGCCGGGGGGAATGCTTCCTCTCCCACCCCACCCCGGGCCCAGAAGCGCACCTGCGGCCTCCTCGAAGACTGGACTCTGAGGCATTGTACGATTTTGAAGTCCCACCTCCAAAACTCGAGGAATATTTCCAACCCAGGGATAGCCAACCTCCAGGTGGGGCCTGGAGAGCTCCTGGAATTACATCTCATCTTCATAGTATAAAGATCAGCCCCCCAGGCAGAAAGGGCTACTTTGGACAGAGTTGTGGTAAAGAAGAAAAAATTGCCTCCTACACAGGTCATTGTTGAATTGAAAGACTTGAGGCCTACTGCACAGGGTTGTTGTGCAGATGAAACAGGAGTCAAAAGAACCTCCGCAACAGCATCCAGTTTCGTCTGCAGAATAACGCTATGCAGTAGATCTCAAATCTTCAGAGAGTTGCAAAGAAGAAAGACACATGGCTTGGCTGTGTTTAACCCCCGGCCAAGCAGTATTTTAAGTGAGAAGGGGCTTTTCTGTGGCCTCCCTGCCAGCCATTTGGCAGAAGGTGAAATTACCCCCCCCCCTCAAAAGGAATGCCCACCTCATGCCTTGAAGCTCCCCTACGTTGCTCTCGTAAATGCCTCAGTTAGGGGCTGTTAAAGGGTCCTTTGCAGCAGGCCTGAAGGTTGGAGCGGGAGGGAGCGCACTCTCCACCCTCCTGCCAGCTATGTCAGTGTTCTGAGGCAATTTACAGTTGGACATGACAGGACAGCCTTCGGGTGAAAAGGGCTGGCGCAGCCTGTGTTCTCATCCCCCTTGGCAGCTCTACTGACCTCCTCTCCCTGCGGTGGTCAGGAGCAAACTGGGAGCAATGTCTGCAGATTGCCCCTGGGTGGGCGGGTCGGGAGGCGCAGGATGGAACTCTGGTCTGTCCTGGTGAGGCTCCAATTGGAAGGCGCTTCACGCCCCTCACCCAACTGGCTGGAGTTCTTGTCAGTTCGGGGCCAGGGGTCCAATCGTTGGCCCCTGTTTCTATCCTGGATTCAGGCCACCCCCCTTAGCCTTACTGTTTTATTTATACCGCTCCTTGAGCGGTTTACAGATTGTGTTTTTATATATGTTATAGAAGATAGATGTTCTGAAAGATATAAGGGAGGGAGGGTGTTTAAACTTTCAGAACTAGAAAGGTTCCCCTCTCACACTTTGGTCCTTATGTTACTATATTAATATTTATATATCGTAGGATCTAACTGTTTTCTGCCAATTCTCATTCCCCGCCAAGCTGCAGTTCCTTTGTCACATCCCACAACAATCTGGATAGTTCCTTGATTTTCTGGGGATGCCATGGGAAGGTAGAAGTGGGAGAATTATATAATGAAAGCAGAACTTTGCTTATAATTCTCTAGACATTGTGTTTTATTTAAGTTGTCAAAGTGATTACATGTAGTATTTTTATAGGCAAGTGCTATTTGATATCAGTTCTCATTTACTGCCATCTTCCAGGTGGGGCTTGGGGATCTACTGGAATCACAAATGATCTTCAAACTTCAGTTCTCCTGGAGAAACTGGCTCTTGGAGGGTAGACTTTATGATATACCATGGATTCTTGGGGGGGGGGGACGTCTCCAAATTCCTCCCTCCATAGGCATTGCCCCCAAATCTTCAAGAATTTCCTAACCAAGAATTGGCAACCATAACTGTTATCCCCATATTAAAGATCAGGGACATCTCAGGGCAGGTGACAATTGGTTTTAAAAATCAATAAATACAAATTTACAAAAAAAAATTATGTATTTATTAGATTTTTATACCGTCCTCCCATATGGTTCAGGGAACATTAAATCATATAGTGCATTAAATTAAATTTAGGTTTTAAATATTTAAAAGCTGATCCCCCTTTGATTAAATTAGTTTTCTGAGGGTTATATAATGATGTATGTTTTTTTTTCCTTTGAGTGGATGGATTTTCAGGTAAGGAGGCCAACATCTATTTGATCTTATTTCCTGGCCTCAACCATAGGCCTGCTGGAGCAGCTCTGTTTTACAGGCCTTCCAGAACTGCTTAAGTTCCTGGAGGGCCCTGGTATCTTCAGGAAGAGCATTTCACCAGTCTGGGGCCAGGCTGAAAAGGCCCTGGGCCTGGTCGAGGCCAGGTTCATTTCTTTGGGACCAGGCTCGCCCACATCATGCTCACTTGCTATATAGCACTTGGGAACTCTAGTTCCCTTATATATGTATGACACAAGTCTCTATACCTCATATTGCTTCTTAGCTTACTAACTGAGGTCCCCGACCTCTTCAAGCCTCTGGACACCTTTGAAATTCTTCCACAGGGAGGTGGAGCCATCCACAAAATGGCTGCCACAGGGAGGTCATGAATAACTCAAGTAATAATTCAATATTTCAGCAGAAACTATGTTTAACAGGATGCCTTTTTAAATGAACATATTAAATATTTTCTTGCATACACATAGCATGCAGTGAAGATCCTTGTGTGTTGGTGGCAGCTACTGCTGAAACAGTTTTTTAAAAATCTATATAACCAATCAGAAGCCCTGCTAGGCAGAATTCCCAGTTGACTCTGCCTGCTTTCTAAAAAGATTTGGCAGGCACCAGGAAACAGGCTCCATGGTGCCCATGGGTACCACCTTTGGGACCCCCTGATTTAGAGTTACTACTTTTTCTATAACACCTGTGTTTTAAAGAACTGCCTGAGGAACCCCCTCCCCTCCATTTAGGAGGGCAGGTCATTTATTAAAGTTCTGTGGGTCAGGTAACTGGTAAAAGCATAACAAATGGGCCAGTCCAACAGGTGGTTATCCTGGTTCTATACTATCACATTAAGGTACCTTAAAGAAGGAACAAATGTAGTGCCTGTTGTATTTCTACATATTATGCACCTATTAAAGGAGCAAAGGTTGTCAGAAAAGAGCTCAGCCCGACTAACTAGTCATGGTACAAGAGTCAGTTATTCCCTGTTCTTTCTACCATGGTTGGTTAGTAGAATTAATCTCATTTATTTTCCTGACAGAAGGTTAGATCCTTTAATAAATGCATGATATCCAAAAATTTAGGAGGTTCCACTTGGCACAGCAAAGAGAAGCCATGATGAGGAGTGAGGTGGAACCCCTCAAATGTGTACCTTTCTGAAACCTGATCCTGAATATTTCCCTTTTATCTCAGTGTTTCACTGTAGTGTTGTGTTTATTCCAATGTGCATGTATTTACAATAACAGCCATATGAATATAAAGGGGGGAGCAAACCAGTGTGATGTGTTCATTCATCATTATAAGGTATACTCCTTCTCCACCGATCCCAACTCTGGATCCACAGGTACCTGCCAACTACTGCCCTGTCTCACACCTAGCCTTTCTAGGGAAGGTGATGGAATGAGCTGCCACAGACCATCTATCAGTATTCCTGGATGAAGCTTTGGTCCTGGACCCAGCCTGGTCTGGCCATGGAATTGAAACAGAACTGGTCGCCCTGGTGGATGACCTCTGTCATTAGCTGGACCAAGGTGGGTCAGTACTGCTCATTCTACTCAACCTTACAGCAGCGTTTGACACAGTCAAACATAAATTACTAGCTCCCCACCTCACTGACACCAGGATACAAGGGACTGCCTTTCAGTGGCTGATCTCTTTCCTCCAGGGTAGCAATTGTAGAGAGCCAATCACATCGCTGTCAACTCCCATGCCACAGGTAGCGATTCTCTCCCCAGTTCTGTTCAATATCTTTGTGCCTTCTTACTCAACTGGTCATGGAGGTTTGAACTCGGATGCCATCAATATCCTGATGACACCCAGCTCTTCCTCCTGATGGATGGCTGCCCTGACTCACCTCCAGCCTCATTAACCACATGTCTGGAAGCAGTGATGGGATAGCTTAAACAGAGCTGTCAGAAACTCAAAGACAGAGGTTTTATGGTTCAGTAGGAATGGTAGAGGACAGGAAGGCCTGAAGGATCATTGTCCATGGGGTCGCGATGGGTCGGACACGACTTCGCACCTAACAACAACAACAGGAAGGGTCCTGGCAAGGAAGCGTGATTATCCTGCCTGGTTAGGGTGCAGCTATTAGTGGCACACTCAGCCAGAAACCTGGGCATGACCTTTGACACCTCCCTCTCCATGGAGGAACAGGTCACAAGAGTGGCATGGCTGGCCTTCTTCCACTTGCACCAAGTTAAGTTACTATTTATTTTCATTTTATTTATTTATTTTTGTATTTATATACCGCCACATTCCATTCAGACTCATGGCGGTTCACAATAAAATGATAAAAAACAGTATAACCCCATTAAAATCCATTAAAATTAACAAACACTAAGCATTAAAAGATAGCAATACAGAGTTCTAACCCTCCCACACCCTCTCCCTCTGTCCAGCTATAGGGGCCAAAGCTCTTCATTGTTGGGAGCGAGGATCCAGATGTACCAATGCAAAGGGATCCACTGAAACTCCATGACTCACCCGGTCCTCAGCCATATGCCTAGTGGAAGAACTCCGTCTCACAGGCCATGCGGAAAGCTGACAACTCCAACAGGGCCCGTAGCTCTTCAGGGAGCTCATTCCACCAGGTTGGGGCCAGGGCCAAAAAGGCTAGGCAAACGTCCCAGGGGCCCGGGACAGCCAGCAGATTCCTACCTTGCATAGCGTCCTGCGGGGGGCATAAGGAGATAGGTGGTCTTGCAGATAAGTAGGGCCCTACCTGGCCCCAGAACATATAGCCATAGTGATCCATGCGACAGTCACCTCTAGACTGGATTAGCCCAGGAAGGCTTGGGTGCTTTGGCCACCAAAGCGGCCATTCATGCCCGAACTGGCCAGCGGCATGGGGGCGAGGGATGGCATTGGCGTGCCTGTTGGGGTACGCATGCAAGCTCAGTGCGCCTGCATGCGGTTGCTGGGTAGTGCACCAGCACCGCCTCTCCTCCCTGCACCGTGGTGCTGGCCGCTTCAGGCACACAAGCCTAGCCCAGAATGCAGCAACCAGGGTTCTCACGGTAACATGTTGGAGGGCACACATCAGGCCCACACTTCAATAGCTGCATTGGTTACCGGTTGAATTCTGAATCAGACTTAAGGTTCTAGTAATTACCTTCAAGACCATATGTGGTCTGGGCCCTGAGTACTTGAGGGACCACCTTGCTGCCTATGCCCCAGAGAGCACTACACTCTGCAAACGCCAACAAACTGGTGATCCCTGGTCAGGGCTTTCTTTGTCCTGACCCCACCTGGTGGAATGAGCTCCCTGAGCAGATGAGCACCCTGCCTGAACTAAAACAGCTCTTCCACCAGGCCTTCAGGCGAGGCTAATGAAAAACAACAGCACCAACTAAAAGCCCCTCCTACCACAACCAAATTGCACCCAATCAGAAAACAACACAGTGCGACCCCTGACTCGGCAGCACACACTCTGAAAAAATCATACTACAGTTATACAGTTAATGGTTATACAATTATAGTTAAGGATGAAATATTAGAAATGTTATACAATTAATGGTTAACAAGTAAAATTACAAGGTTGAACGTTAGAAATGTTTCAAGTTTATAATGTATTCTCTGTATTATTCTATGAATTTCACTGCAAACTGTCCTGAGCCACAAGGAAGGATGGTATAAAAATGTATTAAATAAAAACATTGTTTGTTGTGGGTATTATGCCTAGGAAAATATGAGAATGTAATTGAGTTTTATGGAAGTAAAGTGAGTGTTCCTCCGTAGCCACTCTAAGGCAGCTAATGTTCCACCAGTCAAGATTATTGCTTAGCAGCAAAGTAAACTGAACCATGGAGAAGGGGCAGGGAAAGGATCCACCTGCTTTTTAAAAGGGACCTGGCAACAGGTTAGCGCAAGGAAAAGCCCTGAGAGGCATCAATAACTCTAATGAACAACATCTTGAAGCTCGGTTTTATCCAGGTGTCCCTCATGGGTGGGAGCCCAGGGGATGGGGTTACACTCCAGAAAGTTTCACATGGTTCCAGTAGCTGCCTTTCAAACGTTTATTGATAGGGCTGGACTTGGGTTCTGAAAACAACTTCTCTTTTCCTAGCTCAGTAAGGTAATTTAGGCATTCTTCCTGTCTCTTTTTGATGCATATGTATTCATACACAATATAAGGCGATTTTGTTATGATAGGGGGAGGGCTATTTATAAGCTTGTGTTTCTCAAACCTTTGTAAGTCAGAGTACTCTTCAGGGCTAGACTCCAGAAATGGTTTGTCTGTGTCTAACAGGACTTCTTCCATCCTGAAGCAGTAAAATGCAGGGTTTGAGGCTACTGGAAAAGCATTTACATAGAACTAAAAAATATATAGAATAGAATCATATTATGTAAAGGCTGCTATAATTAATACGGAACCTAAGGAGACTGCCAGTCAGCTTTTTCACCCAAAGACTATGAAAAGGTGTTAGATTAATGCTGCTAAGTGATGTTTCGGCTATACTCCAGTGCATATATGCTTGACTGTAAAGCTTATTACTCACAAGTAAATGTGTTTGGGATTAGGGTTTTAGTAGAATAATGAAAGAATTGGAAGGTATTCCTGATATGCCAAATACAATGATAAAACAAGGGAAATACTTATGACAGCATTTTCTTCTTTCAGGTGTAAATCAGTAAGCCGAATGTGTTGTCATTTTTACAGCTGTCAGAAGGATAACTTTGCATGTTTAGTCTTGTGATTAATTATAGTCAGATTATATGTTCTCTTTCAGTAAAAATAATACACAGGGAAAATAAGAGAATTCATTCAGTAATCATCTACCCTTGTAAACACTGTTGTTCAGATGCTTAGTATGAAAGAAATGCTTAAGAATGATAGGTCAAGGATGGTCCAGTTCTAATATTTGCTTGGTAGTGGTTCCATTGATAATAATGGGCGGCACGGAATTACCTTTTGGCGGGTAGAGAGCGGGGGAGAGGAAGCGGCAACTCCAGCGGCTAAGTGGCGGCTGTCTGGGGAGGCGCTGCATCGGCAGCACGCACATAAGATGCGGGGTTGGGAGCGCCTGTTTAAGGCGCTGTTTGCCTCCTTCACGCCTCTTTGCCGGCCGCTCTGGGCAAGCTACCCACCCTCCCTCCCCTTTTTTGATTGTTATGTTTGTTATTTCATATTTGTCACAGCGGATATTGGCACAAGAGAATGAGCCTGTTAAGGGGAGCCGGTGTGCGATCGGCCTCCCCGCGGTGATTGGGGCCTCCTTAAGGGGGTGGTGGGGACGAGCAGCAAGCAGACCCTGCGGGGTAGGCTTGAGTAGCTCATTCATGACCAGAGGACTCGGGAGGTAACCAAGGAGGTTTGCGCCCTTTGGCCCTCCCATCTCGGGTCCTTTCCCATAAATAGGCTGATTCACATGGGAGGCCCGTATTCCCAGCGGGGAAATTGATGGGCTCCTTGTAGGTTGGCATGCATGTACCGCAGTCAGCGGACTGCGTAGGCCAGGTTCATTCTTGTTGCCCCCAATCCTCTGTTTTGGGTGTTGAATAAAGCTGTGGTCATTTAATTTAAATGCCAATAAAAATGGAGTTGCGTATTCTTTCCTCAAACTCGCCTCTTGCCTGCCAATGTATGTCTCATTTTAAGGCAGTGGTTATATATCTTCATCATAAAAGGACTTCCAAATTAAAGAATGTTGGTTTACATCTCCCTCTTTTAACAAAAACAACTTGAAAGCCAGAATTGACACTTGTTCTGGGCATAAAGCTAAGCAGATTAGGGGAAGAGGCAGAGAGACTTGCATGCTTACAGTTAACTGCAATGCAAGAAATAAGTTTCCAATACAATAAAAGGAATAGGTAATATACTGCCTGTGATATACTGATGAGGAATGGGCATAAACTGACTCATGAGCCAAAATTCAGCACAAACTTAGGCCAGTTTGGAGTCCCCAAATCCATGTTTTGGAAAGACACCTTCTCTGAATATTACTGGACTTTTGTCTGGTTTGGCTCCTCAGGCCATTTAAACTGAAGATCATGGGGTCTGCACCTGAGTTGTTAGGTTTAAATGGCTGTGAACCACTAAACTTGTCAGTTTCACTCCATCCTGCTTCAAAATAAGAAGAAGCAAAAAGGAGAGTCTAAATTGCTGCCAGACTTTTAACCCATCCCAGGCCATACCCCGCTCTTTCTCCCAGCTGCAGCAAGCTGCAACTGGGAGGAAGAGAGAACCAAATTCACCAGACCAGCTCAATTTGAGCGGGGGGCTTTTGGTTTGATTCAGGGACTGCCCTGAACCCCAAACTGGACTGTTTTTTTTTAGGTTCCTGCCCATCTGTAATACTGACTGATATATGGAAGAGGCAAGTATAGACATATGTGGCTCAGTCTATTCTTGTTCTCAGAAACCTCACAGAATTCAGTGAGGCTTACCCCAAAGTAAGTGCTGTAGGAGTAATAACTTACCTTCATGAACTGGCCACACTACACATGTATCTTTCCTATCTGTTTGCAGTACCTCAGGTACAACCACGTGCAATGGAGTCTGTTCACACATTCAACTGCCAGCTGTCAATACAAGGGAAATCAAATGATAGATCTACTTGTGGAAATCAAGCTTAAAGCTAAAGGAATCAGTAGCTAAAATTCCAAGTTCTGAATAATAAAGACATTGCATAAATAATTGGCTTTTTTAGCTATTGTGTAAAATTATCTTACTATGATCAGTTGTTTACATTCTGTTCCCTAGTACTTGGCTTGTTTTCCTAAAATAACTGCATATTTCTAGAGTTATCTACCTGCTTTTGGTAGGGATGTGAAAGCCTCTGTTCTTGCCTATCATAGAAATAGAGGCATATTCTATTTTCCCCTTTTAGCCATAGTTTTTCTGCAGACAATTTCCATGTTTGTCTTGTGCCGTTATGTTTCAGGGAAAGACATGGAAGGAAACACATTGTCCATGTTGAAGGATGAGATTCCACAGACACCGAACTCTATTAATAAGGTAATAAGGTTTATGAGAGTGCGCATTTTTTTGAAATCAGTATGAAGGCTAGATTATTAAATGGCATCCTGTGATTTGCTGCTAAAAGTGTAGTTTCAGAATTGCTCTGTAACAAATGGTATTGCCTTCATATCAGGAATGTGGGGGGTAGAATAAGCCAGCCTCCACTGTACATAATCCATCCATGTTATCAGTGCACATAGAATAAGTGGAGTTTCCTTCATTTCATGTTCCCATTTTCTTAAAATGTATTGTGCATACTATCCTTACACTGTACAAAGATCTAACTATCCATACACTGCAAACAACATTCACCTCATAAATGCATATAGTATTCAATCTTTCTTCCTGCAACTTAATAGGAATTAGTATCCATAGGTTGTTGTCTGCCAGTTTTCCACTGATGGGAGCAGATCATTCTTTGTTTACCTTCTCCAGCTGCCCCTTTAAGCCCCCCCCCCAAAAGCTGGGATGGGGTTCATGGGTAAAAGGGCATGTAAGATGGGAGGTTGCAATGAGAAGGGGAATTGTCCCTTGTCCTTCCTTTTCTTGTTCTAGGGGAGAGCTGGTAGGATCAAACTCTGGAAACAGAACATATTTAAATAGTTACCAATCATACCACATAAAATTGTGACAGTATTTCCTTCCTTTTTTACATGCAGCCTCCTAATTGGCCCTTGAGGGGAAGGACCCTCCCCATTAAGGGCCACTCAGAGGGGCTGGTATACCATCGAGATGCACCAGGGGGCCTCTGATTGGCCCTCACTGGGAAGGCTGCCCCCACTGAAGGCCAGTCAGAGGCTCTTCCCCACCCACCTCCTCCCACTTTGATCACACAGAGCCGAAAGGAGGTAGGCTGCGTGGTTCCATGACCAGCCAGCATATGTCCTCACTGCTGGCGGGAACTGTGTGGACCAGCTGTCTCTTTCATGTAGCCTGTGCTGGTGTCCACTGCCTCCTCTCCACCCATGCTGGCTGGGAATGTAGGCTGACTCCTCCACAGAGGGCCTGTGCTCCTGCCATGCCTCCTCACCACTGGCAGGGGCAGCAAGGCTCCTCCACCCTCTCCATGGATACCCAGCCAGCCTTCCTGGCCCCCACCCTCACCGAGGAGTCCTCTGCCCCACTCTTGCCACTCCTTCCAGCCTCACAGCGAGAGCTGGCGGTGGAGGAAGAGGAAATACTTGCAAAACCTGAAAACCTGAAAGACAGGGAGAAATATGCCATTAAGTAAAGATGTAGAGCCTTGGCCTGGATTGTGCAATCTCATCAGATCTTGGAAGTGAAGCAGAGACAACCTTGTTTAGTATGTGGCTTAGAGTCTAGGGTTGATACACAGAGGCAGGCAATGGCAAACCACTTCTGGATATCTTTTGCCTTGAAAATCCTATAGTGTTGCCCTAAGTCAGCTGCGATTTTTTGCCTATTGGTTTCGTTTGCTTTGGGTCTATTTCTACGAGAAACCAACGGTGTTTCTTTATATGGGCTGCAATTTAATGGCAGGAAAAAAAATAAAATTCAACAATTTGTGGTAGTGTGCTGCAGGAAAGAAAAATAGAACATAAGATTCCTGGTGGATTGATCCAGTGGTCCATCTAGTTCTGTATACAATTTGTAACAGTAGCCCACCAGTTACCCTAGGGAATCAGGGCATAAAGGCCAAAGCTTTCTCTTGATGCTGCCTCCTGGCACTGATATTTGGAAGTTGTACTGCCTTTGAATGTGAACATTACCTTTAGTCACCATGGCTAGTAGTCATTGATGGACCTATCTACCTTGTCTTAACTCCTTTTTAAAGGCATCTGCATTCATGGCATCCACTGGCAGTGACTGCCACAATTTAATTACTGATTAAGAGCCAGCTTGGTGTAGTGGTTAGGAGTGTGGATGTCTAATATGGTGAGCTGGGTTTGATTCTACGCTCCCCCACATGCAGCCAGCTGGGTGACCTTGGGCTCACCACGGCGCTGATAAAGCTGTACTGACCGAGCAGGAATATCAGGGCTCTCTTAGCCTCACCCACCTCACAGGGTGTCTGTTGTGGGGAGAGGAAAGGGAAGGGGAATGTAAGCTGCTTGGAGACTTAGAGAAAAGCGGCATATAAGAACCAACTCTTCTTCTTCTTCTTCTTCTTCCTGTTATCTGTTCTGGATAGGCTGGCTATCAACCTCTTTCGGTGGCCCCCACATCTAATGCAAATGGCCAGGCAACAACATAGTAACGTGGTCATTCACCTATAGGTTGTCAGATATCATGGCCCACTATTGTTAACGTGAACCAGGAAGTGGAGGAAGGAATGACTAGAATTGCCAATCTCCAGATAGATAAGACCTGGAGATCTCATGGAATTATAACTGATGTCCAGATGACATCTATCAGTTTCCCTGGAGAAAATAGCTACCATGGAGGGTGAAAATTATATACATATTTACATTGTTGATACATTGTGGTGTTATACCCTCTGGGGTCCCTCCCTCCTCAGGCTCTACCCCCAAAGTCTCCAAGAATTTCCCAGCCCAGAGTTGGTAGTCCTGCTATTGACTATAAAGGGGATTAGATCTCTCCTTGTATACCTTTAAGAGCAGAGCAACTTTATGTGTGCAGCAAGAGAGAATGCTTGTCTCACTACTGCAAAAACTTCATTGTTGACGTCTGCAAATTAAATTGCTCTTAAAGCCATAGCCAAAAGCCAAGCCAGTTGGCAGGCCGTGATACTGCTTCAGCTGCTTACGCTTACTGAATAACCAACATCCACAGTCAAAACAGAAATATATTATGAATGTGGTATAAATCTCACCTGCATGGAAAGAACTGAATGCTAATGAAAATGCACCACCTGATGTTGATAAATCAGGCAGAGCCTGTGGTGGTTCTTATTTACTCATTTTATTGCCATGCAAGAGAGCATTCTTTTGTAAATAAAATTTTAATAATAGATAATTTGAATAGGAACTATGACTCCACTGGATATGTGGGTAGTAGACAGCTTGTCCAGAAAACAATTACAAGCTACAGAGAACAGTAATCAGGAAAGGGCAGAAAATTAGCATGTGATCCCTTCTTAATTTTACATGATTAGGAGTAAGAGAACAGGAGCTTGGTAAAGGCCCACACCTGCTTTTTCTTCTTGGTCCAGGTCCTTGAGAAGCTTTCATTTGAATAAGAAGTAAGCTGCTAGCCCCATGAACTAGGATAGGGGGGGGTGCCTTTAAAGTGCATCATTGTGAGATCTTGGGAAACAGTAGTGAAAGAAAACTCTACCTTTTTTGGTAGCTTAGGTATAGATTTTAACTGACAGATGAAGAACGGGTATTTATTTACCCTATGGCATGCGTGTAATGTAGCCAGGAGATCCCAAGATTCTCTGGCAGCCAGGCAAGAGATGTTCAAAGGTGGTTTGCAGTTGCCTGCCCCTGCGTCACAACCATGGAATTCCCTTCCAAGTACTAGACAGGGTCGACCCTGTTTAACTTCCAAGAGCCGATGGGATTGGGCTAGCCTCGGCTATCCAGGTCAGGTTGAAGAATGAGTGGGGGGGGGGGAATAAGAATGATAGGATGCATGACTGGAAAAATAAAATGCATGTAATATAGAGCTTAGATTTCTTTATTAATGGAAGTGTCAATTAATTGTTGTCTTTTTCAATTAAATTGTTTTGGCTGAGATCCAGTGACTTTAAGTGCACATGCTTTCAAGTTCTCTTTGGTGAATACTTTGTACAGTACTACTTGTAAGCATGGAACATTTGATTTTTGTACATGTAAGGAAGAATAAGATAGAGAGTGAGTAAGTCCAAGTGCATGTGACTTGGGCAACAAAATGTTTTTTGTATTCCAGGTGGATCATGTTTAGTGTCCAAGTATTCTAGGGACATTTGCTGATGCCGAAGCTAGAATTCCTTTGGGTATTTTATTCTAGCAATCTCCAAACACAAATGCACCATTTATTTCCCCCAGGCTGCCTTCCTCCAAATTTAATTATGATCTGGTCTTGAGTTCACTTGACCTGCATCGTGTTTAAAAAAGCAATTATGAATTAACCAGGTAGAAGTGTAGTGTAATGTCAGACTGTGAGGCCAAGGTTTAAGTCCTTTGAGGTCTGAACCAGCTGTGACTGATGAGGTCCTTGCAGGAATTGTGGAATAAAGAGTCAATACATTTATGTATATTTTGAGTTTTCAAATGACAGTTTTCAGGAGTTGTGCCAGACCTAAGCTGGTTTGGAAGTGGTTCGTGAAAAGTTCTTTCACACAGGTGGGGTTCTGGCCATTTGGAACTATTATAAGTGGAATGCATCTGTAAGCAGATGGTCTGGGTGAGAATAGATCCTTTTCCATTCTTTTGTCTCTGCCAGACTGATTGCTTGATACTGTGTGATGCCTTTGTTCAAGATTTTTGAGATGTCACCCCTTTAAAAAGTCTATGCATGAAATTCCATTCCCCCACCCCATCTTGTTAACATAAGAATACTTATGTATGTAAGAAAAAGGATATTTTATGTTAATCTTTTTAAACAATAATGTGTTAAATTTAACTTTTTACGATAGCAGCTCTTTGAACAATGATCATGTCCTCACTAACATTCTGCTCTACCTCTGAGTGATGTTCCCAGGTTCAAACCCAGAGAATTCTGCTGCACTATTAATTTCTGTAATGGAGCAGGTGATAACTAACATGGCATCTCCTGTCCCTTCTGGCTCTGCCTCATGCTCTACTGCTTTCCTTGCCACAAAGAATCTTCTGTGTGAGGGGGGTGGGGAATCATATCTCTGTTCATTTTTATTTGGTGTTGCCATTAATTTTATTACCAGATATTTCTTACCAAAGATTGTGTTTTATTTTTTTATTTAAAAAATTATAGCAACAAATTTGTGTTGAAGTAAGTTCATTCAAATGTCCTTTATAGACTGAGTTCAAGTTCTGCAATGGGTCTGATAAAGAGTGTGTATCACCTACTGGAAAAAATAACAAGAAAGAGACTTTGAAGGTATGTGCAGTTTGTCTACATGGTAGAGAATGTTTGTTTCTCTTAAAATGTTGTTAACTGCCCCAAACTAACATAGATGGGGTGGTACATAAACAAAATATTTATTTTTAGAAATGCTGGTTCTCTGATAATCCCTGAATGATTTGAAACGATATTCCCTGGGCCAAAATTATGGGTTCATGGGCAAAACTCAAGGATGTGGGGCCTGGAGGTTCCATGCGAGGTCATTTTGGCCAGGATCCCCTCCAAACAACGCTGATTCTGATCACCAGCATTGTTTGAATTTTAATAACACTAAATTTTAGGTGTCAGTAGCTATTTTTTGTAGTTGTCAGTAGTCTTTTTGTAGATGACAGTAGTCTTTTTTATTTATCTGTATTGTGCATTTTTGTGTTGGATGATGGAAGTTCATGGGAAAGGAAATATTCTCTTTTTCTTGCCCCCCCAATAAAATTATTATACAATGTCCCCCTAAAAAATCTAGAGGAATTATACCAGTGCCTCTGAATAAATTAAGTACAGTATGGTAGTCGCAATTATTTCCCTTTTCATTAATATGCTAACAATTGTCAACATACTGAATGAGTTCAGTGTTTTCATGAATAAAAATAGTGGATGTAACAACTTTAAAATGAATCATAGATTACTCATTAAGTTTTCTGCATGACAGCTTTAGAATCTATTTACAGCAACAGCCTGCAATAAATATTGAGCAGGTGTACAGGGCAAAGGTCTCTCGGAGCAAATTGCTCCACATTGGCTTTACCAAATAATGCAGAATTGAAAGAAAGGCAGTTCTTTCAATGCAATTGCTAAGAAATCTAATGTGAGTTGGAGAGAATACTTACTCCTTGATCTCAAGTAGCCTTCAGCATAGAGTCTTATCATGTACATGCATTTACAAGTTTAAATGGTTTCTTATGAAATTGACAATGCATACCAATCAGTGCTCTCATATTTTGTGAGAATAGGATTAAATTCATTTACAGCTGTGCTTCAAAGTTATTGGAACGACTTGTCATTTATTCAAAGCACTTCAAATAATCTCAGTTTTTAGATACTGTCAAATGAAGTAAAAACTGTGAACATATGACGGTACCTTATCTTGAGTGAAACCAGTGGTCCATCCAGTTCATACTGTTGTCTAACTGGAAGCACCTCCCCAAGGTCTCAGGCATAGGAAGGTAATTCAAAATGCTGTCTGCTATTGGTGAGCCTTTAAAATGGTGATACTAGGAATTTTACATAGGATCATCTGGTGCAAGCCATGTGCTCTGCCTGTCCTTCACCTGCAGCTAAATATGTGAGCACCCTTCCAGCCACATGGATTCATACTTTGCCACAATCAAATTTGTTTTTTACTTGCTCCACAGACTGGTTTTTGAACCTCCTCCCTAACCTCAGTTTCAAGACTGCTGCTACAAGTACAAGGGAAGAGGATCCTGTTTCTTAGAGTTAGCCAGCCAGCTTGTTGAGTTATGCCTGTCTGTATCTCTGCCCACAAAGTTAACTTGTTGTAGTTATTTAAAAGAAGTTATTTAAAAGAAGGCAACACATTGCTTCCCTTGGGAAGGTGCCATGGCTCAGTGGTAGAGCATGGCATACAGAAGATCCCAGGTTCAGTCCCTGATATCTTCACTAAGGATCGGGTAGTACGTGATGTGAAAGATCTGGAGAACTCTGGCCAATCTGAGTAGACAATATTGACTGTGATGGACCAGTGGTATGATTCAGTATAAGGCAGCCTCATGTGTGCTAAATTTGGTGACTTGGTGACCAGTAAGCTGTGGATGCTGGAGATGAGAGAACATAATAAACGTTGTCATCTTACAAGTTTAAGTGTTCTAGTTTAACCTTTTCATGAAATAGAATTCAAATTGCACTTCTCAAAAAATTTAATTGCTGAGGAACTATACTGGGTATAAGTGGTTGAAAGTAAATATATCTAATTCTCAACCTGTCCAAATTTGAGGATACTTAATTCCAGATATTGTACAAACCTGAAACTCCTCCAAAGTTGCAGAAAAATCTGAAATTAAAAAACTCCAAAATGATTAAAGGGTACCTATAGCTAAGAAATGGATGATCATTGTGGCTGTTGTTAGGCAATCACAACAGTTTTGCCAGCATTTCAGAGTTGATTTCTGTCAGTAAAAGGTAGGTGGCATGACCCTTTCCAGAGCTTTGGCCTTTGAGGAAAGACTCACCAAGGGCTGGCAGCAACTACCAGATGACTTGCTGCCAGCTGACTTGCTCACACCCAGTGGTGTGAGCAAGTCCTGTTGTTCAACAGCAGCTACTCTACAAATGCCCATGTTCTACAGACTAGAATTTGGAAGACAGAGGTTCAAATCCTTACTCTACTGTGGAGGCTCACTGGAGGGGCCAGTCACACATTCTCAGCCTAACCTGGCTCTTTTTTTTAAGTACTAATTTTTATTAGTAGTTTCAATACAATTAAAAGAGAGGGGGGAAATAAAATTAAAAATAGCATAAAAAAGGAAATGAAAGAATAAACAATAGACATATTGGTCTCACTACAATAAATATTTGAGTTTCCAGTCATCCATATGCTAAAAATCATTGCTTATTCATTCAAGTTTATCATTTATATCCATGTAACCTTAAAATTATTGTTACAATTATCATTTTTAGTCTCTAAAACCACAAGTCATCAAATGATTTTTATCTCTGTAAAAGAGCTTTACAGTCATTTATAAAAAGTTGGTGATTTTTCTCTCATCAAGTTTAGCCATTTCTGCAAATTCTCTCATTTTCATCAGCCAATATATCAATTAGATATATTTTTTGTTTTCCTGTTGTGAGCATACAGTAATTGAATAGCTGTTATCATATATAAGAGCAGAGTCCCATGATTGTTTTCTAAATTTCTATTGATGAGTTCTATAAAAAATACTTCTGATTTCATTTGAAGATTAGTATTTAGGATCTTTTGTATACATGCATGTAATTATTGATATTTCCAGAATGTTTATACATTTTATGGAATCTGTCCAGCATCATATACCACCTATACATCATCTTATAGACATTCTCCTTAATGTCTAATGTTTAACAAGCCTAGTTAAAGGTGAAGAAAATAGGCTTGTTAAAGCTGAAGAAATATAAGCTACTCTGCTACCCATTGTAGAGAAAGGAAGGGTATAAATAGAGCTGAAGGAGGGGGAAAATAAATAGCTGGTGGGTGGGTGAGAAGGAAATAAAGAAACAGGGAAAGGGTGTGGGGCTTTCTAGGAGAATATGATGGCCTGTCCCTGGCTGGGCTGGAAATCCAGGCTTTCTCCCTGTGGGGCCAGGAGATGCGGGCTATGCTTAGCTGTGCCTCTGACTGATTGACTGACTGGCTTAGCTGTGCCAGCCTCAGAGCTGGCAGCATTCCCAGCTGTGGTTATCAGTCTTGGTGGGAATCTAAGCAGGAAGCCAGAGGTGAGTTGGTACACAGTCCAAAAGCCAGAAGGCAGACAGCAAGATAGAGTAGTCGGTAATGGTCTGAGATGTCAGGGCAGGTTGCAAGGAGATCAGAATGGGTAGGAATCTAGATGCATGGATGTGGACAAGGCAACAGTTTCACTTGTTGCACCCACTTACTCTATGCCTCAGTCTCAAATAGGCATGGTCAGGGGATGAGGAAAGCTCCTGTGAAGGCTTATGTGGAGCGTGCAGGTCTTTCAGCCCTCATCCTGTGAGAAATCAGATAAGTCCTCCAGTCTCTGGTAATAATGAGCAGCCAGCTGGGCAGTCCACCTTCTGCAACTTAGGTCTTGCCTCTGCCTTTGTTGCTCCAGAGGCTCCCTTCTGCTCAAAGCTTCCTGGTTAGTGCTTGGCTGAGGCTTCTCCTCTTCCTCCTCCTCTGCCTCATCACCAGCCTCAGTGGTCTAACTCCTGACAGAGGAGGAAAAGAGGATATAGTGTTGGGAAGGTGATGCAGAGGAAAATAATGTGTCCTCAGAAGATCTAGCAGATTCCCTACTGTGTATCTAGGCCCAGCCGGGTGACCAGTACCACACAACTGAGGTATTGTTTTCATGGGTAGAGGTTATCAGGGGAGGAAAGGAGGGGTAACTAAAGAGGAAAGAGATTAATGTAGATTGACTGGTGGCTAGTAAGGAGGCAGGAGTAGAGGAAAGGCTGTGGGAGCTTTCAGGGAAGAGATAGGAAGTCGTGAGGGGATGCCCCCCCCCTCCCAAGTCCTTTGGTTCCCATTAGTTTCACCATAAATCTCAGCTGCTGTTCTGCCGCATTGGTTGTTGCTGCTTGTGAATTCCCTACAATTCTGTTTTGGTTTACTGAGGAATTACATCTTATTGTTGCTTCCTAATTTTTCTTTCTCTTTTTGTTCATGCAGTAGAAAACAAAACAAAAAACATTGTTTATTACTGCTATTTACCTCTAACAGGTACAAAAGAAAAATTATAGACAGGAGAAGAAAAGAGCCACCAAGCAACTCTTCAGTGCTTTGAAAGATCCCAGTGTGGTCATCATGGCAGATTGGCTGAAGGTAATTTAGCGCAAAATGTCATCTTAAGAATGCATTGTATTTTGTTTCTAGAGATATACTTCCATCATCAACCTTTTGCTCAAAGATTACTTGCTACTTGTAGATAGATAGATACATTTATTTGTACATAGCCATAGGCCTTTACAAAGTATAAAATATAAATTTACAAACAGTAAAATAGAATAAAAGGAACTGTATAAAAATATAAAATTTAAGACCAAAAAAACCCGAAACAGCATACAAAGTGCAGGAGTGTTAAGAGGCTGCCTTAGTGGTTGTAACATTGGCCCTTATTTTCCTTGCAGCCAAGGCAAATAGGGCGGTTTTATATGTTACATCATCAACCTGGTCAGATAAAAGATAGATTATCTTTTCAGCAGCGGAGTGAAAGTTAGAACCCCGTAAGATCTCATTGAGGAATTTGGCTCTGGGTTGAGCATAAAGTAAGCAGTCAAAGATGTAGTGGGGTAAATCCTCCAGAGCTTGTGCACCACAAATACAAAAACGCTGTTTTTTTGGCGTACCGCTAAATCGGCCCGCCAGTACCTCTGTAGGCATCGTTTCAAATCGAAGTGATGTAAAAGTTACTCTGAGATTATGGTTAGTGATCTTCATTAGATAAGAGGATATACGGTGGTCATATTTAAACCGCTTAAACCATGTTGCTGACTCAGTTTTCAAAATTTGCATTCTGTCTAACTGGGCATCACTTTTGAAGATCCAGTCTCTAAGGTGAGAGTTATTAGCTGAAGGATTTAGGAGGTCATCGGGGATGGAGTAGTGTGCAATAAGGCTATTAATAAGGCTATGCCGTGCTGGATCCTTAGATAACATTATATTAAAGGACTAACGACTAAATTTGTTTAAGTTGGCTAACCTAAGGTTTTTCCACTGTTTTAAAATTGCCAAATGTACTCGGGCACTAAGAGAAGGCAGACCTGTTTCTGCCCTCATCAAAACAGCCGGAGTTCCCCTAGGTAGGGCTAGAATTCGCCTTAAGAATATATTTTGAACAGATTCTAGCCTAGGTATGATGTTTTCCTTCCATCCCCAGACCTCTACTCCATACAAAAGATGGGGGATAACCTTGCACTTGTATAATTTGAGGGCTGGGTCGATGAGGAAGCCTCCTGTTGTATAATAAAACTTCAGAATAGTGCCCACTAGGCATGTTGCAGAGGCTCTAATGGTGTCCAGATGAAGTTTCCAATTCAGCCTCTCACTAAATGTGATACCCAAATATTTAAATGTATTGCACTGGCTAACAGAATTTCCAGATATGCTCCAAGAGAACTTTTTGGCCCTTTTTCTAAAGACCATTACTTTTGTCTTACTTGCTACTTAAAAATAGTTCTGGTGCAAAAAATACCTGGAATGATTTTTTTAAAAACTGAGACTTGTGTCTGACAGAGTGGATGATAGAATTGGAGCCAAAGAAATTTGGAAAACTTCTAAGCATCCTGATATACCAAAGGACCTCTTTGTTTTAGAGTGCCTTGCTGCAGAAAGCCAAGGTTCCTGAAAGCTATTAAAATTCATTATTTGCACTAAGAACACAAGAATGCTTTTAGAGGAAAGCTAAGGATGCTAGTACCAACTGTTCAGTGGTCCATGTGTTCCCCCAGGCATGCTGGAACATTCAGGCAGACGCCTTTCCCTATCCTTACTATTTAAGATCGCTTTAATGGGAATTCCCAGTGATTGATCTGGTTGTTGTTGTTGTTGTTGTTAGGTGCAAAGTCATGTCTGACCCATCGCGACCCCATGGACAATGATCCTCCAGGCCTTCCTGTCCTCTACCATTCCCCGGAGTCCATTTAAGTTTGCACCAACTGCTTCAGTGACTCCATCCAGCCACCTCATTCTCTGTGGTTCCCTTCTTCTTTTGCCCTCAATTGCTCCCAGCATTAGGCTCTTCTCCAGGGAGTCCTTCCTTCTCATGAGGTGGCCAAAGTATTTGAGTTTCATCTTCAGGATCTGGCCTTCTAAGGAGCAGTCCGGACTGATCTCCTCTAGGACTGACCGGTTTGTTCACCTTCCAGTCCAAGGGACTCGCAAGAGTCTTCTCCAGCAATATATGGATATAACATACAGTATTTGCGGGCTCACACAGCTACAGTGTTAACGAAGTAGGCATGTAGAGAGCAGTTATCAACCTAGATTTTTGAGATGAATATTTGGTCTTCCCACACTTAATGAATTTTACAGTATAGTATGGTTGCCAGTTCAAAAGCCTCAATTCTTTGACGCTCGCCCTTCCTTATGGTCCAACTTTCGCAGCCATACATTGCAGCTGGGAAGACCATAGCCTTGACTAAACGCACTTTTGTTGGCAGGGTGATGTCTCTGCTTTTTAGGATGCTGTCTAGATTTGCCATAGCTTTCCTCTCCAGGAGCAAGTGTCTTTTAATTTCTTTGCTGCAGTCCCCATCTGCTGTGATCTTTGGAGCCCAGGAAAATAAAATCTGTCACTATCTCTATTTCTTCCCCATCTATTTGCCAGGAATTGAGAGGGCCGGATGCCATGATCTTTGTTTTCTTGATGTTGAGTTTCAAGCCAACTTTTGCACTCTCCTCCTTCACCCGCATCAACAGGCTCTTTAGTTCCTCTTCACATTCATTAGAGTGGTATCATCCGCATATCTGAGGTTGTTGATATTTCTCCCTGCAATCTTGATCCCAATTTGTGACTCCTCTAATTGATCTGGTAGCCTCGTATAAATACAAAGTATATAGGGTTATTGTCCTGACCCGGATAGGCCAATCTCCTCAGATCTTGGAAGTCAAGCATAGTGGGCACTAGCTAGTATTCCCACAACAACTGCATGAGGCAGGTTAAGATTTTGGTTTCAGCCACTGGTTACTTTGAACCTATTAGGCAAGAATGTTGTTTGCTGGGTGAGAGTGTCTTGCTTTTGTTAAGAGGGAAATCTTTCCTTATTCTTGTTTCTAAGATTCGTGGAACTTTGAAAAGCTGGACGAAGTTGTGGTGTGTACTGAAACCTGGAGTGCTGCTGATCTACAAAACACCAAAGATTGGACAGTGGGTAGGAACCATCTTGCTGCATTCTTGTGAGCTGATTGAGAGACCCTCCAAAAAAGATGGGTTCTGTTTCAAACTTTTTCATCCTCTGGACCAGTCAATTTGGGCTGTGAAGGTAAGTGGATGCAGAACTTAGCAGATTGTGTCAAGTATCCTCAAAGGACAAATTGGGCTCATAACTTGTAGAACGCTTTTGATATATCTCTGCAATCTAATTCTGGAAGAACACAGTATTAAGATTAAAAAAAGAGAAAAACCTCAGAAGTTCAGGAAATATTTAGCAGAATTCCCTTTGTGGAGGCATACCTCATGTTCTGAATGCTGAGGAAAAATTGTTGATTAAGATTTTGACTGTGTGAATCAAGAGAACCTTCCTACATCAAGAGAGCAATCTTTTAATTGTGCTTTGTAATGGCCTTTGGCTATATACAATAAATGTTATCATATTGTAAGAGAGCAGTCACTTGGCACTTCCTGAATAGGTGGAGGGCAAGACAAAACTGGAGACTGTGCTGAAGATGGTCAGTAGCAGTTTGTCTGAAGACAAAAAAATAAGCTAGGAAAAGTACAACTACATTTTACTGGGAGTAGATATAGAAGCTAAGACTTGCTTTGGTGAAAGGAGTGGGAAATTCAAGAAAGAAGATATTTCATTGGACAGGAGGTATAAGGAGGTAGTGATATAACAAGAATCCAACCTATCTATGCGCATACACATACATTGCTATAATGGTTCCAGTTTTAAACTTGTTGCTCTATATCGGTGGTCCCCAACCACCAGGCCGCCGGGCCACAAAGGCCCCGGCACCGGGCCGCGGCTCCCTCTCCCCGACCCCGCCCCCCCGCAGTAAGAAACTTCCCAGGCAGCAAGCAAATTGGCTGATTAGCTTGTGGCCCGGCAAGCTTCATTTTGTGGGAGGGGGAAGCAGGGCCGTGCATGCGCAACGCTCATGCGTGGCAGGTCCACGCATGTGCGCTTGCGGCCGTGCATGGTGCGTGTGCGGCTGCACATGCGCGGCCGCACGATCGCCCTGCCCACCACCACCGGTCTGCAGCCTTAGGAAGGTTGCGGATCACTGCTCTATATAGTACTTCCTCATAAAACCACAAACCATAAAATATAGGTAATGGACATTTCTTATGAAACCAGAGCATTTATTTCATTTCTGTGATTCAGAGAAGGTCCTTGCAGTGTTGCTAGGGCCTGGGGCTATAATCCATGTTTAGACCTCTTGAATACGCCTTGCACTTTCTCATTAGCTAAATTCTTCTTATGGCTAATTTACATTTCTGTCTATCCTGCGTCTGCCTTGTCTTCACTGGACTACAAAGCTTACCTGCATTTAATTTTTGGCCTCTAGCACTTAAGTATCTTTTGCTTTATGTGTGCCAAAGATCCTGAAACTTTTCTTTTTTAAAGAATCCCCCTAACATTGTTAAGAAATAGTATGTTGTCCCTAAGCCATAAGTAAATAACATTTGGTAACTGTTTTGGTACTTGGACTCCCCGATTATAGCTTAACACAGCCTTTCTCGACTTTTTTACCATTGAGAAACCCCTGAAATATTCTTCAGGCCTTGAGGAACCCCCAAAGTGGTGCAATATGTATATATACATATATTAACTCCCACTTATTGAGGAAACCCCCATGGATTCACAAAACCCTGGTTAACAAAGTCTGTCTTAACATCTGTCTTGTTGCTCTGTAGGAGTAGCATTTACCCACTATTGAAACTGGTCTGTTGCTATAAGTAATGATTCTGCAGACCTACAGCAGAGAGACTGTGAGGTCTTTTCAGGGCAGTGGGTTGATCACTCAACGCAAAATGTGTGGAAACAAGTGTGAATATTGGTGTTAGAAGTGTGGACTCATTTTTTTGCATTAGGGTTTTGTCAAAGCCATTTGAGAAGCTTCTAGGTAAACCTCTGATGACTGGGTTCACTCTGAGTAGATCCTTTATTTCTAAAGTTAGCCAGAGATAAATTCAGCAGTAAACCACCACTCTTAAAAAATGTTTGTGACCAAATAAAATTTTAAAACATCAAATTTCTCTTTAGTAAAAAATGATATTTTGGAATTCAGAGTGAAAGCTTCCTATATAAGAATAATAAAATTATAATTATATTAGAACCAAACTAGTATTGCCAAGAAATATGTAAACTTCTGAGCTTACAGGTTCTTTGGGCTGAACATTTTTTTTAATTTGCAAATGAATGAAACAGGACAATGTGAGAAAAAATGTTGGTGAATGTAGTAGAAGCCTTAATAACGAGATAGCAAGGAGCCAACATGGGTACTGGTGTGTTTTTGTCTACATGGTAAATATGCTTGACATTTTTATCTAACCGGCTGAGTTGGGAGCCTTAAAAATGAAATGGTATTAAGTCAGCTCAAGAAGTATAGTTTATCTATTATTCATTTTAAATATCAAGTTTGTTTACTGATCACTCTGAACTAAGAACCTCTTGAAGAAGAATGCTAATATGACCAATATGGAGAGGGCAGTCTCCCACTGGTGGCCAATAGTGGGGCTTCCTTGCCCTCCTCACTACTTCTTCCAGCCAGTGAGCAGGGCAGAAAAAAATCCAACATGGTAAGTCACCCTGCCTTCAGCCAGCTGGCTGAGCACTGTTCTCCATCCACCCTGTATTCCAAGAACAGCAGGGGGGAACAGCAGCCTGCTCAGGCACAGTGCAGGCCATTAGCCTACTGCCAGGGTGGTCTTCAGCCAACTGGGCGAGTGCTCTTAGAGTCATCTTTAATCGCTCCTACGGTTAAATAAAAGGGTAAGGCCACCTGGGGAGGAGTTAGGGCGGGCCCTGTCCAGGATAAAAACTCAGAGGGCCCAATCAGGGCCAAGCAGCCAATGGGGAGGCACGCAAAGCGCCTTCCTATTGGCCCCTCACCAGGACAGACCAAAATTCCATTCACCCAGCCCAGTCTGGCTGCAAGTCTGCTCCTGACCACCAAAGGGAGAGGAGGTCAGTAGGGCTGCCAAGGGGGATGAGAACAGAGGCTGCGCTAGCCCTGAAAGCCAGTTTGGTGTAGTGGTTAGGAGCGTGGACTTCTACTCTGGCATGCCGGGTTCGATTCTGCGCTCCCCCACATGCAACCAGCTGGGTGACCTTGGGCTCGCCACAGCACTGATAAAACTGTTCTGACCGAGCAGTGATATCATGGCTCCCTCAGCCTCACCCACCTCAGAGGGTGTCTGTTGTGTGGAGAGGAAAGGGAAGGTGACTGTAAGCCGCTTTGAGCCTCCTTCGGGTAGGGAAAAGCGGCATATAAGAACCAACTCTTCTTCTTCTTTTCGCCCCAAGGCTGTCCTAACTGTCAAGTCCAACTGTAAACTGCCTTAGAACCCTGACAGAGCTGGCAGGAGGCTGCAGAGTGCTCCCCCTCCCCCCTCCCCCCTCCCTTCAGGCCTGCTGCGAAGGAGCCTCTGACAGGCCCGGACTGAGGGGAGAGAGGCCTTTCCAAGAGCAATGCAGGGGAGCCTGAGGGCCTTCCTTTTGAGGGGGGGGACTTTCCCCTTCTGCCAAACAGTTGGCTGACAAGGAGGCCACAGAAAAGCCCCTTCTCACTTAAAATATTGCTCTGGCCAGGGGTTAGACACAGCCAAACCATGTGTCTTTCTTCTTTGCAACTCTCTCATTATTCTGCAGATGAAACTGGTTTTTTTTGTCTCCTGTTTCATCTGCACAACAACCTTGTGCAGTAGTCCTCAACATTCAACCCCATGCCCTTACAGACTGGACAACTCCTCCCCTTCCTCTTCCCACTGCCAAGCTCTAGCGCCCGTTGTATTCTTGGAGACAACGGGCTTTGCCCCTAGTAGAGTTATAAAGTTGGAAGATGCCTCCATGGTCATCTAGTCCAACCCCCTGCACAATGCAGGAATTCACAACAACCTGCCCACCCACAGTGACCCCAGTTTCATGCCCAAGTGATCCCTCCACCTAAAATCTCCAGAATCTAGCCTGGCCTGGAGGAAATTCACCTAACATCCCACAGTGGCTATTAGCAATTCCCTGGGTATTCAAGGAAGGGCCACAAGAGACAAACAGTGGCACATCCCTTCCTGCCCACCCACTCACAATCTGCCTGTCCATAAAATCAGCATTTCTGTCAGTTGACTGTCTAGCCTCTGCTTAAAAACCTCCAAAGAAGAACTTACCACCTCCCGCGAAAGCTTGTTCCACTTAGGAACCGCTCTGTCTTCTCCGTCCTCCTTGCCTCCAGAGAGTGGGGGGGGGGGGAAGGAAAGGGCATCTCATACTACCCCATTGTGTTCGTCTTAATATTGGATTAAAATGTAAGTACTATTTTTTTTAAACTCTTTTCTCAAAAACACCACGAAAACAAAAGGGTAAAATAAAACAAACCTCTTATGGAGTGGGGAAAAGACTAAGAAAAGAGACTTAAGCTTTCTAATGCCTTCCCCCATTTCCTTCCATGAGAAAAGTTCCATGAGAGCCAGTTTGGTGTAGTGGTTAGGAGTGCGGACTTCTAATCTGGCATGCCGGGTTCGATTCTGCACTCCCCCACATGCAGCCAGCTGGGTGACCTTGGGCTCGCCACGACACTGATAAAACTGTTCTGACCGAGCAGGAATATCAGGGCTCTCTCAGCCTTACCCACCTCACTGGGTGTCTGTTGTGGGGAGAGGAAAGGGAAGGCGACTGTAAGCCGCTTTGAGCTTCCTTTGGGTAGAGAAAAGCGGCATATAAGAACCAACTCTTCTTCTTCTTTTTTACTTTTGATTTAGTTTGATATCCTGCACTTCCTCTTTATATCCAGTGCTGCTGCTGAAAACAATGTGTGTGCATAATGAAGGCAAGCCATGATCTGTCCAGATCAGGCATTCTCAACCAACGTTTTGTAAAACCATGAGGTTTCTTGAGGGCCTTGGAAGGGTTTATCGAATGCGTGAAAGTCAATATTTTAATATATTTTGAACATTTGTTAAGCATGTAGGCACTCCTCCATTGAGGAACAATTGAGACAAGTCTTCCCTGTCCCCCTCCTCTTCCTCCTTCCTGCAGGGAGAAGAGCTGCTCCACTCTGCTGACCGGCTTCATGAATAGTAAGCCGTGTCCAAGAGCAGCGAGGAAGGAAAAGGAGGACCCAGCCTGCTTGGCAGCTCATCTCTGCTGTGAGCTGCCAGCTGTCAAGTGGCAGTGCAAGCACAGGGCCTGCCCTGGTGGCCCTGCTCTCTTGCTGGGCCTCTGCTCTCCCATGGCTGAGGCAGGGTGGGGAGGGAGCCAGGCTCACTTACCAGCCCCATGCCAGTGAGTGAGGCCTCTGCTGTCCCTTCACCTCCAGCTCTACCAGGCTGGGGAAGGGGGGAAAGAGAGCTGGACCTGCTCACCAGCCCTGCTCTGTGGCAATCTGCCAGGTATCAGGTAGTGCCGTGGCCAGAGGGCGGCTCTGCTGGCCCTGCCTCAATGTAAGACCCCCCTGCTTCGCATGCAGAAGTCCTAGGTTCACTCCCTGGCATATCCAGTTCAAAGGACCAGGTAGTGGGGTCTCTGGACAGTTGCTGCCTCCTGAGTAGCCATTGCTGACTTTGATGGTCCAAGGAGTTGCACCCAGATGCAAGGCACCCAAGAAGGCCACAGTGCAGGCATGCACACTAGCGCCCATTGTCCTCCTGGGTGCAATGAGCTTTGCCTCTAGTATCCAATGATGTGTGGATGCAGATAGTTTCAGAGGGCAGCCATGTTGGTGTGCAGTAGAACAGCTAGTTTCAAGTCCAGTAGCACCTTAGATACCAATGATATGTTCAGGGTATAAACTGTCCAGAATCAAATGTGTGTGTGTGGGGGGGGTGAACCCATATTTTCTGTCTATATGCACTACTCCATTGATTGTATCTCACTGGTACAGTCTTTATTGCACCATGGGACTTTTTGTTGTTCAGAAATAGAAAAGTGAGGGGGGGGAAATAAAGAAATAATATAGTAGACAATGTTGATATGGGGATAATCTGGCCACATGAACTGCTGAGGCAACACATTTTCCTGACCTAGTTCTTAATCACTAGGAGGCTGTGATCCAGTAGGGAATGAATACATTATTTACTTGCCTTTACCGGAAGAGGCCAAGGGAATACATCTTTTCTCTTTCATGAGGCAGGCTTTTGAACAAAACTAAAATGGTCTCTATGGAGACATAACAGACAAAATGAGCAAAGCGGAGAATCTCATCACTCAGTTTACCAGTTCTCAATAGTATAGTTGATATTATTATGTTCTGGTAGCACTTTGTGAGTCCCCCCCCCCCTTTTCACTAGCTTTCATCTGAAGTCTCAGCAATGGGAAATGCTTGATGCAGTCTTAATACAAACTGTTGTTGTTGTTGTTGTTGTTATTTTTTAAACAGCATTGAAAGAATATGGTTCAAGGTGTTAATGTTTTAGGAAATTAGACAATCTGGTGGAGAGATGCTGCAATCAGGCTAGCACCGGGGAAACCAGTTTGAATTCCACTCAGCAATGAGTGACCTTTGACCAGGCTCTTTTCCCTCAGCCTAACCAACTTCACATGGTTTTTGAGAGGTTAAAATGGAACTTGAACTCCTTGGAGGACAGAAATATGATAGATCTCTCTCACCTCTCCTGGAAGCAATGTATTAGATTTGATCTCCTGTATTTGTTAAACACAAAAATAATTCAGCAGTTGTCTCTAATGTAGTATAGTGAGTGGTGAAGCAAAGAACTCCCAGTCTCTGTAATGAGTTCACTAAACTGCCTGAGATATACTATTCTCTTAGCTTTGGAGTCTCCTCTGCATAATTTTGAGTTGCCTTATGAGGCGGTAGTTGTGACTACTGTGGGTCGACTCACACATTAGAAAGTCCTTGTGGCTGCCTTGAGGGCTTTGGATCAGAAATGTTTGGAGTTCTGTGCTAATTCCCAAGCACATAGAGGCCTGAGTTGGATCAGGACTATGTCACTTTGTGAGGGGTTTCCCTGCCAACACATTTTCCTCCAAGCTGAAATGGCCCTGGGGATCCACTGTTTACCCTGCTGAGAAAACTTACATGTGCCGATGGCAACAAATAAGAGCTCCTGGGGCCATTTCCAAGCATGAGAAGGGTATAGTGATGGAAGCCTCCGTATATCTGAAAACCAAGTTCCTAATACAGAACTCTTGTTGACAGTCCACGTGGATATTTGAAAGATAGATTAGCCATATGAAATACATAAAACTATCATCTGCATTCAGGTAAATCTAATTTTCTGTATGCACTTGGAGAGTCAGCTTTTTTGGTGGAGGTTGATGAGGTTTTTTCCCATGATGGATGTGGAAGTGGAATGTAAGTCAAGATGCATGGTGAATAAAGTTTCAGAACTACAGGCAATTCTGTAAAAAGATTACACTTTAAAATAATTTTCCCTGCACTAGCCACAAGTTAATACGGTGGGATTTGGAAGAAACAGGTCTCAGTTTGTGTTATTCCTTACTGTGTAGATCTAATCCCAATATGCACAAGAAAGAACTGTCAAAGCCATCCAATTATTTTAAATCTTAACTCACTTTCAATACTTAGTAGTGGTGCCAACATCTTGGGCTGTAATGACTGTGCTTTGTGGGCCAGAAGTAAGTAGAAAATGGCAGCAGCTGCAGTCCACATATCATACTGTTGGTTTGCTTTTATTGATTGATTTGATGCTAATTAGTTAAACTTAGCTAACCCAAAACCTCATGGTAACTGTAGAGTTTGTGTAGAGTTTGTGAATGTTCAATAAAAGAGCAGCATTGAAAATAAAAACAAAGCAAATTAAATAGAAAAATACAGAGACATTGCTCAAGGGCGCTTCCTCACTGTTTCTTGTTCATAATTCTAGGGTCCAAAGGGAGAGAACGTAGGTTCCATCACACAGCCTCTTCCAAGCAGTCATTTAATCTTCAGGGCAGCTTCTGAATCAGATGGTGAGTATTTGTTCTTCCTGTGAAACCAAGATGTTGTAGTGGTTGGTTTAGTGCTAAAAGCAGTGGCCTCTAATCTGGAGAGCCGAGTTTGATTCTCCACTCATCCACAAGCAGCCAGATAAAAGGCCTTGGGCCAGTCATAGTTTTTTCAGAGCTCTCTCAGTCCTGTCCTACCTCATAGGGTGTCTGTTGTGGGAAGAGGAGAGGTAGGCAGTTGTAAGCTGCTTTAAGACTTCTACAGGTAGTAAAAATCAGGGTACAAAAAAAGCTCTTCTTTTATTGTTGTTCTTTTTCCACAATAACACTCTACTGGAATCCTGATAACAAGCTGCAACTGCCCAGGAATGGTCCTGTGTCAACAGGTTATATGAGAATTTTAATGCATATTCTCTGCAGCAACTACTTATTCATCCCACACGTAGCCAAAGAAAACGTGTAATTGGAGAACATTTGGCGCCAATCCACTAGCCCTTCCTGCTCCCTTGTTCCACTTGACCAGCTACCATGTCTGGGGAGCAAGAAAATGCTAATGTGATAACATTGCCTTATCACTGGAGAGGCAAAGAGCCCGCTTAATTAACACTTTCATATACTGTGAACTTGGAGCCCCATTGTGCAGCTTTGGTTGTGTGGATAGATTCAGTCTGGCAACCGTGTTGGTCTGAAACAGCAGAACAAAGTTTGAGTCCAGTGGCCCCTTTAAGACCAACAAAGTGTTATTCAAGGTATAAGCATTTGTGCATGTAAGATGCCCTGAAAGGGAAGCTGCTTTGTTGTTGTTAGGTGCGACCCCATGGACAATGATTCTCCAGGCCTTCCTGTCCTCTACCATACCCCGGAGTCCATTTAAGTTTGGAAGTTGCTAGTTCATACATATAGGTAGAGGATGACCATGTTGATTTGCTATTATCAGTTCATTTTCCAAAGTCAAGCCTACACTAGACTTCTCTGGATTAGGTCACTGAGTCCTATCAAAACTATTTGGCTCTGTAAGTGTCCTCTGATGATTATTTTCCTTAGATGGCTGTCTTTGTTCTGAGGATAAGATCTGCCTTTTACTGCGGTGGAAATGGGTGCAAAATATTTATGGCTTCAGGCCTCTTTCTTTTCCCTTTCCAAGCTCAATTACCCTGTTGGTGGATCTCACCTCACATTTTCTATGGACTCCCTGTGTATACCATTCCATTATTTCCTCCCAGACAGGTGGAGACCAAATATTTTAACTGGTAGTCAGGTGAACGCAGCGCATGGAAGAGTGCTGAGGGAGAAAGAATATTGTAGGCCATACTTTGCAGATATAAAACCATGTCACCAATTGTTTGTTGGATTTATTTAAATGCAGTATTTCTTAGGTTTCAAGTGACAGAAGAGAATATCATTCTGGTGGATGTTAAATTCTCTATTGTGGGTATGGCGCTCTAAACAGCTGTCTTTCTAACTATTGTTTTCTCTATATGCCTGTGCCAATGAAGCTGGATTAACCATTGTGCAAAGAATTCCATAGTGTGAGAAACTAACCAAATCAGAGCCTGGGGCAAATAAGTCCCTTGCCAACAATTTTTCTTGCATCGACTACCACTAAACAAGGCCTTTGTGATAGATTTACAGATATGAACTTATTTCTCTGGTGGTCAGCTTAAGCATTAGATTTAGAAAACTGCCACCTGAGATCAATGGTTCTGGGTTTATGGTTTAGCAGGAGCTGGTTTATATGATAAGGTTTATTGGGGCATGCTTTATTTAGTTCTACAAAATAGAAATATTTAATCTGACTGTCACAGAGCGAATAAAAGGGAAAAAAGAGTTAGAGGTTTTGGTGCTGGTGTTTCTGCACAAATGAATGATGAATGCAGGCAATAAAGATAAGGCTGCACTAAGGCTCACAGTCTTGGAACCTGATCTTAATGACTGGCCTCTTGAGGATAGGTGAAGTGTGCCCCCCCCACACACACACTAAATAAACACAGGCATTTTCACAGGGATTTAAGAACTGTGGGTCAGAATTCAGAAGTGTCTGAACTAATATTATTTGTTTTAGAAACCTTTTTGAGTGGTGTTGACGCACGGACTGTTCCACACCTTTTTAGCTTGTTTGCTTTCCTCTTTCAGACTTAGAAGTATTCAGGATGTATGCCTTGTCACACCCGGCCTACATGTAATAGGCATAGAATGAATGAAAACTATTAATACCACCAAAATGAGGCATTTTTGTTGCTCAGCATGCTAGTTCTTTCAATCTACACATAAAGGGTTGTCTGAATTTAGTCTTAACAAGGCTATTTTTTTTAAACTTAAATCCCCATGTACCATCAATGTGCTTCTGATTTGCAAAGAATATACTTCAGCTCTCTTTACCGTTAAGCAAAAGTTCAGACTTCGAATCACTTTACACAGGTTATCACTTAAGTACTTTACTGGATCATACCAAGTTCCACCTAGTTCAGCAATCTTTGTAAGAATTCTTGGAAGGACCTAAGTGGTCATCTGGAAATTGGCCAGTGGCCTACTCGATAATCATCTCTGATCTTCAGTGAAATATACCAGTTATCTATACTTTTTTGTCTTTAAAAAGTAGATCAAATACACATGTGCATATTTTAATTTGTGGACATGTTTAAATCAGAGAGAGCCTCTTGTGGCGCAGAGTGGTAAGGCAGCCGCCTGAAAGCTTTGCCCATGAGGTTGGGAGTTCAATCCCAGCAGCCGGCTCAAGGTTGACTCAGCCTTCCATCCTTCCGAGGTCGGTAAAATGAGTACCCAGCTTGCTGGGGGGTAAACGGTAATGACTGGGGAAGGCACTGGCAAACCACCCCGTATTGAGTCTGCCATGAAAACGCTAGAGGGCGTCACCCCAAGGGTCAGACATGACTCGGTGCTTGCACAGGGGATACCTTTACCTTTACCTTAAATCAGAGCTCAGACAACTGAGAGCACGTGGAGAGAGCTACTGGGGAGAGTTGCTGCTGACCAGGTGAGGCTATTGTTCTGCCTGGGTGAGGTGATTGCTGGGTAATTGTTGGGAGGCTTAAAAAGGGCTGCTCCTTGCCAGAGGCAGAGCTCAGACAACTGAGAGCACATGGAGAGAGCTACTGGGGAGAGTTGCTGCTGACCAGGTGAGGCTATTGTTCTGCCTGGGTGAGGTGATTGCTGGGTAATTGTTGGGAGGCTTAAAAAGGGCTGCTCCTCACCAGAGGCGCGAGCCTTTGGTGCGAGCCGAAGAGCGAGAGAGACAAAGGGCTCTTGGCTTGGGGTTCTTGGCCGAGCAATTAGAATCAGTAGATTATATCAGTAGATTATATTTCCCTAGTACTTGCACTGCCTAGACATTACAATGGACCTCCAGGACACTCATCCCATCATCTGCAGTGAGTGTGACATGATTGCCTTCCTCCCAGAAGACAAGATGGACTACAGCTGCCCCAAGTGTAAGCTGGTAAGACTTTTGGAGGAAAAGATTAGGGGATTAGAAAACAGAATTATTACTCTGACCCAAAGTAAGAAAGGGGAGGAGTTCGTAGTCCAGAGCTCTGCAACATGGAATAAAGAGAATAAAGAGAATACAACCAGTCCTGAAGAGGACAAGGAGATTGACCACAATAGGGAGCCTCTGCAGGCAGTTCGGAAAAAGACTGAACGGCGAAGGGCGAGACAGTTCTCGGGGCCTTTGGAGCTCCAGAATAGATTTCAGGCCCTTGCAGAGGAGGTGCAAGGGTCAACAAGGGAAGAGGTCCCAAAACAAACTCTAAGACAAAGGGAAGAGGCCACGGGGACAGAAGGAAATGGAGTTGAGAAGAAAAAAAAAGGAGAGTACTGGTAATTGGAGACTCCCTGCTAAGAGGAATGGATCGCCATGTGGCTGGGCCCGACCCCCTAACCCGAGAGGTGTGTTGCTTGCCAGGGGCGAAAATTAAAGATGTTTCAGAAAGGCTGCCCAAACTCCTCAAATCTACGGATCGCTACCCATTTGTGATGGTCCATGTGGGAACGAATGACATGTCCCTGAATACCATCGCTCCTATTAAAAAAGACTATCAAGATCTGGGGAGGAAGCTCAAGCAAATGGGGGCACAAGTGGTATTCTCTTCAATCTTGCCTGTCAAGGGAAGAGGAATGCATCGGGAGAGGAAGATAATGGAGGTGAATCACTGGCTGCGTAGTTGGTGCCGGCAGGAGAGATTTGGTTTCTGGGACCATGGGATAGGCTTTCTTGAGGAAGGCCTACTAGCACCTGATGGACTGCACTTATCGAAACTGGGGAAGAATGTGTTTGGCAGGAACCTGGGGAGATTCATCAGGAGAGCTTTAAACTAAAGCCACTAGGGGAAGGAGACGATCAACATAGGGAGTGTATGGCAGGAAAACGATCGGAGGCAGCCCAACCAGCAAGGCCAGCTCATAGGGAACCAAAAGTAAAAGGATTCAGTTGTCTTTATACTAACGCCCGAAGCATGGGCAATAAAAAGGAAGAGCTGGAACTTCTCATGCTGATGGAAAGGTATGATCTAGTAGGCATCACAGAAACTTGGTGGAATGATTCTCATGACTGGAATGTAATGGTGGATGGATATGAACTGTTCAGAAAAAACAGAATAGATCGAAGAGGTGGAGGAGTGGCACTGTATGTGAGGAAAGGGCTTACCTGTCAGGAAATTCTAGTGAAGGAGAGCATATGTGCAGTGGAAAGCATCTGGGTGAAAATAAGCGAGGGGAAAACAAACAGTGTGGTGGTTGGTGTCTGCTACCGACCGCCTGACCAACGAGAAGATGTGGATGCTGCACTTTGTGAGCAGCTTGAGAAAATATCCAAACGGCAGGACCTTGTCATCATGGGTGACTTCAATTTCCCAGATGTGTGCTGGGAAACTAACTCTGCGAAGCGTCCTCAGTCATGCAAGTTTCTGACCTGCCTGGCTGACAATTTCATTTATCAAATGGTAGATCAACCCACAAGAGGTTCAGCCATACTGGACTTAATACTGACCAACAGGCAAGAGTTGGTGGATGAGGTGAAGGAGGTGGGGACCCTAGGGGGAAGTGACCATGTCCTCATAGAATTCCTTTTGAGATGGGGAGCCAAGGAAGCTTGTAGCCAGACGCGGATGTTGGATTTTCGTAGGGCAAACTTTAATAAACTCAGAGACATGATGAGTGTCATACCATGGACGAGAATGCTGGAAGGGAAGGGAGCATGTGAAGGGTGGGCGCTACTCAAACAAGAGCTATTGCATGCTCAATCAATGACTATTCCAGAAAGACGAAAACACTGCAGGAGCTCTAAGAAGCCTATTTGGATGAACAGAGAACTTCAAGAGGAACTAAGAAAGAAAAGGAAAATGTTCAGGAAATGGAGGGAAGGACAGAGCTCTAAAGAAGAGTACCTACAGGTTACTAGGCACTGTAGATCAATCATAAGAAAGGCCAAAGCTGAGAGTGAGTTAAGATTGGCCAGGGAAGCCCATTGTAACAAGAAAAGATTTTTCAGTTATGTGAGGAGCAAACGTAAAGTCAAGGAGGCAATAGGCCCACTGTTGGGTGCAGATGGACAAACTCTAACGAAAGATGCAGAGAAAGCAGAAAGGCTTAGTGCCTATTTTACATCAGTTTTTTCCCACAGGTCAAAGTGTTTAGGCACATCTAGAGATGGCTGTAGCCAAAGGATAGTGTCTGGGTGGCAGATTAACATGGATAGAGAGGTTGTCAAGAGGCATTTAGCTGCACTAGATGAGTTCAAATCCCCTGGTCCAGATGAAATGCACCTGAGAGTACTCAAAGAACTTTCCAGAGAACTTGCACAGCCCTTGTCCATCATCTTCGGAACCTCTTTAAGGACTGGAGATGTCCCGGAGGACTGGAAAAGAGCAAACGTTATTCCGATCTTCAAAAAAGGGAGGAAGGATGACCCGGGAAACTACAGACCAGTGAGTCTGACCTCTGTTGTGGGGAAGATAATGGAGCAGATATTAAAGGGAGCGATCTGCAAACATCTGGAGGACAATTTGGTGATCCAAGGAAGTCAGCATGGATTTGTCTCCAACAGGTCCTGCCAGACCAACCTAGTTTCCTTTTTTGACCAAGTAACAGGTTTGCTGGATCGAGGAAATTCGGTTGATGTCATTTACTTGGATTTTAGTAAAGCTTTTGACAAGGTTCCCCATGATGTTCTGATGGATAGGTTGAAGGACTGCAATCTGGATTTTCAGATAGTTAGGTGGATAGGGAATTGGTTAGAGAACCGCACTCAAAGAGTTGTTGTCAATGGTGTTTCATCAGACTGGAGAGAGGTGAGTAGCGGGGTACCTCAGGGTTCGGTGCTCGGCCCGGTACTTTTTAACATATTTATTAATGATCTAGATGAGGGGGTGGAGGGACTACTCATCAAGTTTGCAGATGACACCAAATTGGGAGGACTGGCAAATACTCCGGGAGGCCCATGTGAGCAGGCCCAGCCTAGCAGGCCACAAGGCCCTCGTTAGCTAGCCCTCCACCACAACCCTTTGCCCAGGGCCTTCTCACCTGCTGCTGGCTCCAGGCACTGAGGTGTCTGAGAGTAAAGAGGCTAGAGTCCAGGGCTGGAGGGTGGGACCTGCAGGGGCAGGGCCAATCAGGACAAAGCTGGCTACACCCTGATTGGCCCTATTCCAACTTGGACAGCCAGACACATCCCACCCCCTAGGCTGTTTCAAAAATATATAGAGGAACAGCAATGGATAAGGGTATATGATTTTGATTCAGAATCTGTTATCCTTCTTTCCTGTGAGGATTGAAGGCTTCAGTTTATGGTTTGTTCATAAAATGCCACAGATCCACAACAAACTCCACAAAATATTATATAAAATTGTCATTTTTTAAAAAATGACGGGAGAGGGTTATTGTATTGTGCAGCTTGGAAAATCTACTCCTATGAAGTCTAGGTAGCACCTATTTCATAAGCTGACATGGGTAGACAGTTTGGCTAATGCGTAGCAAGTATGTTTTTCTTGTTTAAAATTCTGGGCATTAGGCAATCTTTATAGAAGCACCTCAGTACACTAAAGACTCCAAGCTTACCCTTCTTTTCTTGAGGTAAGAATGAAAGAACCCAGGGTCTATATTATGTGTGGGGAGGGCATCAGTACCACAATGACATCACTTCAGGAGAATACCTAGAAGCAATGATGTTAGCTATAGAAATTGCCAGAAACTCTGTGGCTTTACCATACAGTTTCCAGTGATTGCTAGAGTTATCACTGTCTCTTTGGGTATTCTCCAGAAATGACATTATTATGTATGGGAAGCTGGTGAATTTTTTTTTAAGTAGTTCCCCCCACCCCATTGCCACTCCACATGGTGGTGGGAAATGGGTTCCCCCACCCAAAATTGGTACTCAGCAACCTTAGTCTGGAAAGGAGTGCAAATCTGTTTAGTTTGGTAGGTGGTAGACTTTGGGAGCGGAGGAAAACCTCACAATGCCTGAAAGTCTCAGGATGGCAATATCTCTTTCCCCCAATTACTGATATTTTGCAATGGACAATTGAGTCCTGTTCATATTTAGACCATTCAATACCATCTATTATGTGTGAGAGAGAGATTATGTTGGCTGGTCTAGTTGCCATTAATGGGTGGTATCCCTTCAATTTTTCTCCAAATATAGCTTCTCATGTATATTAACTAATTGTTGCGAGTCTGGAAATGCTGTTTTCTAGGAAACTAATGATGTTTGTCCTGGATCAAAGGATGCCATTGGCAGGATAGGGAAGTATCCTTAAATTGTATTTTGCGAGAAAATGATTGGGGAGTTTGCAGCTTGATATGAAAGCCAACATTTCATTAATGTCTGCCTTAAATTTTGTCTCACTGTTTTAGTTTGTGTACAAAGAGTTATTTATTTTATAATAAGAATTACACCTTTTGATGTTTCATTTTTCTTTTGACAGAATTTTTGAACAGTAGTGTTTATGTAATTGAACACCACAGTAGGGTTTAAAGATTAAAATAACTGAAATAATAAGGTAGTATTTCTACAACTAAGGCACAATATTCAGTTGTATGGCACCAGGAGCAAAGCAGTATTGCAGAATGAATAGCACTTAACAACTGGTGAAATCAGATACTAATTTACAGGCCTTGACCCTGTGGCCCAGTGAGTGAATGAAGATGTACATAAGGTCAAGCATTAATTTTCCTCTGCCAACTCAGTGTCTCAATTTGTACAAAATAACCCTTGACAAAATGCCAGTGGAACCAGTGGCCAATGGTGCTATCCCTCCCCCCCAACAAGCAGCTTTACTACTAACTTAAGGTGACCAGATTGTCCCACTTTTGGAGGGACATCTGGGGGCACCTGGCAAATTGTACTTATGTTGAAATTTAAAAATATATATTATAATTGTATTTTGTGTTCTATGAAACTTTGTTGCTCCATACAGACCAAAATTTTAATCATGAATCCCCCCGATCAGTGGTGTCCTGCTTTACCAATGTTGAAATCTGGTCACCTTATACTAACTTAGGGCACATGAGTGCCATGTTGTGCCCTTGATATTGCCCAAATGAGCAGAGGGGAAGGGAGCAGGATGTGAATAATGGCCTGCCCAAAGGAGAAATGGGTTTGAGATTCTAGGTAGGGTTTAGGTACAGATTGTGGGAATGAGCAAAGAGACAGAAATACTAATACAATACTCAAACGTTGTCTTCCAGTTCAGTTTGATCCCTCACCTGCTAGTAGGGTTGGCCCTTGTTTCTGACAACAAATTTAAAAAAAGAGGAAAGCTATGATTAATGGTGCATACAAAAACATTGCTTTGCATGACTGAAGCTATACTTAAAGTGGTGTGGATCCATATAACTCAGTTTTCGTGTGTGAGAATATGTGTTGCTGTTTCCTGCTAAATGGAAGACAAGAATTTGTGCTGCAGGCTGAATTCATTATCTGCTTTACATTTGGAGATTTTGGGACCACTCCTTAGATCTTTGGTGAAAGAGTATGGAACTCCATAAGGACTTTAGCAGATTTGGGTAGTGGATTTTCTCTAGTTTATTAAGGTTTCACACACTCTTTCATGGTAGAACTTCCCAAGCAAGCAACAGGTAAAGGTAAAGGTATCCCCTGTGCAAGCACTGGGTCATGTTTGACCCTTGGGGTGACGCCCTCCAGCGTTTTCATGGCAGACTCAATACAGGGTGGTTTGCCAGTGCCTTCCCCAGTCATTACCGTTTACCCCCCAGCAAGCTGGGTACTCATTTTACCGACCTCGGAAGGATGGAAGGCTGAGTCGACCTTGAGCCGGCTGTTGGGATTGAACTCCCAGCCTCACGGGCAGAGCTTTCAGACTGCATGTCTGCTGCTTTACCACTCTGTGCCACAAGAGCTTCAGATAAAAGACTGTTCAGAAGGAAAATAATAAGAAAAGGGAAATTGTATAAATGTATAAAATAAACTTTTCATACTTATTGTGTTGTGTTGCATAGCATTAGAAATTTTGAAGTTTTATATATATTTGTGGAATCTGAATAATTATAGAATTTGTGGAATCTCAGTAATATGGGTAACACTGAAATGTTTTGACTAAATTGGTGGGAAGGAAACTGATTGCATGATAGTTATGCATATGCCAGTATGCATAGTATGATAATCATGGGCAGATAAGTAGTTGTTTTGGTGTTGAGGTTCATCTTTTGAGATTTTTCATGTTTGAGCTGCCAGCTGAAGGGCATAAAAGGACATTGTGTGTGGAGCAGACTGTTATATGTTAGCATTTTGTCCTTATTGCTTTCAGAGAATTTAAATCCTTGCTGCATCTTATCTGTTATCGCCCGCATTTAAAATGGATTAAACATCTGGATTAATGAAATGAGAAGCAGGCAAGTGAACATTTCCATCATCCCTCTATAGTGCTTAGGAATATGGTTTTGTGTTTTTCAGGCCGATGCTGGTTGGATGCTCTGGAACTGGCTTTGCGATGCTCCAGTCTATTCAGGCTTAGTGCCTCAAAGCAGGGAAAGGATGGAGACCTTAACTGCTCCACTGATTCTTCACACGCTGGGCTGTACAACCTACTGCACACAGCTACAATATCAGACCAGGAACTTTTCCAGTAAGAATATGTTTTTGCTCACTGCATATATCCTGAAGTTTGTGGTGGTTTCTTTCTGAGCAAGCTTTTAATTTATCCACTTGACCTGCAGCTGGCCAAACTGAAGCAGTGGTGAAGATGTTCTGTATTAAGAACTATCTAAATGATATCATGATGGCTGGGGAACTTAGGTATTTGCAGAAGTGTCTTTTGAGTTACTTATAGAGCACTTACAGAGTTACTTACACACACATAGACAAACACTTTCCATATGACTAATACACATTAACCATTTAGTACACTCAAGCAATACATTTACCATATGTCACTATGGAGTTAAAAAACTGAGGTTTGTGAATTTTTAAACATTTTATCTGCTCTTGAATAGCAGCAACCCCAAAGTCTTGTAGCTTATCAGGCTCAATTGCAGAATTGAGTGTCAGAGGAAATGTCTTTCAGGTTTTAAAGTAGATTTGGCTGGGTGCAAACATCTGGCCCACCAATACATCCTGCAGGTGTATAATGGAGTTGCAGATCCACACTGCAGATCTGTTCAGATTTGCTGATGAAATCACTTTACATTATCCACACTGAATTCAGAGTAAAACCTCCAATGAGTCATTCAACACAGTTTCTGTTTTTTGAGTTTCTACACCATTTCGCCTCCTGTTTTTTGCTGCCCTTAGAGGTCTTTCAGCTCGATCTCAGGATGGGATTCCAATTAAACAAGAAAAAGTTCTCAGGTCTTCTTCTTCCCATAAAATGGAAATTGCAGACTTTTCACCTTGCCTTAGAGCCATATAGAAAAAGGAAGAAGGTATTTGGCCCTTCAAGCTTCATGCTGGAGACTAGGTTATTTGTATTGTTAGCATTTTAAAGGAGAGAAGATATGTCTGGTTAAAAACACATTTTTTAATGTTCTGATGTTAGTAATAAAGTAGAGCACTCCATTTCAAATAGCAAAACCAAAAGGAGGTTAGTTAACCTCCCTCTCGCTCTGCTGCACAACTCCCAGTCTAAGGTTGTACAAACCTAACTTCACATTTTGATCTTTGTCTGGTCTGAGATCAGATAAAGATCTATCTGAGTAGTAACAGGATACTGGAATGGCTCCATTTATCATTGACAGTATTTCTCTCACAGGGATTAATCCTGCAATTAAACGTTGCCTAAGGAACTAAGATAATTAAGCTTCTAATGGGTCCATTAATTACATTTCATGTTTTCTTTAGATTGTTTAAACTATGCTCAAGAGAATGTAGACATGATGGTTTTGAGGTCAGCCATTTCTGCTGGCAAATTTGATTCCTGAGTTTCTATCCATTATACCCTGATGATGACTAAAAAAAATTGGGAAATCAATACTCTTACATGGTACATTTAGAACAGAGAGAGAATGCAGAATATTTTCTGTAAAGCTTCAAAGAGCTGAAGGGGTAAAGCACAGAGCAAAATATTTCTGTTGCTAGAGCCTCCACCCTGCGCATTGTCCTACCCAAAAGTACATGTCATGTACCTATAGACTAGGTATATGCCTTCTGCCAGGGAGGCCTGTGGGTGGCCTGCTCTTCCCAGGGACCTTCTCCCAGCCTCCCTTCTCTAGTCCCTTGTTCTATCTGCCCTCTGAAGCTGTTCCTGTTATCTTTTATGTTTGGTACTGTTTAGTGTTGTAAGGAATGCGAAGGACCTTGCCTTGCTCTTCACATCTGGGTGCTAAGAAATTTGAAGAATGGTTTCACTTTGTAATTTAGATAAAACATCCTTTCCACAGGAATGCCTTTTGGTGTGCAAATCTTGTAGAAGGGGTGGCTGGGGCCTGATGGTTCCTGGAATTCTGTATGAGGTGTCTTTAGCAATGCTCCTATGTAATGTCAAGTTCCTGTAGTTGCTCCCTGAGAACCCCAATAAAGCTACTTTTGGACTCTACAGTATGGACAGCCTGTGTTTGCTTTGAGGCCATCATGGGTGTGCATCCCAGGGTCATGGCATTACAACTGATGGAAGGATTTCAATCAGCAAAGTCTGGTATTCTTGTAGCCTCACACCCTGCTGCTGGGGGGGGGGGTGGAATTGGCAAAATTCACCCCTCCTTCTGTTCATAGATATGTTGGGCAGAATCTAATCCCAAAACTCCAAGTGACTCTTCATCACCAAGCTTTTTCTATCAGCAAAGGAAACCTACCTCTAACTACTAATTGCAGTTTTTCCTTAGCATTTTGACATTTGCACATCATTAGTATTACAATTAATATGCTAATCTCAGGAAGCATTGTATTTCAGTATTGTTGTCAATTCATTCTATGATACATACATACTTATCAAGTTATATATCGACTTGCTAACAGTGATCTAAAAAGAACTCTAGAAGTTGCAAAACATTTTTACTCCTTCTTTTCTATTGGGTGATCATTGGTCAAGATTGATGTATCATAGAGCTTTTAATGGGTGAACGGAATTTTACATTCTATTGCATCTATTTTAGAATTGTATGAAACTGAATCAGAAAGTTCCACTTCCCTAATCCCATTCCCCATCCCCCAATATTTTTTTTGCAGAATATAACATCTGTGTTCATTTTTAATTTATATCAAGCCATGAAGCAGAGTTAGTAGATCAACATTTCAAATGCAAGGGACATCCTAAAGTTGGCTATTTTTTCAGCTGAGGAGTGGGTTTCCAATCTTATGCCATTCTTATGTTCTCCAGGGTGCTTCTGTAAAATCGAATAGCAGTGTCAATATTTTAGTGAAATCAAAGAGAAAGCATTTTTATCTGCTTTGCGTTAATCTGGTCTGAGTACAGCAGTTTTTCTTTGTTCTGATATGTCCAGGATACATATCTGAATCCAGACAATCCCCCACTATTGCAGATGAATAGCATAGAAGCTATTTTGAAAAATGGCAAGCTAGTGGTTAAGGGTGTGAGATATTAGCCAGGAAGTACACATTTTCAATCTCTGTTTGGCCCTAGAGTTGTCAAGTTGCCACCTGATGAGGGACAGAGAGTAAGTTTGTAAGATCCAGGCTGGGATATGGAGATAGAGCCTGGGAAAGACAGAGACCTCTGTAGGGTGCAGTGCCGTAGAGTCTACCCTCCAAACCATTCGTTTTCTCCAAGGATACTGATCTCTGTTGTTTGGGGATGAGCTGTAATTCCAGGGGATCCTAAGGCTCTAGCTGGAAGCTGGCCATCCCTACTTGGCCCTGAAATCTGTCCCTCTGTTTTAAAGCATTTGGGAAAGTGTTGGTATTAATATGTAAAATAATACCCCCTCTGATAATATGTGGGTGGCAATACTGACCTTTTTGCAGACTGGTGATTTTAGATTACTGATCATGCAAAGAAGTGGGGAAAGTGCCATATATCTGTATTGACCAGGATCCAAATACTAGATGTTCCATATATACAAAAGGACTTTGGATTTGTGTTTCTTGAGCAATGCCAGCTCTTGTGCTGTATAGGAAATGTTTTCTGAAATATTAAAAGCTAGTAACAATGTGAGAGAAATTTACCATTCAAAGAAAGAAAAAAGAAAAAAATTTCCTTGGACATGTCCATACCCTTGGCATGCTTAATGTAGCTCTTCAGATTCCAGTCTACATTATTAAGAAAGGCCCAGTCTATCCTCATTAACAAAAAAGCTGTCTCATAAAAGTGATCCATTACCTCCCACTCCACCACATAAACAGCTTTTGCTAAGTGTTACCGCTAATTATCTGAAATAATGCAGCGCTGTCTGATATAGTAGAGTGCCTCCAGTTAACAGTAAAGATCAGAGTCATGGTAACAGAAACATCATATTTTCAAACTGAATCCCAAAGATAAAAACTGATAAATAATTCTTCTAAATATGGTTGTTCAGTTGCTGCAGTTAGGGGAATAAAAATAGGTTAAGGAAATGAAAATTGTACGTTAGACCACTAACATTAATTCACTATCTTTGAAGACAGTATGAAAACCATTAATGCCTCTAGAATTTTCTCTTTCACTTAGCCAATGAAGGAGGCTCCTGGAAGACTCACCAATTATACTACCTTGAACTTTCTGATGTGTAGTGGACCTCAAGTGACTTTATTAAACAAAGTACATGAGTTTCCCAAAATCATATATACTCAGCCTTCTTGAGTGCATTTTTGTTCTTTACATATTTTACATTAGGTACAGTGAATATTTTTAACAATTGCCATTGTCATGGAGAAGATGGAGAACCCACCACCTTCTTCACATTGTGTGAAGTAGTTCTGTCTTCAGTCTTTTCAAACTTAGAAGCCACTTTTTAAAATTAACACATAACATGTGCCAGTTTTATTTTTTATCGTGCATATTTAGCTTTCTCCAACTTGTCTCTGTAGTTATCCATTATCTCCCCTCCCATCTGTCTCTTACAAAAAGTCTTGAAAATAATTGTAGTGGTACCACTGGGGTAAGGTGACCAGATTTTAACATTGGTAAAGCAGGACACCATTGACCGGGGGGGTTCTTGATTAAAAATGTGGTCTATATGGAGCAACAAAAAGTTTCGTAGAACACAAAAATAGTATTGTAATGTATATATTTTTAATTTCAACATAAGTACAATTTGCCAGGTACCCCCAGATGTCCCTGCAAAAGTGGGACAATCTGGTCACCTTACACTGAGGTGATACACCATAGGTCAGTACATGACTCATTTATAGGTCCTGCCACACCAGTGACCTATATTTCATCCACAAGAATAGGTCCAATATTCTATGATAGAATAGCCTCAGTGCTCCACATAATCTCTGACCCAACACTCAAAGGTTAATTTGGAGTTGAGAAAACCATAGATCTAGCCCAATCCCCTTCCTTATAACTTGTAGCAATAACAAATTGTTTATAAGCAGTGGGAGTTGTTTCTAATTAAATGGATGGATGTCAACCTTGAACCACAAGGAAACATGGTGGACATTTTAATTAATAAATAAAAGAACAAATATCTAATGGTTTCATAAAAGTGAATCTCCAAGAGTGTCTCCTTGTATTGCAGAGTCTAATTTTAGTCAGTCCTCCAAGTGAACAGTTCCTCTCAAAATATTTCCACCAATTGAAACTAAGGCTGTTTAACCATCTGTCTGTTTCAGCCTTAATGAATCAGCTTTGGAAAATCATCACCTGGAGAATGATGCTTTTTCTGACAAATCTGAAAGAGACAATATAGAAGAATCTGAGAACGAAATGCATGAGAACAGCCGGAAAACCAATGAAAGTGAGAGTGATCAGTCTGAAATCCATGGGGAGTTGTCCCAGGAAAAGAAAGGGACAACCTATTTAGAACAGAACTATGAAGAGTTTGGAGAGGTAACAACCTTTTAAACATTCTCCTAGAATGAAAAACTCTATACCATTTCCTTTCTTCCAATTATGCAATAATTTTCATATTATATTCTACAAAAATGTTACTGGCCCATTGGTAGGAATTTGTACTAGACAGCTGTGTGGAATTGATAGAGTCTTTGCCAGAGTCAGCAGGAGGGAAATTATCACTGCGCAAATGTGTTTTCTGAGCCAGTTCAATATTCCTCAGACCAATGAAATATAAAGTATGGTAGTTTTTCTGTCTTATTATACACAAAAACAAGTTGTCTGTGAGATGTAATAGGTTACAGTAGATGCCTATCGGGGACCACAGCATTAATTCTCTCCCAATATAATAATCTCACTGCAAGAGTTCCCCCCTCCCCTTAGAGGATCTTTGTCTTAATCTGATTGTGACTTGCCTTGTTATGGAAGATCTAAAGGAAATCATAGACCTGAAATTGGAAGCACCTAGTGGAGATAGCTATAAAATAAATAAAAAAGAAAACTAGCTACCATTTAATTATGAATGCTGTTTGATGCTTTGTGGAAATACCTACCTATACAGAATTTTTACTGATAAGATATTGCTAGGCAACACCTACAATAATTTGTATCGCTAGTTATTATAAAATATAGCAAAGGGTAAATAATAGAATATCAGGCTTCTACAGAAAATGAGGAAAAACTTGAGTCATTCAAACAAGTGGCAATGTTCTGCTAATAGCTCTCCTTAGTATTATGGGTATTCTTGGAATAATGCAGTTTCTCAAATTTCAGTGCTGTTGTATTTTACCACTGTTCTCATTTTATATACCAAATTAAGAGCGTTTCTGAAAGGGTTTTTATAATGCTTGTGATTTAGTAATGGAGAAAGGACATAGAAAATAAAACACTAACTTCATATTCAGTGCTATTGTTGAAAGTATTGATAAAAATCCATTAAAGCAACATTTCCCCCATCTTTTGGAAGATGTACCTAACCATTACTTTTTGAAAATTCTTTCCCAAACTTGCGCTCACTGTAGTTTGCACATGTCCTGTGTGAATCTTGAATCCACTTACAAAGGCAGTGTTGTGAAATTGGGGGTGGGTTAAGATGCTGGTAGAGCCTCTTGTGGCGCAGAGTGGTAAGACAGCCGTCTGAAAGCTTTGCCCATGAGGCTGGGAGTTCAATCCCAGCAGCCGGCTCAAGGTTGACTCAGCCTTCCATCCTTCCGAGGTCGGTAAAATGAGTACCCAGCTTGCTGGGGGGTAAACGGTCATGACTGGGGAAGGCACTGGCAAACCACCCTGTATTGAGTCTGCCATGAAAACGCTGGAGGGCGTCACCCCAAGGGTCAGACATGACTCGGTGCTTGCACAGGGGATACCTAAGATGCTGGTGTCTTTGGATTTCTCCCCACTGCCCCTAATATATACTATAAATGTATCATGATTAGCCTTCCCAGCTTGTCTGAAATATGGTTAGATTATTGCCATATAGGATTATTGCCATTAGAATAATAAAATCATAAAATCATAGAGTTGGAAGGGGCCATACAGGCCATCTAGTCCAACCCCCTGCTCAACGCAGGATCAGCCCTAAGCATCCTAAAGCATCCAAGAAAATGCTTTAGGATTAGGAAATTCATTAGGAAATGAACAGCTGTTTATAAACATAACTGAAATTTTTATCTGACTAGATTTTTTCAAACAGCAGCAGTTAGAAGTATGCTTTTGTGCTTGAGGAATTTGATTTATAAAGCTGGGAGAACTAAATTTTCAAACCAGTGTAGAATGTCTTATGTAAGATGAATGCTCCTGTGTTTGGGGCAAATGCATCTGATGAAAGGGCTGACAGATCAGTAATCATCATAGCTTGCAGCTACACAACTGCCATAGTTTTTGTCTAATGGTTTCCATTATCAGAGAATCATCAAGCTCTGAGATGTTGTGCACAAGATGGATTGTGACTAATAAAAATCAATACAAAGTTTTATTGTTCCTCCATCTGCAAGTTTTTATTGGATCCAACTGTGCTTTATGCCCTACAAGGGATAAGGTGGCTGAACTTCCTTGACAAAGTTGCCCAGTGCGGTGCTGCTAGGGTTGCTAACTCCAGATTGGGAAATCCCTGGAGATTTGAGAACAGAGCCTGGGGAGAATGTGGCTTGGGGTAAGGTGGTACCTCTTCAAGGTATAACGCCATAGAGTCGATCCTCCAAAGCAGCCTTTTCCTACAGGGAAACTGATCTCTGTTGTATGTGGAATAAGCTGCTTAAGGAGGTGGTGAGCTCCCCCTCACTGGCAGTCTTCAAGCAAAGGTTGGATACACACTTTTCTTGGATGCTTTAGGATGCTTAGGGCTGATCCTGTGTTGAGCAGGGGGTTGGACTAGATGGCCTGTATGGCCCCTTCCTACTCTATGATTCTGTGGAGATTAGTTGTAATTTGAGAGATGTTCAGGGGTTGGGCAACCTAAGTGCTGTGCAGACCATAGGCAGAACACAAGAGAACCACTCTTTTGGAGTCAGCTGGCCCTTTCTGGGACATGCTCTTGCATTGTATGTCTGCCCCATTCACATGCCCTAGCTCACTCCTTGTCTTGCAGGAAATGGCAGGGGGGGGAGCACAACCATCCTTGTCAGAGAGCTAGCTAGTAAAAACAAAAGCAACAGCTGAAGATGTTACCAGCTTTTTGTAGCTCTTCTTGTCTTTAAGTTCTAGTCCTTATGGTGGGTATGGGGCTCTTACCTCAATATACCTCTACTGTTTTTTATCTTTAGGGAACAACTTGGAACAGTCTAAGAGCAAACAATGATTCATAAATTGATCCGTAGAAGTCTAATATACATTAAACATTTCAGGTTGTGGTCTCTCTCTTGAGTTGCTCAGTTTGAGTACAATTGGTAATGGAAAACCAAAACTGCCCATTTATATGAATATATAAATTTATAGATTACCACTGGGAATATTACACAAAATGTCAGATCTGTGGGTGGAGTCAATACTTGTGAAGACATGATCAATATCTTTTGAACACTGGAACATAGGAAGGAATCTTTAAGAATGCTGCTAACTCCTGCGCAGGCAGGTAGCTGGTGCTGTCAGCGGAGCACAGTCATCTCACTGCATTCTCGCTTAATGCTGCTTTGGTACCATTATAATTGTCATTTTACCTCCCTTTTTTCCCTTTAGACAGGTGAAACTTCTCAAACAGAAACGGTGTCGGATGAAAACAAGAGTCTGATGTGGATTCTTCTCAAGCAGCTGCGTCCTGGCATGGACCTGTCTCGGGTGGTTCTGCCTACTTTCATCTTAGAGCCACGCTCCTTCCTGAACAAGCTTTCAGATTATTACTACCATGCTGACCTACTTTCCCAGTAAGCAGCACTTGTGGGTGGCTTGCTGATGATGCCGTGTGCAGATGTGCCAGAGTGTTAGGCTGATGACGCCTGGGGCATTTGTCTGCTTGAAAAGACTTCTCAAACATGGGTTTCTCAAAGACTGTGGCAAATTAGAACAAGAAATCAACCTTAGTGACCCTTAGATAAATAAACTGTTCATGAAAGATATGAGGAAACTAAGGGAAACAAATCCTGTTATGCTTTGTACTAAACCTTGTATTAGCTGGTAATCAGGAAACATTGGCCCATTCCGCACAAGGATCAATGTGGCAGATTGCTTGCAGAAAGAAATAACGGAATTTAAAATAGTGGAATTCGGCGTAACGCATACCTGCCTTTGTAGTGGAATCCAGTAGCGTTTCAATCGTTACCCACAGGTTTCCGGTCTCGCCAAAAATCGCTAGAAAGGAAGCGATTTTTTCCGTGCTTTGTCCCACCCCTGGCCATCAATCAAACGAACAGCCAATGGGCGGGTGTTATCATGCTCCGGAGAAGCCCCTTTCCCTTTAAGAACAGGTTTCTTAAAAAAATAAAAACACACGTTGCAACGAATATGCCTTGATTCCTTGATTCCTTGCTTCCTGCTAACGTAGAGACCCATCTAGCTGGCAGCTGGCGTGTGAGCTGCCGATTCATCGTTGCCATGCTCCCCCGAGTGAACCCCCCCCCCCCGTGCCCGGGCGCGATTTTCGGCCGAAAATAAAGGGAACTTGCAAACGGGGCTGTGTTGTGCTTGGTGACTTGAGGGGAGCTTTAAAGCAGCTCTGTGGAGGGACTGCAGCCGGAGAAGCCTCGCTGGGTGAATGAAGGCTCACCGGCTCATTGCTCTCCGCTCGCTCCAAGAAAAAAAAATGGCGATCGCTTCGCGGGAAGTTCAGAGGAGAGAGCCAGGGGGAGGGACTTTGCTGAAACCGCAACAATGTTAACACACAGGTCTTTTTCGCTAGTGTTGCAGATTGCTTGCAAGAGTGTAGCGCTTTTCGGAGGATGAATCCACTTTTCTGTATTCCCCTTTAAGCGCTACAATGAATCGCTTTTTGCTGATCGGTTTCAGGTGTGTGGCAGATTGTATGCGACGTCATGCATAACTGCAAATTAGTAGCGTTTACAATTTGCCACACTCCTGCTACATTAAACTCGTGCGGAATGGCCCATTGTATTGCCCTACCTACTGAATAGGTGTTAAGATTTATGGAACAAAGATAGCACACATATAGGAAGATGCAAAAAGGAACATGTATTTAAAATTGTCAGCCTAAGAAATATGTTTTTGCCTGCAAAATGAAGCATGACCTAAAATGAGAATGGTGTTGCCAGAGATGGAGTGTGCAGGGGGCTAGAGCTGCCACAGCTTACCAGCGCTCGCTCATCCCTTCCTGTCTCGATTGCCTGCTTAGCTGTCCGTTGTGCAGACACACTCCAGGCTCCTGTGGCTCATCCTCCCCCAGTGCTCACATCCAAGTGGGAGTAGGGTCCAGAAAGCAGCTGGATATGCACTTTGCCAGCTGCAGAGCCCACCTGGACACAAGGCCCCATCCCCCCCCCATCTCTTTTCTCCAGAACTAGATACAGAGGGTTGCAGTGCCTTTACCAACTCTGTTGCGAAGTACCACAGGATGCAATTCTCTCCCCCACATAGTTTAACATGTTTATGTGCCCTCTGGCCCAGCTGATCCTGAGTTATGGGCTGGGTTGTCATCAATATGCAGATGACAGCTGTTTCTTCTGATGGATGGATGGCCTGATCCCCCCCCCACACACACACACACCAATAGAAACATTTGCCAGGTGTTTGGAAGCAGTATTGGTTTGGCTCAAGCATTGCTGCCTGGAACTCAACCCTTCAAAGATGGAGGTCCTGTGGCTGGGTCATAAAGGGCCAGATCAGGAAGCATGTCTCCCCTGCCTGGATGAAATGTAACTTGAAATCTAGCCTTTGGCCAGGAATTTGGGAGGCACGGGTCACCAGAGTAGCCCAATTGGCATTCTTCTACCTGTGCCAAGCAAGGTTACCAGTGCCTTACCTGGCTCCTGAACACTTAGCTACCGTGATCCATGTGATGGTCACCTCCAAGCTAGACTTCTCTAGCTTACAGTATGCGGACATGCCCTTGAGTCTGACCCAGAAGTTACAACTGGTACAGATGCTAGGGTCTTCACAGGAACATCTTTGAGGGCCCACATCCAGCCAGGGCTGAGGCATCTGCATAGGCTGCCGGTAGTGTTCTGGATTGACCTTTAATGGTGTTGATCTTTAATGCCCTCCACAGTCCGGGCCCCACATACTGAGGGACCACTTATACCCCTATACCCCCCACAGAGCACTTTACTCTGTGGGCATGAACAAGCTGGTGATCCCTGGCTCTTGTGAAGTATGCCTGATCTCAACCAGAGCCAGGGCCTTTTCAGTCCTGGCTCCTACCTAGTAGAATGAGCTCCCGGATGAGTTGAGGGCCCTGTCAGCGCTATTAGAGTTCCTTCTGGCTTGCAAGACAGAGCTCTTCCACCAGGTGTTTGGTTGGGGATAGGGTTTGAAGATCTCTGGGTCCCTCCTCTCCTCTCCCTACTTTCATTTCATTTTTAAATGATATACATACATACATTTATTTATTTCGTTCAACAACCAGTACAAAATACAAAACAGTAAAACACTATGGGATACATTCTTATTTTTATCTGAAAGGAGTTCCTTTAATTTGCCTTGTCTTGAAGTAGCCCTTAAGTCAGTAAAGATGAAAAACAGTAATTCCTGAAGCAATTGATTATAAATACAGCACATGCTCGGTGTTCTCAATGTTACCGTCCTGGCATAAGCAAGTTCGTTCCTGGGATGGAAGCTTATTATATTTTCCCTCTACCCATGCTGAAGGGAGAGCATTATAGCACGATAATGTAAATGCCCTTCTAAATTCAGAATTATCAATATTAGAAAGATAGGGCATAAGAGATAATCTATTAGAAGAGAGCTGTCTTTCCACATCCTGTATTCTTTGCTTTACCAATTCTTTGGCGCGGTCAAAACCCAAAGAGAGCAGAAATTGTTGGGATAGACCATAAAATCCTAACTTCCTGTTAATGGCCGGTACCCATGGAACAGTAAATGAGTCAAATAATTTTAGGTAGGATAGACCCCTGGGAAAGAAGATCAGCCTTAGCCAATACAATATTGCAGCTGACCATAAGCTTGCCTTGACCAGAGTCAAACCTGACTCCACACGCAGTGCAGCATTAGAGACAATTGTGGGGAGCTGCAGAAGATTTCTCAAAAATTTGGTTTGGACTCTCTCCAGGCGAATTGTATTGGCAGTGATTGTTAGTGGAGCTCCATATAACATTTGCACCAGGGGCTTAGTTTTGAATATTTTAAGAGCTGCTGGGACATTCCTACCACCTTTGTTCCAATAGAATTTTAGTATAGCACCTGCACTTTTTTGCGCATTCAGAACAATATGGGCTACATGAGAGTTCATAGATCCTGAAGCTTGAAATATGACACCTTGATATTTATATAACTTACGTTCAATACAAGTAGCATTTAGACGCCACAAGTGTTTCTTAAATTTCTTTGAAAAGACAACTGTTTTTGTCTTGGGATGATTTACTTCAAGGTAGTTTTCATTACAGTAATCCATAACGGCTCTCAGTGCCCGTTTTAGTCCAATAGGGATCCTTGATAAAAGGACAACATTATCTGCGTACAATAATAAAGACAAGTGTCTATTAGCCAATTCTGGCAGATGGAAGTCCAAATCCCTAAATGGGTAACAATGTCATTAATATAAATGCTAAATAGTTGTGGAGCTAATATACAGCCCTGTTTAAATGACTTCCATCTTATTGCATCCCCCCTCATTTAATCACAGCACAGGGCCTTTGAGGCCTGCCAAGGGAGGCAATTATTAGGTAAATTGCTGCTGTCTTTTGTTATTATGGGTTGGGGGTTTTAACTGGGGTTTTATTATTTTAGAATGTTGTATTTCCAATTATATGTAAGCTGCCACGAGCTGGTTCACTGAGAGTGGCAGCCAAACAAATCTCCAAATAAAATTTAAAATAAATAAAAATAAATAAATCATCAAGCCCCTCTCACCCACCACCACTCTGGCTACCAAATAGGTTAGGTACATCCTTGACTGAAATATTAGGTATAGTATACCAGAGGTGCCTATAATAAAATGAAGAAATGTAACAATGTACCAAGATGGTTCTTGTGAACAACTCATATATACTATACTGGACCCCTCCCGGTTCCATCACCTCCAAGGTTATCACTGGCCATTTTGGGAGGGGGGCGTGGGTTGGCATAACCATATATGGTCATATCACCCGATAAATGTCCCACAAATTTAAAAATATATATTAAAAGTTAATTAACTCCAACCCATTCGAGAAACCCTTCTAACGATGTCAAGAAACCCCAAGGCTTCACGAAACCCTGGTTGAGAAAGCCTGCCCTAGACCAACAAGCCTAGAAACCAACTTTCCTATGGTTGGAACCGACTGCTGAGGAAGGGAAACATGGTAAATCTTTGCATTCGCTAGTGCCTTCTGCTGAGCATTGCTGCGAGTTTACTCCCTGTCTCACTTAGCAACAGGAAAATTTGCGAGGGCTCCACATTAGTCTGTCTGTTTCTGGCCTGATTCTATGGTAGAGTCTTGTGTCTATAATCAAAATCATGTTGAGTAATTGGAATGGCTGTTTTCCAACAGAGCTGCTCTTGAAGAAGATCCATATTGTCGAATCAAGCAAATCTTGAGATGGTACCTGTCAGGCTTTTATAAGAAGCCAAAGGTAAGACAAGGGCTTAAACTCTATTCACATTTATATAATATTCCCTTGGAGACTGTTAGCTATATGTCGGTTTAACCTTTTCCCTGATTAAAAGCTGGCATCGCAAGGCTACAAATCTTCCAGAAGCAGTAAAAGGGCACTTCATTAGTGTAAGTGTTTTGTGGTTGGAAATAAACAACATTGTTACAGACTAATGTGTTCCAAGTATAATTTACTGCTCATAAACCTTCTAGAAATACAGTCAGGTTAAAATACAAACCATTCAGTAATGCCATGCATCTTTAAAAGAAAGTTATATTCTGGGGATTTAATTCAGGCACAGTCTGAGAGTCATTTGGGACAGAAGGGTGCTAAAGGGGGGGGGGGGGGGACAAGGCAATTGAACTTCCACGTTCCCCCTAAAATGCAATAATGCTTGGAGCCCATCTTTCTACATTGCTCAATCCAACCTGGAATGCTTCAATCATTTATTATTCCTGTAGTTAATTACCTGTTGTTGCTTAAACCAGGAAAACATTTTTCCATTCCAGAAATGGTTGTTCCTCTTTTGTCATGTTAAGGCAGTTCATTCCAGCATGGAGTGCTGCATTTTGAGAAATGTGCCAGGTTTCTTCTCCCCAGTTGAACTTTATAACCTGTTAACTTAGGTAGTAGTTCAGTGCCTTAAAAAATCATTGACTCGCTTAAAAATTAAATGAGCGTTATATGTTTCAGAACTTTTAAACACATTTTGCACTGCTTTTAGCTTTCCTTGAACTTCCCTGGTATTTTCTGAGATTTATTATACACCAATGAAGATTAGTACTTTGAATATTATTCAGATTTTATTGTATTGGAGTTCCTCAAGTAAAGGTCATTTAATCACTCTGAGCCTTCGGGGAGGGTGATACATAAATATGAATAAATAGATAAATAAATAAATTTTGAGATTCCTATGTTATAACTAGAACAAAACAATGATAAAGATAGCTCTGTTTGCTAGAAACCTGACTATTTCTGTGCAAGTGCAAACCTCCACACCAGTGTTCTTAAATAATAGAAATTTCTAAAACTTTCTGTACATCTTTTTGCCTCCCTAGGAATATATCTGAATTTAATGCCCTATTATCCTGCATTTTCCAAATCCACTTTTTCCACAATATATGCCACTTCAAATCTGAACTCATAGTTTTCTAGTGAGAAATTATCAGTTTTAACTTTTCCCCCCAATGTCCTTTTGTGTCATTAGAGTAAGTGTTCACTCTGCCTTCTGCCCCCCCCCCCCCGCCGTTGTTCTCTGAGTGATCCACATATTTTTTTTACCATAATATTGATTGCGTTTTGACAGTTTTTTTTTTCATTATAATATAGCAATATTATAACATTGGGACAAAACAGGCAGCAAGGTTTCATGTAGCCTTCATGCAATTACCCATCCATGAAATTCCATTTTTTTTTTGGTGGGTAGGTTTTGTTGCCTTATGCTTGTATTGTTTCTTCATTTTCCCCACCTTCTCTTCCTTTATAACTCCTGGTGTGTTTTTGATGACAATTCAGTCTTTTAAAAATCTAAAAATAATACACAATTATATAATTGATTTGATAATCATGGAAACTCAACACGTGCAGTGTTTCCATTTAGTGTGCTTCATAATTATTGAATAATAAAACTTCCATGTATTGGTATATCCAGTTTGATAATGCCAGCTACTTTCTTCATTGGCAACTAAGGAGGAGTGGGGGACCTTGATGTTCCCCATGATACATCCAGCCTTTATCTTTTTTTACAGTGTTATGATGTGACTAGAAGAAAAGCCCATTTAAAAAAATGGGCCTTGGAAGGCTAGCGGGCCACCTCCAGAAGTGCTGGCTGGGTCGCAAGGGCTCTCACAGCAGCGAGAGCCCTTTGCGGACCAAGGGGGGAGGGGTCTTTCCCCTCCCCCCTTGGTCCGCAAAGAAAGACCCCTCCCCCCGGTGGAGCTCCTCAGGAGCTGCCACTTGGCCCAGAAAGGGCTCTCGCCGTGGCGAGAGTCCTTCGTGGGCCAACAGGGGAGGGAAAGGCCCCTCCCTCCGGCGAAGCTGCGACACAGTGAGAGCCCTTTGCGGGCCAAGCAGCGTCGGAAAGCCCCTCCCCCCCCAGCCGGCCACGCACCTCCAGAGCTGGCAGTTGGTGCACGAGCCATCAAAGAGCCCTCCTTGCCAGCCAGAAACCTTCTGGCTGTGAGGTTGGGCGAATGGCTCATGCTGGGCTCATGGAGGCAGGCGCTCCAGGGGCCGGGCCAATCCGGAAGCTAAGCACGTCCAGATTGACTCACTGGAGCGAAAGAGCTGGCAAGACTGGGGGTTTCAGTCCCAGACAGGGTCCAGACACCACCTGGACAGGGCCGCCCAGATGGCCCTTTTATAATTATAAAGAGAAATTTATGGTAAGGATGTTATAATGTTACTGTGCATGCACACTATAAAGAGAAGGTTCCATTGATGAAGTACATGATGATATGGCTGCACAACCCCTTTTCAAAGGAAGTGCGAAACTTATAGGGAGAGTTGGATCCAAAATCAAGAAAAAATTCCCTGAATAAATTTCTTTTTGCAGAAGGAGTGCCACAAAATCAGAGCATCAGCTGGGGATTCAATTTGTCAAGAAACAATGGCAACATTGAGTTGTGGAAAAGGTCTATGTTTGTTCTACGCTTCACCAGGCCTTGACACTTGCAGCCAAAAGTTGGAATTTCTATGAATATCTCCATAGTTAATACAAACAGGCAGCATTTCTGCTTTCTAGTCCAGTCAGAACTAATTTAGGGAGACTGGACTGTTATTCATTCTTTTTGGAGTGGTCTGGGTCACGCTTTGAGAATACCTGATATTAAAAGAGCCTGTATGGTCTACAAAATGACAGATTCCATGTTCAGCATGGGCCACAGTCTCACTTTCATCACACACAGGAACTAGGAAACTTGGATGGAGAGTTGCGCCCAAAATACACCAAAGCTGTTGAAGGTGGCCAAGAGAGGCATCCTGATGTGAATCCATATTTCCATTTTTGTTATTTATTATTTTGTTATTTAATTAATTTATTTGTATTTGCGCTTTTATTCTATCCTATAGATAGAATAGCAAATAGATGGGGAAGAAATTGAGGTAGTGACAGATTTTATTTTCCTGGGCTCCAAGATCACTGCAGATGGGGACTGCAGCAAAGAAATTAAAAGACACTTGCTCCTGGGGAGGAAAGCTATGGCAAATCTAGACAGCATCCTAAAAAGCAGAGACATCACCCTGCCAACAAAAGTGCGTCTAGTCAAGGCTATGGTCATCCCAATTGCAATGTATGTGAAAGTTGGACCATAAGGAAGGCTGAGCGTCAAAGAATTGAGGCTTTTGAACTCTGGTGCTGGAGAAGACTCTTGTGAGTCCCTTGGACTGCAAGGGGAACAAACTGGTCAGTCCTAGAGGAGATCAGCCCTGACTGCTCTTTAGAAGGCCAGATCCTGAATCATAGAATCCTAGAGTTGGAAGGTACCTCATGGGACATCTAGTCCAACCCCCTGCAGTATGCAGGACACTCACAATCCTATCGCTCATCCACTGTAACCTGCCATCCCCTTAAGCCTTCACAGAATCAGCCTCTCCGTCAGATGGCTATCCTGCCTCTGTTTAAAAATTTCCAAATATGGAGAACCCACCACCTCCCGAGGAAGCCTGTTCCACTGAGAAACTGCTCTAACTGTCAGGAACTTCTTCCGGATGTTGAGACAGAATTTCTTTCGAATTATTTTTATCCCATTGGTTCTGTTCCACTCCTCTGGGGCAAGAGAGAACAACTCTGCTCCATCCTCGATATGGCACCCTTTTAAATACTTGAAGATGGTTATCAAATCAAATACTTTGATTTGAAATTCAAATACTTTGGGCACCTCATGAGAAAGAAGGACTCCCTGGAGAAGAGCCTAATGCTGGGAGCGATTGAGGGCAAAAGAAGAAGGGGACAACAAAGAATGAGGTGGCTGGATGGAGTCACTGAGGCAGTCGGGGCAAACTTAAATGGACTCCAGGGAATGGTAGAGAACAGGAAGGCCTGGAGAATCATTGTCCATGGGGTCACGATGGGTCAGACATGACTTCACAACTAACAAAAACAATCTCAGCAGACTCATGGTGGATCACAGCATAAGTAAAATTCTGAGATATAGCAGATGTAGATGTCAGGCTTCAACCACAAGGCTAGTAGAATAGCCCTGATGTACTTTCTTAGGGAGCCTCTTGTGGCGCAGAGTGGTAAGGCAGCCGTCTGACAGCTTTGCCCATAAGGCTGGGAGTTCAATCCCAGCAGCCGGCTCAAGGTTGACTCAGCCTTCCATCCTTCCGAGGTCGGTAAAATGAGTACCCAGCTTGCTGCTGGGGGGTAAACGGTAATGACTGGGGAAGGCACTGGCAAACCACCCCGTATTGAGTCTGCCAAGAAAACGCTAGAGGGCGTCACCCCAAGGGTCAGACATGACTCGGTGCTTGCACAGGGGATACCTTTACCTTTACCTTTTACTTTCTTAGGCCCCACAGTACTCTGATCTTTGTTACATTTGTAGAAACCCTCTTCCGCACCCCCAATTTCTTTTTCTGAATTGAGATTGACAATCTATGTAGGCCTAGTTTGCATGTCATGATGCAATTCTGCATAATTTTTCTCTCTTGCAGGGAATTAAAAAGCCATACAATCCAATTTTGGGAGAGACCTTTCGTTGCTGTTGGTTTCATCCGGAGACAAATAGTCACACATTTTACATAGCAGAACAGGTAAATCAGGTTTGCTAGGTGCACCAGAGAGGAAAGGAAAATTTGAGCTCTTGTCCTGTGAGTATGATCTCCCTTTCCTTCCTTGCAGGTTTCTCATCACCCCCCTGTATCAGCCTTTCATGTCAGTAACCGGAAGGATGGGTTCTGTATAACTGGCAGCATTCTAGCCAAATCCAAATTTTATGGTAAGCCCAATTGAAAGAGATGGTGGGGGAAGGTCTCCTCTTCTGCTGCATGTCTAATCCTGACTGCTTCTCTAGGTTGAAAGAAGAATAAAATAAGCTTCATCCTGAAATGTAACCTTTTTCTTAAAGATCAGTGGGGGTACATTACTAATGTGCTTCCTCTTTCCCAGTACCTGCAGAAGTTTTATAATTCATCTTAAATAATTATATGTTTTGTACAACAAAGGATGGTTGTGTATGTATATAAATGTGGGTGTGTGACTTTTAACCAGATCTTTGGTTGAGGCCAGGACATGGAAGATCTACAGGCCTCTCCACACTTAAGAATAACTCAGACTTGGAATAGTCGGCGCCCCAGGCTCTGTGGGGGGGAAAGGGAGGAGGCTGGGCTTTTATTATTATTTTCTTACTGTCAGAGTACGTTGGGGTTTTTTATGTTTTAATCTGTAGGGGGTTTTATATTGTAACCCACTATGAAACGATTCTTCGATAGCAGCAGGTAAAAATTTAAGTAATAAATAAATAAAAATAACATAAAACCAAGAGGCAGACAGTTTGCTTGAAGCAAAGGAGTAAAAGGCAAGACTGTCTGAACCAGCAGCCACCCTGTTGATATGTTTGTGTAAAAGTCACGTTTCTGAGCTAGAATTACAGCCTGGGGTGACAAACTTGCTGTGACTGTTGTTGAAATGTTACATTTGCGTCACACTAAACTGTGGCTGAATTATTCAAATACCCTCCTTGCAGAAAAAACCCCAGATATTGCAGGGGGAAAGAGACATTCCCTAGAGGTCATTCCATGGGCAAAAATTGCTTAGAATCCATGTGCCCTGTTTTTCATTGCTGGTCCACAGTTGCAAATAAGCCCTCTGAGCTTGAAGGACTCTTTTTTTGCCTTTCTCCTACACTGAATTTCCATCTTCTCTCTAGACAGAGGCTAAACTTGCATCTTGATGTTGGTTGTGAGGGGCTCCTTTGCCATATAGCATTTCAGCAGAGTCAGAATAAGTTGTTTCTTGTTGTTGCTGTATAGGTAAGGTTTTAAAGAATAGGATTTCTCTTCTCCAAAAGCATGGTTGGAAGACAGTACTTGGTTCTAGATGCTCTTCATGTAGTCACGTTAATATTTTTGCTCCCAGGGTCCTGTTGTATATGTTGCATGCTGTTCCCTGTACGTGCTGTTTTTCTTGTGGCTGTCAAGTATTATTTTATTCACCAGTCTATAGCAGTACTCATTACCCATTGATAGGAGTATTGGCAATACTTCCCAATACACTTTCTAGCCCTATTGCCAGGTCCCAGGGGGTAAAAGTTGCTGGGCTTTTATTTTTTACCCCATTGCCTGCTTTAAAGGAGGGAGGGTATTCAAAAACAAGCTGTGTATGAATAGTAATGACTCTATAAACAAATCTAAAATAAAACACTATATATATATGTATTATTTCTTGGTCCCAAGTCACTCTAAACCATAGCTCATAAACAGAAATGTTTATAGTAATGTTCACATAATGTAACAAAAATACTAGATAGGGTTCCAGTATTTAGCACCTGTTCCCAGTGCTCTTTATCAGCAGCCAAAGCAAGTATAAATTGGATTAATCCTCCCATTAGCTCAAACTAGAGTAAGTCTGAAATTCTATTATCCGCGACCATTGGTGTTATTCCGAAGCACCTATCTGTCTTTCTGGGTGGGAGCATGTCTGTTAAGTCTCATATATGTTTAAGAGCATGCCATGAACAGTCACTGGTACTTTTGTATCCTTGCAGGCAATTCACTTTCAGCGCTATTGGATGGCCAAGCCAAGCTTACTTTCCTAAGCAGTGGAGAGGAGTATGTTATTACTATGCCATATGCCCACTGCAAAGGTGAGCTGCTGCAGGAGTTTGGTGAAGAGGTTCTGTCTCTTTTTTTGTGAGTGTGGGGGGATTTTTCTCTCTCAAAGCCATTCAAGGGCAAACACAGATTTCCTATCAGTAACAACTTACATGGACAGACTTCAGGCTTTCCTTTTTAAATAAACCAGAGCCAGATGCAGAATGGTGACCCTTGGGTGGAATTAGTAGTAATTGCCCATTGCACCTCATGCACCCCACCCTGGAGTGTCCTGCCTGTACAAGTATAAATCTTATTTCATATAGATTCACTCTGTCTGCCGACTGATACCCCTCAGTGATCTGCTCAATCCTGCTGCAAATGTTGCTTGATACTGTATGTCTATCTTCAAACATATGAACTGTAAAACTGGATTGTTTTCAAATGTTGTAGGATATGCTGGATAATGCCAACAGGATGATGACTCATATTAGCATTACATAACCAAGTAAATTAAAATCTCTGTGATGTTCTGAGAGTAGCTGTAGCTTTTCTCTTTTTCTAGGAATTCTGTACGGTACCATGACAATGGAGCTTGGAGGGAAAGTTACCATTAACTGTGAGAAAAGCAGTCACCGGGCAGAACTGGAATTTAAATTAAAGGTAACAGACTTGCTTGTGTTTTGAACTTGTCTCCAGCATTCCAGTCCCACCTTTTAAAAAAATTATCAGACTCTGCTTCTCATACAACAACTGGAGTTACAAAGGGCACTCCCGAAATCTAAATAATATTTAAAATAATAATAGCCATTGTTTGTAAGCAGAGGAATGGGAGACACTAAATAAGAGCCTGAGATACCCCTAAAAACTAGCTCTACAAAGATGCCTTAACAGTGGCTCCTAAAGGACTGTACAATTGCTTAAATCTCATAGTGGGAGAGCATTTTATAGCCATGCCATAGTCCGTGAGAACCCATCTCTAAAGCTATCAGATGTTTATTGCAGGTTCCATGCTGGGAGCTCAATCTTAAATACATTTGAGCCATATATGGATTATTATTTATTAGATTTATATTATCGGCCCCTTTTTGCATCCGGGCTCAGGGAAGTACAAAACTTAACAGTACAGTAGTGTTAAAATCAGAATATTGAAGCTATAATAATAAGTAACAAGATTAGGATCATGGCACATGAGATCAGGAGTATTTCCCCTCAATTCTCTTTCCTGATCTGAAACAACTCTGTGGGGCACTCTTTGCCCCACTGGGAAAACCTAAGTGTACCCTGTCATTGTTTATGGAATCCCCAGTGGGACAAATAGCAGCCCACTAGAATAACGGTAATGACTGGGGAAGGCACTGGCAAAACACCCCGTATTGAGTCTGCCATGAAAACACTAGAGGGCGTCACCCCAAGGGTCAGACATGACCCGGTGCTTGCACAGGGGAAACCTTTACCTTTACCTTTAGAATAATTTCAATTTAGGGTAATGGTGGAGGAACTTAAGCCCCCCTCCCCGCATTTCATAGCCCTGATCTAAATTGTGCCCATCTGTGGCTGAATTTGTTCCCAGCACAGAACCCACAATATGTGTATTTGATTGCACAGACCCTGGGAGGACTCAGGGAAGGATATAATGTGAGTATCAGAGCTGTCCTAAATTTCTGCATACATCCCTTTTAGCATATAGAGCACTTCACTTGATTGATTATGTACTGAATGTGGCAAAAGAGTAAAAAGGGCACTTCACCATCCCTCTGGCTGCCCACAGTTTGACAAACAACAGTGCTTAAATGAACTGATTCTTCCCTGGCAGTTGTGGATACCCAGATCATCGGTTTCATTCCTGCACCTCTAGTTTAAAAAGAAAAAAAAACCCAAACCCTGAGCAGTACTTTCTGGCTCCTTTCTTCCCAACAGCCCTTTTTCGGTGGCAGCACAAACATTAATCAAATCTCGGGGAAGATTAAACTGGGAGAAGAAGTGCTGGCAAGCCTTGATGGACACTGGGTAAGAAATAATAATTTTCTTTGCTGTCAGTTTTAAATAAGTAGATTACAGAATGTGTGGTAGGTTGGAATAGTTCTGCATTTAACTTTCTTGCTGTTTGAGATGGGCCCAGATTTGAAAGAAGCTGCTCTTGCAGTACAACCAATAAGGTAAGCAGTGCTGTTCCTTCAGTCCTTATGCTACCCTTCTTGCCACTGCTTGCTCACGTTCTTATGCCATATTTATTTATTTGAAATATTCATAAACCCACCTTTCTCCCAAGAATCTTGGGCCTCAGACAGGTAACAAATCCTAGGATTTAAAGCAGTAAAAACTGTTAAACCATGTACAACAATACAGGCATTAAAATCACATTTGACACCCTGTGTGATTCCTGCAAACCCTTTCAAACAGTACTGATTTCCAGCCTGTCCGCAATAAGGAGCCCTTTTTTAACGTGTCCAAAGAGAGAGCTGCAGCTGAAAAAAATCCCACAGTAGGTTGGATCAGTCTGGGCCCTGCAGCATGACGGGGCAACAGTTAACTTGATTTCAGTCACGCAGATGAAGTAGAGCATGGAACAAAAGATACTGAGGCCAACAGGCATCTTTCTACTGAACCGTCAGAAAAGTCAGTTGACAGGATGTGTCTATTCAGAGGGCAGGGCTCCATGTTCTCTTTTGAAAATGGTAATACAGCAAATATGGGGAAAGGCAAATATGCTTTCTTTAGGGGGTACACTTGTGCTCCCTAAGAGAAACTAGCTGTAAAGACTTCACATCTGCTGGTAGAAAAAGGAGTGAAAACAGCATTGGCTGTTAGATGATACACCCACACCACAAAATTAGAACAATCTGGATATGATTTAATAATTAAAAGGATGACACTTTATCCATTAATTGCTTATTGTTGGTCTTCTCATGATGGATATATGTCCTACATTGGGAACAAACTATTATTTTCTGATAGGGCAATCAATGCATCATTTGCTTCTCTCTTTGGACCTTGTAGTTTTATATGGTATTTGTTGTATTATGTTTTCAGCATGAGTAAATTTACCTTTGGGACATGTTTGTAAGCCTCTTCCTTCTTAATAGGAAAGATAGCCAGCAAAGATTATAAAATCTAATAAATAAATGGCAGCCAGAGCCAATGTAGTAGCTGGAGTGTAAGACTTGTGTGAGGTTCAATACAATCAGGGTTGACTGTACAGAGTGGGATTGAGAGGCTTGCTGGTTAATGTGGGATCCTATGTATACGGTCCTGAGTGCCTTGGAAGAAGATGCCAAAAAAGTGGTGAGTGAGAGAGTAAAGGTTAACTTGTTAATGTTGGGTATAACTAGGATAACTTTCAAATTGGACTATATATCAGAACAGCTTTTGCTTCAACTTGTGTAATAATGTGTTCTTCACTTCCTGCTGTGCAAATTACTATTTTGGTTAATTTTACTTGCAATGTTTCTGCAGGTTGGGTGACACTGAAACCAAGCAATCTCCTATTCAGTCTCCAAGCAATGGAGCTTAATTAGTAGTTAGTTTCCTAAATAAATTGACAGTGGGCAAAGACAAAATTATGCCGGCATTAGGAGCATGGATTGAATGGTAACATGGACTGTGCACTTTCTGCGTTGGCACTTTTCCTGCTCTCACTGGCTCTGTTCTACTGGGAGGTGCCCCAGGGCAGAGGCAGGAGAAAAGGCAAGCTCAGAAAAGGGGAAATTCCAGCTTTGGATATTTTATTTTTCCAAATGCTAAATTGGAGATTCCATATGATCTTTTACTTTTCAGCCCCCAAAGAACTTCTCTCAGCTGCAGATTTGACCGTCTCACTAAAGCAGTGAGGAGCCCAAAGCGCTAGCCTCTGTGCCATGCCCATTTTCTGGATGGGAAGTCTGGTTAGATCCACAGCTGGTGAATTGGTCCTTTCTGTCTATCCTTATTTGACAAATGTAACCAACATTTGCTGCTTTCAAGTATTTTATAGATTGGTTTGGTGGCAGTGGTCATTGTAAAAAGACTGTTATACAAATATATTGCTGCCATTGCTACTATGAAACTCATTGTATGGTCTCTAAAGCTCCTGGCACCATACAGAGTAATACAGACACAGAAGAGATGTTCCTGTCCCCATGAGTTTGCACTCTAAAGTTTATCAAGGAGGAAGACCTTAAAGAGATGGGAGAAAAGGAGAAGGGAATGGATGATTGTAAATTTATGCAATGTTCCATGTAAACCGCACAGAGCCGTAAAGAATGGGCGGTATAAAAATCTGAATGAATGAATGAATGAATGAATGAATGAATGAATGAATGAATGAATGAATGAATGAATGAATGAAGTGTTAAAAGTCTGTGAGGACTTTTTTCATGCAAGTAGTGAACATATCTACTGATGTTTTCTGCCTACTCTAAACTGTATATATATATATTTTCTTTTCAGGATGGGGAAGTCTATATAAATGACCTGAAAAATGGCTCCATGGAAACATTCTGGAACCCAACCAGTGAAGTCCGAAAGCAGAGGCTGAAGCGTCACATTGTGCTGTTTGAAGAGCAAACTGAATTTGAATCCGAGAGGTATGCTAAGCAGAGTTCTTGAGAAGGCAGAGGAAGTAAAAGCAAGTCTGGTAACTCTGCCACATATCTGGAGGTCTCCCTTTCAATTTTTACAAAGCAGGAACAGGACATCACAGACCAGATGTTGCCTGTCAGATCATGGCCCGTCCTATCTTGAAAGTTTCAGCTCAGCAGAAAGGAACTCCTGTGGGTTTCTTTTCCTTTCAAAGTTCTTCAGAATTTAAAGGGATGGAGGAGTTGATGGAAATTAGGAAACAGCTCTGATTGGTGTTCACGTGGTTGATGGATGGCAAGAATGTCTGGGCTGATGAACCTAAACAATATTATTGCTTAGAACTAAACTAGGGGTCCGCAGCCTTTTGGGATCTGTGGGCAATTTTGGATTCTGACACTGGTGGGTGCAACCACAAAATCATGCGTAACACTAATATTAATTCAGTATTTCAATGGAAGCTGTGTTTAGCAGAATGCTTTTTTAAATGGACTTGTTTAAAAATATTTTCTTGCTTACACAGTTTGTATTCAGTCAGACAGTGAAATGTGGACCATGGAGGCAAGCATTGCCAAATCAACTATTTAAAAATCTGTGCAGCCAATCAACTCTCTGGTGGCCAGTTAGAAGTCTGCTAAGCAAAAGTTTGGCTCTTTGTTACAAGTATTGCTAAGTGGTTTAGATGTCAGAGACTGTTTATTTCAGGGACTGTTGTTAGTTTCTGTTTGTCTGTAGGCTTTGGCAACATGTAACAAGTGCTATCAGCAAAGGAGACCAACACAAGGCAACTCAAGAGAAGTTTGTGTTGGAAGAAGAGCAGAGGAATGCAGCACGGGAACGGAAGGATAATGGAAGCGAGTGGAAACCCCTGCTCTTCTGGCATGACCCTGCCACAAATGAATGGCATTACAAATATGAAGAGTGAGTAACTTACAATGTATGGCTATAATTTGTGCACATCAGTTCCACAGACTAGGGTTGCCAGTCCCGAAGTGGGGCCTGGGGCTCCCCCGGTTTGGAGCCTCTCCCCTGGTTTGGGGGCTCTCAGAGACTGCAGGAACTTACCAGGCTAGGGGAGAGAAGAAGCAGAAAGGAAGCATGACATGCTGACATCACCCAGAAGCGACCGCAGGCACATTGGTGATGTGAGGGATGCTCTGATTTTGGGGGGAAACTCTATGAAAGCCAGGGCATCACCACTTCTGGGTGATGTCAGCACATGGCATTAATATTTAGTGCTCCTCCCTCCTCTTGGAATGCACACTCCCCATCCCCTGCTGGCAACCCTAACACAGACTCAGGCCATTTGTGCAGGCTCAGTGCTGTTGGGAATTGGGTCGCGGCCCGCCATTCCTTTGTAGCATTGTGGTGTATCTGTGCACCCACAAATCCCACACACACCAGGGTTTCCCGGGCTTTTCACTGACCTTTCCCAAATCCGCTTTGCTTTAAAAACAAAAATGTTTGGATTTCCTCAGTCTTGCCCATATGGCCATCACTGCCACTGGATGGGAGGCCTTTTTTGTCTGTCTGTTTGTCTCAATCAGCAACTGAATAACATTCTACAATATATGTAACAGGTTGTCTGAATTCCTGCTTTAAAAAAATATATGTCCTCTGCATCTTTTTGTTGAAGAGATATCATGGGATTGGTCTATCTCTGTAAAAAAGGGAAATCAATCTACTGTCAGGTTGACAGACTGGAAACAATCACTTCTTAGGAAGAAAGTGTTTATTTTCCAAGCAGATTGATATCTCAGACCAGTGGTTCCCAACCTTTTTATCATCGGGGACCACTCAATGCCTTTTACTGAGGTCCGGTGGGGGGGTAGTTTACTCCTCTACTCTCAACCACTGCCCTAGCGCTCTCTGATCGCTTTGGTAATGTTTAAACATCCCTTCAAAATAAGATACAGACACGCCACAACAATCAAGTGTGTTGTAAAGGGCTGGGGGGGATGAAGTAAAGGGCCGGGGTGGGGGGGAGAAGGCGTCCTTTGGAGCCCACCTCCAATTAGTCGAAGGACCACATGTGGTCCGCGGTCCACTGGTTGGGGATCGCTACCTTAGACCTATGGTCCCCAACCCCCGGTCCGCAGCCCGGTGCCAGACCGCGAAGGCCTCAATACCGGGCCGGCGGCGGCCGCACCTCCCTCTTCCCCCAAAAGCGGCCCCTTCGCTCACGACCCCGGCTAGCTTCTCGCTTCGGGGGGGGGAGGCAGGCGAGGCCGCCGGCATGCCGGCGGGCGCAAACGCACATGCGCAGAGCTGCTGCGCATGTGCAGACTTTCCACGTATGCGCATTTGCGCCCCAGCAGATGCAAACGCGCATGTGGCAGCTCTGCGCATGCGTGTTTGTGTGGAGCTACCACACGGGCGCGTTTGCGCCCGCCGACAGAGCACAAACGTGCATGCAAAGCAGCTCCATGCATGCATGTTTCGCAGCGCTGCCATGCATGCGCGCATTTGCGCCCTGCTGGTGGGTGCAAATGAGCATGCGCAGCAGATCCCTGCATGCGTGTTTGTGCAGTGCTGCCACGCATGCGCGGCACCCGGGCCACCAGCTCTCCCCCACCCCCGGAAGCGGTCCTCAACCTGGAAAAGGTTGGAGACCGCTGCCGTAGACTATCAAAGCCGAAACTGGCGAGTACATTCAAAAGACAGTACTTTGACCCCAAATTTTTCCCACTCAAAGATGTTCTCACTCCCATCAAGGGTGCCCCCTCCCATGGCCAGGTGCTGTCCGGGAAAACAGCCAAGACGATAACCTAAACTTCCCCGACCTTGGTTCCCCCAGCTACAGCTACTACACAGATAAGACTGTCTGGTAATGTTGCAAAAGGTAACAAACAATGCACAGAATACAGGAGGCCAAAACAGACAAGCTGGTCATACAGAATCAAAATGGATACACACTGGTTCACAAATGTCATGGCAGCAATCATGTGATTCTGACATCTACTTTTTTCATTAAAGATGGAAATTCAGGGACCTTGTTACATATTTTGCTATGAAGTTATAATGATATTATGGTATTTAATTGCTGATTCCTTTAAGCCACAAAAGCCCTGGTGATATGTATGTTTGCGGGGGAGGGTAATAACCATTGCCAGGCAAATGGGGCAGTGAAAGTAAGCCCTGATCCTTTCTCCTATTAAGCTTTGACAGTAACACATGATAGTCTTGATTACCATCCATCCATCCATCCTGTAGTACTATCATTCAGCCTCAAGACCAAAGATTTTTATGGGATACCCCCTGTGAATTTAATTATGAGAAACCAGTGTGGTGTATTGGGTAGATTGTTGGACTAGAACTAGATGAAAAATGGCTTCAGATCATTATTTGGCTATGAAGTTCACTGACTTTAGCCAGTCTTTAACTGGTCTCTCTAACTAGAAGAAGAAGAAGAACTGGTTCTTATATGCCGCTTTCCCCTACCCGGAGGCTCAAAGCGGCTTACAGTCGCCTTCCCATTCCTTCCCCAACTATCAACCTAACTACCTCACAAGATTATTGAGAACATAAAATAAGGGGAAAGAAAATGTATATGCCATCTTATCTTCAAGCATGTGTGAGATATTTATGTAATGGCTGAAATCTTATACTTAATCAAGACTGATGAAATCTGTTGGATCCATGTCATTATTTTATTCTGTGTTGTGATTGAGGCATTTTGTGGGGCAGAAGCCAAGCAACTTGCACATGTACATTCCTGTTTGCCACACAGAGCAGCAAAATGAAGTGGTATGTTTTGTATTCATTGCTTCTAAGAAATGTGTGGGCTTTTTTTTTTGTCTTTTTGAAAGTTTGAGGCCCTGGGACCCTTTGAATGATATTGCCCAGTACGAGAAAGATGGAATACTTCAAACCATGCAGAGGCACTTAACCAATAGAATGTCAACTCACAAAAACATGTGCATCAGCAACCAAGTTGCAAGACACAAGGTAACTAGGACTCAGCCAGGAAGTCCACTTCTGCGCCTGTATTCATTGTATGTTTCATTGGATTTGAACAGCTGTATCATCCTTCTGCATACTGCTTCCAAGTGACAGTCTGCAGTCACAGTTTATTCTCATATTTACATGGTCAGTTCACCATGTTTTGAACAAGTTTTTGGAAAATGTAGTTTCACTCAATTTAAGTGTTCTGTGGGCATTAAGAAAAATGACTACATGCCTTGCAGAATATCTGTACGTATTTCATGTGGCCCACCCAGGAAATTATCTCTTTCACAGCACTGTGGTTAGTCAGCCTATGGACTTCAGAGACCTAAAATTATATGCCTAGGTCAAGTTTTGTTCTCTCATCCTTGGGTGTTATCTGTAAAAACATAGGGGTAGTGTCAGTAGTGCACAGCAGGGCCCTTATACCACCAGGTTCACAGAGCACTCTACTAATCAAAGCTAGCCCCTCACTGTATTGTATACTGGGAGCAGGGCTAGAACAATGAATTTCCTAATTCAAACCGAAAACCAATGGGGAAGTATCACTTTATCATTTCTTTTTCCATGGCTTGTTCTTATATTCTGCAACCCAACCTTAACTCAAACCTCAGTGCTTTTTTTATCGGTAATAATACAGTCAGGAGGCATTCCGAAGCTTTCCGAAGCTCTTATAAGGAGAATTTAGCAAGGTTTGCGTACCTTGCTTGCTTCTGCCGGACATACCATATTTGCCAGCGTATTTGCCCCCCAACATTTCCACTCAAAATATAGAGTTTGTTACATTACATTACAGTACCTGTCATTGTCACCATTGTATGGCCGCAGCGTGACTGTAGCGCCTCCGGCCCACCCCTGCATCTCCCTGTGACTGGCACTAGTGTGCAAGTGCGCATGTGCGAGCTCTGCGTAGACAAGTGGCGGGCCGGAGCGCTACTGCTTCCTGCCGAGCAGAATGGGCCAGTCACCCCAAAAAGGCTGGCACCCCTGTCTCGCTGCTGATGCTCGCCGCAGCCACGCTGATGACCCGCTGCAGCCGCGCTGGATACCGTATGATACTGGATGGTGTGTAGAATGAGGTGGGCGGGCATTGGGAGGCCACTATGGGCACTGGGCGGGCATCGGGAGGCCACTATGGGCAGCTATGTCTATCCCAACTGAAGTGCACCCGGCGTATAAGACAGCCCCCCCACTTGGAGGCATGTTTTTCAGGGGGGGAAAGTAGTCTTATACGCCAGCTGTCCCCAACCTTTCTGTGGTCAGGTACCGCCTCTGGGGTGAGGGGAGAGGCGACGGCCCGGGCACCGCACAGCAGCTGCGCACAAATGCGCACGTACAGTTGCCACACGTGTGCGTTTTCGCCACCAGGGGGCGCTAAGGCGCATGTGCGGCAACTGCACATACATGTTTTTGCCACCAGGGGGCGTAACTCGCATGCACGGAAACTGCACGTGCACGTTTGCGTCGCTGGCATGCCGGCGGCCAGGCCTGCCTCTTCCCCACGCTGCCGGCGGCCCGGTATTGTGGCCTTCGTGGCCTGGTACCGGGCCACAGACTGGGGGTTGATAACCCCCGTTATTCGCCAGCAAATACTGGTGGTTAGGTGGGGAGTCCTGGCTACTCCCAGCACTCTCCTTACCCTTTTATTTAGAAGTACAGATATCAACTTATTCTACTGGAACCAATGAGGTTTATAAATAGTGGATTTCAGGATTTCAACACTTACAGGAACCCACAGCTCATAATGAAATCTAGATACTTTTTTTTATCCATCAATACCGCCCTTTGAGAGCCTCTTGTGGCGCAGAGTGGTAAGGCAGCCGTCTGAAAGCTTTGCCCATGAGGCTGGGAGTTCAATCCCAGCAGCCGGCTCAAGGTTGACTCAGCCTTCCATCCTTCCGAGGTCGGTAAAATGAGTACCCAGCTTGCTGGGGGGTAAACGGTAATGACTGGGGAAGGCACTGGCAAACCACCCCGTATTGAGTCTGCCATGAAAACGCTAGAGGGCGTCACCCCAAGGGTCAGACATGACTCGGTGCTTGCACAGGGGATACCTTTACCTTTACCTTTTTACCGCCCTTTGACCTTTCCTACTTTACTGTTAAATTGGGTCATCTAATGTGTTCTCCTGTTTTGTCTTTTGTTTAGAGGTCTGCTAATGATTGTAGGCGGCGTAAAGCCAGTGATCAGCCATCCAACAACAGCCAGAACACCGAAAGCAGCTGTTCAACACCAGAATCTGTGCAGGAACTGTCAGATGATGATGGTATTTTGAACGTTATCTTGTGATAAATTGGGGTTACATTTTGTAATCACATAATTCACAAAGTGGACAGTGCTTGCTACTGAACTTTTATGAAATTATATAGGCATGTAATCAAAGGATCTGGTCTCCTCTCAGTTGCAGAACAGACAAGATTGGAATAATTTGTGAAATACTTCAAATCTAGGCGTTTGAAACTAATTGTAATGCTTTGAATAATGTTTTGATGCTGTGTTGCTTCCTGACAATGAAAGCTATAAGTTGGTAAGGGGATACCTTTTTTTTTAAGCAAAATTTTTGTTTTATTTTCCAAGATTAAGATAATACAATACAGTAATCTACATTATTGATACAGAAAAAAGTAGGTTATGCTCTTCATTTGATACACTTAATTCCCCGTTTCAATCCCCTTTTGATTTATTTTCTTAGATAATTCAGATAAGGGCCCCATTGTTCTTGAAAGGCCTCTTCTGTTCTTCCATTGACTATCAGTGTCAGTTTGGCCATCTTGGCAAAGTCAGCTAATTTATTCAACCAGTGTTCTATCAAGGGTAATTCTTGCGTTTTCCATTTCTTGGCCAATTCTAATCTTGCTGCCGTCGTCGTGTAGAAGAATAAACTTTGTGTATGAGTTGGGAGGCACTGCGGAGGAACACTTAATAACATAGATTCGGCTTTCATAGGAAATCTAAGACCCCACATTTTCTGCATAATAGTGTGTATTTTTGCCCAGAACTTATACACTTTTTCACATCTCCACCACATATGAAAGAAATCATCACATTTCCAGCATTTGTTATTACAGTTTTTAGCAATTTTGGCGATGACTTTTGGTGTCACATACCACCTGTAAAACTTTTTATACCAATTTTCTTTAAGTATTTGACTATTAGTATACTTACGTATTCTAGACCATACTAATTCCCATTGTTCCATTGTTACATTTGTCTCAATATTTTGCATCCATTTAATCATATATGGCTTAACCCGTTCCGTTTCTGTCTCATACCTTAATAGCAGTTTATATATTTGGCCCTGCAAGTGCGGCTTATCTTGGATTACTAAATTTTCAAATTCTGGTATTGGAGCCTCTAGATTTACCAGTTGCTGAAACTCTGCTTTGAATCTAGATAATAATTGGTTATACTCTAACCATTGAATTTCTACTCCTTCTTTCTTTATTGTTTGCATATCGTTAAACTTGCCGGTCTTTGATATTAAGTCTTTGTACTGAAGACAAGTCAGCCTTTTCTGTTAGCTTTACCAAAATATGCTTCAATTGGCGATTTCAGTATTGATGGTGCTGGAGATAGTCTTTTATTGTATCTTGACCATACGTTCAAAAGTCCACTAGTCCAGGTGTTTGCTACTGCTTTTTGTTTTTGTTTTCCTGCTGGCCATAGTCTTTCATGAAAACTGTTACCCATGGTTTTTCTTTCAAGTACCAGTTCTCTTGAATGCGGTTCCTGTACCCAGTCCACTATATATGTAAGTGCTGCTGCGTCTTTGTATAATTTTAAATTAGGAACACCTTGACCTCCTCTCTCCTTCACATCTTGAAGTATTTTAAAAGCAACTCTTGGCCTTTTTCCACTCCAGATAAATTTATTGATCACTGATTGCCATTTTCTCAGCGTTTTCTCCTGGATCTCTATTGGTAACATTTGGAACAAAAAGTTAAATTTAGGCAACAAGTTCATCTTGACCGTGGCCATTCGAGCCGACCAGGACAGTTTCAACTCATTCCATCTTTTGATATCCAATTGCATAGTCTTCCATAGTCTTTCATAGTTGCCAGTGAAGAGTTCTCGGAAATCTTTGTCTAGGTAAATTCCCAGATATTTCACCCATTTGGGATTTATCTCACATCCTGTTTTTTGGTTGATGTTTTGCACGTCAAGATCTGTGGTTCCCTGTAGAACATTTTTTGTTTTGTCCTTATTTATTCTATACCCCGAATAATGACCAAAGTCTTTCAATAGTTCCAGGAGAGGTAGGATTGACGCTTTTGGATTCATGACAGTACAAACTACATCGTCTGCATAGCATTTTAATTTAAATTCCTGATCATCGATTTTAATTCCCATGATCTCCTCTGTAGCTCTTATCTTGGTTGACAGCATTTCTAATACCAGACTGAATAACAGTGGAGACAAAGGACATCCTTGTCTGGTGCCTTTGCCTATTTTAATAGATTGTTTTGTGAGCATTCCATTTATTAATATTCTAGCTTCTTGTTCCGAATGTATTTGTCTGATGAGTTCCAGAAAGGTGCCACCACAATCGGTTGCTTTCAATGTTTCAAACAGGAAGTCCCAACTAACATTATCAAAAGCTTTCTCTGCATCCAAGAATATGAAAGCAGCCTGCAACTTTTCTTTACGCACATAGTCTGCCACATTCAAAACGAATCTTATGTTATTCCTCATTAGTCTTCTTGGCATAAATCCAGTTTGGTCTTGGTGTATAATGTCTCCAATACAATTTTTCAGTCTTTCTGCTAAAAATTTTGCCAGAATTTTATAGTCCACGTTTAGCAGAGAGATCGGTCTATACGAATTGGGTGAGTTTGTGTCTCCTCCTTCTTTATGAATGAGTGTTATTGAGGCTTGTTGCCATGATTTTTGAAGGGATTTTTCAGGATTATCTATAACCTCATTCAATAGTTGAAGTAAATGAGGAGAAACAACATGGCTCATCTTCTTATAGTATATTGCACTCAATCCATCTGGCCCTGGCGCTTTTTGAGCTTTTGTTGCCATTATTGCATCATTTATTTCTTGCACTGTGATTCTTTGATTTAGAATTTTCCTGTGATGATCTGTAAATTTGCTCATTGATATTTTTTGGCAAAATGTTCCAGGGTCTATATTTTGTTCCTTTTTTGTATATATGTTCTGAAAGAATTGGGTGAGACATGAATGAATTTCTGCTTCATTATTATAGTCCAGGCCTTCATGTGATAGCTTTGTGATACTGTGCTTTTGATAGCTCTTCCTCAGTCTTTGAGCTAGCCATCTTCCAGGTTTATCTGCCCATTCAAAGTTTTTTTGTTTGAGATAATCAAGTTTCTTCCTCATTTCTTCCACCTCTATGTTGTCTCTCTGTATTCTTAATAATTTTATTTGTTTTGCTAATCCTCTTGTTTGATGTTCTTGGTATTGCCTTTCTGTCTGTTGTAATTTTTCTTTTATTTCACTCAGAGTCTTTTCCTTTCTTTTTCTTATTGTGGTGTTTAGTCGCAAAAATATGCCCCTCATATATGCTTTGCTGGCGTCCCACACCGTGGCCAGTGAAGTGTCTGGGGTGGCATTTAGTTGGAAAAACTCTTGTAAATTTGCTTCACAAATTTGCTGAACTTTTGGATCCTCCAAAAGATAATTATTCATTTTCCACCTTCTTATTCCGACTCTTTTCACACATAACTCTATTTGTAATGGATTGTGGTCTGCAAAGGTGTTTGGTAATATCTCTGAAGTTCTCAATTTGCATAGCATTTGTTTTGATGCCCAACGTTGGTCCAATCTTGAATAAGCATCATGTCTGTTTGAATAAAATGTATATTGGCGCGATTTTGGATGATGTTCTCTCCAGACGTCCAGTAAAGCCAGATGTTTAAAATTAGATCTTGCAGAGGGTGGGAATGTTGAGCCTGTTTTCCTTGAAGATCTGTACCAATATGGATCTTGGACTGCGTTAAAGTCTCCGATTATCATTACCCCATTTTCCAGTGAGTCCGAATTGGACAAAAAAAAATCCCTATAAAACGTCTCTTTAGCGTTATTTGGCGCATATGGATTCACCAAGACAAAGTTTTGGCCGTCAGGAAGCTTGATCTTTAAAATAGAAAAACGTCCATCTGGGTCCTCGGATATAGTCTTCGCATTTATATTGGGGTTTACAATATACGTCACCACCCCTCTTTTCTTTTCCTTTGCTGATACAATACATTCTTTTCCTAAACTTTTGTTTTTCAATAGATTTTGATGTCTTTGTGCAATATGGGTTTCTTGTAAGCATGTTATATCACATTTTAATTTCCTTAATTGATTAAAAACTTTCGATCTTTTATTCGGTGAATTTAATCCATTAACATTAACTGAGACTATCTTCAAAGACTCCATTTTTACTTTTTGGGTCTGGTAAGGGATACCTTTCACTGAGGACTGTAGCTGCATTTTCATATCATGATATACGATTATCTACACAACAAACACTGGTTAGTCTACTAGACTTCAGTAACAAAATCCTAGTTTCTGTGTCTCTTGTTTCTCTCTGCCTGGTGCAGAGAGGATAACATCCCTATGCTGCTAGCTAGCCAAGAGAGATTATGCTATTCAGCTAATGTGCCAGTTGTGAATTTAGATTTTACAACAAGCACAACTAGCTTAAACTGACATTTGCAAACCAGATGAAACCCCTAGGTTTAAATCGTGATTTACCAGAGTCAACAAACATAAACTTTCTGGTGTGCTTCCATCGTTTGGATATCACAACTGCCAGGACTTGATCAAATCATGGTTTATTTATATGTCTGAATGCAGCTAGTATCTCTTGGTACTCACTGCTCACAGAGTGGAATACCTCACTTGATCTAAAACCTTCTTAAAGGATACCTGCTAGCCATAGCTCAGACAGTATCTGAAATACCAGAAAACTATATATGCTAAGCAGTGTATAGGGTGTGCCAAGTACAGTATAACTCACTCCTTGCATGGTGAGCTTCATGAGTGAAACCAATTATTCATGAGCCCACAAAGGAAGGGCAATTTTTTTAAGTGGTGGACAAAATGGTGCATCACTTGTAAATAACCCCCCCTCCATCCATTGTACATCATTTACACCTACAGTACCTGTTGATGGTCATTGATGGCTATTAATTAGATGACCTTTGGGGGGGGCTAGCTATGCCTTAAGGGTGAATGCATCGATTCCATTTTGAAAAACCAGCTTTCAAGGGAACAGTGTGTGGAATGGGGCATGAAATACCTGACCAGCCTCTCTATTCTAAATTGCTCTTCTCCTTGAATACATGTTTCTTTGTTTCACAGAGGTGATTTGTGTGTTAGTTTTGTCAGGGTTTTGCAGACATGGATGTTCCTATACCCAAAATACATAACATGGAAGTAAATTTCTTCCTTGGACAGTCTGCAGTATTCAAAATAACTTCAGGCATTCATGGCTGTACTAAGCAGATGTTATCTATACACCACCATTCTTTTTGCTGTGTACGATCAAGAAAATGCAAAAAAGACAATTGTCTCTACTGATAGTCTTCCCATATCCCAGAACACTGATAAAATCATACTGTATCTTCATTTCTTCACAGGTTTTGAAAGTCCGTGTCCACAGTGTGGAAAAGAAAGCAGCCATTTGAAGGAAATCCACACTGCTGTCTTATCCCTCCAGAGAGCCCAACAGGACATACACAGGTATGGTAGAAATACAAGTGATCTATCTCCCAGGGTTAAAATAAAGACCCGTCCCTTTGAAAGTGGAGTTAACCAAATGTCCCTTTCTCTAGAAGACATGGAAGTGGTAGAGGAAATCTACCATGACTGTGGAAATTGGGAATTCTGGTTGGAGGGAGGAAGAAAAAGTCAAGCACAGGAACAGTGGGGACCCTCAAAAGCTGGTGTTAGAAGAGTCCTGGGATGTAGACACTGCTACAGCTAAAAAGATTAAAAGATGTTGCATAAAAGAAGTCTATAGATTCACACCTTGTTTAATTTGCTGTGGCCCTTTTATCAAGCATAGACTTTATGGTCTTACTTTAACAGTTCAGTTCTCACCTTGTCAGCTTAATCTTGAGGAACATTGGTTGAACTCATCAGTTTAAAACTGGGAAGCTGAGAGGCTTGGCCCACAGATGCTGTGCGTCCTAGACAATCAACAAGCAGCCAGTCTGTCAGACAGGTAGATGTATGAAGCAGCAGTTAAAGCAGCTCAGGATCATATCCCTGTATGGTCAAGTTATACAAAATGGGGAGGGGGAGCCATGTATACCATCTGGGCTGAGGACAGAATTTAAAAGCACACTGGATGGATAGTGATCATTTTTAAGACCTGTATGTGGCTATAATATTTGATTCAAGACTGGCATGTAAAACAAACTTGAGTCAATCCTGAGTTTTCTCTCTGTTGGATAGATGCATCAGATAATGTGATTCCTATTTAAAATATCAGTTGCTTCACTTCTTGTTGTTGCAGAAACCTTACTGCTCTGAACAAAAAGTGTCTCTACAGGAGGGCCTCGTCTGAAAACCTCTTCCTGGACTCTCGCTGTTGGTTTCTCCTTTGTGTCTTTCTAACGTGTCAGCTCTTCATTAACTATGTGTTCAAATAAAGTCACTGCGTTTGGCAGCAATAAATGTGACCAGCTGCTGGAAGGGGGAGGCAGAAATGCAAGGAGCCCACTTGAGGCACCAAGCACTTTAATACCTACACAGCACCGGGGGTAGAAGGAAGGAAGAAACAAGATTAACCAGGGAACCTACAAGTTTTGTTCATCAGATTATGTCATTGCCTTTTTACATGTACATCTACGAGGACCTCTTTACCTGTATGGGCCTTAATGCTAAAGCCAAATGTAGCTTTAATTGTGCAATGTTGTTTTTCTATGTCTTGTTATTTTTCTGATGCAATTTAAATTTTACCAACCAGTATTGGTGCCCCCTGTTAACACTATAACACATCTACTTGGTTTTGTACAATGGTTCACAGTGGCTTGTTTTATAGCTCTTCTGTCGGGTGCTGGGGGGAGGGTATTTTGGCATCAAGCTGCTGCTGAATTTTCACATAGAGAAGGGAGCACCGGGCAGCCATCGTGAAAATTAAGCCACCCGGGTATTGATATCACAGCTTCTCCTTGGATCTTCAGGTCAGTGCTCTCTTACACCATAAACGTGTCACTAATTCATTGCACTCCATTTCCCAGAGATTGTAAATACACACGATTTCCTAAAGCTTGCCTCTTTTAGGGAATACGAAGCTTCCCATACACCGCCAGTAACATCCTAAGCTATGCCCATTGGGCCATAGGGTCAAACATGCCTGTTAATGGACCAGACTTTTAAAGAAAATATTTAGAGTTGAATTTACATTGAGTAAAACATGTATGCACAATCATTGTATAAAGGAATGCCTCTGAAATGTACCATTTTCCCAAGATGGGTTAAAGAGGAAAGCACTTCAGTATATAGGGAATTTCATATATTTCATATGTTATGACCTCACAAAAGCACTGGGGTGTACTGGGTTGCTTCTAAAATCAGAGTCCAGTAGCACCTTTAAGACCAATAAAGATTTATTCAGGGTGTGAGCTTTCGAGTGCAAGCACTCTTCGTCAGGCTATGATCTCCTTACATGACAGAGAATATATAGCAAAAATCAATTCTGTTACAGATTTTGCTATATATTCCCTGTCATGTAAGGAGTTCATAGTCTGAGGAAGAGTGCTTGCACTCGAAAGCTCACGCCCTGAATAAATCTTTGTTGGTCTTAAAGGTGCCACTGGACTCTGATTTTATTGTACTACTTCAGACCAACACGGCTACCCATTTGAATCTATCCTTATGGGTTGCTTCTGTTGACTTAGGAGACTGTTTGATAAGTACAAGGTAGCTGCACAAGCAACCGTTCCAAGTTTGTTTCCGAAGTCATTACTTGCACCCAATTGGTTCCTCTTCCCTGTGTTTTAGTTCTGAGGAGCGTCTGCTTCCTCATATCATAGAAAGCCCCTCCCCGCCTAGGGCTGATCCTGTGATTGTGTGAAGGCACCCTGTGTGTGGTTTGCTCTTAGGTACATTTAAAGGTTAAAGGTCAGGAATAGTAAGGGTTTGCCACTGCATCCTCTGAATCTGTTGATAGTCTTCCTATTTTTACACCATTTTTTAAAGATTTGCAATATTTTATGTAGACTTGCAGCCAGTACTAAGCCTTTCTTTTCTGGCCTGAAGTAGTTCCAAGTGGTAAGTACTGAGATATATATATATATATATATTTAAAAGTTTATATATATATACATACACAGCCTTAAAATATTTAGTGATGGTGCCAGTCTGGCTAACTTTCAGTGTAAATGTTTCCAGATTTTTAACTACATTCCTTGTGATGTTCCCCTGGAAGGGGAAACCTTGTTTGTGCTTGATACGTTGAAATAAAAGTACACAACTTTCACTTACAACTCCTTTGTAACTGGATTGTTGCTTTAGGTTTGATTTTTCGCATTGTGAGATCACTTGTGTGTTACCTGGAGGATGTGCAAAGTACATTCCTCCAGACTGTTATACATTATTTCCACTAGGTGGGGATCATATTATTCATCATCGTATTATTATGATTTATAAACAGGACATCTCTCTTAGGCTGCAGTTGTGCACCTGCCCCCTCACATTTACTAAGACGTCTGTGCAAACATGTATTGGCTCAGGTTATTGGGGTAGTTTACACAAAAGTTGTAACTTCTGTAACTTTGTCCAGCAGATAAAACATATAACTTAGAATGTGTTGATCCCAGAGGTTTTCTTCCATAAGCAGAAGGATGCCTTTGCATCCAACCCCAAGTCCTTGATCCAGTTATAGCATGAGTGGTGATGCAATTGTTTGTCCTCCTTTGACTGCATGAATTGGGAAATGTATTCATTGCTGGCCTTCCAGTGGTGTGATCGTTGCCATTATGCCATCACTGGAGTGAAAAAGACAACTGAATTGCCCTACTCTCTTTCTCACTCTCACATAAATATGTGACGTTTATAGCAAGCAGAGGTTCCAAGCAAAGTACAACATGTTTAAGGCCAAACTAATTGCTGGTCAGAGCATTTCCTAGATTTTAATGTAGAACTATAAAAGGTAAAGGTATCCCCTGTGCAAGCACTGAGTCATGTCTGACCCTTGGGGTAACGCCCTCTAGCGTTTTCTTGGCAGATTCAATACAGAGTGGTTTGCCAGTGCCTTCCCCAGTCATTACCGTTTACCCCCCAGCAAGCTGGGTACTCATTTTACCGACCTCGGAGTTGGCCTTGAGTCGGCCTTGAGCCGTCTGCTGAGATTGAACTCCCAACCTCATGGACAGACAGCTTCAGACAGCATTTCTGCCACTTACTGCTCTGCACCACTGGACAACACTAATGTAGAACTATAGGACAACACCAAAAATGGCAGCATGGACACCATGGTTCAAAATATCCCTTGTGAGTCTCAGTAAGTAACATTTTTCCCTTGGCTTGCTCTATTGTCAGAATTATGAATACCGTAATTTGATACCATTTTAGAAAAAGGCTTTGAGCTTTCTTGTTTGTCAAAGAAAGTTTGAAGAAAGGTTGCAGAGAAGTAGCTCAAAGGCCAAATGAAATGGAGACCAAATGTTAGCTTATAAAAATTGCCTTAACATTCTGGTGCTAAGTTTACAGCAGAGGTCAATATAAAACTGTAGCTCCCCAAGATTGTTTCAGGTTAGGGAGAGGGTTGAAACTGGTGGCAGAGAAGTCATGCTGGTCCCCCTCTGGGTCTTGGAACGACTTCTGGGCATCCTAAGATGAACTTTAAAGGGATGTGCGAACAGTTTGGAATCTCTGCCAACACACAAGCTGAGCTGAGTTCACATACTCAGTTCACAGAGTTCACAGAGAGAGGAGTGGCACTGTATGTGAGGAAAGGGCTTACCTGTCAGAAAATTCTAGTGAAGGAGAGCATATCTACAGTGGAAAGCATCTGGGTGAAAATAAGCGAGGGGGAAACAAACTGTGGTGGTTGGTGTCTGCTACCGACCGCCTGACCAACGAGAGGATGTGGATGCTGCACTTTGTGAGCAGCTTGAGAAAATATCCAAGCGGCAGGAGCTTGTCATCATGGGTGACTTCAATTTCCCAGATGTGTGCTGGGAAACAAACTCTGCAAAGCATCCTCATTCATGCAACTTTCTGACCTGCATGGCTGACAATTTCATTTATCAAATGGTAGATGAACCCACAAGAGGTTCGGCCGTACTGGACTTAATACTGACCAACAGGCAAGAGTTGGTGGATGAGGTGAAGGAGGTGGGGACCCTAGGGGGAAGTGACCATGTCCTCATAGAATTCCTTTTGAGATGGGGAGGCAAGGAAGCTTGTAGCCAGACGCGGATGTTGGATTTTCGTAGGGTAAACTTTAATAAACTCAGAGACATGATGAGTGTCATACCATGGACGAGAATGCTGGAAGGGAAGGGAGCATGTGAAGGGTGGGCGCTACTCAAACAAGAGCTATTGCATGCTCAATCAATGACTATCCCAGAAACACGAAAACACTGCAGGAGCTCTAAGAAGCCTATTTGGATGAACAGAGAACTTCAAGAGGAACTAAGAAAGAAAAGGAAAATGTTCAGGAAATGGAGGGAAAGACAGAGCTCTAAAGAAGAGTACCTACAGGTTACTAGGGACTGTAGATCAATCATCAGAAAGGCCAAAGCTGAGAGTGAGCAAAAATTGGTCAGGGAAGCCCACTGTAACAAGAAAAGATTTTTCAGTTATGTGAGGAGCAAACGTAAAGTAAAGGAGGCAATAGGCCCACTGTTGGGGGCGGATGGACAAACTCTAACGGAAGATGCAGAGAAAGCAGAAAGGCTTAGTGCCTATTTTACATCTGTTTCTTCCCATAGGTCAAAGGGTTTAGGCACATCTAGAGATGGCAGTAGCCAAACTATAGTGTCTGGGTGGCAGGTTAACATGGATAGAGAGGTTGTCGAGAGGCATTTAGCTGCACTGGATGAGTTCAAATCCCCAGGGCCGGATGAAATGCACCTGAGAGTGCTCAAAGAACTTTCCGGAGAACTTGCAGAACCCTTGTCCATCATCTTCGGGACCTCTTTAAGGACTGGAGATGTCCCGGAGGACTGGAAGAGAGCAAATGTTATTCCGATCTTCAAAAAAGGGAGGAAGTTTAATGGGTTTAAACTACAAGTACAACAATATAGGCTAGATATCAGGAAAAAAATGTTCACAGTCAGAGTAGTTCAGCAGTCGAATAGGCTGCCTAAGGAGGTTGTGAACTCCCCCTCACTGGCAGTCTTCAAGCAAAGGTTGGATACACCCTTTTCTTGGATGCTTTAGGATGCTTAGGGCTGATCCTGCGTTGAGCAGGGGGTTGGACTAGATGGCCTGTATGGCCCCTTCCAACTCTATGATTCTATGATTCTATGATTCTATACTCTGAGCAGGAACCTTCCTTGCCTATTTGCAGCTCAAGACCGGCATAGGATGTTTTAATGAGTACTATGTCAAAATGGGACTCTTCATTGTTATATCACTTCTGGGATATACACTCCCCTGTATTCTTGGTTTGGCATTCAACTAACAGCAAAAATATCTTATAGCACAGATGGCCAAACTGTGGGTCTCCATATGTCCATAGACTACATTTACCATGCCAGCTTGTGCTGGCAGGGGCACATGGTTATTGAAGTCCATGGATATCTGAAGACCCACAGTTTGGCCACCCGTCTTAAAGGCCAACCTTCCTCTAAAACAACTCCTGACACTAGTTCTTCCAAAATTACCTAAAGCAAAACCACCCACCATGAGCCAGTAAAAATCTTTCTAGGGCAGAGTCTGCACTTTGTTTATTCCATTGTCAATCCTGTTGAATTCAGATCAATTTTAACTCTGGTTTCCCTCTCCCCCCCTCCCCATTGAAACAGAAAAGTGTTCTGCACGTGGTTAGTGTAGTTCAGAAGGGGGGGGGCAAGCCTCTTTTTTTCTTTTCTTGAAGGGGAGGGGAGAGAAGCCAAGCAGGGAGCCTCTTTCTTTTCTTGGAGGTGGGGAGAGAGGATCGAAGAAGGCAGAGGCGGGAGAAAAAAATCCAAGACCGACAGAAGTTGAGAGAAATTAGGGGCTTCTCCTTTAAGGGAAGCTGGTCACATGATCAGCTTGGGCCAATCAGGGGTTCTCTACCACAGAGCAAAGCCCAGATTCAAAACATCCTGTTTTCTCAATTCGATTGTTACAATATTGAGCATTAAAAGCCCTCTAAGATATCGCACAATAAAGGTAGGGCCACTCCAGATCAATCCTTCTTGCTGCAGAAGGAAAATTTAAATAGCCCAAAATCAAAACGGAAATCGCATTCTGTGTAGATGGCAGGGACTGAATCGACCTGGGATTGGAAAACAGGGACTGAATCAACCTGGGATTGGACGGCAGGGACTGAATTGACCTGGGACCTGTGCAGTTTACACCTAGGTTAGATCTTTTCCAACTTGAGCTAAAGGATTAACTTCTAGCAAACAGAAGGATGCTGTACTTTTCTTGCTAGATAAACTACTTGTCTATCTGCAGAAGTGAGCAATAACTCATAACAGCTCATACCCTGCCACAAATTTTGTTAGTCTTGAAGGTGCTACTGGGCTCTTAGTCTTTTCTATCAGCAGGCATACAGTAACAACAAAGAGGTTCTGATGTCTAGCACATTTATTGCAGCATAGTTGTTTTCATACCACTTTGTCAGAAGTATAACATGTTCACTAAATGAATAGAATGAAATATATAAAAGGGTGAGGGGAACGAGTTATTACAAAAAGGACAAGGAAGCCCAGCTTGTCAATGTATGTGTGTGGTATTACATCGCAGAGCACAGATGAAATCAGGATGTATTGTTATTATTGTGTTTACACAGCTGACACAGTAATATGCAGGCTCTACAAGGTCTAAGTCATTCAAAAGTATACTTGTGAAGAGGAATGACTACAGGAAATATAGCACATTTTAAAAGCTGAAATATATCAACCAGTTTGAGGTAAAAATCATTATGCAGTTTTAAATAATTAGTATTTTACAACAAGTATGTGTGTGTTGGCCATGATCAATACTTGCATGAGGTGGTCTTGTGGAAAATCCAGAAGACTGGATATAAAACTCTGTCTTTCATCCTGCTATGTCTGCTGAGGTTAACTTTATATCAACCTAAACTGTACTGGTATCCATCTGGAACAAATATAGTAACTCACAATGAGATGATTCAGTTTCTGTTCCAAACCATATCTCTATATTTTCCCCACGTTGAAAGGATGAGCTCTGAAAAAGAGGCATGTTTCACCAATCCAGGATGGGGTTTGGGTTCATTGGTATGGCGGCACTTCCGGACACAGAAGTGCTGTTAGATTTTTTTTTTAAATGATACTCTCATCTCAGCTGTAGACACTACATCCTGTCTTTCATCCACGTTCAGTTTGCCAAATGAAACCCCTCCTCAAAAATAGTAATCTGACTACAGCAACCCATATTAGTTACCAGAAGTTAGACTAATGTAACACTCTCTAGATTAGACTGTTCTTGAAGACAATTCAGAAATTTCAATCTGTCTTCAATGTACCAAGAAGATTGCTATCTGAGGTAGATTACAGATTGCACATAACACTTTACAGATTTCCAGGGACTGCTTGTTTGTTTCTAGTCCTAGTTCAAAGTACTAGTGTAACCTGTGGTTTAGGTCCCAGGTATTTGATTCCCACTCCCATCCCTGCTCAGGCACAGCATTCTACAACCCTAGTCCTCTTTCAAGATCCAAGACCATTAAGAGTGAAACTTTATGGGTGGTTCTCCAGAAAATAGGGCATAATGGAAAGTACGCCTGGCCACAGGAAACAAGTCAAAGCACACCTGCCCATAGGGAATAATAGGAATCTTGCCTGTCCATAGGGAATAATGGGAAGCATGACTGCCCATAGGGAACAATGGAAAGCACACCTGCCCATAGGAAACAATGAAAAGCATGCTGGCCCATAGAGAATAATGGAAAGCACACCTGCCCATAGGAAACAAGGTAAAGCACGACTGCCCATAGGGATTAATAGAAAGCACGCCTGCCCATAGGAATCAAGGCAAAGGACCCCTTGGAATAGGGAATAATGAAAAGCACGCCTACCCATAGGAAACAATGCTAAGCATGCCTACCCATAGGGAATAATGAAAAGCACACTTGCCCATAAGGAATAATGGGAAGCATGACTGCCCATATAGAATAATGGAAAGCATGCCTGCCCATAGGAAATAATGGAAAGCACAGCTGCCTATAGGGAATAATGGAAAGCACGCCAGCCCAGACGGAAAAATGGGAAGCACGCCTGCCCATAGGAAACAAGTCAAAACACGCTGGCCCATAGGGAATAATGGAAAGCATGCCTACCCACAAGAAACAAGGCAAAGCACGGCTGTCCATAGGGCACAATGAAAAGCACACCTGCCCATAGGGAATAATAGGAATCACGCCTGCCCATAGGGAATAATGGGAAGCATGACTGCCCTTAGGGAATAAAGGAAAGCATACCTGCCCATAGGAAACAATGAAAAGCACGCTGGCCCATAGAGAATAATGGAAAGCACACCTGCCCATCTGTACACAGCCCGTGGCGCCACGGGCGCCACGGACTGTATAAAGGAGTAAGGGGTAGTGGGGAGGAGTTAGGGCGGGACCGGTCCGGGATAAAAACTCGGAGGGGCCAATCAGGAGCCGCGAAGCGGCTCCTGATTGGCCCCTCCAAGTGTCCATCCCGCCCGAAGCAGGCAATGGGGCGCGCGGCTCCCCATTCCCTGCTTCACCCGCACAGCGACAGGTAAGCGCTTCGGGGGCCGTTCGCCGCTGTGGGAGGGTCGGGGTGGTGGGAGCCGGCCTTCTCTGGGCGTCCGGAGCGCCCTCGCGGTAGCGAGGGCGCTCCGGAGGCCCAGAGAACGCCGTTCGCCGCTGGGGGAGGGTCGGGGTGGTGGGAGCCGGCCTTCTCTGGGCGTCCGGAGCGCCCTCGCGGTAGCGAGGGCGCTCCGGAGGCCCAGAGAACGCCGTTCGCCGCTGGGGGAGGGTCGGGGTGGTGGGAGCCGGCCTTCTCTGGGCGTCCGGAGCGCCCTCGCGGTAGCGAGGGCGCTCCGGAGGCCCAGAGAACGCCGTTCGCCGCTGGGGGAGGGTCGGGGTGGTGGGAGCCGGCCTTCTGTCGGCCCCGGCTGCGGCCTCGCCCGGCGAGCCCGCTCCCGGGGCCGACAGGACGCCGTGGGAGCCTTTGGGGAGGGTGGGGGGGCGGGAGCCTCCCTTCCCAGCCCCCCTTTTCGCTCCGGCTTCTGCCGGGGCTGAGCTCTCCCTCGCACCCGCGACGGAGATCTCCGCCCCGACAGAAGCCTCCTTTCCCAGCCCCCCTTTTCCCTCCGGCTTCTGCCGGGGCTGAGCTCTCCCTCGCACCCGCGAGGGAGATCTCCGCCCCGACAGAAGCCCCCTTTCCCAGCCCCCCTTTTCCCTCCGGCTTCTGCCGGGGCTGAGCTCTCCCTCGCACCCGCGAGGGAGATCTCCGCCCCGACAGAAGCCCCCTTTCCCAGCCCCCCTTTTCCCTCCGGCTTCTGCCGGGGCTGAGCTCTCCCTCACACCCGCGAGGGAGATCTCCGCCCTGACAGAAGCCTCCTTTCCCAGCCCCCCTTTTCCCTCCGGCTTCTGCGGGGGACGGGCTCTCCCCCCCCAGCCCATCTAGCGCCCATTTTATTTAAATTTAAAATGGGCTTGAAATCTAGTAGGGAATAATGGAAAGCATACCTGGCCGTAGGGCATAATGGAAAGCATGCCTGCCCATAGGGAATACTGGAAAGCACACCTGCCCATAAAGTGTAATGGAAAGCACAGCTGCCTATAGGGAATAATGGAAAGCATGCCTGGCCATAGGAAACAAGGAAAAACATGCCTGCCTATAGGGATTAATGGAAAGTACACCTGCCTATAGGGAATAATGGAAAGCACACTGCCCATAGAAAGGAGGCAAAGCATGCCTTCTCATCGGAAATAATGGAATGCACGACTGCCCTTAAGCAGTAACAGTCATGCTTTAGAATAGGATTTAAAGGCTAATAAGGTTGGTTATTATAGTAGAGATGAATGTGTATTTTTATTGATGGTGAAAGCAAGGAATCGAAAGTCTTGAACACTTTGTAGTTATTTTTCCCTATTGTCAGCCTTTCAGTTGATTATGCTTTGGTGATCTCTGCACTGATTTCAAATCTTCTGTCGTTTCTTACAATAGTGTGGTATCATCAGCATATATGACTAGTTCCTTCCACCAGCTTTCTATGTAACCCAGTTTTCCTTATCATATAATCTGCATATAGATTAAAGTGATAAAGATATAAAATACATCCTTGTATGACATCTTTGCCAATACCATTTTGTTTCTCCCTATTCTGAACTAACTGTAGCCTCTTGTCAAGAGTACAGGTTGCTCATTAAAACAATCAGATGCTGTGGCACAGCTATTTCTTTTAATACCAATCATAGCTTTTCGTGATCAACATATCAAAAATTCTGCTGCAATCTATGAGTTACTGATTTCTTCTGATATTCTTTGTATGTTCCAGCATCTAGTGTAGATTTGTAGTATAATCTCTAGTTCCTTTTCATTTTCTGAATCCAGCATGAACATCTGTCATTTCTTGTATATAGGTTCTTTGTTGTAAGATTCTGAACATCTCTTTACCTGTGTGAGAAATTATTGCAACATTCCAATAGTTGTTGCAATCTTTGATGTCTCCTTTTTTGAATTTGATTATAGAATCATAGAACAATAGAATAATAGAGTTGAAAGGGTGTCAGGATCACATGATCACTGCCATGATTTGTGCTTGACCTGAGTGGTTCCATCTTGTATCAATGTGTGTCTGTTTCACTGATTTTGTAATAACCCTGAACTGTCTATGTAGAGATTTAGTTGCTGTAACAATTATGCTAGACTGTGTTATCTCTGGGAAGGATGGTGGAGTTACATCCAAGGCCAAGAAGACCCGGTTGTCACGTTTGGATGCGAGCCCAGGCTGGCACCTGCAGGAGGGGGCTTCTTGCTCTCTGGGGAAGTAAACTGTTTGGGCAGGAAATTGAACCAGTAAAAGGGAATGTATTCTGTGATCAGATTCGACTATGAACGTCTAGGTATTCTGAGCTGCTAGCAATAAAGCTTTCTATTAATCCAGAAGTGTCATTTCTAGTCTGTCGGTCCTGACAGTTAGTTGAATTTCACAACCATACTCCTTCTGTCGAGATGTCAGATCAAGAGGGGGAACCAAAAACCGAACCTCAGCCAAAGGAAGAGCCGGTGAGGCCCAAAACAGGGGGAGGAACCGGCGCGATGGCCAGCGGCGGAGAGGTGCCAACCCGGCTGGATTCGGCTTCTCCCTTGGGCGCTCGTCCTAAGTCTGCTTACCTGGTCACAACCAGATCAGGTTTGGCTAGAGCTTTGGACAGCCTGTAGTTGGATTATTACTTGGAGAGGCATGTCACCGACCGCCGGAGACGCTCCAAGTATGATGACCCGGTGGAACCTGACTGGAGTTGGGAGCTGTGCAGAGGGGTCCCAGACCAAGAGACTGTGACCCTTCTTGAGAACCTCAAACTTCGTGACCACATGAATCGCATGGGAGAATGGCTGAGGACCATTGCAGTTGATTCTGATCCCGAAATCCAGTGAGGCGCGCAGTTTTTCCTGGTGAAGATGGGCCGTCCTATCTTGCGCCCTGAAGGAGTGGCCGCGCCGGCACCTGGCACTAGGGACCTGGTTGTGCTGGCTGGAGGACCAGCAGAGCCTCCAGTTCCCACGCAGCTGGCGCCAAATCAGCTTCCGCCGGACCAGCCCGTGCCCAAGCTGCCGCCTTGCAACAAACTGGCGGCTCCTGCAGCACCTGTGCCTGCTCCGGAGGGGGAGGGGCAGTGTCATGGTTGCTTCCGAACCCACTTTGTTGGTGATCCCGAGGAGTTCCATACTTTTCTGAACCATCTCCAAAGCTACATGATGGAGCATAGCCACACATTCCAGGACGATGTGGAGCGGGTGTGCTTCGCAGGGGACATCATGGACGGAGAGGCGACCAAATGGTTCATCAGCCTCTACAAGTACACGCCAACAGAGGTGCGAAATTACGACCGCTTCTGGTGTATGAGGGAGCGCTTTGAAGATCCGTTCAAGGTGGAGACTGTGTTGGAGAACTTGAGGAGCCTGAAACAAGGATCCAGGTCGGTGGCCCAGTACACCCGGGAATTTAAGAAGCTTGTGGCATTGATTCCCAGTTGGGTGGAGGCGCAGCGGGTCCAAGCCTACCGTCAGGGCCTGCGCATGGATCTGACAAAAAAGTGTCTGAACCTGGATGACCCGGAGATGGTGATGGGCTGGGTACGTCTGGCAGGTGAGGTGGAGAAGAGGATGCACCTGGTCACCCACCTGAATGGCGAGAAGGCGAAGGGGGGGAAGAAGGCAAGCACTCCAAAGAAGGCTATTCCAGTGAAGGCAGAAGGCTGACCCTTGGGTCAGTTGCTGTCATCCTTTCTTTCGGGACATCATGAGAGAAAGATCGATCCCTTCAGGTTATAGATCTAATGGCCCCTTCATGTTGCAACATGTTTACAAAGCCAAAGGTGGTACAGGAAACAGTTGTTTTAAATTGGGCATTAGGTAAATTCAGGAAGGATGGGTCCATCCGTCACTGTTTATTGGCTACAATTAGGTAGGGGAATCTTTATGCTTATAGGTGGGGGAAAGTCTGCACTAGGTGTAGACTTGAGCCTCCAAGCCCTGCTAGGGGGGCTTCCAGAAGGCAGAAGGCAGAACTGAAAATATTTTTCCCCCGTATAACAGCGCAAACACCTCCTTAAACGTTCCCCGGCTCTCGCTGCTGAATGCTGGACGGCGCGTGCAGATCGCCCCCGACTCCCAGTCTATGCCACGCAGCGCCCTGTGTCCCGTCTGCTGCCTCGGACCGGGCTCGCCCCCCCTAAGGATGCCTCCGTAGCTTTTCCAGGGCGCCTGCGTGTCACGTCGGAAAAGGCAAGGCAGTGGGGCGAGGAGAGACCAGGCCGCATCTGAGCATGCTCGCCGGGAGCCCCCGCAGCCGCCGCGGCCAGAGCCAGCCGCACTAACCCGGAAGGGGACGGTTCCCGCCTGGGCGTGGACTGGGCCGGCTGCCGGAGCGGCGCTTTCCAGCGGCGGGGGAGGGATGGCCACTTTCTTTGGGGAGGTGGTGGCGGCCCCGTCCCGCGCGGGGGTGGACGATGGCGACGAGGAGGACGAGGAGGCAGAGGCGCGGGAAGAAGCGCCGGAAGACCGGGAGATCCGCGTAGAGCTTGAGGAAAAGAGGCAAGTTAGGGATGGAGCAGACGGACGAAGGGTCTGAATTGACTGGGAGGCGAGGCTCGAGCCGAGGAGGCTGCGGTGGCGGCGCCTCTGAGCATGTGCAAAGTGCCTTTCTATCACCATGAAAAACCAGCCCGCACCTAAGATTGGGCAGGGATCTGGGGCAGGTGGCGTGGCCCGAGCAAGACGCGTGCCAATAAAAGGAGGCTCTGTGGGAGGTTGGTTTGGGTCAGAAGTCCCTTGGGTCAGTTGCTGTCATCCTTTCTTTCGGGACATCATGAGAGAAAGATCGATCCCTTCAGGTTATAGATCTAATGGCCCCTTCATGTTGCAACATGTTTACAAAGCCAAAGGTGGTACAGGAAACAGTCGTTTTAAATTGGGCATTAGGTAAATTCAGGAAGGATGGGTCCATCCGTCACTGTTTATTGGCTACAATTAGGTAGGGGAATCTTCATGCTTATAGGTGGGGGAAAGTCTGCACTAGGTGTAGACTTGAGCCTCCAAGCCCTGCTAGGTGGGCCTCCAGTGCCAAACAGGTGTCCCTAAAAAAAGTAGGACAGTCATTTTGATCCATTGTGGCTTCTGTCCTGTGTTTATTAAGAAAGCTGCTAGTTGTCAGGTGACATGTTGGCACTTTTAACCGGTCAGAATAGCACAGCCCACAAGCTTTTGCAGCCCCCTATCTTTGTTGAGTTAACTGGCTTTAAAGCAAGTATTCTTGGTGTTCCAGGTCATCCTAACAACCTGGTGTGAGTAGTAAATTGAGTCATCTTCACCTCCATCTTTGACCCTCTGGTAGTGGGGGTGGTTTCCACCATGTTCTGTGATTTTATGTCTTTTAATGGGGGGGTTAATGCGTTTTTATTGGACATTGTAACCCACCACAAGCCGGCTTTGGAAGTGGCAGGAAATAAATCCAATAATAATAATGGAATCATAGAGTTGAAAGAGGTCCTACAGGCCATCTAATTCAACCCCCTGCTTAGTGCAGGATCACTTGGCAGGCCTCTGTGGATAACTTGAGCAGAAGGGAATCTCTGCATCTCTGCTGTTGCTTTTCCTGAACAAAGGGGCAAGGTACAGTTTTCCTTGTGGCCTGCTAGAAGCTGCTTTCTGTGGGAATGTGGAGAACTGGATCAGTGGGACTGCTATGAGCTATATTTTTATTCAGCCCGGTTAAATTACGTGGTCCATTTTCTTGCTCAGGATATTATTGTTGGCTCTTGTTTGTTTCTTATGCTCAGGGATGTGCACCTTCTGTGGAACACAGCATTCAGGGCATCTACAGGAAGCTCTTCAGATCATCAGTTTCCTTTTTCAAAATTCATATTGGGTGTAGGACACAATGCAGCAGGTAAGCAGTGCAAACCAAGCAGTTGTTTGTGTCTTATTTAAATGTTAAACGGCAGTGAGAGTCTTCTTTCAACTTTGGTGTAGCTTAAATAATGTTAAATAATATCACAAGTTACTTCGATAATGTTAATATGCTTGTGGGAGGGAAGGATGCCTAGTATAGCCTGATGTTGGCAGCTAAGCAGAGTCAATACTTGTATAGGAGACTGCCAAGGAAGGCTCTACAGTGGAAGGCAATGACAAACTCATTTCAGCTTCTTACTTGCCTTGAAAGCATCTTGCTGGGGTTGCTATAAGTTTTTTGGAACTTGACTGCACTTATCTGTGTAACAGTACTGTTCCAGTGCTACCTAAAGCAAATCTGCCTTTGTTCACAGCATTCTTGTCTTCGTTTGTTTTGAATTCTGGAGACTGGGAAGTAGTTGGATCTGTCAAGTTATGGAATGAATGGGGCAGAACATCACACACAACCAGTGTCCTGCCAACGGATTCTTTCTGTTTGTTCTATCAGTTGATTTCAGATCCTACAGTAAGTAGTATCTATTGTATGTGTATATAGTCCCACCACCCAAATTCTCCATAGAGAGTTGCCTTCTAATCCTGGGGTACAGGCCACGAGTAGCATGTGCTCTGCCATGGAGCTATAGCCTCTTCCCACTCATATCAGCTGCCGGTGATGAAGAGACTTACAGAAATGAGCGATATTTGTAAATACTAATATAGTGAGACTAGTCAGAATTCTTTGATACAGCTTCATACCACCTTAACAATGTAGCACCTGGTCATCAAGTATTTCTATTCTTTCTAAACAGGTTTTGCTGTGCCAGTGCACTTGTTTTGTGGCAGAGGACCAACAATTCCAGTGGCTTGAAAAGGTAGGTGGGGGCAATCAATTTTCCAGAGCACGCAAGAAAAAAATATATGCTTGATATATGGATGGATTCACCAATTCTTTTTTCTCTCATTAGAGTGCCCAACATTGTTGGTGCTATATAATATTATTGTTGTTCATAGCCTGTATACTTATGTTGTACTTTCAGTATTCCGATCACAATGTATTGTCTTGAAATTCTTACAAGAATTCTGTAAGGAAGACCTGAGCTATGTCCTCATAGCAAATGAGGGGGTCAAAGGAGAGAGAAAGTTGCCTAAGGACACTGAGTACACTTGTAACAGGCTGAGTTAGAACTGGGATCTCTCCGTTCACAGCTCATTCTCTTACTTGCTGCACTGTGCAATGCTGGTAGAAAGTGCTGTCATTTCACAGCCAACTTGTGACAGCCCCGTAGGGTTTTCAAGGCTAGAAATGACCAGAGGTGGTTTGCTATTGTCTGCCACATCCTTGATGGTCTCCCATCCAAATACTAACTAGGACTGACGCTGCTTAGCTCTGTAATCTGACAAGGTTGGGTAGTCTGGACCTTCCAGATCAGTGGTTCTCAACCTGGGGTTCGGGACCCCTTTGGGGGTCAAACAAACCTTTCACAGGGGTCATGGCGGAGCAAGCAGTTTGGCCAGGGGGACGCCATCTACACAACAGCCTTGCGGGGTAGATTGATATATATGGTCTGGAGCAGTAGAAAAGAGCAAGATTGGCATGGTGGGACAAGAATGAATGAACTGGGAGGGGTGGGTCCCAGGAAAGACTTCAACTTATTTAAGGACCAACTTCATACAGTAGCTAAACTTAGCTTGTGGCGTTTCAGACGTCTGAAATGTCACAAGCTAAGTTTAGCTACTGTATGGCCTTATACTCTGTCAAGAGATTTCTTAATAAGTTGAAGTTGGTCCTTAAATATAAAAACCATCTCTTAAAAAAGCTGTTGGCGAAACGCATCGGGACTTGTATGAAATAAGAATTAAAGAATAACTGAAACTGAAGAGAGACGACTCTGTATAAGTCCAATTTGGATATTTTTTATTACCATATTGGTTTTCCAGTGCATCTGTACTATTCTATATGGTGGGACAAGAGGCAGAACTGAACTGAGAAACCCTGGGAAAATACCAATTTATATACCAGCATGAACAACGGATCTTCATGCCATTGGTCTGTTTCGGTTTAATTTCTGTGAAAGAACACTTGCATAGTTTTACGGTTGGGGGTCACCACTACATGAGGAACTGTATTAAAGGGTCGCGGCATTAGGGAGATTGAGAACTACCGATCAAGGCACTGCATTACACCAATTCAGAATATATCAGGAAAGTATTGTGAACTGCACTATACTAATTCACATTACTACATTATTTTCCCAATCCAATTGATTATTTTACTTGAACATATCTATATCTCACCATATTGGAAGCTCTCATGACACACCCATTAGCCCCATCACAGTTCTTTTTTGTCTGCCTGATGATGAGATTTAGAATTTCCTTTCTTTCTAGGTGTTTGGACACATTCAGAAGTCGGATTTGCAAGTGGCTGTTTTTTCAACATCTTCCATTACAGATTATAAAACCCCTGAATCAACCGTAATGCTTTCTTCTCCTTTTCTGAAAGCATTAAAGACAAAACAGTTCAAAGATAATGTCTGTTGTTCACTTCTAGAACAACCCAATATTGTACGGGATCTTCCTGCAGCAGGTATGTAATAATGCCTTTTTTTCCTCTTATTTTTTCTCTCTGGCACAAAAAAGACAGGAGGGCCTTGCATCCATTTCAACTTATACAATAGTATATATGAAAAAACATGCCCTTCCTTGTGGTTGACGTCCCGGAGGTAAAAAAAAAAAACCTGCAGCTGTCCCAGGTCTCCACTGGGCAATGCTGCCCTTCCCCTCCCTCTCCCAATAACAAGGCAGTTGCCACCAGTGGTTCTTGAGAGTCCCTCCTGCCAGATGTAGTCATATCTGTGCCTGTGATGCTCTTCAGAGGCCCCATCTAATTGCCATGTCTTCTGCTACATTCCTAGAAGCAGTCGTGGCAGCCATCTTTACACTACTTGGAGCTAGCGTGCTCCTGGAATGGGGTGCTTACCCACAGCCCTTTTTGGTTACTGCACTTTAGAGAGCAAGACAGAATAGGCATGGTGTTTTCCCAGAGATTAGCCTTAGAGCATTCAAAATACTGAGCCGTAAGGGAGGGCGATATAAAAATGTAAAAAAATAAATAGCTAAATGAAAAAAATGTGTATGGTCTTGTCAAGCATTTCAAGCTGAGAAAGGGAAGAAAGAAAAGGTGAAGATGCAATCCCCTCTTCCTTCACTTGGAACTTATCCTAAATGTTCTTTACTTAGGAATGACTAGCTTTACTTGAAGCTGCCACGGTTTAAAGTTCAAAATCCTTAGAAGTTGTGGTTGGGACTTCTTTCCGTTGTCCCTTGCTGCCTGGGTAAGATGGAGTCCGTGGGCATAAACCTATCCCATCATGACTTCCTTTTTGTCTGCCATGCTCCCAATAATGGTTTTGGGGACTGCTTCTAGTGTGTGTTTTAAACTGAATATTTTATATTTTAACTGTATTTTAATTGTTTAATATTTTTATATTGCTGCATTGTGGATCGTGATTAGATGGAAAGGCAGCATAAGACTGTTTTAAAAAAAGATAAATCATAATATGGTATAAGGAAGCTCATTTCTGTCGCTCTCCCTCCCCTCTTCAGGATAAACTTTCCCTTCGGGTTGTTGTGCGTTTTCTGGACTGTGTGGCCAGGGTCTGGTAGTTTTAGTTCTTGGTGTTTCATCAGTAACTGTGGCTGGCATCTTCAAAGGTAGGACATGGTGAAATGGGGATCCCTCTGTGCCAAAGTGTGGAGTGTGTGAACAGTTGCTGGGCATTTTATTTACTTCTCAGTGCAGAGGGTGTAACATACCACATTCCTGTCATATCCTAGGGCAGTGGTCCCCAACCTTTCTGAGGCTGGGGACCGGCAGGGCATCGGGCCGCGCCCGTGCGGGCCGCGCCCGCACATCGGGCCGCGCCCGCACATTGGGCTGCATTCGTGGGCCGCACCCGTACAGTCCGCGCATGCGCGATGCGCGTCCCGGCCCTGATTCCCTCTTCCCCCCCTCCCGCAGTAAGAAGCTTCCCGGGCCGCAAGCTTGCGGCCTGGGAAGTTTTTTACTGCGGGGGGGCGGGGAGAGGGAGCCGCAGCCCGGCACCGGGCCGCAGCCCGCAGGTTGGGGACCACTGTCCTAGGGGATAGACTGGAACTAGAAAGCGCCTTTCCTGTGTGTGAGTGGCATTCATTAGAATTCCATTAGTCTTGCCTGTCTTACCTGATGAACCTTTGCAAGGTGTTTTTAGAGTCCTGTTATTGTTATAGTCTGGTGTTTTTAGGGCTGGTAGCCAAGCATGGAGAGATTCCCATCTTGCAGTGTCTTATCTCTGAAGATGCTAGTCACAGTTACTGGCAGAACATCAGGGACTGAAATTGCCAGACCACAGCCACACAGCCCAGAAAACCCACAACAACCAGCTGACTCTAGCCATGAAAACCTTTGACAATTCATTACTTTCCTTTCCCAAAGGAACAGTTTATACTCTAGCAATTTGGCCTGTTTCCTTCTCTGTCCCTTCTGGGTGTGACATACTAGCAGGGTGTGGAGTTTTAAACCATTGCAGTTGGTGTCATATTCTCAACTGAGACCTTGAGCGCTCTGCAGCTGGGTCTCTGTGCAGTCACAACAACTGCAATATTGAGTTGAATTCTTGGCTGGATGGTATTTCTTCACAGTTTTGGTGAACAGAGTCACAGCATCTTCCAACAATCATCCCTGCCTCTAGGATTACTGCAGTACGTGCTATGGGTGGCTGTCCTTGAAGATGGCCCAGAAGCCCCGGCTAGTACAGAATGTTAAGGGGATAACAAATTTTGCCCTGGCCAAATTCCTTCTTAACAGTCTGCTTTCAGGCCCAGTCCAAGGTGTGGCTTTTGACTGCTAGAGCCCTTCTTGACATGGCTCCCTGTGTGAAATCTGCCCATCCCCCGGCTACCTCCATCCTCCAGTGTTTTGACAAGATTCTGCTTTGTGTCTCTTCTTTGTGGGAAGCAACATTTACACCAAGGAGAGGGCCTTTTCTTCTGTACTGGATTAATTCCCCGTAACACCACCAGTTTTGTATGCTCCTGCATTTTAGAATGCAGCACGAGGAAACACTTGGCTGACTATGACCCCCCGAAGGACATTAAGATCATCCAATTTGAACAAACTGGTGATCCCTGCCCCCAAAGAAGTATGTCTGGCTTCAGCCAGGGCCTCTTTGGTCCTGGCCCCAACCTGGTGGGATGAGCTCCCGGAAGAGCTGAGGACCCTGACAGAAGTAGGTCAGTTTTGCATGGCCTGTAAGACAGAGCTCTTCCACCAGCCATTTGGTTGGAGCCAATGAACCGCAAGATGACTTTGATTAAAGATTTACTGGGCTCCTTCTATACAGATACCCCTCCCTGAAACTAAGAATTGAATTCTCCTAGTGAACCAATTGGCTGGTATGATTGTTTTTAGATTGTATTTAATATATAAATTTTGTATTATGTTTGTTTTAGAAACCAAAAATGTTTCTAAAACAAACATAATCCCTGAGCCAGCACTCTGGGAAGGGTGGGGACTAAATTGAAAAATAAATAAACAAACAAATAAATAAATTATTTTGCAACACTTTTAGCGGCGATAACATATGATTGAAATGTGATAGGTGATTAATATTTTTCTGCTGCTGAAGTTTAAATGTAAAGTATTAAATGTGTATTTTAAGTGTGGGCCTCTTAAGCCCAAGTGGTTGGCCTCTTGTTCCAGGGCTCATCGAAAGGCTGGATGAAAACCTTTTAAGTAACCAGTTCTGTACACATATCTTTATTGTCCATTGTAAATTGGGTTCCTGAGCATTGTCTCCTTTCTTTGGTTATCCTTAGTTCTCAGCTACTGTCAAGTGTGGCGAATCCCTGCTGTGCTTTATCAGTGTTACACTGATGTCATCAAACTGGACATCTTTACAGTTGAAGCTTTCAAGCCTATCCTGTCATCCAAAATCCTAAGTAGCTTGGTTAAGGTAAGCCTTGATTATTTGGACTATACCTAGTCTTATTTCAGATAGCAAGTGTGAGGAAAATTTGGTTTAAATTAATGGAAGGTCTTTCTTTGCAATCTCAATACCTAATGGTTTACTTGCCAAAAGAGTTAGCTTTATATTACTATGGCTCTCCTGAAAGAAGTCTCTTCTAGCAAGACCACACTGCTTGCATCACTTCCATGATGTCTCCTTCTCCCCGCTTTGGGGCACTGTGAAAGTAGTTGAGGAGATTGCACAGGCAATGCTGAACTCGGGGTTTGGTCAATCCTGTAACTATCCCTGATTTTGAGCGGCCTCCTGACATTGCTGGTATAAGCCTTGACTCATGATCAGTAACAGTCATTGGGTTTAAATTGTTTTAGATCCAAACAATGCCTTAAATTGGATGCTTCCTGTCATCATTTAACGTAAACAATGAATTAAGTGCCATCCTAAAAAAAATTTACCATGCGGCTTTATTCCAAATGCTCACATCCTGAGAGGTTTGGACTGTATCTTAACTACCAACTTAATCTCTTGTCCATCTTGGCGAGCTGATTTCCAGAGTTCCATGTTGGTTGGGGGTGGTAACTGCTCAACCAGCTGAAGTGTGTGGAGTGGAAACCAATTAACTACCTTCAGAGTATGCCACATCTGCCTTGCTCTCACCTGCCTGGAGTCACAAAACAATCAGTGGTCTTGGTGATTTATTAAAGCCTTAAGCTTTGAAACTCATTCTGAAACATCAAGTACTGGAGAAGCTCTGGCTTAAATGGAAGACTTAAATATCGGCTTGAATCCTAAGTATGCTTTTCTGCAAGTAAATCCCATTGAATAAAATGGAACAAACTTCTGAGTAGATCCACTTAGGCTTGTTCTCTGAAGTTCTTTCTTAGAGAGCCAGTATAGTGTTGAAGTGGTTATAGATCTGAAGTATGAAAGTGGTGATGGAGGCTTGGTTCCTCACTGTGTCACAGGGTTGTTTTGAGGATAGTGGGGATGGGAGACTTATGAATGCTCCCCTGAGCTCTTTGGAGGAAGGGGGAGATCGATATGGTTATTTGCTCCTAAGCTGTACTTTCTCTAAGGTATACTTTGGAAGTTGAATTTATTGTTTACTCCAGAGTAGTGCCACTACATCAGAATATATTTCAGCAACATAGACTGGACAGATTTGGCAGGAGATACATAATCAGAAACTAAATAAGACTGTCTTTACCCCAATTGACCTCCTTGTGCATGCAGCTCTCATGAGGGCTTCTCCCCTCTGTCCTGCAGCTAGGGATGCTGCACATGTGCTTCTTCAAGCACATATGGAATTTCTGTATCACTGAATGGAGAAGCCATTTTGCACAGAAGTTCCCTGCTTCCTTTCCAGAGTGTTGGCAACAATCCAAGATCATGATAAGCACATTTAAATCCTTTCATTTACCATAAAGGGGGGGGGATTCAATATGCGCTTATTGGTTCTTATTTTTTCCTTTGGTTAGTAATTAGCAAAATCTGAAGCACTCATTGTCAGTGTTCCACTTGTTGTGAGCATCAGCAGTTGCTCATTCACACAGGAAGCTCCACTCAGCAGCTGTCTGGAGTCGTGCAGAGACTTGCATTGTCCACTGCCCATTTTAAGATTACAGCAGTTATTTTTCTAGTCAGGATGTGAACTGCTCCTCTCAGTAGGGGGAAAAAAATTAGAGGGAACATTGTCCACAACCTTTGGCAGACATCTTATACTCATTATCATGTCTTGTGGCTTGGGCAATGGCCGCCTCCACACCACCTCAATTGTTGTGCACATACGCATGCCACCTGTGTGCATACGCTGCATGCCCACACCGCCGCCAAGTTGGGGTCACCGCAAAGGCAAGGTTGAGAACTGCTATCTAATCATAGTTGCCTAGTGCTTTTTTAATGCCACCCATTATGGACTCATGAGTCTTGATATTGAAAAAAAAATCTTGTTCCTGATTTTTAGAGGGGGGGGTACTTTAGAAAGGCATGCTTTGTGTGACAACTTGGGGAAAAATATTTTTTTTGCTTTGTCTGCATGCTTTTACTTCTATTCATTGTTCCAGGCAGTTTGCTTTTAAAAAACAAAAAAATCCATCCACGGGAGAAGGGAGAGGGAGGCAGGTGCAAGGGTGGGACATTGGAGGGGGAGATTGTGTTTCTTTGCTGCCATACATTTCTTTAGCATGTGGCCTGCTGGTTGCTCTCCTCTAGCTCGCGCTTTTTAGGTTGGGGAATCCACTTTATGCGATTCCCCAGCAAGTACTTTAAAATAGAGGATGCAGCTAGCAGTTTGCTGCTTGGATGCTGGATGTTGGTGACATCATGCAGAACGCCAAAAATGTAGCGTCTTCACCAGGTACGCAGTTCACTATATTTATGGTGTACGGAAAAGCCCTCATTCTTTTCACCAGTTATATTTTCTTTTTATTGGTTATGACTATTTATCGATGTGTTCTTTATAGTTCATTTTACGAAGTCTTTTTTTCCCTCTTAAATTTTATCCAGAACACTTCAAGAACCACAGAAACCCTGGCAAAATTGATGATGACAACTGAAATCAACAACATCTACACTTAGAAAAAAAGATTTTCTCTGCTCAGTGCTTTTTAAATTGGATTCTATTTCATCTTTTAAACTGAAGTGACTTTGGTTGGAAGCATTTGGTATTTGTGATTGTTGCATTAGAAGCAGAATGCATGACTTTTTGTACAATCCACTGACTACTTGGGAAGGGGTTCTACTGATAAATGCAAATTAAAATACCTAGTTTTTCACAAGCTATGAGCTGCAAATATTTTTCTTTAGCATTTCAGTTTTCATAATGAGAAACGTACAGTGTTCTTCTCTAGTAAATAAATCAGTATTTGTTGTTGTTAGGTGCGAAGTTGTGTCCGACCCATCGCAACCCCATGGACAATGATCCTTCAGGCCTTCTTGTCCTCTACCATTCCCCGGAGTCCATTTAAGTTTGTACCAACTGTTTCAGTGACTCCATCCAGCCACCTCATTCTCTGTTGTCCCCTTCTTCTTTTGCCCTCAATCGCTCCCAGCATTATGCTCTTCTCCTTCTCATAAGGTGGCCAAAGTATTTCAGTTTCATCTTCAGGATCTGGCCTTCTAAAGAGCAGTCAGGGTTGATCTCCTCTAGGACTGACTGGTTTGTTCGCCTTGCAGTCCTTGCATTTAAGAAGGCATTCTTATCTCTTCTAGCTTTTCTTTGGAATTCTGTATTCAATTGGGTGTATCTTTCTCTTTCTCCCTTGCCTTTTACTTCCTTTCTCTCCTTAGCTATTTGTAAAGTTTCCTCAGACAGCCATTTTGCTTTCTTGCATTTCTTTTTCTTTGGGATGGTTTTAGTTGCTACCTCTTATACAATGTTGCGAACCTCCGTCCATAGTTCTTCAGGCACTCTGTCTGTAAATCAGTGTTATCATCCCTAAAGAGTATTTTAGGATGAAGCCTGTGGAAGTAAACTGCTGAGCTGTTGTCCTATGAGAAGCAGAGTAGACAGGAGTCTCTGGATTCCATTGGCAAATATGCACACATATTTAGAGAAAGGGGCAAAGGGCCCTAGGAAAGGAGTAGACTGCAATTCCCATGGGCATCTGGAAGGCCGCAGTTTTGACATCCCTGGAATAGTTATGCAAAGCAGGCAGCAGGAAACATAAAAAGACCAAAAAGAGCCCTGCCAGATCAGACCAGTGGTCTATCGAGTCTTACATCTTGTCTCACTCTGTGGCCAACTAGTTCTTTTGGAGATCATGCAACAGGGAATAGGGTCTGAGGCCTACTCCTATTCTTGGCTCCTAGCACTGGTATTCAGAGGTTTACTGCCTTTGAACAGGGAGATTCCCTTTAGGCACCATGACTATGAGCTACTGATAGATCTATACTTCATTAATTGTCTGATCCCTTTCTAAAGCTGACTATTCCTGTGGCCACCACTACACCACATTTTAATCATTCCTTGTGTAAAGTTGTAGTTCCTTTAATCTGTCCTGAATCTGCTGCCCATCAGCATCACTGAATGCCCTCCAATTCTAGTATTTTCAGAGCGGGAGAAAAATTTAATTGTCAATTCTCTCCACCCCATACATAATTTTATAAATATCTATCATGCTCCCCATTTTTAGTTGTCTCTTTTCTAAACTGAAAATCCCCAGCTCCTAAGCCTTTCCCCACAATGAAGATACTCCAGCCCCTAAACATCTTGTTTGCCCTTTTCTGTACCTTTTCCAGTTCTGCAGTGTTCTTTGTGAGGTGCGATGACCATAACTACACGCAGTATTTCAAATAAGGCTGCACTGTAGATCTGTTGTAGTATTGGGTGTTTTAAGCAAACAAACTGAAACTAAACCCTGAGAAGACAGAGGTAGTGTTGCTTGAGAAGACAAAGATTGTGAAGAATCCTTGCAGTTAAGAGTCTTGGGGTTATAGTGGATTCAATGTTATTTCTGGAGAAACAAATTAATGCAGTTACCAAACACTTTCTCCCAACTCAGCCTAACCTGTAAGATGGCCCTTTATCTTGCTATGGCTGACTTGGCCACCTGGATCCAGTGAGATCTAGATTAGACTACTGTAATGCACTGTACATTGGTCTTCCCTCAAAATCAGTTCAGAAACTGTAGTTATTGCAAAACTCCTTGGTCTGGCTATTATCAAAAGCTAGATGGAGCATGCATATTACTCCCATTCTACAATCACTCCGCTGACTGCCTGAAACGATGCAAAACTGAATTATTCAAGACAGCTTTTCTATGCAGGCAATAGAGCAACACTATACTAAATGATTCCCAAAGTTACTTAAATTATTAGGGCTTGTGGTCTATACTACTGTGTTTTGCTAACTACAACTGTCATTTAACTAATTTTTAATCCGTAAGATACCGGTTCACAGTGGTTTCTTTGGGGGGGAAAATCCAGACAATAAAACTCCATATAATACCCCCTAGAACCCCAATAATTACAATTACAACAATCCAAAGATGTCAAATACAACTCTCCTTGGATGACAACTCTTCTTGGATGCTTTAGGATGCTTTGGGCTGATCCTGCATTGAGCAGGGGGTTGGACTAGATGGCCTGTAATGGCCCCTTCCAACTCTATGATTCTATGATTCCTACAGGAAGGCCCTTACAAGGGCAACATAGGAGAAAATCAAGTTGTGCCCTAGTTGAGGTGACCAATAAGTTGGTACCTGCCAAGCGTAAAACCCTGCAAGGGAAATAGGGCATAAGATGGTCCCTCAGATATGCAGGTCCCAGACCGCGAAGGGCCTTAAAGATCAATACCAAGCCCTTGAACCTAATCCAGGCCACAACTGGCAACCAGTGCAGTTGCTTCAGCACAGGCAGGGGCCATCCAAGATATTCCTGTAAGGACCCTAGCAGCTGCTTTTTGCTCTAGCTGCAATTTCCAGGCCAGGGTCAAGGGCAGGCCCGCGTAAAGCGAGTTACAGGATCTCCGTCTTGTTGAGTCTCAGGCAACTGTTCAAGCCACCCAGCCATGGCTTCCAAACATCTGGCAAATTGTTCCTGGGGGGGAGATCCGGGCGGCTGACCATGAGGAGATAGAGCTGGCTATCATCAGCATACTGATGGCAACCCACTCCATAACTCTGGACCAGCTGGGCCAAAGGATGCATGAAGATTTTTAAAAAGAGTAGGGGAGAGCATTGCGCTCTGCAGAACCCCACATGGGAGTGAAAAAGAGCTCATTTTGGGAGGGGGCAACCAATATAACATCAACTGATAATTTTAAACATTTTTAATAAAAATATTTTAAATTAACTTCCACCCAATTGGAGAAACCCTTCCCCTGTCAAGAAACCTCAGGGTTTCAGGAAACCCCAGTTAAGAAAGCCTGTTCTAGGAGCATCATAATCGTATTCGAATTTCATTTCTACTCTTTGCCTGGTGTTAGGCTAACTGGCCTGGAATTTCCTGTGGTTCCCTTCTGAATCCCTTTTTAAAAAACTGGTGTAACATTAGCTGCTCTCCAATGATAAGTACATACACCGATTAACAATAAGTGAATAGAATGCTAATTAAATCAAGCATTCAAACCAACAACAAAAAATAAAAAGCAACAATAACAAATGTATTCTTTTATGGACCTTTTGGGGAATCTGGTATCATGGTTAGAGAGCCTGAATAAGAACTAGGAGACCAAAATTCGAACTCACTGGATGACCTTAAGCCAGTGCTTTTCTCTCTGACTAACCTACCTGTGTAGATATAAGGGAGGGGCCACTAGTTATGTCCACTATTCGATTTGTTCATCGTTGAGCTGGAACTAAGGGTCAGCAGCATAGTGGACAAGTGGGCAAGTCTCACACAAAAGTATTCAGGATGGTGAAAACCAAGGGTGACTGTGATGAGCTGCAGGACGATTTCCACAAGCTGGGTGAGATGTGGCAAAAAAAATTCAATGTTGGCATGGTGATGCACATTGGGACAAAAACAATCCCAACATTAAGTATAGCCTAACAGATTCGGAACTTGCTGGATACCATTTCTGCACAATGGCCCCCCACACTGACATTCTTAAAGAATCCAGTAATGCAAAACTTTATGCACAAAATTTTGCCTCCCCAGTAAAAGAGCCAAATGTTGTGACCCCTTACTCCCCAGTTTCTGAATCTTGCTTTGCAGTGGTTCCCCCCCCCCTTCAGATCTTAAGTTGCAGTTTCCCAGTGAGGAATTTCTTAATTCAGATTTGGTTTCCGGCCACACCACCATTTTGTGTTGTCAGTGTCACATGCTTACCCTGCCTACTACACTCCTGATATAGTCTTAATGTTGTCCCCTGAGCAATCTGGCTATTTTTTTTTAAGTGTATTGTTGATTGCATTATGACACACAGAAAATTTCATTATAATACAGCAACATTATAACATGAGGACAAAACAGGCAAGGAGATTTCATGCAGCCTTCTCCAATTATCCATCCATGAAGTTTTGTTTTTGTCTTTTTTAGTGGGTAGGTTTTAATGCCACATGCTTGTATTGTTTCTTCATATCCCCTCTCCCTTTCTCTTCCCACATAGTTCTCGGCATATTTTCTTCATTTTTACAATGTTAGAATATTACTGCATATGCCAATACATAATAATAATATTTTTAGAATGAGATTGTCTCACTGAAAAAGGACACAGGTTCATAATGAGTAGGTTTGACCACAATACATCTAGCATTTTTTTACAATGTTAGGATGTTATCACTGCATATGCTAAAAAAGGAGGTTCCGTCACTAACATAATTTCTTGCTTTTACCCTTTGAATACAGATAGTGAATGTTTTGTATGAGATATACCTGCAAGGTGTCAAATAACATATAAATATAGAAGTACTTCATAACTGGTCCAATGTCTAATTTTGCTTAGAAGTTCACAAAAAAGCTTCACAGTATGGAGTGAACTGAAAGACAGTCAAAGATACATGATCTTGCTCTTGTCTACTCATGAGGAGAGACAGGGAGCATTTATGTGTGCAGAAGAGAGTGTTTTGCTCTGGTAGGAAGAACAACAACTAGCCCCAAGATGGCTTGTTTGAGATGGGCAGTATATAAATTTTAAAAATAAGCACAGGAAGGTCTGCTCCTTCCAGAAAAACTTGTGAACTGAAAGAGGCTGAGTATAAAGTCTCCTGGCGGCAATCTCAAAGTGGCTTATTTCTGAAGAAATCTCAAAGCAGGTTACAGCCACCTTTCCCATTCTTTCCCTACAACCTTGTGAGGTAGGTGGGCCTGAGAGTTCTGAGAGAACTGTGACCGGCCCAAGATCACCCTGCAGACCTCATGTGGGGTAGTGGGGAATTAAATGGAGTTCTCCAGATTAGAGTCTGCCACTCTTAACCACTTCCTCAGATATAAAGAAATAGTTTTCTCAACAATACATAAAGGTAGACACACACACGCACCCTCTCTATCTACCTATATGTAATGCTTGAGGAAATTGTGTCTTGCTGTATCTGAAGTGTACTTGCATACAAAAACATATATCTTGAATAAAACTTTGTTGGTCTTAAACGTGCCACAGGACTAAACTTTGTTCTGCTTCTTCTGACCAAAACAGCTACCCACGTGAATCTCTGTCTTCAACTCTAGGCCTGTTTACACATGCCCGAAAACAATGTGGAACAATGGAATTCTCCATTACAGGTGTTCCTTCACATTAAAAAATTCCATGCAAATAAAATTTGTCCAGCAGGAATGATGGTTCTAGTTTCTCTCCATGCTTCCATTGAGGGTTTTCTTTTCACTCAGGGCAGCATTCCAGAAAGTGAATCTGGATGATTCTCCACCAGTAATCTGACCTTGCACTCCACATTCTGCCACCTTGCTCTTTCTAAATTCACTTTCCTGCATGCCTAACTCAGACGAGGTGACAGCACTGTCGCTCAGGCCACTGGTCCTCGAAAGATCCATAGAATCAAAAACTGAGAGGTCCAACAAGATGCCCCTTTTGATTCGTTTTCTGCCAGGGCTAGCAAGTTACACTCAGACCTCTGGATTTCCACGGGTTGAAGAGCACGTCATTCGCCAGGGAACTCGCTCCTCCTTTCGGAAGGCAGGCCCCAATTCTGGAAATTCCGAAAGAGGCGGGCACTCCATGCCTCGCGCCGGCAGGAAATCAGCGCGATCGGCTCTTTGCGCGGAGTTTCCTTGCTTCCTGAGCTACTTGAGAGTTGCTCTCCGTTTGCTACCCTGATTTGAGTCCCGAAACAAAGCAAAACGACTCAGGAACTTTTCCGTTCAGGATTATTCTGGTGCGCTTAATTCAGAGTCAGCGGTAGAGAGCGAGGCGAGTCTCCCCTTCCCAGCTCGGTCCCCAAACCCCCGCAACTGGCCGGTTTTGGAGTCAGCCCTCTAACCCCGACTTGGGCTCAGACTTGCGCATGGACTTTAAAGTGACCCGGAGGCCATTTCCAGCGCGGGGCTCGCGGCTGATTCGGGCTGCGTGAAGACGTGTTCCACCTCCGCCCCTCCTTCCTCGTCACGAGTTTCGGAGGCTCGGCGCTTTGGCGAGTTTCCGCCGCTGACTCGCTCGCCGGTGCTGTTGCTCGGGCGCTGCGGCAATGGCGCGCGGGCTCCGGATGCTCCTGGCGCTGGGGGCGCTGATGGTCTTGGCGCAGGTGAGTGCCGCGGGGCTGGGAAAGGGCCGGCTTTCCTCTGGGGGCCTCCGGGAAAGCCGGCGCAAGGGGAATTCCGATTGGGTGACGCGCGTGTGACAGCCAGGGACGCCCCCCGCTCCCTAATGTGGTCTCTCTTTTAGGACCCTTTCCCTAGCCAAGCGGTATCGAAGTTGGGGGGGAAACTTTTTTTTGCCAGGAGTTGCCGCCGAATCCCGGATTTCCACGCGATGGGGGTGGGGAGGGCGCAGCATAGCCTCCCTCTCTGTGTAAACCTCCTCACTTTCTATGTGCCCGGAGTCCTTTTGCTTCTAAGCGCCGGAGGGAAAGTCAGGTACTAGAGGCAGAAGATTTCTCCCCGGAAATCTTAATTGCTGGGCAGAGCTGCTACCCTTGAATACCAGGCCAGGCTCACTTTGGAGAGCAAAGGTTCCTTCCTGCAACTACATAAGAGTGGCGGGACGCAGGTATTCGCAGTTGTGGCTCCCACCCTGTGGAATTAACAGCCAAAGGAACTCGGGATATAAATGGATCAGGAAGGTGCTTTCCCAAAGGATTGTGGTCTACCTCAATGTCGGTTATATCATTTTTTTTCTTGCTCTCCTGCCTTTACAATCCACACAGGAGAGTGAGGCCAAGGGACCAAGCCCTATGAAGATAGGTTGAGGGACTTGGGAATGTTCAGCCTGGAGAAAAGGAGGTTGAGAGGGGACATGATAGCCCTCTTTAAGTATTTGAAAGGTTGTCACTTGGAGGAGGGCAGGATGCTGTTTCCGTTGGCTGCAGAGGAGAGGACACGCAGTAATGGGTTTAAACTACAAGTACAACGATATAGGCTAGATATCAGAAAAAAGATTTTCACAGTCAGAGTAGTTCAGCAGTGGAATAGGCTGCCTAAGGAGGTGGTGAACTCCCCCTCACAGGCAGTCTTCAAGCAAAGGTTGGATACACACTTTTCTTGGATGCTTTAGGATGCTAGGGCTAATCTTGCGTTGAGCAGGGGGTTGGACTAGATGGCCTGTATGGCCCCTTCCAACTCTATGGCTGATTCCGCACAAGGACCAATGTTGCCAATTGGTCACACAAAGCAGAAACGCTATTTTTAAAAGTGCAATCCTGGCGTTACGCATACCTGCTTTTTTTAGTGGAATCCAGTAGCGTTTCATTCGTTTCCCACAGGTTTCCGGTCTTGCAAAAATTGCTAGACAAGAAGCGATTTTTCCTGTGCTTTGTCCCGCCCCTGGCCGTCAGTCAAATGAACAGCCAATGGGCGGTTGTTATCATGCTCCGGGAAAGCCCCTTTCCCTTTAAGAAAAGTAAAAAAAAAACACGTTGCAACGAATATGCGTTAATTCGTTGCAACAGAGAGACCCATCTAGCTGGCAGCTGGCATGTAAGCTGGCGATTCATCATTGCCACGCTCCCCCGAGTGAAAAGAAAAATGAGCTTTTGAGTGCAAGCACTCTTCTTCAGACTAAAAATTCTCTACATGACAGTGGAAATATATAGCAAAAATTAACTCTGTTAAATTAGTAAACTGTGTCAGTTTTTAGGGGGGGAAAGTCTTTTGACTAGGCTTCCCCTTACCTTTGAGCCAAAGGCTAATATATATATTGTTATAATTTAAGTGAAGAATAATCGATCATAGAATTAGTGAAGGACTAGATACTCAGCACACACTAGTTGGATACCTAAAGGAACAATACTATTTGAGGACTTTATGTTCATAAAATAGTTATAAGAGGAAACAACCACTGATGAAAATGCCACGTTGAAAATGGTACAAATCTGCAGTCCATTTTGGTTGTTTGATTACTATTAAAACAAGAGATAAGATAAACTGTATTTTTATTTTTATTCATTGTTAAATTGTTTTACTGTTAATTGTAGCCTAGGGTAGGTTCTTTCTTCTGCTGTCATAGCTCCTGAGATCTGACAGGATTGGGCTTGTCTGGGCTATTCTCAAACAATTTATCCATCTGCTAGATAAGTCTAAAGCAGTGGTCCCCAACCTTTTTATCACCGGGGACCACTCAACGCTTGACAATTTTACTGAGGCCCGGTGGAGGGGGGGGTAGTTTACTCCTCTACTGCCCTAACGCTCTCTGATCGCTATGGTAATGTTTAAACATCCCTTCAAAATAAGATACAGACATGCCACGACAATGAACATAAGGAACATTTTATTTTCATGGAAATTTTAACTCATGACAATGACAAATCAATGGGAACCCTGGGCTTGTTTCTCTGCAACAAGATAGTCCCATCTGGGAGTGATGGGAGGCAATGATACCCGAAGTGTGTTGTAAAGGGCCGGGGGGGGGGAGGCGTCCTTTGGGGCCCACCTCCAATTAGTCAACGGACCACATGTGGTCCACTGCCCACAGGTTGGGGATCGCTAGTTTAAAGGATAAGCTGCTTGAGAACCCTATAAAAAGGATATGAGACTCAGGCAATTGTAGTGTGACAGGTAGGTTGGGATATGGAAGACTCAGATTCAAGTCCTACCTAGCCATGAAGTTCATTAGATGACCTTGGACCAATGAAGGGCAATGAAAGAAGATAAAGCAGTACACTTCATTCTGAACTCCTCTGAGGGAGAACACAATAAAAATGTCATAATAATTTACCCAGAAATGAAGAGCAGTTTTTTCCCTGTGCTTTTTTTCTCAAAAGTTTTCATTTCTAGAGATAAACTGTTTAATATCTTTAGGAAGAACTGACAGATACTCTTGCAAAGGCAAGCTTGGCTGTTTCAAATTTGTAGTTCATTTTAGAAAAATCAAATTATTTAGTTGCCTGAATGGATGTGTGGGAGGAATTGTAACAAAAACGAAGGATTCTTATGTCTCTTCTTAGTTGCTAGAAGGAATATTGTTAGTGTTACACCAGATAGGTGGATACAATTGATGCAAATGATTCTTTGGAGAGTAACGGTGAAGCTGAGGTGCCCCTATAGTTTATGGCGAGAAAATTAGATTCTGTTGGAAAATCATGTCTGGCTTTCATCATGTGGTTCAGTTCTCTGGTGTGATAAAACTAGTGTCAGTAATTTGATTACTCTCCTTAATTTTAAACAATATTAGGGGACATATGGGAGGGCTGTGTTGGCCTCCAAGTCACTAAAAGCAAAGCCTGTGTGCAATTCTTTTACATGTATAATTTTAATAAAAATTACTGTGTGATGCTTTTAATTTTTGAGCATATTTCAGTACAAATATGAGATTTTGTTAAAATTAACATATAAAGTTAAAGGTAAAGGTATCCCCTGTGCAAGCACTGAGTCATATCTGACCCTTGGGGTGACACCCTCTAGTGTTTTCATGGCAGACTCAACACGGGGTGGTTTGCCAGTGCCTTCCCCAGTCATTACCGTTTACTCCCCAGCAAGCTGGGTACTCATTTTACCGACCTCGGAAGGATGGAAGGCTGAGTCAATCTTGAGCCGGCTGCTGGGATTGAACTCCCAGCCTCATGGGCAGAGCTTTCAGACTGCATGTCTGCTGCCTTACCACTCTGCGCCACAAGAGGCTTATTATATTATATTTATACTTAAATATACTTACATGTTAATTCAAGATAAATAACCCGTTTGCTAGATCATATTATACTCTATTTAAGGCAATGAAAAAAATCAATTTATATTTGTCCAGAAAGATCATATCACTGTGGTATACTTCTGTATAAGAATACATTACATAGAACTAAATTACATAGAAGGGAGTGAAATATCTCCCTCCATGCTATCTTTTTAGGCTGTTGTTTGTTATACTATTCCTCTCTTGGCAAGTCTGAGAACTGCAATTTTACTTTATACTTTAGCATAGTCAATTAAGCAGAAGTAGATGTTCTTCTGGAACTCCCTAGCTTTCTCCATGATCCAGCGTATGTTGGCAATTTGATCTCTAGTTCCTCTGCCTCTTCGAAATCCTGCCTGTACTTCTGGAAGTTCTCGGTCCACATATTGCTGGAGCCTAGCTTGTAGGATTTTGAACATAATTTGTAGGATTTTGAGCATAGCATGATTAATGAGTGCAATGGTGTGATAGTTTGAACATTCTTTGGCATTGCCCTTCTTTGGGATTGGAATGTAAACTGACCTTTTCCAATCCTGTGGCCATTGTTGAGTTTTCCAAATTTGCTGGCATATTGAGTGTAGCACTTTTACTGCATCATCCTTTAAGATTTTAAATAGTTCAACTGGAATGCTGTCACCACCACTAGCTTTATTGTTGCTCAGACTTCCTAAGGCCCATTTGACTTCACATTCCAGGATGTCTGGCTCCAGGTCAGTGACTACCCCATTGTGGTCATCAGGGATGTTAAGCTCGCTCTTGTATAGGTATTCTGTATATTTTTGCCACCTTTGTTTAATCTCTTCTGCTTCTGTGAGGTCCCTACCATTTTGGTCCCTTATCATACCCATCTTTGCATGAAACGTTCTCTTCATATCTCCAATTTTCTTGAAAAGATCTCTGGTCCTCCCCATTCTATTGTTTTCTTCTATTTGTTTGTGCTATTCATTTAAGAAGGCATTCTTATCTCTTCTAGCTTTTCTCTGGAATTCTGCATTCAATTGGGTGTATCTTTCTCTTTCTCCCTTGTCTTTCACTTCCCTTCTCTCCTTAGCTATTTGTAAAGCTTCCTCAGACAGCCATTTTGATTTCTTGCATTTCTTTTTCTTTGGGATGGTTTTAGTTGCTACCTCTTGTACAATGTTGCGAACCTCCGTCCATAGTTCTTCAGGCACTCTGTCTATCAGATCTAATTCCTTAAATCTATTTGTCACCTCTACTGTATATTCGTCGGGGATATGATTTAGTTCATACCTGAGTGGCCTAGTGCTTTTCCCTACTTTCTTCAATTTAAGCCTAAATTTTGCAACAAGAAGCTCATGATCTGAACCACAATCAGCTCCTGGTCTTGTTTTTATTGACTGGATAGAACTTTTCCATCTTTGGCTGCAGAGCACATAGTCAATCTGATTTCTGTGTTGACCGTCTGGTGATGTCCATGTGTAGAGTCGTCTCTTGGGTTGTTGGAAAAGAGTGTTTGCTATGACCATTGTATTCTCTTGACAAAATTCTACCAGCCTGTGCCCTGCTTCATTTTGTACTCCAAGGCCAAACTTGCCTGTTATCCCGGTTATCTTTTGGCTTCCTACTTTAGCATTCCAATCCCCCATGATGATAAGCACATCATTTGTTGGCGTTGCTTCTATAAGGTGTTGTAGGGCTTCATAGAACTGATCAACTTCATCCTCTTCAGCAGCAGTGGTTAGGGCATAGACCTGGATCACTGTGATGTTGAATAGTTTGCCTTGGATTCGAACTGAGATCATTCTGTCATTTTGGGGATTGTATCCCAAGACTGCTTTTCCTACTCTCTTATTGATTATGAAGGCTACTCCATTTCTTCTGCGAGATTCTTGTCCATAGTAGTATACCTGATGGTCATCTGAATTAAATTCACCCATTCCTGTCCATTTTAGTTCACTGATTCCTAAAATGTCGATGTTCAGTCTTGTCATTTCTTTTTTAACCACGTCCAGCTTGCCTTGATTCATGGATCTGACGTTCCAGGTTCCTATGGAATAAAAATCTTTACAGCATCAGACTGTCTTTTCGCCACCAGTTACTTCCACAACTGAGCGTCCTTTTGGCTTTGGCCCAGCCGCTTCATTCATTCTGGCGCTACTCGTACTAGCCGTCTGCTCATCCCCAGTAGCATATTGGACACCTTCCGACCTGAGGGGCTCATCTTCCGGCGTCATAACGTTTTGTCTTTTGGAACTGTCCATAGAGTTTTCATGGCAAAGATACTGGAGTGGTTTGCCATTTCCTTCTCCAGTGGATCACCTTTTGTCAGAGCTGTCAGCTATGACCTGTCCATCTTGGGTGGCCCTGCACGGCATAGCTCATAGCTTCACTGAACTACGCAAGCCCCCTTGCCACAAAAGGCAGCGATCCTTGAAGGGGGGATAAAGTATATAGCTTTTTTCAAACTGGCTAGATTTATTTTGAAATTTGGATCCTTTGGGTCATATTGAAATTCATAGTAACCCCCAGTAAATTTTGTGAAATCTGAACTCCTTCAGGTGTATCAAATGAACCTGAAATGTTCTTTTTCTACTGTGTAAATATGGCAATTTAGAATTCCAATCGGTCCAGATTGGGCCCCTGGTGCACAAGCCGCCCTGTCATTAGGAGTTTTGCATTATACATTTAGTATATGAGAAAAATTACTTAAAACCAAGTTTATTCTGTGTTCAAATAGGGATGGAAACAATAAATTCAAAATTCTCATTCTATGATCAGGTAATACATTGCCTATGGGGATTACATTCACTTAAAACCCATCTCTGTTTTTATTTTTTATTTTTAATTTTTAGGTAGAATCTCCACCATACGGTTGTGATGATGGAGAATATTATAATTCTGGGATTTGCTGCAAAAACTGCCCTGCTGGTAAGTAAAACTACGGTTTTATATTTAGCAAAGAAATTATGTCAAAACAAAGGCTATCTGCAAAAGAATAAGTGACGATGGTTTTTTAAAATTCAACTCTCTTTTTCTTAGTTCTTATCTAAGTACAATGATCCTGTAACACAAGTTCAGTATTGTGGTCTGCCTGAGAAGATCAGGAAATCCCGTACACTTATGTTATTCTCATAGAGGTCATAGGGCTGTATTGTAATACAATGGCTCAAGAAAGTTCTTGAATAAAGGGGTCGGGCTGTGACCTGTACTACTGCATATAATATTATTATCCTGCTCTCACAGCATTATTTTATATATATATATATGGGATGCTTTGGGGGGCATCATTTAACGTATGGTATCTAATGCTTAGAGGCCTCTTGTGGCGCAGAGTGGTAAGGCAGCGGACATACCCAGTATGTCGGTAAAATGAGTACCCAGCTTGCTGGGGGTTAAAACAGTAATGACTGGGGAAGGGAATGGCAAACCACCCCGTATTGAGTCCGCCATGAAAACGCTAGAGGGTGTCACCCCAAGGGTCAGACATGACTCGGTGCTTGCACAGGGGATACCTTTACCTTTACCTCTAATGCTTATGCTTTGTTTCAGATCAGATTCCTGTTATTCTAGTACTATGACATTACTTATTAGATATCCTATTGCGGCAATAAGATTCACACGGCAATTAAAGCAAGTTTTATGTTTTCAAATAAAATCTGAACTAGAAATTTAAATGTTTGGTTACTTCTTTAATAGGAACCTATGTTTATGAGCCCTGTGACAGGCCTCTTACTGCAGGGCACTGTACAGCCTGCACCGAAGGAAAGGATTATACTGCTCATGAAAATGGTCTCGATGCATGTCTGCCTTGTGATGTATGCAAATCTGGTACAGTATTAATTTCAAATTTATCTTTACATGCTTTACTTGCTGCTATTAGGTTTTTAAAAGCTCAGCATTGTTCCCCAGATAGATTATGCAGTGTTTTTCTTGACATTTTACTGAAGGAGGCCCACTATCAGTTTGAAACTCTTGTCTCAGTGGTAGCTTTTGTTCTACACAGCTGTAACAAGTTCACCAAATTTTTCTGATATGCCAATCTGTGGATTTTTAAAATGTATATAAAATGTATATAACATATTCTTCCTTGTTTCTTTAGAGAGAAGGAGTTAGTATTTTGTATACCCTAATGCTTGACTGGGAGGAAAACAAGAAGATTACAATTATTGAGATTAGGAAACCTTACTGTTTTATTTTTCAGATACAACTGTGGTGAAGCCTTGCACAGTAAAGAGCAATACTCATTGTCAGTGTAAGGATGGCTATTACTGTCCTCCAGGCTGTGAGGAATGTCTACAGTGCAAGAAGATGTATGTATATAATTAGACTTTGTTATCCTCTTATATAATATACGCTCTGATTTTAAGTCAGTATTGTAAACCATGGTTTAATTTATTTTTAAAAATTCAATTTAAAATCAAGTTTGCTATTGGTATGTCATATTTCCTAAATAATGATGTATACTAACTGATCAATAATGATCACTAAAATATGATATGTACTAATTGGTCAATAATGATGGGGTATTTATATTCTATTTGAGTGTATACTTTCCAGTTTCACTGAATTCTGTTTCATTTCTGCATGGCATAACATTCTTGGTTTGACTTAAACCCTCCCCACTTGATAAACACAGTGAGCTTAACAAACTCAAGCAGTTTCTTATTGCAGCACGTATCCTTGCATTTTAAGAGGACTTCCCGGAAGTGTTAGCTAGTTATTGGACAGAATAGTTTCCTAAGATGGAAACGAAATATCCTTGTTTGTTGACCCTAAGTACTTGTAACTTTAGAACATAGAAAACAGGAGTGTACACAATCAGCCAAAGTGACGCAATGAATTAATCTCATATCCATCCATCCCCATCTCATAAAAGCTCTGAATCGTATATATGGGTCTCCGTTCAGCAACCCTTTATCTTTTCAGCAACCCTTTGAGATAGGCTAGGCTGAGCAATTGTAGCCAGCCCAAAATCACCCATTGAACTTTCATGTCTTCCAGTCCTAAATCAGCACTCAAACCAAAACAGTACACTAGAGCAGTGGTCCCCAACCTTTTTATCACTGGGGACCAGTCAACGCTTGACAATTTTACTGAGGCCCGGGGGGGGGGGGGGGAGGTAGTCTTTTGCTGAGGGATGTCACCGCCGCCACCTGAGCTCCTGCTACACTTACTTTCTCACCGATGCCCTGACTTCCTGCTGCCCGCTGGGGGGCGCTGCCAGCAGCAGCTGCGCCTTACCACACCGAGGGGGAGCCCCAGCCATGGCGGCCTCTGGAGAGCACCAAAGGTGAGCTAGCGGCAGAGTGGCAGGGCAGCCCCTGAGGCAGCAGCTGGGGAGGAGGACGAGGAGGATCCACGGCCCGGTACCGACTGATCCACGGACCAATACCAGTCCCCAGACCGGGGGCTGGGGACTATTGCACTAGAGCTTAGTGAGATATATCCATTGCATTTTGTAGAGCCAGAGCTGGTTCCCAGTGCCTTTGATGGAGCCAGAGACATGCAAATCCCCCAATAAGTTCATACATAATAACATAGCAATAAATGAGTACCCAGCTTGCTGGGGGGTAAACGGTAATGACTGGGGAAGGCACTGGCAAACCACCCCGTATTGAGTCTGCCATGAAAACGCTAGAGGGCGTCACCCCAAGGGTCAGACATGACTCGGTGCTTGCACAGGGGATACCTTTACCTTTACCTTTACCTTTACCTTCTTATGCCCTATTTTTAGTGCTTGATTTTAAAGAATGTCATTAACTCATGTTCTTATTAATGTGTACCATAATAATTCATATGTTCTTTTTCACATATGTTGTTTAAGACCTTACAGGTAGGCTTAATGTGTTTCTATTTGGACATTATTTTAATCAGGATAGTCTAAAAAGAACATTTATTTTACAAATTAAAATAGTTAAAAAGCATTTTCATATAGATGAGGTTTGGCCCTATCAATTGCATTGGGGCACAGAATGAGTGTTAAGAATCAGTACTGTAAGGACTCCTCATTAATTATTCTGGATGCTCTTTGTGAATACCTTTCCATACAAATCACCCTGTGATAAAAGTTATGCAAGTGTCCAAATATATGGCAATTAGAAATTAAATTAAAATTTGCAGGAACTTAACACTTGTTTAATCTCATTATTTGGATTTTGATGTCTAAATTTTATCCCAGAAATAGACATTTGGTTTTTATAACTGAGTACAGTCATCAAAGGGATATATGCTGACTGAAAATTCTGTAATAATTTCATTTAGTTTTTATTTATTTTTCAGTTTCATTTTCCACCACTCCTGAAACAAGCTTGTGGTGGGTTACAGATGTCCAGTAAAAACCGCCAGTAAAACCCCATTAAAATGGACAACAAAATCACAATAAAAACAGAACAACATGGCAGTAATACCTCCAAACTCCTCAACCCCCCCTCCTGTCCCTACCTCTGGAGGGATGGAAAGAGGGGTCAAGATGACACAGACTAGCTGCTGCCTAACACCAGAGAGGTCTTTTGAACAATGCTACATCATTGTAACAATCAGATATTGTTGCAGTGGCATATGTCTAAAACTGTCAGATGTTGACTTCTATAATATCCATGCATGTCACATAGGGATTGGACAAGATTGTTGTCATGCACTTAACATGGCATTGCTTTTGAAGGTATCCTGGGAACTTCATCCAGTATGAAATGCTGCTATACTCATATTCATAAGTGTTTCTGAGTATACCTGTAGTAGACCCACTTCAATGGTTGTCTAGTTGTTTCTGCACTCAGTTCATGGTGCTGATTAATATCGGTAAAGCATTTCATGATGGAAGGATTACCTCTCCCTGTATCAATGCATGTACTAGATGAGGTGCTTGTAGGAGAGGGTTGAATGTTGCTCCTCTTAGTTCATAGTTGGAAGGGTCCTGCACTTTTTAGTTGCTGCCCTCTTCCTCTAGAATCACTCCCTGGAGATCAGGGAACTGTAACTAGATCCTGCAAAACATGGGGAAGATATTTCTTAGCTTGTGAGGCATGCAAGAGAGGTAGTTGTATCCTGCAATCTTTGCTACTAATGGCAATATTCCTGTAATGATAACTGGTGGCCCACAAGAGAAGCTTTGCTGTGTTGCTAGGTTAGCTCTTGATTTCTGGAAGACTGGAGCATAGACAAGGGGTGGCCAAGCTGTAGCTCTCCAGATGTCCATGACTACATTGACCATGAGCCCCTGCCACAGTTTGGCCACCCCTGGGATAGACAGCCCTTTCTGATAAATAATTAAACAAAAAGTTTGCTGTCACCTACTTGGTGCTAGGTGACTGTGGTAATACAACATTTGGTCTTTTGCCTTAGTCAAATACTGATGCTGACAAGCACAACAGAAAATGTCAAGAATAATTGTATTGGCAACTTTGTTTAACTGTTAGTTGTTACACAGTTCCTGGTTGTATATAGGAACCAGTTACATCTCTGTGTAGGTACATGCTTACAGCATTTGTCAGAGGACACAATTGCGTTTAATTGACCAAGGTGTCTTTTTAAAAATCTATCATATAGGTGCCCAAAAGGCCAGGTAACTGTGCAAAATTGCAATGCTACTGCAGACATGAAGTGTGGTCCGCCTCCTACAGGTACAGTATGTATAGGGTGATTTCTGGATTTGTTGTGTCTCTTGCCTTCATTAGTGGGGGCTCACTTAATATCCGGAATTAGGATTGCAGAGAACATAAATCGAAAGGTGACCAGAAGATTTTAATGCAATGACTCTACATCTGAATCTTCTGGTCTATTCTCTCTCTCTCTCTTTAATTGTAGAATTCACAGAATCAGAGAGCATTTAACATATGGGGCAAATAACCATGTGGAAACCTAAAATATCCTTTGGCTACAGTCCTGTGAAGTTATGAGTGTGTAATTCCAATTTAAGTTCAGCAGTATATGTCTAACTGTAGGATGAAGCTACTACTATAAGAGGTTCTGTTGGAATTTCTCTGCAAAAGGGCACATTGCTGCTGTTTATAGAGTTAGTTTGGATTAATTATGCCCCATACATTTCTAAACTCAGAGACCCAGCTTGGTGTAGTGGTTAAGAGCGCAGACTTCTAATTTGGCGAGCCAGGTTTGATTCTGCGCTCCTCCACATGCAGCCAGCTGGGCAACTTTGGGCTCACCACAGCACTGATAAAGCTGTTCTGACCGAGCAGTGATATCAGGGCTCTCGCAGCCTCACCCATCTCACAGGTTGTCTGTTGTGGGGAGAGGAAAGGGAAGGAGATTGTAAGCTGCTTTGAGACTCCTGGTAGAAAAAAGCAACATATAAGAACCAACTCTTCTTCTTCTTCTTAACCTTGTTTCATAAATTAAGCTGGTAGAATTCTGTGCTTCACAGTGGGAAGAGAGGGAGGTGTATGATAGAGAGGGAGGGCTTGCTGAATGTTCAATGTGGAGCTCACCAGTTGGCAAGGAGGCTTATGTCATCACCCCCCCCCCCAGGACACAGGTTAGTGCCCTGGGGTGGGGGCAACTACGATGCTTCATGGGGGGGCACGGAGGGGGCCAGGGAAGGCTTCCCCTGCCCTGCAGAGTGCGGCCGCTGCCTCCGCAGCCCTGGGGAGGCCTTACGTCTTACCGGGGGAGGAGGGCGTCGGGGAAGCCTTCCCTGGGCCCACCGGCCACGACCACCGCCTCCGTGGGCCTGGGGAGGCCTTACGCTTCTCTGGGAGGAAGGGGGCCCTGGGGAACCCTTCCCCAGCCCCGCGGAGCATGCCCGCCTCCTCCGCAGGGCTGGGGAGCCCTTAAGCTTGACCGTGGGTGGAGGGAGTAGGCCAGGGGAGCTTTCCCTGGCCCTGTAGATTGCGCCTGCTGCCTCTGCGGGGCTGGGGAGTCCTTAGCCAGGGAAGGCTGCCGCCGTGGGGCCCCCCCTTTCATAAGCCTAGTCTTTCATAAATCAGGTAAATTCTAAGTGCAGTCGAGAGATCTTTTAATAGTTCATGAGAAACTACCTTCACAGTATTCTGAAAGAGAAAGTTCCCCTCCTGCTCAGTGAAGTTGATAGAGGCAATATCTGGTCAGCAGAGCCTCCTAGTCCTTCAGACATTCCAGTACAGGGGAGGGGTGTGGATCAGTCCAGAGGTGGCCAAGTTATGGCTTAGTTGTCCTGTCTCGCCTGGGCGAAGCTTTTCATCCAGTTCTTAGGCTTGCTGGTCAGGAGTATTTCCCCACCAGAGGGCAACATTGGTTAGCAGGCTGATGCTCCTAAACAATTGCCAAGCAGCTCAGGGGATGAGAACCATTAAAAATAAACATGTGGGAGAGAAGCCCGTATCTGGGCCTCCATTCACAGCAGGAAAAACCTGTGACAGTTCCCTGGCACCATTAACACATGGAAGCCAAAATTCACATGGAACTGCTGGCATTAGAAACTGGAAGAACCAATACCATACTCCAGGGACCCGTGAAACCTATGGAGGCATCTGGACAAGACCTTTCACATCCCATCCCTGATCTGGAAAGTAGTAACATTTGTTTGTGTGTCCACATGTCCTGGTTTGACCGAAAGCAAAACCCAGGGTTGGGATCACTCAGGGTGCAGCATCCTGCCCATCCTTTACTTCCCTGGGAAGCATCCTCCTTGTTTGTGACTCTCTTCCTTCCCAGTTACTACAAAAGACACAGTTGTATCAAAAGCAACCCATTTTTTCTTTCTGTTATTTGACACCTTAAATGGTTTGTGTGAAAACTTGTTATGAGCAGTATCTTAACATGTTTATTTCTTTCTTTTAGAGACTTCTCATACTGATAACATGCTAATATTGTACGTTGTTGTTGTTGTTGCTGCTGCTGCAAGTATTGTGATTGGTATCTGTACCTGTATTTGTTGCAAGAAACGCTGTGTTCCATGGAGGAAGGAAGGTAAGAATTAGAATAACTTTTTCGAAGTAACAGTTAAATGATCTGAAGCAAAGACCGATTTATTAAATAATGATGATTACAGAATATACATCTTTAAATGTGGTAGCAGTAGATCAGTATCTAAAATGCACCAGAAAAGACAATTCCATTGCTATGGTTGGTTGCAGTTCTTGGACATACAATTTTACAAATAATTTTGGGATATATGCACAGTCCCTTCAGATGGAGAACCTAATATTATGCATATATAGTATATGAACAGAGGCCTGCTTTTGAATGAGAAAAGTGGCTGTCACAGCATTTGCCAGATTGGCCTGACTTGATAGATCCCCAGTGACAACATCCCAGTTTCCATTGGCTGTCTTTGGTCCACCCACGGGCTCGTGTGGAATTTAAATTAAATTGTATATCACCAGAGATAGGGCTGAGTTTTAGAATGTTTTTAACAGGATTTTAATTGGGTTTTTTAATTGTTATTGTATGGATTGTATTTAGAAATTGTAAACCTCCGCTAGCCAGCCTTGGGAGTGGCGGTCATACAAATCCAATTATAGATATAAATAAAAATGAATAAATTATTCTTCCTTTTAAGTCCCCCGTTTACTTAATTTCTAAGTAGGGAGAAGGTGAAAGGGGATTGACAGTTTCAGGAAGCAGACCGTGATTGGTTGGGGGGGGGGGAGAGGTTGTACATTCAGAAAGGACGGGGAACTGAAAGGATAAGGATCAGGTGTGGCTCTGAGTGTTCCTGAAGTGCTCAGAGCTAGTGCCAACTTGCTACAGGAATTCTCAGATGTACCAGTGAATTGCACAGTGTCTAGAGATGGGTGTGTGCATGTGACATTGTCCTCCCTGTTCTCGAATTTAAGCATCTCTGACATTCTCAGAAATGGTTGCATCTAAGCAAAAAGCAAAACTTGTACTCTATGTTCTGAAGAATTATAAAATACTATATTATGCTCTGATAAGTGAGTAAGCGCTTCTCTCTCTCTCTCTCTCTCTCTCTCTCTCTCTCTCTCTCTCTCCCTCCCCCCCTCTCTCTTTTTTTTTTACATCCAGAAAAAAGTGACAACAATGATTTGGTAAGTTATCATGAATCTTATTCTTGTTAAAAATAAAATGTGATATTCGTAGTACTCTGTCTTTCTTAAAAGAGGGAAGGCAAAGTGAGAAGTTTGCAAGCTTATCTCCATCCTCCCTTGTTAATCTTCTGTGTTGTCATGGGATAGGAGACCCTGTTGCAAGTGCCAAGCTGAGATGTAGTGAGCAAACCACCATGCTCTCTTCCCCTCTCCCGTCTTAGATGGTTTAGCTAGGATCACGGTCGCTCCTTCTGGCATTCAGCGGATTTTGTTAATGCAGTTTTAGTTTCAAGTTCCATAGACTGGCAGGAAAAAAATACGCTGCTCAAATGGCTTCTTTGGGGCAGCACCGGCTTTAGAAGTGCTTGAAAAGGGGAGGAGGTGGACATGGACCAAAAGGGTAGCTTGGATCATCCGCAACAGCATTCCTTTTGATCATCCAGCCACTCCTCGGCCCATGGTGGATGCTACCATGAGGAAAGGAAAAGGCTGCCATCCTGTCTCAGATTCTGCCCCCAGTCCCCTGCAGCAGGACTTTGCTCTTAGTGCTACATCGCAGCCAAAGGGAACACACAGGCTTCCTGTCGGGTCTTTCATTACGAGAAGAAGAAGAAGAGTTGGTTCTTATATGCCGCTTTTCCCTACCCGAAGGAGGCTCAAAGCGGCTTACAGTCGCCTTCCCATTCCTCTCCCCACAACAGACACCCTGTGGGGTGGGTGAGGCTGAGAGAGCCCTGATATCACTGCTCGGTCAGAACAGCTTTATCAGTGCCGTGGCGAGCCCAAGGTCACCCAGCTGGTTGCATGTGGGGGAGCGCAGAATCGAACCTGGCATGCCAGATTAGAAGTCCACACTCCTAACCACTACACCAAATTGGCGAGAAATCCCACAAGGTAGCACTGTTAGTCTGTTGAAGCAAAAATGAACAGGAAGTCATGTGGCACCTTGAAGACTTTTTTTCAGCATAAGCCTCATGGACTATTATTCTTTAATGTGCTCCAAGACTCCTGTTTCTTCTTTTTTATGCATGTGTTCAGGAAGGACTATTGACACAAGACAGGAAGGCTTCCCAGCTGTCTAATGCTGTAACAGCCTGCTGTGTTGGACTGGAGAAGTGAAGGAACTCAGGAGGAATATCTGCTGGGGTGGCTTCTTCCTCACATGCAGCTCTGAGTCTCTTCTTAAGACACCATCAAACTTGACTCAGGTGGGCTCTGAGGCAAACCTCTCCTACTGATGGGTGAGGGAAGCAGAAGAGTGAACCAGAGCAGCTGCCAGTGAGGTCTTTGTGTGGTTTGTCCTTGTCAGAAGAATTTGGGGGGTGGAGGAAAATGGTATCTTGCCTGTATGCTGATTTAGCAGCGGGCTGAGGTATTTCGTGGCTACATTACTTCCCCACAACTGTGTTTGGTAAGAATAGTCTTCTTTACTTTGATGTTTCAGTCAAAAGTATGACCTTTCATTTCTTAGGCTTCGGAGAACCCTTTTAGAACAATAGTTTGTAGAAATGACTGAAAAGGCAGACTTCTGTACAGCCAGAATAGCCTTTTCCATGTCATCCACTGCTGATCTCATTATTGTTTGCAAACCATCGTGGGGCATACGTAGATCTATGGAAATCTGGAAAATACATTTTTTAAAAGTGGAATCCTCAAATGGCTGAAGCTTGAGAACAATAAGGGCAAGTCAAATCCTGGTGGCACCACATGAGCTCAGCTTGGCCCTGGGACCTCCTGCTGTGCTGCTGGTAACCAGCAAAAGACTGCAGTCTGTCCTCATCCTGCCAGTTAAGTGCTGCTTGTTGCTAGCCTAGCTGCAGATACTTGAGCTCTTGTTCACTTATGTGAGAGGAAACAGACATACCTTGCTTAGAGCAACAAAATACTTTGAACTGACCCCACTGGAGGGAAACAGTTGTGAACTGCAATGTAGAATGACCAGCCATGATTCCAAAAAAGACACTATCCCCCCCAACACATACAAGCTGATTGCAGGTACAAAATTTTGAATGTAAGGGATATTACAGAGCCAGTTTGGTGTAGCGGTTAGGAGTGCGGACTTCTAATCTGGCATGCCAGGTTTGATTCTGCGCTCCCCCACATGCAACCAGCTGGGTGACCTTGGGCTCGCCACGGCACTGAAAACTGTTCTGACTGGGCAGTGATATCAGCGCTCTCTCAGCCTCACCCACATCACAGGGTGTCTGTTGTGGGGAGAGGAATGGGAAGGTGAATGTAAGCCGCTTTGGGTAGGGAAAAGCGGCATATAAGAACCAACTCTTCTTCTTCTTCTATTAATTTGATCCAGTAAGCTGACAAGGTCTTTGAGATGGTTTTAGGTTTTTTTAATCGTATGCTTTCCTTAAAAAAAAAACTTTATAATATAGTGAACAATCAACAGAAGACCCCCCCCCCCCAGTTAACGTTCCCACTTTTGTAATCTATATAGTTAAGCTTTTAGCTCTAACAACCAACTGGGGAAAACAGGAATAAGCAGTCTCTCTTATTCAGATGGAACCCGGGTAAATGTCCTTTCCAAAGCTTTATTGGTTTTCTCCGACTAGGAAGCTAATTGAAAAAAGAGGCACTTACCAGTAGAAAAGACTGATGTTGTGACCCAGAATGCCATGCCATTTTTAAACAGGTCTTAATGTTGGCTTGTGCAAAAGTTATAGGAATTCTACAAATGTTTGCTTGTGTATTTCTTGAATACATAGAGCTCAAACGTATTCTGGGAATCAGCCTTGTCTTACACTTGCTGTTGAAGAGAGAATCCCGGACTAAATAGAAGTTGTTGTGCGTTAGCAAGGAAATGCAAACATTCTTATTTTTAGCCTACATTGGCACTTCAATGTTCATAAAAGCTTACCTGAAAATGAGCAACCCTTGAACACCGTGAATGCCATAATACTTAGTTACCTGTTTATTTATTTATTTGCAGAGTGCCGATAGCACTGATGACTTGTTGCCGAGCCGGAAAAACTCAAACATCGATGCACTCCCTACTAAAAGCCAGGAAGTAGACCTATCTTTTGTTGATCCTGCTTCTGTATCAAGTTATTCCGACTTGCCAGGGAGTATCAACTTAAGCCATGCAAAGGAAGCATCTAACTCTGGGGCTGCTCCTCTGCTTCAACTGACAGACAAGCCTGTCACTAGCAACGTACCTTCCAATGTAAGAACTAGTGTAGAAGCTGCTTTGCTGGGAGGGGTAATAGTTCTGATTATCTGTCTCTGTTTACGGCAAGAGACATAGAAACTAGAGGGAGAACAAGATTTTCATATTACCCTTCTAAACCAGATGTTATTTGCTGTTAGCTCAATTTTGAGTAAAGCGGCACAGGGATGGAGGTTTCATATAGTGAATTTCCTTCTGTTAATGAGCTGTCTCTGAAGCCATGGTCATTTCAAACAGTGCTGCTTCCCACCCCCTCACTCTTTCTCATTGTGCAATCTGAGTCAGGTTGTCTCTGGTGTTGCTATAGGACTGAAGTGCTATATTGGTTTACCGTTATAGCATTCAACCTACAACTTAAAAAAAACCCCTCTGAGGCAGTGGTCCCCAACCCCCGGACCGGTCTGTGAATCAGTTGGTACCGGGCTGCGGCTCCTCCTACTCCCCAGTTGCTGCCTCGGGGGCTGCCCTGCCACTCTACCACCAGCTCACCTTTGGTGCTCTCCAGCAGCCGCCATGGCTGGGACTCCCCCTTGGCATGGCACTGCGCAGCTGCTGCTGGCAGTGCCCCCCAGCGGGCAGCGGAAAGTCAGGGGCGCGGCGGGAAAGCAAGTGGAGCAGGGGCTCAGGCGGCAGCAGCGGCAACATCTCTTGGCAAAAGATTACCCCCCCCCCCCCGGGCCTCAGAAAAATTGTCAAGCGTTGACCGGTCCCTGGTGATAAAAAGGTTGGGGACCACTGCTCTGAGGAACATCCTGAGGAGGGGTGGCAGAAGCGGTGTGGCAGGAAGCTCTATGAGCATTTTAAACAGCAAACAGCAATTCAGATGCACAACAAAGGGGCAGAAAATGGAAGAAAGCAGTTTCCCTCAAAAGTGGCTCAACCTTGCTTTGCTAATCTGCCACAAGCAGGTTTGTATGAGCAGGTAAATAAATAACACTAACAGTCAGTTACTAGAACAGGTCTGTCTGAAATGACAGAAAAAATCCATTAACAACCAGTTACTAAAGTGGAATACAAGGGCAGCTTGAAAATGGCCCGTGTCTCTTATAATATGAACCAAGAAATACATCTAAATTTTAAAACATTTAGGTCTCATTCTCCTTCCTAACTCAATGCCAGGGAACTCCTCTTTGAGAGAGACCATAGACTCTTACTTGACTTTTTTTTCTGTTTTGAATTGACATCCGTGCAACTAATGTGTTTCACTCAACATAAATTCTCTGTATATTTGATGTGTATACAGGTATTCTGTGTATATCTGATATGTATACCTGCAAAGACTTTTTCTCATCTCTGGCCATCAACCTGCCTGTCCACTCCTCATCTGCATCCAGTCTCCTACCTACCTGATGTGCCACTATCTCTTGCATAAAGCAGCAGCTCCTCTAGTTTGAGCAATTTAACCATCCTACATGTCCTTCCAGTTTACATATTTATCTGCAGTCCCAGGGAGAGGTATTCCCAGCTCCACCACCCCTCCCCCAAAAAGCTCCTAGCCTGTAGGTAGCCATGATCTGCAGATAGGGCCATGTTCATTATTAGACATTGTCAGCAATAGCCTTGATTTTAGCTCTGTAGAATGTCTTCATGATGATTTAGCAGCCAAGAATGCAATTAAGTAGGATTAATGCTTAATGTTAGGTAAGTTTAAACACGAAAAGGCAGAAAATAAAGTAGACAGCATGTGCAATAAAATATATCACTTAAAACTTAATTTAGCGATACGCATTTTCCTCACAAATTTATTGTACAGAACTGAAGTGTGTCTGCTAAGGATCATTTGTCAGTGCAAAAGGGTATATATCAGCGGTCCGCAAATTTTCGCCCGCTGCGGACCGCTGCTCCGGAGTCCGGGGAGAGGGTGGCCTGGGCGCCCGCGCACACGCAGCAGCCCCAGCGCAAGTGCGGCAGGGGCGCAAATGCGCGTGCGCGGCAGTCCGCGCATGCACGTTTGCGCCGCTGCCATGCCGGCGGCCGCGGCTTCCCCTCCCGGCCCCTCCGGGCCGCCAGCAAATCGCCCGCTAAAGCAGCCAATTAGCTTGCAGCTCAGCAAGCTTCTCTTCCCTCCCCTCCCATTTTGGCGGCTGATTTGCTCGCGGCCTGGCGAGCTTCTTGCTTTGGGGGGGGAGGGAAGAAGAAGCCGCGTCCCAGCGCCAAGGCCTTCGCGGCCCGGCACCGGGCCGCGGCCCGCTGGTTGGGGACCACTGGTATATATGATGCCTTGCTGGAATGAATCACAAATTAAGACAGATGTTTTCTCTCCATCAAAGGTGCTGGCATCTAACGCTGAATGTTCTGCCATGATTAAGCCTTCTGGTGAGTTGTTCAAATATCTTCTTCTAGTCTGCCAGACCAGCAAGACAGTTTTGGGCAAAGAACAATGCTGTTTGATTTGAGTTTGGTTACCCTTGACTCAAGGAAGAGAGTAGATTTCTCATCTGGGTCAAACCTTAAACAGTAATTCATTCTCTTTAGATAACCTTTTGTTCATTAGCTTCTTGTGTTTCTAAATAGAGATGGAAGGAACAAAATACTGTGGCCATTTCCGCAGAAGGAATATTTTCCTGGACAGCCTCTGAATGTTGGTGGCTTTAAAAGCTCTCTCCTCATGACATCACCAACATCCCGAGGCTGTCTAGTAGCCGAGTCAAGATTCAGCCATTTTTAAAGTGCGATGCCGTAAATCCAGGAAAGTGGATTTACCACTCTCTATCGTATGTCCCAGCGGTGACCTAGCAGTGAGCAACCAGAGATAAGATCATATAGAAGGGGAAATGCACTACAATCCCTTGAGCATTGTCCCGCCCTCTCCTCTCCATTTCCACTGCTGACAGCTATTGGAGAGAAAACGCACTAAATTCATTTGTTTGTCTTAGTCTTTGTGCATGTGGAGCTGCAACAATGAATCACCAGTCCCCATAACACAGGATATGTTAGTTTCAGTGGATGACAGAAGTGGCTTTGTGTACATTGAACAGCTGTTTGCTTGCTATAGGAGAACATAAGAAGAGCCCTGTTGGATCAGACCACTAGTCCATCTAGTCCAGCTTCCTGTATCACACAGGATGCTAATAGATTCACTGTAAACACAGATGTGAGCTAATCTAGTTTGTAATGGGCTGAGGAAATGTGTGGTGGCGACGGTGGTGGAGCTGTTGGATGTTGTTGGCCGAGTTGCCTTACTATTGAAGAGAAAAAGGTAAAAGGACTCTACCTGCCACTGGCTGAATTACTTAAAGGGATAGGGCAGGTAGAAGGGGATCTGAGTTAGCAGCTGTTTTACAGCAGTTCAAGGGAAATGGGTAGCAGAATTAGGAAATGAGTCTTCAGGTGAGGGGGGGGGAGAATCCAGACATGTGGAAAGATGGTTCCTAGACAACAGTTTAGAAGGAGAGGGAGAGTAGGGAAAGAAGAAAGTCAAGTGGTTGGTTGCAAATAGTTTTTAAAGCCCTTTGAGCATTGGCCTCCAGTAATTACAATGCATTTAGCTTTGACAAAACTACTATCAGTTGTTTGATTTAATGTATTTCCATTGTATTCAACAAACTGATATTAGAATGTCTGAATAAATTGTCCTGAGAAATAAAAATTCTAAAGATTGCTTGAAGTGGTAATGTGACTACACTTGGTATTAATAAATGCATAAAGTATGATTTAGTCATTACAACTAACTTTTATATTTTACATATTTTAGAGCTAAGCAGAATCTGTGAAGAGTTAACAAACAATGTGTTAGTTCGTGACTGGAAAATGTTTATGAGGAATGCTGGCTTATCAAATAATGAAATAGACATTATGACTCACGATTATCCTTCTGACACCCGTGAACAAAAGTATCGCATGTTACAAGCTTTATGTGACAGGTTTGTACCTGATATTGCTTTATGTAAATTATTAAATGGGCTACAGCAAACAAAGCTTACCCATATTTATGACAATTTACAGAATGAATTATTAAGCAAGAATATAAAAATTGTAGAGGAAAAAGGCAAATGTGCTTATTTTGTTAAAAATGCAGAACACAATTTGTAACGTGCAATATATACAGCTATTTTTCATCTATGAACTCATTGAATACATACTGATTTTTGCTGAGGTAAAAACGCTACACCTGGAAACTAGTTTCATTTGTTAGAGGTTGGCGTGATACACAGAACATGTGTATATCATGGCAATAAGTGTTGTACTTGAATATTTGTGCAAATTGTTCTACTTGAAAGGAAGTGGAACAAATTTTAGAACTTCTTTGGCATATTGAGATAAGTCAAAAGATGAATGTTTATAGCCATAAGAGACATGTTCAGTATGAAGGACAAAGTATGTTGCAAGTTGAAATGTACTTTTATTGCAATAATGTCCTTTATAAAAGACATTAATGAATTCTTAGGGCAAAATTTCATCAAAGAAACTTGGATTTTTACATGAATTACAACATTTATATGCAGTTGCTAAGAGGCTATAATTTAACAGTTTTTCATTGGAATATGAACTCTGTATATAATCTTCTGTATTAGTAGCCAAGCAGTATGTCCCTCCACTTAAATTAATCATGGGAAGCAATAAAATAAATTTCACTGCTAGCACTGTGATGGCCACAAGAGATAGCTGGATGAAGCATTTGTTTTCATTTTGTGACTTTTTAATTAATTTATCTTTTGTATATATTTTCTAATAAAGGCATTTCACTGTTTATTCTAGTGTTAATGAAGGTTCATTATTCTATTGTTACAAGAAAAATTCCAACTCAAAACAGGAATAATACATCGTCCACTTATATAATACTTTTGAGTGCCCATAATGTCTCATACACATCCTCTGAGTGCTCCTGAAGACTGCTCAGATGTTCCAGTTGGTACAGAATGCTGCAGCTAGAGTGCTGAGTGAAGTGGGTCATACGAACCTCATCTGGGGGAACTATCATTCTAGTCATGTTCCATCGATGCTAGGTTACAGTTTGTTTCTGGGCTGAATACAAAGTGCTAGAATTTATCTTTAAAGCACTGTACCACTTAAGACCAATGTATCTAAAGGACTGCATTGTCTCCTATGAATCTACTCTTTTACTCTGGTCGTCTTCAGAGGCCCTATTCACATCTGAGGCTGGACAGGTGGTGGTTCAAGAAAGAACTTCCTCGGTTGCGTTACCCAAACTATGGAAATCCCAGGGAGATTGATTTGTCTTCTATTGGTGTATTCTGCCAGCAGATTAAGACTTTTTTTTGTTTAATATGGCATATTCCCAATAATGGTCATTGACAATGTTCCCACTAATTTTGCTCCCTCTCACAGCAGCAGCTCACATCCTGAGCAGAATACAACTGCTCTGATCTTAAAATGAGTAATGTTCCTGGCCCCGACCTGTTGGAATGAGCTCCCAGGAGAGCTGAGGGCCCTGATGGAGCTATCACAGTTCTGCAGGGCCTGTAACATGGAGCGCTTTTGCCAGATCTTTGGTTGAGGCCAGGGTTAATAACAACAAGGCCTCCTCATGCTACACACTGACATCTTGTGCATCCTATCCTGAGGTAGATTGCTAGGAGTTTGGTGGGAGGGCCTATGCCGCCAATCTAGTTTAACTGGGTGGGGGCGGTTAGGGTATCTGATGGTTATTGGGTTTATGGAGTTTTATGGGGTTTTATATATTGTAACCTGCCACAAGTCTCTGGAGAATGGTGGGCTAGAAATGCAACAATAAATAAAATAAAAATTAAATTACTAATGGGCAGTGCATGACCCTGCACAGCTCCAGATTTATGACGAGTGGGGCTTCCTTTGTTAATGAGCAGCTGGTTGTTGGCTCTCCTTCCTGGGTCTGGTCTTGTTTACCTGCTATTACTGAATTTTACGTTATTTTTTTAAATTGTTCAAATATTTTAATATGTTAATATTTGTTGACTTTGGAAAATGTGATAGGGTGGAAGGCTTGTATAAAAAGGTTTTAAATAAATATATTCGAGTATTACATGAAACATGAAATATATAAAATTAATTTTTTTAAATACTTGTGTCCAGACAGAATTCTGCTCAGTAATTACTGGGTCCCGTTCAAGGTACTGGTCCTAACATACAAAGCCTTTCACAGCATTAGTCCATCATATCTGCTGCCACCTCTTTTCTCATGCCCTGCCACAACAACTTTGTTCATCTGAACTGGGCCTTCTACAGGTGCCATTCTGCAAATGTGCAAGATCAAGGTCCATACAGGTACGTTCTTTGTAGGAGACCCACCCTATGGAATGGCCTGCCCATGGAGATCAAGAACACTCCTATACTTATGGTTTCCTGCAAACTATTTAAAGCCAAATAGTTGGAGAGCATTTTCCTAAAGTAACAGGGGCTGCATTATAACAATTTAGGAAAATGCACAAGACTGTGTATGTATTCTGTTGTTGTATGTCTCATCCTGTCATATTGACTGGCATTATGTAGTTCACCTTGCTTCTCACTGAGAAATGGAGGCTAAGAACAACATTAAAAATGTTTATGTTGATTAGTTGAATTTTTAAATGATCACCACTGTATGTCATGCAAGCTGATTCTTTGCAAAGTGAGAATCAGGCCTTCAAAGAATCAAAATTTGAGTCCCATGGTACTGTTAAGACCAACAAAGTTTTATTTGTTTGGTACCATGCATGCACACAACTTTTATACCTTGAAAAAAACTTTGCTGGTCTTAAAGGTGTCACTGGACTCAAATTTAGTTCTGCTTTAGACCAACAGGGCTATCAATCTGAATCAATTACCAAGGGTTTAGAAATGTGGGTTGTCATGCCTTAAACCTGCATACACTGTGGCTTTATTTTACAGGATCAACAAGGTAACAGCTAGTGATGCTGCAAAGCTAATACTGCACAACATTATTTAATCAAAACTACATTTTCTGGTGTAAAACAAACTGACTAAAATCAGCTACATTCAACTCTAGATTTTTTTTAGTGGAATATGATGAAAAAGCTTCAGGATTTGGTAGTGGAAAACTGCATGTGCTTGATAAGACTGTCTGATCTGGACAAAGCCTGTACACCATTGATTTTGTGAGATCTCTCAGCAGCCTTTGATACAATTCACCATACTATTCTGTACCAGTGGTCAGAAGCAGCAGTAGGCATTAATACCTTTGTAATAGTTGAAATTCCTTTACTGTGCTTAGGGGATTGCTGATATGGTATGTGCAACATAGGTGCCACCTTCTGCCTCCAGAGCTCAGGGGTTAGTCTTTCTATGGGAAGGGGTGGGGGTTGACTTCATTCTGCTGGTAGTACCAAGTTCCATATTATATTGTCTACTAAGCCACCAGAAGATGTAGTTTCTGCCCTGGGAGTGCCTCCATCAGGGCCACCAGCAGACCAGAACTCCAGAAGCCCTCCTACTGTAGCCCTTCAAACACAAGAGACAGAAAAACATTGCTCAGACAAAGTGTTCCACCATTGTTGGTTTATTTGCATACATACTTATCAACACAATCCCAAATATGATGTGTGGTATTATATAACGGATGATTACAACCCCCTCCAAAAATGAGAAAAACCCTAAAAATATAGTACCATAACACCCCTACAGCCAACACATGGAATGAGGTCCACATCTCTTGTCCAGTGAGGATTATCATTATCATCCTGCAAACACTTCCAAATTCTATATTTTAATATTTCAGGAAAATTTAAAGAAATGACCAACAGTCTTCTAGAGCCCTTTGTATTTTTTGTACATTACTGCAAGTAAATAAATAGCATTAATACTTGGACTCAGTCAACTTTGCCACACTGTTCCATGCTACAGTAACCTTGAGGCTACTATAATTGTGGATAGCTTGTAATCATAAAGCTTTTAGTGATGTGTTTTGAGTCCCTTAACACAGAACAACAAAATGCAATAAATACTGTAATCTGGTACGATTTAAGCCACTTAAATTTTGGATTTGGTGCGTTTCTTGGGTTATGGGAGAATGAACAAAGCCACTGGAAAAATGTTGAATTCCAGATTCTACCTCTTCTCATTATAGAAGTTAAATTTCATGGTAACAGAGTTAATGCATTGCAGGGGTGACTGGCTGCTCCCTATACTGTATAAAAATACCCAATGAACTGAAGATTTTGCAATGTCCTGTCCTGTCCCAGTTTCTGGAATGAGATTTCTAACCTGAGCTGCTGCTAATCGGGGTAGACAAAATCCTGATAGACCAACGATCTGATTTAGTAAAAGACAGTTTCATGTATCCCTTTTAAAAACGTAACACTTAGTGGTGGAAAGTCTACTTTCTAGTACTACTGCTATTGCTACTACTTCTTACTAGTACTACATTGTGGTAACGCAATGTAGACCCCAGTGAATGCAGCAGGCTGATTTCCCATGGGGTCAGAATAGTCGCTCGGTTTATGAGCGACGAGTCGTCTTCTCGTTGCCTAGTTACCCCGCGCCTGACGACAGTGGCTGCGGCGGGGCGGGTCTTCCGGACATGCTGTTGGTTGCATCAGCCTGTGTGAGAGCGAGCTAGAGCGGCGCTTGCTAGGAGGCAGAGGGGAAGAGGCATGGCAGCAGCTGGTGAGTTTCGGTTTGGGGTTCCTAGACAGCGAGCCCCCGCTGGAAGCAGACCGGGGCTTGGCGTCGGGCAGGGACGTTGTAGGACCTCCCGCACCCCCCCCCCCCCGGTCTGTCGGGTCGGAGCGTGATATTGTGATGTCATAATGATCGTCTTGCAGCCGGGGCGGTGAGATGTCTTCACTCCCGCCGCCCTCGTGGGCGCTGGGGATTCAGGGCGCCTGACGAGTCGCCGTGTCATGCAGTCTGTAAGCTCACAGCGACCGGGGGGCTACGCCGAGGTGGAGCTGTGACTCTGCTCTCCTCATAGACCTGAGATAACTCCACGGTTTTGGTGGGAAGACGTGTCTTTAGATCCCCAGAAACTCGGGTTACCGGATGTCCTCTTTTAGAGGAAGTGCCGTCATTTTGGGGGGTGTCTGCCCTCTTTGGGACTCCTAAAAATTGATGAAAACGTCCTCTTTTTTGGGATGGAAGGTTAGGAAGATCCCTAGTTAGTAGCAGTTATCACAGCTTAAATAGTAGTATTTAAAATTAGATCTGTCATAGTGCTTTTCAAAATATGGTTACTCTTCCAATGAGCCATGCTCTCTACGTTATTTTCCAGTCATTTGCAAATGGTCTGAGGATCTATTTAAGGTGAGTATTAACAGCAGTAAGATAACAGCTGTAACATAAGAGCCCCGCTGGATCTGACAAGTGGTCCACCTAGTCCAGCATCCTGTTTCACACAGTGGCCAACCAGTTCTTCTGGATGGCCAACAACAGGACATAGTGGGTGAGGCCTTCCTCCAATATTGCCTCCTGACTCTACAGTTCAGAAAGTGCCTATGAATGTGAAGGTTCCCCTCAGTCACCATGGCTAGTAGCCATTGATACATACTATCTTCCATGATGAAATCAGAGTCCAGTAGCACCCTTAACACCAATAAAGATTTATGTGAGCTTTTGAGTGCCCTGTTAAAGCTGTTGATTGTTGTGGCCATCACTACATTCTCTGGCACAAATCCCACATTTTAGTCTCTTGTTCAGTCCCAGCATACCATCTAGTCTAGCATCCCGTTTCCATTTCTACATCAGTCAGATTGCCCCTGGAATGTCCAGTGGGGGCTGAGAGTATGGGAAGGCATTTGTTGCTCCTTCAGAGCCATCTGATTGCCAGGTACATTGTCTTTGAAGTCTCCACATAGCTATTGCAGCTGTTGGTAGTCTGACTTTTCCTTGTTTAACCCTTTTACAAAGCTTTCCAGTGGCTATCACCACATCCTTTGAATTCCCTGTGTTGTGTCATACCAAGATGCCACTGTTTTCATACTATTCATATTTCCTTTAAAACTTCAGTCATGTCCTCTTTATCTGAACAGCTGCCTCTATACCTTTCCTCCATTTTTATTGTCCCAATGTTTTTTGTGAATGACAATTGGACCCAAAGGACTGATTTGCTTTCCTAGCAAAGAATTATCGTAGCAAAGAGTTGTGATGGCTGTTTACTAATTTGTTACTAATTTACTTTCTCCTTATATCTGTACTTTTATGATCCCTGTTCCATTGTCTGAGGAAGTGTGCATGCACACAAAAACTCACATCTTGAATAAATCTTTGTTGGTCTTAAAGGTGCCAATGGACTCAGTTTGTTAAGCCTGTTGATCAGTAAGAATTACTGCTGAACAGATGTTGCTCTTGAGATGGAGCAGCCAGGAATGCCAAATTTGACTTTATTTGATGATTGTGATAGTTAATTATAAAATATTGCATCCATCTAGCAACTGTCAGTGTGACTGCATTAGGATTGCGTGGTTTGGATGGAGTCCATACCACTATGTTATTAAAACATGGTGGCCGTCACAGTAGAGCTTTATGGATTAATGTATTGATTTATATTCCACCCTATCTTTGGGAAATTCCCATCCTATCTTTTTTGCCTCATGTGTAGTGTTGTAGTAAAGTCTTGCTCAGGTCATCAGATATAACCCAGGCATGTAGTCAATGGGTATGTTAACTTCCAAAAGAGATGCCAAGAACAATGCTCAGTGTGTTTTGTTTACTATATTGTAGACTTTGCAGGGGGTCAGTTTAGTTCATGTGAAAGTAAGTCAAAGTGCCCTGTTAAAAACTAATGACTGACAAAAGTGTGCAAAAACACTGGGCCCATGAATTCTTTAAAAAGTAGTACATAGGTTTGGGGCAATGAGCTCATGTATCACTTAACTGTTTGTAGTTGTTTATCTAATACAGATTGATCCATGTTAAAAAAAACCCTGATTACATTTATAGTATTGTTATCTCATTAAAAAACTGGTCATATTTTAAAACAAAGGCAGCCATCAGGTCATTAGCCTACGACATGACTTTATTCCTGACATTATTTACAAACTTACCTGGGAGGTAAGTAGTGTTTAAAGTGTCAGATCTGGACTGAAGAAGTCTGAGTTCAGGTCCTCACTCTGCTATAGAAATTTTCTGGGTTTACTTGGCCCAGTCATTTTTTTCTTTTAGCCCAACCTATCTAAGAGAGTAGTTGTGAAGGTAAGATGAAGGAAAGGTGGGGATATGAATGTACTAACTAAATAGTATAAGTACATTAAAAAAATACATGTTGCTGTTTTGCTTCTGGCACCCTCTATCAGATAAAGTGAACACACAGTTAATGTTCATAAGTCTAGTTCTCGGCATTTCCCTTTAAATATGTTGTTAAGAGGTGCTTGGCTTGGAACCATTAATTTTAAAAAAGGAAATGGCCATAGTTCGCATTCCAAAGGATGTATGTCAAAAACAGATGATGATTGGGAAGCTGCAAATCTGGTGTTTTGGGTCACCTCTGGCAGGTGTCACTAGGGATCACAAGTTGTGTCATGTACATTTACCTCCCTCCCATGCTCCTAGGAACTCATGAAAATCTATCATTCTTAGCCTCTCAACAGCCCTGTAGGGTAGACGAGGATGAAAATTTGTGACATGCCCACACATTATTTATTTGGTTGATGATTATATACTGTTCTAGAATGAAGTCCTCTGAATGGTTCATAATAAAATAAAACATTGTAAAAGCATCAGCAGGCATTTAAAGAACTGCATCTCTGCCATAAATAAAAGGTCTCTGAATTTTTTCATTTCCTACCAAAAGTCCTATAAGGAAGATGCCAGGTAAGCCTCCTTCAGCAGGGCCTTCCATTACTGGGGCTCTGTTGTTGCATATATTTGCCATGTTTCCAATGGTGGGTTACTCACAAACGTTTCCCCGTAGAAGATCTCAGACCTAAGTAACCCAGTTTATTAAAAATTGATACATCCTTTTCATACTGAAATTTCATATATATTTTTCTAGTTACGTATGGATGTGTTTGTGTGCACACACAAAATATTTCCATCTACAAGATTCTTACATATGCTTATATCGTGTAGCCTGGCCTCTATAAGTAGCATTTAAGAAGACTAAACTAGGTACGTTTTGTGTACTTAGCAAGATATTTTCACATTCTTTCAGGTAGGCTTGTGTGCATTTTCTTGGACTTGCCTAGCTTCTGGCTGGCCAGTAATATCTATTAGTGTTCGGGTCCTCTTTCAGGACAGAAGAGTTTCAAAAATATACAAGTTAACCCTAAAAGCAAAATTTAAATACTGGATCTTTCCAGTTTGAAATTTCAGAGGACATAGAATCATAGAATCATAGAGTTGGAAGGGGCCATACAGGCCATCTAGTCCAACCCCCTGCTCAACGCAGGATCAGCCCAAAGCATCCTAAAGCATCCAAGAAAAGTGTGTATCCAACCTTTGCTTGAAGACTGCCAGTGAGGGGGATCTCACCACCTCCTTAGGCAGCCTATTCCACTGCTGAACTACTCTGACTGTGAAAATTTTTTTCCTGATATCTAGCCTATATTGTTGTACTTGAAGTTTAAACCCATTACTGCGTGTCCTCTCCTCCGCAGCCAGCAGAAACAGCATCCTGCCCTCCTCCACGTGACAACCTTTCCAATACTTAAAGAGGGCTATCATGTCCCCTCTCAACCTCCTTTTTTCCAGGCTGAACATTCCCAAGTCCCTCAACCTAGGGCTTGGTCCCTTGGCCCCAGATCATCTTTGTCGCTCTCCTCTGTACCCTTTCAATTTTATCTACATCCTTCTTGAAGTGAGGCCTCCAGAACTGCACACAGTACTCCAGGTGTGGTCTGACCAGTGCCGTATACAATGGGACTATGACATCTTGTGATTTTGATGTGATGCCTCTGTTAATACAGCCCAAAATGGCATTTGCCTTTTTTACCGCTGCATCACACTGCCTGCTATGTTTAGTTTACAATCCACAAGTACCCCAAGGTCTCGTTCATAGACAGTGTTACCTAGAAGCGTATCCCCCATCCAGTAGGCATGCTTTTCATTTTTCTGACCCAGATGCAGAACTTTACACTTATCTTTATTAAATTGCATCTTGTTCTCATTTGCCCATTTTTCCATTGTGTTCAGATCTCGTTGAACTCTGTCTCTATCTTCCGGAGTATTTGCCAGTCCTCCCAATTTGGTGTCATCTGCAAACTTGATGAGTAGTCCCTCCACCCCCTCATCTAGATCATTAATAAATATGTTAAAAAGTACCGGGCCGAGCACCGAGCCCTGAGGTACCCCGCTACTCACCTCTCTCCAGTCTGATGAAACACCATTGACAACAACTCTTTGAGTGCGGTTCTCTAACCAATTCCCTATCCACCTAACTATCTGAAAATCCAGATTGCAGTCCTTCAACTTATCCATCAGAACATCATGGGGAACCTTGTCAAAAGCTTTACTAAAATCCAAGTAAATGACATCAACTGAATTTCCCCGATCCAGCAAACCTGTTACTTGGTCAAAAAAGGAAACTAGGTTGGTCTGGCAGGACCTGTTGGAGACAAATCCATGCTGACTTCCTTGGATCACCAAATTGTCCACCAGATGTTTGCAGATCGCTCCCTTTAATATCTGCTCCATTATCTCCCCCACAACAGAGGTCAGACTCACTGGCCTGTAGTTTCCCGGGTCATCCTTCCTCCCTTTTTTGAAGATCGGAATAACGCTTGCTCTCTTCCAGTCCTCCAGGACATCTCCAGTCCTTAAAGAGGTTCTGAAGATGATGGACAAGGGCTGTGCAAGTTCTCTGGAAAGTTCTTTGAGTACTCTCGGGTGCATTTCATCCGGACCAGGGGATTTGAACTCATCCAGTGCAGCTAAATGCCTCTCGACAACCTCTCTATCCATGTTAACCTGCCACCCAGACACTAACCTTTGGCTACGGCCATCTCTAGATGTGCCTAAACACTTTGACCTGTGGGAAAAAAACAGATGTAAAATAGGCACTAAGCCTTTCTGCTTTCTCTGCATCTTCCGTTAGAGTTTGTCCATCCGCACCCAACAGTGGGCCTGTTGCTTCCTTTATTTACGTTCGCTCCTCACATAACTGAAAAATCTTTTCTTGTTACAATGGGCTTCCCCGGCCAATCTTAGCTCACTCTCAGCTTTGGCCTTTCTGATGATTGATCTACAGTGCCTAGTAACCTGTAGGTACTCTTCTTTAGAGCTCTGTCCTTCCCTCCATTTCCTGAACATTTTCCTTTTCTTTCTTAGTTCCTCTTGAAGTTCTCTGTTCATCCAAATAGGCTTCTTAGAGCTCCTGCAGGGTTTTCGTGTTTCTGGGATAGTCATTGATTGAGCATGCAATAGCTCTTATTTGAGTAGCGCCCACCCTTCACATGCTCCGTTCCCTTCCAGCATTCTCGTCCATGGTATGACACTCATCATGTCTCTGAGTTTATTAAAGTTTGCCCTACAAAAATCCAACATCCGCGTCTGGCTACAAGCTTCCTTGGTTCCCCATCTCAAAAGGAATTCTATGAGGACATGGTCACTTCCCCCTAGGGTCCACACCTCGTTCACCTCATCCACCAACTCTTGCCTGTTAGTCAGTATTAAGTCCAGTATGGCTGAACCTCTTGTGGCTTCATCTACCCTTTGATAAATGACATAATTTCTGTGGTCAGTTCCTTTGTTTGCCAAAGAAATCTTAACATTTCATTTGATAAGGAGTGGAAGTGTTTGGTTCCTCCATAAAAACAATATATTCTAGGCTAAATAACATGTTAGGTCAGGTATATGATTAGAGCTCTCAGCTCTCTGTAACTGAAATGTTCCAGTGGGCTATGGCCCTACACACAGCAAAGGTGTATGTGATTGTTTAATATTTCTCTCCTTGCAGTTGCATTTCAGTTAAAAACTTGGGAGAGACAGTTATGGACTTCCCATATGTAGGTTGGTTCCAGAACTGTTAATGTAAAGATCCCTGTAGTGTTCCAGGCTTGCTCAGATGGAACAGCTGCTGGGGATAAGGGCCTCTTCTGGATGTTTAAGTTGCAGTTTGCCACTGCAATCTAAGGGCACTGATTGTGCCTGTGTGTAGCACTTCCTAATAACTATAGCAGTGCCACATATCCAGAAAGGGATTTGTACTTTTAACGTGTATCTCTCATATTGCAAGCTTTTCAGTCTATATAACAATCATCATCTAGTGCTAACCATATGCATTCCAAAATAGTAAATGTGCAGTCTCCGTGTGTGTGTTTAATCAGTGAGCTGGCTGTGAGTCCAAGTGCTCTTGACCAAGGATCATGCGTAGTCAGAAACCTGGCTGTGGGGGTGTTCCCTGCCTAAATAACCCCCTAGGATCTTCTGGCACTGCCTCACTAGAAATTGTTTGTGGTGTGATTGCTGAGGAACAACCCAACTTCTTCCCACTCACAGTATCCATACTATTTTGTAACCTGTATAGCTTTAATAAATATCTCCAAGGATGTCATAACCCTGTTGTCTAATACCGGCATCAAAATTTTAGTAATCTATGTGATTTAAAAGACAAGTAACAAGATTATTCTCTTTCTTGCTGAGTCAATGCCATGTCACAGTTTGTAAGCTGGTTTTTTCCTTGGGGGGGGGGGGTTGTACACGTTTTTCAGGCATTGAAGCACACATGATATAGGCACGAGGACTTACGTTAGTTGGAGAAATTTAGGGGGAAGGGGAAACTTTTCCAGTCGAGAGCTTATTTTCCATTTTCTAATAAAAACTTGGAATTTGAGAGGATGCATAGCAAAAAGAGCCCCCGCACTCCATTTTAAAGGACATGGAATCCTTTTAAAGGTAAGATATTATGCACTTACAGAAAGGTATTATAGAAAACATCAGCATTCCTATGTTTGTGGTAGACATATTACATCTAAATGAAATGTTCATTGTTTAAATGTGAATAATTTTGGTAACAGCTAATACGCTATAATGTGCACTGCAAACAAAGCTTGTGGGATTAGGCTGCAGATGTTAAACTGCAGTTGAGCCACGCTTGGACTCACTGTGCGGAAAGCCTCAAATGACAGCTAGTATGAAGGGCTATGATACATTCATCTTGGCCGGATAAGACACCTCTTGGGAACAATGTCCATGGAAGAAAGGTAGGATATAAACGTTAAAAGAATACTAATATTTAGGTAGGCACAGGTTCACATTTTAGCAAGCACAGAAGAGGAATGATACTTGATTTTTCCCACTATGTACAAGACTACAGCACCTCTCATGCGACCACTGCAAGTGTTGGTTTAGCCCTAAACTGGATTAGTCTGTAGCTTTGCCTCCATGGCCATTCTTCCTTCTCTCCTTATAGATAGTGAAAGGTATATTGAGAGTACTTATGAAGGAGTGGCTTCTTCACCTTCAAGTAAGTTGCACTAAGGAATTTGGAATGTGTAGTTCATCATGTACCAAAGAGAGAAGCTGCACCACCTGAATCTCCCTTTTTAGTATGGCGATTATATTAGGCAGAGGAAGCAAACCGACATGGTAGAATTAATTGTGGGCCCTCTGTGAACTGATGAGTGTTAGGTGTTGAAAGGTTTTAGATAATTGCATTCTTCTCCCTCCCTCTCCTTGTGCTCTCCTTTCCATCCTTGCAGCCTGTAATATGCACTGATGACTAAAGAGGTGTGCTGCCTATACAGACATAGGGCTTTTATTCAGGAGCATTGTGTTTTCTTGAAATACTTATCAGAGGACGCATACAAGCAAAAAAACCCATACTTAGCCAGTGATGCCTTGACAAAGCTAATGTATAAGCTACAAATATTACATACAAACTTCAGTTATTTAAATAGACTAATTGGAGGGTTATGATAAGCAGATTTCTCCCAGATGACTTTGATTTTTAATGAGATAAATATTAGTTGACACATGGCCTGCGGATCACCTAGCAAGCCACAAAATCCTCATCTGCACCCTGCTGCATCAACTAATACCTCCTAAATATTGGTTTGAAGAACACACAACATTTCTTAAAGGTAGATTATCCCATGTTGGCATTTCTTGAAGTGATACCATAGTGTGTAGTATGTTCCTTGGCCACAAGCCATCCATCTCTCCCCATCCATCCCTTTCACTGTCTGTACCATGTCAAAAGCTTCCCTTCTTTGTGGGATTTAGTTTCTGTGGCCTTGAAATTAAACACAAAACCTCAATACCAATTTGATTTAGAAGCTCTACAAACAAAAATAAAACAAAGACAGCATTAAACAATGGTTTTCTTGCTTATAACATTCTGATTCCTCTTTAATATTTGAGGACCCCTGAAGGCCTTCTAAATTATTCACTGGTTTTTGTTAAATTCAAATGGAGACTGCCATTGGACTCAGTTCTTTGTCGTACAGCATGTATCTAATATAGCTGGGAAAACCTAAGATTATCTAACTGCCAGACAAAATATATTTGAAGGTGGTTTGCTATTGCCTGTCCCCACGTCACGACTCTGGTTTTCCTTGGAAGTTGTGCTTCCAAGTGCCAGCCAGGGCTGACCCTGCTTCACTTCTGAGAGCTGGGATCAGGCTTGCTTGGATTAGCCAGGTTGGGTATTGGCCAATGATGCCTGAATCAAACATATCCCAATTATAGAATTCGCCAAACTATGAGGGGATGGCCTTATATCATGGCCTTAAACTACCTCTCTTGCTTGCTGTGATGAACCCTGGTTCCTGACCCATGTTTCACCCTTGTTTTTCCCAGACACTCCCAGCTGTTGGCCATAAAGCACTAAACCCATAAATTGCCTTTTGGTCCTTTCCCTCCCTTCTGCATTCCAAAGAGTCTCTCCACTAGGCCCCTTATCACTTCCTGACCTTGCTAGCTTTGTGAATTCTCAAAACTTGTAACTTTTTAGATCAAAGTAGGTGCCAGATGGCTCTCCTGAGAAGTATTGTAATTCTCGCCTTATGTATCCCTAGAACCTCTCCCTTATTCAACCTCAGGTATAAACCCCCCCATGGGGGCTATTAATCCTGTTGATGCCTTCTTGTATTAGTCTGCTGAATAAATATTCCTTTTGGATTTCACGACAACACTGGTCTCGGAGAATTGCTTGTTCAAGTGACTTTACTTAGGTGTCTTCTGCCTGGTTCCTGACACTTGCATACTGTCTTAATGTTTTTGGTTGGTCTCAATAAAAGTTATTACATGGGTTATTTTTGGAGATTCACGATGGGTACTTGTAGTTTAGAAAGGCAGAAATGCACTGTGTTAAAGAATTTTAAAGACAGCAATTGTCTTCATTTGACTGGAAAAATTGGTTACTTAGTATGGACTTCACTTACAACTACATTTTAAAAATACCTTACATTGTGACAATTGTGATAATTACCTAAGATTATACTGCTAATATTTCATTTGTGTAATCTGTCACTAAATATGTACCAGTGCTGAGTTTGTCTTTTAAGAATTTGAATTACGTACTTCTGTCTATATTTCTTATCCCCTTATCTCTAGAATATCTAATTAATGTAGCCTCTTTTCAAGATCAGGGCCTGGCTGCAGCTAACTTGCCACATAGTCTGTTGTGAGGGCTGAAATGCACAAGTTGTTGGGGTTTTCTTTTGAATAGACATGTCTGAGATCCCCAACCCAGCACACATAAAATCAGCCAGACAACATATTGCTGGGACTCAGTCCCTAGGAGCTTGAGCTTTGATTAGTTCAGAGTCGACAGCATGTGGGCAGAAAGAAATTCATTCTTCCTCCTGTACCATTTTCGCACCCTGAAGCAGTCCTGGGGGAAGCTATTTGACCCTTTGGGGAGCAGCATGCCCAGGACTGTACTGTATGAATATCCGGTTGGGAGAACCCAGGCCTGACTTTCAAAAAATAGCTTCACATAGTTCAGCTCTGAGCATTCATTTGACCAATTTGCTTGCTGTGAAGGCCAGGCCAAGGTTTTTAGTACTCTAGGTGACTATGACATTGGCAACCACCTTCAATAGAGAAATGAAAACATTAAAATGAACTTTTACTTCTCTTGGAATTTGACATGGACAATTAAAATTGTTGTTTTAATTGATTAAAAAAACTTTAATTCAACATACTATTTGATTTGTTATCCTTTTGCACTTGGCCATCAGTTTGTGTAAATATGTTGAACTTTGCTGTATGTGCTTTTGCTCTCATAAATAGGGTAATAAATAGTTTGAGACAAAGTTTTGAAGGTATGTTGAGCTCTGTTGAGATGGTGGCCAATCCAAGCAATATCTAACTGGTAAGAAGTTAACTATTTCTAGTACTATCTGCTGACTCTCTCACTAATGATCCCAAACCTATTTCAGCTTTCTCTCACATTGAATGTATTAGAAATTTGCTTAGCAAAGATTCTGAGTAGGTTAAAGTTAGTCCAATTAAGTAAAATGGAACTTCTCTTGAGTAGACCTGATAAAGCTTGCCTCTAACCCAGAGATTCGTAACCAGGGGCCCATGGATCCTCAGGGGTCTGCAGCAGCTTCAGAGGGGGCCCGCAGCCTTTCTCCGCATAACTTACTGGACTCAGCCACAAGACAGGGAACTGGCCGCTTTTATTGCTCCCCCTCCTTGCATGCCTGGGTTCTGTGCCTGGGAGGGGGCAGAGCTTGCGGGGCTACTCCCACTTTAAACCACCTTCTGTCCCCCCCCCCATCCTCCTTGAGCCTTCCTGTTAATGCAGGTGGTGATGTTACTTCTGGTTACATGGCATTTTTGGGGGGCATGCAGGGAGGCATGGTCAGTTGACATCACGTCTGAGCTCCTCAAAGCCTGAAAAATTATTTCAGGGGCTCCTCCTTGGGCAAGAGATTCTAATCAAAGATTGTGTGGCAGGTGGAACCAGATTTCCAGCATTCAGGGTGGAACTTCTTTATAATGTCTGTCTACAGTTATTTTACCACTACCACTGTACTTTTAAGACAGTTTGAATGAAGTGGAGGGGTAAAAGGCAAAACTGGTCATCTGAGGTCGAAAAACACTCTTAAAGAAGAAGGTTGGTTTTTATTCCCTGCTTTTCACTACCCAATGAATCTCAAAGCAGCTTACAATAGTCTTCCCTTACCCGTCCCACAAGAGACACCATGTGAGGTAGGCGGGTCTGAGAGAGTGCTGAGAGAACTGTGGCTGGCCCAAGGTCACCCAGCTGACTGCATACAGAAGAGCTGGGCATCAAATCCAGTTCTCCAGATTAGAGGCTACTGCTCTTAACCATGACACCATACTGGCTCACAGCAAGACTTTGATCAGGCTGGAAACAATACATCCTTAGTGAGATTAAGGAAGAGGATTTTTAACATTTCTCAGTTTATCTGAACATTCTCCTTCTGCTCCCACAAATGGAACATCTAGTTTCCTGTTGCGAAGGGCAAAATTCCCCCTTTGCAACTTTGGCCAAGGAGGATCATCTCAATATGGGGTGAGCTTTTCGGCACTTCTGGTGAGTCTGTGCTTTAGGAGGTTTGTATGGTTGGGCTACCCTGCGGCAAGCCCCTGAGGCTGATAGCAGGACCCATGATAATAGTGGCCATGGGAGAAGGCCATGAGCACATCTGATGCCCATTAATGTCTTCTCGTCTTGCCCAAACACTACCTGGCTGTATGTTGAGCCCCTGAGACACTTGCAATGTTGCTGAGGCTTGGCTTTCCCCCACAGAGTCTGGCCAAGCTCAACCCTTGTCTTTCTTCCCCCCTCCCATTTATTGGCACACCACAATCTTCCCACAGGAGTTGGGGGGTCAAAGATTAGTGTTGCCTAATTCCTGGCAATATTCAGTTTTCAGTTCATCTGCATTCTATGTTAAGAATAAAATCCTTGTAAAATTCTTGTAAAGTTGAGAGAAAATATACCCACGGTGTTACTGTAATGCTCCAGTCTTGTAAATAAGGCTAGCATACAGCAGCTTTGACTAGCTGACCTGCCCATACAGTTACATTTCTAGTCATTTGTAACCTGGAAAATTTTCTGTCTGGTCCCCTGGAGACTGTTTATCCACCCCATGTGACTTAGGTAGGTAAATTTAACAAGAAAAAATATCCACTTTTTAACTTGGGTTGTTTTGCCTCCTCTGCTGCTTCATGCTGCAGGGCCTAGCTGCTGCCCCTCCATAGAACTCAAGGTCCTAACCGAGACGGAGGGATTCTTTGCTTCGGGCTGCTTTTGAGCAAGGAGATCTGACTGCTTGTCATCTGCCTCTGTCTTTGCAGCTTCTGGCTACAGTTGTATTCTGAGCATTAGTGAAGAGGAAGCCAGGTGGAAGGCTCTGAATGAGTACCTCAGCACTCGTAGTTATATCCAGGGGTTCATATTCTCCCAGGCAGATGTGGAAGTTTTCAGACAGCTTCCGAACCCACCTGGGGACCCGCACTTCCATGTGGTTCGCTGGTACAGGCACATAGAAGCAATCTATGATGGCAGCAATGAAAAGCATGACTCCTGTCAACCCCAAACAAGTGAGTAATGGGAGGGGCTAGTGGGCAGGGAGTCAATGATATGTTTTATTTCTACATTTGATGATTATTCCTGATCAGAAGTTATTCTACCTCTGAGCCCTGACTTTGCCTCACCATAGGTTTGGGGGGACTTGCAGGCACCATTCCTTTTGATCTGAGACCTTGGCTCAGGGATAGAGCATCTGCTTGGCATGGAGAATGTCCCAGGTTCAATCCCCGGCACCTCCAGTTGAAAAGACCCAGCAGAAGGTGACAGGAAAGACCCTGGGGAGCCTCTGCCAGTTTGAAAATTCAGAGTACAGCATCAAAACAACAGAGTGTCAGAGGTTGGCCTGGTGGTTGTCTCTGGCTGTCCCTTCCTGCATAGCACATCTACAATGCATTCCTATGTGGAGAGACTTCAATCTAAGCCCGTTGAAATCACTGGCCTTCAATTGGTGTCAGTCTGCATAGGGATGCAATAACTCCGGAATACTGAGTAAGGGGGAAAGGGGAAGCGGGTGGGGTGGTGGTGGTGGTGTTTTCTGCATGAAACTTTAATGTAATAAGGGGACAGGAAAAGAAGAAAGTGTAGCATGATGAGTGGAGGAAGGGAAATGTGACTGCCCCCTAACAAATTATTTGTCTGATTAAATTAAAATTTACTGTTCGGATGATTAGTGACATTAGACTGTAAGTTAAGACTAGATTACATTCTCACAGTAGAAGCCCAGGAAAATGAATTTGGAGATAATAATCTCAAGCTTTAGCAGGACATAGTGTGAGCTAATTCTGCCATACTTCTATGGCTGAGGCTTTAGCTGATCACACTTCTCTGTCAAGATGCCAGGTAATGAACTCTCTTTCGGATGGGTTCCAGCAGTAACATTCCATAAAATGGATTCTACAGGCCCTTCTCCCCAGGAGTCTTATAGCCAGAAGTGAACAAAAAGAAACTGGAGGAAAGAATCTTTATTACATGGTGCAGAGTTCCTCAGGACTGACAAGCAAGAATTTAGCTACCTGTAATGACTCCAGGTAGTGTCACTGCTTAGTTAGCTGCAGGTGTGCCCTCCCACACCCTACCAATTATATCTGCCCTAAATTTTCAGTACAAAGTCTTTACTATAGAAAAGTATATGTTAAAGTCTGCTTAGAAAATATTGCATTGCTGTGCAAGGGACTGTGGTGGGCAGCTTAAAGGGGACTTTCTAAGAAATTAACTTTGAGGACACAAGAGGGCGAGCTGTGAGAACTTTAGAATTCTTCTGATGCTGCTTTTCAGGAATCACTTTGTGTTCATTTTGACCCTACTGAGCAGGATTCTTTGTACTTGTTTGATTACAATGTGTGTTCAGCCCTGACAATGTGTGTTCAGCCCTGAAATAGTTCCCACTCAGTTAGATTCCCCCCCCCTCCATCCTAGCTGTGTGCATGTGAGACAAGATACAGAGTGTGAAATGAAGAAATCAGTGTTTATGTACAAAGTAAAGATTCCAGATTCCAGAGAACTATTCAACTAACACTGGGCACCCAAGGAGCTTTGGGGGTTTGTGTTGCTTCTGCTCTAGCCTCTGTGGCACATGGCAAAAACTGCTTTTGAAATTGGAAAGTCTTGGAAATTTAATATGGCTCAAAGGTTTACTACTCAAAGGAAAAAGCTAAAAATCCCACTGTTAATGCTAAAGTCCATAAAATAGTTCTTTGGATCCTGGTCAGTGTTTTTTGCCGTTATCTCAGTGTTTCAAACTACTTAGTCTTTAAACTATTTTATCTTTCATCTATCTACCATTCCATTCCTAGTCTGTTTTTCTCTCTAAGATTTGGGATAGATTACATAATTTCCTCTTTTGGTGGTTCACAAATCAAGCTTCTTTTGAATAATTCCTGATAAAATTTGTGGTATGGATTTATGACACTGTTGTTTTGTAACAGTGAGAGAATATACAGGGGTGGCCACACTGTGGCTCTCGGAATAGTATGTACAAATTGAAGAGACATAGCTACCAATACATGATAGAAAATTAAAATCACACAAAGGGCCATCCGGCTGTCTGAGTTGGAATAGGGCCAATCAGGGTGCAGCCAGCAACACTGGCTGTACCCTGATTGGCCCTGCCCCTACAGTTCCCGCCCTCCTTCCCTGGACACTAGCCATGTTCCTCTCAGACATGCCAGAGACAGACGCACAGAGCCCTGCCAGACCAAACATGAGCCCTCATTCTCTCCTGTCGCTCCTGCTGCAACGGAGGCAGAGAGAGATACAGAGAGAGCTGCCCGAAGCTGCTGACAGAGACACAGAGAGAGCTGCCCCTGCTGTGACGGAGGGAGAGAGAGACTGAGACAAAGAGCTGCCCCAAACTGCACACCAGCCCTACTTCCCTCCTAAGAATGAGCCCTCATTACCTGTTATGCCTCCTGCTGGGAGCACACGCAGAGAGAGAGAGACAGGAGAGACAGAGAGAGAGAGCTGCACCTCCCGGTGTTCCCTGGGTCTTAGTGCCCATTGCATTCCTGCTTGCAGTGGGTTTTCTTGCTAGTTATTTATAATCCATCTTTCTGCCAGATAGCACATAGTGAGTCAAAGTGGGACATTCAGTAAACAATGCACTAGGATTTTTGAAGTTTGGAACCACCTGAAAGAACCGAAGAGTAGCTTAAGTATTAACAGGACACATTAAGCAGTACAAAAGTTACATGAATCCAAAAGCCCTGTACCAGCCAACCATGGGATTGTTAGAACGTTGAGGTTATTGATTATTGTTCTCTCTATTTATTGCTATTTAGCTGATGGTTACTGGGTTTACTGTATTGTTCCTGTTCCCTATGTTTTATGTGAACCGTCCTGAGCCTCAGGGGAGGGCAGTATATAAATGTAATAAATAAATATACTGAAATCTTACTTAGCTATTGATTTTTCCCATTTGAAGATTGGCACCTGCAGAAGTCTCTGATGACATGACTGAAGCTGAAATGGTGGAGCATGGGGGTAGGAGGAGATAGTCCCATAGATGAGAGGGACCAAGCCCATGTAGGGCTTTGTATGTACCTTGAATTAAGCCTGGTAACAAATGGTCAGCCAGTGGATTGTCTGCAAAATGATAGTAATATTCATGCTCAATCTAGTCTAAAGGTAAAGGTATCTCCTGTGCTAGCACCAGGTCATGTCTGACCCTTGGGGTGACGCCCACCAGCTTCTTATACCCTCCAGAGAAAGTGCTGTGTCCCCCCTTTCACTGAAACTCAGTGGGGCTGGAGCTCAAATATTACCACCCACCCATCTCAGGAGCTGCTACTGGTTGTCAGTCCTGGGATTTACCAGTATTCCGACTTCTTTCGGAATAAGTTTCTCAAGTGCAGTTGATATAAAAGAGAGATGAATGAGATATTTCATTTTCATACATTATCATTAATGAAAAAGAAAAGGAATATAGTAATATTGGTCTTAAGGTACTCAATGGAAGAACCTCAGGTCCACTTAAATACAGGCAAGTCTAGGCACATTGGCCTCCATCCATATTAGTCAGCACAGTAAACTGGGTGGCACGTTGTGACTTTATTATAGTTATTTGGGGAAACTTTTCTTGGCCATTAAAAATGGCTTACACTGGCAGGATATGGTCTTTGAATCCAGCCAGTCACAGATACATGTTTATATTGGTTCAAATTATAATATATATACTAGATTCAAAGCCCATTCACGAGAACGGGCTTTGAAAGGCCCCCGTGCCGTGGCTGCCCAGCACACACGTAGAGGTGGCATTGCCCCCGGGTACGGCGTTTCTGGGCCTGGTGGGAAGGCCTGCTTCCGACCCTCCCCCTGGCAGTGGCGCGGTCTTCCCCTCGGACCTAGAAGCGCACCCGGGGCCTCCTCGAATGTGCTTCTAGGCCCGAGGGGAAGGCCTCCATCTTTACTCATGGTGTCCTGCTGCTTCCCCGTGGCTTTCTGTCCCAGTGAGGGCCTTGAAGCCTGTCCTGGTGAGGGCCTAGAAACCTTTCTGTCCTGTCCTGGTGAAGGCCTAGATTGTGCCCTCACCCGATTGGCTAGAACTGTTGTCTGTCTTGGTGAGGGGCCAATTGGAAGGCGCTTTGCCCTGCCCACTCTCTGCCCACTTACGCCTTAGCGAAATATGAAGGTGGAAAGATATTTATTTGTATATTAACAGATCTGTTCCACTTAATATTTCTGGTAAGGCCTAGGAGGAGGAGCTGGTCTCATGGCTTAAATGCCACTCAGTGCTTCACACCCACTCAGGGTGGCTGTCCTGCCTGAGTGCCGCCGCCTCCAACCGGCTTGCCTGTCCAGCGGCCAGCCAATTGCCTTCTGTTCCCCACTCCTGAGCACCCCACTCCTGACCACCCCTTCCTCCTTCCACTTTAATTCTGGATGGTTCTAATAAAGTATTGCTGTTCGGTTCTCTGATGAAACTTTATACATTCTGAATAATTGCTTCCCTGTTGAATTTATCCTTTGAAGTTGAGAAGCCTAGGTTAGAGATAGATTGTTCAGTGAGTTTTAAATAGTAAAAGTGTCGGTTTAAGAGCACCCTAGAAGAAGGCTTCACAAAGTGAGATGCACTGATGAGAAAGAGGGCAAGTGGAATGTGTTGGCATTGCTTAAAATGCATTATTTTTCTGGGCTTCGTATCAGTTTCATGACTCAGGACCTGCTTCCTCCTCAGAACTGCGTTTGCAGTTTTTTTCCGGTGAGAACTTGCAGGAGCTGATTGGCTTCTTTCAGATGCTTCAGAATGTCCTTGAAGAAGGACATTCTTGGCAGTGATTGTCTAGTAAACTCCTTTCTCTTTACATGGAATCTCAGTTCTGGATGAACTGTGCACTGCATTGTTTTCGGAACTTCTGTGTTGCTGCTGCCAGTCTTCTTTTTTTAATAGCACCACCAAATCCATTATGAGCTTTAAACAATAATATCCTTTTCTAAGTGACTTCTGTTCAACCATTCTTTAACTGTGAAATAATTAAGGACAAGCAGGGTTATTTTGAGTTTGTTTGCTGTAACAGTATCTTTTGGCGATTATTCATGAAAATTTAATCCAGTGTTTTGAACTCATTTCTAGGTAAAAGCAAGCGTACTCAGCCTCCCTGGTCTCTACCACAAGGGACAAAACAACCCAAACTCTGTTTGTACAACAGTCTCACTCGTAATAAGGTAAATCTTTCAGTCCTTGCATGCCTGGTTTAGGCCCAATGGCCTCCATAGGTGGAGCAACAGCCATCATTATAGTCAAGCGTCATATCAAACTGCAGCTCAGCTTCTCGAGTTTAACGTGATGTCTGAATTGAGTAGTGAGTCAGTAGTGCTGCCCTGATTTAAAGTAAAAGTACCGCACAGTTTGCCAACTTATCTTAGTATGCCTTTTGCTGCTTTTGTGAAACTAGCATTGAACACATTCAGCTTCTTCTAACTCCTCTGCCTCTCATTCCTCCTAAGGAAGTGTTTCAGCCCCAAAATGGAAACATGGTGACATGGTATTGCTGTGGTCCGACGGTGTATGATGCCTCCCACATGGGGCATGCCAGGTATTTGAATAGCTGACAACCTGATCTGGGCCCATTTATTTTTAATACCTAAAGAGTGCTCACCATTTTATTTTCAAGAAATAATTGTGTCTGTTTTTATAAACATGGTCAGGCCAGTGCACTATGTGAGTTGTCAGTCTGATGGGGAGGGGGGCCACAGAACTTTGCTTTTTTTTTGCTTTTGTATATTTAAAACTCTGATTCAGCCCTCTTGAACAAGATTATTATTATTATTATATTTATTTATTTCCCGCCACTCCCTAAAAGGCTTGTGGTAACAGTAGTCTTAATCCCATTAAAATACCCATTAAAAGCCTTTAAAAATTCCAACATGACGGAAAATAATCACATTCCCACCCCCTGCTACTAGAGCAGCAGGGAGAATGGAGAGGAATGATGTAACTTCCAATCCCAGGGGAGGGCTGGTGGTTCTAAGTCGCTGACCCCAGCCTCAACCATAGACCTGGTGGAAGAGCTCTGTTTTACAGGCCCTGTGGAAAGCTGGCAAGTCCTGCAGGGCCCGCAGCTCACCTGGGAGCTAATTCTACCAGGCAGGGGCCAGGACCAAAAAGGTCCTGGCCCTGGTTGAGGTTAGGCTAGGCCCTGGTTGAAGATGGCTTTGAATGGCTATAAAACCATCTCCAACTAAAACCATCTCTTTCTGTTAAGCTACTGGAGTCTGTTGCGCCAAAAGTGGGAAGAATCAGGAGGGGACATGTTGCCAGTTTCCCTTCTTTTCACTGCAACCCCATATGTCTTTTTGGCGAATGAGGGTTCCCCAGCCTCCACCATTGCCTTTTTGTGGGTCAGAAGGGGCTGGAAATGGGTCAAAGGGGGAGGCCTGCAAGCAGCTTCCACTTCCCTTTGCAGGATTCAGCCCAGTGTGCCTGGGGTCTGGTCCACAGACAGTGTGTTGCCCCCCCCTCCTAGGTGTCACTTTTGTGTGCAGGGAAAAACATGGTGGTCTTTTAAAATTATTTCAGGTCCTACATCTCATTTGATATCCTGAGAAGAGTTCTGAGAGACTATTTCAAATATGATGTCTTCTACTGTATGAATATCACAGATATTGATGATAAGGTAAATGTAGAATATAGCTGTGTTCATTTTGGAGTGAGGCTGGCAAGTCTGAATTAAACTGGCTTTAGTTTTATCTTAGTATTTTATCCTCCTTGTAACTGAAATGCTCACTCTTTTGGGGATTATTCCTTATGTGTATCTAAGCTTAATTTCAGTCGGAGAATGCAGACTGAGGGGCTGACTTGAGGGCTTCTTGCAGAGAGGCCTTAGGGGTGGCAGGGATGGAAAGATAATTTATTAAACCTTATTATTATAGCCATGTTGGACTATCAAGTAGAAATTTCAGTGGGAAATATACAAGTTTGAAATTCTCAGGGACTGAATCTTCTGCCCAAACTAAAAAAAATATTTCCCATGCTCTAGGCAGGTAAAATTCTAACTGGCAGACGTGGCACAGAGTTTCCCCCAAGCCTCAGGGAACTAAATAGTTCATGAAAAGAAGATCCATATTTATATAGATTAATTTTTACAGTGAGATTTTCTGAATGGAAACACCATAAAGCCATCATCATAGCTAATATAAAAATAAACCAAGCCATTAAAACATCAGAGACATTAAAAACAGCATAAAGATCTATAAAAACAGTCAAAAATTGTTACTTATTTTCAAATTTATATCCCCCCCTTCCCTGAATTAAACCCTCTCTGTGAAAAGTGTAAGTAAAAACAAATGTTTTGGCCTGCCACCTAGAAAATATTATAGTAGTTGCCAGGTGAGCCTCAAAGGAAAGGGCATTTCATGGGAAATGATATCACAACCAAAAATGCCCTTTCTCTAGTTCCTACTTGCTTCATCTCAGAAGAGAACATGGTTTGGGGAAGCAAATCTAACTGGCAGGCTGAGAGACGGCGGTGTTCCCGTGCTCTGGCCTCAAGCCGTTTAGGGATTTAAATGTAAGAACCAACACTTTCAGTTGTGCCTGGAAACTTATGCAGACCTTTCAGCACAGGTGTGATATGATCCCAGTAACCAACAACAACCAACAACAACCTGCCCACCACATTTTGGACCACCTGAATTTCTATTTACAAAGAGAATTACAGTGATCCAAATGTGGCCACACTTTTCAAGGAATGACTATAGCTGGTGTATCAGCTGAAACTGGTAAAACGCACTGTGTGTTGAAGAGACCTGAGCCCCCATCAATACACCCAGTTCCAGCTGTATCCGCAAGCCACCAACGTGCTCCTTCAGGGGGGATGAAGCCCTTCCCAAGACAGGCCGACTCTGTAGACCTTGAGCAGCTTCTCCACTTACCAGCAGCATATCAGTCTTGTCAACATGGAATGTCAATTTATAGGCCCTAATTCATCCCGTTACTCAGATACCCGTTAAAGCAGTGGTCCCCAACCACTGGGCCGCGGCTCCCTCTCCACACCCCCCCCCCCGCAATGTGAAACTTCCCAGGCCGCAAGCAAATCGGCCGCCAAAGCGGGCAATTAGCTTACGGCCCGGCAAACTTATTTTTGTGGGAGGGGGGGAGAGGGAAGCAGGGCTGCCGGCGCAAACGTGCATGCGCGGCAGGTCCACGCATGAGCGTTTGCACCATACGCGGCCACAAACGTGCATGCATGCATGCGCGGAAGTGCCATGCATACGCGTTTGTGGCCACACATGGTGCAAACGGACATGCGCGGCTGCTGGATCGCCCTCCCCCCCACCGGTCTGCAGCCTTAGAAAGGTTGCGGACCACTGCGTTAAAGCCTTCCACTCAGCCTCTAACTCAGCCGTTTGGGAGAAGTAGAGCTTCTTTCAGTTACCTAAAGAAGTAAGCAGTCTTGCAAAATGTTTTGTTTTGTCAAGTTCAGCTTTTGGGGTGTTTAATTGCCAATAACACTGTTTAGAAAACATTAAAGACTAAAGCAAAGGGTATGTTGTGAGAACAGCTTTCTAGGATTGGTGGGAGAGAGACTGGCCTTAAAATCCTGTCACACTCAGAATGGGAATGAATAATAGAATCAAGGTTTTGGTTTTAATCTTTAAGGCTATATACAACCTGGGTCCTACCTATAAAATTATGCATGGAGTAGAGAGTTGATAGAAATAATTCTTTCTCCCTGTCCTCAAAAATTAGAACTTGGGGCTAATGAATGTAATGGAGACTAGGGCAGAGTCTGCACTTACTTTGTTTATGCCATTGTCAATCCTGTTGAATTCAGATCGCTTTGAACTCGGATCTTCCTCTTCCCCCCCTCCCCATTGAAACAGGAAAGTCTTCTGCGCGTGGTTAGGGTAGTTCAGAAGGGGGGGGGAACCAAGCCTCTTTCTTTCTTTTCTTGAAGGGGGGGGGGAAGCCAAGCAGGGAGTCTCTTTCTTTTCTTGGAGGGGGGTGGGTGGGAGAGGATCGAAAAAGGCAGAGAAGGGAGAAAAAATCCAGGACCAACAGAAGTTGAGAGAAATTAGGAGCTTCCTCTTTAAGGCAAGTTTGTCACATGACCACCTGTGGCCAATCACAGGTCCTCTACCACGGAGGAGAGCCCAGATTCAAAACAGCCTTTAAATATTGAGCATTAAAAGCACTCTAAGATATCGCACAATAAAGGTAGGGTCACTCAGGATCAATCCTTCTTGCTGCAGAAGGAAATTTTAAATCGCCCCAAATCCAGATGGAAATCGCATTCTGTATAGAGGGCAGCGACTGAATTGATCTGGGGTTGGAATAAAAGCTCCGTGCAGTTTACACGTAGATTCAGGGCAGATAAAAAGAATACTTTTAAAATCAGCAAGTAATTAAATTGTAGAATTTACTGTTATTGGATGAAGTGGTGACCGCAAACACGGACAAGGTCCACTTGTCATAATGAATAAAGGGAGACTCCATATTCAGAAGGAGCAAAATCTCTGAATTCCAGGAGGCAGCATCAGGGGGAGACTTTGGCCTATGGTCTCTGTTTGTTGACTTTTGTATGCTACAGGAGGCTGGACTAGATTCGTCAGGACTGCTCTTTTTCTTTCTTTCTTTCTTTCTTTCTTTCTTTCTTTCTTTCTTTCTTTCTTTCTTTCTTTCTTTCTTTCTTTCTTTCTTTCTTTCTTTCTTTCTTTCTTTCTTTCTTTCTTTCTCTCTTTCTTTCTTTCTCTCTCTCTCTCTCTCTCTCTCTCTCTCTCTCTCTCTCTCTTTCTTTCTTTCTTTCTTTCTTTCTTTCTTTCTTTCTTTCTCTCTCTCTCTCTCTCTCTCTCTCTCTCTCTCTGCCTGCCTGCCTGCCTGCCTGCCTGCCTGCCTGCCTGCCTGCCTCTTCCTCTCTCTTTCTCCTTCCCTCCCGCTATTCCAGTAACTATTCCATGTAGGCATGCTGCAGGGATGCCAGATTCAGTATTTTAAATGATAATATCTCACATATACCACTTCAGAATAACTGTACAGATGAAGATACAATTACATCAGCATTCCATTTCAGAGATGGGAAGGGGTAGGTCAAGTCTGCACATGATAGTCCTTGCATTTCCGTTAGGATATGGTCATTATATGTAATATATAATCTGTCAGAATGCTTCTAGATACTTTTTTGAAGTTGGATGTGTTCTGCAAGCTAAAACAGCTCAGCTTTTCACCTTCAGAATGTGTTTCTTTTTGGGTTGTAGATCATAAAAAGAGCAAGGCAAAACCATCTCTTTGAACAGTACAGAGAGAAGAAACCATCAGCAGCACAGCTACTTGAAGATGTTCATACAGCCTCTGAGGTAAATTCATAGCCAGCTCACCATCCCTCCCTCCCTGCATTAGCATCATTACTCGGTAGCCTAACAGAAGATAGTCTCATCCAGAGCAGCAGATTAACGTCTGCCTAAAGTCTGGCTATCTAGCAAAGCTTGGAGAGAGTTACTGTTGTCTGTGGTGAATTCCTAAGCAGACTTCAGTAGTCTCAGAAAGGTGTGATATGGTTTAGGACTGGCACTATTAGTGTGTTATAGATACTGGCCTTATCCTAAGACGCCTCCTGCTTTCTCCTAACTGCACATACATTTCCATATTCTTTCTTGCTTCAGCCTGTTGTGTCATAAACAAAACTCCATTTTTTTCTTTGGTGTAAGATTTGTGGTGTGTGTTTTTGAGATGGGTTAGATCATGCACTTACTACCCCACATGTTAATATGTTAGAGGTCAATGGACGCACTTGAGCTTTTTGAACATTGAAAAGGGCATACTAATCCAGCATGCGCACCAGCATTAACGAGTCTGCATGGTGAAATGGTTAGAGTGTTGTACTAGGACCTGAGAGAACCTGGTTCAAGTTTGCACTTAGCAGGAAGTGCACTGGGTGACCACAGGCCACTCACTCTGTCTGCCGAGTCTGCCGAGTCTGCATTCAGGCCTAGCTGTTGTGTGGATAAAATGGTGGAGGATGAATGGAGAAGAATGTATGGAGCTCCTTGGAGAAAGGGTAGGATAAATATGAAGTAAATAAATCAGATATTTTAATTTTTAAAAAGTGTACCCTTTAGACATTTGACACTTTATACAGGGATTTTATCAGCAATGCAACGCATGGAATACGTAAATATTTGATCATGGTTTTCAGATTAAATATTTGATAAGGTGGTGCTAGCTTGCTTGTAAAACCTTGTGTACGGCTTCATTAATTGCTATTCTTTTCTTTTTTTTCATCATTAGCCTTTTTCAGTTAAGCTACATGAAACATCAGACCCAGACAAGAAACAGATGCTGGAAAGGATTCAGAATGCAGTAAAAGGTGCCGTGGAACCTCTTGAAAAAGCACTGCAAAAGAGACTCTCGGAAGAGGAAATCAGCAAACAAGCTGAGGTTTGCACACTGAGTGTCTTTGGAGGTGTAGGCTTGGTGATGTGTTTCTGAAACAGCTCATTATGAAAGGTTTAACTGTAATCCCCCTTCTTCTTAGAGCCATAACTGTAATCCCTCTTCTTCTTGGAGACCCCTCCCCAATACTCCAACCATGCTCCCTGTGTTGCAGGTTTTCATGAGTCTGAAGAGGTTGCAGCACAAACAGGAAAATCAGCAACATTCCTGTTGGCAGCAAAAATAGGACCTACAGTAATGAGTCCAGCTAGGTAGCAGGAAAAATATTCAGTCAGAGTGGTTCAGCAGTGGAATAGGCTGCCTAAAGAGATGGTGAGTTACTTCTCACTGACAGTCTTCAAGCAGTGGCTGGACAGATACTTTTCATGAATGCTTTAGACTGATCCTGCATAGAGCTAGGGGTTGGACTAGATGCCCTGTATGGTCCCTTCCAATCCTATGATTCTGTATCTGTACAGGAATTCTTTGCATGTGTACAAGGACCTCCTTGTAGCTGTTCCAGATGCAGTAATATCTTGTATTTGTTCAGACACTTGGAATTTATCATCCATGTGACAGTTTTATTTACTATTCTAGGTAGTATTACAAGAAGCAAAAGATATACTTTCTGAGTGGCTGGATGCTGAATTGTGCAGTCAGGTGACTGACAATGCTATCTTTTCAAAGCTTCCAAAATTCTGGGAAGAAGAATATCATAAAGATATGGCAGCTCTCAATGTGAGTAAGCATGTTAATCCTGCAAAACATAAAAATATAGGGAAATTGAGTGTTAGTTATGCTTACTTATTCCAGCTTCATACTGTGCAGATGTAGGGATGGGCACAAATGGGCTGATTAACTAAAGTTCGGTGTGAATTTTGGCTGATTCATGGTTTGTAAAGTAATGTTCACAAACTGAAGAGCTGCCATGAACTTCCACAAATTTGGATGCAGTTCATGGCAGTTTGTGAAGATCAGACGCAGGATTTAAATGACTTCGAACCATTTAAATCCCTGCTTTTTATTCTTCCTGAGAAACAGCTGAGCTACCCACCTCTCAGCTGTTTGGTTTAAATGGCACAGAGCCATTTACTCCACTGCTTTCTGCTCTCTGCTGCTTTTAGTGGGGAGCAGAAGGCAGAGGTTTCAGTGATTTACAAACTGATAGAAACCGGCATCTCTATTCATGATTCAGTTCGCGGCCTGCAAACTATTCCTACACAGGAGGCCTAGAAATTAAACCTATAATGATGGTGGCAACAGGTTTCAAGCTATGTTTTCTGTGATAGACTTCAACATGTAAAGTAGATTTAGCATTTACTTATTTACTTATTTAGCATAACATGGTACGACTTTCTGATGGAAATCTCAAAAGGCATCCCTGATACTAATTTGACAGCAGGTATTTTAAATAGTTGAATGCAGAATTCCAGAGAATAGCTTGAAGAGATAAGAATGCCTTCTTAAATGAATAGTACAAACAAATAGAAGAAAACAATAGAATAGGGAGGACCAGAGATCTCTTCAAGAAAATTGGAGATATGAAGAGAACATTTCATGCAAAGATGGGTATGATAAAAGACCAAAATGGTAAGGACCTAACAGAAGCAGAAGAGATTTTTTTTTTAAAGGTGGCAAAATTATACAGAAGAACTATACAAAGCGAGCTTGGCATCCCTGATAACCATGATGGGGTAGTCACTGACCTGGAGCCAGACATCCTGGAATGTGAAGTCAAATGGGCCTTAGGAAGTCTGAGCAACAACAATAAAACTAGTGGAGGGGACAGCCTTCCAGTTGAACTATTCAAAATCTTAAAAGATGATGCAATAAAAGTGCTACACTCAATATGCCAGCAAATTTGGAAAATTCAACAGTGGCCACAAGATTGGAAAAGGTCAGTTTACATTCCTATCCCAAAGAAGGGCAATGCCAAAGAATGTTCAAACTATCACACCATTGCACTCATTAATCATGCTATGCTCAAAATCCTACAAATTATGCTCAAAATCCTACAAGCTAGGCTCCAGCAATATGTGGACCGAGAACTTCCAGAAGTACAGGCAGGATTTTGAAGAGGCAGAGGAACTTGAGATCAAATTGCCAACATAAGCTGGATCATGGAGAAAGCTAGAGAGTTCCAGAAAACCATCTACTTCTGCTTCATTGACTATTCAAAAGTCTTTGATTGTATGGAGCACGACAAATTGTGGCAAGTTCTTGCATTCTATTGGGCAGATTAATTCTATCTGATCAATATATTATTACAGAACCTTACTGAGAATCTGGTAGAAAGAAGACTACAGAATGTATAATACGTTTGTTGTTTGTAGGTGTTACCGGCAGATGTGCTAACTCGTGTTAGTGAATATGTACCAGAAATTGTGAACTTTGTTCAGAGAATTGTAGATAATGGATATGGGTGAGTACACATAAATCTGGATTTTCCTTTTGTTTCTCTCATACAACATACACCTCTTCACTGTATTTCTCACAGAGCCCACCCAAAAGCCCTTTTTCTTCAGTCCTGAAGATATCCAAAGATTCTGTGATGGCCTGCCTAGTCTGAAGTTATTCCGATTTAGCCATTGTCATTGTTGTTAGTGACAAAAATGCTCTCTTAACAATTGCTTTTACTGATTGAGCTTTTATAATCATAATTGTCTTATGTTTCATTGTCTTATGTTTCACCATTGTGTTTGGTGCAAATAGCCTATGAGAGCCCGGTTAGATGTTTGCCAGCTTTTTGAGAGTTGAAGGTCTTTTTCAGTGGTTCACATGAACTACCCTTTTGAGGCTCTTTTTTGCCTTCAATGCCTACACATGCTTGTGCTCAAATACTAGTTCTGTTCAAATTGGCTGAGATTTGCATGAGGTAAGAATTGACAAATGGTTGTAATGGTGGTTGCTTCATTGTTGGAGGCTCAGGTCTTGTAGAAGGGGGAATATTAAGCAGATTGCAAATGAAAACAGACAAATGACTGATTTGCTTGCACATTTGGGAACTTAAACCATGGCTTGGTGTGATATCTGAAGGGAGCCATGGTGTCCACTTGAAATTGGACAGAGGATTTAGGTTTATCATTTTGTGATTGACGTTGCTGCAAACACTGAATGGGAAAGGAACTTTAAAGTGTGAAGTACAGTGACTCTTTACACTGGTATATTAATTCAGATGCATGTGGTAGAATTTACAGTTGACCCTCCAAAGAGAAGTAGTGCTAAGAATAAAACTATACGGGAATTCCTCTGGTGTCCTTTTGTTCTTTCTCCAATATGTTTATTTTTATATGCATGTTTTGTATGATGGTTGTTGTAACAAACAGATCATTTACTTTAGATTTGCTCCAGAACCCTCCTGGTCCTCTTAGAATCCCCTTAGAAACCCATCATGAAAAGAACTGGCCTTTGTGTACAATAATAGCAACATGTTTGTTAGCAATAGATGGCTGGTGAAATAGCGTGTTTTGATTTTCTAGTTATGTGTCCAATGGATCTGTCTATTTTGATACAATGAAATTTGATGAATCTGAGAAACACTCCTATGCGAAGTTGGTTCCTGAAGCCGTAGGAGATCAAAAAGCACTTCAGGAGGGTGAAGGTAAAAAGAATTTCTAGTGAACATCCCCACTTAATTTTAAAAGATTTCTGAATATCACAGAGTTGTTCCTCCTCTTTTCACAGGTGACCTGAGCATCTCAGCAGACCGCTTAAGTGAGAAACATTCACCAAATGACTTTGCTTTATGGAAATCCTCCAAACCAGGAGAGCCGTCATGGGATTCTCCTTGGGGAAAGGTGAGGATTGTGACTTGGATTCAGTGATCCTGGTGCAAGGAAAAGGCTGCTTCAGTTCGAGGGGAATGGTCATTCCTTTTCCCCTTGGCTACAACTTTTTGAAAATTGTTCTGGAGTCTCCTCTGATAATCTGGAGCCAGTTATCCACCTTGTGGAACATCACTCTCCCATCTGTCCAGCCACACATGTGTACAGGAAGTTCCTATGACTTTCTCAGCAGGGCACTTGGAAGAAGAAGAAGAATTGGTTCTTATTCTGTTTTTCTCTACCAAGACAAGTCTCAAAGCAGCTTACAATTGCCTTCTCTTTCCTCTTTCCACAACAGACACCTTGTGAGGCTGAGAGAGCCCTGATATCATTGCTCAGTCAGAACTGCTTTATCAGTGCTGTTGCGAGCCCAGGGTCACCCAGCTGGCTGCAAGTGGGGGAGCAGAGAATCAAACCCAGCTTGCCAGATTAGAAATCAGTGCTCCTACCCACTACACCAAGCTGAATCCAAATTACTATCCATTGGGCACTTAAACTAATCTCTCCTCTGTATGTTTTCATATAAATTAACAGTGACTATGTTACATAGCACCTGCAAAGCACCTCGTATTGAGTCTGCCATGAAAACGCTAGAGGGCGTCACCCCAAGGGTCAGACATGACCCAGTGCTTGCACAGGGGATACCTTTACCTTTACCTTTACCTTTATGTTACATAGCATAAGGTCCAGTCTGACAAGTTCTGTCATTCACTTTTTAAAGTCATGCAGGTACACATTTGTATTTTAAGATGCACATTTAATTCCCAGAGGATGGGTAATGCAGACATGCAATGAAAATAAATATTATTGCTTGGAGGCTTCTTCACTCTTGTGTCCTGCATATAAGAAAACTGCTGATTTGGGTGGAATTGTGAGATTTAAATAACCTCTAACTAAGGGTCCTTAATGTCCTTTGTAGAAGTTGCTGCTGGCAAACTTCTTAAACTTTTTGAGCTGTTTTGGTGATCCAGGAACTTACAGATCTAGCTTCTTTTCTGATGCACATTGTTCAGTTGCCCCAAGCCCAGTGTGGATGGTCTTGCCCCACTGTTATTGATTAATAATGACATTAAATAGTGGAAATTATGCTAAGTTTCTCAATTATTCTGAAGTAACCTATTTTGTCTGTTAATAGGGCCGTCCAGGATGGCATATCGAGTGCTCTGCAATGGCGGGCTCTATTCTAGGAGAGTCCATGGACATTCATGGAGGGGGCTTTGATCTTCGATTCCCTCACCATGACAATGAGTTGGCCCAATCTGAGGTATGGGAGGCATTTGCTTATGAATGTTGAAGAACTGTCAAGCTTGTGTATAAGATTAGGGATATCAGTAACACTGCTATGTCCGAACTTTGGAAGGGAGTTATAGTGAGTATCTTGTACGTCTCAGATAGCACATCTCTATTTGGATGGCAATTATGGTTTGGAAAAGAGACCCCAGGAGTTTGTCCTGGTTAAGGCAACAGGAGAGTAATGTGGGTTCTGAGGAAGAGGCTGCTGTGTTAGAACTGTCTTCTACAGACGCTCTCCCTCAGAGTGGTGCCTTCTATTCCGTTGTCATCAGTAGTCATATTATTTGGTTTGTCATTTTTTTCTGGCCTAGGTATTGGTCCCAGATGGGGTATTGCCTCTCTTTCCTTTGTTTCCCCATCTGAAATGGACAAGGAAGAACTTATTTGCAAGGGAAGGAGGGAGGACGGTTCTTTGTTAACTTTGGAGCTTCTGCCCCTATGAGTGATTGCTGGCTCTACTAATGGTAGAAGTGGAGTCCTGGAGTCTATTGAAAACTGCACTAACGTGATCCAGTTATTTTTATTTGGCAGACACTGGTGGCTGCTATTTGCTAATGCCAGGGTGTACTAGTGTACCACGGAAGGAACTGAAGAGTATCATTAAAAGCTAAGCCTGTGCATTAAATATGTCTATCACTTTATGGTCTTTGGAGCAGGAAAGCTCCATGCGATACTGATTCCCGCCCAATCCTGAGGAAAGGAGTAAGGAAGCAAGATGAATGGAGCCCATGCTAAAGCTGCCAGGAATGGGGAAAATGTCAAATGGATCCCCTTTGCCTGGCATGCATGGCCCCACCTCTGGGGCATAGATGATTGGCAAGGGAAGGCTGAGGTGGGGCAGCCAGATGGACTGACTGGGCAATTTTACAGTCACATAGATAAACTATTGTACCTTTTATAGAGTTGAATGAAGTAGTCCCTTCAGTTTTAATCAGGGGTGGGGGCCTCTGCATTTGGTGTCTAGGAATCGCTTATATGGTGATCCACTGTTGCAACAGCAGAAGAGTAACAGAACCTTGAGAACCTTGTTTCTCTAATCCAGCCTTTCTCAACTTTTTGACTTAAGAAACCCTGGAAACATTATTCAGGTTTTGAGAAACCCCAGAAGTGGCACGATTGTACACGATATGGTTGGGAAGCATAGCTGTTTACCACCCACTCAAGGTCCCACTGCTTTCCACCCCACCAGGCCCAGCATTGGCAATTTGGGGGTGGTGGTGGTGGGTGGGTTGACATGACCATATACGGTCATATCATCCGATAAATGTTTAACGCACACACATATATCAGTAATCTCCCACCCATTTCGGAAACCCTTCCAGAACTGTCAAGAAACCCCAGGTTTTCACGAAACCCTGCTTGAGAAAGCCAGCTCTATTCAGAACTAAAGTAATTGAGGAGACGAGGGACGATGAGAAAGAAAAGCATAGGCTTATTTGTCCTGCTCTGTGGAAGTTCAGTCTAAGTGTTTATGTTGAAATTGTTTTTGTGACGTGTGTTGTAGGCATACTTTGAAAGTGATAACTGGGTTCGCTATTTTCTGCACACTGGACACTTAACAATTGCTGGCTGTAAAATGTCCAAATCTTTAAAGAACTTCATCACTATCAAAGATGCTCTGAAGAAGCATACAGGTAAGACGTTTACTGTATTAGCACTTTCTGTGTGTTAAGAATATTTTGTTGTTGGTGGTGGGAAAATGGAGCTGATGAAAGGATGGTATTAACTTATTATCATAGAGTTGGAAGAGGCCATACAGGCCATCTAGTCCAACCCCTGCTCAATTATTTATTTATTATTATTTATTATTATACTTTTATACCGCCGCTCCCAGCACAGCTGGCTCTCAGCAGTTCACAATATAACATGGCATAAAAACATCAGATCAACAACCTGAAAACATGACAATATGATAAAATTAACCCCCCATAAAGCATACAGCTAGAATGGCGGTAAAAAAACTCCTCCCCCAACACTGGAGACGTTGGTGCCCATAAGGTATATGGAGCTGCAAAGAAATGGGCGGTATCTAAATAAAATCTAAATAAATAAAGGTATACGTAAGAGTCTGGTGATGGAAAACAGGGTGGATCACCAAAAGGTTCCAGGCCTGGCCTAATGCCAGGTCCTAGAACATAGAGTGAGGGGAATCATTCTCATAACCCCCAGGGCTCCCACCCAGCCTTAACCAAATGTCTGGCAGAAGAGCTCTGTTATGCAGGCCCTGCAGAACACCAAAAGCTCTGTCAGGGTCTGCAGCTCTTCTGGGAGCTCATTCCACCAAGTAGGGGCTAGGGCCCATCAGCAGATTCATACCCACAGAGCAAAGAGCCCTGCGGGGAGCATAAGGAGGTAAGCGATCCCAGGTAAGTAGGCCCCAAGCCGCATATGAAGGATCAGCCTAATTACTTAATTAGTCGTTTTACTTGTGTCCTTTTTAGATAGAAGATATGGTTTTTATGGCTATCAAATCTGTTGTGCTGTACCATTCCACTTTTTAATTTTACTCTACCAACAGCTCGGCAGTTACGGCTGGCGTTTCTCATGCATTCTTGGAAAGATACACTGGACTATTCCAGCAATACCATGGAGTCTGCCATTCAGTATGAAAAGTTCATGAATGTAAGTTAACCTCCTTTTTTCATGTTGTTAATGCTGATCAGAAACCAAAAGCTAAACAGCATCAGATGCTGTCTTCTATTAGCGTTAGGGGAAACTGAGACCCCTAATAATATATTCAGTTACCTATATAATCTTAAAGACTTAGATTGCTTTTAAAAAATTCCTTCATGCGGGAATGTTCAAGTTTTGCATCTCATTCTGCCGGTGTTCAGGGGTTCCTTTGCTCTGGCACAAGATGCCTCTTCCGGTTGTGGAAGATGGCCTTGCATCAGAGGAAGAAGAGCTGGTTTTTATACCCTGTTTTTCATTACCTGAAGGAATCCCCAGGGAGCTTACAAACACCTTTCTCCACAACAGACAGGTGAGGTGTGGGGGGAAGGCTGAGGGTGCTCTAAGTGAACTGCTCTGAGCACTAAGAGAACTGTGACTGGCCCAAGGTCACCTAAGGAGTGGGGAAACAAACTTGATTGTCCAGATGAGAGGCCGCTGCTCTTTAACCACTGCGCCTCGCTAGCTCTCCAGGAATATGCAGGCATCAACAGAACAAATTGATCCGAGTGCATCCAGTGCTAAAGAGCTAACTGGGGACTAGCTGTGGGAAGCATCAAATATCTGGATTCCATAATAACTGAACTGTAGACTCAGGTCATCTCCCCCAACCCCTTTGTCTTGAACATCTTCCCCACTTGGCTAGCCTCATTTTTCACTCTTCTGTTGAAAATAATGCATTGGCTTTTGGGGTTTAAAAAGCTAGTTTCTAGTGTCATAAATTTTGTGTGTGTGCGTGTGTGTGCGCGTGTGTGTGCGCGTGTGTGTGTGCGCGCGTGTGTGTGTGTACGGAACAGGGTTTGTTTTATCAAAGGGGACAGTGGCACCTGTTTCAGGAGAGAAAGATAGTAACACAAAAGAGAGGCAATAGTTTATAAAAATTCAAACGTTTTTGGAGCTGAATGCAGACTAGCATGAATAGGCAGTTCCCCAGAGATGAGCCACTTTTGCCTTGGACCTGAATTATAGAGTCTTCCTTTCTTGATTGGCAAAGGAGACAGCAGTGGGTGAGGAAGCAGCAAAAGAAAGGAACTCTTAGGACCTCTGCTTTCACTGGTGTCCCCCCCCCCCCACCGTCCTTAGCCAGTGGCAAGGGATATGTCCCGCAGCATTGGATTTTCGCACATCTTATATGTGTTTTAGAAAATAAATTAGTGTCCTTTCCCCACCACACAAAAAAAGATTTTATTAAAGATTTTGATGCAGATAAAGCAGAAAAGAACACAAAATTTATCCACATCTTTGTGATCTGCCTGCTAATATATACCTGTATTCTGACTTAGGGCATTGTGTCCGTGATGTTTTTTTAAAAATCATACTTCTTGTATCATAATTACATCAAGCCCAAACGTTTCTGCTGCTGTGAAGGCTTCTGTTTACAGTAGGAATAAATGGATAGAGTGTCACTTGTAAAGTATCTCCCCCTGAATGAGCCTCTAGGCAGTCTCAGCTGATGTGTTTCTTGCATGTTCTTTGGGCAGACCCTCCATTGTTCCATTTCTACATGTCTAGCAACAGTGGACAATATTCTTAAGGCTGTTGTGTAATTCTTCCCCTCATCAGGAAAACAATGATCAAGTGCAGCTGCTTGGCCCATTCCTTCCCCCCCACACACACCAGGGCAGGGCAGGAAGCTGCCGTAGGCCCTCCTTCTCCTCCTTGAGTGCAGGGGTGAGGTGGCATGATGAGAGCCTACCCTGTCCTACCCCTCCATGGGAGGGAGGAAAAGAGAAGTCTCCTGCAGCTGCCAATTGGAGTCCTGGGCTGCTGCATGCCACGCCTGACCCAGATGTTGTTGATGGGTGGAGTGGGGTGAAGAGGGTCAAGGGCTGGCTGGCACCACAAGCGATCGCCACTTAGTAGCCAGCCTGGCCCTGCTAGTGTCATCATTATGCCCGGTGCACCCCAGAGCAGATTAATTAACCAGGGGAAGTTAAATAAAATATCTTTTTTCTTAGAAAGATGCCCTTCCCAGGTTATTCTTGTCTGCGATGCGCAGGCAACGTATCTGCCTGTCTGTGTGAGGTCAGTCTCCCATTTCTCTTGGAGAGGCTTTCAGTTTGGCTGACTAGAAGGAATCAGTAGCTTTTGTTGCTGTTGTTGTTAATGTTTCATATCATGTCACAGCCTCCACAAAGGCAGCTTGGCAGCAGGTAATAGAAACCCTGGCAGATGTTGTGTGGCTCTGGCTCTCAGAGCCTCTGAATGAGTATTGAAATTGCTAACTGGGTTTTGTACTTTGCAACAGGAAATCTTTAGATTGTGGGCTCTTTCCCTCCCTCTTTTAGGAGTTCTTTTTAAATGTGAAGGACACCCTTCGTGCTCCTGTTGATGTGACAGGCCAGTTTGAAAAATGGGATAACCAGGAAATAGAGCTGAATAAAAGGTGAGTGACAGACCAGTTGCCTTTTCCCTTTCCCTTTCGTCATGAATAACCATTTGTATATTCATGTAATGAATCCCATTTTTCAAACTGGCATTTGGGGGTGGGGTGCAGGAGAGTCCTGATGACGTGTTTCTGCAACATTTTTTTTAGCTCTCAATTTTTAGTGGTCTCAGTGGCACAGACCACGTTGGTGTCCTGCTGCCGCCTGACATGGAGCTCTTCCACCAGGTCTGTGGTTGAGGCCAGTGCCAGTGCTAGGAGCAGATCAGATGGGGCTCCCCCCTGGGAGATAGGCTTCCACACAGGGCCATTGGCGTGGTTGGTTGTCACACCCCTCTCCTAGCCACCCTGGCTGTTAAGAGAGAGTGTTACCATTTCTGCTGCGTGGTTTTTGCATTTTTCTGTAATTGTATAGGGTTTTAATGGGAGTTTTAATTGGGGATTGTATTATTGTTTTGAACTTCGTAGGTAACCTGCCAACCTGCCACGAGCTGGTCTGTCGGGAGTGGCAGGCAATAAATCCAACAACAACAACATCTTACCTTCTGCTCTAAACTTGTTGCTGTGTTATGCAGCCATTTTTTAATTACTAAACTTGTGCCCTGCCTTTCTTTCCAATGAAACTCCTGAAAACTAAATAAGAAAAGAAAAAGATGAAATGCAAACCGTTAACTCCACACACCAAATCCACCAAATAGGAGTGGGGGTGGAGGTGTAAATGTCTCTAACCCCCAAGGGAAGAGTATAGGCAATGCAGCAGGCTGCCGTGGAAGGGCAGAGATAGAAACCTCGGATGAGCGGAGCTCTATTCCTGTCCTGGCTCTTGGCAGGATCACTTTCCTCTGCCCCTTTTGCTAGCAGTAACAGCAGCAAGAGGGTGATCAGCTGTGCTCATGCCTTGAAAGAAGGTACCCAGAGAGCCTCCTTTCTCTTCTTTCCCAAAAGTATTACCTGCTGTGCCAGTCAGGGGTTGCAGAAGGATGCAGCCTGGCCTATTGTCGGCTCCAAGCACCAGCATACATAATGCCAGGCTGTTCTCAGGTGCGCTGCTGGAGGGCAGTTGTCGCTGTGGAGGAGCTTGTGGAATCTTTAGGAAAATACTAAATGTTGCCTTCTGATCTTCTCTCTGCTGCCTCAAGTGCTGGAAACATGCTTTAAAAAATAAATGCTAAATAAATAAAAATCTGAGAACCTCTCTTATTTGGTGGGAAAGCTGTTGATTTCCCTGGACCATTGGGACACAGTGGTTTGTGGATGGCACCTTGTGATTATAATGCTTTCATCAAGCATGTTCTGTCCCTCTCACAAGTGTCATCAGGAGATCAGAAGTATAAGAATGAGGACATGCTTTAAAATTCATCCAAATACAGTCAGCTTTGAGAACCAGTATGATCAGCTGCCTTGGTTCATTTATGTGGAGCGGCTCTGTCTTCTCTGGTGCTTTTCCTTATCTTTGCTTCTCACTTTCATCCCTTTCAGTTTGATGACTGCTTAATTCCTACAATTTCATACTCTTTCACACTTGTTTCAGAATCTTTACTCACTCAGCATATAAAATGAATTGCCAGAGTTGAAGTCTTTGGTCTGTGTGTTAGAATCAAAGGTCATCCTCCATGGATGGATGGCATTTCCATCAGCTGACTTTCCAACCTGTAAACTAATTTTCCTCCCAGGAGCAGTGTTTTGGTACACACGGCAAGCAGCATTGGGAAGAGGGAGGCAAGAAGATTCTACTTTAGAACCCCCACCCCTTGTAATTCAGTTGGGTCAGCTAAAAAATGATGCTGTTTGTTCAGATCGGAACAAGCAAGGTTCTGCTACAAGCCTGTTTCACTGGAGAGAGGAGACTACATACTCTGTCTACTCCATAAAAAATATCTTATGGATTCTATAGAGCTGCTGCAGACAGCTCTACTTGAAGGCATCAAGTTCATGCATTTCTGACTATATCTGAATAATAGTAAAACAAATTGAAATAAGGAGGGTCTTCTAAAGCAGTATTTTACAAGATAACTGAGTTGTTGTTGACAGAGCATTCACCTTGCACCCTTTAAAAGGACACCCTGAACCAGCTTCAACATAAGATGACAACTTTTATTTGTTAGTACAGTATTACTGGAATTCTTGACTAATACTGGTTGCAATGTCTGTACTATCCCAGTAATGATTAATATAGTGAAACCTGACCTAAAGAGTGTGAGAAGAAGAAAAGAGAGTGTAAAGAAGCAAGCACTTTCAATTTTTCTGTTTTCTTGTGATGCTTTGTCACCATTCCCCCCAAGCAAATAACTCCCTTTAAAACTGAAAGAGGAGTCATTTCTCAGTCTGGTACTCCCATCCTAAAGCTTATGGTAGGCTGTACCGAATTTGCATTGATGAGATTCTTGAATTGGAGTCATTGGGGAGTAACCCTTGGCCCTTGCAGATATAAAACCTGTGCTTTCTCACAGGGCTGCACCACCTAGATGATTTTTCTGTGATTAAAAATGAAAGCAAGAATTGGTGGCCCTTTTAGTTTCTTTTTTGCTATTTCAAAATGTATCCTGTTTAAATCAGATTTGTTTCTGATTCATTCTCAGCTGTTGATGTACTAAAAGCATGATGATGTTCAACAGTACTTTGTGAGGTACGGGATGACATTTAGACATCTGCCTAATAGCGGATGTCATGCCTGGTCTTACATATTAAATATCCTGTCATGTCCAATGTTTTCTGATGTTTGAGAGTCCAGAATGGTATTTCCCTTATTGATGTCGATCCTTTTTTCCCCTGATATAAGCAAGAACAAAACACCCCTCCGAGTCGCTTTCCTTTATTCACAGAAACCAGGAATCTTTGACTTATGTGAGTTAGGACTTATGCAAATAATAAACGTTCTATCTTTTCCCCTTCCTCTGACTAGTTTTTTTGACAAGAAGGCAGCCATCCATGAGGCATTGTGTGACAACATTGATACACGTGCAGTCCTGGAAGAAATGCGGTCACTAGTCAGTCAGTGTAATTCCTACATTGCTGGAAAGAAGAGTGCCAGGCAGATGCCCAACAGAATGCTGTTGGAAAATATAAGCATGTATTTGACACAGATGTTCAAGGTATGGGACAATATGTTTTTGGATCAAAGCTTTGGAATAATTTTTAATGTTATTTTTTTGTTTAATGTTATTTCTACATCTCCCTTAGTACCTTTTCGTTGTTTCAAACTTGTGGGATTTTTTTTTTCCAGTTGGAATGAAATTGTAGTGTTTTGGGTAGCAGGAAGATATTTTGTTTTTAAGGTATAGTTGTCTTCTGGAAATGGATAGGAGCAATACCATGCAAAGTTAAAAATGCCATAGTAAGCTTCTTTCCCAGTATTGTATGTTTTGAATAATACCAGCTCTCCTCAGTAGCTCCTTTACGTCTCAGCCCAGTGCAACCCAGAAAATTGCTCTCTGCTCCATAAAATTCAGTAAAGGTCCGGTTTGGTCAAGATTTCCTTGAGGAATGAATACTTCTGCAAAGTTTCGCTGACCTCTGGCTGAATAATGAAGCTGCAGCTTTCAGCCATTTCAGTGGAAGAAAGTTCATAAAGGACACAAGGAATCATAGGATTAATTCAAATATCAGTGGACGACAGTCATTCTTTTTCTTCTTTTTAAAGTTACTTGAAATTCTAAGAAAAGAAAGACTCTACCACTAAATCCTTGAGAAACATTTATTACCAGAATGTTTGAGATGAAATCTAGAGTAATTCATATATGTTATGTTAGCCAGTTATTTCAGATTTTCATTGGATTCGATCCTAGGCAGCTATTCTGAAGCTAATCTGTCCACTTCAGAATTAGCTGGATGGATCCAGATGGGGATCCCATACCAAAGCTAGTTAATTGCTTTGGTTTGAAAAATCTGCTTCACTGCTGGGACATTATTATTATTATTATTATTATTATTATTATTATTATTATTATTGGATTTATTACCTGCTGCTCCAGCAATCTGGCCATGGCAGGTTACAACATTAAAAACCCCACAATAAAATATAACTATCCCCAACTAAAACCATTCTGAGTCCGATGACCAGCTAACCCTCTCCCTACTCTGTTCAAGAACACCCCCCATTCAACACCTCAGTGGAAAAGATATAATGGGAGGAGAGCCTGATGACCTGGCCGAACTGAAGAGGGGCCTTTGATCTTATTGCCATCTAGCCTCAACCAAATGCCTGGTGAAAGAGCTCCATCTTGCAGGCCCTGTGGAACTGCACAAGCTCCATCAGGGCCCTCAATTCTTCTGGGAGCTCGTTCCCCCAGGCTGGGACCAGGACCAAAAAGGCCCTGGCCTTGGTTGAGGCCAGGCATACTTCACATGGACTGGGAATCACGAGCAGATTCATACCTGCTGAGTGCAAGGCTCAGCGGGAGGCATAAGGTGATAGGTGGCCCCTCAGATATGTGGGGTCCACACCGCAGATGGCCTTCAAGGTTAAAACCCAAATTTTGACTCTGATTTGGAGCATGCCCATGACTCTCCCAAAGTTACTGTTAATTGTTATTATATTATAATTGTGGTTTTGTAATCTTTTGATGTTTTTTAAAGTTGTTTTGATGTTATGTAATGTTCCATGTAAGTTATAATGTTCTGTGTAAACCGCCCAGAGCAGCAAAGAAATGGGTGGTACAGAAATATAAATAAATAAATAAATAAATAAATAAAATGTTTGGTAGCCAGTGCAACTGCCTTAGCACAGGCTGGATATGGGCCCTCCAAGGTGTTCCAGTGAGGATCCTAGCAGCTGCAATCTGTACCAGCTGTAATTTCGGGGTCAAGGACAAGGGTAGGCCTGCGTAGAGTGAGTTACAGAAGTCAAGCCTGGAGGTGACCATTGCATGGATCTAGGCAGTCTGAGGGCAAGTTGGGTGAATGGAAAAACACCTGTCAAGCTACTTTCATGGCCTGGGTCTCCATCGATAAGGAGGCATCCAAGGTCACCCCCAAGTTCCAGGCGGATGGTGCAATGTTAGGTTGCACCCCAGCCAGGCTGGGTAAGAGTGCTTCCTGAATAAAAACCCATCTTTCTACAACTTTCAGCTTGCAGATTTCATTTAAGCCTTTTGAATATACAGGACATTTGTTGGCACTGGTTCCAGTTATACAGAACTGATATACGTGTTTGGTTTTGCCCTGTGATAAGAAAATGTCATTCTGTGTATAATCGAGACCTAACCGGATACAATCTGAAAGATTTGTCTATAATTCCCAAACTAAAATACCTGATTTAAAAGAAGCAATTGTGTGTGTTTCTTTTGGATAGATCTTTGGTGCTATAGAAGGTGATGAAGCAAATATTGGCTTCCCAGTTGCAGGAAGTGGCCAAAATGTAAATGTAAGTTAGTGGGAAATAATATATATTGTGGTGTTTTTAGTTCTGTCTCTGGGTAATAATGAGTGCTACAAGGAAAGTAGACATTAACCCAGGTTTTGTGTTCTTGGGTCATTAGAATTGTGCCAGTTCTGTTTGGGTGTGAGTGCTAAATTTTAAAAATTGATGTTCTTTTGAGATTTCCAGTGCTGTGATCAGGAAACTTGTACTGTTAATGGTAATAATTATAGGGCAAATTAGTTTAAATGCAATCTTTTAATAAACTTAATTGAATTTTGACTTGTTAAATGCATGTCCCAGGTACAAACAACTGCACACATACATGTTCTTTTAATGTACCATTGCACTCCGCTAAGAATTACATGGTGCACGTCAGTATGATGCAAAAACAATTTTTGCCAAGGATCAGGGAGAGTAATACCATAGATAAAATATTAAAATGGTACCCAGTTCTCCCTGTACTTTTAGACCTGCTGGACTTCCCATCTGTCTGAAGCCTACATTGACAGATGCACCAGAATTTCCATGTAGGGATAGACTTTGGGGTTTGGATCCAATAGAGGCCTTCTATAGACCAGGGTGGGGGACTTAGCCAATCCTCCTGATGCTGTATACCTCCAAATTCTGCAGTTGGGCAACAGCAGCTGGGGGAAGGTGCAGAAATTGCACCCCAACAACAGTTTTTTTGTGCACAAAAATCACTGATAGATCCAAGCCTATGAAGGAAAAAGACTAAAATAGCTGTGGGAGGAAATGTTTTGAAACTCAGCTGACTGCCAATGTTTATCTTCTGCAGCTTGAATCTACAGTAATGCCATATCTACAAATTTTGTCTGAATTCAGAGAAGGTATACGACAAATTGCCAGAGACAAGAAAGGTGAGCTTAAATATGTTACAAAGAGAGGTTGACCAGAATGTGTGGACTTTTAATAAACCCAACACCTTATGTGTACCCTTCTTTGCGTTTCTCTTAACCACCTCATTAGCTTGTATACTTATTCAAGATGTACAACCTCCCCTGCCCCCCCCCCACACCTCCTTGCACTTGCAATCAACAACTTAGGGAGATCTGGAAGACTGCACAGAGCATTGTTCTCTGCTTCATATTCTAATCCTGAACCATCTTGTTTGTGAGCAGGTTTCTGGATTTCATGCCCAGATACTTCAATGGAATATGATTGATTATGTATATTGCTTATATATATTGACAGTCACTTTCTCTATAAAGCTGTTTGTTGCTGGAACTGATGTGTTTGCTTCAAACTTATGTAGAGTTGGTTGGAAAGTAGGTTTTCATAGTTATAATTTTCTGGGTCAAATGAACACTTAATACTATTACGTATAGCTGGCTTTCTCAACCAGGTTTTCATGAAACCCTAGAGTTTCTTGACTGCCCTGGAAGAGTTTTCCGAATGGGTAAGAGTTAACTAATGTATATATATATATTTTAAATAGTTACGCATTCATTGGATGATATGGCCATATACGGTCATATCAACTCCCCTCCAAAATGGTCCAGTGATGGGCCACGAGGGGATGGGAAGGGGAGGGGCCCTGGGTGGGTTTGTACAGCTAATCTTCCCAACCATATTCTGCATGATTGCACCACTTCTGGGGTTTCTCAAAGTCTGAAGAATGTTTCAGGGGTTTCTCAGTGGTTAAAAAGGTTGAGGTAGGCTGTACAGGTATTAGTTAAAATGGATATTCTGTGTATTTGCAGGAAAAACTACCTATAATATTCTTTCGTTCTGAAAAATGTGATTTTCTTCTTATTGTGTAGTTGGAATTGTACTGTGGTGCTAGATGTGGATGCATTTTCTTACCATTGGTTGTATACATATACAGAGGGCTGATGTGTATGTTGGCATATATTATTCTGTTATGTGTCACAGTTGTATTTTTGACTGAGGGGCAAGTGTAACCAAAGACAAAGGACCCTAACATGTTTTTACCTCCTGTGAAATTCTGAGTGAGAGTGTGATTTCTTTCTCTTGTTGCCTGTAGGCATTGTTCAGCCTCATCATTTCTATTCAGGAAAGCCCCCCCCCCTTGGGGGGAGGTGGATTTAGAGTGAGTTATAACAAAGTGTTCATTCAGATATTGTTGACCAAGCTGTATTGCTTTCTACCAGAAGGGTCTTAATTGTGGGATATTAAAATGCTATCCCAGCAAAAGTTCTTTTCTGCATTGTATGAGATGAGCAGATACCGGAAACCCTGAGAATATTTTAAACAGGGAATTGATTTACTTTTTGAATGTTCAAGTGATAACATACGGTGAAAGAAAAGTACAAGAAATGTTTGATAGATGTACGTTGGAAGAAAAAATGGTTCCAGATGAAACCTTGCCAGGAAACATCAGTAGGTTTTTAGTTCCATTCTTTGTGTAAAAGAAGTCCACATCATAAACCCCTTGGAGTACTTGGCTGTAATTGCTGAGGGAGCTATGCTGACTTCCTCTTCACTGCATACAATTAAACTTGTGGTATAGAATCCAAAGAGAACTGACCAGTCAACACAGCACTTTTCTTTTCTCTGTTTTGCACATGCCCACCCACCCCTATCATGTACAGTTTGTCCTTCCAGAGATACTGTTTTCTAGCCTGAACGACTCCTCATTTCATTTTATTTATTTTTTAAAGTATGAAAGTCATCTTAGTTCTTATCCAAGCTATTTCTAAGAAATCTAGTCAGCACTGTCTTCACTTTTAGCATTATTCTGTTTGCATCAGAATGGATCTCCTGCCAGGGGACACAGCTGTCTGTACTTAAATTTCCTCCTGCTGCCAGGAAGAACCTCACTTCCCTGTACCATCCTGTCTGTTTGGTTATTGTGTCTTGAACCACACAGCTAGTCAATCATGCTTTGATGTACACCTTCGGAGTGTTACTTCTATTAATCCTGACCCTGTGTCTTATCCTTAATTTGTCCTGGGCTGCTTGCCAGAACTTGGCTCTGTTGCCACAGGGTCTTTTCCGCTGATTCCTTCCGAGGCAGCCTCAGCCTCATGCTCCTCATGCTGGTCTGGTCTCTGGTCTTGTAGTTGGTAGTATTGAGGGAATATATGTTTGGAGTTTGCTCCCCATCCTTGCAATTGTTTTAACTCATTTCCCTCTATTTAAAAATGGACTTTCAATGCAAAACTAGCCACTTCATAAATTTGTTGGCTGTAATCAACCCCCTTCCCCACACACACATGCATAAATAATTCCATGCATGAAGTTACGCTTTTAAGAATCTGTTTCTGTTCAAGGCACACATTGTGTGAGTGTGTGTGTTTTACAACTAACAGACTTGGGCAAGAAACCTTAACAATTCATAGGTCAGAAATATCTGGTAGTCCAGCTTGAATAGCAGAGCTGCTGTTCTGACACAGATACAAAAAAGACTGGCTTTTCCCTTGCATCTGGCACATGACCTTCTCTGGATTGTTGCCTTTGTTACTGAAAGCTTCTGTCTGGTGTCTCTCTGAAAGCATTCAGTGGGCATTCAAGCAGTCCTGAACTAGGGCATGGGGCCACAGTATTAACTCTTTGGGAGGTATTAGATAATGTTCTTCTCCCATGATAGGGGGATGGTGCACAAATTTCTTATTTCCACCTGCTGCCCAGTTTGCAACTAGTAAATAATTATAATACAAACAAGCATCATTGCAGAATAATGAAAGAATTCTTTTCTTGAAAAGTATATCTGGATTTTTCTCATTTCTTACAATGGCTGTGGTGTGGAGCTTAGTAGGGTTTTTTTTTAAAGACCAAATTCTGATATTTGATTTGACACTTCAGGCTTTTACTGCAAAAGCAAAAAGGGAACAAAAACCCAACCTTAACAAAGTCAGGAATTCAAAAGTTGAGCTCAATATAACCAATATAACATTTTAACAATTATTTATTAAAATGCACCAATATTAGGTTAAAAACAAAGTAAAAACCATATTAAAAATCTGTACAGATCTAACTGCACATGAACAGACCAAATGTGTTTCGACCCTACTGGGTATAGCTGGGTGGTCAAGGGAAATCTGTTAGGTGTAGCCTAACTTTTTTTCTGACACACATGAGATGCACTCTCTGTGCAGAGTAAAACAATAGTTGAGTGGTGTTCCTAAATATTACATATCTTAGAAGGTGGTGTTCAAAAAAGAAACACTATGCCATTGTTTGTTGGGGCTCCACCTAACAGATTTCCATTGACCATCCAGCTATACATAATTGGTTTTAGATAAGTGCATTATTTAATACTAGATTGAAAGCCCATTTTAAACAGGAATAAAATGGGCACTAGGAAGGCGACGGAGTTGTCGTGGGTGGCTGTATGGCTTGGCGGCGGGCGGCGGCGTACCCGAGGCCGTGGATGGGGGCAGCCTGAAACCCTCCCCCGTCGGCTGGCGGCTCAGCCAGGTCTCCCCCCAGCGCGGGCCTTACCTCAGCGATGTCAGGGCAGGGAGGAAACATTGTTGGGCCTGGTGGTCATCAGGAGGGAGTGGAGGGGTCGTTGTTCGTCGAGCGGAGGCAGCGTTGTGGCGGCCGGGTCTCTAGCCACCAGCCGGTCCCGGCAGAGGCACTGGCGGCACGGTCGCGGCGACCATTGTGGGTGGGTTGGCCGGTGCTGGGGCAGCAGGTGCTGGAGCCTGGCTAGGGTGGCGGGGCGGGTGAAGCTGCTGGCGGCGGGGCTGTGGCTGGCATCAGGGCCACTGGGGTGGGGGAAAGCGGTGGTGGCTGGGCCGCGGCAGCGTGTGTCGGTGGACAGTGGGGCGTGGTGGGTGAAAAGAAGCGGCGTGGGCAGCTGGAGGCGGCGGCGGGTCCTCGAGGGTGCGCAGGCATGCCGGAGCCGCCGGTCTTGTTGGCGAGTGGGGAGAAGCCACGTGGTGCGTTGGCGAGGCGGGCTTCTTGCGGCTGGAGCCAGCACCGGCGAGGCGGCAAGAGGCAGCGGCGGGTCCTCGAGGGTGCGCTGGCACGCCAGAGCCACCGGTCTCATTGGCGAGTGGGGAGAATCCACGTGGTGCGTTGGCGAGGCGTGCTGCTTGCGGCTGGAGCCGGCACCGGCGAGGCGGGCTGCTTGCGGCTGGAGGCGGTGCCGGGCCCTCCTGGAGATGCGTCCATGTCGGTGGCAAGTGGTGAAATGGCGGATCTGGGCGGTCAGTGCAGGGTGGGCCAAGTGGCCAATAGGGAGGCACTCTACATATGCCTCCCAATTGTTCACTTGGCAAAGCGGCTCCTGATTGGGCCGCAAAGCGGCTCCTGATTGGGCCCCTCCGAGTTTTTATCCTGGATGGGTCCCGCCCTAACTCCTCCCCACCAGGACTTACAGCTTTATTTAGTCCGCGGCGCCCTGCGCGTGGGACGTTTAAAGATTATTGACCACTGAGTAAGACCCAGTAGGGTCGAAACGCATTTGGTCTGTCCATGTGCAGTTTGATCTGTATAGTTTTTTAATATCGTTTTTACTTTGTTTTTAACCTAATATTGGTACATGTTAATAATTTATATTGGTTTATAGCTCAGCTTTTGAGATCCTATCTTCAGGCTTTTAACTACGGTTGGTTATGGGTCATGGTCAGAGATGCTGTTGGAAGGAGTATAAACCCACATTAACGCATAGCAGCTCCACATGTGAGAAGAGAAGCAGACTGAAAGCCAGGCCATATAGTTGTTCTCCATGGGTGATGTTGTTCTCCAAGCATACTTACCTGCAAGTTCACTCTCACTGAAATTGAGATGATTTATATCATAGTAAATTTCCTTTGGACTGGTGTAATGATACGTGTATGGTCCCAGACACAGTTCCTGGTGTCTCCAGCTGAAGGGTCCTGCCTAGGTGGAAAACCATGGCCTGAGACTTGGGGAGACTGTTGTTGGTCAAAGAAGGCAGCATTGGGCAATAATCCAGTTGAAAGCAATTCCTTATTTCCCTTATATCCCATTTCTCATATTAGCTAGGGACAGACTGCAAATTTATTGACTGTAGAATGAAATGGTGAATTGCATGTCTTTTCTTCCTCTATGGCTGATGGTGCATTCTGTGAAGGACAGCATTCATGACACTCTATTTAAAATAACATTAATATTAAAATATGAGATGGTTGTCAGAGGTCTGCATCAAATCTGGGAAAGGTGGCTTCACTTCATATAAAATGCCCACGAAAACTGATGCTAGCCTTTTCTCCCCATTTGTAATGCAGTATCTGAAGTTCTTCAGCTTTGTGATTCTCTTCGGGATGATGTCCTTCCAGAGCATGGAGTTCGTTTTGAAGATCATGATGGTAATTAAACTGCTAATTTAATACTTGATCCAGTGAAACTGGAAGCCAGAGAATAGGGACTTGACAAAGATAAGCCAGTGGTCAATGTAGCCTCCCATGGCATGCAAGCTATGAATTCCCAACACAGAAACTCCATCATAAAGGAAGTGCAGGAGGTCTGGAACCCAACCCAGGCCTAGATTATCAAGAAAGGAATGTGTATTACCTAGATTGCTTATGTATAGCATATGAATAGTGACACATTATTATTATTTTTTTAATTATGACTCTCTAGGTCTTCCAACTGTGGTCAAGCTAGTGGACAGAGACACCTTGCTGAAAGAAAGAGAAGAAAAGAAAAAGGTTTACATTTTTTAAGTGTTCCACCTCTCTCAAGCTGCTCCTGGCTGTATGCTTAATTCTGTTTAATATCTATGGGCATGACCCCACACCTCCACTCAGAGGTGTAAGAACATAGTGAGCTCTGTGCCCCCCTGCAACTGTCTTATCTCATGGAGGCCATCTTTACAGGAGGTCTTCAGCTTGCCCAGCCTTGCCTGCTGGATAGAAGTCTCCTGGCACGAGTGAATGTGGCAAAAGCATGAGATCCAGGAGGCTTAATCTACACAGTCAGTATGTCGGGCCATTCCTAAGGGACTGTGCACTTTCTTTGCATTCAGTTTCTGACTAAGGAAAATGTGGATTCCTGTTCATGTGTTTGTCCTCTGTGTAGGGTTTGCCTGTCATCAAGATGCGTGGGAAAGGTCTGCAAATTATGTTAATTACAGGTGACTGAGTTGTCAGTTAGCTATGTCTGCAAGCTTCAGAGATCTCTGTTAGCCCCCAGAAGTTATCATCTTCATGGAAACTTAGAATGGGTGTCCACCTAGAACTGGGGTCCCCAACCTTTTTGAACCCATGGGCTCCTTTGGAATCCTGACATAGTGCAATGGGCAGAACCACAAAATGACTGCCACAAGAGACCTAGCCAGCCACAGTGTGGCTGCTGCAGGTTACTGCCACTCACACAGTGAAGGTCCTTGTGCTATAGTGGCAGCTGTTGCGAAAGCAACTTCTTAAAAAATCTGCTCTGCGAATCAGAACCCTTGCTGAGTAAAAGTCCCACTTAACCATCTCTGCTTCCTAAAAAAACTAGGTACGCACCAATAAAGGTATTGGCAGGCACCATGGCACCCATGGGCACCACTTTGGGGATCTGGAAAATGGTCTACACCAGGGGTGGCCAAACCGTGGCTCTCCAGATGTCCATGGACTACAATTTCCATGGGCCCCTGCAAGCACATGCTGGCAGGGCTCATGAGAAGTATAGTCCATGAATGTGTGGAGAGCCATAGTTTGACCACCCCTGGTATACTTATCCTACATAATGTCTTAATTTAGCAGTTCTCTCATGAATAAATCATGAAGCTGCTGCTTCACTAACCTGAATGCTAAGATTTGTATTAGGGGTTGCATTAGCATGTAGGTATGATGCCATTGTTTATATGACTATGAATGTTTTACTAATAGACCACATCACTTTTTATCTTTCTATGGATCTTGTCAATGGGAATGCTGCTCTTCAACTTGATTATCCATAGATTGAAGAGGAGAAAACAAGGAAAAAAGAAGCAGCAGCTAGAAAGAAAGAAGAACAAGAGGTAAAGACTAAATAGTTTGAAAACACCGTTTGAAGGACTGGAGAAATCACCAGAGAAATGCAGTTTTCTAGTTGTAGTTACTGATGGTGTTTTGCGTTGGGATCTTTTGAGAGGGAACAGGGTGTTTGGCCACCAAACACAAAGGAGCGGCTGCTCAACTGAGACAGCTGTGACTTCATCAGGCAAAACTCTTTCTCCTGTCCCAACCTCAAAACTTGGATGTGCAGCATAATCCCCCATCTCACTCAGGCCTTTTTGTGTGTTACCATTATGTTATTTAACTGTTCCTTGGAAACCCCTTCTGTTGTTTCCAGCTGTACTATCAATGTTGCTGGGGTGCCATCTTCCACACAATAGGCAGACACGTACATGCTTTCAACCTATTGCAACACAAAGTTTACATCATTTCCAAAGGCAAATGTTTGCCTATATGAATCTGTCATAGCAGTTGCCTCTTGAAACTTCACAGTGCTTACTTAGCAGATATTTCATTGAAATAAAACTCAGAGCATGAACTACTACTACTTCTGGACTACCAAAGAATTATCATACTGTATATGATAATGATAAAAACTCGGAGGGGCCAGTCAGGAGCTGCGAAGCGGCTCCTGATTGGCACCACCGAATGGCACTTAAGGGCCAAGTGGCCAATTGGCTACTTGGGCCATCCTCGGCTGAGCGCTCCGGCAAGTCGGCCATCCAGCAAGGCGGCTGTCCTCGCCTTTGCGCTCCCCCTCAGGTAAGTCCTTCCCGCCGGGAAAGGAGCAGGGCTGCCGCATCAAAGACGCGGTGGCCCTGTTCCTTTTCTGCCGCCCACCTATGGACCTTGCCCGGGGAGGGGGATACCGCCCAGGGAGGGGGTGGCGGCAGCCCCGGGGAGGGGGTGTCATCTTTGACGCGGCGGCCCTGCTTCTTTCCGTGTGCCAAGCAAGCTGCCTTGCCCGCGGACGGGCCTGCCCGCACGCAAGCAGGGCCGCCGCGTCCACATGTCGGCCCTGCACTTTGCCCGCCGCCTTTCTGGAACATTCTCTTAAGCATGAGAGATTGTAATGAGGCGGCTCTGTTCCCTTTCCATCTGATTTAATGATCTGTGTTTGAGATTCAGAAGCTGAGGAAGTAACAATGGTAGTTATTCTCCATCATCAAGTACATTTTGAGATATATTATATTTGAGGTATATGGATCTTCTTTTATAAAACACAGAACTTTAACCCAAAGTAATCATTGAGGCCAAATGTACAGACCACTGGAGACATAACCACTACTTAGCACCTCCTGGTCTTTTTTCCCAGAATATGTAGAGTTCAAGACAAAGACATTGCAAGATGATTCTAGAAGGGCAGAGAGTTTTGTGTACTCTCAAGAAGGGCGAACAAGAAAGTAGCTAAGAAGGATCTTCTTTCCAAGGAGAATTCAGTAAAACTAAATCTTCTTGACTGTCAACCAGTTCAGTTACTGGGGTCATGAAGACAAAATGGTTTTCATATCCACAGGGTCCTTTTGTGGCACCATTTTGGTGATCATAGGAGATACAAAGATGTACATTTCCCGAGCCCTCTACAGTAAGCCTACTAGTTTATTTGCAGGAAAATAGTTGGTATAGTCTTTTTTAAAATCAGACTGAGGATTATCTACTCGAGCAACCAGAAAATGTTGCAGAAATCATAGTGTTTAATTGTGGTATTCACTTCTTCCCAAGGGTAACATTTATTTTATGTTGCAGGCAGCAAAACTGGCAAAGATGAAAATCCCACCAGGAGAAATGTTTAAATCCGAACGTGACAAGTATTCAAAATTTGATGAAAATGTAAGAAGTATTTTATTTCTCTTTGAGACAACCACAATTTCTAGGCCCTTTTCTTAATATCTAATCATGGTCATACTGCCTATGCTTTGGCTATGAGGATTTCCTTTTTGTAGAATCCTGTCTAGGCCATGGAGCCTGTCCCTTATGGGCCCACACAGCAGGGGAGTGAACATCAGAAGGGTCCTTTGCTTGCAAGTGGCCTGAGATGAGGTCCAGCCTTTAGTTCCTATGGGCACTTAAGAATTTTAAATAGACTACATCCTAGGTCCCCAACTCCT